>NC_138961.1:238294166-239658333 GCF_055761805.1 Camellia sinensis | reverse complement strand
ACTGTGATTCACTGTAAACCATTAGCTCGGTGGCCTTCATGTAGAGTGGTGATTTTAGTCCTACTAGAAGTGCTTCATATTCCGCTTTGTTGTTTGATGCTGGGAAGCCAAGGTTGATTGTCTATTCCACTACTAGGCCATCCGGTGAGATGAGGACTATGCCGAGTCCTGCACCGTGCCTATTGGACGCTCCATCCACAAAGAGCTTCCACATATCTCTAACGAACAGCTTCCAGCAAGTAGAGGGATCGGATGATACCTTGGGGTCCTGAGTGTTGCTGGTGTTTTCTTCAAAGTCCACACTTACTGTTTGCCCCTCGCTATCTGATTGTACCAAGTCTGTATTTGTTGATGGGTCTTTACTTGGTGCAACATGGTTTGTTTCTCCCTCCTTTTGTTCACTCTGGTCTATCTTAGGATGTGGCTGGGTATCCCGATTCAGGGGTTACGCGCTTCCTGCGGCGCTTTCTATCCCCATTTCGGTGGCACCAGCCAAGTCAATTGGGCAGATGTGATGGCTTCCTGGGGTGAATTCTGCTACAAAGTCTGCCAATGCTTGGGCTTTTATTGTGGCTCTGGGTTGAAACTTGATATCGTACTGTCCCAGTTCCACCGCCCACTTCAAGATTCGCTCAGAAAAGTTCGCCCTCTCAAACAAAGCTTTTAATGGAAAAGCTGTGAGGATGATTATGGTGTGGGCGTGAAAGTAGTGCGACAACTTCCTTGAGGCCATCATCAAGGCTAAGGCCAGTTTTTCCAATGGTAAGTACCTGGTTTCTACGCCTAGCAATGTCTTGCTGACATAAAAGATGGGCAGATGTTGGATTCCTTCCGCTCGGACCAACACTGCGCTAATTGCGTGCTGTGAGACTGCCAGGTACAAAAATAGTTCTTCTCCAAGTACTGGGGTCACTAGCAGCAGTGGAGAAGACATGTATTCTTTCAAACTTTCAAGGGCGCGGTCGCATTCTTCATCCCACTCAAACTTGGCCTTTAATGCTTGAAAAAATTGTCGACATCTGTCTGACGACAGACTTATGAATCGGTTTAGCTCGACTGCCATACCAGTGAGATGTTGTACTTCTTTCACTGAGTTGGGCCTCTCTAAATCCTGAATTGCTTTGATCTAAGAAGGGTCTGCCTTTATACCTCGGTTGGTCACCAGGAAGCCTAGGAATTTTCCTGATCCTACGCCGATTGCACACTTAGATGCATTAAGGCGCAACTTGTGCTTCTTTAGGATCTGAAACATCTCACCTAGGTCCCTGAGATGGTTATTCTCATCCTTGCTTTTGACTACCATATCGTTGATGTAAGCCTCCATTGTTCTGCCTAACAATGGCTCAAACATCTTGGTGATCATCCGCTGGAATGTTGCCCCTGCGTTGGGCATGACCTTGTAGCAATACAGTCCTCTTGGCGTTGTAAAGGATATGACCTCCTGGTCTGGTTCATACATAGCGATCTGATGGTAATCTCTGTACGCATCAAGAAAGCTAAGTCGACTGTGTCCTGCCGTTAGGTCTACCAATTGGTCTATCCGTGGTAGGGGAAAACTGTCTTTTGGGCACGCCTTGTTGACTGTTTTGTAGTCCACGCAGACACGCCATTTTCCATTCTTCTTTGGCACCACTACTGTATTGGATATCCACTTGGGATAGTGCACTTCTCTGATAGCTCCTGCCTTTAGAAGGTTTCCCACTTCTTCCTCCACTATCTCGGTGTGGTGGAGTGCTGATCTGCGAGTGCGCTGTATGATTGGTCTTGCAATTGGGTAGACATTCAATTGGTGACAGATGAAGTTTGGGTCAATGCCAGGCATGTCATACGGCGTCCAGGCAAACACTTCGATGTTAGAGGTCAAGAATTCCATGACCTCTATTCTCTTGGTGCTGGACATAGATGAGCCAAGCAGAAAGAACTTTTTCAGGTCCTTTTTATCTATTCTTACCTGTACCAAGTCTTCCACTTCCTTTTGTTCAGCGGCTTTACCAACATCCGCAAACAATTCATTGCTCTCAGGTTCTTCCACCATCTAAACAAACCCTTTGGCAGCTCGGCTGCCATTTACTTTAACGAAGCACTACTTGGACATAATTTTGTCTCTAAAGACCTCTTCAATTACTCCGGCTTCATTGGGGAACCGCATTACTTGATGGTAGCTTGACACTACCGATCGCATGGCATGCAACCATGTCCTCCCCGAGATTATGTTGTAAGTGGAAGGGACTTTCAATACCCAGAATTCCACTTGTTTCATCATGCTTCCTGCTCTAACTGGGAGGATAATCTTGCCAACAGGCCACTCTGGCATTGAGTTGAATCCAATCAGGGGAGATACGGCAGGTGACAAGTCTTTGTTCTCCAGTTTCAGTTGTTTGAAGGTTTTGTAATACATTATCTCACATGAGCTCCCTTGGTCAATCAAAATTCGCTTGACGTCGTAATCCTTGATGCGGAGGGTGACGATCAGTGCATTGTTGTGAGGGCAATATATCCTTGCCAAGTCTCTGTCTAAAAAAGACATGACGTTCGTGGCCTCTGTTCTCCCCATTTTAATGGTGGGCTACGCACTTAATACCTCCTTTAAGTGCTCAGCCTTCTTTATTATTCCCCTAAACTCACATACTCGCTTAGGTTCGAATACCCCATGTATTACGTTTATCACGCCTTGAGGTGTTGCGTCGATCGGCGTTCTGTCTAGGTGATCGTGGTTTTGGGGGGCTAGCTGCGTCCCTCCCTTAATGTACTGGTCCAGATGTCCAGCTACCACTAACTCTTCCAGATGCTGTCTCAATGGCGTGCAATTTTCAGTGCGGTGCCCTTTTTCCTTATGGAAGGTGCACCGCGATTTTTCGTCATAATCCTTTTGCGCTTCCCCTAGTTTAGCTGGCCATTGAACGAAAGGTTCATCGCATATCGCGCTGAGAATCTGATAGATCAGTTTTTTGAACACTGTGGTAATGGCAGTGAGGACTCTCAACCACCTTTTATCGTGGTCCTCTCCGTTGTCCCGCCTGCCTCGTCCGTTTTTGCTTGGACGTTCTACCGCGTTGACTTTTGCCGAGGTCTTTTTATCTGGTATTGCGGTTGTACCAGACTTTGTTTTAGCACGGGCGCCATCCTCCTCCACCCGAATGTGCTGGTGTACCCTCTCCATTAAGGCTTCCATTGTGAGGGGGGGTGTCATGGTGATTGAGTCCCTCAACCTGTTTCCGACTGGAAAATCTCTTTTGTACTACGCGATGGCGAGATTTGTAGGGCAATCTCCTATCTGGTTGAAGGTCTCTCAATACGACTATTGTAGGATCTCAACGTCTCCTTGTCGCCCATGTTTATGGAGAATAACTGATCGATCTGTACTGGCGTCTTGGTGTTCTTTCTGAACCTTGTCACGAACGCCTCTGCTAGTTGCGCCCAGGAGGTTATGCTGCTTTCTGGTAGCCTTTCGAACCAGGTTAAACCTAGGTCGCCAAGGCTGGATGGGAATAGGATGCACATCAAAGCCTCGTTCCGCCGGTATACTGCCATGACCTAGCGAAAGTGGCTTAGGTGCATATAAGGGTCTGTCTTTCCCTCGTAAGTCGTAAATTTAGGCTGGATGAAGCCTGAAGGTAATGGTGCGTTCTTAATCGCCGGAACGAACGGCGAGCTATGTAACCTTGCCAATGCTTTATCTGTTGGTTCGTAGGCAAGGTGCGGTATTGGCATTCCTACCTCGACGCTTCTGTGTGTCCGAGGAGCCAACCGCTGAAGGGCTGAAACTCTGTGCGGGTCGCGTGCCTTGGCATTCTCCTTCCGTCGTGCCCTTTCTTCAAGCACAGTCCATAAGTCGGACGATCTAGGCAACTCTGTTTGCCTGGATGATGTCTGGTGCGTATGTGAGGGCCGATAGGTGCTTCCCTCAGTGTAAGACCTCAATGATCTCGTTCTCTCAGACTTGAAGTAACGAGTCTTGGAAGTCCTTGATTGAGTGTCGCCTGTTCTGAGGCTCCTACTCTCTGCTTGTGATGGCGTGGTATGCCTACCACGATCTTCTGAGAGGCGATGAGGCATATTGCTTTTGCGCCTCTCTCCTGTCGCCACCCTTTTCCTTTTTATTTGGCGCTTCATCAATTCCATGTCTGCCGCCATCTTCCTGATTAACTCGTCCTGCTCCTTTACCCGATCCTTCAAAACTTGAGGGTCGATCCTCCGCCTCTGCCTATCGGAACTTGATGAGTGACGGGGGCTGTTACCCCGCCTCCCCCATGCATCCCTCTGGGGGTTCTGTCGCTGGGGCTCTAAATCTGCCATGGGAGGGATGGAAGGCAAACCTTCGCGCCTCCCACCTCCCTCGGGGGTTTGTCTGTTAATGGCGGACTGCGACAAATCTTCATTGTGTGCCATTGCGTCTAATCTTGCGAGGAAAATTTTGATCAAGAGGTTTTGTTCTTTCTGTGATTCCCACAGACAGCGCCAATTGTACGAGCAAGAAATAATCTTCTCGTATAATCCTGTTGATCAAGTCCGCGCTTCTCCAAATGTCGTTGCTTTACTCCCTGAAAACACAAACGTGAGCTAGCCGGCGGGTGTGTGCCGGATATCTCTCCGATGCCTAAGTCAGCAAAATAGGCAAATAGACAAAAGCTCTGTGTATTCGAGAATCAAAGTTGTGTTACCTCTCCAAAGGTGATGTTGTGAGCTTTTATAGGTTCCGCATGGCACAATCCTTGTAGGACTCTTATTCCTCCATGTAGAGTCCTCCTAGGAATCACACTCCTGAAGGATAATGCTTATCCTTCAATACCCCCCTCACTGCTTAAACCAAGTGAGATGGTCCTAGCTCGGTGGTATGTCCAAACGACCGAGCTAGCATTGCCATGGTATAATGACAATGCAACCAAGCTAACAATACTCATGTTACATTTATCTCGACGCTTTATGTGTAACATGTACCTCGGTTTCGCCTGTAGACCGCGCTAACCGTAGCGTACTTGGACCGAGCTAGTCAACAGCAATGTCCTGAGTAGAAACCAAAAATATCTCGGTTTAAGATGGTTTGACCGAGCTAACTGTCACCGCGCTGACCGTGGTGACCGAGTTAATCGGGCTATCTGCAAGGCTCCTCTGGACCGGACTAATTACAAGGCCTTTTTACTCCGCCCTTCTTACTGTAGCCCACAGAATGACCCATTACCCAGTTCGGCCCAATTTACATATAAATTACCCTCTGAATTAACGATTGAAAAAAAAAATCTGATCAGATAGCTATCGATATCCGATCAACGTGATTTTTTATAGATATATAATACTCGACGAGTTCTACACATTGAACGGTTTAGATTATCAAAATGGGACCCATGATGATCCCCACGGGCCGAACAAAACCGTCCAGTGCAATGCCCGAAAAGTAGCCAATAATTTCTTACTATCATTTCCGCTATGCAGATTGTACGGCTGTGGCCCACACATCTCTAATCTTCTCCTACACACTTCTTTATACAATTTTTAATACACATTTTTTTATAAAAAAGTCAAAAAGTTAACCAGACATCCATATTTTTTTTCGTTAACTTTTTAGTCTAAAAAGACAAAAAGTACACTTATTTAGGACACTCCAAACAACCCCAGTCAAATATATATATATTTTTTTCTCTTTGTTATATCGGTCTCCTGACTTAATGAATACACCTGTATGTACATATTTGAAGATAATTGAGATGCACAAATTGAACATTACTGCAGCATCGTGGTGGAGTGTGAGTTAATTATATGTACTTTTTTGAAATTATTATTTGAAAAATACTTGAGACATCTAATTTATCGTCTCTAGAAATTACTTTTAATGATGTGTTTGATAAGTGAAAATTTTTGATTTATTAAATATTTCACAATGTAAGAACTAACCTTTAAAATTATTGGTTGCTCCAGGGACACAACGTAATTATGCCCCTATCCAATCACAAATTACCATGCCCCCTCATGTTTTTCAATTATTCAGTATAAAATCGTGCGTGTCACTCTTTTTATCAATCACAATACATGTGAAGCGCCACATGGTGCTGCTCGTGGACCAATCAATAACTTTTCGTCTAACGTAATGCCACGTTATTATGGCTGGTTTAGTTAATGCTGTGTATTTTTTGAACAAAATATTGAGAGGATTTATAAACGAGAAAGCAGACTTCTTGTGAGAATCATCAAGAACACGTTTTGTACTCTTTTATTTTATTTTATTTCATTATTTTATTGTAGTCTCTAGTCGACACAATAACTGTTGGGTTGACTCCCTGCACTGTGCCTGGGGTCAAGATGAACTGTCCACAACAACAATATTTTTTAAAAGCCTCTTGAGCTTTGATCTGAGGGATGCATTGCATGCATGCTCTCATTATTTTAGAGCTACAAAATCCCAATCATGATTGTTAATAGCATAACGTCTTCTGTTCATTGTGCTGTATTCATAATAGCAGTGTCAGTATGCACAGTAGCTATTGTTCTTATTACAGCGCCAGAATCTGCGAAAGCATCGCCATTTTCACCTCTGTCAATAGAGGCGAAAGCTCTACTCGATAGCGGTTGGTGGGAAAACTTTGCTTCAGCAAATCACTGCGAGTTGATGGGCGTCACCTGCAATGAGGTAGGAAGTGTCACTCGGATTGACTTTTCTTCTTCCCATTCTCTCCCTGGAAAGCTTGAAAACATGAATTGGGCTTCCTTACCAAACCTTGAATATCTCAATCTCAGCAATTGTTTCTCAACTGGAAGCGTAAGCATACCTGACGAAATCGGTACTCTGTCAAAGCTCATGTACCTTGATCTCTCTTACAACTATTATCTTCAAGGTTTGCTACCCCTTACCTTGGGAACCGCACCCAACTAGTACACCTTAACATATCTAATACTGACATCACTGGTACAATTCCTGGTCAATTAACTAATCTAATCTTTCTGTGTCTCTCTTCGAATCGACTTAGCGGTACCATCCCTCCAGATTTAGGGAAGCTAAGCAATATGGTTGAGATGTATATAAGTAATAACATCCTTAGTGGTCTAATTCCTCCAGAAATAGGGCATTTGACCCAATTGGCTCACTTGGACCACCTTAGCCATAACTTTCTTATAGGTAAGTTCCCATCTTCTATAGGTCAATTGATTAACTTGAACTTTCTTGATGTGTCTGCAAATCAGATCAATGACAACATACCTCCTGAACTTGGGCATTTTCCCAGAAAAATTCAATATCTGGACCTCTCTAACAATTTGCTTAGCGAGCCAATCCCAAAAGAGCTACAACAACTCTGCTATTTGGAGTACTTAATATTGGGTAGTAATAATTTGAATGGAACAATACCTGTTGGACTTGCATGTTTGCCATGGTTAAAGCAATTAGATCTATCCCACAATAATCTTTCTGGCAAAGTCTCATATTGCCTTTGCAACTTAATAGTTCATGACTTCTCATACAATCTGCTTGAGCATCAAATCTCAGGTAGATCTCTGTATTCATGTCCATCCCAAGCATAAGCCGTTTCCAAAATTGCATCCTGTAGAGTCAATGATTCCTCTTCCTATTGCTCTTCTTCCAGAAAAAAAGAAAGAGTACCTATGCTTATGTTCCTAATGTCTCTCCCTATCGCAATTTTCCTTGCCTTACTTGCATTCGCATTTGCATGCTTTCGTTGTCGAAAGACCCAAAAAATCCAAACTGAGGCAAGATCAAATAAAAATGGGGATATTTGCTCAATATGGAATTATGATAGAAGAATTGCATATGAAGACATCATTGAAGCAACAAACAACTTTCACATCAAATATTGCATTGGAATTGGCAGTTATAGAAGTGTGTATAAACCTTGGTTGCCAAGTGGCAAAGTAGTTGCCTTGAAGAAACTCCATCGTTTGGAAGCAGAGGAGCAAAAGTTAACTAATATATGACACCGAAACATAGTAAAGCTTTATGGGTTCTGTCTGCACAACAGATGCATGTTCCTGGTGTATGAGTACATGGAAAGGGGAAACTTGTTTCGTGCCTTAAGAATTGATGCCCAAGCTATTGAATTAGGATGGACTCGGAGGGTAAACATCATTAAAGCAATATCACATGCTCTGTCATACTTGCATCATGAATGCACCCCACCTAATGTTCACCGAGACATATCGAGCAACAACATTCTGTTGAATTCTGAATTGGAGGCTTGCGTTTCTGACTTTGGCACTGCTAGATTGTTGTATCCCAATTCATTGAATCAAACTGTAATTGCAGGCACTTATGGATATATTGCCCCAGGTTGCAAAGTTACTTTTTCCTCTATACATAAATTATTATTGTTATTTTTTAAAAAAGAGCAAAAAAATGGTCTGACATGTTTAAATATTAGTAATTTTTTTCAAACTCAATTATTCATGATAGATAAAAATTTCATGGAATCACACTAAATTAACTTTTTTTCATTGATCTTTTTGTTTGTGCAGAATTTGCCTACACCATAGTAGTGACTGAAAAGTGTGACGTTTGTAGCTTTGGAGTGGTGGCCCTAGAAACAATCATGGGAAGGCATCCATGAGAACTGCTCTCATTGTTGGCATCGTCCTCTGCTCAAAACATAATGCTAATTGATATCTTAGACCCGCGCCTTCCATCTCCGACTAATCCAGTGGCAGTAAGGAACATTATTCTAGTTGCTGCAGTGGCATTTGCATGCGTGCGTTCTGAGCCGAGATCTTGTCCAAAAATGCAAAGCGTATCTCTTGAGTTTCTTTTTGTAGGAAGACTTTAGCTACACCTCTTCATGCAATTTCACTGCTGCAGCTATGGAATCCAGAAATTTTACATCCGCAATCATCTAACGTAATACATCCACGATCATTAGTGCAATGAATCCTACATGAATCTATTAATATCTAACAATTATAAATGTATCATATCAATCAAGTAATAAATAAAATATGATATATATATATATATATAATTAGTGTAGCTGCAATCAGAACGCTAATTCCATAATTAGGATGGCTTTCAGAGTGGATAGTAAGGCTGAATGCAACTTGTCCAAATGTGATGCTATGTGTGCCAGTCCAAGGGGCTGAAGGAATGAGATTTAATTAATTTGTCTAAGCCTTTTTTTTTTTTTTTGGGTGTTATATATTGGTCTCTTGACTTGACCTAATGAATACACCAGTATACATTTGATGATAATAATTGAGGTGCACAAGTTGAACAGTTTTGCAGCATCGTAGTTGAGTGAATTCATCCTGTTACTATATAAATAAATATATATATATATATATATATTTTTTTTCCTATATCCCTATAAATGGTACTCAAATATTGCGAACCTTCCTTGGGGATGATGCATATGAAAGAAACCTGCTATTTCCTTGCAATATTGTGTACCTTCCTTAAGTAATGATGTACAAACAATATTTTTTTTTTGTTTTTTTGATGTGGGCGCATGCTTTAAAACAAAAC
This sequence comes from Camellia sinensis, assembly GCF_055761805.1. Taxonomy (NCBI): domain Eukaryota; kingdom Viridiplantae; phylum Streptophyta; class Magnoliopsida; order Ericales; family Theaceae; genus Camellia; species Camellia sinensis. The sequence goes on along the minus strand of NC_138961.1, from coordinate 239,648,879 downwards.
ACCTATGGATGAAGATGACTTTTACTTACAAAAATAATATTGTCACATCATTCTTGTGACATCTTACAATTTTCTTTTTTTGAGAAATTTCTTAATTCTGAAAATGTTTTGTTTTCAGCCGACTTGTTGGACCTTGAATGAGTGTGGTCCATTGTAAACCATACTAATTGCCGAACAGGCAGTTACCGCTGCCTCTTGATGGAAGCCATAGTGAAAGGCACAAAAGAATGGAGACTAGTCAAGAGAATCACCCACAACATGTGTTACGCACTTTTTCTCTTCTTATGACAAGTCAAAGTGGACGCCAATGTAAGTCAATTCGTTCAAGTCAATGACTCCCTGTGCCTGGCTCGTTGTCGTAGGCACCATTACCAACCAATACCAAAATATTCTTATTAACAACCTATTTAGCTTTGATAATGCGTGCCCAATATTTTAGAGCTGTTACAGAGAACCTACATATATTTGCTTCAACTATGGGTGAAAAAAACATTTTGTCCTCTGTTTACTCTCAGGTACTCGTGGCAGTATACATGGTGATGATTATAATTCCAGCATTGCCTAAATCATCATCATTGTCACCATCGTTTTCATCGTCAATGGAGGTGAAAGCTCTACTCGACAGCCGTTGGTGGGGAAATATTTCTTCAAGATACCACTGTGAGTTCACAACCATCACTTGCAATGAAGCAGGAAGTGTCATTGGGATTGACCTTTCTCATGATCAATTCTTGAGGAAAAAGCTTGACGATTTGAATTGGTCTTCCTTGCCAAATCTCCAACGTCTTGTTTTCAGGTATTCTGACCTCACCGGAGTCATCCCTGATGAAATTGGTACTCTGTCAAGCCTCACCTACCTTGATCTCTCCTATAATAATCTCATTGGAAGTTTCCTACCTCTTACCCTAGGTAACCTCAATCAACTAACCCACCTCGACATTTCTGGTAATTACATCAATGGTTCCATTCCTACAGAACTGGAAACTCTGAAAAATCTGGTAGTTTTGGATACAAGTAAAAATAACCTCACCGGTTCAATCCCTTCATGTATCGGTCAGTTAACCAATTTGACCTCTCTACATCTCTATTCAAATCAACTTGGCGGTTCCATGCCTTTGCAAATAGGGAGCCTAATGAACCTGGTTGAAATGAATATGGGACTTAACAACCTTCAAGGTTCAATTCCTCCAGAAATAGGAAATTTGGCGCATTTGATTTTCTTGGACCTTAGCCACAACCTTCTCACAGGTCAGATCCCATCATCTCTAGGTCAATTGATGAATCTCAACTCTCTCTATCTGTCTGCAAATCAGATCGACGGAACAATTCCTCCTGAACTGGGGGATTTGCCCAGACTTGGTGATCTTGATTTGTCATCGAACCAACTTTCTGGCCACATGCCAAACTTCCAAATTACAAGTGCAATTCAGTATTTAGAACTTTCACAGAATCAGCTCAGCGGGACTCTCCCAAAGAAGCTAGAACAACTTGGCTATTTGAAGCACCTAGGATTGAGTAACAACTATTTGAGTGGAACAATACCAACTGGATTAGCATCTTTGCCAAGGTTAGTATATCTAAATCTCTCCCACAATGATCTCTCTGGTGAAATCCCCAGTGGTCTTCGCTTCTCCGTATGGTGGCGATCTGTTGACTTGTCACACAATGCTCTTGAGGGTCAAATACCACGTAGATCTCAAGATGCACGTCCAGAGAAAAAAGCACTCATGCTTAATCTCCTCATTTGCCTTCCCCCCATCGCAATTTTTCTTGCCTTAGTTGTATTTATGTTCTTTTATTGGGCTAAGGCTAAAAACAACCAAAGCGTGCAAAGAGTGATTAAGAATGGGGATATGTGCTCAATCTGGAATTATGATGGAAAAATTGCATACGATGACATCATTGCAGCAACAAATGATTTTGATATTAGATATTGCATAGGAACGGGTGGTTATGGCAGCATCTACAGAGCACAATTGCCAAATGGCAAGGTATTTGCATTGAAGAAACTTCATCGTTTCGAAGCTGAGGATCCAGCTTTTGACAAGAGTTTCAGGAATGAGGTGCAAATGTTGACTAAAGTAAGACATCGAAACATAGTGAAGCTTTATGGGTTCTGTTTGCACAACAGATGCATGTTTCTGGTATATGAGTATTTGGAAAGGGGAAGCCTATTTTATGCCCTAAGCATTGATGCTGAAGCTGTTAAATTAGAATGGACTCGGAGAATAAACATTGCCAAAGAGACAGCCCATGCTTTGTCCTACATGCATCATGATTGCAATCCACCAATTGTTCATCGAGACATAACAAGTACAAACATTCTCTTGAACTCAGAGTTCACCGCTTTCGTCTCTGACTTTGGCACAGCTAGAATGGTACATCCTGATTCATCAAATGTAACCGTAATGGCAGGCACTATTGGATATGTTGCCCCAGGTAGCCAAACTATATTTTCTGAAGTATATCTTATTTATATATATACAAGGTTCAATATGTGAAAATCCCAGATAGTGTATGGTTTATTCTAGTTTTTTATTCAGTTTAGTGAATGTTTATTTTGTGCAGAACTAGTCTACACAATGGTTGCAACTGAGAAGTGCGATGTTTACAGCTTTGGAATGGTGGCGCTAGAAACGATCATGGGAAGGCATCCAAAAGAACTCCTCTCATTACTGGCATCGACCTCTGCTCAAAATATAATGTTAAATGATGTATTAGACCCGCGTCTTTTGCCTCCAGTTGATCCGCTAGTTGCAGGGAATGTTGTCCTTGTTGCTGCACTGGCATTCGCATGCTTGCATTCTGAACCAAGATCTCGGCCAACAATGCTACACGTTTCTCAAAAGCTTCTCCCTCACAGAAACAGGAGGCCTCTAGCTACACTTCTTCATTCAATTTCACTATGTGAGTTGCGAAATCAAGAAATGGATTTTATCCAATAAACTAATAAAGTAAAAATGATGAATAATGATTTAGAGGATGGCTAGTATCAATCGTTATAACCATTATGTATATGTATATAAACATTGTTATATCAAAGTTAATAATTAATTTTAATTTTGTGATTTGTTATATATTGCTGAACTCCTTCACTGATTATGTGGCTAACCATCTTAAGCATAAATGTGTCCATTATTTCTGCCTCTTCTCTCTCAGGTATGAGGTCTCCCTCTTTCTCCCTCTTCTATTCAGACTTGAATAAACAAAAAAACTGTAGAAAGGACTTCCATCATTCTCCTCTTTATTGGAGGGAGATCTGTAAAGAATCTATTTGGGATTGTTTTTGTTCTTTTGGTGAAAAAGAGATCTTTCAACAAGTGATTTGGGATCTTTTTGAGAACACTTAAAAAACTTGATGACTTTGCAAGCCTTTATGCATTAGCCTCATTTGTAATATCTGAGACAATTCCTGAGTTAAACAAATAACTGTCCTATCTTAGAATTGGGAACTTAATAATTATACTTACCGAGGACTTTGAATTTTTTAAACTGGCAGTCTGTTTTCAGATGAAATATTGGTATATGGATATGATTGAACAGTCTTAGATGCATTGAGTGGAGTATTTTATTTTATTTTTTTGGCAATAGATAGAGAGAATTTACTATTAAATCATTGAAATACATTAAACTGAAGATTAAAAAATCACCACAAATTCAAGACCTTAAAAATTAGAAGAAATCTACTCCCAAAAAGGTACTAAACTTTTTTGTAATGTATGTTGTGACATTTTGTGATGAAGTTACGAATATTGAATTTATGATGTAGATTCTAAAGTTAGGAATGAAAATATTATGACACTTTATCATATGTAATAAGAACATCCATCCCCAAGACATGCATATTAAGGCTACAGCAGCTACCCAGGGAGTAAATCTCAATTTGTCACAGCAATTTAGCCCCGTTTGTAATCTCTGAGACAATTCTTGAGTTTCCAAGAACAAAGGCTTGAAACATAATTAAAAAAAAAAAAAAGAAAAAAAAATACACATAAAAGAAAAGAGACTGAGTCATCAATTCAATCACTCAAGTCATGATTTCACATTTAGGAATGTAGAAGGAAGGTTCATATATTTGTGGTCACTTTATATCTATATATACATGTATTTTATTTGTCATCACAATGACTATACTGGCTTGACTCTCCATGTGCTTGGGTCAAGATTGTGAGTGACACCAATATTTCAGAAAGATACTAGAGCTACGAACCAAGGATGCATATTTAGAAAATCCATACATTCATTCAATTATGAGTATAATAATATGTTGTCTGACGTTGGTTCTGCTGTACTCATAGCCATATGCACGGCAGCTATTATTACTTCAGCCATAGTTTTCCTTACCTTACTTGCATTTGCATGCTTTCAACGTCGTGAGACCCAAAAACACCAAAATGAGGCAAGAGCAATAAAAAATGGGGATATTTGCTCAATATGGAATTACGATGGAAGAATTGCATATGAAGACATCATCAAGGCAACAAACGACTTTGACATCAAATATTGTATTGGAACTGGCGGTTATGGTAGCGTATACAGAGCTCAGTTGCCAAATGGAAAAACAGTTGCCTTGAAGAAACTCCATCGTTTTGAAGCAGAGGAACCAGCTTTCGACAAGAGTTTTAGAAATGAGGTGCAAATGTTAACTAATATACGGCACCGAAACATAGTGAAGCTTTATGGGTTCTGTTTGCACAACAAATGCATGTTCCTGGTGTATGAGTACATGGAAAGGGGAAGCTTGTTTTATGCCCTAAGAACGGATGTCGAAGCTGTTGAATTAGGATGGACTCGGAGGGTAAACATCATTAAAGCAATAGCTCATGCTCTATCCTACTTGCATCATGATTGCACACCTCCTATTGTTCACCGAGACATATCTAGCAACAACATTCTATTGAACTCTGAATTGGAGACTTTTGTCTCTGACTTTGGCACTGCTAGACTGCTATATCCAGATGCATCGAATCAAACAGTAATTGCAGGCACTTATGGATATATTGCCCCAGGTAGCAAAGTAATACTTTTTTCTTTCATACGCATTTATGCTTTCAAAGAAAGAGGGGAAAAATAATCTAAAATGTTTAAATATTTTAGTGATTATCAAATATTTTTTTTCAAACTCAATTATTGATGATAGATTCAACATTTCAAAGAATCACACTTCATTAATTTCATAAAAGAGAAAGTGAAGTCTATGATTTTTTTTTTATTTATTAATTTTTTGTTTTTGCAGAACTTGCCTATACTATGGTTGTGGCTGAAAAGTGTGATGCTTATAGCTTTGGGGTGGTAGCACTAGAAACAATCATGGGAAGGCATCCAGGAGAACTCCTCTCATCATTGGCATCACGATCTGCTCCAAACATAATGCTAACTGATGTCTTAGACCCGCGCCTTCCGCCTCCAACCAATCCAGTGGTTGTAGGGAACATTGTTCTAGTTGCTATGATGGCATTTGCATGTGTGCGTTCTGAGCCGAGATCTCGCCCAACAATGCAATGCGTATCTCAAGAGTTTCTTTCTCAAATGAAGACTTCAGTTACACCTCTTCATGCAATTTCACTTTTACAGCTATGGAATCGAGAATTGAGTTTTATCCAATAAATGAATAAACTCGATGCTTGAGCTTCCCATAAAAGAAAAATGTCTATTTAGAAATGTTGAGTATCATATTTTCTTCGGGACCTTGTTGTTACAGGATTGCTATATATTATCAAACCTCAATTGTTATTTTTTTTATATTTTTTTAAAAATATGTTTTCCTTGCAGCAATCCCAAGCCACAGAAAAGAATGTTCCCTCTAGATCTTGTAGAATTTGAGTTCTAGTAATCTCTCCTATTTGAACAAGATGCAGCAATCTCGCATACATCCATATTAACAACTCTGATTTTTACTACAATTGGTATGCTTCCACCACATTTCATAATAGAACACAGTACACAACCCAGTTACATGGGTGTGGGACACCTCATGTGATAGGGTGATCGATTTCTGTATTCATAAACTTTTACTATGAAAAAGAACAGAAATGAAAAAAAAAAAAATGATGCATACGAACTCAATGTTTTAGTTGCCACGTTATTATGAGTGAATTTAGTAGTGATATTTTAAAATTTCAGTGTTGTCTACTGTTTCTAGCATTTGGGTTGACCCCAGCCTGTTCGACTTCCATTGCCATGAAGGTTGGGATCCTCTAATAACTAGTTAGGATCATTTTTTAAAAATTTAGAAATTGATTGTTTTTAAGCCTTTATATATATATATATATACTAAATTGATACAAAAGATAAATTATAATAATCGCGAGAATAATTTACCTGATTAAAAAATACAAATACAAGAAATGAGAATGAAGAAAGAAAAGATCAAGAGGGAGCGAGTCATGAAAATTTCGAAGATGTGGATGGATGAGTTGCTTTAATAAAACGAAATGCAACTTGTCCAAATTATTGTGCTGCTCATGTGTGGCTTGGGGTAAGATTTTGTATGGATTTTTTTGGGTTCAAATTTTTAGTTTTAAATTAAGTTAAAATGTAACTTGTCAAAAATTAATGTGATTGTTAGTGTGCCAACTGTCATGTGTCGACTCATTGGTAAGGCGAGTTTTCCACCAAACATCTCGCAATTCTTGTCGCATCACTTGGGTTGGATTCTTGGACATAATGCAAGCATAGGTACGCAGTAACACTCGTGGAGCCCACTTCTCTAGATTATTTGGTCTTTTGAAAATTTTATAGTAGTGTTGTGTACACTCAATTGAATAGGTACATGACTCAAAAAAATAAGAATAGAGGCTATTTTCGGAAGTAGATATTTTTTTTTGACTTACCGGCTTTTTTTAAAAAAACATACAAAAAAGTACAGAGATGTTGTGATCTCAAATAAGCCAATAAATTGATTTTTTTCTTGCCTTCCCAAAAGAGGCCAGAGTGAATTACACTGATCTCCCATCACAAACACATGGACTCCATTTATTTTAGTTTTTGGAAAGAGTTTTGAGTTGTATTTTGAAAAATAAGTTGTTGAAAATTAAAAATTTGTTTGGTTATGAGTTTTGAAAATAATTTTAGGATGATTTGTAGTTTTTTATTGTTTTTTTGTAGTTGAATAAATAGGTGTGAGAAAAAATTTAATTGATTGATGTGTAGAATATGAGAGAATGAGTGAGGAGAGAGGAGAGAAAAAAAATTGATTTATTTATTAATAAAAAAAAAGCAGAGAGAAGAGAAAAATAATAATTTTAAAAATTTATTAATCAAATATGTTTTTTAATTTTTTAATCTAACTATTAATTTAAAAACTAAATCAAACGCTACCATGAAGCTGGGACTGTTTGTTACAGCTTTTGGGGGTGATATTAGTTTATTTTGATTTTGGAGCCTGTGTTGTGCCAAACTATTTAGTGTTATAGATTATTAGATAGAAATAACTTAAATAAGTTGAAAACATTTAATTATTTAAAAAGTGAAATAAGAGTACTTTTAATTTTTACTTTTTGATTATCAAATTTTAATTTAAGAAAGCTCCACCAAACATGCCGTCGTCAAAAACTAAATAGTGTGTGAGGCATAGGGGTTGAAGCGAGTACGATTTAAGTCGTCAATTGTGGAAAAGTCATTCCGTTATTGATACGTTGCTGGACTTGTGAATAGATAGTTATAGGAGACCTTTGATAAAAATTGAAGTGCATGCAATCGGAAAAGAACACACATTACTGTGAACCTTCCTTGGGCATACATCATGATAGAAAGTGGATTAGCTTTTCTCTTGTTCACTTTGGCCTAATAATTGTAATTGTGTCACGTTAAATACTAAACAAAAAGTTTTTTACAAAAAAATCATCCTAACTATGAAAAATCAAATCATATGAAAAATAATAGCTATGTTGTTATATACATACATACATATATATATATATAATAATGCATTAGAGTTGAAATATTGATGACTCATCACTATATATAAGCAAACTGCTTATTTATAGAGAATCGTCAACAATAGGTTAAGCACATTATTTATTTATTGTTATAAATCAAAAGCCAAGAACAAAGGTTGATGAATCTGGGCCATTGGATTTTACTTTGTATTTGGTCATGCATCCTTGATGAAATTAGTATTCAGTCTATATACCTTAAGTCAAAATCAGAGAAAAAAAATATATAGACTGATAAATTTTTTAAAAGTAAAAAAGTTTTGGAGTAAAAAATTTACTCCATGCCAACGGAGTGAATTTTCTTTTTTGGAGAAAAAATACACTTTGTCCTTCATTCAAATTTACTCTAAAGTAAGAAAAAAAATTTTTAGGGACTAAAGTAAATACGTAGCCCAACGTAAAGGGAAAAAAAAAAAAAGTGTAATTTATCCGAAACAGAACTAGTCCTAAAATAAAAATTGAAAGTGGTAGTTTACATTACAGTGGTGCTATATGCATCAATTAATGTATACATTAATATATCAATTAGTGTTATACTATTATTACTGACCTCACCTATTATACAAATTACAAATATCTAAAACCTCTAAAATTATGTCATATCATCTATTAATATACTAATTAATGCATTAATTAGTATATATAACATTATTTTTTTACATTATTTTCATTGTCCAGAAAAAGACGGTAGGAAAGCAAATTCCATAATTAGGATGACTTTCGGTGTGGAGACTGAAACTTGTCCAAATTAATGTGATGGGTGTGCCCCTCCCAGGGGTTGAAGAAAAACTTTACTTAAAATTTGTCAAGAAAATTGTTATGAATAGAAAAGTGCAATTTATGTACAGAAAACGTTAATGTTTTAAAAATGATATATAAATTTAATAATTGTGTAAATATATGTTTTAATAATGTGTAAATTTAATAATTGTGTAAATATATGTACATAAATGGTTGATGTTTTAATAATATATAAATGAGATGATTAAAAAATATATAAAAAAGAGTTATATCAGATATTCTAATTAATTATCAAATAATTGAGTTTGAAAATTTAATATAATTTATGAGCTAAAAAGTGTCTACATTTGATAATAATTGAACTACACAATGGAAATGGCTCAGAAACATTGAGTTTTTTTTTTCAAATAATCCAAAAAACGAAACTATTTAACGAATTGATCCGCTTTTCAAACTATTTGAGAAACTAACCTATTTTTGAAATCGCATTTTGAAAATGCGATTTTGAAATTGAAATTGCATTTTCAACATGCAATTTCACCACGCCATCATTTTCAACTTGCGATTTTAAGGTGAAATTGCATGTTCAAGATGCAATTTCAAATTCAAAATCGCATTTTGAAAATGCGATTTCAAAAAATAGATTAGTTTCCTAAATAGTTTGAAAAATGGGTCAATTCTCTAATTAGTTTTTTTTGGATTATTTGAAAAAAAAAAACTCTAGAAACATTATAGTGGACCATACTTGAAATAGGACCGGCCTTGGGCTAAGGCCACTAAGGCCTGTGCCTAGGGCCCCAAATTTTGGTCCAAAATAAGATTCCAAATTTATTAGTTTTATATTAGATTAAAAATTCAAAACCCAATCTTTTTTTTATTGTTTGAGACCCAGTCTAAAACGGTCTCTCAAAAAAATCTATTGGGCCAAATTAAATATATATATATATATATATAATCATTGTTAGGCCCATTAAAAATTTTATATAATTAGTCCAAACAAATATATATGATATAATGAGTGGTATTTTGGGAAGATAGTAAAAAGCTGACTTTTTGGCTTTTTTAGCTTTTTTTCACTGTTTTATGTGAGTCCAGATCATCTGCCATGGTTTTCTACAGTTGTTCCTGCTGTGATCTCCAAAACAATGTCGTTTTGCCTAAAACGACACGTTTTGTTCAGTGTTTTTTTTTTTTTTTAAATTCAAAATTTTTATTTGGGCTATTTTCTCTTCTCTGTATCATCTTCTTTACTTTGCATCATCGATCTATTTCAGTCAGTGAACCCTAGCAGAGAGAGAGAGGCAGAGACGTGAGAGGCAACTGAAAGTCGGAGTGAGGAACTGAGAAAGAGATGGAGAAACGAACGCAAACGAAGAGAGAAACGAACTGAGAGAGGAAAGAGATGGCGGAGATGGCGAAGCAACGCGATGGCGAAGGAGTAACGAAAAGGATGGCGAGCGACGGTGAGTCCGGCGGAGACGCGATGACGGGAAGACAAGATTGTGGTGGTGACGAGGTCTATTTCATCATCATTGTCATTTCTTGTTGTTATATATATATGATTCTTGGGTTAGATTTGTTATTGATTTTTGAAATGGGTTTGATTCTTGGGTTTGATAATTGATCTGTTGCAGTTAAATTTGTTGTTGTTGTTATATATATATATATATATATATGATTCAGATTTTTAGGGATTAATATATAAATTAAATAGGGCCCCTTTGATAGTGAATCACATTTATTTGTATATATTATTTTCGGGGGATTCATTTATGATTTTCTTCCATTATATATATATATATATATATATTTGATTCAGATTTGTGCAATTCACCCCCAGTACCTGCAATTCAATATAAATGTGGTTAAACCTTGTTGTTATAAATATGAGAGAGACATGTAAAAATAGCAAGAACATAGAAATTGATTTGCAGTATTAATGTGTAGCATAGCAAGGATGAAGCACATATAGTATTGTTGATATGAGAGAAATTGATTATTCTAGCTAACAAGGTTGAACCTTGTTATATGTATGATACTGAAATTGATTATGAATGACCTTGTTATTTGTAGAAAAAAATAGCAGGAACAGGGATAGGTAAAACTTGTTATTTGTATGATACTGAATTCCAGTTAATGGAAGAAAATAATATTGTTGATGAGTTGGCCAATTGTGGTTGGAAGTTGAAATTGGGAATGTTATTTGAACTTTGAACAAGCTGCGTATGACTTTTACAATACCTATGGGGGAAAGGTGGACTTCAATATTAGGAAGGCCTATGCAAACAAGAACAAACATACGAAGGAGATGACTTCACGGACGTTTGTATGTTACAAAGAGGGAAGTCGGGGTATTGACAAACGAGATCCACTTGTCAAAAATCTGAGACAAGAGGTAAGATGTGGTTGTGGTGTCCGATTTAGTATCAAGTTAGATAGAATTTTAGGAAAATATATTGCTTATGATTTTGTTGAACATCATAATCATGACCTTGTGCCTCAAGATTGCATTCATATGTTGTCATCCCAAAGAAAAATATCTACTACCCAAGCAATTAAAGTAGAATTGACTTCAGAATCTAGAATTCCTCTTAGGTCTGCTTTATGGGCTATTTGGTAGGGAATCTGGTGGAAGAGCATCACTTAGCTTCACGAAATTGGACCAAAAAAATTATTTGAGATCGAAGAGACAAAAAGATTTGAAATATGGAGAAGCGGGTAGTGTGTTGCATTACTTTCGTAAGAAAACTCTAAAAAATCCATCATTTTTTTATGCAGTCTAATTAGATTGTGAAGAGCAGATAAGTAATATATTTTGGGCCGATGCTCAAATGATCATGGACTATGGTCAATTTGGTGATGTAGTGACATTTGACACTACTTACAAATTAAATAACGAGCATAGACCTTTGGGATCATTGTTGGATTTAATCATCATCGAGAAACAGTTATATTCGGTGCAGCGTTGATGTATGATGAGACTGCCGAATCTTTTACATGGTTATTTCAAATTTTTCTGGAGGCAATGTCAAACAAAGCTCTAAAAAATATTTTCAAAGATCAAGATGCTGCGATGGCTAAGGCCATTCCATTTGTCATGCCCGATACAAACCACCGACTTTGTATGTGGCATTTGATGCAAAATGTTATCAAGCATGTAAGTTCTATTTTTGATGATGTAGGGGTCAAGGCTGTGTTTTCAAAATTTATGCATGACATTGATGACGAAGAAGAATTCCGAATATAGTGGGACCAAATGCTTGATAAGTATGATGCACGCGACAATCAACGGTTGGAGCAGACTTTTCGCTTGAAGGAGAAACGGGGATAGCCATATATTATGAATTCTTGGGCAGCTGGAATGAGTACTACTCAACTTAGTGAATCCTTCAATGGATTTTTGAAGGATTATCGTATTATGACCATAACTTGATGGAGTTCTTCATGCATTTTGAGAGGGTGCTCTATAAGAAGAGGTATAAGAAATTGAAAGTCGAGTATAAATTGTCCCAAAAATTGCTGAGGGTTTCAATTCCAACTTTGATGTTAAAGCAAGTGGCAGAGATTTACGCCAAAACAATTTTTGAGGAATTCCAAAATGAGTACGTGTAGTCCATTGAAGTATCCATTATAGGCACTATTAATGATGGTGAGAGTACCATATTCATAATAAGAACAGTGGTAGATGGAAATTAAAGATAAGAATGTGGCAATGGATAGAGATGGTTCTTTGAGTTATAGTTATAGGAAGTTTGAAGTGAAGGACATATTGTGTCGACATTGTGTGAAGGTGCTTAGAGATATATTCAATGCAACAAAACTTCCTCCACAATATATACTCAAACAATGGACTAAAAAAGCACGGGTTAAAAGTGTGAAAGATAGATGTGGATATGAAGTGAAGGCTGATGTGAAACTACATCAAAGCGACCGATATCGCTCATTAATGACTATGTTTAGAGCAATAGCGAGTAGAGCCGCTGAAAGTGAAGAAACTTATCATTTGTCAGTTTCAAAAGGTGAAGAATTGAGTATAATGGTTGAAGACAAATTAAGTGTCCACATTTGTGGTCAAGTGGAGGTAACTGATTTGAGAAATTCATCAAGTAACACATGCCCATAGAGTGATGAAGTAGATTGTCCAATCTAAGCTAAGGGACTCAAGAAAAGAGAATCAACTAGTAAGGGAAGAAGGAGGATTAAAGGCGGGATGGAAAAATCTATTGCAAAGAAGAAAAGGGTGCAATCTATTCAGGTAATTACATGAAAAATTGCATATGATTAAAATACACTAGATTAATAAACTAAAACAATGATTTTATTTATTTATTAATGACCCACTTTCATTATGGTTTTTCGTTGTATGTAGGGTGCTGCTGTTTATACTCCCAAATGTCAATCTCAGCCTCTTTTCGGCATGGGTAATAATTCTATTCAGGTAATATTTAATAGTAATTTAGTCTTTCCATGGTTAGTTTTATGAATTCCTTTCATTGAGTCCTCTCACTAGTTGTATGAAATTATGAACTATCTGAATACTTTTAATTTTTCTTATCTTTAATTCTGCCTTGCAATGTAGTCTGGTGCTGCTGTTTATACTTCCCAAGGTCAATCTCAACCTCGTTTCGTCATAGGTAGTAATTTTATTCAGGTAATATTTATTTGTGTGCAACCTTTTAAGAAAATGCTAAATAATGTTTCTTTTTTCTTTTTTTCAAAATTTTTGTTTACATACTTTATATGACAACCCCGTTCCGTATTATACTGTTAACTCATTAATTATATAAGTGTTAATGTGCTTGATATGAAATTTGATGTTAATTATGTGTTTTATGTGATTTTTGAATGCCTATGTATTGATTGTAGACATATCTGTTACAATTTCTGCTATAGTCCGAAATTGAGGGCTGTAGAGGCGTCAGAAACCAAAATTGATTAATTTATTGTGTTCAGCATAATTTTTAGAGCCTATAGTGAAATTTAATTAAAATTGATTCAGATCAAATTAATTAGATTAAATTGAATTAAATTAAGTTAGGTTGATTAGTCTTAATTATGCTTAAGTAGCTTAAGCTATTCACCCACTCTATATATGTTGAGTTAGTGCCTAAGCTCATAATTTTAAGCTCATCTTCACCATTTTACTGAGATTAAGCTATTTAGAGAGAGAAATCTTCATCTTAGAGACAGAAAAGCTCAATCTTGAGGAATTGGCTTGGAGGATTGAAGAATTTGGAAGCTAGGCTCAAGAAATTGCTAAACCTAGCCTCATTGAATATAGTAGGTAAGAATTTAAACCTCAATTTGGGAGTTAAGTTGTGGATTTAAGAAGATAATGAGATTAAATGTGTGGGTTGAACAAAGATTGTAGGAATTGAGATCAAATTGTATATACATGAATTCATGTTTTGAGCATTTGCTTTGATTCTTCAAGTTTGAGCATGAACTTTGATAATCGTGTTGAATTGGGAGTTGTCGCTTACACGCATTCATGTTTTCTAAGTCTTGAAGGTTTGAAATACATGAATTCATGAATTGGAAGAGTTTCATACTCTCGAGCATGATCCTTGTCATCCATGTTGAATTTAGAAGATGAATATGTAGAATTTTATCATTTTGGGCTTGAATTCTATGATTCATGATGAAATTGGAAGTTATATTGCACATGCAACATTGTTTCATAAGTCTTGGAAGCTTAATTTTATGTTTGGAAAGTCATGAAAAGAGTTTTGAAATTTATCCTCACATGCATGAAGATTTGAGTTCAATTTTGGTGAATTCATGAGGCTTTGAGCAAATGATTTATGGATGATCATGTATTTGAGTTTTCTAAAATGTTTTTATGATTATCAAAGTGTTTTCATGAGTTTGAAATGACTATGCAAGCTTTTACATGTTAAAATGTATTTTTGGAACTCAGATTTTCTATTTTGAAACCCAGAAAATTCGCAGCTGGCTCAAGCGACCAAGTGGTGGCTCGAGCCAACATTACGAGCTCCCAGTATTTTGAACTCTGCAAAATATGGCTCGAGTGAAGAAGTGGTGGTACGAGCGAGCTCAGTTTTTGCCTTCAGCTGGCTCTAGCCACGAAAAGCTGGCTCTAGCCAACAACTTATTTTCAACATGTTTTCAAAAGATGGTTTAAGTACATATCTTCGCTTCCATCTCTTTCCGGACATTCTTAAGCATGAATTATGACTTATTAAGGACCAATAAGCTAAGAAACAACATAAGTAAATGATTAGGAAAGAGAGAAAAGATTCATTTGGTTTGAACGTTGAGTTTCATCCTTGGAGCATAAACCTTGTAATCCATGTTTTTGAAAGAATTTCTAAGTATTATCTAAAGTTGTGGATAAGCCATGCAAGTTCATGATTTGAACCCTCTTAGGCATACATTGTGCATTCTAAATGAATTAAAGGATTAGAAAGGAGCCCAAGAGAATTAAACAATGACTGGATTAAATAGTATTGTGATCCGATTTGTGTATGTTTATGAATTGTGTGGGAGCATCCACGAGGACGAATCAACACTCTGAACATTGTGAGTAATATCTTAGCAAAAATATTTTCATATATGTTCTTTTCTAAATGCTACCTATGTGGTAAGTTTTCGAACTCATGAATTTGTATTATGAATGAGTATTCTACCTGTCTGATTCGTAAAAGACTTGAAACGTAATTGATAAGCATGAAATTATAAGATTGGACCAAAGGTCGTTTTGTATGAACACACAATGGACCCAAGGCCGTTTGGTATATTTGACACGGATACAAATTGGGCTTAAGGTCGTTTGAAATATTTAACAAGAGACTAAAGGTCATCTTATATATGAATTGGACCGAACGTCGTTTTGTATGATTGTTAAATGGACCAAAGGTCGTTTTGAATAAGGAATCGATTAGACCAAAGGCCATTTTGAATATGAATACGGATGTGATCATGATCATGAATGTGACTATGCACATAGTTATGAATATTAGAATGTTGGACCCAAAGTCGTTTGGTATTATGATATGAAGGACCGATGGTCATTTGTATATGGATCCATTAGACCTGAGATCGTTCTATGAATGAATATTGGATCCAAGGTCGTTTTGTATAGATGGACCCAAGGTCGTTTTGCATACAATGGACTTGAGGTCGTTTTGTATATGAGTTGGACCTGTGGTTGTTTTGTATATGAGTTGGACCTGAGGTCGTTTTGTATATGGATATGATGTATTGGACCTTAGGTCGTTTTGCTTTGTTATGATCTATAAATCTGATATGAATGAGGATAGTAGTTCAAATGTTTAAATTATAAGTATGATTTATTTATGTATGAATCTCATTCATTAACCTCTTTACACTAGTATTATTCACTGGGCATTATCTCATTTCGTATTTATATGTATGTAGGTGAGCAGTGGGATGTCTAGCCCTAGCCTTAGTGAGATTGTGAAAGATTCTCGAGATTTTGGAGTTAGCCAAGGTTGCCTCATGCACTGTGACACCCTAATTGTTTAATTAAATACCACACACACACACACACACACACATATATATATATATATATATATATAAACATAATTATGGTGGTATGTGATAATATATTATTAAATAAATAATAATAAATAAATTAAAAAATCTAACTTGGTGTTGGGTTATCAAATATGGGATTAATTAGGGATTATTATTTGGGGCCAAATTAACACAAATATGGAATTATAATACTAGTTGGGCCAAATTAGAGTTAAAGATAGTAAATAAATAAATATAAAAGTAAGAGTAAAATTAATAATAAATTTTCTATTGGTATGCGATAAAGTGTAATTTAATTAGGAATTAATTTGTTTATATAGTTATGTTAGAGAACTGGGTCAAAGTGTAATTATCATAAATATTCATTAAGATAAGTATAAATCCATGGTGATTTATGATCAAATCTGGGGAGGGATTCGAGCTGTGCCACGTGTTGGCCTCATGGTGCTTTTACCTCCCTATAAAGAGGGAGGAGTTGATCAAGATCTGTGGAAAGAAAAGGAAAAAAAGAAGGAGAGGCACGCAAGATACTGGAGAAGGTTGTGATAGTGGAAAGTAAGGCTAAGGGTCAATATTAAGGTGAATTATATTATACCTTGAGTCACCATAATATATTTTACGTATGTTTTGACTTAACATAATTTATTTTATACAAGTTATGTTTTATAAATTATATTAATATTTCAATTACATGGGTTATTTTCTGAACTCTATTTGTTTAAAATGAAACCCATGGATATGTTTGTATATATTTGACTATGACTTTATAAACAATTATGTTTTGTAAGTACCACCACGGGAGTTCCACGCCTTGGGGGACTTAAATAACCATTGGCCACTTTGTGGTCTTCTGTTTGTCATGGATCCATTGATCTCTGTTCTGATTGTCACTTCTGTGACCTCTATTCTGTACCGTGGTTATGGTTATTTATTTATATAATTTATGTATTTCAGTTTCTGCCACTTAAATGATTTATTTACCAAATTAAATTATGTAAATGTTTTGGCTTAACTAACTATCCATGGTTATTTTGTATTCTCTATACTCTTGACATAATAATTCTCACTCTGCTGTGTGCTTATAGCTGTTACCCTTTCAAGTGATGAGATGTAAGGAAGACCCATAACCTCGTGTAGTGGAATCTGTGCAAGAAATTGATGCGGACCCGTTAATTTGTTTTTCTTTTCTTTTCTTCCTGTCGTTTTTTCTGATGGCCGATCGCTGCATAATAAAATAATAAAAGCCTATGGATGTACTTTTTTTTTTTAGTAGAATGAAGTAACTTTCTGTTTAATTATTTTATTTCCGTTTGCCTCCGCTTGCGCAGTTTAATTTTCTACAATTAGAATAAGTTAGTAAGTTGCGATTCTAACCCTAAGCCATTGGGGTTGGGTCGTGACACACACGGGGCTTTTATTTGATATTCTTTTGCTTACTTTTGACGATCATGTAAGACCAGGCCTGTATATAAACCTTGGTTCTTAGTTTCCCAGTTTCTGAATGATCCTGGATATGTATAATCTTTTATGTTCTGTTGGGTGTGAGTTATTATATAAGTGGAAAGTTTTTATTTTGCCATATATGCATAGCTCATTGGGCAAAATTTATTGTTTTGCTTTCGTATCTGGCCCATATTATTAATTTTTAATTGATTTCTGTCTGAGGCCATAGGTAATCTCATTATTACTGGCCGGTTATGATCCTAACCTATAGGGGCGGGTTCGGGTCATGACATAGTGGTATCAGAGCATAAGTTAATAACTCACGCACTTGTCGAAATGAGCCATAAGGTGTCTAGAAAAGACTTAAGGTGCATCCATTTGATAAGTACATACTTGTATGCATTGAGAACATCTGGTTACATAAGATATGAATTGTTATGTTAATGCATACAAGCTAGTTTTGTTTTGTTATAATGCAAGTATATGAAAATGTGAATCATGAATTGTTGCTTATGTGCATTCGATTATGCAAATGGGTGTATATGTGGAATATGAATATGGTTAAGTGTGCAATTATCTAGTAAGTGTTCAGCACGCGATATCTGATAAGTATGAATATAGGTGATTATTTGTGTCTTGACGATACGTAAAATGTGAATATGAAACAATATGCCTATGTGCATTTGTGTTTATTTCTATACTGGGCATTTCTGTACTTGGCATGGCTTAATACGAGTTATGTAGATCATGGAGAAAACAAGGGCATATGAGTTGGCAGACTCTTCCATAGCCCGACTTGATAGATTTGAAAGAATAGTACAAGAAATGGCAGAGATCTTAAGACAACAACATCAATTACTGCTACGACAAGAACCTTTGCCACCACCAGCGCAAGAGCACCAAATGAATGTATTAGAAGTCACAAAATATGTTGAGGTGCTTGTAACGCCCTCAAAATAATACAAGATAAACCCACATTATTGACATGAATAGACATAAGAGGATAAAGCATATTTCTATTTATCAGAGTATTCATTACAAAAGTATGATATGTTGACATCAAAAGTAAATTTCCCTACGGGCTTACACCTTTCCAAGCCAACACTTGGTTACAAAGAAGAGAGTACTAACTCAAAACGCAAAATAAGCCCTTGAATTGATTTACACACAAAATAATCACAAAAAGGAAGCATTCAGCTTCGACAACCTCCCAAGCTACATCCTTGGAGGTGGCATATCACCTGGACCTGAAAATGATGTCCCATATAGGGTGAGCCAACGCCCAGTAGAGATATGCTAAACATAATATGAGCAATAACTAAAACATTGGCATTTTGATAAATGTTTAACTCATATAAACCAACATACAGCACAATCCAAATCCATGACAAGTATGTCCATGATCCTTTCCAATATCAATAATTTAAATGAGATTATAACTCATAATAAAACACTTCCATACTTCACAATTCTCATGAGATAACAACTCATATTAAAACACTTCATACTTCATAAATGATACACAGATTTGCTGTATCAATGGAGTCCATCCCCTATCTCCTCCCAAATAAAATCCGATTTAGGCGTCCATCCCCTATCTCCTTCCAAACCATGGTGTACATCCCCTATCTCCTCCCACACAATACAATGTATATAAAATTATCATATACACGATCAATCAATACACAAATTTGATGTATTATTCCAACCGTCATATTCAATGACATATTCAACTGATTAGTTTTATTTCACCTAATCATCATGCAGTGTCTACAACAATCAATAAGCTCATTTTAAGATTCAAGATATACATATATTGGTCAAAATAGCAAAACCCCTCTTTATTCAAGTTGAAACCCTAACACCCAAAATCACCCAACTTCAACATTAAATCAAAATGACCAAAAGTTTATGTCAAAGATCATAAAAATGAGTAGTTATCCCTACCTCAAATGAAGAGACTCAAAGAAAGTGATGAAGATACTCGGATGTGTTCTAACCCACAATTTTTCGGATCAAAACGAAGATCAAGGGAAGCTCCACACTCAATACAAAGGAACTAGGGTAGAAGATCACTAGAACTAGATGTATTTATAGAGAGAAGATGTAGTCTAGAGAGAGAAACTCTCAAGTTATTCATTCAATAAACTTCATTAAATTGATTAATGTATCTCATACATTCATGATACATAATGTATCTTCTATATTAATGAATTCATTAGATAGATTAATGTATCTTACATATTCATAATAGATACATAATGCATCTCTAAGATTCATTCATAATAAATCCATCACATTCAATGTATTAGCATTAGTCTTCTATACATTGTATATATAGGTGCATTCATCAATGATTAGTCACCATCTAATTGATGTACATGTATCTTACTTAATGAGATAAATCTAGTATAATCATGCATAAGCTTCAAAAAGTTAGAGAGAGAGAATGGCCCGAAAAAAGTGATCCAAAAAGCTGTTTTTCGGATTGATATACAAACAGGTCCGCTCGAGCGTCAAGCCCAAAATCTGGACATCAACCATTGGTTTCCAAACACAACCAACCTCTTTCAAACCTGCCCAACACAACCTAAGACTCATATACAAAGAGTAAAGGACAGAAACGGGAATAAGACAACAACACATCCATGAAACCGAGTCCGGAATACAATTAAACAATGAAGGAAAAATTGGGATCGCTATAACCTCCCCCCCTTAAAGAATTTCATCCCCGAAATTAGATAAATAAGTTTCAAAAATATGATTTCTCAATTCTCAACGATATTACAATTCAATATTTATCGACTTGACTCATTATCGGTCGTTCCATCTCTTTTCATGAGGCAAATTACAACATATGTTACAACATGCGTCATCAACATGCATTCCCTTGAAATTCAAAAATTTCAACACAAGTTTTCCACAGTTCAATTACATATTCAATGCCAATCAATATATTTGCATTTCTAAAACCGAATTAACATATGCAATGTTAAAATAAACTTCCATTTCAAGGCAAGTTCCATAATATTTCCATAAACCGAAACATATACAATGTTTTACAACTTAAGACATATTCAATGCTCTTAAAGTTTATCAATACAACAAAATTCCCAATACATGTTTAAACATTAACAAACAAGTCCGGATATTTCTCACGGACCTCCAACTCACGTTCCCAAGTGGCTTCTTCCACTCCGTGATGCTTCCACAAAACTTTCACCAAAGGTATCATCTTGCTTCGCAAGACTTGATCTCGCTTATCCAAGACTCGTACCGGTCTCTCCTCATACGAGGCATCCTCATTTACCTCTAAGTCGGTACAATCCAATACATGCGATGGATCCGGCTCATACTTCCGAAGCATACTAATATGAAACACGTCATGTATCCCGGACAACTGCGGCGGTAAAGCTAAACGATAGGCGACCTCACTAATCCTCTCAAGGATCTCAAAAGGGCTTATAAACCGAGGGGACAACTTCCCTCTCTTACCGAATCTCATCAACCCCCGCTTAGGTGATATTTTCAGAAAGACGTGATCACCCACTTCAAATGCCAAAGGCCTCCTCCTACGGTCGGCATAACTCTTTTGGCGACTCTGGGCTGTAACAAGCCTCCTATGGATAAGCTCAACTTTCTCCGTCGTTTCCCTCACCAACTCCGAGCCCAACAAAGGTGTATCACCCACCTCGGCCCAACAAACTGGAGATCTACAAGGTCGGCCATACAAGGCCTCAAACGGTGCCATACCGATACTCGACTAAAAATTGTTGTTGTAGGCAAACTCCACCAAGGGCAAGTGCCTCTTCCACGACCCACTAAAGTCAAGAACACAACTTCGAAGCATATCCTCGAGGATCTGAATAGTACGCTCGGACTGCCCGTCAGTCTGAGGATGATAAGCCGTACTAAAAGTCAACTTAGTCCCCAAGGCACTCTGCAAACTCTGTCACAAGCTAGCAGTAAAACGAGGATCTCTATCTGAGACGATCGACACTGGGACTCCGTGCAACCTCACTATGTCCCGAATATACAAGTTGGCAAGATGATCGACCGAATCTCTCACGTGCATAGGAATGAAGTGCGACAACTTAGTCAACCGGTCTACAACCACCCAAATAGCATCACTACCCCGCTGAGTCCTCGAAAGACCTACAACGAAGTCCATAGTGACATGCTCCCACTTCCACTCGGCAATAGGCAAGGGTTGCAACAAACCTGTTGGCCTCTGATGTTCGGCCTTCACTTGCTAATAAGTAAGGCACTTAGACACGAAAACTGCCACATCCTTCTTCATACCCCGCCACCAAAACTGGCGACCCAAATCACGATACATCTTGGTGCCTCTCGGATGCACCGCAAGGTGTGAATGGTGAAATTCTCGGAGTACTTCCTCTCGGTAAGACTCCGGCACAAACAGACGGTCTCGGTATCTCACACTCAGGTCGGGATACACAATCAAACCCTTCTCAACCTTCCCACTGGAGATCTTCTCTTAGAGGGATTCTACCACAAGGTCACCTCTCTGTGCCTCTAACACGCGACTTACAAGTGTAGGCTGCGCAACAACAAAAAACAAGGCCGCAGCCTCAACGGATTCGCCCAGAAGCAAATCAAACTCGCCAAGTGCACCCAACATCTCCAACTCCCGGATGGCTATACAAGCTACATCACTAATGGATTTCCTGCTAAGGCGTCGGCCACAACATTGGCCTTCCTCGGATGGTAATGTAATTCAAAGTCGTAGTCCTCAATAAACTCCATCCATCTCTTCTGCCTCAAGTTCAAGTCTTTCTATGTAAACAGGTACTTCAGACTCTTGTGATCTGAGAACATCTCAAATCTCTCACCATAAAGGCAGTGCCTCCAAATCTTCAAAGCAAAAATCACAGCTGCTAACTCTAGGTCATGTGTAGGGTAATTCTTCTCGTGTATTTTCAACTGACGTGAGCCATAGGCTACCACTTTCCCTTCTTGCATCGACACACAACCCAAACCCTCTCGTGAGGCATCACAATACACTGCATAACCCAAACCTCTCTCCAGAATAATCAAAATCGGAGCGGTGGTAAGTCTACCTTTCAAATCTTGGAACAACTTTTCACAAGTCTCACTCCATACAAATTTGACCCCTTTCCGTGTCAATCTAGTCAAAGGTGAAGCTAGCCTGGAGAAATCCTTCACAAACCGGCGGTAATACCCAGCTAATCCCAGAAAACTACGAATCTCAAAAACGCTCTTAGGTTGTGCCCAATCTTGGACTGCCTCAATCTTGGATGTATCAACAGACACCCCTTTCCCGAAGACTACATGGCCTAAGAACTTGACCTCTCCTAGCTAAAACTCACACTTCCCAAACTTAGCATATAGCTTATGGGCTCTAAGTAACTCAAGCACTACTCTCAAGTGTTCCTCGTGCTCCTCCTCAGAAGGTGAATAAATCAGAATGTCGTCCACGAAAATGACTACAAAACGATATAAGAATTTCTGGAATATCCGGTTCATCAAATCCATAAACACTGCCGGTGCATTGGTGAGCCCAAAAGGCATCACCAGAAACTCATAGTGGCCATACCGCGTATGGAATGTCGTCTTTGGAATATCCTCCTCCCTGACCCTCAACTGATGGTAACCCGATCTCAAGTCTATCTTAGAGAAACAACGAGACCCTTTCAACTGGTCAAATAGATTATCTATACGGGGCATAGGGTACTTGTTCTTAACCGTAGTTCGATTCAATTTTCGGTAATCGATACAAAGTCTCAAAGCACCATCTTTCTTTTTAACAAAGAACGCCGGTGCTCCCCACGGCGAAACACTAGGACGAATAAAGCCCTTATCTAGTAACTCTTGGAGTTGAATCTTGAACTCACTCAACTCGGCTGGGGCAAAACAGTAAGGTGCCATGGAAATCGGTGTTGTGCCAAGCACTAAGTCAATAAAGAACTCGATCTCTCAATGGGGTGGCAAACTAACAAGATCCTTGGGAAAGACGTCCGAGTACTCACAAACCACTCTCGGCAACTCAATCCGGATCTCATCACATTCACTACTCATAAGGCTAGCGAGAAGACCACTAAGCTCACTCCGCCCTCGTGGATCATACACCGGTGGCAACACACTACCAACCCAATCCCCCAAGAAATGGAAAAAATCCCTGCTCAAGGTACATACTGTGACCCTCTAACGGTAACAATCAATAACAGCCCGGTATGACGATAACCAGTCCATACCCAAAATTACATCAAAACCCGACATAGCCATAACTACAAAAGAAAATGGAAGCCTGCGGTCGGCGACCTCTATATCACAGCCCCGACACCCCTGTTTCAAAATCAATTCACCCCCAACAGGTGAGACAACACATATAGGAGATGCTAACTGTGCCAACTCCAACCCCAAAACAGATGCAAATGCACCAGATAAAAAGGAATGAGATGCATTCGTATCAATCAACACATTAGCAATTGAGTTGTAAAACAAGAAGGTACCTCTCAAAACAGACGGAGCCGGTACAAGATCCTGCGCGGTAACAGCATACACACGCCTTGAAGGCCCCTGATCTACCTGCTCACCTCTCGGAGCAAAAGACTGCTGCACCGACTGAGACGATGAGGCGCCCTGATTGGCCCTCGAGACTTGAACTGACTGTGCTGACTGAAAACTCTACGTCTGCCTCGAACTAGACGCACCAGATGTAACACTCAACTGCGGGCAGAACCTCTTCAGGTGCCCCACCTGACCACACTGATAACATGAGGACTGGCCTCTGCCCTGACTCTGGCTCTGAGGTCGAGCCGAAAATGAAGCTGTTCTCTGCTCTCCTCCCTTCTGCGGGCAAGCTAGAGACTTGTGGCCCAGCTGACCACACATGTAACATGTAACATCTCCTTGGCTGCCTCTCCCGGAGCCTGTACTCGGCACTGGAAAGGTCGATCTAGCAAAGCCACCCTGAGACTGCTGAGGGTTAGGACCCCTCTATCTCCTGCCATCACCTTGGCCATCCTGACTCCTCTTGGAGCCCTTCAACCTCTCCTCCTTCTCACACATCATAATCTCCATATGGGCTGCAGCATCTACAAGACGCCCATACTCTCGGATCATAGAACCCCCAACTCTCATCTTGAGCCCATACCTCAGCTTCTTCTCAAACTCGAGACAACGGCGTTCCTCAGACGCCACAAGCTCAGGTGCAAACCTGGACAAACTAGTAAACGCGGCCTCAAACTCGGCCACTGAAGAATTCAGCTACAAAAGCTGGGAAAACTGATCTCTCAACTTCTCCCTAACAGCGGGAGACAGAAACTTCTCCTGGAAAGCATCCACAAAGGCCTCCCAAGTACCACCAATACGACCCCTCGTGAATTTCCACCACTGACCCGCATCTCCCTTAAGCTGGAAAGCTGCCAAGGTCACCTTCAATACCCCGTCTTCGATGCCTAGCATCTCGAACGTCTTTGTCATCTATTCCAGCCACTCATCAGCCTTAAGAGGCTCATTCGGATCCCCCAGAAACTCGTCCGGGTTAGACCGGAAAAACTCCCTCTTCAGAAAAGAAGGCCCTGCATCAACAACCGGAGCCTGGACTTGATTCTCAGCTCTGAGAATGTCCATAGATGCTCTCAAAGCTCCTGCCATCTCACGGGCTAAGGCGCCCATGGCCTGTTGTCCTACTGGCTCGACCATATTGGCCTGACCAACACCCTCCTACTGCGCCGGAATTTCATCCGGTATAGGCATTTCCTGCCTACCACGTCTACCTCGCCTACCTCCACGTCCTCATCCTGACATCCTAATAAAGGTAACAAAGAACGTTAGCACTTTCATAAATGTGCCAAAGCTATAACACTCACGTCCTAATACATGGACAATTGTTATTCACTCCACGTAAGCACATAATCACATAAGCACTTATGAATTTCATTTTCGGATAATGATAGTCACGAGGCGTTGCTAGAGTTCTGGTTAGAAACAACATTGATCAAGTGCTTTTCCATCAAGACTCATAGAAACCCAAGGATTCAATCAGCATCCTAGAAATCAAATCCCATACCCATATAGTCACATAAGCATGTTATCACATAAGCACATAATATCATACATCTAAGTCTCTAACAAGCGAGACAAACCCATTGTGATGATAATCACTTCCCACGTACCCAAAGTATTCAAACCCGGTACGCTCCGATACCAAGTTGTAACGCCCTCAAAAATATACAAGATAAACCCACATTCTTGACATGCATAGACATAAGAGGATTAAGCATATTTCTATTTATCAGAGTATTCATTACAAAAGTATGATATGTTGACATCAAAAGTAAATTGCCCTACGGGCTTACACCTTTCCAAGCCAACACTTGGTTACAAAGAAGAGAGTACTAACTCAAAACGCAAAATAAGCCCTTGACTTGATTTACACACAAAATAATCACAAAAAGGAAGCATTCAGCTTCGACAACCTCCCAAGCTACATCCTTGGAGGTGGCATATCACCTGGACCTGAAAATGATGTCCCATATAGGGTGAGCCAACGCCCAGTAGAGATATGCTAAACATAATATGAGCAATAACTAAAACATTGGCATTTTGATAAATGTTTAACTCATATAAACCAACATACAGCACAATCCAAATCCATGACAAGTATGTCCATGATCCTTTCCAATATCAACAATTTAAATGAGATTATAACTCATAATAAAACACTTCCATACTTCACAATTCTCATGAGATAACAACTCATATTAAAACACTTCATACTTCATAAATGATACACAGATTTGTTGTATCAATGGAGTCCATCCCCTATCTCCTCCCAAATAAAATCCGGTTTAGGAGTCCATCCCCTATTTCCTCCCAAACCGTGGAGTACATCCCCTATCTCCTCCCACACAATACAATGTATATAAACAATTATCATATAAACGATCAATCAATACACAAATTCGATGTATTATTCCAACCGTCATATTCAATGACATATTCAACTGATTAGTTTTATTTCACCTAATCACCATGCAGTGTCTACAACAATCAATAAGCTCATTTTAAGACCCAAGATATACATATATTGGTCAAAATAACAAAACCCCTCTTTATTCAAGTTGAAACCCTACCACCCAAAATCACCCAACTTCAACATTAAATCAAAATGACCAAAAGTTTATGTCAAAGATCATAAAAATGAGTAGTTATCCCTACCTCAAATGAAGAGACTCAAAGAAGATGATGAAGATACTCGGATGTGTTCCAACCCACAATTTTTCGGATCAAAACGAAGATCAAGGGAAGCTCCACACTCAATACAAAGGAACTAGGGTAGAATATCACTAGAACTAGATGTATTTATAGAGAGAAGATGTAGTCTGGAGAGAGAAACTCTCAAGTTATTCATTCAATGAACTTCATTAAATTGATTAATGTATCTCATACATTCATGATACATAATGCATCTTCTATATTAATGAATTCATTAGATAGATTAATGTATCTTACATATTCATAATAGTTACATAATGCATCTTTAAGATTCATTCATAATAAATCCATCACATTCAATGTATTAGCATTAGTCTTCTATACATTGTATATATAGGTGCATTCATTAATGATTAGTCACCATCTAATTGATGTACATGTATCTTACTTAATGAGATAAATCTAGTATAATCATGCATAAGCTTCGAAAAGTTAGAGAGAGAGAATGGCCCAAAAAAAGTGATCCAAAAAGCTGTTTTCGGATTGATATACAAACAGGTCCGCTCGAGCGTCAAGCGCAAAATCTGGACATCAACCATTGGTTTCCAAACACAACCAACCTATTTCAAACCTGCCCAACACGACCTAAAACTCATATACAAAGAGTAAAGGACAGAAACGGGAATAAGACAACAACACATCCACGGAACCGAGTCCGGAATACAATTAAACAATGAAGGGAAAATCGGGATCGCTATAGTGCTAGACCGAACACTGATGACCGATGCTAACATGAAACGATCTTCTGAATGGAGAAGCAAGAGGCAAGGCTTTTTCTCAAAGAAAATATCATTTAAAAAGAAAAATACAAGATCATCGTGCACTTCAAACTTTACAAGGAATACAACACCAACATGTAACGAATGTGGTAAGAAACATCGAGGAGTTTGTTATTGAATTTCTGGGGCTTGTTATAGATGTGGTGAAATGGACCATACGGTAAGGAACTGTCCCTGAACTGAACAAAATGTGAATAGACCCGCTGTCTCAGCTGGATTCGTACCAATGGCAGGAATTGCTAATCAGGATAGAGTAAATGCACTCGTCCCAGAAAACACTCAGAATACTGCGACTGTTATCCCATGTATCTATTATGTTTATAAACGAATGCCTATGTATTGATTGATTCTAAACTAGTGTATGTGTACATCTTTGCTTGGGATATTATTTGATTCGGTTCGGCTTATTCTTTCATATCTGCTACATGTGACCCATAGGATCAATACCTTATTTATTGTATGCATCTGCTCCATTTGGGAATTTGTGAAATACGTAGTGGGAATATTGATTGACTTTGTACATGCATATATATATATCTAAACCTATGCTCATGATGATTTGTTATATCACTGTCTTTATTGACTAAACTACCGGGACTATGACTCTGTGGTTGTGTGACTAAGTTGGGCACCCTAAATGATGAACTTTATAATTTGTGAGACCGTGTACTTTGATTGGTAAAAATTGAATGGTCTATGTGATTAGACTAGACTCGTAAACCTATGCTTTTGAGACTGTATAGCTAATTTTGAACTTCTGCATAACGAATCCTATATTATGTGCAACTGAGGAAATTTGTTGGATGCGTTACTGTGTACCATATACTTACATGTAAGACTTATGACTATGATACATTCCTCTTGATATGAACAACTGCATACCTGTACACCTACATATGAACTTATGTGGACAATGCCATATTGTACATGACCTGAAACACTTTGATATGAACCGTTGTGATGATGACTCTGATATGACTATGAGAACTGATGAGTTTTGACCTTAAGCTACGCAACTAGTCATGAATCTGGGTTAAAAACAGGTAGAAGATTACAAATAATTATAAATAAAAAAAGGGATAAATTATACTTTTCTTAAAATTTGAAAAAAATATAATAAATTTTACAAATTTGACATTGAATTTCTTTAAAAAATTGGATTCATAGAACATTTATTAATTTCTTTATCATAAATCCGTTAGTCGAATAAAAAAAAATAATATTATCATTTATTTATATTAAAATGTATATTTTATCTTGAGAGGGTAAAATGTGTGAAGCTTGGGCCGAGCTAGGACCAGATATAAGTGAGCTGAATTGTGGGCCAAGGTGAGTGGGCTTCGCCACTGGGCCTTGTTAGCCCGGTCATGAAAGACTGAGGTTAGCTCGGCTTGAGTATTCTGAACCGAGGTATAGGGAGCCGTGTTGTAAAAGCAAGGTGGAACCAAGCTAAGTAAAGCAAGGTAGAACCGAGCTAAGGAAAGCTCGGTGAAATCTGCCGCTTCAGCATGTGTTAGCCCGGTAGTTTTGTCATATTACCGCGGTAAAACCATCTCACTTGGTTAGACAGCGAGGGGGGTGTAGAAAGATGAACATTACCTTTCTCTTTCCTAGGATGATTCTACCTTGGAGAAAAAGAGTCCTACTAGGATTGTGCCACATGGAGTCTACAAAAGCTCATAGCAGGGCCTATGTACAAGTAGCACAACCTTGATTCTCGAATACACAGAGCTTTTGTCTATTTGTCTATTTTGTTGATTTAGGCATCAGAGAGGTATCCGGCACACACCCGCTGGCTAGCTCACATTTGTGTTTTCAGGGAGTAAAGCGACGATGTTCGGAGGAAGCGCAAACTTGATCAACAGGATTATACGAAAAGATTATTTCGTGCTCGTACAATACTATGTTATATCAATTTTGGTTTGTAAATTTTATTAGAAAGATGATTAGTGTAATCATAAAAAAACTATAAAAATTATTGTATTTTCTTCAAATCTCACAAAAAATAACATAATTTAAACTTAAAAAAAGACCTTTGACAAAATAAATAATATTATGAACCACGATTTTTTTTTTATTTTTTAACAAAGATCAACTTGAAGTATTCACGGGTCGATTACTCGGTCAATTTGTGTGGGTTTTAAATGAGAGTTTTACTTGTTTTCAAGTCATTTTTGCATAGAAGAGTGAAAAAGATGTGGTTTTCAATGACAGCACAAGGATTAAATATATCATCAAATAAATTTTGCATTTTTTTTTCAAGTTGCTAACATATGGTGTTGAAGCCTTAACTGCTAAAACGTTTCTTATATTTTCCTTGTAGCAAGCCTGTGCCACAATGAATAAGAATGTTCCCCTCTAGATCTTGATAGGAATGGCAATGGATAACCTACCATGTGGGTATCTATGGAGACCCAACCCAAAAACATGAGTTTTTTTTCTTTTTTCTTATCCGTTGGGTAGGGTAAGTGATATTCTTTAAATATCCACAGGGGATGGGTCGGGGATGGGTACCCACTAATTTCCCCATATTTTTTTTCTTTTTTTTTTTTTTCACAACCAAAGCTAAATATATATTCAATCTTTTTTCTTTTTCTTTTTAAGGTTCACAACCAAAATTTATTTTTTTATTTTTTTATTTTTAAGATTCACAACCAAAAGCTAAATATATTCAATCTTTTTTATTTTCTTTTTTTTTAAATTTTGTTTTTTTTTAAGGTTCACAACCATTTTTTTTTTAAAGATTCACAACCAAAGCTAAATATACGTTCAATCTTATTTTATTTTATTTTATTTAGCTCAACAAAAAAATCAAATACACATTAACTAACATTGTCACATTATTCTTGTCAAATTTTATGAATATCTAGAATTTTTTAAATTTATTTAGAAAAATTCTATTCCTACAAAACAATTCCATCTTCTTTTTTATTTTATTTTGGCGACTACTTTTGGCGACGACATCAATTTTTCATAGCTAAAAGTATATTTTTGGCAACACAGTGATGAATTTCGTAGGTAAAAGTAGTCCTTTAGAGATGCAATTTACTACCGTCACTAAAAAGCCATAACATTCACTAAGCGCCAAAATTATTGGTTGGTGCCAAAATTTCAAAAATTTTAGCTACGAGACTTACTTTTTAGCAACACAATGAGCGTTGCTATTAGTGTGCTTACTTTTGGCGATGACAAGTTGGCGTGGGCAAAGAGTTAAACATTTAGTGACGATAACGCTATTCGTTGGTAAAAGTTTTGCTAGTAAAATGAAGTGATTTAGTGGTTTGTGTTTTTATTATAACTTTTGAAATAGTTTTAAATATTCTAGTTAAAATTAAAGTGATCATTGAATTAGATCACAAAATGAACCCATCAAACCCAATCATATTCTTAAGTTGAGATGGCTAATTCGAGATAATTTTAACTTTTCCAAAGAATGTGGTTAGATTATCAATTTCAATATATTTGGTTTTATTTTCAGAAACTAGTTTCAAATTTTCTTTTTCTAAAAAACTAAAAAAAAAAAATTGGGTGAAAAAATAAAAAATTACTTATTACACTACTAGAAAAACGGGTATATGACATAGAACCTTTTGTGATAGCAAAATTATTCGTCGTAAAAAGTAACTTTTTGCAACGATTAATATCTTGTCGCCAATAGTCCACTTTTTACGACGGCAATTACTGAATCAAAAAGAGGAAAAAAAGGTAATTTTTTGTTTTTTGGCCATAGCCTTTGTTGTGCGGTCGCTAATAGACACACAAAAAAAATATAAATAAATAAATAAATAAACCCTCCTTTTTCTCAAGCCCTTAGTGCCCAAAATCCCCAAATTTTATGATATCTTGGTGCCTCTGATTTTTCTTTTCATTTTCACGCTTAACTCTCTCTCTCTCTCTCTCTCTCTCTCTCTCTCTCTCTCTCTCTCCATCTGCATCTTCTATCTTTGTGCGACTCAGAATCACTCTCATCCCACTGGCAGGGGCTCAAATATGTAGAGCATCAATGTCGAAGCCACCGTTGCTCATCTTAATGTCGCACAGGACCACATAGTGTCCGTCAATCGTCCATCGTCGCACATCATCGCACATCATCGCATGGCCACCGTCGCTCACCATTGCCTCGACAACCACCACTGCCATTGATGTCACCATCGCAAACCAACAACCATTCTCTTCTTCTCTCACATTACGATCCACCATTGGAGCACTACCCCCAAGTATGTCCTTCATAATTCGCTCTCTTTCTCTGTATCTTTGTATCTCTATCTCTATTCCCCCAATTTCGGCCTCTACAGTTTTTTTCGCATAGCTTCAAGCAAACCCACCCCCAAATCGACCCACCCACTTTCACACCTTCTGCACTTTCTGCTTCAGCAATCTGATTGTGGATGTCTCTTCTCTTCTTACTAGTGATTATTAGTTGTCCATGGTGCAAATTCCAATCTCCGACCTCAATATTTTCTTGCCATTATATCTCTATTTTGAACAACACCTCATGATCTGGATCCCCTATTGGATTGCCTCCAATCATACATGATTTTCTCGAGCCTCGCATTCTCAATGTTAGGTAATTAAAGTAATGTTGTGCTTGATTTCATTTGTATTTTGCTGTTATAAATCCGATTCTAGTTAGCTTTTTGGTTTCATTCTTTGCTAATTAGAAGTGTTATGATCTAATTAGACAAAAGATAAAGTTCAATTCTAGTTAGCATTTTTTGTTTAATTCTTTGTTTGATAGTTAGATGAAGTCTTATGATCTAATAAGACAAATTGACGCGTTTTCGTTTCATGTTGATATATGCATCTTAGTTTAGATTCAAAGATAATTCGATTCTAGTTTTTTTTGTATTTATTTTTTATTTCTCTGCTAATTAGTTTTTGTTTGATCGTTAGATGAGAAGTGTTATGATTTAATTAGACAAATTGTTGTGCATTAGTTTCATGTTGATGCATGCATCTTAGTTCAAATTCAATCTACTTTCGCACCTTTGTTTGATCTTTTTATTATTATCATTATTATTATTTTTTTTATATAGCTTTTCCGGAAACCTCAGTGACTTTCAATGTGAAATTGCAATGCCTGTATGTACGCTGCATTTTGATAAATTAAGGTTTGTCATCAACCTCCATGACTCTGTCAATTTCGTGTAATTATAATATATATTTTTTTGTTATTTAAGGTGTTTAAATTCATTTAATTTGATTATCTTTAATTTATTTCTTTAGCACACTCTAATGAGAGGTTGGCGGTGAAGTGGAAGCTGCGATAGATGCAAAGCTGAGGCAACAAACTAAGGTACTGGCTTAAACAATACAGTTTACCACATTTACAGTATAATTAACTTGTCTGCATATTTAATGATGCGAACTTCTACAATAGTGTTTTTGTTAGTTTATTTTTCTATCTCGAAACTCTATTAGACTTTTTGTGAACCTTGTTTTCTCTTTGGCAGGTTCATCACACTGCTACTTGAAAAATCTAGAAATCCCCTAGATATTGATTTGTGATTATGTAACAATTTTAAGCAGTATTTAACAATCCCAATCAAACAATCAAGACAAATCAACACAACGATTTTAACGTGGAAAAACCACAATTGGACACCTCCAACTGTGATTAAAAAACCACGGGCAACAGCCACAAAACAATCCACTAAGAAGATTTAAAGGAATTACACAGGTATACTCTCAATTACCTAGCGAATCCATGCCTAATTGAACCAACCTCTATGTGCCTCTTCCAACCCCGTCTTCAGCTTGGAATTGTCTTTACGATGAGCCACTCCAGAATCCACCGAAGCTTCAGGCTCGAATTCTTCAGAATCCACCAAAGAACAACTCTCTCTCTCTTGTGTATAACAAAAAAAACCTTTGATGTACTCTCTTTAAACCATGAGTTGAATACTCAATAAAACATCAAAGAAAACTAACAAAATATCACCAGATATAAACCTTAAGAACCAAAAAGAAGATCTGGAGGACTTAAATAGTTTTGGGAGAAAACCAACTATTTATAGAAAATCCAAAAGTAATCCTAGTTTTGAAAGAAATCCAATTACTTATAGAAATCCAAAAGTAATCCTAGTTTTGGAAGAAAATCAACTTCTTAAAGAAATCCTTGTCAAACGGGATTGCCAATAATAAAACCTAACAATCTCCCCCTTTGGCAATGCCGTGACAAAGCACACCTAACAAATAAAATCCTAATCACCCCAACCCATTACAACCAACAAACACAAACTTCTTTCTTAAGATTAAGATCTGCAAAACAACTATTAGTGCCACAATCTCCAAAACAACTATTAGTCCCACAAGAGTATATGAAAAAGCAATAGACATATGACACGATTATCTTGAAACATGAGATAGAAAACATGAATAGATGAAAACTAAGACTCATGAAAAACAACTCTCAATCAACAAAAGCAAGATCATAAACCAACCCAAGTCAAGATGAACCAAACTCCCCCTCACTAAAAGCAACCACAAACACTGAAAAACAGTGAACAAGAAGAAAACGACAAAAATTATGGTGGAGCAAGCAAGGAATTGCAGATTAGTATCTTAAAACACACAAGACTATCCAAGAAGCACAATTACTAGTAAACACAATGTGCATAGTCTGTAGAAAATTCCTCATGAAGGAAAGTCATGCATTATGTGAAAAGCATAGATCCCATGATAAAAGTGTGTGTGTGACTCTTGGAGTTCGACAAACACTAGATTCAATCGTAGTAGTGATCTGAAAGTTGGACCTCCGACAAGAGAATCTAAGCACAACAAAGGAAAGTCAAACCACTAGGAATCAAGGGGTATTTGGTGAGTAAAGGTGGAGGCTCCCCCTCAATTAATGAATCTTTTCTTTTTTCTTTTTTTTCTTTCTTTTGCACATTTTTTCTTTCTTTTGCATATTTTTTCTTTTTCTTTTTCTTTTTCTTTTTCTTTTGCACAATCATTGGCGACTGACACGCTCAAGAGTATGGAAACCGAACCAGAAAATCATGGATATAATAAGGATGGCCTGGTTGGTGACTCTGAGGTAGCCTTTTCCTCATGGCTGGACTACAAAGAATAGAGGGGAAAGCCGTGGAGATGCAAAAAGATGGAGGATGGTTAAGAGACTCAACATCACCCAAGATATGCTAGTATAGGTGAATTCCTCTAGAAAAGCAAAAGATACAATGCCAGAAGTCCATAAAAAAATAATCACTAAGGCGGAAGACTCCAAAATTTGCTAATCCAAGAGTGTGTACAGAATGAGACATACTAATAAAAAAACATACACTCCAAAACTAGTAATGACCACATAAAGCACACATATATTAACATGTAATGGATATTCTCATCAATTCCAATATGCACCAAGGACCACTCAAAAATTTCAAGCTTGCAAAACCATACTAAGAAAATCTTTTTGGGATTTTTTTTTTATTTTTTTTGAATTTTTTTCTAACTAAAGCAAGACAAAAAAAAATGAACAAGCACACATGCAATGAAAAAAAAAAAACGCAGAAACCCAAAAACTAAAATGACAAAACAAATTAACACAAGTCAAGTTTTCTCACCCAAACTGCTTTAATATGAACAAAATTGTGAGAATTGCGGTTCTTGGGTGGTTTCTTGACGTTGTGGTTCCTTTCCCCTGCACTGGGAACCTGTCTCGACTTGGCTTCCAACTTCCAATTTTTAGGTCTAGGTAAATACACTCTCCCATGCAACTTATAACAATAAAGGCGAATATGACCATGCATACCACAATGATGACAAATAAAAATAGGGTATCCAGGGTGTACCTTATTTTCTTTTACCTTACCAACTCTAGGAAGTTTGAGAAGTCCATCCTTATGTTGAAATTTTTGTTCCCCCTTTCCTTGAGTTCTTGTATCATGAGATGTTGATGCATTCTGTTTTTGCTCTTTCTTACCACCAAAGCCAATGCCACTCTTGTCAGAACAAATTTGTTGAGACCCAATGATATTGTCCAAAGTCTTTGATCCTCTATTCTAAAGACCAATGGTAGCCATAGCACACTTGAGTTCTTCCTCTTTCTTGATGATTAGTTCTTCCAAGGAAACTTGAGACATCTCGAGAGTTTCAATTTTTTCTTCATATGTTGCATAGATTTGTTGTAGCTCATTCCTCTCTGTCTCACAAGTCAAGAGTTTTGCACAAAGAGCTTGTCGATCATTAGCTATCTTGATGGCATCAATCCTAGCCTCGGAAATCTCCTCCTTTAGTTTGACATTCTCATTTTCACATGCTATGAGTTTCATAGTGAGTTTGTCATTCAATTTGGATAGCTTAAGAGATTCCTTATACAACTTTTCATAAGCTTGCTCAAGCTCTTCATCATCACTTCCCAAGGATTCATCATCAGTGGCATTCTTAACTGGGCTCTTCGGATACTCTGTTCTTCCTTCAGTTTCAGAAGCCACCATGAAAGCAAGGAATTGTTTATGTCCCTCTTCGCCTTGATCTTCATTGTCACTTTCATCTTCATCAGATTCTGATTCATCATCCCAAGTGATGGCGAGGGCTTTCTTCTTCCTCAAACGAGTAGGGCATTCTGAAGCAAAGTGGTCAAATCCTTGGCATTCATAGCATTGGACTCTTTCAGAGTTCCCTTGTATCTTTTCTTTCTCCTTCTTGGCTATAGAATTAATTTTGAGTTTGTCTTTGCCTTTAGATTTATGAGTATGAGTAGATTCCAAAAGATTAGGATTCTTTTTCAAATTTTTTTTTTTAAAATTGTTTAACAAAAGCAACCGTAATCTTGGAATCTATCTCATAATCCTCATCAGAATTCTCTCCAACTTTATGAGCACTACTAAAAGCAATATCTTTTTGTTTCTTTTTGAAATTCCTATGTGCCTCATAAGTTTGGATATTTCCAACCAACTGATCCAGCTTGAGGTTGTCAACATCTTGAGCCTCCTCAATAGCCGTAACTTTTGGTTGGAATCGATCAGGCAAGGATCTCAAAATTTTTCCCACAACTTTGGATTCTGG
Source organism: Camellia sinensis (assembly GCF_055761805.1). Lineage (NCBI taxonomy): Eukaryota > Viridiplantae > Streptophyta > Magnoliopsida > Ericales > Theaceae > Camellia > Camellia sinensis. Next base: position 239,612,182 of record NC_138961.1, on the reverse strand, counting down.
TATTTTTTCACCTAAATTGAAGCTGGAATTTATAATGTCACTCAACTTCATATAAAATTCGTCAAAGGTCTCACTATCTTTCATTGAAAGGTTTTTGAAACTAGACGTGAGCCTTGGAAGTTTTGAGCGTTTAACAGAAGATGTGCCCTCATGAATAGTTTGTAAGATATCTCAAGCCTCTTTTGCAACTTCACAATTGCAAATACGACTAAATTCTTCGGGTGTGACAGCGCAAAAGAGAGAATTGATAGCTTTACTATTCCAGCTACTATTTTGGTAATTAATTGTGTCCCATTTATCAATTGGTTTGGGGAGAGTTACTCTGTCACGACCCCATTTCGCCCCTAGTAGAATGGTGTCGTGATGGCCAGTAATCCGAGATTACCGAAGGCCAACTTCCAAAATTCACACATAATCAGAGTATAAATATATGGGGCTCACAAGTGCGGAAGCGATATATACAATTCTAATTGGTCCATAAGAGCTGTGCATAAGTCAAATGGAATGACATACATCTTAACAAGGTCTTACAACTTGAGTACAATAAGATGAAATACAAAAATACATCTTGACCAAAAGGCTTCTCGAGCCATCATATACAAAATACAATGAAATACAAGCTAAGAAGCATGATCTTCAAGATGCTACAAAATGCGAATCCCAAACAAGTTGCAAAGCACATCTAGGCATCGCCGCCGTCCTGCTCATCACCTACATATATATATAGAGAGGGTGAGCTTGGATACTCAGTGAATGGTACAAGTAATAAAGGGTTTGCATGCATGATATCCGAGATCTTTAACAAACAATACATAATCTTAGCTTGTAACAAAACATGGGATGAATCAAGTTCATCTAACAAATCTTTCAAGCTTCATCAATCAAAGTCTCTCAAGGCTTTCAAGTTTCAAGGGATGACATTAACAAAGGTGCTACAAAAGCTTAGAGTCCTCTAGCACGTAAGGACTTGTGCTACAAATGCTTATAGTTCCCTAGCACGTACGGACTTTCAGAGGTTGTGCTACAAATGCTTATAGTCCCCTAGCACGTACGGACTTTCAAAGGTTGTGCTACAAATCCTTATAGTCCCCTAGCACGTACGGACTTTCAAAGGTTGTGCTACAAATGTTTATAGTCCCCTAGCACGTACGGACTTTCCAAAGGTTGTATCAAAACCAAGGCTAATACTTGACACACAAAATAGGGATAGTCATTCATGCTTAACAAATACTTTTCTAAACAAGGCAAAACAAAGCTTTATCAAAACGTTATAACATAGCTTTATTAAAAATACCACTCACATAGTTCTTCAAACGTCAGCGTCACAAGCAAGGATCCAAGGCCTACAAGCACATAACAAATCCCATTGAATGCACTATCAGACAAGCTTTTCATGAATGCAATATCAGACAAGCTTTTCATGAATGCAAATGATCTCGACATTCCTTCAAAACTAAGTCGAACCGAAACAAAACACTATTTCTCATCTTGGGGAAAACTTGTTGGGCACCAACCAGGTCTTGGCCGAGGTCACACACCTCCTTGCCGAGATGTGAGCCCGATGGCCACATTCAAGGAAATGAAGTCGGGAAAATCTGGGTTTCCCTTTCTTGAAGAACATGAAGAACATGGACATGAAGAACATGGATGCAAAGATCATAACTTATCATTACAAAATCTGAGATTTCATGCTATGAATTCAAAAACATGGACCTGGGTACCCATACTCGAAAATTTTATGAAAACAAACACAAAAACATGAATCTTGATGCAAGCTTTCGGATCAAACAAGGCTTTTATTCAAGAACACATGAATAACACTTTCTCTTTCTAGAACCAAACTTTAAATCGATGCATGGCTTACAAATTGTACTCGATCATGCAATGCAGCTAGATGAACAATAAGAACAACAAGAGTAGATTAAGATTCTAACCTCAAAACACGAATCAAACGGTTTGAACTCTAAGGACCAAGCTTGGAAATCTATTTCCTCTCTAAGAACTCCTTCCCTCTGTTCTAGAGCTTCTCTCTCCTCAAGAACAAAGACATATAACAAATGATACATTTCTCTCTCTGCCGGCTGATTTAACACTCAGCTCGGACACGTGGCAACGGCTGGTTGGCTCTACTCAAAAAGGTGACTGAGTGAAAAGACAAGACTATGACAAAGTGTGTTCAACAAGCAAGATGGCATAGGCACTCCGGCAGGTAATGATCTTGGCTAAGGACAAGGCATCGGCAAGTAAGGGAACAATGATCTCGGCTATGAAGGACAACACTTGGCCTAGCTGTGCCACACCTCGGCCTAGATGTGCCACACCTCGGTCCAGGTCGCACCAATCCAGGAACAAGATCACTAGGTGCAGGGATAACATTTCGGCCTAGGTAATGACATCTCGGCCAATATGCCAGGGTGAAGGTGAAGGTGAAGGTGAAGGTCAGTCAAGGTGATCACAAGATGGTCCTAGGCATAAGAGGCTCAAAGGTGACCTAGGCTTAGGATGACCTCGGCTACACACACCAAGCAACAAACAAAGTAAAGCAAACTACACTTAAGCAAAACAAGACAAGATCCGTAATACAAGTTTAACAAGACGAAAACATATAATTGCATGTGGGCATGACCAAGATGGAGTGAGGGTTTGTTACATACTCCATCAACGGTAATTATTGGTTCGGTCCACCCATTCATGACAGATTGCCAAACTTTTTCATCTATAGATTTCAAAAACGATCTCATCCGAGCTTTCCAAAAAGAATAATTGGATCCGTCAAGTAGGGGTGGTCGAACCATAGAATTTCCCTCACGAATTGAATCCATTATCACAAATCAAACAAGATCTTGCTCAAAAGTTTTAAAGAAAAACACACAAGCAACCTGCTCTGATACCAATTGAAAAATCTAGAAATCCCCTACATATTGCTTTGTGATTATGTAACAATTTTAAGCAGTATATAACAATCTCAATCAAACAATCAAGATAAATCAACACAACGATTTTAACGTGAAAAAACCACAATTGGACACCTCCAACTGTGATTAAAAAACCACGGACAATAGCCACAAAACAATCCACTAAGAAGATTTAAAGGAATTACACAGGTATACTCTCAATTACCTAGCGAATCCACACCTAATTGAACCAACCTCTATGTGCCTCTTCCAACCCCGTCTTCACCTCGAAATTATCTTTACGATGAGCCACTCCAGAATCCACCGAAGAACAACTCTCTCTCTCTCTTGTGTATAACAAACAAAACCTTTGATGTACTCTCTTTAAACCATGAGTTGAATACTCAATAAGACATCAAAGAAAACTAACAAAATATCCCCAGATATAAACCTTAAGAACCAAAAAGAAGATCTGGAGGACTTAAATTGTTTTGGGAGAAAACCAAATATTTATAGAAAATCCAAAAGTAATCCTAGTTTTGGAAGAAAATCAACTTCTTAAAGAAATCCTTGTCAAATGGGATTGCCAATAATAAATCCTAACACTACTCATTTGCTACAAGCTGCACTTAAAAAAGTAATAGGCCAGGACACATCACAAGCTGGTTCATTGGTGGCTTTTGATCGTCTTAGATTTGATTTCAACTTCCACCGGCCACTTTTGGAGAATGAGCTCATGGAGATTGAAGGACTAATCAATAGCTAGATTGAGGACTCTCCACTTCTGCAAACTAAAGTGATGCCTCTAACTGATGCTAAAAAAGCTGGGGCTATTGCAATGTTCGGAGAAAAATATGGAGAACAGGTTCAAGCTTCTATAAAATCTTTTCTTTTGTACTACTGAGTTCGGACAGAAAATGGTGTTAAAATATACGCTCATTTCACAACACATAAATGCTGTAACTTATGGAACATACTTTTACATAGGATTTGATTTTTCCTTCAAATACTGTGATTATTTTAGGTACGTGTTGTAGAGGTTCCAGGTGTATCCATGGAACTATGTGGTGGCAATCATGTCAGCAGTACTTCTGAAATACGTGGCTTGAAAATAATCTCAGAACAGGGGATTGCATCTGGAATCAGACGTATAGAAGCCATTGTTGGTGATGCTTTTATCGAATGCTAGAGATAACTACATGAAACAGCTCTGCTCCACTCTCAAAGTATGTTTTCTTCTGTAATCTTTTTGCTAAATAAAGAACACTTGATTGTTTCCAATGTTTTCATTATTAAAATTCATTCTGCAAAGGTGAAAGCTGAAGATGTACCAGTCATGGTAGAAACACTATAAGGATCAGAATTTCATTTCAGTACATTATTTTAGTTAGCTTGGAAATAGAAACATGAGGAAAGCATAAAAAAATGTTTGTAAACAAAAACCAAAACCAACCTTAATGGATAATTGAACATGGCTACACTAAACAAGGTTTACGAATTGCGCGCATGCACACACACACACACACACACACATATATATATATAAAAGAAGAAGAATAAACAGACAACAAGAGGGTGATGTGCACAGTCTTATGCGTAATTGTTCACGATCTAAAACTAAAGCAGATGAGAGAGGTTGAAATACTATGATTATTTGGGTCTCAGGACATTTACTGTTTTTATTGATTACAATTTTTCTTCATCATCTAACGTGTGGCATTAAAGACATTTCCTGAGTTCCAATCTTGTAGCATATAACACTTCATATGCTTATTTGTACTTGTTCCTACTTTAGTGACTCATGCAGCCACACAGCTCTTGATTAAGGAATAGTGGTTCTGATTGAGAATGGGAATGGTGGTGTGCTGAAAATGGGAATCTTATTTTTTGGGGCTATTTTGAGATCCCATGGATTCTGTGATACAGCATTTGGTCTTTGAAAATGTAGTTTTTCCTGGAAACGATATGGGTTAAATTAAATCACAAGATGCAACTCCCTGTGGATAAGGTTTCATCAACCATCTCTTGTTTCTTTCCTTGGTTACTTTTCATATCTTTTTTTGCATATTTTGCAACCCGGGTTTCTTTTTCTTCTATTTATTTATTTATTTATTTATTTTTACATATATACTTAATGTTTGTAGTGATTATAACATAGAATTCAAACACTAATCTAAATTTGTGTGTGCTCTATATTTGTATTTAGGTCATCTGCTCATTGTGTCACACGGAACAAGATGTAAGTCTCCTCGCTGAAAAGCTTACATGATGATAAAAGTAAAAGCACTAGAATTATTATTTTTTTCTAGTAACAAGGTAGAAAGTGAGCAATGCTTTTCCCATATGGGCTACATTTATCAAAAGGCCAAGAAAATTGTGGGAATAAAGTAAAATTCATGCAATGGGTTTTAAGCTTTCTACCTTCTTATTTCAAGTTCAACAAAATTGCATCCAATGTGGGGTTTGCATGGGGAAGTATTATTGCTCAAAATCCAAATTTTTTGACGATGATGTAAGCCTCTTTGTTAGAATTTGTTCAAAAAAAAATTCACGCCTAGTTATTATATACTTGCGTAAACAATACGATTTCTATCTCTAGGTTTCGAAGAATCAATACCATTGTGATAAATGTGGAATCTGCAGGTTAAAATCGTTATCATGTTATTCCATTTTCTTTTCATTTCTGTTACAGTTCATATTTTTTCTGCACCCCCTTCTTTCTTCTGGTTTCTTTCTTTTCTAACTTCCCTTATAATGCATTTTAGTTAGTTTTATTTTCCTTCATAACGAATTCAATTTATATATATATATATATTTAATTTGGCTACACCACCTTAAAGTACTTTAAATAGTTACTTTCTTAATGAATTCCATTTTATCTAATTAATTTTTGTTATGTTTTCAAATCTCAGAACTGGAGGCAAAGAGAACTTTTTCCATTGTAATAAATGTGGTAAGCACCTATATGAATAGCATTTGAGTACCCTTTTCTTTTTTGTTGTTCATGGTTGTTTTATCATTCTTTCTGTTGGGAAAAATAACAAAAAAAACTACAAAAAAGTTGTTCATGAAGTGATGGCTTCGGGAAATTTGTTCTTTCTACTTCAGATTATTGCTATTCAAGGTTGATGAAGGATTCGCATATCTGCATAGAAAAAGCAATGCACCATAATTGCCCTGCTTGTTTTGAGGTAAACTTGAAAACAACTTAAAAGGCAAGAATAAATCTGCAAACTGTTTGTTCACGCTAAGTTGATCCATTTCTTTATGTAGTATCTTTTTGAGACAACAAAAGACATCGCAGTCTTGCCTTGTGGGCACACTATACACTTGCAATGTGTGAATGAGATGGAACAACATTTACAGTAAGTAAATGAGAAAATAGAGCAACTATATTATTTTCCTTATTTAAATAAACTCATATTTCTCTGCAAATACCTTTCATATTAACTCAAGTTTGTAGGTATTCATGCCTCGTTTGTTCAAAATGATATTGCGACATGTCTCAAGTGTGGCAAAGGCTTGATCACGAGGTATACCAATGATATCATGCTATACTTACCTTAATTGTATTTATTTGCAACATGGGTTTGTATCCCGATTGACCTGTTCAACAAAAAAAAATTCAGGTTGCTTCGACACCCATGCCTCAATTGTACAAAAATAAGATGGTAAAGATGTCATATTATAGCTAATCTGCAACTCTACGTATCTCTGACTTTGTCATTCCATGTATTAACAATTTGGTGTTGCGATTGATTAGGTTTGGATCCTCTGCAATGACTGTGGAGAGACATCTGAGATAAATTTTCACATTGTGGCACATTTAAGACATGAGGGAAGGGCAGGCATGTTGTTCATTGATTATTATTTACTGATTTAATTGTAGTTTTCATTTGTTTACAAGTATTCAGAGGCCAGTTTCATTTGAGACATGAAGGAAGGGCAAGCATGTTGTTCTTTGATTATTTACTGATTCTTAGTTTCACTTGTTGATCTATCTATTTTGCCTCTTGATTTCAATCTAATATCAAAAAAGTTATTAAAAATTGGACTAAATTGATACAATGTCAAAATTTCAAAAATAAAATTGATACAATTAGAACTATATGCATCAAATTGACATAAAATACAAACTAGGGGTAAGTGATTTGACTTTTATTGTTTCTATGAAATGAGACTACTAGGTTTAGTTAGGGATGTATTATTGGCAACAGCTGTAGAATGTTTTTATATTACATATTTCATGTTCTGTCATCATTCTACAAGAAATCTATGAGTGTTGTGCTACTTATGACCTGTCAAAACATGATGAGATGGGAAGTTCTAATTCATATAAAATTTATTAATTTTTTATTATTAATTCATTAGCATTTTAGATGGAAAAAATATGTTATCATGTCTCTTATTAGAAGAGAGGTGGGACTTAGTGGTTCTGTTCTGTGTATCATTGCTGATCTGTTTTGTTATGCTCTTGGATTACAAAATGGAGTGAGGCAGTGCTGAGAGAGTCTGGTTTTGATGTTCTGCTGCACTACTGGTCTGGTATTGTATTAGGATTGGGAGTTCATTTTGTAGCAGTTTTCTATGCTGAGTTGGATAAAGATGCACTTCTTAATCATATATTTTTTTCCTTGGTTCATGAAAAGAAGAAAAAGAAAGTGTCCTGTCTACCTATTTGTTCCATTACATGCTTCAAGTTTGCTAATTCTATCTAGTTGCACAGACAGTTAAGCTTGTTATGGATGAAAAGGCGAAGAGGTCAAAGGGGTATGCTTTTATTCAGTACACTAGTCAAGACGATGCCCTGCTAGCTCTAGAAAGCATGGATCATAAGGTAATAGGCGTATATTTGGTTGATATATTTCCACAAGAATGCTTACTTTATCATCATATAATAAAATACTAATTTATGGTCTTGTTTCTGTAGACTAACACCTTGTTTTCAAACAAAATTTGCTTATTGATGGTTAGGGACGGCTTAAAAATGGGAATATTGCTGCTATAAAGGTTCTTTCACCTGAATCAAGTCAAGGAGTAAAGGAGTTCTTGACAAAGATTAGAGTGATTTCAGATATAGAGCACCAAAATTTAGTCAAGCTCTATGGCTGTTGCGTGGATGAAGATCATAGAATTATGTTCTACAACTACATTGAGAATAACAGCCTTGCGCAAACACTTATTGGTAATTCCATCTATCCGTTCTTAGTTTGGTAGTCTTTGCACTTATTGGATTGGTAATTTAGTCCCCTGTTACAAGCCTTTTTTTTCTTTATCAACAAAAATAGTTTATTGATGTAAATTAATTGAGTACTACTTAGTATGTCAAACATACGTCAATAAAAGTTTATTGATGTAAATTAATTGAGTACTACTTAGTATGTCAAACATACATCAATAAAAATAAAAATAAAAGAAGGCGTAGGAGAAATGCATGAATGTTTAAGAACACATGTCAAGTAGGTTAGCACATGATCTCAACTAATCAAATGTAAGACCTAGGCTCAAAAAAAAAAAAAAAAAATAGTAATTGGCAAGGCACTAATTACCAGAACTAGTAGGTTCCCTGTGGGGGTTGTCAAACACATACAATAAATTGTTGTGTGCAATACTTTTCAGAAGAAAAAAAAAAGTGTGCAAGCCAGGATTCGATATTAGGGGTTTATAGTGTGAAATAGTTAAGAGGAATGCAATAGTAGTGGAAACGAGGATTTGAACTTTGGGGAGCAACTGGGAAATAATATTAAAAAAACATTAGGTACCACATGAGTGCTGCTAGGCCCGGAGTGATTGTCCTTGTGAAATCTTAAAATCATGGTTCGAGGCATGCCCTTGAATTTTAATGGATTTTAATCAAATCCCTGTTGGGTTACTTTAACTTCAGCCCTAGAGTTTTTCAGTTACATTGTAAATGTGATATATCTTAGTACATATCGATGCAGTGGGTTGCTATCGGTTGCCAATTCATAATGCATTTGTGATATAGGTTAGGTATGTGCACTTTTTGAAATTGGGAAATTATGCTTACATGAACAATCAACTAATTTTATTGTCTACTTTCTGGAAATAGTTTTAATATGGACACATATATGAGTTTGTTTGTTTAAAGATTTAGATTTTTTGGGATATCCTTTTTTGTTTTCCTTTGCTAAGTGCTTTTAGAGGGTGTTGTACAGGTTTTTTTGCAGGTTTGGGATCAAACAACACAGGAATATGAGAGAGGGAAAAAAAGCTAATTGGGCTTTGTTTTAAAGTTGTCATTGATCAATAGAGGCTGCTACCAGATCCTCTTTTTTGCTGGTGGCTGATGCTGCTGCTTGCTGGTCTGCTGCAGCTGTTGGTCTGCTGTTGCCACTGCCTTGGTGGCTGATGCTTGCTGGGCTATTGCTGCTGCAATGTTGCTGTGACGCGGCTGCTACTGGATGCTGGTCTGCTGCATAAGTTTGTGGGTGATTTGTCGTGCCGTTTTGCCTATCTTTGTTAGTTTCATGTTTTCATTTTGTTATCTGATGTTTCTACTGTGGGTTCACAATTTGGATGTATTTGGGTAATTTAGTGAGTTTACTCTTTTAAGTTTTCTACACTACTTCTAAAAGCAGTCTCAGTAGTGTTTTTTTGCTTGCACATCAACTTTAGATGATTTCCTATCAATGTTATTAGTTTGTAACAGTGGTGCCTGAGGGATGCCTCTTGTAAATCTGTAAATCTTATAAAAATATATAAATTATTTTCAATTATTTTTGTCGGGAAATGTGTTGTCAAAAATTTATTTTTGTCCACTCATATTGTGTTGCTAGAAGTGTATTTTTTGCCAATGTCAATTTGTCGTTGCCAAAAGTAAAGCTTTATCGACAAACAAATCGTCGGCAAATGGCAATATTTACCGATGTAAATGTGTTGCCAAAAGTTTACTTTTGCCACTCATATTGTGTTGCTAAAAGTGTATTTTTTGCCAATGCTAATTTGTAGTTGCCAAAAGTGAAGTTTTATCGACAAACAAATCGTAGGCAAATGACAACATTTACCGACGTAAATGTGTCGCCAAAAGTTTACTTCTACCGACGCATAGTTTGTTGCTAAAAGTATAGTTTTTGCCCATGCAAATTTGTGTTGCGAAAAGTGCCACCCAATCATCATATTTGAATGACTTTTACCGACGCAAGGTAAATTGCCGACGATGGATGAAGGCTTTTATCAACGACTATGTTCGTCGCTAAAGGCATTACTTTTACAAACGCAATGATAATTTCATCGGCAAAAACTTTTTGCCGACTCACTTTTGCCTACGGGTTGCCAACGTAGCTTTGTGTGTCGGCAAAACTCTTTGCCGACGAATTTTCCGTTTTAGCAACATATTTTGTTGCGTTGCGAAAAATGTAATTTCTTGTAGTGATAGTTGTGGGAAGATTTGGAGCTTGATGTACGAACATTTGTTTGGGAAAACATTTTGTAAAAACTTTACTTTGAAGCTTTTTTTTTTGGTAATTATTATTTCAAAGTATACATTTTGAATTTTATTTGTATTAGAACTGGAGGATTCGTATGATAGCTATAGTGGAGGTTGAGATAATGCCTCTGACCTCATTTGGTTGCTTCTATGAAAGTCAATAGTGGCCTTGAACTTTGCCCAAATGAGTTCCAGTGCGATGTTGGTGCAAATTGTTGACAAAAATGAAGCCAAAATCATTTTTAGTGCTATTTAGTTTTATTACAGGTATTTTTTTAGTTCAATCACATAAAATTAGCACAATTTCAAAAAAAAAAAAAAAAGATATCATGGTGTTTTTTAAAACGCCACGTAAACCTTAAATCTAACAGTCAGATTTTTAAAATAAAAGATATGACGGCGTTTCAAAAACGTCGCTAAATATCATAGTGACGTCATAATACCAGTAGGGTAGGACATTTGGCGGCATTTTTAAAAACGCCACCTATACTAATATGCCGACGTTTTTCAAACGCCATAAAGCTATAGCGACGGCCGCGTTGTCGACATTTGGTACTAAACGTCACAAAAAGAATTAGCGATGTTTTTAGTACCTATAGCGGCGCCGCTAAAAGTGGATTTTCCAACAGTGCGGGAAGCTTGTCTGGTCAACCCCGCCGGATAGCCATCCTGCTGCTGTTGTTACCATGTCCGGAACATTTCACAAGAGGTTAGTCATATATATAAAATAGATAGCAAGTTTGATTTTGAAAATATATTTATATTTTTTTGAATGTTCACTCAATTAAATTTTATATGAATAATTTGTTTGAAGAAATGAACTGTTTGAATTTCCAATGTAAACAGTACCTTGTTGTTTATTTTCTTGGATTGGAAATAATCCTTGCTAAATTAATTAGGGGCTTTTATCCATCAAAATGCCTTCTAATATGCAAAAATTTCATTATGGTGAGTTAATTTATATAATTTATTTTTTGAAAGATTCGAATTTTCCTTGAAGCCCAAACTGATGCATTTTATCCATCCGTTAGTTTAATATACACGATGTATTTTTCCCCATCTCCCTTCCTTTTTCATATGTCATGAATGGAATCAGTTTGAGCAGTGGATAATTGCAGAATTGGGTCTTGATAGAGTGATGATACATGTCCTCTACAAAGGTGGAAATTTGAAACAGAAATTTTCTTGCATTACTAAAGATGGATTCCCCAACATTTGCAATCAGGATCCTTTGTGTTTATTCTATGTGAAAGGGATGTTAAGAAATCCTAGAGATAATGCACTTCCTGAATCGACACAAGTTTAGATACACAATATGAATATCTGAACTTCAAAATCTACAGGGGAACATTCTTTTCATTGTGGTACGAGTTTGCTACGGGAAAAATATAAGAAATTTTATGCTATGTTTAGATTTTTTATTTGAGTATGGATTTGTGGAAGACCAAAAAAAAGGAAGAAAAAAAAAGGGGAGACTTATTTATAAGTCCTATTTCAGGCACTTATGCTATGTTAGGTCCTGTGAAATTTCTTATAGAGTCTCAAGTCCTATTTAGATAAGAATGTATTCCACAAGATCCTATTTGCGAAACGTAACGTGACACGTTACGTTATGCTTATGTAGCTGTCACGTTACGTTTATGTAGGTGTCATGTTACATCACGTTACGTTTATGTAATGTCCCATCTGATATGGTCACGTTACGTTACATTTATGTAGGTGTCACGTTACGTTTCGCAAACTTAATCTATGGTAACATTCAATTTCCTATATAGGAAATTGAATGTTACCATAGATCATATCTATGTGAATGTGAATTTCAAAATACACGAACAAGTAATATTTTCACATTCAATTTAAAAAATCAAAAACCTAGTAAGTTTGCAAAACGGAACGTGACACGTTACATTACGTTTATGTAGGTGTCACGTTATGGTGTCACGTTATGTTTATGTAATGTCCCATCTGATATGGTCACGTTACGTTACGTTTATGTAGGTGTCACGTTACGTTTCGCAAACTTAATCTATGGTAACATTCAATTTCCTATATATGATTTTACTATTATTTATGATATTAACAAATAATATTGAGGGTAAATGTGTCTACAAACTTCACACAGGACTTATGAGAACATAAGTCTTTTCGTAGAACCATATGTAGCATAAGTCTCCCTAATAGGACTTATAAATAATTTTCCCAAAAAAGGGGGGGGGGGGGATTTTTTTTACCACTACTTAAAGTCTAGATTCAACAGTCTGAGGTTTCAACAATAGCAACTTGGAAAAAAGTAGGTGAAAAATTCATAAGTAAATAATAGTTATAACACCCAAGACCCATAAAAAATGATAATCAACATTTCAAAAGGGGTATGTTTATTCCGATGGGAAACTCATGCATCGACTTTATTCCTTTATTTGTGTAATATCCATTTCTGGATCCAATAGCTATCGTAAAGAAATTTCACGAAAAGGTGTAGCTAAAGTCTTCTTGCAAACAAGCAACTCTTGAGATACGCATAGCATTGTTGGACGAGATCTTGGCTTAGAATGCATACATGCAAGTGCCACAATAGCAACTAGAACAATGTTCCTTACAACCATTGGATTAGTTGGATGTGGAATGCGCGAGTCTAAGATATCAGTTAGCATTAAGTTTTGTGTAGACGGCAATGCTAATGATGAGAGGAGTTCTCCTGGATGCCTTCCCATGATAATTTCTAGTGCTACTACCCCAAAGCTATAAACATCACACTTTTCAGTCACAACCATTGTGTAGGCAAGTTCTGCACAAACAAAAAGATTACTAAAAGAAACTCTATATTTTTACTTCCAATTTTAAAGCAAGTTAATGACAAATAATTATGTGAAATATTTATCTATCATTGACTTAGGATAAAAAATTGTTAGCCACTAAATATGTATGTCACTAATATTATTTTTAAAAAAATTAGGCCATTTTTTTTCCGCTTTTTATTGAAAAAATAAATACGAATAAAGGAAAAACACTGTTGTTACCTGGGGCAATATATCCGTAAGTGCCTGCAATTATGGTTTGATTCGATGAATCGGGATATAACAATCTAGCAGTTCCAAAGTCGCCAATGAAAGCCTTCATTTCAGAGTTCAACAGAATGTTGTTGGTCGATATGTCTCGATGGACAATAAGTGGGTTGCAATCATGATGCAGGTAGGATAGAGCATGCGCTATTGATTTAACGATGTTTACCCTCTGAGTCCATCCTAATTCAACAGCTTCGACCTCAATTCTCAGGGCACAAAACAAGCTTCCCCTTTCCATGTACTCAAACACCAAGAACATGCATCTATTGTGCAAACAAAACCCATAAAGCTTCACTATGTTTCGGTGCCGTATGTTAGTTAACATTTGCACCTCATTTCTAAAACTCTTGCCAAAAGTAGGCTCCTCTACTTCGAAACGATGGAGTTTCTTCAAGGCAACTACTTTGCCACTCGGCAACTGAACTCTATACACGCTGCCATAACCGCCGGTTCCAATGCAATATCTGATGTCAAAATCATTTGTTGCTTTGATGATGTCTTCATATGCAATTCTTCCATCATAATTCCATATCGAGCAAATATCCCCATTTTTCATTGCTCTTTCCTTAGCTTCTTTTTTATGGGTCTTGCGACAACGAAAACACGCAAATGCAAGTAAACTAAGGAAAATTGTGATAAGGAAAAAAATGAGAAGAGTAAGCATCACTATCCTTTTCTTGGAAGAATTTATTGCTTGTGATAGGGGTGGACAATCATATCCATATTGTGGGATTTGATGGTTGAGAGGATTGTATGACAAGTCAAGACCGTTTATGGAGTAAACACTGCATGGGACTTCACCAGAGAGATTATTGTGGGAGAGATTTAAGTACTGTAATTGCAACAAACATGCAAGTGTGGTTGGTATTGTTCCATTCAAATAATTGTCATTCAATCTTAAGTACTCCAAATGGTCAAGCTGTTCTAGCTCCTTTGGGATAGGCCCGTTAAGAAAATTATGAGAGAGGTCCAGATACTGAAACCTATTGGGAGCTTCGATTTGTGGTAATTGGCCTAAAAGTTGGTTTGATGACAAATCGAGATAGCTAAGCTTAATCAACGTACCTATTGAAGATGGGATCTTACCTGTAAGGAGGTTATGGCTAAGGTTCAATTGTGCCAATTGCATCAAATCTCCTATTTCTTGAGGAATGGAACCGTTGAGTCGATTTGAATAAAGATGGAGATAGGTCAGATTTGTCAATTGACCAATAGATGAAGGTATTGGACCATAAAGGTTATTATCACTTATATCCATAAGAATCAAGTTCTTTAGCATTCTTATTTCCTGAGGGATGGAACCGTTGAGTCGATTTGAAGAAAGATGGAGATAGGTCAGATTAGTCAATTGACCAATAGAGGAAGGGATTGAACCAATAAGGATATTATCACCTACATCCATATGCACCAAATTCTTTAACTGACCAATACATGAAGGGATTGGACCAGTGATAGTAGTATAATATATGCGAAGTTCTACTAGTTGGGTGAGGTTTCCCAGGGTAAGAGGTAGTAAACCTTCAAGATTTTTGTTGCTTGAGAGGTCAAGGAAGGTGAGCTTTGATAGAGTACCAATTTCCTCGGGGATGCTTCCAGTTAAGTTACAGAAGCTGAGATCGAGAACTTCAAGGTTTGGGAAGGAAGTCCAATCCATGTTTTCAAGCTTTCGGTGGGGGGAAGAATAAGAACAAAGGAAAATCCGAACGACACTTCCTGCCTCATTGCAAGTGATGCCTTCCAACTGACAATGATTTGCATGAGAAAAGTTTCCCCACCAACTGCTATTGAGTAGAGCTTTGTCCTCTAACGATGATAATGATGATGAATTCACAGTTGCTGACACTAAGAAAATATTAGTAGCCGCAATGCATAGTGCTACGAGTAGAGCAGAATAAAAAGAAGGCGGCGATACGTTATTTTTACTCAAAATTGATGTATGTATGGCACTTTGTAGCTCTAAAATAATGCGAGCATGTATGTAATGCAATGCATACTCAGATCAGAGCTCTAGCAGGCTTTTTAAAAATATTGATGTGAGACTCACGATATTGACCCAGGCACAAGGAGTCAGTGAAGCAAGAGAGTCTTTGTAACTATTTCAGTCTTCCTCTCTGGGCGTTATTGTGGCGAAAATTATACCAACTTTCCTTCTAGCTTCCTGAATGTCGAAATCATGATCCATGACTTGAGAGAGCCATTGATTGAATTAGGGACATATCAAACAGTCCACATTCATTTAAACTTGCTTGGGCACAGCTTTTGATTTTTCACGAAAAAGTGAGAAAATGTGCATAAATTAAACAGTCCACTCTCTCAACTTTGATTGTTAAAGACACAGAAAAAAGTTAAGGTTGTACACACCACATAAGATGGCAGATATAGTACTAGCTTGAGAGGAAAATGTTACAAAAAAAAGCTGTTTCAAGTATGGTTCATTATAGTGTTTCCGCGCCATTTCCATACTGTACCTCAATTATTATCAAATGTAGACACTTTTTAGCTCATAAATTATATTAATTTTTCAAACTTAATGATTTGGTAATTTATTAGAATATCTAGGTAACTCTCTCTCAAATTTTTTTTAATCATCAACTAATTATCTCATTTACACATTATTAAATCTAAAAAATAAATTTATATATCATTATTAAATCTAAAAAATAAATTTATATATCATTTTTAAAACATCAACATTTTCTGTACATAAATTGCACTTAGAAATTCATAACAATTTTCTTGACAAATTTAAGTAAAGTTTTTCTTCAACCCCTAGGAGGGGCACACAACCATCACATTAATTTGGACAAAATGCATTTCAGTCTCCAAACCGAAAGTAATCCTAATTATGGAATTTGCTTTCCGACGGTCTTTACTGGACAATGGAAATTATGTAAACTACCACTTCCAATTTTTATTTTAGGACTAGTTTTGTTTTGGACAAATTACACTTTTTTTCCTTTATGTTGGGCTACTTATTTGCTCTTTTTTTTTTTCTCACTTTAGAGTAAATTTGAACAAAGGACAAATTTTACTCCGAAAAGTAAATTTACTCCGTTGGCATGGAGTAAATTTTTTACTCCGAAACTTTTTTACTTTTAAAAAATTTATCAGTCTATATATCTTCTTTCTCTGATTTTGATTGAAGGTATACGGACTGAATACTGATTTCATCAACGATGCTTGACCAAATACAAAGTAAAATCCAATTGCCCAAATTCATTGACCTTTGTTCTTGGCTTTTGATTTATCACAATAAATAAATAAGCAGTATGCTTATATATAGTGATGAATCATTCATATCTCAACTCTAATGTGTTATTACTTTTATATATATATATATATATATAACAACGTAGCTATTATTTTTCATATAATTTGATTTTTCATAGTTAGGATGATTTTTTTGTAAAAAACTTTTTGTTTAGTATTTAATGTGACACAATTACAATTATTAGTGTAATAAATCTTACGTTGCTAAAATGAAACAGGTCCCTTTTATCAAAAACAATGCTAGCATGTCCAAAAAGAAAAAAAAAATTATTTTATTATAAAGGTCCAATATCAATTTCAAAAGTTGAGTATAGTACTCCCATGCCACTTGAACCAATAGAGAGAAAGGTACATTTTGGTAATTAGAAAAAAAAAATTAATTTATCGATTTATTGACTTATTTAAATGACATTAACTTTTTACTTTTTTTTTGTACATTAAAATAAAAAAATAAAAAATAAAAAACTTTTTTCCTACTTTAAAATCCGCCAAAGTGAACAAGAGAAAAGCTAGTCCACTTTCTATCGTGATGTATGCCCAGGGAAGGTACACAGTAATGTCTGTGTTCTTTTCAGCTTGCATGCACTTCAATTTTTATGAAAGGTCTCCTATATACTAGTACTGGGGCTAACTATCTATTCAGAAGTCGAGCAACGTATCAATAACGGAATGACTTTTCCACAATTGACGACTTAAATCGTACTCACTTCAATCCCTATGCCACGTATACTATTTACTTTTTTGACAACGGCTTGTTTGGTAGAATTTTTTTTGAAATTAAAAGTTGATAATAAAAAAATAGAAGTTGTATCCTTATCTTAGTTCAAAAAAAAGTATCCTTATCTCACCTTTTAAATAATCATTTTTTTTTAATTTATTTAAACTATTTTTAGCTAATAAGTTATAAGTAGAAGTTGTACCAAACAGTTTGACACAGACTACAAAATCAAAATAAGCTATAATCACTCCAAAAGCTTTAACAAACAGTCCCAACATCATGGCAACGTTTGATTTAATTTTTAAATTAATATTTAGATTAAAAAATTAAAAAACATATTTTATTAATAATTTTTTTAAATTATTAATTTTCTCTTCTCTCTCCTTTTTTTATTAATAAATAAATAAGTAAATAAATTTTTTTTTCTCTCTCACACCTATTTATTCAACTACAAAAAAATAAAAATAAAAAATAAAACTACAAATTATCCTAAAATTATTTTCAAAACTCATAAACAAACCAATTTTTAATTTTCAAAACTCTTTTCAACAACTTATTTTTCAAAATACAATTCAAAACTCTTTTCAAAAACTAAAATGAATGGAGCCCATGTGTTTGTGATGGGAGATCAGTGTAATTCACTCTGGCCCCTTTTGGGAAGGCAAAAAAAAAAAAAAAAAAAAAAATCAATTTATTGGCTTATTGGCTTATTTGAGATCATAACACCTCTCTACTTTTTTGTATATTTTTTCAAAAAAAACCAATAAGTCAAAAAAAAAAAAATCTACTTCCCAAGATAGGCCTCTATTCTTATTTTTTTGAGCTATGTATCTATTCAATTGGGTGTACACAACACTACTATAAAATTTTTAAAAGACCAGATAATTTTGAGAAGTCGGCTCCACGAGTGGTACTGCGTATCCGTGCTTGCATTATATTCAAGAATCCAACCCAAGTGATGCAATATGAATTGCAAGATGTTTGATGTAAAACTCACATTATCAGTGAGTCAATACATGATAGTTGGCACACTAACCATCACATTAATTTTTGATAAGTTACATTTTAACTTAATTTAAAACTAAAAATTTGAACCCAAAAAAATCCATAGAAAATCTTATCCCAACCCACACATAAACGGCGCAATAATTTGGACAACTTGCATTTCATTTTATTAAAGCAACTCATCCATCCACATCTTCGAAATTTTCATGACTCGCTCCCTCTTGATCTTTTCTTTCTTCATTCTCATTTCTTGTATTTGTATTTTTTAATGAGCTAAATTATTCTCGAGATTATTATAATTCATCTTTTGTATCAATTTAGTATATATATAACGGCTTAAAAACAATCAATTTCTAAATTGTTAAAAATGATCCTAACTAGTTATTAGAAGATCTCAACCTTCATGGCAATGGAAGTCGAACGAGCTGGGGTCAACCCATATGCTAGAAATAGTAGACAACACTGAAATTTTAAAATATCACTCCTAAATTCACTCATAATAACGTGACAACTAAAATATTGAGTTCATGTATGCATCAATTTATTTATTTTTCATTTATGTTCTTTTTCATAGTAAAAGTTTATGAATACAGAAATCGATCACCCTATCACATGAGGTGTCCCACACCCATGTAACTGGGTTGTGTGTTGTGTTCTGTTATGAAATGTGGTGGAAGCATACCAATTGTAGTAAAAATCAGAGTTGTTAATATGGATGTATGCGAGATTGTTGCATCTTGTTCAAATATGAGAGATTACCAGAACTCAAATTCTACAAGATCTAGAGGGGAACATTCTTTTCTGTGGCTTGGGATTGCTGCACGGAAAACATATTTTAAAAAAATATTTTAAAAAAATAACAATTGATGTTTGATAATATATAACAATCCTCATACATAATAGTTGTAACAACAAGGTCCCGAAGAAAATATGATACTCAACATTTCTAAATAGACATTTTTCTTTTATGGGGAGTGAAATTGCATGAAGAGCTGTAATTGAAGTCTTCATTCGAGAAAGAAACTCTTGAGATACGCATTGCATTGTTGGGCGAGATCTTGACTCAGAATGCACACATGCAAATGCCATCATAGCAAATAGAACAATGTTCCCTACAACCACTGGATTAGTTGGAGGCAGAAGGCGCGGGTCTGAGACATCAGTTAGCATTATGTTTGGAGCAGATCGTGATCCAATGATGAGAGGAGTTCTCCTGGATGCCATCCCATGATTGTTTCTAGTGCTACCACCCCAAAGCTATAAGCATCACACTTTTCAGTCACAACATAGTATAGGTAAGTTATGCAAAAACAAAAAATTAATAATAAAAAAATCATAGACTTCACTTTCTCCTTTATGAAATTAATGAAGTGTGATTCTTTGAAATGTTGAATCTATCATCAATAATTGAGTTTGAAAAAAAAAAAATTGATAATCACTAAAATATTTAAACATTTTAGATTATTTTTCCCTCTTTATTTGAAAGCATAAATACGTATAAAAGAAAAAAGTATTATTTTGCTACTTGGGACAATATATCCGTAAGTGCCTGCAATTGTTGTTTGATTCAATGCATCTGGATATAGCAATCTAGCAGTGCCAAAGTCAGAGACAAAAGTCTCCAATTCAGAGTTCAATAGAATGTTGTTCCTAGATATGTCTCGATGAACAATAGGAGGTGTGCAATCATGATGCAAGTAGGATAGAGCATGAGCTATTGCTTTAATGATGTTTACCCTTCGAGTCCATCCTAATTCAACAGCTTCGACATCCGTTCTTAGGGCATAAAACAAGCTTCCCCTTTCCATGTACTCATACACCAGGAACATGCATTTGTTGTGCAAACAGAACCCATAAAGATTCAGTATGTTTCGGTGCCGTATATTAGTTAACATTTGCACCTCATTTCTAAAACTCTTGTCAAAAGCTGGTTCCTCTGCTTTGAAACGATGGAGTTTCTTCAAGGCAACTATTTTTTCATTTGGCAACTGAGCTCTGTATACGCTACCATAACCGCCAGTTCCAATACAATATTTGATGTCAAAGTCATTTGTTGCCTTGATGATGTCTTCATATGCAATTCTTCCATTGTAATTCCATATTGAGCAAATATCCCCATTTTTTATTGTGTTTGCCTCAGTTTGGTTTTTTTGGGTCTCACGACGATGAAAGCATGCAAATGCAAGTAAGATAAGGAAAACTATGGCTGAAGTAATAATAGTTGTTATGCGTACGGCTATGAGTACAACAAAACAAACATCAGACAACATATTATTGTACTCATAATTGAATGAATGTATGGATTTTCTAAATATGCATCCTTGGATCGAAGCTCTAGTATCTTTCTAAAATATTGGTGTCACTCACAATCTTGACCCAAGCACAAGGAGAGTCAGGCCAGAATAGTCATTGTGATGACAAATAAAATACATGTATATATAGATATAAAGTGACCACAAATATATGAACCTTCCTTCTACATTCCTGAATGTGAAATCGTGACTTGAGTGATTGAATTGATGAGACTCAGTCTCTTTTCTTTTATGTGTATTTTTTTTTTCTTTTTTCTTTTTTAAATATGTTTCAAGCCTTTGTTCTTGGAAACTCAAGAATTGTCTCAGAGATTACAAACGGGGCTAAATTGTTGTGACAAATTGAGTTTTACTCCCTGGGTAGCTGTTGTAGTCTTAATATGCATGTCTTGGGGATGGATGTTCTTACATATGATAAAGTGTCATAATATTTTCATTCCTAACTTTAGAATCTACATCATAAATTCAATATTCGTAACTTCATCACAAAATCTCACAACATACATTACAAAAAAGTTTAGTACCTTTTTGGGAGTAGATTTCTTCTAATTTTTAAGGTCTTGAATTTGTGGTGATTTTTTAATGTTCAGTTTAATGTATTTCAATGATTTAATAGTAAATTCTCTCTATCTATTGTCAAAAAAATAAAATAAAATAATCCACTCAGTGCATCTGAGACTGTTCAATCATATCCATATACCAACATTTCATTTGAAAACAGACTGCTAGTTTAAAAAATTCAAAGTCTTCGGTAAGTATAATTATTCAGTTCCCAATTCTAAGATAGGACAGTTATTTGTTTTACTCAGGAATTGTCTCAGATATTACAAATGAGGCTAATGCATAAAGGCTTGCAAAGTCATCAGGTTTTTTAAGTGTTCTCAAAAAGATCCCAAATCACTTGTTGAAAGATCTCTTTTCACAAAAAGAACAAAAACAATCCCAAATAGATTCTTTACAGATCTCCCTCCAATAAAGAGGAGAATGATGGAAGTCCTTTCTACTGCTTTGTTCATTTATTCAAGTCTAAATAGAAGAGGGAAAAAGAGGGAGACCTCATACCTGAGAGAGAAGAGGCATAAATAATGGACACATTTATGCTTAAGATGGTAGCCACGTAATCAATGAAAGAGTTCAGCAATATATAACAAATCACAAAATTAAAATTAATTATTAACTTTGATATAACAATGTTTATATACATATACATAATGGTTATAACAATTGATACTAGCCATCCTCTAAATCATTATTCATCATTTTTACTTTATTAGCTTATTGGACAAAATCCATTTCTTGATTCCGTAACTCACATAGTGAAATTGAATGAAGAAGTGTAGCTAGAGGCCTCATGTTGCTGTGAGGGATAAGCTTTTGAGAAATGTGTAGCATTGTTGGTCGAGATCTTGGTTTAGAATGCAAGCATGCGAATACCAGTGCAACAACAAGGACAACATTCCCTGCAACTAGTGGATCAACTGGAGGCAAAAGACGCGGGTCTAATACATCATTTAACATTATATTTTGAGCAGAGGTCGATGCCAGTAATGAGAGGAGTTCGTTTGGATGCCTTCCCATGATCGTTTCTAGCGCCACCATTCCAAAGCTATAAACATCGAACTTCTCAATTGCAACCATTGTGTAGGCTAGTTCTGCACAAAATAAATATTCACTAAACTGAATAAAAAACTAGAATAAACCATACACTATCTGGGATTTTCACACATTGAACCTTGTGTATATATAAATAAGATATACTTTGGAAAATATAGTTTGGCTACCTAGGGTAACATATCCAATAGTGCTTGCCATTATGGTTACATTTGATGAATAAGGATGTACCATTCTAGCTGTACCAAAGTCAGAGACAAAAGCAGTGAACTCTTGAGTTCAAGAGAATGTTGGTACTTGTTATGTCTCGATGAACAATTGGTGGATTGCAATCATGATGCATTTAGGACAAAGCATGGGTTGTTTCTTTGACAATGTTTATTCTCCTAATCCATTCTAATTTAACAGCTTCAGCATCAATGCTTAGGGCATAAAATAAGCTTCTCCTTTCCAAATACTCATATACGAGGAACATGTATCTGTTGTGCAAATAGAACCCATAAAGCTTTACTATGTTTCGATGTCTTACTTTAGTCAACATTTGCACCTCATTCTTGAAACTCTTGTCAAAAGCTGGATCCTCAGCTTCAAAACGATGAAGTTTCTTCAATGCAAATACCTTGCCATTTGGAAATTGTGCTCTGTAGACGCTGCCATAACCACCCGTTCCCATACAATATCTAATATCAAAAGCATTTGTTGCTGCAATGATGTCATCGTATGCAATTTTTCCATCATAATTCCAGATTGAGCACATATCCCCATTCTTAATCACTCTTTGCACACTTTGGTTGTTTTTAGCCTTAACCCAATAAAAGAACATAAATACAACTAAGGTGAGAAAAATTGCGATGTAGGGAAGGCAAATGAGGAGATTAAGCATGAGTTCTTTATTCTCCAGACGTGCATCTTGAGATCTACGTGGTATTGGACTCTCAAGAGCATTGTGTGACAAGTCAACAGATCGCCACCATACGGAGAAGCAAAGACCATTGGGGATTTCACCAGATAGATCATTGTGGGAGAGATTTAAGTATACAAACCTTGGCAAAGATGCTAATCCAGTTGGTATTGTTCCACTCGAATAGTTGTTACTCAATCCTAGGTGCTTCAAATAGCCAAGTTGTTCTAGCTTCTTTGGGAGAGTCCTGCTGAGCTGATTCTATGAAAGTTCTAAATACTGAATTGCATTTTTAATTTGGAAGTTTGGTATGTGGCCAGAAAGTTGGTTCGATGACAAATCAAGATCACCAAGTCTGGGCAAATCCCCAAGTTCAGGAGGAATTGTTCTGTCGATCTAATTTGCATACAGATAAAGAGAGATGAGTTTCATCAATTGACATAGAGATGATAGGATCTGACCTGTGAGAAGGTTGTGGCTAAGGTCCAAGAGAATCAAATGCGCCAAATTTTCTATATCTGGAGGAATTAAACCTTGAAGGTTGTTAAGTCCCATATTCATTTCAATCAGGTTCATTAGGCTCCCTATTTGCAAAGGTATGGAACCGCTAAGTTAATTTGAATGGAGATGTAGAGAGGTCAAATTGGTTAACTGACTGATACATGAAGGGATTGAACCGATGAGGTTGTTTTTACTTGTATCCAAAACTACCAAATTTTTCAGAGTTTCCAGTTCTATAGGAATGGAACCATTGATGTAATTACCAGTGTAAAATAAGTTGAGAGAGGGATATTGAAAGAGTAATCTCTGTATTTCAATATATCAGAAACCATAAGGAGAGTCTCCATTATATAGGAGCTTCTGTACAAACATCATCATGACAAAAAACATATTTATGAAAAAGGGACCGAAAGTAGACTGACGGACCGAAAGCAGGAATCCTATCTTAGCTGTATGTCCATGTTATATATTAACAGCTCCCCTCAAACTTAAGGAGGACAAACATCAACCACCTAGAGTTTGGAGACAAGTTCAACGAAGCGGCCAAGAGAATGAGCTTTGGTGAAGATATCATCAATTTGATCAATAGAGAAGATTGGATGGAGATGGACAGTACCACGATTGACGTGATGGCAAATAAAATGGCAGTCAATCTCAATGTGCTTGGTGCGATCATGAAAAACATCATTGTGAGCAATTTGAAGAGCACTTTGATTGTCAGAAAAGAGTGCAGTAACGCCAGAGGGGGTAAAACCCATGTCAGTAAGAAGCCAACGAAGCCAGAGAAGCTCCTGAGTAGTATCAGCAAGAGCACGGTATTCGGCCTTGGTACTGGAACAAGCAGTAAGAGATTGTTTCTTGCTGCGCCAAGAAATAAGAGAATCACCCAAGAAAAAGCAGAACCCGGTAGTAGAGCGGCGGTCAGTAGGATCCACAACCCAATCAGCATCGGAGAAAGCACGATATTGGAGAGAGGAGCGGGGGGAATAATGAAGACCATGAAACAAGGTGCCTTTGAGATAGCGAAGGATACAAACTAATGCAGCATAATGAGGGGTACGAGAAGCCGACATAAACTGGATGACAATATGAGCGGCATAGGCAATATCAGGACGAGTAACAGTGAGATAGACAAGACTGCCAACCAGCTGATGATATAGGGTAGTATCAGAGAGAAGAGTGCCATCAGGAGGTGTAAGACGACTCTGAGGCTCCAGGGGAGTGGAGGCAGTCTTGCAATCCGTAAGACTAGCGCGAGTGAGAAGATCAGAGGTATACTTAGCCTGAGAGAGAAAAGAACCCGTGGAATCATGGAAGATTTCAAGACCCAAGAAGTAGTTGAGAGGACCAAGGTCTTTCATCTCGAAATGATGGCTAAGAAACTGTTTAAGGCGAAGAATACCATCAATATCATCACCAGTGATAATCATGTCATCTACATAAAGCAGAAGCAGGGTGGTCCCTTGAGCTGTTTTCCGGATAAAACGAGCAGTATCATAAGAATTGAAGATGAAACCACATTCATGAATAGTAGAGCTGAACTTGGCAAACCAAGCGCGCGGAGCTTGTTTGAGACCATATAAAGCACGCTGAAGTTTGCAGACTTTATGAGGTGGATAAGTAGACACAGGGGGAGGTTGCATGTAGACCTCCTTGGGAAGAACACCATTAAGGAAATCATTTTTCATGTCCAGTTGATAAAGATCCCATTGTCAGGTGGTAGCAACAGCAATCAAGCTGCAAACAGAGGTGAGACGAGCAATAGGAGCAAAGGTCTCCTCATAGACAATACCATATTCTTGGTTGAAGCCTTTAGCAACAAGGCGGGCTTTGTAGCGCTCAATAGATCCATCAGAACAAGTCTTGATTTTGTATACCCATTTGCAGCCAATGGCAGTTTTGCCAGAAGGAAGATCAACAATGTCCCAAGTATGAGTTTTGTCTAAAGCGTGCAATTTATCAATCATAGTATGCTACCAAAGAGGATTAGAGTGAGCCTCAAGATAGGAGGTAGGTTCATAAGTAAAAAAAAGCAGTAGAACCAACAATAAAGTCACAAAGACGAGTAAAAGGTTGGGTTACCCGGTGTGGACGAGCAGAGGGAAGAAGAGCCAGAAGAAGAGACTCAACAGGAGGTGAGGATCCCGAGGGAGCAAGAGCAGGACCATCAGAGCAAGCAGGTGCGTGGGAAAGACCAATAAGCAAGGCGGTCTCAAGAGAGGCCGAAAGGGGCGGTGGAGTAAGCTCATCAGAAAACAGATCTGTGGAAGAGTTAGTAAAAAACAGAGAGGGTGAGGGAACGAAGAGAGAGAGAGAGAGAGAGAGAGAGAGAGAGAAAAAAAAAACATTTTGTGTTCCCAAAAGACCACATAACGAGAGATATGAAGGCGCTAGGAGAGAGGATCCTAACAACGATATCCCTTATGTTCAATACTATACCCCAAGAAGCAACAAAGGCGGAAACAGGGTTCAAGTTTGGTACGTTTATGAGGTTAGAGAAGAACAAAACAAGCAGATCCAAAGACCCTAAGGTTGGTGTAAGGGGGACGGGCGCCATGCAAACGCTCATAGGGAGTGTGATTATGAATGACAGGTGTAGGGATACAATTGATAGTATAAGCAGCAGTGAGAGCTGCTTCTTTCCAAAAATTTTCTAGACAAGAGGAAGAGAGAAGGAGAGCTCGAGTAGTGTCGAGAATATGTCGATGTTTCCGTTCAGAACATCCATTTTGTTGAGACGTACCTGGACAGGAACGATGAGGTTGAATACCATGACTCTGAAGAAAGGAAAGAAAGTCAAAATCTTTATATTCCATGGCATTGTCTGAGTGAAAAAGCTTAATAGTTTTAGAAAATTGGGTTTTAACCATTGTAGCAAAATTGTAATAAAGTTGTTTGAGCTCAGAGCGATTTTTTATAAGAAACAACCATGTAAAACGGGAAAAATCATCTATAAAAACAACAAAATAGAGTGCGCCTCCCATAGTAGGAGTAGGAGAGGGGTCCCAAATATCAGAATGGATGAGATCAAATGGTGCAAGAGAAACAGACTCACTTTTATTAAACGATAAAGCAGGTTGTTTGGTAAGTTGACAAGACAAACAATCTAAAGTATCAGAACTTACAGGACCTAAATGGCCACTAGAAATTAAAGACTTTAATCGACCAACAGAAAGATGACCTAAACGACAGTGCCAAAGCTGAAAATGAGATAACAGAGGAGCAGTGGTAGGAGTTGTGATATGAGAAGAATCCGGAACATGAAAATGGATGAGTTCATAGAGACGTCCATGCTTACGACCTACCCTAAGAGTCCGGCCCATCCGAGGGTCCTGCACCAAACAACCAGTATGGGAAAAGGTAACAGTTAGACCATACTCACATAATTGACTAATAGAGATAAGATTTAAAGTAAGAGAAGACATAAGATATACATGGGATAAAGATAAGTGCGAGGTGGAAATAGAACCAACATGACTTACGGACAGAAGAGACCCATCAATAGTATGGATAGAAGGAACATGAGGATTAGAAGAGAGAGTAGTAAAAATAGTAGGGTCAAAGGTCATGTGATTACAACTAGTGGAGTCAAAGTACCAGGAAGTGTTACCTGAGGTGACAGACAAAGCAGTAGATGGAGGAGTACCAGAAGTGGAGAGAAATTATTAGAACATGGCTTTGACATCTGTTTGAGAGAAGAGTAGAGTGGAAGGGTCTATAGGGACAGAGAAAGGTAAATCCTCTGAGGCAGCAGCAGCAGTGTGATGAACAGACATCGGTTTAAACTGAGTCCCAGAACGGTGAGAGTTGCCGCGTGAAAATTCCCGGTGGAAGGACCATTGCGAGAGGCACTGGCGGGTGTAACAAGCCCGCGGGGGACCTCGCTACAGCTCGGACTCGACTTTGTAGTCACGGTTCCTAATCTGAACCAAAGAGTCCAAATCCGGCAAATCGTTTTTAGAAAACAGATTTTTTTGAAAGAAGTGCCAAACATGGACTGCTTTGCCAGATACAAAGTCGCCACCTAAATATTTTATTTTGGGAAATTTAGGAAACCCTGACTCGGTGCCAAAAGGCCACGTGTCCGTCATCAGCAAAGTTGCCTCGGCTCGGGAACTTGGGTACGATTGGGGAAGGTCACCTCGTGAGCACCCCCGCTCGCCCAGTCATAGACCGGCCTCTACTAACCATGATATCTATTTTTGAAAACATTGTGAGTTCTTATTCCGGTTATTAGCCTAGGTTACTATGTGATGCTCACAGCATACAAATATAGACCGGGTCGCCTGAATTGGAACGAAACATTTCATGTTTGTTTTTTGAAAATGGTTTGCTACCCGCAGGTAGGCTTGAAACATTTGATGATTTATTCCAATTCAGATAATCCAACCTTCACCCACAGGCATTCAGGCAGGTATATCAGATAAGCACATAGCCTCATGGTAAGCATGTTATTCATGGCAGCATTCACACGCATGCAAGGATGCTAAAGCATAAAGCTTACCGAGTACTCCAAGCCAAAATAGAAACTCATTAGAAATCATGCATGATCCTAATTATACATAAATGCCTAATGCAACACATGCAAAATGCAACTATAGCAGGCTCGGCTATTCTAAAATGGCATATGGAATGCTACAGCTAACATGTATTCAATTTGGAATTGAAAGTACAATGCAGTTAGTATGATGCGCCGAGCCCGGTGCATGCAATACAGATGAATGATGCAAACATGCTGTCATACTGTATGCTAATTTAAATATGCCCTAATCTAACCATCATAAGCGGATAAATAAAAGGGAGAAAGACGTGAGGTTGGAAGACATACATCCCACTCACGCACACTTATTACAGTTGTGCCCCCGCGCAGAGGGTCCGAATAAATATACAGTCCCAATATTACAGTCCCAAAATAAAAGAATATTACAGTCCGAAATATTACAGAATTCTAATTAATTAATGAGTTAACTAAGAAAGCAAGTAAAACTGGCGTGCAAGCCAGGGACTGCCTTGCTTCTGATGGATGATGCATGTCCGGATTGTCTTGCACGGAAATCCACCGGAATGCCCCAATTAGCCTCTGTTTACATCTGTTCTTGAAATGCGTGCCAAGCCCCAAAAAGTTACTGATTCCTGGTTTTGCTGTAACAGAGAGTAGGAAAGGGGCATAGCAATGTATTTGCACAGATATATGCATGTCTCGATCCTCGTGCCACCAATCACGCATACCGAGGCATGATGGCCGAGGAGTCGAAATGCACAACTCAATATAAGATGAATGCACATGAAACTACAGCTAAAACCTAACTCCATCATGGATAATCCGGAGTGTCGGTGACTGAGGAATTGAGACACATTCCGTCACTCGGAGTACGAAATGTACCTCGTTTCCCGCGCCCAGGCTAACTCCTATCCCGAACACGATGCGATAATGCATGAAACGCATGAAATGCAACTAGGATACAATCCTAACATGTACAATGCTATGGAAAATGAGGTGCCTCGAAATGCGTGCACGCGGGCACGCAAATCGAGGCAATGATATGTGTCTCGAAATGCGTGCACGCGGGCACGCAAACTGAGGCAACGATATGTGTCTAAAAATGCGTGCACGCGGGCACGCAAACCGAGGCAACGATATATGTCTCGAAATGCGTGCACGCGGGCACGTAAACCGAGGCAACGATATGTGTCTTGAAATGCATGCACGCGGGCACGCAAACCGAGGCAATGATGTATGTCTCGAAATGCGTGCACGCGGGCACGCAAACCGAGGCAATGATGTATGTCTTGAAATACGTGCATGCGGGCACGCAAACCGAGGCAATGCAAAAGCGATGCGAATGACATGGAAAATACAACATGGACTTATACTAACATGAGAGAACCTCAGCCACACTCACATAAGATGCCGATGGCAGAAAATGAAGTGCCTCGAAATGCGTGCACACTGGCACGCAAACCGAGGTGATGCAAAAGCGATGCGAATGACATGGAAAATACAACATGGACTTATACTAACATGAGAGAGCCTCAGCCACACTCACATAAGATGCCGATGGCAGAAAATGAAGTGCCTCGAAATGCGTGCACACTGGCATGCAAACCGAGGCGATGCAAAAGCGATGCGAATGACATGGAAAATACAACATGGACTTATACTAACATGAGAGAGCCTCAGCCACACTCACATAAGATGCCGATGGCAGAAAATGAAGTGCCTCGAAATGCGTGCACACTGGCACGCAAACCGAGGCGATGCAAAAATGTGATGAAATATGGCAAAAATGATATGCAAGCATACTAATGGAATTTCAGCACTAAAATATGGGGGAAAACAGTCCCGAAATGAAGCGAAATGACATGAAATGCAAGGAAATGTCCCGAAATGCAACATTAGGCACCCGAAATGGCCTATAGCTATGCCAAACATGCACAATATGGACATGCAATGCAAAGACAGAAGCTAGAAAGTCCCAAAAGATGCACTTTCACAGTTATAAACATGGCCAAACAGCAAGTATAGGTAGGGGAAAAATAGCATGCAAGAATAGGGGCCAAAAGATGGGTAATGAAGCAAGTGGTATAAGAAAAACCCAAACTGAAAAATTTCCTTCTACAACACGGAAGATGGACCAAAAATATGAACATTTACAGTATATGGCAGACCTCAAATCAGTATACAAATATGCCAAAAATGTGATGCAAGACAAGGCTCAAAAGGTGCTATAACATGAAGTATATAAAATAATCACCAAATAGAAAAAACGTGTGAATGAAACATGAATTATAGGCCAAAATAAGGCCACTTTTAGTTCGGACCAAGGGCCAAAAACAGAAGCAAAGGGGGGTGCCAATTTATGCAAAAATGGGGCCAAATAGGGGATATAACTACAAGTGACACATGGAAGCACCAAACAATGTTGAGCCCTTCTCCAATGTTGAATAGGGGCTCAAAATAAGCCTTATATCAGTTTATAACATGCTCAAAAACAGATTTCTCATGGGCCAAAAATAGCATGCAAAATCATGACATACAAGATGATCAATGAAGCAAGTATATTATGGAGGGCTCAAACAGGGTTGAGCCCTTAATGAGAAGTGAAGATGAGCTCAAAATATAGCCCTTTTCAGTTAGGGCCGGAGCTTGAAACCAAAAAGAAGTGGGGCTTAGAAATAGATCAAGAAAAAGGTTCAAAAGGGTAAAAGTATTACTTACCCTTGAAGAATCAAACTTTTGTTGCTTCTTGGATGGATTTGCAGCTTCTTTAGCCTTCAAGAATCCTTCCTTGTTGCTGGAAATGAGATGGTGGTGGTAGAGCTTGGTGGTGTAGAAGGAATGATGGTTAGGGGCTTAGGGTTTTTTGAAGAATTGAGAAGGATGGAGATGGAGTTGGCTATGGAAGTTTGAAGGAGAGTTTTTCTAACCCTTGTAAGTGAGGCCACCAGCTGGTTAAAAGGGTTCAAAAGGGGGTGTAAAGGTGGGGGAGAATGAGAGCAAAACTCCCCCACAAAATATCCCCCGGATACAGATAATATCTGGGGGATATTGCCCCACAGCTGTAAAGTGCACAGTGCAAGGAAGCAGGCCGACCCATTACTTTTGTTGGAGGTGGCCGGCCGGCCACACCCCCTAGCCGGCCGGCTAGGGGTCAAAAGGGTCAATGTGATTTTCTGGCCGGCCAGCTACTGGGGAGGTACTCCTATGTGTGTACAACACAACCATGTGGTTAAAATTCCAAGAAAGTGGGTCTAAGGGGTTCAACATTGGCTTGGAAAGAGGGGGTCAAAAGGGTCAAGTTGAATTATTGGCCGGTCATGAACTTTTAGGGGCCTCTCATGTGTGTAGATCACAGATATGTGGTTCAAAGTTCAAGAAAAAGGGTCCAAGGGGTTCAACATTAGCCCGGAAGAAAGGGGTCAAAAGGGTCAGGTGACCTTAATGGCCGGCCACCAACTTTTAGTGGCCTCTCATGTGTGTAGATCACAGATATGTGGTTCAAAGTTGGCAACATTAACTCCAAGGTGTTCAACATTAGCCCGGAAGTTGGAAAAACGGGCGCCGGGAGGCTCCGGAGGAGAGATAACTGGCTGCTGCAACAATTACTAGCCTCCCGTCCTTCAGTGACCTTCCCTGTGATAAAACAGTGGTACCTGCCAAAAATGAACGAAAAGCGTTGCAAAACAAATGCTCGGGGACCAAAACACGCAGTTCGGGATCCCGAAAATGGGCTGTTAAGCACCGAAAGTGGCATTCGGCCACAAAGTGGGTTTCTCAGACCCCATTGTCCCTCAAAAGGGAGCAAATAGGAAGTATGCCAAAAATCAGAGCAATAGGAGATGGTTAAGCGGTCCCGAACCGAGGCACACGGCCAACGGCCCCGAAAATCGGGAACCGGACTCCGAAATGGGCAGAATGGCCTACGGCCACCAAATGTAGCCTACGGACATTGAGAGACGGTCTACGGGACCTCTCCCTTTCCTTAGGAAAAGAAACAGAGAAAACCGAGTCTGGTTCGCAAACCGAGACAAGGCACAGAAGAGGGTTCGGAAGTCCGGAGGTAGGGCTCACGGCCGTGACTCTGAAACTTCTGAACGAGCACATCATGCAACATCACCAAGCACTCAATCGGTGACATCTGAGTCTTAAGGTCGGTCAAAAATGGGGTGTCTACAGCGGGATTGCAGAGCAATCTTGCTGGAGATGACCAGGGCCAGTTTTGTTGCAAAACCGACAAAAGTGAACTGGACAATTAACCAGAAGATGAGTCCATGGAAGACTGCGGTTTTGACAGTAGTTGCAAGCAATTGACCTCTGTGGTGAAGGTGGTGAAGGAACTCTGAATCTGGGGAGTAGCAAGAACAGAGTCCACAGGGTGCGGATGGAGAGTACCAAACCTGGTTTCCTCTGAACGTAGTTCAGAAATTGCTTGCTCAAGAGTGGGTAAAGGAGTGCGCTGAAGGAGAGATGCGCGTACTGGCTCAAAATGGGGAGTGAGAGCCATTAGAAACTGAACCAAGCGCTATTGGTCACGGTAAGTAGTAAACAAGGCATCATCGTCAGTATGAGGCCATGGAGGTACAGAAAGAGCGAGCTGATCCCAAACAGAATACATTTGGGAGAGGAAATCATTAATAGTCTAAGTTGTATCTTGGCGCATTCGGTGAAGATGACTCAGAAGCTGATATTGGTGAGCAACGCCAGTAGTCTGATAGCGTTCTTTTAAAACATCCCAGATGGCCTTTGCCGGAGTGGAAACAGAGTCAAGTTGGAACCGACCAAACTGAAGGCTGATAGATGTAGTAGAAGTATTACGAAGCCAAGTGATGATCTGATAGGTTTTACTATCCCGATCCTCCAATCGGTTAACATATTTGGCAGCGGATTCCGCGGTCTCTTGGATGGGTTTGCACACATCCCCAGTGATGATGCGCTAAAGTTTCTTTCCTTTGAGGAAGCCAGACATGGCTTGTGCCCATAAGACATAATTAGTCCCATCAAGGACAATGCAAATAGGGTGGTTAGAGGAGTCCGGACGATCCATGATGGAAAAACAGTACGATCAAAGTAGAAGCTGAAAAAACCGAGGATACTTGTGAATTCAGAAGGTCAAAATTAGCGGGGAACCGGTCTGAACCGACCAGAAAAGTCCAAAAATAGGGCTGAACCGGCCTGGGGAAGATGCTGAGCCAGTTTGAGCTGAACCGGCTGGAGCCGAAGGCAAAGGCGCTGTGCGAGTGGCGAGAGCTGAAGGCGAAGGCAGCTGCAGCAAGCGGCTTGCGCTATTGGCTAGAGCAGCATGAGCGACTAGAGCGGCGTGAGCGAGTTACGCGTGCGGGGAGAGACAGCTTAAGCGGCTGTGGACACGTGTAGCGCGTGAGACGTCGAAGGCGGAAGTGGGTAACACGCCGGCGACAAATGCGACGCGTGAGGGCCCGTTAAAGAAGATCTGAGGATGCCGTTGGTGGCATTGGAATCATGAGAAGATTCCGAGCACGTTGGTAGGTAGTGCGAAAATTTTTGAGAACAAAAAAGATTTGATCAATGATGAAACAAAGATAACTACCAGAAAATGTGAATTTTTCTGGTTAATGAGCTATATATTTGAAGCTCTGATACCATGTAAAATAAGTTGAGAGGGGGATATTGAGAGATTAATCTTTGTATTTCAATATATCAGAAACCATAAGGAGAGTCTCCATTATATAGGAGCTTCTATACAAACATCATCATGACACAAAACATATTTATGAAAAAAGGACCGAAAGCAGATTGACCGATCGAAAACAGGAATCCTATCTTAGTTGTATGTCTGTGTTATATACATTAATATATTATACATACATTAATATATTATACATTAGTATATTTATGCATTAATATATTAACAACCAGAAATGTCGAGGTGGGTTAGTTGAGTGAGGTTACCTAGGGTAATAGGTAGGAAACTTTGAATGAGATTATTATAGGAGAGATCAAGGTAGGTGAGGCGTGACAGAGTACCAATTTCATCAGGGATGACTCCTGTGAGGTTAGAATACCTGAAAACAAGACGTTGGAGATTTGGCAAGGAAGACCAATTCAAATCATCAAGGATGACTCTGGTGAGGTCAATCCCAATGACACTTCCTTCTTCATTGCAAGTGATGGTTGTGAACTCACAGTGGTATCTTGAAGAAATATTTCCCCACCAACGGCTGTCGAGTAGAGCTTTCACCTCGGAATGGCAATGGATAACCTACCCTGTGGGTGTCTATGGAGACCCAACCCAAATACATGGGTTTTCTCCTTTTTTCTTATCCGTCGGGTAAGGTAAGTGATATTCTTTAAATATGAACAAGGGATGAGTCGGGGATGGGTACCCACTAATTTCCCCATATGTTTTTTTTTTTTTTTTTTTTTTTTTTTTTTTTTTTTTTACAACCAAAGCTAAATATACATTCAATCTTTTTTCTTTTTCTTTTTAAGGTTCACAACCAAATTTTTATTTTTATTTTTTATTTTTAAGATTCACAACCAAAAGCTAAATATATTCAATCTTTTTTTTTTTTTTTTTTTTAAGATTCACAACCATTTTTTTTTTAAGATTCACAACCAAAACTAAATATATATTCAATCTTATTTTGTTTTATTTTATTTAGATCAACAAAAAAAATCAAATACACATTAACTAACATTGTCACATTATTCTTGTCAAATTTTATGTATATCTAGAATTTTTTAAATTTATTTAGAAAAATTCTATTCCTACAAAAAAATTCCATCTTCTTTTTTATTTTATTTTTTTTATTTTATGTATCTCCTTTTTCTCTCTATTATTTGATCTTCGATAATCTGAAGGTGAGTTATTACTCTCGTTTCCATCTTCTTCTTCTTCTTTTTAAAAAAAAATTTATTTACATTTATAGAATGAATTTTCTAGTTTCAATATCTCCTGCAATTGTTTTATTCGATTTCTCTCTGATTTGATGGTAACCTTAGATTGAATTTCTCAATTTTCATCTTAACTAGCAATCACCTTAATTAAAATTTTGTACATTTTTGTCTTCAATTTCCATGTTTTGGTTATGATTAATTGCGCATTTTTGATCGATAGTCACAATCTTGTCACCGCTAGATTATCGTCATCGCAAATCGCCGTTACTGTAGTAAGAGGATGAGAGAGAGTGAGAATTAGAACTCTAATTGTCAATAGAGTAGTGAAAACATATGGAGAAATTATTTTTCGATGTACCTAAAAAAAATATGAAAAAATTAGTGGCTATCCATCCCCGGTTGAGATTTAAAGAATATCACTTACCCTACCCGACGGACAAGAAAAAAAGGGAAACCCAAGTATTTGGGTTAGGTCTCCATGGATACCCACATGTTAGGTTATCCATTGTCATCCCTACTCTGTTGACAATTAGAGTTATAATTCTCACCCTCTCTCATCCTCTCACTACAGCAACAGCGATTTGCGATGACGACAATCTAGCGGTGACAAGATTGTGACTATCGATTAAAAACGCGTAATTAATCATAAC
Source organism: Camellia sinensis (assembly GCF_055761805.1). Classification (NCBI taxonomy): domain Eukaryota; kingdom Viridiplantae; phylum Streptophyta; class Magnoliopsida; order Ericales; family Theaceae; genus Camellia; species Camellia sinensis. Next base: position 239,576,434 of record NC_138961.1, on the reverse strand, counting down.
CAAAACATGAAAATTGAAGGCAAAAATGTACAAAATTTTAATTAAGGTGATTGTTAATTAAGATAAAAATTGAGAAATTCAATCTAAGGTTACCATCAAATTAGAGAAAAATCCAATAAAACAATTGCAGAAGATGTTGAAACTAGAAAATTCATTCTATAAATGTAGATAAAAATTTTTAAAAGAAGAAGAAGAAGAAGATAGAAACGAGAGTAATAACTCACCTTCAGATTATCGAAGATTAAATAATAGAGAGGAGAATGAGATACATAAAATTAAAAAAATAAAATAAAAAGGAAGATGGATTTTTTTTTGTAGGAATAGAATTTTTCTAAATAAATTTAAAAAATTCTAGATATACATAAAATTTGACAAGAATAATGTGATAATGTTAATTAATGTGTATTTGATTTTGTTGTTGAGCTAAATAAAATAAAATAAGATTGAATGTATATTTAGGTTTAGTTGTGAATCTTAAAAAAATTAAAAACTTGAATGTATATTTAGCTTTGGTTAAGATTAAATTTTTCGAAATAAATTTAAAAAATTCTAGATATACATAAAATTTGACAAGAATAATGTGACAATGTTAATTAATGTGTGTTTGATTTTATTATTGAGCCAAACAAAATAAAATAAAATTGAATGTATATTTAGCTTTGGTTGTGAAAAAAAATAAAAATAAATAAATAAAAAAGAGATTGAATGTATATTTAGCTTTGGTTGTGAATCTTACCAAAAAAAAAAAAAATTTTAAAAAAAAAGATTGAATGTATATTTAGCTTTGGTTGTGAATCTTAAAAAAAAAAAAAAAAAAAAAAAAAAAAAAAAAAAAAAAAGTTGGGTTGGGGAATATCCAAACTCATTAGGAAATGAGGAGGGTAGTACCCATGGAGAATGGAGAATGAGAAAAAATAATTATAAAAGAAAGGGAATGGAGAATTAATATACACCTCATTAACTTCCATTGCCATCCCTAGATCTTGAGAACCGCAAAAAATGATTTACATGAATTCAATGTTCTGGTTGTCTGATAATTGGTTTTGGTGAGCGGTGAGGATAATAATTCTGGTGATACGGGGAGGCATATGGGTCGTTTGGTACTCCGGATGGTTGGTTGCCCATTTTTTGGTGGAAAAAACTTGTGAATTTTAAAATCTCACTCATAAATTTACCTTCAATGATATAAATCGCTATATATCAATTGTTGATTCATATATAAATCAAACACCTATGCTACAACTCCTATCACGCCATTATGTGTGAATTTAGGAGTGGTAATTATTTTAGAATTTCAGTCTTGTCTGCCCATTGCCAGGAAGGTTGGGATCTTCTAATAACGAGTTAGGTTCTTTTTTTAACAATTCAGAAATTGTTTATTTTAAAGCCTTTATACGCATACTAACCACGCAAATAATTTACCTTATTAAAAAATATAAATACGAGAAATGAGAATGAAGAAAGAAAAGATTAACAGAGAGTGAGGCATGAAAATTTCGAAGATGTGGATGGATGAGCGTACTTTAATAAAATGGAATGCAACATGTCCAAATTAATGTGATAGTTATGTGTGCCCGTCTTTGGGGTTGGAGTAGAATTTTGTATGATTTTTTTTTTTAAACTTTATAAATTTAGTTGTTTTAAAGTTTTATAATCCATTAATTATATAAATAATAAAATAATATTGTGATTTTCATTACACTAAAATTTATATTTTATATTATTTATTTTTATATTTTCATACCATTTAGATTAATTCTGACCCATCACAAACACATGGTGATGTGTTGTCAAAAACAAAAAAATTTAGGCAGAATTACAAGTCAGTGCATTTAAAAAAAAAAAAAACAAATCAATGATAAATATTATAAATATTAATAATTAAATTCATTTTTTTTTTTAGTCTGTAAACCTACTATTTTATTTTAAAAGTGTGAAGAGCCTATTATGTTTTCTATTTTTTTTTTTTTAAATTTTAACTTACCCTCTCAAATCTACTATGTTTTCTAAAAGTCATGAAAAGTCTTATATAAATCAATTATCTTTTTATTTTTGGAGTTGAACACTCAAAAATAATATATTTACTTCAAAGAGCCCTATATATACACACACACATAAACAAACCATCTCCTTCTTATAAAAAAATAAAAATAAAATAAAAAATCGTCTAAACTACCAATAGGTCCTAATAGTTAAACTTAATTCTTATCAAGTCTTATATAATAAAATCATCATTAAAAATAATTTTGTGACGATTTTTTGCATATATTGCTAAAAACTGACAATTAGTGACTTTTTTATCATGGATTTTATAAGTTGTTACTAAAACTTATAATTAGTGACGTTTTTCTGTGATAAATTTTTCAAACTATAGCTGAAAGTTAAAAATTAATGACCTTTTTTTTGGAACGATTTTTTAAAACTGCTGTTAAAATTTATAATTAGTGACATTTTTTGTGACAAAATTTTCAAACTGTCAATGAAAATAACAGTGACTTTTTTAATAGCGTTTGATGAAAAATGTTATTAATTCTCACATGGCCTATTGGACAATAAGTCCACCTATTAGGACCTACATGTAAGTCCCCTTATTTTTTACATTGACAATGATTGAAGAACAAAAAATAGTTACTCTTTCTTATTTTCTGTATCTGGTTCTATACTGATACACATAATATTTACAATTATCCATCATAGATTAAATCAGTGTGAATAATTTTTGTTGAATCTTAAAATTGTATGCATCAATTCAAATTAGACAGAGGAAAGCACATACGTTTTTAAAACAGAGATTTGTGCTGCATCTCAAAAATTTGCAGGTTATCTTTATACACTTTCTTTTTGTTTAGATTAGATTTCTAAACTATAATATTTGACATGGTAATTTAATAACCAAAATATGATGTCAAAATTTTAAATAAGAACTACTTTCGTTAGTTTCTTTTTTAAATTTATTTTTCAGTTTTTAATTTTTCATATTTTTGTTGTTTATTTTTCGTATTTTCTCAATTTTGGTGACTAAAGATACTGAAATTTCTTTATATTTTATATTTAAATTATATTTTTACATGAATATCTAATATCTAATAATCTAAATAGAATTAAAAAATAAAATACTGATAAAAATATTTATAAATTTGAACATGTACTGATTTTTTATTATTATTATTATATTATTATTATTATTATTATTTAATATCAATATTTTTTTTCTAAAAAGAATAGACAACAAATTATTTTCTAAGCGTATTTAGATTAAGTGAATCTAAATCTAAAAGTAAAATTAAAAAATAAAAATTATTATTAAATTAAGTGAATCTAAAAAGAAAATAAAAGGGTTATTAAAAAAAACAGTGTCAATGATAATAAAAAAAAATCAAAAAATTCAAAACAAAGTTTGAAAAAATAAACCAAATGAAATATTGCAAACTTCTCTTTTTTAAAATCCTTCTTCACTAATATATAATTTTACACAACTTATTCATAAATTCCTTTTAATTTTTTATGTGAATTTAATAATCTAATTAAAAAGGATAAATTACACTTACCTCCCTTGATGTTTGGGTTTAATACATATTACCATTGACGTTTGAGAAATTACACTAACTCCCTTAGCATTGTCATTATTTAGACGAAATGAAGATTTTGAACTCACGCACTCTTTCTTTTCTTACTTTACATTACATCATTTTTTTTCTCTTTTCTTTGCTTTACTTTTTTTTTTTCAATATAAGTTTTTTTATTTTTTAATTAAGAATTGTTACATTTTATATAGATAATAAAATTTATAAAATTAAACAATTAACTATAAGAATAAAAATATAATTTTCAAATTATCAAAAAATAAAATATAATTAAACCAAATCACAAGATATGTCAATGTAATTTACCCCGAAGAGAAAGTGAACAAGAGAAAAGCTAGTCCACTTTCTTTCATGATGTATTCCCAAGGAAGGTTCACACTGTAAATTTGTAATCTCTGGTGCCCTTCAATTATTATCAGGGTCTCCTCTGGGTCTATCTGTCTATTCATAAGTCTAGCAGGTGAACGTATATACAACGGACTGACTTTTCTACAATTGGCTTAGAGCATTCACACTAATCTTTTCAAATTTTTAGTTAAATTAGAATTTAAAAAGTTATTTTATTATTTTAACTAGTTATTAAAATCAAAATTACTATTTTAACTTAATCTTATTAAAATATTATTTTTTTATGTATTTATTATTTTTTTCTTTTTTTATTAAATTGATGAGCTGCCAGCCAAACAATTTTTTTTTAAAAAAAATAAAATTGTCGTTGACCGATTGACCGGCCAGACATTTAGACGGACATCCGGTAACACTAATCCACTTGTTGTAGCAATGAACAGTATCTCATTTATTGTAGCGAGACATTATAACACTCATAAAATTTGACGTGCTTGCAGCGAGATTGATGGTCCTAATTTTTTAAAATTTATATCGCTAGTTTAGCTAAAAATCAACTTTACCGCGTTTAATGAGGATGCCTTTATGTCTTGCTCCAACCCCCCCGCCATGCATAAATTATTGAGAAAATTACATATCAATGAAATTCTTATAAAATACTAGTTATTGGCAAGTATGTTGATGCACGTGTTTTTTTATTGATTGTTAAATATTATAATTATACTTGTCTCTTAAATTAATATATGTTATATATACAAAGTATAGAAATTTGTATGAATAAATTGATTTGTACTTAAAATATAACTAAAGTAATGAATATATATGCAGTTGAAGAATTTAAATGATAAATAAATTTTTTTATAAATATAAATATTAATTTATAAGTAGATTGTTGAGATCACAATCTTATCTTAAACAATAAACAATAAGCAATAAGCAATAAGCAAGTCCTTTAAATATACATTACAACAAATAAGAGTTTTAGAGACTAAATATTTTGGCCTCTAGAGGTAAAAATTTTGTTGCAAAAAACATTTAAGGACCAATTTCTATCGTCACGAGAATAGTCGCTAAAAGGTCATCCCGAAAAGGTCATCCCGAAAAGGTCATCCCGAAAAGTTCAAAACAAGACTTTTAGCGACAAAATTTTGAAAATGTCACTAATAAATAGATTTTAGAGACAAAATAATTTGGTCTCAAAATAGTCTATCTTTTGAGACAAAAAATTTGGTCTCAAAAGGATAATAATTCATCACTAATGTCTAATTTTTGTTACTAAAAATATAATAACATCAATTTTCGCAACAAAATTATTTGGTCCATAAAATATAATTTTGTCCATAAATTTTGGTCTCTAAAACTTTAATTTTTTGTAGTGATATAATGTTACACAAATTTTTTTCTTTCAATTTTTCACTTCAATTTTTCATAATTCGTATCTATAATACAATTGAAGGTATGAAATTAATTGCACAATGACACAATTTTGTTTAATAGTTCATCTCATAATACAAATTCATTGAACTCACTATTGCATATTATTTGTATATTATTGGTGTAAGAATGTATTAATATCAATATGTAATATATTTTTATACATCGAGAGTTGTGGAGTCTCGTTTCATTTGCCACGAATATCTTGCATGATGAAAAATATAATATTAGTTATTAGTATATTTTCATTTATGTAGAAAATATAGAATAATTTTTTTAAAAAATAGAATGATATTGCATCTTAATATATCGATCGATATATGTTTTCACGATATTTATAAATCTATACTTATAAGTGTTTGCATGGTCACTTTCATGAAATTATAAAGTTACATAATTTATTATGTCATTTGTTAGTAATCAGCATATAATAAAAATTGATCGAAACTTTTTATTTGATGTACTTACTTTTTGCATTATTGAGTTGCTGCGATAATATTTGTGTCACGACCCAAACTCGTCCCTATAAGTTTAGCGTCGTAATCGGCCAGTAATCCTTGGATTTCCAAAGGCCTATAAACAGATCATGACATAGTAAGGGGCTGCAGAAGCAAATATAGAAAATATGCATAGTCCATTGAGCTGTGTAGGAATATATGGGACATAAATTTAAAACTTAGATAGATAAGAGTAACGTCATATATATAGTAGTCACACGTCACCAAAATTATGTATACAGAACTTACAAAACATGTTCGGACAAAACATAAGAAGGTACAAAAGTCCCAAAGACTTTGTTAGGTTTTTATTCTTGGCAATCCCGGTTGACAAAACTCCTTTCAGTTGTACTTGCTTTCGCACTTTTTATTTCAGTGAGGTTATGAGTTTTTAGATGCGAATCCAACCCGAATTATGCCTTGCAGAGAAGTTTGTGATGTTAATACTTTCAAGATTACCACTTCGCTGATTATGACGGGGATCGAGTTGCCCGGTCAGCTCGCGGGGGTCCAGGGGGCAGTGCCCCTTGGTGGGTTTGGGGTAGCGCCCTCGAAGCATAATGCAAAATTGCTTTCGAAGTTGCATGTCCACCCTTGCTCGCTCCAGCGAAGGAGTCCTCGCTCGAGCGACGGCTGCGTCTGTAGAAAAACCTGAAAAGGACAATTGTACACTCGAGCGCAGGTTGCGTGGCTCGAGCGAAGCCACTTTTGGAAAACACGCGTTTTTGGTTCCTCGCTCGAGCGAGCTTCGCAGTCCCAGATTTCTATAAGTACGGGTTTCTGTCAGATTTTAGGATTACTTCTTCAGATCTTGTTTTTGGATATTAAGGTTTATATCTGGGGATAGTTTGCTAGTTTTCTATGATGTTTAATTGAGTATTCAACTCATGGGTTAAGAAGAATACATCAAAGGTTTGTTTGTTCATTCTATACAAAAGAGAGAGTTGTTCTTCGGTGGATTCTGAAGAATTTGAGCCTGAAGCTTTGGTGGATTTTGGAGTGGCTCATCGTCAAGACAATTCCAAGGTGAAGACGGGGTTGGAAGAGACACATAGGGGTTGGTTCAATTCGGGCGTGGATTCGCTAGGTAATTGGGAGTATACCTGTGTAATTCCTTTATGTCTTTTTAGTGGATTGTTTTGTGGCTTTTGCCCGTGATTTTTTTTATCACAATTGGAGGTGTCCAATTGTGATTTTTTCACGTAAAATCGTTGTGTCGATTTGTCTTGATTGTTTGATTGGGATTGTTATATACTGTTTAAAATTGATACATAATCACAAATCAACATCTAGGGGTTTTTTAGATTTTTCAGACTTGTTTTTCATAAACTTGATTGGATCACAAAAGGGAACCTCCTCGGGCGGCATAGTGGCTGGCTGATCTAAACCCTCCAGGCATCAGCTTAGGCCTGGTTATGCGCCTGCACACCTACATACATAATATAAATAGTGAGCGGAAGCCCAATGAATAACAACGGGGTAAAGAATTAGTGAATGATGTCCCATAATAGATTTCATATCAAATACAAGTTCAGATTCGTATACTTGACCAGATATCATAGCAGTTATATGTGGTACAGCAATTTAGCTATCATATTATATCAATTCTTGCATAGTCGGTACCGACAACCACATAGGTCCACATCTTGTACACAAGTAGCCATGGTATTGTTATCCCCAGGCGGGGGTCACGTGAAGATAAACCTCGGTATTGTTACCCCTGGGCAAGGGCCACATGAGTATAAGCCACAGTATTGTTACCCCTGGGTGAGGGCCACGTGCATATTGGCCACGGTATTATTACCCCCGAGCGAGGACCTTGTGAACTAAATATGCCATAAATACATTTCAAAAAAATGGATATTCATTCATGATTCACAGAACAGCATTTCAGAAAATAGATCATTTCATTTCAGTTAGAAAATACTTATAATCAAACATAACTTTACAGAGTTATTACTCACAGATGGCTCCAAAAGCAAACAGACAGAGCAGACAAATCAGATAGCTTACGGCGTGTGACCTACACAAACATAACAGATACGCAAATTGAAACACACACTCGGAATATACTTAACTCATTACGTTTTGTTCTTAGTGTGTTTCTAAGTCTTATCCTCATTATTATGTCTTAATCTTTGCTTAAAAATGCTTAGGATGCAATGAGGATGGTACAATGCACTTGAGAACACTTAACAAAACTTGTTGAAAATAGGGGTCTCGCTCGAGCGCAACTTCCTTCGCTAGAGCAAACATTAAAAAATGTGAGTGGTTGCTTGAGCGCAACTTAGTTTGCTCGAGCGGTCTGTAAACTTTGCAAAAGTACTGGTTGTTTGATTTTTCCACTCGACGCTCGCTCGAGCATGAGACTGAGGTCCTTACTCGAGCGCGACTCTTGTTGCTCGAGCAGTCTACAAAATGTGTAAACTTTTGGAAGTATGCAATTTATGCTCGAACCAACTTTTTGTCGCTCAAGCGAGGCTGCAAAATACAGAGTGGTCACTCGAGCCTAAGTTCTGTTGCTCGAGCGGAGAGCAGAATTCTGCAATTTTCAAATTACACTCCCAAGTTCAAAACCCGAATTCAAAGCTTTAAAATGCAACCTTTGGGCCCCAAAACTTGAGAAAACATGTCTAAACTTGTAAAACATGGAGAATTAAAGATCATTTCATCAAATCAAGGCCCATAAGCATGTCAATTGTACAAACTCAAGCTTGAAATGTGAAAGCATATCATGAATATGATGTTCTGAGGCTCGCATTTCGTTAAATGTTGCGCATTTCGGTAAACCGAGCAAGGACAAAGTGGAAATGAATGAAAGAGAGGTGAAATCTTTGAAAAAATCTTCAAAACATCTTTCTTAAAGGTTTGGAGTTGAAGAAAATGGGAGAGGAGAGAAGAAAACAAGTTTGGGAGAAGTTAGGCATGAATCCGGTAAGATTGAAACTGAGCGGTCTTCACTCAAACAGGCATAACTTTTTGTAAAGTTGGAATTTTTATGTGAGGCTGCCACCATTGGAAATAAGACTTCCAGGGCTTCAATTTAGGCTCAAGAATGACCGGCAAAAGAGTCCAGATGAAGGATTTATGTCAGGTTGAAGTTGGGCCCAAAAAGTAGATTTTTCTATCCAACCAGAGGTGAAGGATGCTGACCATAAATGGGATTTTTTGGCCATGTGCCGGCCACCAATGGCCTATGCCAACCCCTTTCCGTCCAAGAGTGTCCCATGCCAGTCAACAATGATCAAGTGTCGGCCATTAGTGAAGAAGTGCCGGCCATTGATGCCAGAAAGCAGATTTTTGCAGATATTTGTTGTCCAACTGTTCCAACTGTCTCTCTTGAGATATTTTTGACCAAGACTTGAATTCTTCTATATATAGAGGGCCTTCTCTATGGTTCAAGGGTTAGAAATTTTTGGTGAGCAAAAATTCACTCTCACTCTCTCTCTCTCTCTCTCACTCTCTCTCCCTACTTTAGGCTTGAAAGTGGGCAATCTCTACATATTTGCATACAACCTCTTGACCAAATACCTTCATCTTGGAGCTGAGGTCCTTGGAGATCCTATTTGAGGTCTAAATCTTGGTTTTAACTCAGAAATCTTGATGTTTTGTTGTTGTGCTTCAAGGGTAAGAACTTGTCCCTTTTAAGCTTTGTTTTGGTTAAGTGCTTTGCCATCACTTTACACTATTTTGAGGCTAGTTTTGGCATGTAAAAAACTCTATTTTTAAGGTTCAAAAATGTTGGTTTGTGCCTTGTGTGGTTAGGGGGTGGTTACCTCCCTTTGCTCTTTGGCTTGCAAAACCTTTAGAGCCTTCTTTTAAAGGCTTTTGAGTCCATCTCTTTTGGCCTTAAAACCACTGAATTCCAGAGGAATTTCAGTGGTAGAAAGCTTGTTTTGAGTTCCAAAATGGGAGGGGATGGCCTCCCCTCCTTGTCTTTCTATGCCATGCCTTGTTAGCACTATAAAGTAACTTCTTTTAATGGCTTGTGTTAACTTAGTTCAAGCATGTTTTTGGCTATATTTTAACATGTTTAAACTCTATTTTTGGCTGGTTTGACCACTTGTTTCTTGCATCTTGCACTTGTAGTGTAATTTTGCTTATTAGCTTAATGTACTTGATGCTTTAGCTTATTATTCTAGCTTATTTTGGCTACACTCCAGCATGTTTTTGCTCATGTTTTGACATGCTTTAGGATTGTTTTGAGTGATCTTGGGCCTTTGAGGCTTGCTTTGCATAGCTATAGTGTAAATGGCTTGACTAGCTTTGTGTTTTAGGCCCTTTAGCATGCTTTTCTTGTGGTGTTTGCATGATATATCATCATTTAGCATGTGATTTCAAAGCTTATTCCTTTGTCACACTCTCACATATTCCACTCTTTCATTACTTTTGAGAGGTGTGCTTTGTGCCTTATTTGTGAGCCAATGCATGAACATGATTTTTCTTGCTTTTCATGCTATCATCTCAGCACATTTCAGCCACTATTTTGGCATGCATGAGGTCTGTTTAGGGCTAGTTCAGTCCATTGAGGATTGTATTGCATGGGTCTAGTGTAAAGAACTTCACTAGCTTTGATGCTTAAACCTTTAAACATGCATGTTATGGGTTATTTTCGTGGTTTTAAGTTACTTAGCATGTCATTTCAATGCTGAAATGTATGTCATTGCACTCCATGGTTTCAATCTTTCACTTGCCTTGAAAGTGATCTTAAGCCCCTTGTTGGCTTGGGCATGGAATTGAGGCTCTCATGCCTAATGGTTATAACCTTTTCTTGAGGGTTTCTACTAACCAACAACATGAGGCTTCTTTCATGCTTAAGGTGCTTGTGGCTAAGGCCATCTTTCCAATTAGAAGACTTTTCACATTGGACTTAACCGTTAAAGGACTAATTGGTAATGTAAAATGTGTAAACAAGAATCGAATCAAGTAAAACATGCCAAGATAAGCATGTTGCATGTGTGCATTGCATTGTGTTCAATTGGACGTTATATTGAACACATGGTGAATTGGTCCATTTCATACTCAAAGTGATGAAAATGAGCCAATTCCCTTTGTCCCCATTGCCTTTGATCGTCCATGATAAGGTAGTGGTCTTAGAGTCTTGTTTGTCTTGCATTTATTGAAATTTGTGCAAGTTGGATCTTTGGCCATCATGCATTGAGATGCTTGATTGATGGTCTTGGATCTAATGGTGCAACTCCTTTGATATTTTGAGGTGATAAGGAGGGGCATGGTACACACATACCCTTGGGAGACCCTCACTTTTTCTCTTGCTTGAGCTCTGTTGTATAATGGTGATGCAGCACACCAGTGGCCGGCAACTCTTCCTTGTTGGCCGGCACCCTTTCATTGTTGGCTGGCAGAGGCCCACTCTTGGCCGGCAATGCACTTTTTTTGGCCGGCAGATGGCCAGCAGCAACTCCTTATGGCCGACAAGCCACTGGTGGATTCCTCAGAGTTGGTTTTGTAAGGTAGAGCAGAAACTTCTTCAAGACACCCTGCAAACAGAGCCTCTCAAGAGCAAATCAGAAGGCGTTTCGAGATGGCAAACGTGAGCATGCATCCTTCATTGTTCAGAGCAGAGCTGGGGTAGCCTGGTTTACATTTTCATGCTTAGTTGGCTTTGTAATTTGATTAATTAATTTGCTAATTAGTTGAAGTGTTGTAATAATTAGTAATTAGTTTGCTAGTTATTCGTTTAGTTTGTAATAATTAGTCTAATTAGTTTTATTAGATTAGTTAATTAGCTTAGCTTAGATTAGCTTAGTTAATTCATTCGGACCTTCCTCCGAGAGGGCGCAACGTTGTAAAAGGTGTGTGTGTGTGTGTGTGTGTGTGTGTGTGTGTGTGTGTGTGTGTGTGTGTGTGAATGTCTTCCAACCCCACGTCTTTCTCCCTTTTATTTACCCGCTTTCGGTGGTTATATTAGGGCACACCTTATGCTTGCATGCGTGCATCATTCATTTGTCTTGCATGCACCGAGCTCGGCACATCATTCAAACTGCATTGTATTTCAATACCTATTTGAATATATGTTATCAAGTGTTTCATTCATATGCCATCTTAGATAGCCGAGCCTATTTAGTTACATTTTTGCATGTGTTGCATTAGGCATTTTAACATAGCTAGGATCATGCATGATTTCTAACTAGTTCTCTATTTTGGCTTGAAGTACACTGTAAGTGTTTTTGCTTTAGCATACTTGCATGTGTGTGAGTGTTGCCATGATAGCATGCTTGCCATGAGGCTATTTGCTTAAGTGATTTAACTGCATGAATGCCTTTGGATGAAGGCTTCATCACTTGAATTGGAACAATTCATCAAAATGTGAGTTTTAAGCCCACTTGGAGTGACAAATCATCATGTTTTAAGCCCACCTTGTTTGGTGGCAAATCCGCATTTCTAAGCCCACTTGAGGGTGGCGAATTCAAACCATTTTCGAAAACAAACATGAGATGTTTTGTTCCAATTTGAGCGATTTAGTCTATACTTGTGTGTTGTGCGCATCACATAGTAAGTTAGTTAATAATTGGAATAAGAACACATGTGTTTATAAAATAACATATCATGCTTAGTAGAGGCCGATCCTTTGATCGGGCGAGCGAGGGTGCACATTTCAGGACCTTTCCCTCTCGTACCTAAGTTCCCGAGCCGAGACAAATTTGGTGATGACGGACACGTAGCCTTTGGCACGAGTCAGGATTTCCTAAATTTCCTAAAACAAAATATTTAGGTGGCGACTTTGTAATCTGGCAAAGCAGTCCAGTTTGCCATAATTTGATTTAAAATCTGATTTTCCAAAACGTTTGCCGGATTGGGCTCTTTGGTGATTTATCAGTCTTACATTGCAATTTGTGAGATTAGATTCAGAACCGTGATAGGAGTCCGAACTGTAGTAGCATGGACCTAATTCGCGCCCTCTCCGAAGGAGGGGTGCATGGAGAGAGTTCGGGCGGTCTACAATTTCTGGCGACTCTGTTGGGGATTTAGAGAACTTGACTCGAACTCATGATATGTTTTTTTATTTACACTTATGTGTTTCTTTGCATTGCATTTGCATTGGTGCGCCTAAGTCACAGGGTTTGCCATCTGCTATTCTTGAACGGTTTGCCAGAGGAGTGCTTGGAAAAGCGTGCCATAAGGCTGACCGGTTACGGGCTCTGCCACGATGGAAACACAAACCTTGGATCGGGATCACCGCCGAGGCACTCTTTTTGACCAATCGACCTAGTTGTATATTGGAAGCCATAGAGACCATTCCAAACTAGGGCAGGTTGCTCACCCGAATGCAGGATTGTATGAAACCGTATGCGTGTGTAGTGAATCCCTAGCTCCTGATGAAACTAGGACAGGGAAACCTTACCCTACCATAGGGGTGTTTTGGCTCTCACTTGCTTGATATGTGCTTTTAGGGTGTGACTCTTCAAGAATGTATGTATTAGTTGCAAGTCTGAGTATCAGTTTGCGGGTATCAGCTTTGCGGTAGAAATTTGGGGGCAGAATTCAGTAAAGAGTACAGTCATTCAGCTATGCTCATATCTGTTCTGGTGAAATCAGGCTGAGGTGCTGTCTGTTTTTTCTTTTTCTAGGTAGTCTTGGACCCATAACATCAGAAGGCTCCAATATCCCCCGGGTACATTGGACTTGTGTTGATAGACTTTGTTAGGTCAGAGATTCATTTCAAGGGCAACCAGTGTTTCCTTCGCTGAGGCAAGGCAAAGAAAGGCCAGTCAGGGTTCACCGGTTCAACTGATCCGTCAACACCAGTCACATCACCTTTGTTTAAAGTGTGAGCATCTACCTCTATCATGGTGCAACCTTCGGCAAATTTAGAGGATTTACTGATCCGTTTTCAACAATCAGTGGATTCGCTGCAACAAGATATGGTTAGGCAAGCCGAAACGTTGCAGAACATGATATTCAACTTTAAGGACCTCCATGACATTGGGGTCCAAATCAGGGAGGCCCTCCGATAAGGGATCTTTGTGAAAGATAATGAGCCTTTGAAGAAGGATGTTGTTCGCAGTTCCAAGCTTTGAAAATGCTGCGAGGAAAAGGGCACTTAGAACTCCTAGAACCCCGATCCCTCCCAAATCCTCTTCCACCAAGATATGACCTAGCTAAATACTGTGTCTATCATCAGCAGCACGGTCATGATACAAACCGTTGCATCCGCCTCCATCATAAGATTCATGATCTTATTGACCAAGAGACCATAGCTCCACCAAAAGGACCTCGGGCCACCACTGACTGGTCACCTCTATATCTCAATCTAATCCATATACTACCGTCCACCTATGACCCCAGTATATACATCATCCCAGCCCATTTATCCAAGCCTGAGGTGTTCATTCCAGTCAGTATGGACTTATGGATGATGGGTGCACCTGAACCCCAATCAACTCAAACCCATGAACCCACTACTTCTGAGCTAGTGAGCATGATTGAAGATTTGCAAAAAAACTGTGGCGGATTTAGCCTTTGGAATTTTGGCTCCATCATCGACCACATCATGGGCTAGAAATTTCAATACAAAAGGCTCCCCAATCTTAGGACGAGCTGTATTTGAAGAAGCCCAATCCCTTGGCAAAGTGGAGGCAAGTGGTAAGAACAAGGTAGGGGCAGGCATTGGTCTCCATGAACACCTTCTGTGGGCTGTTGAGGCTCTGAAAGTCAAAAGGCTGAACAAACAGCAAGTGCTTACAGTTGTTGCAAAGACTATGGATGACACTTTTGCCACTCAGGATGAGAGCACTCTGAATCAAGGGGCGAGCCGGAAAAAGGGATGTCATACCAGAAACGTCCCTTTCAGCTCCAATCCTATACTCGGAAGAGATCAGCAAACCCAATCAGCACTTGCCAATCCTTTCGCCAGTACATCCAACCAGACCATCCCACAACCAACAAAATATCCACCCCAAGGTCAGAGGACTTTTACCCCGCTCTATATGTCTCTATCAGCGGCCTAGAAGGTCCTAATCAGAAAGAGGCATCTGAAGCCCCTGGAACCACGCCCACTGCCAAATAACCTTCTTCCCTCCCATAACCCAGCTAACTACTGTGCCTTCCATCAACAAGTTGGCTACGACACTAACATGTGTTTTCGTCTTCGTCACGAAATACAAGATTTGATTGATAAAGAGGTCATCGTCGCGCCAAGTCCTGCAAAGTCTATCGACACTAGATCAGTGAACTTGGGGGATAATGTGATTATGTGATCGGGGGATAAACCACCTGCTGATGGCGTACATTTTTACTCCAGATGTGGTGGATGGCACACACTGTTTTGAGCAATTTGCGAATGTTGTTTATTGTACTTTTTGACTTGGGTGTTGGGTCAGTCTTGTTGTGTTGTATTGAGTCAGTCTTTTTGTACTAAGTCAGTTGAGTCTGTCTTGTTCTATTGAGTCAGTCCTGTTGTGTTAGAGTCGAGTGATTTCGGGTGTGTTACCTCGGGCATCACTATTTTGTTTTGTGTTTGTCTTTTACACCCTTTCTTTTGAGTTTGTTTCTGCCATTGAGTTAGTTGCGCCAGAAGATCTGAATGAAACAGTAGTGATTTTCACCCTTTTGCGTCTGTTTCTGCCATTGCGCCAGAAGATTTGAATGAAACGGCAGTGCTTTTCACCTACTTTTTTGTGCCTTGAAATCATTGCAATGACCTAAGTTTTTCACAACTTTTTGAACACTGTGATGAAACAAGAAGGGAGGAATTCCTCGGGATTCATAAAAATTTGATCAATTGAGAGATAAAGAGGCATACTAAGCCCTTAATGAATGAGATCATGTTTGCTAATGTGAGTACTAAGAAGGATCATAGCTTGATCTAGATTGGTTCTACATTGTCTTCAGCGCGAGCGACTAGTCGCTTTCTTAAAAGATTTCAAAAAATATTTTGCGTGGTTCTGCGAAGACATGCGTGGAATTGATCTTGAGATTGTGCAGCATAGGATCACTCTCGGCCTCGAGACTCGACCCCTTTCACTTTCAAACCTTGAACTTTGATTCAGAATGTTCAACGGTCAACCACAATGTGAGGCTTGTATGGCCAGATTTGAAGCAGCCCATGAACTAGGAGCAAGAAGGTCAGATCAAGAAGATCAGATATTATTAAAGGAAGCTTGCAGAGCTAGATCAAACATAGCCCTTGAACTAGGGGCAAAAATGTCATATGTACTCAAAGATTTAAAGGACGGGTCATTCTGCAAACCAATGAAGACTAGCAAGAAGGCTGAATCCGAGAAACGGAAAAAAGAAAGTTTATTGCTGAAGGACAATCAAGTTCCTATCCGTAACACTACGGGGCAACTTCAGCCCCCATTGGATGGACTCTTACATCATCAGCGAACAACAGCCATTCTCCTGGATTCAGATGGCTTCGAGATCTCAAAACCAATCAACATGGACAAGTTACACTTTTTTACCCTTGAGAGGCTCGTTGGGCCGAAAACCCAGAAGGGCGACCCAGGCAAAAGTTAGAGCAAATGAAAAAGGAAAGATGAAAAGAAAGAAAAAATGAAAAGAAAAAGAAGAAGAAAAGAGCAAAAAAAAAAAAGAAAAGAAAAGAAATGAAGAAAATGAAAAGAAAAAGAAATGAAATGCAAAGAAAAGAAAAACAGAGCTTGCAAGGTTGAAAACCCGGAAGGGCGGCCTTGGCAAAAGTTAGAGCGCAAAAGGAGAGTGTCAACACCCGAGTGAACCCCTACCCCGAACTACGTCAGGCCTGATTCCCATGTTTGGGATACGTAGGCATCTTCATCCTGAAGTTTGGCCCCAATCATTTTCAGCCTACTTGGCTCATCCATGTTGATTGGTTTACCCTTGTTTAACTTGGCTATCTTATCCATGTGCAAATTGGCTTGTCTTCGTTCAAAATCGGACTATCCTATTCCGTTAGGAAGATTCAGCTGCAAGATGAAGATTCAGCTGCAAGATAATTCAAGTTCAGATCCGAGGTTGTACATCTCAAGAGTAAATTTTATGTTGGTCGAGCAGTGGCCAAATGGAAAAACAGTTTTGAGGACTTTTAATGAAGTTGACTAATTTTCTCGAAAATTATTCCATTTTTTCCAAAACTGGACCATTTCTTGGACCCAAAAAAGGAAAATTTTCAGTGCTCACAACCTGACATGTATGATTTCAAATCAGAAAATCGAACAAGTATGTTAATCTAACTCTCATATTGGTCAAACTTGTTTTAGTAGAAAGCCAAAAACAAAAAATGGTCAAAATAATGAACTAGGGGCACAGTTGAAGTCAGGTTTTCTGTCTTTTCCCTATTGTCAACATACTTGCCAGAAAGGGCACCATACTTGCCAAAAAGGGCGTTGTACTCACCAGAAAAGGCGCAACTGAAGCTATCAAGCAAAGGGTTGAAAACTCTCTCATCCTCCAAGCAGCGAGGTACCAAGCCATGTACGAAGCACGAATTGGAATGGATCAGGGTATTCTACTCCCTCATCTGGACAGGTCAGATCACATCCAAACTGGCCAAGGGCATCGTCAACCAATGTCAATTCCAGATCTGCTGCACCTCTTGTCGCATCACAACCCATCTATGGGAAAGCTCAGTAATTGTGAGCGAAAAAAGGAGAATCTGGCAGCATGCCAGGGGCAAGAGCCCGCAACTTCCTGTTTATCCATCAACCACCCAGGGGAGGGATAAAAAAAGAGAAGAGATTGAAGAATAGAGAGATGTGCGTTGAGAGAAAAAGTGAGAAAAAGGCTTTTTTAGAAAACTAGAAATTGAGTGCCAGAGTGATGTGAGAATCACAAATAAGAAAGGGTGGGAAACAATACCCGAAGAAATAGGCTCCCGTGAATTGAGAGATCTCTCACCATTGGAACACATTCGAGTGTTGTGTTTGTTGTTTTTGTTTGTCTCGATTCTTGTTTTGAGTCGTTTCAAGTGTCAATAGATGTGTTTAGGTTGTTTTACCTTTGTTTTCATTTGTTGAGTCGTGGTGTGCTGTGTTCAGTCGTAGGCTCAATACCCAGTTGGGAGCTCATTTCTCAATTTCAATTTCAAAATAAATCATTTTGTACTCAGAGTGTTGTGCCGTTCTCTACATTTGTGCAAAACAGGATTTGTTCTTTCATAAAACTGTAGGGTTCAACCCAAGTCATGGGAGAACAGTAGAACAAGGACCTATCTGAAGCTATTTGGGTTCCAGACTGCAAAGCAAAAGAAAAGAAGGAAAATGCGGAGCATCTGAGTGTATGTTTCAACTTTAGAAAATTCCGAGATTGCATTCTGAATGTAGCTCCTCAGGCCTTGTCAATACTTCGAAGTATGAGTGTGCCTCTACCTCAAGCTTAAGTTCAAGCTTGCTTCAAGCCAGAATGGCGATCAGAAGTGCTCTCCCTGAGTACTATTCCACGCCAGAGACATCTTGGCTGTGTTTGCAATGAGTTCCTAGGAGACCAACTGAGACGGTGGAAACTAGAGTTCGAATGGTTGATGCCTAGAACGCAAAGGTTCGGAATTTCCGAGACTAAAGTCTAGTTTAAATACCCAGGGGTGTATTCCTAGCTTGAAATTTGTATGGAAGCCCCATAGGTTGAGGTAGCGGGTATGTGCCTCAATTCTGGATACTGAACCAATCTAGTCTGTCACCCTATTGGAGAATAGGGAAAGTTGTGAACATGGCCAGGAATAAAGGTAGTTTCGATGGTTTGGAAGTGCAAGATGCAGAAGCAGGAGATCTCCAACAGCACGAGGTGAAATCTCCAATTTGCCCCGAATCTTCCATTGCTGGCCGATGAGATTAATTTGTGGCTGATGGGTGGCCGGTGGCTTCCTGGAGTGGCCAGCAAGCCTCTGATGCTCTCATTGGTTATTGTTTTACTATTTTGTGCTTGGATCCCTTAAGAAAATGCAAGGGAAATACATTTTTTAAGCTCAAGTGGCCTGCGCGGAAGCTCCGGACTGTGTTTTCAGCATGTGATGCTCAGCACGTACGAGGTGTATCCTTTTAAATTGTTGCAACTCCTCCGAGAGGTAAATCGGAGGTTGCGTTTGAATCGGTCTTGTCAAGACGCGCATTTCTTCATTGAACATATTGCATCGAATATGCATTGATTACTGTGCACAGAATATGTATGTTGCGTTGCGTTGCATTGCACTTGCACTTCTTATACTTGCATTCTCTATGCATTTCTTATACTTGCATTGTACATGCACTTCTCATGCTTGCATTGTACATGAACTTCTCACACTTCTTACACTTGCATTGAATATGCACTTTAATATCTTGCATGGAACATGCATTTGTTACTCCCACATCGGACATGCATTCATTATTCTTGTATAGGATATGTATCTCGATATTGCATAGAGCATGTATTTGTCATCTTAGCATTGTATATGCACTTCTCACATTAGCATGGTACATGCTATCAACCTTGCATGGAACATGCATTCCTATCCTGCTGTATCTGTTAAGTTTCTTTCTTATGCAGGCACGATATTGTAAGTACGGTTGTAGAGAAGTGGTTTGGAAATACTCTTCTGATCATGAGGGACACTCGTGATCTTCTGCTAGTCACCTAAAAAGGAATAAACACTCCGGTCGGGGGTACCGGAATTAGCACTCCGACGGACAAGTCAGTCTCTCCACTTAAGATTACTTGTATTCTAAGTTAAGAACGACAATTCTCACATACCTCTTACTGGCTGATGTTCTTCTATTTATATCCTCTCTTGGGCCTCGGGATTAGGCCCACTGTCCATTCGTCATTCGGCCTCATTTGTAGGAAATTACTTTTCACTCAACCCTTTCCCTATTCGGCTATTTGACCGAATAGGGTAGGATTTGAATATGTTGGATGAAGTCGAATATTGTACATATATTCCAGTTCTCCAAGTTCATCTACTCAGCCTATTTATTCGGCTCCCACAATTGCCCCCCAAACACCCCACTAATGACAGTTGGTTGAAGTGTTTGGTTTCGAACTCGAAAAGTCAGGGCCGAAATTCGGTGGCTGACCTCATTCCAATGCAGATGTCTGAGCACACGCTCCTCGGTTATCATTTCAACTTCTCGCCCCTTCGTACACCTCTATTTATTATGATTTAAAATTTGGACGTCCTTTCAAATACATACATTTTCAGATACTTGTGGCTGGACTTCCTTCCAAATTATTTCTGTAACTTCCTTTGTTTCGCAACCTTCTCCGTCTCTTGTAAGTTTTCTCCCTCTCTACTCTAAGCCATTTTTCCTAGTTTGTTTTTGGTTTAGATTATATCTATAAACTGAAGAAAATGGCGAAACATTTGAAAGATCTCCTCTCTTCGGATCGAATTTCTGGTTTCTGACGCCATTTTTCCATTCTTGATGATGTCCGTCTGTCCTTGGTGACAGACGGCACCCTCGATATGGAAAGGGCTGACAAAACCACTATCGTCTTTCCTCTCCTATTAATCGCAGAGGGTGGATTCCGATTCCCCTTCACCCACTCCTCAGGGCTGTGCTCTGCCATTGGGGTCTAATTCCTTCCCAACCCAATGTCAACTTCTTTAGAATCATAATGGAAATTGTAGCGCTAAACCGTCGCCTTAGGATCAACCTCAGTATTCCTACTATCCGGCACTGTTATGCCTTGGTCAAGTCTTCCGGTCGGCACGGTCGTTATTTCCTTAGGGCTAAGGACACCAACCATCAACTAGTGACTATGCTTTCCAGCTCTGGGAAGCGAGTCGATGACGTTATGGTCGTTGTCCAAGGCAACTGGGAATTCGGCGAAGGCGAGGATCACCTCGATCCTATTCCTAGGCGGAGGGGCAAACCAGGTGGCCGTATAATCTGTTGTGTTTATTTTTCCTTTTGTTATCTTTGTAAAGCTTCACTTTTGTGATCTAATGGTTTTGCTTGTGCAGGAAATGATTTGAAGAAAATTTTGACCTCAACCGACGACGCTGTTCTTTCGGAGATAGAAGTTGCGTTGAAATACTTCGGTCATCCAAGCCTTCAGAAACAAAGGAGGGCGGCTCATGTTCTGCTTCAATACGATTCGACTTACATGACCTTTTCGACAGCAAAAAACATCCCGATTCCAAGGGGCGAGGAGTTTTCAATGGCTCTTATCTTGACCAACTTCAGAAACTTGCGCCAAATCGGCTTCGAAGGATCCGACTCGGAGCGCATAGAAGAGGTCGCTGACGAATCGGGCCAGTCCAAGGCCGAAGTAGACGAGGCTTTAAGGGTAGCTTTTGAAGAAGCCGGCCTCGATTCAGCCAACCCTTCGTCCACCTCGGGTCGAGGGAAAGGTTATGACGACGTTTTTATCAGATTGGAGGATCTACCCGGTTCGTTCCCTGAAGATATGGCCGGCTTGTCACTTACAAAACTCGCCAAAAAGGCCAACGCCGAACGAATGGCCCCGCGGTGGAGGGTGGAGGCTATTCGAGCGAAGGCCAATCGATCCGAAGTGCCGCCCATCACAGATGTTGAGTTGCCCCTGCCTGTTACGGAGGAGACGATTCAAGTACGAGATGTTGAGTTGGAGTCGATCGTGCCTACAAATGATGAGGGTGGACGACGGTTAGAGAAGCGTCCAGTCGAGGTTGAGGCCGGGTCTGGAGACGAGCCTACCGACAAACGGCCGCGTTTAGAGGAGTCGGATACAGTTGTGCCTTTTATGGTTCAACCAAAGGTAAGAAACATGCCGATCTCCTCTGACGCGTTAGCTATGAAAGACCCAGCCGTTGTGCTGAGCCTGGCTTCATTAGTTTCATTGCCGTCTGATAAAGCGACTTTCCGCTCAGAGCCAGACATTTTATCCATAGCGTTAGCCGCTCAATCGGCACTTCTGGTAAAGATTGGAAGGATAATAGCCAGATGTTTCATCTATTTCATACAGTTGTATCTTTTCTTTCCTTTCTATGCCTATATGTTTGGATTTAACCTTCTGCTCCTGTTTTGCAGACGATCGGAAGGATAGCCGAGATAGGCCGCCGCCAGCACGACACCATCGAGAGAATTGGCCGTTTACAAACTGAAGTTGGGAGCCAAAGGAGTCGTGCCAAGTTTGAGGCCCTGAAGGCGAAACTGGAAGCTGCTAGGGCTGAGGCCGAGTTGGAGAGGGCCAGGAATGCAGACGAACTCAGATTGGTTGCCGAGAAGAGGGCGGACACGAACGAAGCTGCGCTCAAGTTAGCCCAAAAGGCAATTGCCAAACTTGAGGCAGACTTGACGGAATCAAAGGCGGCGAAGGAAGTAGCTGACGCTGAAGCTTCAAAGACGTATGAAGCTGGGGAAAGCACTGCCCTCAAAAATTTTGTGCAAGAAGTTCCCAAATTTGAGAATCGGGGATTCAAACACGGCTGGCTCAAAGCCCTTGCTGCTGTTATCGTGACATTGGCTATGCCAATTCCATACGAGCAAGTGGATGTTGAGCCGCTGGAGTCTCACTCCGAGGATTGATTTGGGAGACTTCTTTTTGTTTCTGTTTTAGGATTTCAAATGTATTTTACAATTTTTTGTTTGATATTGCTACAGTCATTTTCATTTCCGATGTTTTTGTTTTTGCTAGGCATTCGCAAGTGAACTTGTAGCGTTTTTTTTAGTAGTTTTCATATGTAAAATGGCTACAATTTGTGCCCAATTTACTTAATGAAAATTCCTTTTGTACTTTGCTATTCATTTTGCTAAATTGTGTCATTGATGAATGATATAGTTGTTTGCTATTTTGGATGAAATGTTCATGTATACTTGCCGACTAGATGATTAGGCAATTTCCACTACAAAAAGCCGAATGTTTGTAGTTCATGGAATGGCTGTGGCACACATTGATCGGCATCGGGCCTAGATACTTGGCCGATCAGATTAATAAATCTGCCCTTGCCCCAGCCAGTGCATGAACTCCAAAACGTTCAAGTATACTTGCCGATTAGATAATTAGGCAATTTCAACTCCAAAAGGCCGAATACTTGTAGTTCATGGAATGGCTGTGGCACACATCGATCGGCATCGGGCCTATATGCTTGGCCGACTAGATTAATAAATCTGCCCTTGCCCCAACTAGTGCATGAACTTCAAAACGTTCAAGTATACTTGCCGATTAGATAATTAGGCAATTTCAACTCCAAAAGGCCGAATGCTTGTAGTTCATGGAATGGCTATGGCACACATCGATCGGCATCGGGCCAAGATACTTGGCCGATCAGATTAATAAACCTGCCCTTGCCCCAGCCAGTGCATGAACTCCAAAACGTTCAAGTGTACTTACCGATTAGATAATTAGACAATTTCAACTCCAAAAGGCCGAATGCTTGTAGTTCATGGAATGGCTGTGGCACACATCGATCGGTATCGGGCCTACATACTTGGCCGATCAGATTAATAAATCTGCCCTTGCACCAGCCAGTGCATGAACTTCAAAACGTTCAAGTATACTTGCCGATTAGATAATTAGGCAATTTCAACTCCAAAAGGCCGAATGCTTGTAGTTCATGGAATGGCTGTGGCACACATCGATCGGCAACGGGCCTAGATACTTGGCCAATCAGATTAATAAATCTGCCCTTGCCCCAGCCAGTGCATGAACTTCAAAACGTTCAAGTATACTTGCCGATTAGATACTTAGGCAATTTTAACTCCAAAAGGCCGAATGCTTGTAGTTCATGGAATGGCTGTGGCACACATCGATCGGCATCGGGCCCAGATACTTGGCCGATCAAATTAATAAATCTGCCCTTGCCCCAGCCAGTGCATGAACTCCAAAACGTTCAAGTATACTTGCCGATTAGATAATTAGGAAATTTCAACTCCGAAAGGCCGAATGCTTGTAGTTCATGGAATGGCTGTGGCACATATTGATCGGTATCGGGCCTAGATACTTGGCCGATCAGATTAATATATCTGCCCTTGCCCCAGCCAGTGCATGAACTTCAAAACGTTCAAGTATACTTGCCGATTAGATAATTAGGCAATTTCAACTCCAAAAGGTCAAATGCTTGTAGTTCATGGAATGGCTGTGGCACACATCGATCGACATCGGGCCTAGATACTTGGCCGATCAGATTAATAAATCTGCCTTTGCCCCAGCTGGTTCATGAATGTAGAACGCCGAATAACACGTTTGAGTCTTGTGCTAGAGAATCGATTCGTGGAATGGCTGGGGCATACAAGTCGTCTAGATTGATGAATCTGCCCTTGCCCCAGCTGGTTCATGAACGTAGAAAGCCGAATATCAGTGGTTGATGTGGCGATTGGGGCGTATGACTCAGTCGGCGCGGGGCTGTTGATGCTTCAGTATTAGTGAGATCGCCTCGTAGGTGCTGCCCTCGTAGGGAATAAATGGGCGTGTACTTCGCCAACGAGGGTCTTATTTATGTGCTTAGTCAGCAACTCAACCCAGCTCTTTGAGGAAGATTAAACAAGTGCGAATGTCAAATAAACTTTTCTTCAACAACAGAGGTGAAGTGAAAACGCTAGTTGAGTTGGGAGGAGCCATGAGTCGAAGCGGTGAACCTTCACGCACGGGCAGTAGGACTTCGAGGGATCGGGAGAGACACCAAACTCCTCGTCGTCGAAGTAGATCTCCCAGGAAGGACAAACAACCACAGCGTAAGTCTCTCAACCCCGTCCTGGCAGGGTATCTGACGTGACTCCTCGCCCGTGGTCTTCATGGGTAATAGACCAATGACAGAGGCGGATTTGATCATTCGAGATCCAAATGTTGCAGTCGAGTTTGCTCGACAGACATTTCCACTCGAAGTTCAACAGTCAATGGTAGGTCGGCCAGACTTCAAAGTGTTTCATGAGGGCATTCACGAGGCGGTGAGGGGACTGTACACGGCTTATGAGATCAGCATGCGTCTCTACGCCACTCGCCGCGACATAGAACAGAGAGATGAGCGCATTCGGAAGTTAGAAGCTCGCGCCGAAAGGGCCGAGCGTGAGCTAAGGGAAACCAAGTCTGTCGGACCCCAATCAACCAGCCACCCCAACCTAGTTGTAGAAGAGAGGGTTACTCAAAGGCTGATTGGTGATGCGATTGCCGATCGTAATACGGCTAGCATGTTCGCGATTGGGACTACGAGAGCTGCGGCCTATGAAAAAGGTTTCCATGATGGCTGGCTGGTTGGAATTCAGAAGTCCAAAGAGAAACTCGCCGAAGAAGTTTGCCAATGTGAAAATCGTGGCTTTAAGCACGGTTGGATCAAGGCATCTCAAGCCGCAAAAGCTCTCTGAGCATCGGGCATTGATTCGGTATTGCAGCTATACCGACTCAATCACTTTCCCTTTTCCGACTTCGAAGTTGAGAAGAGTGACGACGAAGGTGACGCCGTATAATAATAAATATTTGTAATGTTCAAACGCAAATTGCATGCAAGATTATGTAATCACTGGTTAAATGAATAAAAAGTTTTATTTTGAGTGTTTGTGTTTCAGTCTGAATTTTTATATGCTTAATTAAGCGTCTGATTTCGAATGTTGGCATGTTTTGTTTTGTTCATGCGGTTGAGCCGGGTTAAGTTAAGTAATCATTTCATTCTGAATGGATTGTTGCCGGCTCGACATAAGAGAGCACTCTACATTAATTGGCCAATCTTACATTAAACATTTATTTGGCTCCAGATTCAGGCTTCGAAACCGGAATCTTTAATTGGCCAATCTTACATTATTTATTGTTACCGACTTTGCTATCCCGAAGGTGCCATGTTCCGAATCCGGGGGCTTAATCGGCCCAAAGGTGTCTTGCACCAGCGGGGCTCCGAATCTGGATGCTCTAATTGGCCAATCGTGATTTCTACGAAGGGCGCTCCGAATTCGAAGGCTTTTTCGGCCCGAAGACGTCATGCGCCGATGGGGCTCCGAATCCGGAGAATTTTTGGCCAATCGTGATATCCAGTAAGGGCGCTTCGAATCGGGAGGCTTTTTCGGCCCAAAGACGTCATGCGCCAATGGGGCTCCGAATCCGGAGACTTTTTGGTCAATCGTGATATCCAGTAAGGGAGCTCCGAATTCCGAGTCTTTTTCGGCCTAAAGACGTCATGCGCCGATGGGGCTCCGAATCTAGAGACTGGCCAATCGTGATATCCAATAAGGGCGCTCCGAATCGGGAGGCTTTTTCGGCCCAAAGACGTCATGTGCCGATGGGGCTCCGAATTCGGAGACTGGCCAATCACGATATCCAGTAAGGACGCTCTGAATTCAGAGGCTTTTTCAGTCCAAAGACGTCATGTGCCGATGGGGCTCCGAATCCGAAGACTTTCTGGCCAATCGTGATATCCACGAAGGGCGCTCCGAATTCGGAGGCTTTTTCGGCCCAAAGACGTCATGCGCCGATGGGGCTCCGAATCCGGAGACTGTCTAGCCAATCATGATATCCACGATGGGCGCTTCGAATCCGGAGGCTTTTTCAGCCCAAAGACATCGTGCACTGATGGGGCTTCGAATCCGGAGACTTTCTGGCCAATCGTGATATCCACGAAGGGCACTCCGAATCCGGAGGCTTTTTTGGCCCAAAGATGTCGTGTGCCGATGGGGCTCCAAATCTGGAGACTTTCTGGCCAATCATGATATCCACGAAGGGCGCTTCGAATCCGGAGGCTTTTTCGGCCCAAAGACGTCCTGCGCCGATGGGGCTCCAAATCCGGAGACTTTCTGGCCAATCGTGATATCCACGAAGGGCGCTCCGAATCTAGAGGCTTTATCGGCCCAAAGACGTGATGCGCCGATGGGGCTCTGAATCCGGAGACTTTCTGGCCAATCGTGATATCCACAAAGGGCGTTCCGAATCCGGAGGCTTTTTCGGCCCAAAGACGTCATGCGCCGATGGGGGTCCGAATCCGAAGACTTTCTGGCCAATCGTGATATCCACGAAGGGCGCTCCGAATCCGAAGGCCTTTTCGGGGCAAAGACGTCATGCGCCGATAGGGCTCCGAATCCGGAGACTTTCTGGCCAATCGTGATATCCACGAAGGGCGCTCTGAATCCAGAGGCTTTTTCGGCCCAAAGATGTCATTTGCCGATGGGGCTCCGAATCCGAAGACTTTCTGGCCAATCGTGATATCCACGAAGGGCGCTCCGAATCCGGAGGCTTTTTCAGCCCAAAGACGTCATGCACCGATGGGACACCGAATCTGGAGACTTTCTGGCTAATTGTGATATCCACGAAGGGCGTTCCAAATCCGGAGGCTTTTTCGGCCCAAAGACGTCATACGCCGATGGGGCTTGGAATCCAGAGACTTTCTGGCCAATCGTGATATCCACGAAGGGCGCACCGAATCCGAAGGCTTTTTCGGCCCAAAGACGTCATGCGCCGATGGGGCTCCGAATCCGGAGACTTTTTGGCCAATCGTGATATCCATGAAGGGCGCTCCGAATTTGGAGGCTTTTTCGTCGGAGAACTTTTCAACTAGATTTCGCAACGGGTGGGATTACAACTTTTCAACAAGAATCCTTGCATTAAAAAAGTGGAATGTGTACATGGCAAATCATTTAGAACTAGGATCATTCCCCAGAAGTCAGGTTTAATGACAATTTTTGCAAGTACGTCGAGTTCCAGGGCCGTGGTAAATTCTTTCCTGACATATTCTTGACATATCTCTGAGCCGATCAACTCTCCCTGTGTGTAGCGGCACAGCTGAACGCGTTGATTACATGACTTAGCAAGCTGCTGCTGGTATCACCTATGGCTCCCGTGGCTTTTTGCTAGGGGGCCGTCCGACATCGTCGAGGCTTTTTCGATACGGCACGCCAATGGAGCTGACCTGCGACTCCATTGGTGTCCTACCATAAAGGAGATGACATGCTTGTGCAAATTGCTGGGAACAACGGATTTCCTCGATGTCGTGTTTGGTCGGGAATCGTAGCAGCTGATGATAGGTGCTTGGCACGGCCTGAATAGTATGCAACCAAGTTCGCCCCATGATGAGGTTATACGGTGAAGCGAGCTTGACGACCAAGAATTCCACATCCACTGTTTGGGAGCCCGCTTGAACGGGTAGTGTGATTTTCCCCAACGGATACTCTAGATTTGCAGTGAAGCCGAATAATGGACAAGGAGCCGGAGATAGGTCTGATTCGTTGAAGCCGAGTTTGATGAAGGTCTCATAATACATTACCTCCGAAGTGCTCCCCTGGTCTATGAGGACGTGTTCAACGGTTAATCAGTTTACGTGTAGTTCAATGACCAATGGATCAATATGGGGGAGTTTTATGCTGATAAGATCGGAATCATCGAAGATAATACTCGGAGCTTCGAGAGACCGTTTCATTGGTGTGCATTGCTTCTGGGGGGCTGACTGAATTGCGTGTACGGTAAGAGGCATTGGAAGGCTGTAGATCATATGAATGACGCCGAGCGGAGGTGAATCCTGACGAAGGGCAACTGTTTTGATTGCACTCTTTCGGACATGTTGCTGGAGCTGACCATCTTGCACCAATTCCTCAAGGTGGTCTTTCAAAGCATAGCAACTGTCCGTATCATGACCGTGATCTTTGTGATATTCACACCGTCTGTCCCGCCTTCTCGTGTCCGGAGGTCCCACCATTTTAGATGGCCATTTGAAGAACGGAAAATGTTGGATTTTGGACATAACCAAGCTGATTGGCTCTGATAGCTCTGTATCTTTCTTTTCTTCATCAACCCCCAGACTGTTTTGGGGGGTCTTCTAGTCAAGGAACTGCGGAGGGCACTATCTGGATGTAATCCCGTTTTGAAGGCAGTGATGGCCATAGAGTCGTTGCAGGCGTCATCAACAAGATTAAGAGCCCGGATCGTCTGCCGTGGCTTCCTGCGGTGGCTCCTGCGGAGGTCCAAAATGACGTCGTCGTTTTGGACCCTTTTTTTTTTTTTTCCTCTCTTTGCTGTTAAGCCTCTCTTTCACTTCCTCTTCCTCTGATCTGCTCCAATGGTCTCAGATTTGTTCTGATCTGTGATATGTATACATACACTTGTGCTCAACAAAATCAAGTGGGTTTCATTCATGAAGTATTTTTTTTGAAACATACACTTGATTTGAAAAACTTGATTTCAAAAAAAATAAGTGGGTTTGATTCATGAAGTGTTCTTTTTTGAAACATACACTTGATTTGAAACACTTGATTTGAAAAAAAAAAAATCAAGCGTTTTTCTTGGCAAAGATCATCTGTGTTTTTTTTTTGGAACATACAAATCATTCATGAATTTTTTTTTTTTTTGGATATATACGTGTGCTCAACAACTTGTTTCTTCCTCTGTTACAACTTGTTTTCAAATCAAGTGTATGTATACATATATGTGTGTGTGAGAGAGAGAGAGAGATATATGGATAACAGAGGAATAGCTAGTTGTAGATAATTTTGCAATTTTTGTTAATGGTGCTGAGTTAAATCCATTCTATGGCCATCCATCTTCATCTCTGTGTGTTTGGGTGAGAGATGAAAGAGAAGAAAAAGGGGACATCGTTTTGGACCAAATTTTTTTTTTCCGCTTCTTCTTCTTCTTTTGCTGTTAAGCCTCTCTTTCACTTCATCTTCTTCTGATCTGCTCCAATGGTCTCAGATCCGTTCCGATCTGCATCGCCTTGAATAGATTGGCAAAGATCCTTTGCCGAAAAAAAAAGCAAGTGGGTTTGATTTGTGATCTGTCATTCATGAAGTTTTTTTTTTTTTTGTTGGATATATACATATATTTGAAAACAAAGTGGGTTTGAAAACTTCAAGATCAGATTTATGAAGTTTAGATTCATATACAATTTCAAACTCATATAAATATTTGAAAACAATTTCACATATATATGTATATGTATACATATATGTGTGTGTGTAAGAGAGAGAGAGAGAGAGAGAGAGAGATGGATAACAGAGAAAGAGCTAGGTGTAGATAATTTTGCAATTTTTGTTAATGGTGCTGAGTTGAATCCATTCTATGGCCATCCATCTTCGTCTGTGTGTTTGGGTGAGAGATGAAAGGGAAGAAAGAGGCTTAACAGAAAAGAGAGAAAAAAAAAAAAAAAAAAGGGGTCCAAAACGACCGCAGGAGCCACCGCAGGAAACCACGGCAGATGATCCGGACTCCAAGATTAAAACATTCCCAATATCGCGCCGAATATGCTCTTAGTGTTTCTCCTGGCAGGATTTACATTGCCCAGAGAGAGTCGGCTTGTTTCGGCTGGACCTCGTTGGTGATGAATCTGGCCCTGAAGGATTTCTGTAATTGGTGGAAGGTTTTGATCGAAGCCGGCTCCAGTTTATAATACCACCTGACAGCCAATGGGCCCAAACTGTTGGGAAATATTCGGTACATGAGGGCCTCCTCATCTGCATGCAATGTCATGGCTTGCTTGTAGTGGCGGATGTGATCGGTGGGGTCTGATTTGCCGTCGTACAAGGTGAATGACGGTGCTTTGAATTTCTTGGGTAGCACTGCCTTTGCAATCCGTCGTACGAAGGGATCGTGCCGATCTTCGTCCGAGCTATTCCTTCTTCGCTTATGCCTTATACGGCGACTTTCTTCAGAAGAACTGGTAGTTTCAGGTCACGTTTTCTTCCTAGGCTCTGGGGATAACGAGTTGGAGTCACTATTAGTGTCGTCTTGTCGGGCTCGAGGTCGTTGACCACCTGCCTGCAGAGATCGTTCCGGATTTAGGGGTACAACTTAATTGGACTTCGCCACTACCAAGGCCAAATCTTCACGAAGACGTTCGTTCTTTGCGATCATGTTCTCCAACCTTTGTTCGTTTTGCTTTGCTTGTTCTATGATCGCTTGCATTGCATCATGCTCTGGAGTCGAGGGTGAGGCGAAGTTCAGAACGCGTCTTACGGGGATGGTCTCCGGTCCAAGCTTGTTTGTTGGAGTGAGGTCGTCTCTCTGCGTGGTTTCATCAGTGACTATCAGAGGGTCTTCCGTTACGCCCACCATGGATGTGTTTGAGTGTTCCCACAGACGGCGCCAATTGTGGAGAAGTGGTTTGGAAATACTCTTATGATCCTGGGGGACGCTCGCGATCCTCTGCTAGTCACCTGAAAATGAATAAACACTCCGGTCGGGGGTGCTGAAATTAGCACTCCAATGGACAAGTCAGTCTCTCCACTCAAGATTACTTGTATTCTAAGTTAAGCACGACAATTCTCACATACCTCTTACTAGCTGATATTCTTCTATTTATATCCTCTCTTGGGCCTCGGGATTAGGCCCACTTTCCATTTGTCATTCAGCCTCCTTTGTAGGAAATTTCTTTTCACTCGTCCCTTTCCCTATTCAGCTATTTGACCGAATAGGGTAGGATTTGAATATGTTGGATGAAGCCGAATATTTTACATATATTCCAGTTCTCCTAGTTCATCTACTCGGCCTATTTATTCGGCCCCCACAACGGTTCATTTCGAGAAGTTTCAGATAAGATCGTTCATGTCTCAGTAAGAGAACGTTTTCCTTCATTTTGTGTATCTATCGTACATATTCATTTCGTGTATCTATCACACATGTTCACTTTGTGTATCTATCGTACATGTTCACTTTGTGTTTCTATTGCACATGTTCACTTTGTGTATCTATCGCACATGCTCATTTTTGTGTATCTATCGCACATGCTCATCTTTGTGTATTTATCGCACATGTTCACTTTGTGTATCTATCGCACATGCTCATTTTGTGTATCTATTGCACATGCTCATCTTTGTGTATCTATTGCACATGCTCATCTTGTGTATCTATCACACATGTTCACTTTGTGTATCTATCGCACATGCTTATTTTGTGTATCTATCGCACATGCTCATCTTTGTGTATCTATCGCACATGCTCATTTTGTGTATCTATCGCACATGCTCATCTTTGTGTATCTATCACACATGCTCATCTTGTGTATTTATCGCACATGTTCACTTTGTGTATCTATCGCACCTGCTCATTTTGTGTATCTATCGCACATGCTCATCTTTGTGTATCTATCGCACATGCTCATCTTGTGTATCTATTGCACATGCTTATCTTTGTGTATTTATTACACATGTTCATCTTTGTGTATCTATCGTACATGTTTACTTTGTGTATCTATCGCACATGTTCAACTTTGTGTATCTATCGCACATGTTCACTTTGTGTATCTATCGCACATGTTCATTTTTGTGTATCTATCACACATGTTCGCTTTGTGTATCTACCACACATGTTCATCTTTGTGTATCTATCGCACATGTTCACTTTGTGTATCTACCACACATGTTCATCTTTGTGTATCTATCACACATGTTCATCTTTGTGCATCTATCGCACATGTTCACTTTGTGCATCCATCGCACATCTTCACTCTATGTACCTATCGCATTTAACCTCATATGCCTTGGGCGTTGTTGTTCTTTCTCCTCGCGCGCACGGCGGGTTAGACCTTCTTTGGTTAAAAGCATTTGGAATATGTTCCAACGCTTATACCATTTCTTTTCCTTTCGTGTGCAATGCATCGGAATCTTGTTTGAGGCCTCGGGTGTGCCCAACGGTCACTCTTAGTCTTTCCTACGTGATGCGTGGTTAAGATTACATATTTTCTTACATCCTTTCTGCATGATATGTAGTTTGGTTTGTTTTAACTTGCTTATGTTCGAGTTTGCTGCAGCATTTCTTTGTATAACATTTGCATCTAGATTTTTCATTACAGCCCTCATTGCATGATCATAAGTTATGTTCTGCATCGTGCATATCATTTGCATCTTGCCCCAGAACTACGCTGGTTTGATTCCTTGCAAAGGGATACGTAGGCGGCCTGCGGGCTCAACCGTTTTTTGTATTTTGTTTGTTTGTTTGTCCAAGTCTTCGGCCTTGTCAAAAATGGATCGTCTTTGGGCTTTGACATTCACTCCCGTCATTTCATGACTTCCGAGTTCTGTCAAAAAGGGGCAACTGTTGACACCCCATTTTTGACCGCCCTTAAGACTTGGGTGCCACTAATTGTTTATGAAAGTTGTGTAGTGCAAAGGTTCGATTTTTTCGGCAAGGAGATAGTCAAATCCCAACCTTACACGCTATTTGACCAAAACTAGTTTGACCAAAAATTCTAGACCTTAAAACCCTCTTTTTCAAAATATTTTTGAAAAATGATTCTATGATGTTCTGAGGCTCGCATTTCGTTAAATGTTGCACTCTTCGGTAAACTGAGCTAGGACAAAGTGGAAATGAGTGAAATAGAGGTGAACTCTTTGAAAAAATCTTCAAAACATCTTGCTTAAAGGTTTGGAGTTGAATAAAATGGGAGAGGAGAGAAGAAAACAAGTTTGGGAGAAGTTAGGCATGAATCCGGTAGGATCGAAACTGAGCGGTCTTCACTCAAAAAGGCATAACTTTTTGCAAAGTTGGAATTTTTATGTGAGGCTGCCACCATTGGAAATAAGACTTCCAGGGCTTCAATTTAGGCTCAAGAATGACCTGCAAAGGAGTCCAGATGAAGGAGTCATGTCCGGTTGAAGTTGGGCCCAAAAAGTAGATTTTTCTATCCAACCAGAGGTGAAGGATGCTGACCATAAATGGGATTTTTTGGCCATGTTCCGGCCACCAATGGCCTATGCCAACCCCTTTCCGTCCAAGAGTGTCCCATGCCAGTCAACAATGATCAAGTGCCGGCCATTAGTGAAGAAGTGCCGGCCATTGATGCCAGAAAGCAAATTTTTGCAGATATTTGTTGTCCAACTGTTCCAGCTGTCTCTCTTGAGATATTTTTGACCAAGACTAGAATTCTTCTATATATAGAGGGCCTTCTCTATGGTTCAAGGGTTATAAATTTTTGGTGAGCAAAAATTCACACACACTCTCTCTCTCTCTCTTCCTATTTTAGGCTTGAAAGTGGGAAATCTCTACATATTTGCATGCAACCTCTTGACCAAATACCTTCATCTTGGAGCTGAGGTCCTTGGAGGTCCTATTTGAGGTCTAAAGCTTGGTTTTAACTCAAAAATCTTGATGTTTTGTTGTTGTGCTTCAAGGGTAAGAACTTCTCACTTTTAAGCTTTGTTTTGGTTAAGTGCTTTGCCATCTCTTTACACTATTTTGAGGCTGGTTTTGGCATGTAAAAAACTCTGTTTTTAAGGTTCAAAAATGTTGGTTTGAGCCTTGTGTGGTTAGCCGGTGGTTACCTCCCTTTGCTCTTTTGCTTGCAAAGCCTTTAGAGCCTTCTTTTAAAGGTTTTTGAGTCCATCTCTTTTGGCCTTAAAACCACTGAATTCCAGAGGAATTTCAGTGGTAGAAAGCTTGTTTTGAGGTCCAAAATGGGAGGGGATGGCCTTCCCTCCTTGTCTTTCTATGCCATGCCTTGTTAGCACTATAAAGTAGTATCTTTTTATGGCTTATGTTAACTTAGTTCAAGCATGTTTTTGGCTATATTTTAACATGTTTAAACTCTATTTTTGGCTGGTTTGACCACTTGTTGCTTGCATCTTGTACTTGTAGTATAATTTTGCTTACTAGCTTAATGTACTTGATGCTTTAACCTATTATTCTAGCTTATTTTGGCTACACTCTAGCATGTTTTTGCTTATGTTTTGACATGCTTTAGGACTGTTTTGAGTGGTCTTGGGCCTTTGAGGCTTGCTTTGCATAGCTATAGTATAAATGGCTTCACTAGCTTTGTGTTTTAGGCCCTTTAGCATGCTTTTCTTGTGATGTTTGCATGATATATCATCATTTAGCATGTGATTTCAGAGCTTATTCCTTTGTCACACTCTCACATATTCCACTCTTTCATTGCTTTTGAGAGGTGTGCTTTGTGCCTTATTTGTGAGCCAATGCATGAACATGATTTTTCTTGCTTTTCATGCTATCATCTCAGCACATTTCGGCCAATGTTTTGGCATGCATGAGGTCTGTTTAGGGCTGGTTTAGTCCATTGAGGATTGTATTGCATGGGTCTAGTGTAAAGCACTTCACTAGCCTTGATGCTTAAACCTTTAAACATGCATGTTATGGGTTATTTGCATGGTTTTAAGTTACTTAGCATGCCATTTCAATGTTGAAATGTATGTCATTGCACTCCAATCTTTCACTTGCCTTGAAAGTGATCTTAAGCCCCTTGTTGGCTTGGGCGTGGAATTGAGGCTCTCATGCCTAATGGTTTTAACCTTTTCTTGAGGGTTTCTACTAACCAACAGCATGAGGCTTCTTTCATGCTTAAGGTTCTTGTGGCTAAGGCCATCTTTCCAATTAGAAGACTTTTCACATTGGACTTAACCGGTTAAAGGACTAATTGATAATGTAAAATGTGTAAACAAGAATCGAATCAAGTAAAACATGCCAAGATAAGCATGTTGCATGTGTGCGTTGCATTGTTTTCAATTGGACGTTATATTGAACACAAGGTGAATTGGTCCATTTCATACTCAAAGTGATGAAAATGAGCCAATTCCCTTTGTCCCCATTGCCTTTGATCTTCCATGATAAGGTAGTGGTCTTAGAGTCTTGTTTGTCTTGCATTTATTGAAATTTGTGCAAGTTGGGTTTTTGGCCATCATGCATTGAGATGCTTGATTGATGGTCTTGGATCCAATGGTGCAACTCCTTTGATGTTTTGAGGTGATAAGGAGGGGCATGGTACACACATACCCTTAGGAGACCCTCCATTTTTCTCTTGCTTGAGCTCTGTTGCAGAATGGTGATGCAGCACACCAGTGGCCGACAACTCTTCTTTGTTGGCCGGCACGCTTTCATTGTTGGCCGGCAGAGGCCCACTCTTGGCCGGCAGTGCACTTTTTTTGGCCGGCAGGTGGCCAGCAGCAGCTCCTCATGGCCGACAGACCACTGGTGGATTCCTCAGAGTTGGTTTTGTAAGGTGGAGCAGAAACTTCTTCAAGACACCCTGGAAACAGAGCCTCTCAAGAGCAAACCGAAAGGCATTTCGAGGCGGCAACTGAGAGTATGCATCCTTCATTGTTCAGAGCAGAGCTAGGGTAGCCTGGTTTACATTTGCATGCTTAGTTGGCTTTGTAATTTGATTAAGTAATTTGCTAATTACTTAAAGTGTTGTAATAATTAAGTAGCTTAACTTAGCTATTTCTTTATTGTTTTGTAATAATTAGTAATTAGTTTGCTAGTTATTCGTTTAGTCTAGTATGGACAAAGTTGTGAGAATTGTTGTCCTTGGGTGGTGTCTTCACGTTATGGTTCCCTTCTCCTTCAATGAGAACCCATCTTGGCTTGGTTTCCACCTTCTTATTCCTAGGTCTAGGCAAATACAACCTTTGTTCATGTTTGGTTTCCAGCAAATCAAAATAACGAGGTCTAATATGACCCTGAACCTCATTACCACCAATAAAGTGTCTTCTACCCCATGAGATACTGGAATTTCTTCCATCTCTATGAGACACTCTCCTATGCAACTCATAACAATAAGGGCAAATATGACCATACATACCACAATGATGACAAATAAAAACAAGATGTATCTTCTTTTCTTTGACCTTACCAACTCTAGGAAGATTGAAAAGTTTTTCCTCTCGTTGAATCTTTTGTTCCACCTGCCCTTGAGTTCTTATATCATGAAATGTGGATGCACTCTATTTTTGCTCTTTGTTATCACTAAAGCCAATGCCACTCTTGTCATAACAAATTTGTTGAGACCCAATGATATCATCTAAAGTCTTTGATCCTTTATTCCAAAGACCAATGGTAGCCATAGCACACTTGAGCTCTTCCTCTTTCTTGATAATTAGTTCTTCCAAGGCAACTTGAGATATCCCGGGAGTTTCAATCTTTTCTTCATACGTTGCATAGATTTGTTATAGCTCATTCCTCTCTATCTCACAAGTCAAGAATTTTGCACAAAGGGCTTGTTGATCATTAGATATCTTGATGGCATCATTCCTAGCCTCAAAAATCTCCTCCTTTAGTTTGAAATTCTCACTTTCACATGCTTTGAGTTTCATAGTGATTTTGTCATTCAACTTGGATAAGTTAAGAGATTCCTTATACAACTTTTCATAAGCTTATTGAAGCTCTTCATCATCACTTCCCGATGATTCATCATCAATGACATTCTCAACTGGCCTCTTCGAATACTCTATTCGTCCTTCAGCTTTAGAAGCCACCATGAAAGCAAGGAATTGTTCATTCCCCTCTTCGCCTTGAGCGTCGTTGTCACTTTCATCTTTATCAGATTCTGATCCATCTTCCCAAGTGATAGCGAAGGCTTTTTTCTTCCTCAAACGAGTAGGACATTCTTGAGCAAAGTGGCCAAATCCTTGGCATTCATAGCATTGGACTCTTTCAAAGTTTCTTTGTATCTTTCCTTTCTCCTTCTTGGTTATAGAATTAATTTTGAGTTTATTTTTGCCTTTGGATTTATGAGTTGATTCCAAAAGATTAGGATTCTTTTTTAGAAAAGACTTTTTAAATTGTTTTATGAAAGCATCCGTAATCTTGGAATCAATCTCATAATCCTCATCAGAATCCTTTCTAACTCTATGAGCACTTCTAAAAACAATATAATCTTTTTGTTTCTTTTTGAAATTCCTATGTGCCTCATAAGTTTGGAGATTTCCAACCAAATGATCTAGCTTAAGGTTGTCAACATCTTGAGCCTCCTCAATAGCAGTAACTTTCGGTTGGAACCGATCGGACAAGAACCTCAAAATTTTTCCCACAATCTTGGATTATCGTATTTTTTCACCTAAATTGAAGTTGGAATTAACAGTGTCACTCAACTTTGCATAAAATTCATCAAAGGTCTCACTATTTTTCATTGAAAGGTTTTCGAAACTAGATGTGAGCCTTTGAAGTTCTGAGCGTTTAACAGAAGGAGTGCCCTCATGAATAGTTTGTAAGATATCCCAAGCCTCTTTTGTGACTTCACAATTGCAAATACGACTAAACTCTTCTGGTGTGATGGCACAAAAGAGAGAATTGATAGCTTTACTATTCCAGCTACTATTTTGGTAATAAGTTATGTCCCACTTATCAATTGGTTTGGGAAAAGTTATTCTATCAATGGTAATCGTCGGTTCAGTTCACCCATACATGACAGACTGCTAAACTTTTTCATCAATAGATTTTAAAAATGATCTCATCTGAGCTTTCCAAAAAGAATAATTAGATCCGTCAAGTAGGGCTGGTCAAACCATAGAATTTTTCTCACGAATTGAATCCATTATCACAAATCAAACAAGATCTCGTTCTAATAGTTTTTTTAAAAAAAAAATAGAGCGGCATGCTCTGATACTAATTGAAAAATCTAAAAATCCCCTAGATATTGATTTGTGATTATATATCAATTCTTACTATTAAATAACAATCTCAATCAAACAATCAAAAACAAATCAACACAACGATTTTACGTGGAAAACCCACAATTGGAGTGCCTCCAATTGTGATAAAAAAAATCACGGGTAAAAGCCACAAAACAATCTACTAAGAAGACAAAAAAGAATTACACAAGTGTACCCTCAATTACCTAGCGAATCCACGCCTAAATCGAACCGACCCCAATGTGTCTCTTCCACCACCATCTTCATCTCAGAATTGTCTTGCCCAACGGTGAATCCACAACGCCGATGTCGAATCATGATGATGAGCCACTCTAAAATCCACCAAAGCTTCAGGCCTAAATTCCCCGAAATCCACCGAAGAACAACTCTCTCTTTTGTATAGAATAAATGAATAAAATAACCCCCTGTGATATAATCCATTCAATTCATGATATAAGCTCTCACAGATATCAAAGGAAACAAACAAAGAAACTCCAAAAGAAAACCTTAATACCTAAGAAGAAGATCTGAAAGCCATAACCTAAAATTTGATAAAACCACTGCTTTTATAGTGAACAGATCCGCGATCTCTGCTCGAGTGCAGGACTTGCCGCTCGAGCGATGCCACTAAAATACGTGTGACAAAACAAGGTCTACGCTCGAGCATAAAAACACACCTCCCAGTAGTTTTACAGACAGTTCAAACTTCTGGAACCAAAGATTCTTTGCTCGAGTGCACAAATGGCCGCTCGAGCAGTCAACCAACTTTGACTGCATTTTTTCTTTTTGCTTCGGTGGCGCTGCCCTTTAACCCCGCCTGGGCACTATACCCCCTGGACCCCTGCGAGCTGACCGAGCAACTCGATCCTTGACATAGTTAGCGAAGTGGCAAAAATGAAAGGATTAAGGTCACAAACTCCACTGCATTACACAATTCGGGTTGGATTCGCATCTAAAAACTCACAGCCTCAGTGAAATAAAAGATCGAATAAAAATACAATTGAAAAGAGTTTTGTCAAACAGGATTGCAAATAACAAAAACCTAGCCTACTTAAACGGTTTGCCGCCTGCAGCCTGCCCCGCCTCTTACTAGCCTACTCTGTTGCATCTCAATCACTCAACTCACTCTTCATTCATTGAATAGGGAAAAAAAAAAATCAACGGTCATAAATTAGTAGAGACGGTCATAAAAAAATTCAAACGGTCATAATTCAAACAGTATATAGCGATTCCGGTTTTGACCCATCACTTGTTGTATTCTGTACTCAGGTTTTTTTATGGCTTTGAATGGTTATTCATATTTGATTTCCCTTGTCTTCCCTCTATTTTGGTTGTCAAGTTATTGTGGTTGCGTTTGGGGCAGGTTGGTTGCTTGGTTGTTCAAACTCTTGTTGCCCAGAATTTTGCTCCTCCGCTAGAGCAGAACTTCTTGCGCTCGAGCGGGCTTTGAGAACTCTCAGTACTTTGTAGGTCTACAGAATTACTGGGAGAGTGTTTTCTACGCTCAAGCGATGTTTCCTACGCTCGAGCGGGTGGGCGCTCAAGCGGCCATTCTTGAGCTCGAGCGTTGGTTTATTGCCTGTAAAACTACTGGATGTGTGTTTTCTACGCTCGAGCGTCACTTCTTATGCTCGGGCGGTAAATGTCTTTTTCATTGTGTCTTGGCGCTCGAGCGGCACTTCTTGCACTCGAGTGGAACAACTTACTGTGTTTGACACTTGAGGGTTACTTCTTGCGCTCGAGTGCACTGTTCGTATATCAAATCATAAAAATGACTTTTTACATCACTTTTTCACCTCTCATTCCCTCTAAAACTCTCCAAAACCCTAGATCTTGAGTTTCTCTCTCTAAAATTCATCTTCTCTCTACTATTTCACCTAGATCCATTGGGTTTTTCACCCTAGTGCCTTTGAGAAAAAGATAGGGCACGTCGTGAACTCTCTTTTCATCCGAACAAATGTGGGTTTCGGTGTCTTTGGAGTTTCAACCTTACTTTGCTCGTCTTCTCTTCTTGAGGTAGGGATTTTCTACACTTTCATATGATTTTTAACTTAGCTATTTGATGATTGTGAAACAATGGTGGGCTTTGGGTGTATTATGGACAAACCTACAGTTTGGGTTGTAAAATCAAAAGAGGGGTTTCCAAGTGTATGTTGTAGAAATGGATATGAGGTTAAATATAAGGTTATATGGTTACAAAATAGTTCATTTTGGCCTTTGGGTTGATACTTGGAAAAAGGGAGTTTGCCCTAAAACGATTCAAATATTTATTTTGTATGAATAAATGAAATTGGTGTTGTAATTATGAAATTAGAGGAATGTTGAAATGAATGGTAGAGTTGGATATGTATTACCTCACACCTTTGGAAATTTTGAATAAATTATTTGTATTGAGATTGAATATCTGTTTAGAAATAACTGCATTGGGCTATCGGTGGAGGATAGCTATATTTATTGTAGAAATTGCATGAGGATTAGGTGAATTAAAACTGATATATTGTTGGTTGTCATTGAATATAACTATGTTTTAAATACATTATATATGTATGATGTTTGGGAGGAGAAAGGGGATGTACTCCATGTTTGGGAGGAGATAGGGGATGGACTCCATTGAAATTAAGTTGGCCGGAGTGTCCTGGGTGAAAGTCCCGAAACCGCGCGTATACATGGGTGCCGATCCCGCGGATGAAATTTTCGTAAAATGTCAGATTGAAGTGTTTGTGTTGATTAGATAACCACTGAGTTGTAGTCTCAATTGGGTTGTTGAAGGATAATGAAATTGGCTTATAAATTGAAATGAATTGAAGGAAAATGGAATATGATATGTACTTGGCACTTTATGATTATATAAAAATGTGAATGTTTTGTCACAGGCATTGTATATGCACATTGTACTTATATCTTTGTTAAATCTCATATATTGTGTTAGATTATTCCTACTGGGCTTTGGCTTGCCCTATTTGGGAAAAACCATTTTCAGGTGTTGATGAGATGCCTCCGCCAAGGCAATAGTTTGAAGGGACATTTGGGAGCAAGAGCTTCTTTCTTTTATGTATTCTTTTGTATAGCCACGAGCTTTAACTGTATTGAGCTAGGCTCATTTTGTTGTAACCAAGCAATGACTTGGAAAGATGTAAGCCTATAGGGCATATGATTACCTATTTAGTTTTCAGTTCTCTTATCATTGTAACACATGCTGTAGATTCAGGATGAACAGTTTGTGAATGTATATCGCATGTGTTATCTTTTGTGTATGAACTTCGATGAATGAAAGCATATTATTTCTATTATGTTTCCACTTAAGGGTTGTGTTTATTGTATAATTTTGGGGGCGTTACATGGTAATATATATATATATATATATATTTATTTATAAATTTACTTCACTATTTCAAACTACTATAAATACCTTTCGTTTTTCAAAATAAATCTCACAAATAATTCTCTCTCTCTCTCTCTCTTAAACTCTCTCAATCTCTCTTAAACTCTCAATCTCTCTCAAGTCTCAATTAATTTTGAATTGTCATCCCTAAGTGACAATTGCAATTGTGCAACAAGAAACTTTTATTAGAAGAAGCTAATTTATGTATCGCATTCTCCAGTCGGTAACATTAATTAGTTTAATTAAATTTATTAGTTACTCATTATAGACACCCCATTTTGACCGACCCTAAGACTTAGACGTCATCATTCGTGCACGCGATGATTGTGCATGTTTGTGCTTGTTTCGAGCGCTTTGTCTTTGAGTCTCTAAACCCTCTGTGTTTTAGCCTTGTTTTTAGGCCAAACCTTGGTGCCTCTTGGCTAAAGGAGAGTGGGGCCTTGCCGGTGACTTTTGGCAGTTGCCAACCACTTTTTCTCCTTGCCAGCTAGTTGGAGTGGTCGGCCAGCTAGTTGAAGTGGCCAGCCGGCCACTTAACTGGCTGGCAGCCAATTTTTCTCCTTTTTAGATATTTTCAGATCTTTTGAGCCAGTTGTGGCTCACTGAACTCATCCTGTATGGAGGGATTTAGCAAGCTTTTTGGCTTACATTGCCTATATGAAGGGAGCTTCCTCTCCCTATTTGAGGGTTCAAATTTTTCAGAGCAAAAAATCCCCCCCTCTCTCTAGAATTCTCCCTCTCTCTATATATTGTGCTATATTGAGCCCTAAAGTGTTATTTCTTCACACTTTTGCACACAAACACCTACTCAAACACCTTCAC
This sequence comes from Camellia sinensis, assembly GCF_055761805.1. Taxonomy (NCBI): domain Eukaryota; kingdom Viridiplantae; phylum Streptophyta; class Magnoliopsida; order Ericales; family Theaceae; genus Camellia; species Camellia sinensis. The sequence goes on along the minus strand of NC_138961.1, from coordinate 239,534,214 downwards.
TTTGAAGCTAAGGTCCTTTGAAGCTTGTTTTGAGGTCTTAGACTTGGTTTTGGCTCAGAATTATTGCTGAAGTTGCTATCTGGTTATTGTTCTTCAAGGGTAAGACACTTGTCCCTTTTAGGCTTTGTTTTGATTAAGAGCTTTGTCACCTTTGCATGCTACTTTAAGGCTGATTTTAGCCTTTTAATAACTCTGTTTTTAAGGCTTTAAAATATTGGTTTGAGCCTTGTGTGGTTAGGGGGGTGGTTCCCCTCTTTTGCTCTTTGGCTTGTTAAGCCTCTTGAGCCACCTCTCTAAGCTTTCGAATCCCCCCTTGCTTGGCCTTTTAACCACTGAAACTCAGAGGAATTTCAGTGATAAAAAGTTGTTCTTGTGGTCCAAAATAGTAGAGGGTGATCCCATCTCCTTGTATTCTTGTTTGCTAGTATTGGTGGCCTAATACATGAGCATGTGTTTCTCCCTTTTTGAAGCTTAGTCCATGCATGTTTTTGTGACTTTTTGGACCTGCCATAACTCTGTTTTTGGTTGGTTTGGTCATTGGTTTCTTGCATCTTACACTTGTAGTGCAATCCTACTTGTTGGCCTAACATGCTTCATGCGTCTCATTCTAGCATGTGTATGCTCCACTCCAGCATGTTTTAGGACTATTTTGAATGGTTTTGGCCATGTGGTTCATGCTTTGTATAGCTATAGTATAGTTGACCTTACTAGTCTTGTGCTTTGAAGCCCCTAACATGCCTTATTTGTGATGTTTGCATGATGTTGCATCATTTGGCATGTAAATTCAGAGCATATATCATTGTCTCACTCTCACATATATCACTCTTTCATTGTGTTTGAGAGTTGAGTCTTCATGCCTTGTTTGCGAGCCATCAAATGAGCGTGCTTTCCTTGTGTTTTATGCCTTAATTTTAGCATATTTACGCTATTGTTTTGGCATGATATAGCTCTCTTTTGGGCTGGTTTGGTTGTTTGTGTATTGTATTGCATGCCCCTTGTGTAAAACCCTTGACTAGCTTTGAGTTCTAAGGACCCTAACATGCTATACTCGTGTTGTTTGCATGATATGTCATCATTTGGCATATGATTTCAGTGCTTGTACCTCTCTTACACTCTCACATGTTCAACTCTTTCATAACTTTTGAGAGTTGTGCCTTGTGCCTTGTTTATGGGATAATGCATGAGCATGCATTTCTTGCCTTTCATGCTATTATCTCAGCTCATTTTGGCCACTGTTTTGGCACGCTTGAGGTCTGTCTAGGGTTGGTTTGGGCCTTTGTGATTGATTTTGTATAGTCCTTGTGTATTGCTCTTTACTAGCTTTGATGCTTTTGGTCCTCAGCATGCTATGCTTGCATTGCTAGCATGCTTTAAGGTTTTAGCATGCTACATTAGCACTGAAAAATCTGCCATCTCCCTCACTTCTTCACTTCTTTATTTGTTTTTGGGATTGTTTAGTCTTGAGTTTGAGTTTAATGCATGGGCTTGAGGCTAGTGCTTAAATGGCTTTAACCCTCTCTTGAGGGTTCCTCCTAGTCAAAGGCATTGGTCTCTCCCATGCCTTAAGCCATTCTCTTTGATAGACCTCTTTCTTATTAGAGGACTTGCACATTGGATTTAACTAATTAAAGAATGGATTGGTAATGTAAAATGTGTAAACAAGAATTGAGTCAACTAAAATATGCCAAGACAACATATGTATGTTGCATTACATGTGTTTGGATCGGACGTTAATCCAAACACAAGAAATATGGGACGTTTCATACTTGGAGTGATGAAATGAGTCACGTTTCTTGGTCGCTAACACCCTTGATCAATCATGATAGGGTGAAGGCTCTTTGTGTGTTGTATGTGAATTCACTAAGCTTGTACAAGCTCGGTTTTCGAGCCATCATGCATTGAGATGCTCGGTTGGTGGCTCGAGAACCAAGTACTACACTCCTTTGAGCTTGAGACATGATGAGGAGGGTGGTAGTACCTACATTGTCTTGCAAATACATTGTTGTGCCTCCATTGTTCTCTGTTGCAGCAAAACCAGTAGCCTGCAGAAAAACTAGCCGACCACCAGTTTAACTAGCCGACCATCCAGTAATACTAGCCAGCCGGCCACTTTTTCTGGCTGGCAGCCACTTTTTCTAGCTGGCAACCCACCAGCACATCCCTCTTTTGAAGTAAAGGCAATCTGGAGGTTAACACAATTTTTAGAGACCGAGGTAAGTGTAAACAGAGGCAATTGACAGCATGGTAATGCATTTCCGAGCGAGCGCCAATCGAGCATGCATCTTCAATCTCTTGGAACAGAGCTTTGGCAGCACATTTCATTGCTTCATTTGTTAGTTAGAATGGTTTTGTAAATTAATTTAATTAATTAGTTTGCTAATTAGTTAAGTGTTGTAATAATTAAGTAGCTTAGCTTAGCTATTTCTTTATTTTGTTTTGTAATAATTAGTCTAATTAGCTTAATTAAATTAGTTAGTTAGCTTAGCTTAGATTAGCTTAGCTAATTCATTCGAACCCTCCTTCGCGAGGGAAAATGTTGTAATAAGTGTGCATGTGTGTTTGAATGTCTTCCAACCCCACGTCTTTCTCCCTTTTACTTATCAGCTTTCGATGGTTAGTTTAGGGCATATTTCAATTAGCATACGTTATGATTGCATGTTTGCATCATTCATTTGTCTTACATGCACCGGGCTCGGTGCATCATTCAAACTGCATCGTATTTCAATACACTTACTTGAATACGTGTTTCAAAGCATGTTATCAAGTGTTGTATTCGTATGCCATTTTAGATAGCTGAGCCTATTTAGTTGCATTTTTTTCATGCGCTGCATTAGGCATTTTAACATAGATAGGATCATGCATGATTTCTAATTAGTTCTCTGTTTTGGCTTGGTGTACACTGTAAGTGTTTACGCTTTAGCATACTTGCATGAGTGTGAGTGTTGCCATGATAGCATGCTTACCATGAGGCTATTTTCTTAAATGATTAACTGCAAGAACGCCTGTGGATGAAGGCTTCATTACTTGAATTGGAACAATTCATCAAAATATGAGTTTTAAGCCCACTTGGAGTGGCAAATCATCATGTTTTAAGCCCACCTTGTTCGGTGGCAAATCTGCATTTCTAAGCCCACTTGAGGGTGACAAATTCAAACCATTTTCAAAAACAAACATTGAACTGTTTTGTTCCAATTCTTACGCTTGAGTCTATATTTGTGTATTGTGCGCATCATGTAGTAAGATAGATTAATAACTAGAATAAGAACGCATGTGTCTATAAAACAACATATCATGATAGTAGAGGTTGATCCTTTGATCGGGCGAGCGGGGGTGCTCATTTCAGGACCTTCCCCTCTCGTACCCAAGTTCCCGAGCTGAGGCAACTTTGGTGATGACGGACACGTGGCCTTTGGCACGAGTCAGGGTTTCCTAAATTTCTCAAAATAAAATATTTAGGTGGCGGCTCTGTAATCTGGCAAAGCAGTCCATGTTTGGTGCTTTTTGATTCAAAATTGATTTTCCAAAATGATTTGCCGGATTTGGACTCTTTGGTGTTTATCAGTCTCGCATTGCACTTTGTGAGATTAGATTCAGAACCGTGATAGGAGTCCGAACTGTAGTAGCTATGAACCCAATTCGCGCCCTCACCAAAAGGGGGTGTGCGAAGGAAGTTCGGGCGGTCTATACTCATTTTTTTCATTAATTATTTGTGCACATATATTAATTACTATTTTTTACTCATTGTCACATATATTAATTATTATTTTTTACTCATTGTATTTACACGTTATTTAAATTAATTGTTAATTCTTATATATTGTTTTACTTATATTACTATGGATCCTAATATTCCTAATATTTATGTCGATGTTGATACATATACTACACAACATGAATCTGTTGATTCTCCTTCTAATACCCCTCTTCCAACAGTTCGATCATCATCTAGGAGCAGAACTAGTAGTGTTTGGGAACATTTTGAAAAACTATCTATAAATCATCCTGATGGTACAATTAAATTTAAAGCAAAATGTAAATATTGTGCACATTTACATAGTACTGCATTTGCAGGGAGTACTAGTTATCTAAAAAGGCATGCTAACAAATATTTACAAAGTCAACAACCTAAAATTCGAAGTCAAATGCAATTAGGGGGTTCATCAATTAGTAATTTGTAAACATTTTCATATGATCCTATACGTGCACAAAATTCTGCAGTTGATTATATTATTAAAAAAGAACAACCTTTTACTACTAGTGGATGTCCCGATTTTACCAAAATGATTCACAAAAGTTTTTTGCACCTCAATATCAAAGTTTTTCAAGAAATACTACTAGAAACAAGATTTCAAAGAAATTTGAGGATGTTAAAAGTGAATTATTTGACATCTTTAAAAATTTGAATGAAAGAGTTTGTTTAACATCTGATTTGTAGTCAAATAATGGTTTTGAATATCAATGTATCACTGCACATTTTATTGATAACGATTGGAAGCTAAATAAAAGAATTATTTCATTTAAATTAGTTGAACTTCTATGCATTGGTCATTCGCTTGGTGTAGAAATAAGAAATGTATTATATGAGTGGGTTTTACAAAATAAAATATTTTCAATTAGTTTAGATGCATCATATTATAATCAAATTGTAACCCATTTAAAATCAACTTTACAATTACTTGTTGATGGTAATTTATTTCATGTTCGTTGTTGTGCCCATATTTTAAATTTGATTGTTAAAGAAGATATGTATGTATACAAGACTTCTGTACTTATAATAAAAAATGCAGTTACTATTATGTCTTTTGCTAATCGAATTTCGGAATATAGAAAAATTTGTCAACAAGAAATATGCCATTCAAAAAATTAATTTTAGATGTAGATAGTAGGTGGAATTCAACGTATAATATGCTAAAAATAGCTTGTAAACAAAGAAGAGTAATAGATTTATTTTTTGTAACAACATCAATAGGAAGAGTACTGACTCCCATAGAACTTAATTTGTGCCAAGCAGCATTGTATAAAGATTTTTTTTAAAGTTTTTGATACTTCAACAAAATTATTTTCTTGTATATATATATATATATATATATATTCCTACTTCACCATTTGTTTTACATATGCTAGCAGAAATAATTAAAGCTTTTGTAAAATATATGGTTAATGAATATTATGTAACCATTATTACTTGAATGAAAACAAAATTTGATAAATATTTTGATCTTTTGTCTCATCTTTTAAGTTTAGCCATAATAATTGATCATGGGTGTAAAGAAATTGGTTTACAAGAATTTTTAGAGCGTATTTTTGTTGATCAAACACAATTTGCCCCTATTATGCAACATGCAACAGATTATTTGAAGAATACATAGCAACTACATCTGTAAATATACCTACACACACTATACTAGCAGTCTCATCTCAAGGCAGGAGATTAAGTGTTTTTTCATCAATAAAAAATAGAAGAATATCTCAACATACATGCGTAAGTAGTTTTGAACTACAACGTCATTTGGAAAGCCTGTCAATGGATAATTCCGATGATTTTGACATTTTGAAATGGTAGAAACAAAATGAAACTATGTGGCCTATGCTTTCACGGATGGCCTGTGATATACTAACCGTTCTTGTTTCTATAGTTGCTTTGGAAACAGCTTTTACTATAGGTGGACGGGTGCTGAGCGATTACCAGAGCAGGCTTTTACCCCAAATGGTTGAGGCACTGATGATATCTAGAGATCATATGTATGCGCATACAAGAAGCCAAAATTATAGTGAAAATGAGCGAATTCAAAATAATTTGGATGACATATCCTCGGGCAATGCAACTGAAATGTTTGTCTCCTCCGATGATTGATCAACAATCTATTTTTTACTATTTTATTTCATTTTTTTTTTTTTTGGTATTAGATTATTGAGGTGGAGTATAATGCAAATAATTGGTAGGCTTGTAGGTGCCAACCTAGTTGGGATGCACTTGACCTATAGTGATGCAATTGCTCTACCATCATCAATAATCTACACCTATTTTATTTTATTTTGAAATAAAAATTATTCATTCAATAAATATTATATAATTAATTTAATATTGTAATATTGAAAGTTTCATTTTCATATATATAAAATTATTCCTATTGAAAGAAAAAAAAAATTACATAATTGCATACTTTTTTAGTTATAAGTTCATAATTAAAAAAAAAAAAAAAAAAAAGTCATACACAGTGGCGGAGGCACATAGGGTCTGGGGGGGTCACGTGCCCCCCTAGGTTTTGGAATATATATATATATATATATATATTTGTAAACATAAGAAAATATTTTAAATAAAAAAATTATAAAATATTATTTAGAGTGATATGTCAATGACATTTTCAAAATTATGAGAATAATAATGGTTGTTTTTTTTTTTATTGAAAATAAAGATATTACCAAAATCATATTCTTATCTATGAAAATTTCAATACAATGGTAATGTCTATCATTATTGACATGCAAATATACTTAATCTCAATGAGGATATGAAATTTATTGAACTGTTAGTTATATTTGATATGTGGGGTTCGTCATCTACGTGTTTCTTTATTATTGATTGGTGATATCATATGTCAATGATGATGTGGTATTACTATTATATTGAATTTTTACAAAAAAATTGTATAAAAAATTACTTTATCATTATATAATTTATTTTAAAACTTATATCCATGACTTTTTTTATTTTATTTTATTGTCCATAATATATTAGTTACAAATAATATATATATATATATATTATATTTATCTTTCTTTAAGTCAATCGTAAAAATTTATGTAAAATATTTTTGTAAAAATTTTCGATGTTGTAATTAATAAATGCCCCATTAGATTTAATTTATTAGCTTCGCCACTAGTCATACATAATTAAATTTAAATACCACCATGAAACATAACCAAACAAAACATCTCATTAATCTTAACTAAAATACTCTAGTACAATTTTTCTTTTATTTTTTTATTTCTAATAAATAATCTACATAGATAATGCATTTATCGTTTATTTTTCAAAAAAAAAAAAAAGGCCCACCTAGGCCCAGCCTGCAGCCCAAGCCCTAGGCCCTATTATGAGTGGGCCTGGGCCTCACCTTTTGGCCCATGGGCCGGCCCGGCCCACTAAAAAAAGGGGAGCCATCGAGGCTCGAATGGGCCAGGTCGGGCCATTATTACATCCCTATAGGAATATGTGGAAGAGAAAGAAAAAAAAAAAAAAAAAACTAAAACTAAAATGTGAGAAGTAAAAGGAAAAAAAAGTTTTGTTTGGATTACATTTTCAGAAATTATTTTTAAATGGATTTTTGTTGGTCTTAATTGTTTCATATTTTAGTTAATTTTTTTTTAAAAAAAACTTTTTAGATACATTTAGATTAAATGTATGAAAAAAATATAAAAATTTTAACTAAAATATTAAAAAAAATCACTAAAAACAAACAATAATTTGAACAAAAATATATACTCATATTTTTGTTCAAATTTTCATTTATTTTTCATATGATATTTAAAAAATATTTTAGTCAATTTATTTTACTTTTTAGATGAATCTTGATTAGTTGCATCTAAAAGAATAAAAATGATTAAAATATAATAATAAATTCACTAAAAATAAACAAAAACTCATCTAAAAATAATTTTTAAAAAATCAAACCAAACAGATTTTTTTTTCCACATTTCCCTCCTATTTTCTTTCTATTCTACAAATCTCTACTCAAATAGAAAATCTAAACATAGCATAAAAATTTCTTATATTTTCCCTATGCAAACTCACACTACAATGAAAAGAATGTTCTCCTATCGACCTTGACAATTGGAGTATCAGGTATACTCCCCTTCGATCTGCTTGTTTAGTCAAGGCAAACTGAACCATCAAATGTATGTTCTAACCCATGAAAATAATATGAACATAGAAATTTTCACAAAATACTCGTAACTCTTCAATCTAAGGTTCATTTTGAAGTTTGGATATTCATATTATAAGCTTGTGTTGATTCAGGAGGTGCATTATCTCTGAGATTTAATAACATCCCCTTTTGCACAAAATAACCACAAAGGATCCTCACTACAAATGTTGGGAAATCCATCTTTAGAGCATTATCATCAGTTGAGTACTTCATATTTTCGAAATTTCAGTAATTTACACCTCAAAATTATAATGATTTGCAACTCCAAATTATTTACACTAAAATTTTTTATAAATAGTTTTCAAATTAAATTTTATCAAATATTAAATTTTACGTCAAGTTAATTAATAATATACAAAAAGATTATTTTAAACTTCATGTTTATTCTTTTTTTAATTTAAAATGAGATTAGGGTGAAAACAAAAACTTGAAAACTTTAAGTGAGGGCAAAAGTGGAAAATACAAAACATTTACAAATTATAAAGCAAAATATATAGCGAACCCGGTTTCCCTTCCTTTGGTTGTTGTATTTCGGACTTAGGTTCCGTGGACTTGGTGGTTGTATATCTTGTTGTTATCCTCTAATTCCGTGTGTTTGAGTTCTAGGATGTATTGGGCGTGTTTCGAACAGGTTGGTTGAGCTTTTATCCCATTCCTTGATGCCCAGAATTTTGGTGGTACGCTAGAGCAAGTCCCTTTGCGCTCGAGCGGAGTTTGATTTTTCGTGGTCAGCTCGAGCGGGTCCCTTTACGCTCGAGCGGGGTTTACACACTCTCAGCATTTCGTGCCTCTGCAAAACTTCTGCAGGTGTATTTTTCACGCTCGAGCGGATTTTCTTACGCTCGAGCGGGTCGCGCTCGAGCGAGTATCTTGGCCCTCGAGCGGGTAGTTCATTGTCTGTAAAAGTACTGGAAGGGGGAAATCTACGCTCGAGCGACTTTCCCTTTGCGCTCGAGTGGGTGTGTTTTGCAGTTGTGTCTTGGCGCTCGAGCGGGCATCTTTGCGCTCGAGCGGGTCCGGTTTTTGTGTCTGACGCTCGAGCGTACTATTCTCCGCTCGAGTGGGTCATACGTCTATCAATAGACAGCAGCAGGATTACACCTCACTTTTTCATCTCTTTCTTTTTCAAAAACCCTAGATCTGAGCTCTCTCGCTCTCTAAACAACTTCTCTCTAGGGATTGATCCACTTCTAGTGAGTTTCTAGCCTAGGATCTTTGTAAAAAAGATAGAGGGTGTTGAGGGCTTCCTTTTAATCTGAAAAATCTTGGATTTGGAGCACTTTGGATTTTGGTCATCTCCTCCATTTGAGCTCTTCATCTCGAGGTAGGGATATCCTACTCCATCTTATGAGCTTAGTCTTTAATTTTGGACATTTTGATTAGTTGGTGATGTTGGGAGATTTTGGAAAAAGTTAGGGTTTGGTTGTAATTTATAAAAGAGGGGTTTTGTGTTTTAAAGCTCCATGTATATTTAGAGCCTTGGAAATGTGGGCTTGAGAGTTAAATTGGTGGAATTTGGTCTTAGGATCATTATTTGAGAATAAGGGAATAATGCCCTGAATGTGTTGTAATAAATTAATTGGTATAACTAATTTGGGGAAAGTGTGGAATTGAGTTGAAATCCATGAAATTGGGGAATTATGGGATTGAATGGTGTAGTTGGATTAATTAATCACTCACCCATTAAAATGTTGATATTGTATTAGTTTAGTGCATTTATTTTCTGTTTAGAAATAACTGCTTTGAGCTATCGGTGGAGGATAGTCTTGATTGTTGTAGACACTGCATGTTGATTAGGGAAAACTGAAACTAATCACATTGCATATGTCATCGGATATGACGGTTGGAATAATACATCAAATTTATGTATTGATTGATTATGTATATGATATGTGTTTATATACATTGTATTGTGTGGGAGGAGATAGGGGATGTACTCCACGGTTTAGGGGAAAATAGGGGATGGACTCCTAAACCGGATATTGTTTGGGAGGAGATAGGGTATGGACTCCATCGATACAGCAAAAATGTGTATCTATTGAAGTATTGATACAACAAATCTGTGTATCATGTATGAAGTACGGAAGTGTTTTATTTGAGATTGATACAGCAATTATGTGTATCTAATGTAAAGTATGAAGTGTTTAATTTGAGTTGTTATCTCAATTGAAATGGAAGTACTGTTGATATGAGATGTAATCTCATTTAAATTGTTTGGCCAGGTTCTGAGCCATTGTTATGAATTGGGAAATTGGATAAGAAATGGAAAGTGGAACGTAACATGGACATAATTGTCATGGAACTGTATTGTGATGTAATTGGATTATAAGTGCTAACCATCTATCAAATGCTATTCGTTTAGTCATTGCCTATATTTGGTTTAGTATATCTCTACTGGGCTGTGGCTCACCCTATATGGGAAATCACTTTCAGGTACAGGTAGCATGCCACCTCCAAGGACGTAGCTTGGGAGGCTTGAGGCTGTTTGACTTTATTTTGTCGTTCTTTTTGTTGTATTACATGTATATCAAGCCAAGGGCTTATTTTGTGTAGAGTTAGTACTCTCCTTTTTGTAACCAAGTGTTGACTTGGAAAGTTGTAAGCCTATAGGGCATTTACTTTTGTTGTCAACATGTAATACATTTTGTAATGAATACTCTGATGAAATGTAATTATGCTTCATTCTCTTATGTTTAAGCATGTCAAGAATGTATGATTAATGGGTTTATTTTGAGGGCGCTACAAAATAGAACCCTTATCAATGTGACCAGTGAAGGAGATCGAAACAAAGCGTTAAAAAAACCCAAACGAAGTTGCATCATGATCCTACAATCACAATTAAATTAAATTCATAATCTTATCTCTATCGTTTGAACTAATTTAACTCTATTCAATCTTTATCATTTTATTTGTGTATGCGATCAGCCATTTCGTGGTGAATGTGATTTTTATTTTTAATGTTTTTGTTATTTCAAGGATAATGATATGTGCATTTGAAATTTTTCATGCACTCCGTAGACCAATTAAAAGGGGAGCTTGTGATAACCTTACGGATAACTAATTCTAATTTAAATTCCATTACCAAAATAATATTTTTAGTCATCTAATCATGTTAGTTTCCCATTAAAAAAGGTTAATTAAAATTTAATCCCTTCACTTTCAATTGTGTTAAATTGTAATGTTATCCTTTCATCTATATGATGTTAATGAGACTAACAAAAATCGGTATTATGCCATGTGTTACTTTTTTTTTAGGACAATTAAAAGTGAAACTAAACTGGGATTTTAATGAAAATGTTGAGTATGAAAATGAGAATTTTATGAAAAAAATTAGATCGATCAAATAATCATAGTCTTTTTATTTTATTGCATTTGTTTGCAAAGAAATGGATCACAAGTGTGTTTTTTTTTAATTAGACCATCTATTTTTTTTAGAGACAATCGCAATAAAATGAAAAAATTATGATTATTAGATCAGCCTAATTTTTTTCATAGATGATATACATGAATGATACTACAAATAAACAGTCTGAATCATTGAAATAAGACTTGTGTAAGCTCCATAGGTTCGGACAACATAGTCAAAATCAATTTAAACTAGAGAATTTCCGTCTTTTACATTGTTCTGGTAAATAAAATTGGGGTGCACAAGTTGAAAATGGCACCGAAGCATTGCTATTCCCTCAACATTTTCCTATCTTAAGCTACTGGAATCTACTGTCGTATACATGTGGTGTACAACCTTGCTTTTGCCTTTTTTATTTATTTCTTCTCACTTTTTTATTTTTATTTTATTTTTTTAATCTTTATTTAACAATCAAAGTTGAGAGATTCATCAACAAGACGCTATGCACATTAATTTTCAGTCTTTTTTTTTTTTTTTTGTCAAAAGCCGAGTGTCCAAGAATAATCGGGTGGTTTGGATTTGTGCTTAAAGTCATTCAATCGCTCTCTCAACAGTCCACACCAACAAAAGGTCAACAGTCCACACCAACAATATCGTTCAAAAACCTTTTGAGTTTTGATCTGAGGATGCATTGCATAAATAGATCCTCTATTATTTTAGAGCAACAAAATCCATATCACATGATCAATTATGAGTAAGATACTGTCCTCTGTTTATTCTGTTTTTGGACTCATAGCAGTATCAGTATACATGGCAGCTATTATTATTATTTTGTGTATTGGAGCTTATTGTTTTCATGTCTCTCTCCCACACATTTGTATATTTTTGTTGTCATAAGGCCCAAAAAACCAAAATGAGACAAGGGCAATGACAAATGGAAATATTTGCACGATATGGAATTATGATGGTAGAATCACATATGAAGACATCATCGAAGCAACAAATGACTTTGACATCAGACATTGCATTGGAACCGGCAATTATGGTAGCATGTACAGAGCTGAGTTGCCAAGTGGCCAAGTAGTTGCCTTGAAGAAACTTCATCGTTTGGAAGCAGAAGAGCCCGCTTTCGACTGAGCTGAGTTGCCAAGTGGCCAAGTAGTTGCCTTGAAGAAACTTCATCGTTTGGAAGCAGAAGAGCCCGCTTTCGACAAGAGTCTAAAAAATTAGGTGCAAATGTTAACTAATGTACAGCACCAAAACATGGTGAAGCTTTACAGGTTGTGTTTGCACAACAGATGCATGTTCTTGGTGTACAAGTACATGGAAAGGGGAAGTTTGTTTTGTGCCTTGAGGATTGATACCGAAGATGTTGAACTAGGATGGACTCAAAGGGTGAAGATTGTTAAAGCAATAGCACATGTTTTATCCTACTTGCATCGTGATTGCAATCCACCTATTGTTCACTAAGACGTATCAAGCAACAATATTCTATTGAACTCTAAATTGGAGGTTTTTGTTTCAACTTTGGCACTGTAAGATTGCTATATCCGAATTCATCGAATCAAACCATAATTGCAGGAATTTATGGATATAGTGCCCCAGGTAGCAAAAGTACTTTTTCCTTTATAGGTATTATTATTATTATTATTATTATTATTATTATTATTATTATTATTATTATTAATTTTAAATAAAGTTGGAAAAATTGAGCTAAGATGTTGAAATAATAGTAATTATTTTTCTCTAACTCGATTATTCATGATAAATAAAAACACTTTAGGAATCGCACTTCATTAACTTATTTAAAGAGAAAATGAAGTCTACGATTTATTTCATTGATTTTTTGTTTGTGCAGAACTCGCCTATACTATGGTTGTGAAAAGTGTGATGCTTATTGCTTTGGGGTAATAGCATTGGAAACAATCATGGGAAAGCATCCAGGAGAACTCATTTCACCATTGGCATCACGATCTATTCCAAAAGTAATGCTAACTGATGTCTTAGACCCGCGCCTTCTGCCTCCAACTAATCCAGTGGTTGTAGGGTACATTGTTCTTGTTGCTACTATGGCATTTGCATGCGTGTGTTTTGAGCTGAGAATTCAGTAAATAAATAAACTCGTCACTTGAGTTTCCCATCAAAGAAAAATGTCCATTTAGAAATGTTGCGTATCATATTTTTTTGGGGACCTTCTTGTTACAACTATTATGTATGAGGATTGCTATATATTATCAAATAAATTTTGCGTTTTTTTTTTTTAAGTTTTAAACATTGTGTTGAAACCTCAATTGTTAATTTTAATTTTAATTTTAATTTTTTAATTTTTTAATTTTTTTTTTAATGTTTTCCCTGCAGTAATCCCAAGCCAAGCCACAATGAAAAGAATGGTCCCCTCTATATCTTTTAGAATTTGAGTTCTGGTAATCTCTCCTACTTGAACAAGATGCAGCAATATCTCATACATGCATATTAACAACTCTGATTTTTACAACAATTGCTATGCTTCCACCACATTTAATAAGAGAACACGGTACACAACCCAGTTACATGGGTGTGGGACTCACCTTATGTGATAAGGTGATTGATTTTTGTATTCATAAACTTTTACTAATGAAAAAGGAATATAAATGGAAAAAAAAAATGATGCATATGAACTCAATGTTCTAGTTGTCACGTTATTATGAGTGAATTTAGGAGTGATATTTTAAAGTTTCAGTGTTGTCTACTGTTTCTAGCATATGGGTTGACCCCAACTTGTTCACTTCCATTGCCAAGAAGGTTGGGATCCTCTAATAACTAGTTAGGATCATTTTTTAACAGTTTAGAAATTGATTATTTTTAAGCCCTTATACATATACTAAATTGATACAAAGATAAATTATAATAATCTCAAGAATAATTTACCTTGTTAAAAAATACAAATACAAGAAATGAGAATAAAGAAAGAAAAGATCAAGAGGGAACGAGTCATGAAAATTTCGAACATGTGGATGGATGAGCTGCTTTAATAAAATGGAATGCAACTTGTCGAAATTAATTAAGATTGTATTTTTGATGGAGTGCAACCTTGTGGATCTAAGTTAGGTGAGCTTATAAAGATAAGATTTGCTTTATGGGTTAAAACTTCTTTAAAAGGGAACACGTACTCAATCTTGGATTTAATCATCAATTTGGCTCAGATTAAGGAATGCAGTTGAGGACTCTGGACTGGTTTATCTGGGGGTGTATGGTCTGATATAATCTGATGGGGTCTGGTCTGCTAGAATTAGAGGGCTGCTGTTTGGTTTGTATCTGATGGGGTCTGGTCTGGTATTTTGGGTGGTCTAAGGTGAATTGGGCTGCTGTTAGAATTAGGTGTTTCTGTTAATCTGTTTTGTGGCCTCTGCTACAAAAGGGACCTGGGTTGCTGTTGGTTTTGTGGCCTTTGCTAATCTATTTTGTGGCCTCTGTTGCTGCTGGTTTTGTATCTGATGGGGTATAGTATGTAGTGGATGCTGGTTTTGGTATTTTGGGTGGATTAAAAGGGACCTGGGTTGCTGTTAGCATAAGAAGTCTTTTGCTGTCTTGTATATGTTGGTCTCTCACCAACAGGTTCTTGGTTTGGTGCTGGCATGTGATTGTGCGAGCTGCTCAGTGTCAACCTAGTTGGGATTGGGTTGTCTCGTTATGGTGGCTGTTGCATCATCCCTCCCTTTTTTGTTGATGTTTTATTCCTTCATGTAAGGTTCTCCATCATCAATAAATGGTTCTTTGTTGTTAATCAAAAATAAAAAAATAAAATAAATTTCGCATTTTTTTTTCAAGTTGCAAACATATGGTATTGAAGCCTCAACTGCTAAAAAGTTTCTTATATTTTCCTTGCAACAAGCCTGTGCCACAATGAATAAGAATGTTCCCCTCTAGATCTTGAGAACCCCAAAAAATAATGCACATGACAATGTTCTGGTTGTTTGATAATTGGTTTTGGTGAGCGGGGAGGATAATTCTGGTGATATGGAGAGGCATATGCGTCGTTTGGTGCTCCGGATGGTTGGTTGCCTATTTTTTGGTGGAAAAAACTTCTGAATTTTAAAATCTCACTCCTAAATTTACCTTCAATGATATAAATTGCTATATATCAGTTGTTGATTCATATATAAATCAAAAACCTATGCTACAACTCCTATCACGCCATTATGTGTGAATTTAGAGTGATAATTATTTTAGAATTTCAGTCTTGTCTGCCTGTTCCACTTCCATAGCCAGGAAGGTTGGGATCTTCGAATAATGAGTTGGGTTCTTTTTTAATAATTTAGAAATTGTTTATTTTTAAGCCTTTATACGCATACTAACCACGAGAATAATTTACCTTATTAAAAAATATATATACAATGAGAATGAAGAAAGAAAAGATCAATAGAGAGTGAGGCATGAAAATTTTGAAGATGTGGATGGATGAGCGTACTTTAATAAAATGCAATGTGTGGGGACGTATTTTGTGAATGACAACACGTGGCTAAGGTGACACCGAAGTGTCAACCGAGGTGCACGTGGCTTGGTCACGCGCCAAGATGATCTCGGCTAGGCCGAGGTTATCCGCTGAGATACTGAAGTCCGAGTAAAGCAGATAAGAGACAAGAGTCCTAGAACAGGGTGGGATCTCAGCCTAAATAAAGATAAAACTCAAGGAGAGCTTATCTCTATCTAGATGAGAGTCCAGGATGAGCATTGAACCTAAGTCCAAAGAAGGCTTCTGGGGGATCAGGTCTTTGCTAATTATAAAACTAAGGCACCCTCGTGGATCTAAGGGAGGCTTTTAAGTTATTTCTTGTGAGTTTAAGCACAATTTGCTATCTTTGAGAGATATTGATTACTGACTTGATCGTCAGAGTGCCCCCGGATGGATGAACCACCGCCGGATTCTCATCTTCTTGTGTAGGTTGTTGGGCTTAATCTATTTTGCCGATACTCTCCAGCTAAATTCCCCTTGTTTGGTTGTGTGGTCAGAAATCAACACCCACAATTTGGCGTCGTCTCTAGGAACTTAAGGAGAATAGATGGCCAACGACGAACAAGAAAAAAAGATTGGGGATGATATTAACATTAAAATTTGTGAACATAGAGATCCTAATGTTGGGAAGGAGAATCGTAATGAAGAAACACAAGATCTAAATCCTGGGGAGAAGGACATCGGCAAAGAAGGGCATGTCCCGAAGAAAGCAGGTCGAGATGAGTATTACAACGAAAGTGACCTCCAAGTATGGAAAGATAGATGTTTAAGGAGGGACAGCGAGATGAAAGGAATGGCAAACAAGTTGACAGACCTACAATTGGTTGTCAACTTCATGATGTAGAATAACGTCATGCAACCACCGTTTCCATTAAAGGACACACCGATGCCATCGGCCAAGACTGATGCCCAGAAAGGGGGGCAGAAAGCAATCCCAGTAGTCCCTCAGCATGACAAGGAAAAAGAACATTCACATCGACCATCACGGGATGCCGGGCAAGCAGAGTCAGCAAGAGGTGAGATGCAGAAGACACCACGAACAAAGGGGACCTATGTCAAAGAACCTTGGCATATCCATGGGAAGAGACTTTGCTTCGATACAGTGAATGAAGAGAAGTCTAAGAGGATGCACAATAACGCTGGGAGCAGCGCGACAAAAAGGCTGAAATCTGTTGATAGCCGAGCTCCTGGACAAACGAAGAAGGATCTGAGGGACTACCTCCAGAGGAAGCGACTCCACGCCGAGGTAACATCCCCCATCAAACCGAGAACGCTGTTCTCAATGGAATTGGATAGATTTGAGGCCCCAAAGAGGTTCCATATGCCGAGGTTCCAAATTTATGACAGTAAGTCTGATCCGAACTTTCATGTCGGCTTATATTTAAATTCAATGGCTTTGTATAGTGGGAATGAGTAGTTGCTATGCAAGATGTTCCCTTCATCCTTTGGGAAAATTGCATTAGATTGGTTCCACAAGTTGCCGAAAGGATCTGTGAAAAGTTGGGAAGGCTTGGCCAAGATGTTCGTGGCCAGGTTTGTTACAAACAAGTTGCAGCCACTAAGGGTAGACTCCCTACTGGTTTTGAACATTAGCGAGGGTGAGAGCCTCAGGGCTTATGCTAAGAGTTACTACGAAGTGTTCAACCGAATTTCTACTTGCAACCAGGAGCTGGCGGCCGTGTCTTTTAAGAACGGCCTAGAAGACAAATGCCCTCTTCAGAAATCACTGGCAAAAACCTGCCAAAAAGGTGGGGGACCTCGTCCTGACAAAAGTTTTCAACAACAACAAGGATCCCAGAGAGAGCAAACTTGGCCCAAACTGGGAAAGGTCTTACAAAGTCATCTCGGCTGTCGGCAATGGAGCATATCGGCTGGAAGATAGTGGTGGCAAGAAGTTTCCAAGATCATGGAATACTTGCAATCTGAAGTTTTTTTATCATTAGTTTTTGTTTTTTGTTTGAGATTTATGCTCTGATATAATTAGCCGAAGTTTTAATAAAGTGCTAGTTTGGTTTTGTTTTTATTTTTTTGAAATTTGTGCGATAGGACTGAACAGTTTTATGACGATGTTTCCGATTAAAACATGATGAATAACTTAGACTTATCATATGGTAGAGTTGAATTATACTTGCCATACAATAGAGTTAAACTAAGTTGGTGATATTTCTGATTGAAACATGACAAATAACTTAGACTTTTCACATGGTAGAGTTGAATTATACTTGCCATACGATAGAGTTAAACTAAGTTGGCGATGTTTCTGATTGAAACATAACGAGTAACTTAGACTTTCCCAAATGGCAGAGTTGAACTAAGTTTGATCTAGTAAGATTAACAGAGAGACCGAGGTCGCAAGACTTGGC
The DNA here is from genome assembly GCF_055761805.1 of Camellia sinensis. NCBI lineage: Eukaryota > Viridiplantae > Streptophyta > Magnoliopsida > Ericales > Theaceae > Camellia > Camellia sinensis. Next base: position 239,516,085 of record NC_138961.1, on the reverse strand, counting down.
TAAATTTTGTTTGAATTAGACCTCAGCAAGAATTGGAGTTGCTTACTTAATGTGAATATAAGTGGTATTCAAATTCTTATTAGAGGGTAGGAAGGAGGAATAGGCTTGACACTTGTTGAAATTTTTTGAAAAAAATTACAAGTCGGAGCCAGCCGAGGTATCCAAATGAGGGGACAATCGAGTTGTTGGTTAACCGAGATCACCAACCAGGTTGTCAAACCTAGAAATGTTGGAAGGGTGAAGTCTTGATAAAAGACAACAAGTTCAAGTAAGGAAGCAATACTTGTTGAATTTATTCAAAGAATTCTTATAAAGAGCCCGTTGGCCGAGATCACAATGAAAGTTGAACTCCGAGGTAAGTTGGTCTGAGGTGACCAACTAAGGGTGCACCCGAGATGAAATAGATCCGAGGTGGTACATGTTAGATATATTCTAACCCAAAGTGATTATACAATTCAGGTATACTTAGAAAATTACAAAAAATATTGCACGTATGAAAGCATACAAAACAATGAAGATAGATAGAGCTTAAAGAGCCAAGCATTCAACACTTAGAAGAAAAAGAGAAATATGCATTCATTTAAAGAAAACTTGTTCAAAAATCGACAAAAAGGCATTTCGGCCTGGCAAAGAAGAACTCGTTACAAGGCAGTAGGCACATCGGCCAAAGTGAAACTAACATTGTTCAAACACAAAAAGATTACAACTGTTCAAAAGTGAAAGAGAAAAGTACAAGTAAGACAAAAATTCTAAGTAGACTGTTTTGTTTCGACAGTTGACGGTGTTTTGGTCTTGGAAAATAGTTGGGAAAGCTTCTCAGTAATCTTCTCAGCCTCGATCTCGGTATCGATCTCAAGAACTGTCTGGTCAAGACTCCTCTCGACGGTCTGGACCTTGGCTTTAGCAATGGTCTTCTTGGGGAAGGCACCCTTGGAGACCTCGTCCTTCTCATCTTGAGTCAAGTCTAGGACTTGCCCATTCAGAGTTGGGGACTTAGCCCTAGCAGCTGCAACTTCTTCGAACTTGTCGACCTCGGCGTCCTCTTCTATCTCAGCCTCATCCTCAGATCGGCTCAGAGTAGACCGGAATGATAGAGTAAGTCAACTGGCGTCATAAAGAGGCGAGTCATCGACGATGGCCAACTCCTTTAACGTAGCCATCCAGCCAAAGGTGTAACCCTTGTTGCATGTCTGGTTGACTTACTTCTTATAGGCATCGCGAACGTCGGCTACCCCATCAGCGTAGGCCTTTTCATCGGCAGTTTTAAGTTCAACCTCTTATGTGGCAAGCATAGTTTGGAGCTCAGTCTGGGCCTGGGCCTAGGCCTCTTTCTCTTTTGCTTCTTTTGCTTTAGCCTTGGCGACCTCGATAACGTTCTCAGCAGCTTCAACACGATCCTCGGTCTTGCTTTGGGCTAGTTGGGTTGCTTTGGCCTGGTCCAACAAGCTTCGGATGCGAGCCTCAGCCTGGTTTAGTGATGTAAGGAGCTTGGCTGCCTCCTTAGTCTTCTTGGTCAACTCCTTCTTAAACTCCTCGGTTTTGACCGCGAATGAGTCACCCTACTGAATAGTCTGCAATAAGGAAAATAGAAAATTCGTTAAGTATAAAACTCATAAGTTGGAAAACTGAATAAAAAGGAACAAAATATAAAGACTTACCAGAACGTAGTGTTGCATCATCAGAGCATAATTCTCATACTCTGTTAGCTCGGTTATTCGATTGAGGTCGGCTGGTAAGAGAACGGCGGTAGAGAGGGCAGTATCGACTTCCACGTTGTCGAGCGCACTGTCCCCAGCCAGCAAAGGTCAGTCTCCCACCACAATTGTCGAAGTCCAGGGTTCGTCAGCACGAAAAACCCCTAGATGAACTGTGCCCTCTGACCTCGGCTTCTTTGAGGAAGGTTCCTCGGATGACCCGGCCTCTGCAGGCCTTTTCTCGGTGACAGATGATTGTTTCTCGATCTCGGCCAACTTTGAGATCGGCACAATGTCTTCAGACTCGACTTCTGTGGCAGTGGCCTTTGCCTTAGCCCTTTTTACCCTTTTGACTTTTGGCTTGGGTTGGGTTTGAGAAGGAGAAAAGGAGTGGACATACACCACCCCAGGGATGTCGGCAAGAAGGTCGTCTGGGACTATTTTTGCGCGGCCCATTTCATCAACTATAGCGGCGACGGTGACTCTGGAGCCGAAATGAATTGATGGCAGTGCAATTTGAGGGTTGGTTAGGTCAATCACCGAGGTGTTGGAACCCCAGTGCCTTCTGCTGCAAGTTCTTCCAGTTGGGGTGTTAGATGGAGCACGGCGTCAGTGTTGGCACGGGGATGGTGGAACCAGTTGGGGCGTAGAGGTTGATGGTTTCTCTGCTGGATCGGATGTAGGGGCTTGGTCTGGCCTTGTTGATAAGGTGGCTGGTGAGGTTGTTGTAGATGGAGGAGTTTTTTTTTTTTTTGAAGGATGTCGGGCAAAGGGCTCCAATATGTTGGTATGTAATTGAGAAGGAGTAAGGCTTTGCGTTCGTCGATGGGAAGGCGGAGAAGTCGGATAAGGTCGACACTGGGAATATGAGTCTGGCGAATGTTCTTTTCTGGTTGAGGGAGAGCTGCAAAGGCAAAAGGAAAACATTAGAACAGAGTAATGGAAAGATTGCTAAATAAAGTAGTAGAGAAGGAACTTTGAGGGGGGGACTAAGTCCTTATTCTTGACATTCCTAAAAACTTCAAAGTGTACACGCGCCCGAACGTCCCGGGAAAATCCCATTTTGTTCATTGGGCTTACTACAGTTTAGACTCCATGTCACGGTTCTGAATCTAATCTCACAAAGTGAAATGCAAGATCAATAAATCACCAAAGAGTCCAAATTCGGCAAATCGTTTTGAAAAACTGATTTTTAGAAAGAAGTGCCAAACATGGGCTGCTTTGCCAGATACAGAGTCACCACCTAAATATTTTATTTTAGGGGAATTTAGGAAACCCTAACACGTGCCTAAGGCCACGTGTTCGTCATCACGAAAGTTGCCTTGGCTCGGGAACTTGGGTACGAGAGGGGAAGGTCATGCAATGAGCACCCCCGCTCGCCCGATCAAAGATCGGCCTTTACTAACATGATATGTTGTTTTTGAAAACACATGCGCTCTTATTCCGGTTATTAGCCTAGAATTACTATGTTATGCGCACGGCAAACAAGTATAGACTGGATCGCCTAAGCTGGAACGAAACATCTCATGTTTGTTTTTGAAAGCGGTTTGTTACTCGCAAGTAGGTTAAAATGCAGATTTTGCCACCCTCAAGTGGGCTTAGCAAAAAAATGGTGATTTGCCACTCTCAAGTGGGCTTAAAACTCACAATCAATGAATTGTTCCAATTCAAGTAATTCAACCTTCACCCACTGACAATCAGGCAGTTATATCATACAAGCAGTTAGCCTCATGGCAAGCATGCTATCATGGTAGTCACTCACACACATGCAAGGATGCTAAAGCATAAACACTAACCGAGTACTCTGAGCCAAAACAGGAACTAGTTAGTAATCAATGCATGATCCTAGTTCATGTTAAGATGGCTAATGCAACACATGCGAAATGTAACTAAGATAGACTCGGCTATTCTAAAATGGCATATGAGATGCTACAGATAACATGTATTCAACTTGGAATTGAAATACAATGCAGTTAGTATGATACGTCGAGCCCAGTGCATGCAAGACAGACGAATGAATGCAAACATGAGAACATAAGGATGCTAATTAGAACATGCCCTAAAACTAACCGTCGTAAGCTCGTAAATAAAAGGAAGAAAGAAGTGGGGGTTGGAAGACATGCATCACACACATGCACACTTATTGCAAAATTCGCCCTCTCGACGGAGGGTCCAAATAACAAGCTAACTAGCTAATCTAAGCTAATCTAATTAGACTAGTTATTACACAACGAAATGAATAACGAACTACAACCAATTATTACACAACTCTAACTAATTAACAAATTAGCTAAGTTAGCAATTAAATAAGTATATAAACTATATGATGTAGTCTGCCTCAGCTCTGCTTTGGATGACAAAGGATGCATGCATGCTCGAGTTACCTTGTTCGGAAATCCCTCGCGACGCCCCGATTTGCCTCTGTTTGCAATTGATCTCAGAAACTTGCACCAAGCTTCAGAGAGATGAAACTCCACCTTGGAAATCTGTAGGGATGCTGCTGACCAGATATTGGCCTTGGAGACCACCTGCCGACCACTTTTTGTGGTGAAAACCAGAAAAAGTGGTCGGCCAGCCACTTTATCCGGTCGACCGACCAGTTTTTGCTGCTGGTTTCTAGTTTTCCTTGAAGCACTGCAATACCAGCAAATTTCTCAGCCAAAAACCAGCTTTTCAACCTCCAAAAAGGTCCTCCAAGAACCTCAGTTCAATGGTGGGGTGTATGGTTAAGAGTTGTGGTGTAAAGGTGAAGAACAACACACACTTGTGCCTTAGGCAAAATTCAGAACCTCTGGAATGGAGAAGGAGAGCCTCTCTCAAAGAAAAACAAAGGGTTCAAGCTTCTTGGAGAAGCTAAAACTTAGATGCAATCCCTCCATACACGTGTATGGAGGATACAGTCTGTGTCCTCCAGCTGGCACAGCTGGCATCCATTCAATCTGACAAAACAGGGGGAAAGCTGCCGACCAGAAAAGGTGGTCGGCCTACTACTTTTAATGGTCGACCGACCACCCAAAGTGGTCTCCCAGGTAAAAAAGTGGTCGGTAGGGGGAATTGGTGGTCTCCTCACTGAAAGCAAGCCAATTGTGGGGTGGGAAACCAGAAAATGTGGCCCAAACACCAAGAAAACCAGTTTCTCAACCAGAAAATAGGCTGGCGGAGAGAAAAGTGGTCTCCAAGGATAAAAGCTGGTCTCCCACCCTTGTACCACTTCCAAAACATGGAAAGTACGGTTTGTACCCAAGACAAACCAAAACGGATGCAAGACGAGAGTTCGGAAGGCAAGACGCGCGACCGAGAGCCTCGAAAACTAGCTGTCGAGCATCAAAAGTTACATACGACCACAAAAGTGGTCTCCCGGACCACAGTGTCGCTCTAGACAGAGGAAAAAAGGTGTGTTCCAAAAACCGTGCCAAACGGAGAATGTTAAGCGGTCCCGAGCTGAGGCGCACGGCTGACGGCTCCGAAAATTGAAAACTAGCCTCCAAACGGGAACAGTGTCCTACAACCACGAAAAGTAACCTACGACCACCGAGAGATGGTCTACAAGACCTCTCCCTCCCTCTGAGAAGAGAAAACAAGACTTGGTCCACGGACCGAGTCAAAGTACAAAGGGTCCCGAGGTCCGGAGGCGAGACTCTCAGCCAAGAACTCCGAAACCTCGAAACGTGCACAACATGCACAATCACCGAGCGCTCAATCGATGACGTCTGAGTCTTAAGGTCGGTCAAAAATGGGGTGTCTACAGTTGCCCCTCTTTGACAGAACTCGAAAGTTATAAGTGATAGGAGTGAATGTCAAAGCCCAGAGACGACCCATTTTTGACAAGACCGAAGACTTGGACAAATAGGAAAGATAAACAAAGAGATGTGCCCGCAGGCAGGGGCAAAATGCAAAAGACATACATGAGGCCGAACATAACTTATGATCATGCAAAGAAAACTGTAATGAAGCACATATACACAATAAATGCAACAATTTAAGCAAGCGAATATAGACCAAACTACATCACATGCAGAAAGGATGTAAGAGAATTATACAATTCTCGTTATGTCTCACGTGGAGAATACAATACCTTTCGGTTCGTCTGGTCGCACCAGCTTCAAATGAACCGTGCATACAATGTCGGGCGTGCAAAAGAAGGAAACTTAACAGGTACAATATAGTTAGCAACACATGCTCAACGCCATATCAAACGCGGACATATATGGTGCCGATGGAAAAGTGCATAGCAATGCAAGTGAAACGTACGTGACGACGCATGCAAAGTATGGGTGCATGGCAATGCCAGTGAAACGTGCACAACAATGCAAGTAGTGTGCATAACAATGCAGGACAAGTGCAACTTCAAAAGCATGTTTCAAACAAAATGCTGAGTAAAGAAGTACAAGCGTTAAAGAGAGCAACTCAAACGCGACCTCCGATTTACCTCTCGGAGGGGTCGCAACGTACTCAAAAAGGATACACCTTGCTCTTGGCGAGTAACGACGGGCCACGCATCGAAGACTTGAATTGAAGTTCCCGCAGAGACATTTCGCGCCGAAAAGTGCACTTTTCTTGTACTTTCTCGAGAGCCGAGGACTCCAATCATCACCAAAATACACAGGGAGAACAAAGGGACCTTGGAGACCATCCAAGAGGATGGTCGACCACCTAGGCTAGTGGCCGACCAGTTTTTGCTCACCAAGGTGGTCAGCCTACCAGAAAAACTGGCTAGCCGACCAGTTTACAGAAATTCAGGGCAATTTTGTCTTTTAAGGCCGAATCTTTAAGTTCACTTATCCAAATCACTTTTGCTCACACCTCCAAGGCCGAAATCAGCTCCTCTTGCTCCCTAGACCCTTTTCTCTCTCAGATCTGCACTTTATACGCGTTTTCCAACGCCCCACAGGAAGTTGTTTTGCGAAAACTTTCGATTCTTTGTTTTGAACCGATTAAAATTTTTTTTCGGGGCTTCTTTCTCCATTTTCAACACTTAAGGTATGTTTGTCTCGAACTTTGGCACATTTTCTCGGGGGTTGACTTTTGTTGACTTTTTCCTTTCCCGAGAGTTGACTTTTGTTGACTTTTTACAATTTTGGCCCATTTTTGCTTATTTCTGCAGATTTCTTCGGATGACGGATCACTTTCATCACGACGGAGGTTCTCTACATGCCGAGGACGAGCCAGACATCATGTCATTGCCTCCGAGGATTCGGCCTTTCGACCCGGAGAGATACCACCCTTAGGAGCACGTCCTACCTCCTACCACCTTCTATCACTTTACCGACTTCGCGCGGCTAGCACCCGCGGACCTACTGCTACGGGAGCCAGAATCTCATCTATCTCACCAGGCGCGAGAGGTACGTGCTTCCTTTTACATTCTCTGCAATGTATTCGCCATTTTCTGCACATCTCATGCCTTCGCAATGTATTTTATCTGCTCATTCTGAACACATTCATATGCACAGTACTTCTGCTTATTCTTGCATACGGCTCGCACATAGTACAATATTGATTTGGCACGCAATTCATTTAGGACATGATGCTAACTTGGCACACAGCTCATAGCACAATATTCTGTTAATTTGGCATACAGCTCTCTCTAAACACACGGTTCATCCTGACCACACAGTTTATCTCAGGTACACAGCACATTTTCGGGCACACAGCTCATTTTTCGGGCACACAACTCACTTTTCAGGCACACAGCTCACTTTTCAGGCACACAGCTCACTTTTCGGGGGCACACAGCTCACTTTACGGGCACACAGCTCGTTTTTCGGGCATACGGCTCGCTTTTCTGTTTGAACACACAGCTCACATGTTTCATTTGCACGCAGCTCATACTGGACGCACAGTATTTGATTTAATTTGCACGCAGTTCATGCATTTCACTTTGAACACGCAGCTCAAACCTTTCAATTCTGAACACACAGTCCATACATTTTGTTTGCACGCAGCTCATACATTCCACTTTGAACACGCAGTTCATACATTTCAATTCTAAACACACAGCCCATACATTTTTGTTTGCACTCAGCTTATACATTCCACTTTGAACACGCAGTTCATAAATCTTCATTTCTGATCACACAGTTCATTTACTTCATTTCTAAACACACAGTTCATTTACTTTATTTGCACGTAGCTCATAGATTTCATTTTGAAACCGAATACATCTGTTCATTGTGAATGCAGGTATCTTCCCGTTCCATACGGGGTTATGGATTGATCCTTGCTAGGGAGTGGTATACGGAGCTCCCAGATGTTGTACGTCACATCGTGGACGAGGCAGGATTTGGACCTTTCTGTGCGGGGATATCACGTTATTCGGCGAGTAAGACCCTCATGGGGGTACTTGTGGAGAGATGGTGGGACACCACCAACTCATTCCACTTTTCAGCTACTGGGGACATGATGATGACCCCGTATGACTTCTCTATGTTGACGGGCCTTGACGTGGCCGGCCGACCGGTCCTCTATGACGTAGACATAGGCGAGTGGGAGGCAGCTTGGATTTATCTGCTGGGAGCCCGCCCGCCGATAGACAGATCATCAGGTAGAGTCAGGTACACCAGGTTTTCCGAGCGGTTCAAGAGGACTATGCCTGAGACTGTCGAGGAGATAGAACAATATGCCCGGGATTTTTTGATGTTCCTCATCAAGACCACTCTGTTCCCCGACAGGGGGAACACAGTTGGACTTTATTTGCTCAGTGCTTTGGTAGACCTATCACAGGTCAGCCAGTATGATTGGGGTGGCGCCGGCCTCGCTACCCTTTACTGTTATATGAGCGCGACCTCCCGTGGGCGAGGGAACATAGTAGGTGGCTACTGGAGAGCTTGGGAGGTACATTCTGCCCTCTTGATTTACATTTTTGCTTTTCATTATCTGTACACTGCACACATGGCACACATTTCATTCTGTATCCTACATTCTATATTCACATTTTGCACTTAGCATTCTGTATTTTCTGTACATTCTATATTCTGACAGCCACTGTCTTGTTTTTTCACAGCTATGGGTTTATGCCTACTTTTCGACATTAGCCCCTGCGCTCGAGGTGGAGGTACCTCTTGGCATCCCCTACTCTCGCAGATTTGAGGGTCGGTGTCGGCCGAGGACTCGGGAGACTTTGTCCTATCTCTGACAATTCTTCGATATTGTACGGCCGATGAAGGTAATCCAAAACTCTCAGTTCATCATGTTTTCATCTTTGGTTCATCTTGCATATTTACGACATCTAATCAGTTTATGCACTCGTTATCCGCAGATCACTTGGCAGCCCTGGGCACCCTTGTCAACAGATGCCCGGTTCTGATTCCCTAAGGCGTAGGCCACTTCTCGATACAAGACTTTATTTGAGGGGCCAGTTGGCAGGGCCTGGTTTCTGGGGGATCGCTTCATGCGTTAGACGATGGGCAACCCGGATTAGGGTATCCCCTCAGCACCTCCAAAGGGCATGCGATCCACTGAGAGACTCACTCCCCGGGAGGTCGAGGAGCTCATGTTGGGTACTGATACAGTTCTGTTGCTGGAGGAGGGAGAGTACGCGACCTACCGCCGTACATACATGATGCCTCCACTGTCAGATATTCGTGCCCCCACGAGGAGGGCTGCTGGCATGCCATCATCAAGTTGAGTTCGGGTTACAGATACCCCTTCGACTAGCAGGGCCGGCACATCGTGGAGTGGGGCTAGAGAGATCCCCCTGACTTACCAATATGTTGGGTGGCCGGATCTTCCGACCGAGCTGACAGGCTGGCGGTATGGGACATCCTACCCGATTCCATTGGAACCTCCATTACCTGATCATCGATACGCCAGTGACCCTGACTCGCCACCGGTATGCTTTACAGTTTTGATTTATCACTAAGATATTTAGACATTCATTCATTCATTCATTCACTGATGACTTGCACTTACATCTACAGCCTCCCAGAGAGTATACTGAGGGGTTTCTCGGAGTGGTGGCCTCACTCGAGAGCATGTTTCTGCGAAGGGAGACGCAGCTATTCATCGCCGGCGTCTTGGTACTTTTCAATTTCCTTGCATTTATCATACTTCTGATGATATACTGAAATTGAATATTCCATTACATTGGTTGACTGCATGTGTAGAACACATCTGACACACCATGTGGGGCCGAATATTGGAAGTCATAGAGATTCCAGAGAGTCGAACATTGAAGAATCAAGATTCTAAGCATTCGGCCATTGCCACGGAAACTCAGACCCAACCTTATTCGGCTAGATAGTCGATTAAGCAAGGGGCCGAGTGAAGATCGGTTTACTACAAAATATGCCGAATAGGAGGTTGGATTTGGAACTAATCTCGAGGCCCAAAGAATAAAAGATATAAATAGAAGAGACATCAGCCAGAAAGAGGCATGTGATAATTGTGGTGTTTAACTTAGAATACAAGTAATCTAGAATGAGAGACTGACTTGTCCATCGGAGTGCTAATTCCGGCACCCCCGACCGAAGTGTTTACTTCCTTTCAGGTGCCTATCGGTGGATCACGAGCGTCCCCCAGGATCAGAAGAGTATTTCCAAAAACTACTTCCCCACAACTGGCGCCGTCTGTGGGAATACTCAAGCATATCCATGGCGGACGTGACGGAGGATCCTCTAATAGTCACTGATGAAAACACGCAGATAGACGTTTTCACTCTAACAAACATGCACGGACCGGAGCTTCTCCCAGCAAGACGCGTTTTGAACTTCGCCTCACCTTCGACTCCAGAACATGAAGCAATGCAAGCGATCATAGAGCAGGCAAAGCAAAATGAGCAGAGGTTGGAAAACTTGATCGATGAGAACGAGCGCCTCCGTCAGGATTTGGCTTTGGAGGTAGCAAAATCCGAACAAGCCATGCCCCAAAATCCAGAGCGACTTCTGAAAGTAGGTGATCAACGACCTCGAGTCTGACTTCAAGACACCGATAGCAACTCTGACTTATTATCCCCGGATCCCAAGAAGAATGAACGATCTGAAGTTTCTAGTTCCTCTGGAGAAAGTCCGCATATAAAGTGGGCCCCCTCGTTCTACACCAGGCCATCAAAAGCGGTGGCACCCCCCAACTCAACAAGAAGGGATAGGCGGTGTGAATATCGCGAAGATCACGATCGTTACAGTAGCTGTGCCATAAAAGACCTTCAGGAGTTAGTCCAAGATGTTCAGCCCCAGCACCATGCCCAAACGTGCGCAACCAGACCAATTGTACTTCGACGGGAATCACCTCCGCTTGCAGTCATCCATATGATATATAGCTTGCCAACGGCCTCAGCCGTGCATACAATTCAAACACTTCCTGCATCCCAGAAGCAACTCACGCTGGCGAAACGACTGCATGAAGCTCCGAGTATCACCTTCGACAATTCTGATCTTATCGGCATAACAGTCTCCCACATTGATCCACTGGTCATTGAACTACGTGTCAACCGATTTACTATCGAGCGCGTTCTCATAGACTAGGAAAGTACTTCTAAGGTTATGTATTACAAGACCTTCATCAAACTTGGCTTAAACGAATCAGACTTGTCTCCGGCTCCTTATCCATTATTCAGCTTCAATGCAAATCCAGAATATCCATTGGGGAAAATCATACGACTCGTCCGAGCAGGCTCCCGAACAGTGGATGTGGAATTCTTGGTCGTCAGGCTGCCTTCGCCGTACAATCTCATCATGGGGCGAACTTGGTTGCATACTATGCGGGCTGTCCCAAGCACCTATCACCAACTTCTGCGCTTCCCGACAGAATACAGCATCGAGCAGATCCGTGGTTCCCAACAATCGGCACAAGTATGCTATCTCCTCTCCGGAAAGACACCAAAGGATTTGCAAGTTAATTCCATTGAGGTGCCGGATCATGAAAGCCTTGACAATGTCGGGTGGATCCCGAATGAGAAAACCACGGAAGACTTAGACCGAATTGAGATTGACGGCAATCCAGAGAGATTCTTCAGGGTCGGCGCCTCCCTGAATCAAGTTTACAGACAGCACTAGTATCCTTCCTACTCAATAATCTTGATGTATTTGCATGGACTCCATATGCCATGCCGGGCGTGGACCCAACTGTTTCAGAGCATCGTTTGAATGTTGACCCTAAGTGCAAGCTGATCGTTCAGAAAAGTCAGCGATCTGCCGCAGAGCACACTACCGCCGTGATTGAAGAGGTTGATCGGTTGCCGAATGTAGGGGCAATCAGGGAAGTTACTTACCCCACATGGCTCTCTAATACTGTAGTTGTGAAGAAGAATAACGGTACATGGCGAGTCTGCGTTGATTTCACGGACCTAAACAAAGCCTGCCCCAAAGACTGTTTTCCTCTCCCAAGGATAGACCAACTGGTAGATGCTACAGCATGCTATCAGCGCATGAGTTTCCTTGATGCTTACAGAGGCTACCATCAAATTGCCATGCATTCGGAGGACTAGGAGAAAACTGCATTCCTCACCCCAAGAGGAACCTACTGCTATAAGGTTATGCCTTTTGGGCTGAAGAATGCCAAGGCAACCTACCAGAGACAAGTCCCCACCATGTTCAAAAAGCAACTCGATCGCACAATGGAAGTGTACATCGACGATATGGTGGTCAAGTCAAAGGTAAAGCAGAATCATATAGCCAATCTTGAAGAAACATTCAGCATCCTACGCAAATATGGAATGAAACTGAACACTTCCAAATGTGCCTTTGGAATCGACTCTGGTAAATTCTTGCGATATGTCGTCAATCACCGAGGAATCGAAGCTAACCCAAGGTAGATCACAGCAATCCTGGAGCTCAGCTCCCCTCGATCAGTAAAAGAGGTGCAAAAGTTAATGGGCATGGCCGCCGCGCTCAACAGGTTCATCAGTCGTTCCACAGATCGCTGCCAACAATTCTTTCATACACTACGGCAGGGCAAGGCTTTTGAATGGTCCTTCAAATGTGAAGCCACTTTCAACGGCCTTAAGACATACCTCCGCTCAGTACCACTCTTGGCAACGCCCTCTCTTGGTGACCCACTCATTATGTATCTGGCAGTTTTCGGCCGGGCCGTCATTGCCGTGCTGATAAAGGAAGAGCTGGGAGAGCAACGGCCAGTGTATTTTGTGAGCAAGGCAATGGTTGACGCCGAAACACGCTACCTTCCGCTGGAAAAGCTCATCCTAGAGGAAACTGATGCATTACTTCCAGGGTCATAGCATTGGGGTACTAACAGACTATCCCCTCCGGTCTGTACTACGCAGTACAGAAGCTTCCAGATGTGTTTCAATGTGGGCTCTAGAACTCGGCCAATACGATATTCAATTTTTACCCAGAATCTCAATCAAAGGGCAAGTGCTTGCCGACTTTGTCGCCGAATTCACTGGTGTCCTGACCAACTTCAAGCCTGACGAAATTTGACCAAAGCCGAACTGGAGGATTTATGTTGGGGATATTTGGCAGTTGTATTGCGATGGATCGTCCAATCAGCGGGGCAGTGGAGCCAGAGTTGTCATCATGTCTCCTGACGGCGCAATAATTGAGCAGGCCATCAAGCTTGGCTTCGAAGCATCAAATAACGAAGCCGAATACGAAGCCCTCCTAGCCAGTTTACGGAACGTGCACGTTCTTGGCGCTCAGCGTTTGCTTGTGTTTTGTGATTCAAAACTGGTGATCAACCAGCTAAAGGGGGAGTACGCGGCAAGGAACGACTGCATGGCGGCCTATATGAAAACGGCCAATTCCTTGTTGGCAAAATTCGACCATCATGAGTTGAACCAGATAACATGTGATCAGAACACCCATGCAGACGCCTTGGCTTGCCTAGCCTCCGCCATCAACTCAGAGATTAAACGGACTATCAAAGTAGGTTTCATCCCAGAGCCAAGCATTGGCCCTTCGGAGGAAGTCCAGATTAACGTTATAGAATCTGTCCCAAGCTGGATGGATCTCATTGCTGCTTTCCTGTCTTCTGACGAACTCCTAGAGGAGAAGAAAGAAGCGCACAAGTTGCGAAACAAAGCCATGAGATACTACTTAGATCCGCCAGGAGGGCTCTATAAAAAATCCCTCTCTGGTCCATATTTGGAATGCGTGCACCCAAACAAAGTCGAGGAGCTTCTGACTGAGATACATGAGGGCAGTTGTGGTGCCCATTCTGGCAGGCGTTCTTTGGTCCATCGAGCTATAACACAGGGGTATTATTGGCCGACAATGAGAGCGGACGCCGAGTGTTATGCGAAAAAGTGTGAACAGTGCCAGAAGTTCTCCCCACTAACCCATTTGCCCGTAGAAGAGCTAAACTCTATTACTAATCCCTGGCCGTTTGCCCAGTGGGGGCTCGATATCGTAGGACCATTCCCGAGGGCCCCAGGGAATAAGCGATACTTGATCGTCGCAACAGATTACTTCACAAAATGGGTTGAAGCGGAGGCATTAACACACATTCGAGACGTTGATGTTAAACGCTTTGTGTGGAGGAACATCATAACACGATTCAGCATTCCAAGAGCCCTTATTTCAAACAACGACACTCAATTTGATTGTGGTGTTTACCGAGAACTGTGCGACAAATATGGTATCCAGCCGTATTTTTCTACGCCGGCTTATCCCCAAAGCAATGGTCAGGCCGAAGCTTCGAACAAATCCATCCTGGACGACATCAAGAAAAGGCTGGAGAAAGCCAAAGGCAAATGGGTCGAAGAATTGCCGAGTGTATTATGGGCTCATCGAACAACGCCGAGGAGATCAACTGGAGAAACTCCGTTTGCCCTATGCTTTGGCAACCAGGCGATCTTACCCCTAGAGATCGGCCTCCCGACCCTCAAGTCGCAAGTTTTTGATACAAGCCGAAACGACATGATGCTGGATTTGGATTTGATTCTAATCGAGGAACGAAGAGACCGCGCCCTTGCATCCATGGCACGGTACCAGCAACAGTTGGCGAAATCATACAATCAACGAGTTCAGTTACGCCGCTGCACACCAGGAGAATTGGTCCTAAAGAAGGTGCTTCCAGCCGACAGGAAGTCGGCTGATGGAAAACTTGGTCCAAACTGGGACGGCCCCTATCAAATAGATTCCATCGCAGGAACAGGGGCATATCAGCTGAAAGATATGACAGGAAGGAGTCTTCCAAGGCCTTGGAACTCGACCCACTTGCGAAATTTTTATCATTAAACCCGACCTGTGGGGAATGATTTTAGTGTTAAACGATTCGTCATGTACAAATTCCACTTTTGTAATACGAGGATTCTAGTCGAAAATTGTTCTAAAAGTGTTCCGGAAAAGCCTCTGGATTCGGAGCGCCCTTCGTGGATATCACGATCGGCCAATCAAAGTCTCCGGATTCGAAGCCCCTTCGGCACATGACGCCATTGGGCCGAAAAAGCCTCCAGATTCAGAGTGCCCTTCGTGGATATCATGATCAACCAATCAAAGTCTCTGGATTCGGAGCGCCCTTCGTGGATATCACGATCGGCCAATCAAAGTCTTCGAATTCGGGGCCCCTTCGGCGCATGACACCGTTGGGCCAGAAAAGCCTTCGGATTCGGAGCGCCCTTCGTGGATATCACGATCGGCCAATCAAAGTCTCCAGATTCGGAGCCCCTTCGGCGCATGACGCCGTTGGGCCGGAAAAGCCTCCGGATTCGGAGCGCCCTTCGTGGATGTCACGATCGGCCAATCAAAGTCACCAGATTCGGAGCGCCCTTTGTGGATATCACGATCGGCCACTCAAAGTCTCCGGATTCGGAGCGCCCTTCGTGGATATCACGATCGGCCAATCAAAGTCTCCAGATTCAGAGCGCCCTTTGTGGATATCACGATCGGCCACTCAAAGTCTCCGGATTCGAAGCCCCTTCGGTGCATGACGTCGTCCAAGCCTGAGCCTAGAGCTTAATAAATACCTAAAGAAAATGCTGGATTCGGAGTCTTATTAACACTTTTTGGGCAATGTAACGAGCATACTGAATAAAAATTTAGTGACGTGCTCCATTAGGACGAGCCAGCTAAAACCGTTCGAACAATCTTTGTCCAACAAAGCACAAAACATGCAAACATATATATGCCAAAGAATTACATAATTACGCAACTTGATAAGTAATTATAAGGCAACAGAAATATTAACAACATAGCATCTTATTCATCTGACAAGTAATTACATAATTTTCGATGCAATCCGCGCCTAAACATTACAACGAATATTTTTATGCGGCCTCTCCCTCATCGTCGCTCTTTTTAACCTCAAAGGTGGAAAAGGAAAAATGATTGTGTTGGTACCATGGCAACGCCGAATCGACACCCTTTGCTTGAAGAGCCTCTGCGGCCTGAAGTGCCGCGATCCAACCGTGCTTAAATCCCCGATTCTCGCATCGGCGGACCTCTTCTGCAAGTTTCTCCTTCATTTTGTCGATCCCAACCTTCCGGCCCGCATGAAAGCCTTGCTCATAACCTTTGGATCTCGCATTTTCTACGGCAAACATGTTAGCCGTGTCTCGATCGGCAATGGCATGACTCAATAGCTGTTGGGTCACCCTTTCATCCATGATTGGATTAGATCAACCCGCCACGTGTAGCTCGGCGGCTTTAGCCATCCTAAGCTCATTAAGTTCGCGCTCGGCTTTCTCCGCCCAAACCTCCGAACTGCGGACCCTTTTGTCCATCTTCTCTATCTCCCACCGCGCGGCGCGTAGGAGCATGCCGACTTCATAAGTGGTGTACAGCCCCTTCACCGCCCCGTGGATTCCCTCTCGAAAGACATCGAAATCTTGTTGGCCAACCATCGACTGCTGCACCTCCGATGGAAAAATCTGTCGAGCAAATTCGACCGCCACCACTAGGTCCCTGATAATGGAGTCCGCCTCCGTCATCAGTCTGTTCCCCACGAAAACTGTGAAACTCAATGGTTGCGGTCGCGGAGAGCTTCCCCGTTGTTGTTTCTCCCTTCGGGGTGATCTGCTTCGACGACTTGGAGGCTGATGTTTTTCCCGTTCTTTGGACACCCCACTTCCCGCACGGGTGGCTTCTCTGCGGCGATTCATCGCAGTATCAAGCTCAGCCAAAGTTTGACCTTCGCCTCTGCTGTTGAAGAAAACTCTATTTGCCATTCACGATAAGTTGTCTTGAAAACACAGTAAATGAAGTTACTGGCGCAAACAGCCACCCCCATTTATTTCTAATACTTGCAGGGCCCCCGAGGCAATTTCATTAACGCTACTCTCCAAACAAACTATCTAAATGGAAATTTTTGATCAATGCCTTCGAAGTTCATGCACTGGCTGGGGCAAGGGCAGATTTATTAATCTATCCGGCCGCGTACCCTGGCCTCATGCCAATCGACATGTGCCGCAGCCAGTTCATCTATTTTTGGCTTTCAAAACGACCTAACCATCTAAACGGCAATTTTTGATCAATGCCTTCGAAGTTCATGCACTGGTTGGGGCAAGGGTAGATTTATTAATCTAGCCGGCTGCATACCCTGGCCTCATGCCGATCAATATGTGCCGTAGCCAGTTCATTCATCAATTTTTGGTTTTTAAAACGACCTAACTATCTAAACAGCAATTTTTGATCAATGCCTTTGAAGTTCATGCACTGGCTGGGGCAAGGGCAGATTTATTAATCTAGCCGGCCGTGTACCCTGGCCTCATGACGATCGATATGTGCCGCAGCCAGTTCATTCATTCAATTTTTGGCTTTTAAAATGACCTAACCATCTAAACAGCAATTTTTGATCAATGCCTTTGAAATTCATGCACTGGCTGGGGCAAGGGTAGATTTATTAATCTAGCCGGCCGCGTACCCTGGCCTCATGCCGATCGACATGTGCCGCAGCCAGTTCATCAATTTTTGGCTTTTAAAACGGCCTAACCATCTAAACGGTAATTTTTGATCAATGCCTTCGAAGTTCATGCACTAGCTGGGGCAAGGGCAGATTTATTAATCTAGCCGGTCGCGTACCCTGGCCTCATGCCGATCAATATGTGCCGCAGCCAGTTCATTCATCAATTTTTGGCTTTTAAAACAGCCTAACCATCTAAATGGCAATTTTTGATCAATACCTTCGAAGTTCATGCACTGGCTGGGGCAAGAGCAGATTTATTAATCTAGCCGGCCGCGTACCCTGACCTTATGCCGATCGATATGTGCCGCAGCCAATTCATTCACCAATTTTTGACTTTTAAAACGTCCTAATCATTTAGTCGGCAATTATACAACATTTGACCCAAAGCAATTCCATTCATCAATAATAGCAAGGTACAAAATGAATTTTCATTAAGTAAATTGGGCACAAATTGTAACCATTTTACATATGAAAATTACTAAGCAAAAAACTGTAAAAAGCTGAAAAATACATGCAAATCCTAAAACAAAAAACAAGCGCCTTCGAAATCAGCCATCGGAATCAGACTCCAGCGGCTCAACATCCACTTGCTCATATGGAATTGGCGCAGCCAAAGACACATTAGCGGCAACAAGGGCTTTGAGCCAGCCATGTTTAAAGCCCCGATTCTCAAACTTGGGGACTTCGTCTATGTATTCATCATAAGCAGATTTTTTCCTGGCATCAAATGTGCTGGAAGCCTTCAGGTCAGCTGTTTCCTTCGCCGCCTTCATCTCTTCTAACTCAACCTTCAATTTAGAATTCACCTCCTGGGTCAATCAAAGCGCAACGTCACCCGCATTCGCCCTCTCCTCGGCGACCGATCTCAAATCTTCAGCATTATGGGATCTCTCCAACTCGGCCTTGGCACAAGTGCCCTGGATCTGTGCCCTACTCCTTTGGCCCTCAACCTCCGCTTGTAAATGGTCAATCTGCTCCACGGCATCATGATAGCGACGGCCCATGTCGGCTATCCTTCCGATGGTCTGCAAAACAGGAAGTTAAAACCAAAATAATGTGTAAGGAGAAAGACATAGTCAAGATATGTACCAAAAGAGCTGATTGCGCGACCAACGCGATTACAACCAGATCCGGCTCTGCCCGAAAAGCTGCCTTATTAGTAGGCAGTGAAACAGACATCACCAAACTAAGTGCAACCACTAGATCTTTGATTACCGAAGCATCGGAGAAGATCGGTGTATTTTTCATCTTTGGCTGAATAACAAAAAGTACAATCACATCTGATTCCTCCAAACGAGGCCGTTTGTCGGCGCGATCTTTTTCTGAACCGGCCTCGACATCGGCAGGGCGCTTCTCCACCCTTTGCTCAACTTCTACACTGGCCTGCACCAAGGGTTCCGTTTCGATGCTTCCTCCTTTTGCTGTCACTTTCTCAATAACGGGCAGGGAGGACTGAGACGGAGACTGAGATTCAGCAGCCCGAATCTCCTCTGCCCTCCGTTGCGCAGCTAGCCTTTCCACATTCACTTTCTTGGCAAGCTTAGTGAGGCTCAGCCCAGCCATATCTTCTGGGCACGCGCCGGGAAGATCCTCCAGACCCTGAAAAATATCGTCAAGTGGACGGTCCTCTCGACCCGATGTGGACGGATTATCACCCGAATTGAGGCCGGCTTCCTCAAATGCTAATTTCAAAGCCTCGTCAACCTCTGTTTCACCTTCGTCTGATTCGGTGGCCTCAGCTACTTCTGGTTGCTCTGAATCTGATTCCTCGCAGCCGACTTGCCTCAAATTTTTTAAGTCAGTCAAGATACGGGCGACAAGAAACTCCTCACTGATCGGAATTGGGATATTTTCTGCCGCAGAAAAGGTTGTATAAGTCGGCTCGTAGCGGAGCAGAACATGGGCCGCCCTTCCCTGCTTCTAAAGACTCCGTCGGCTGAAGTACTTGAGCGCAGTCTTGATTTCTGAAAGGACGGCGTCGTCAGTTGAGGTCAAGATTTTCTTCAAATCGTTCCCTGTAAAAGTAAAATCATAAGGCCCCAAAAACGAAGCTTTATAAATTTAACAAATGAATAAAAGATGATACTCGGCCACCTGGTTCGCCCCTCTGTCTAGGAATACGATTAAGGCGATCCTCGCCTTCGCTGAATTCCCAGTTTCCTTGGACGACGACCATAACATCATCGACTCGCTTCCCAGAGCTGGAAAACATAGTCACTAGTTAATGGTCGGTGTCTTTGGCTCTAAGGAAATAACGCCCGTGCCGACCAGAAGACATGGCCAAGGTGTAGCAATGCCAAATAGCGGGGATGCCAAGGTTAAGCCCAAGGCGGTGGTTTAGTGCGATAATCCCCATCACAACCCTAAAGAAATTGACGTTGGGCTGCGAAGTGATTAACTCCTAATGGCAAAGCACGACCCTAAGGAGTGGGTGAAGGGGGAAACGGACCCCACCCTCTGTGATTGATAGAAGAGGGAAGACGATGGTGTTTTCATCAACCCTCTCCATATCATGGGTGCCGTCTGCCACAAAAGACAGACAGACGTCATCGGGGATGGAAAAATGGTGTCAGAAGCTAGAAATTCGATCCGGTGAGAGAAGATCTTTTAAATGTTTCGCCATTATCCCCAGCCAATATGATTATGCTAAGCCAAAAAACAAAGCAAAGAATGAGAGAACTTACAAGTGGCGAAGGAGGTAGAGAAGAGTAGGAGGTCGCAGAGGTAGTTCGGAAGGCAATCCAGCGACGGGCGTCTAAAAGCGTGTATCTATTTGAAAAGACGTCGAAATTTTAAATCACAATAAACGAGAGTGTACGAAGAGGCGGGAAGTTGAAATGATAACTGAGAAGCGTATGGACAAGCATTCGCGTTGGAATACGATCAGCCACCGAATTTCGACTCTGACTCTTCGAGTACAAAGCCAAACACTCCAGCCAACTGCCGCTAGTGGAGTGCTTGGGGGGCAATTATGGGGGCCGAATATTGGAATTCATAGAGATTCCAGAGAGTCGAACATTGAAGAATTAAGATTCTAAGCATTCGGCCATTGCCACAGAAACTCAGACCCAACCTTATTCGGCTAGATAGTCGATTAAGCAAGGGGCCGAGTGAAGATCGGTTTATTACAAAATATGCCGAATAGAAGGTTGGATTTGGAACTAATCCCAAGGCCCAAAGAAAAAAAGATATAAATAGAAGAGACATCAACCAGAAAGAGGCATGTGATAATTGTGGTGTTTAACTCAGAATACAAGTAATCTAGAACGAGAGATTGACTTGTCCGTCGGAGTGCTAATTCCGGCACCCCCGACCGGAGTGTTTACTTCCTTTCAGGTGCCTATCGGTGGATCACGAGCGTCCCCCAGGATCAGAAAGGTATTTCCAAAAACCACTTCCCCACACACTACATTCACATACTATATCTGCAAGCACACACTCTACGCAGCATTCCCGCATCTGCATCTGATATACATACTTTGGCTGATATACTCAAACTGCCTTTTTCAGGTCCCATCACTACAGGCTGGGCCATCCAAGCCCTCTTGAGGAGCCGGGAGAGGGGGCTCTACTCGCAGCCGAGGCAGACGTAGAGCGCCTATCAGCGATGACGAGGAGTCCAGCGAGGAGGAGGAGTCTGCGCACCCTCAGTCAGAGACATCTGCAGGCAGAGAGGAAGACTCTGGCTCCAGTTCTGAGAGTGGAGGTGATCCCAGGGAGGGTTCCGAGGACGCAGCTCCGATTTAGATGGTGGTGCTGGTAGAGGTGGTGCAGAGGCTGCTCAGCCTAAGAGGATAAAGAGAGCCTCCCAATCTTGAGCCTGACAGCACTGATGCAGATGTTCTTGCTTTATTTTCTTTTTTTCTTTTTTTTTTTTACTAGTAGTTGTAGCACATCAACTTTAGACAGTTTTATTTTCTTTAAAACTTGTACCCTGTTGTAAAATGTTGTAACAAAAGAAGCTATGATGGAATGAAATAGCTTTTTGTTCAATAAGTGTTGTATTTTGCATTCTTAGCATCACATCGCATCATTTTGCACAAAAATGAGATTAAATGGAAATCGAGCATTATACATTGCCAAGTCAGGTAATGAGCCAACATAGCAAACTAAACAGCTTAACTTACTAAGAAACAACAAAACCTCAGCAAGTTTACAACTGGATAAGCAAATTTCGACAATGTTGATAAACAAAGAGCAACAATTCGATGAACAAAACTCGACAACTCGATAAACAAAATTTAACAACTCGATAAGCAAAACTTAACAACTCGATAAGCAAATGCATTTCGGACAAACGGGGCGACGGAACGCATCCGAAACAGAGGTAAACTCAGACCTTCAACACTCCCAACACATGGAAAGGCTAGGAGCTCTCTTCTAGAGACTAGGAAAAGGCCAAAACCAATTTTTCTCCATGGCCGACCACCAAAAGTGGCTGGCCGACCAGGTTTTTGCTCAGTAGACCAGTTATGTGGTCGGCCGACCAGAAAAACTAGCTGGCCGACCAGTTGGCATGGTGACCTCCAGATTTTTGACACTTGTCCTCCAAACAGTGCCTTATCCTCCATAAAAGTTCCAGCTTCATGGTTCTCTCATTCCATCTCAGTTTTACATCAAAATGGAGGCATTTCTCATCCAAAATCTCACAACTTGGATTGCTACCTTTGACGGCTCGGAAAAGTTGAACTTCCGAGGCTTCGGCATAAATACACTATTCACGCTGAGTCGCACTCCGCTGCACCTTCCATTTCTCCATGCCGTGGCAAGGTTTTGGAACCCGGTAACACAAGTCTTTAGTTTTGGCAGGCAAGAGATGTGTCCTACCTTCGAAGACTTCCAAGCTTTGATGGAATCCGAGCGCAACGAAGAAATCTTGCCCCAGCTTCACTTCGGCCACGCCCAAGCCTTAGGACGAATGTGTGGGCTCACTATGCATGACGCTCGGTCTTTGATTCGCGACGGAGAATTGGACATCCTCAGCTTGATTCATTGTTTTTCCAATGCCGGTGACCGCGGTGATCACCACTGGCAAGGTTTTCGGCAACATGCCCTTTGCTTGTGCATGTTGTCTCACTTTTTACTTGCCCCAGGCTTCAGTGGGCCTAGCGTTCGTTTGATTGAAGTTGCCCAAGGCTTGAAAGAGGGCAAGAGCTGTATTGCCATGACATTGGCCGAGACATTGATGGGCTTGGATACTTTCCATTGCCGGGAAACAACCAGATTTGCAGGGAGTCCACTACTGCTACAAGTAATATTCCCACCCTTCCTCACATATATTACTCACATCACTCGGCCCTCAGGCTCGATTTTTCTCACAGAACCCTTTTTTCACTTTTCTCTCAACGTACACCTCTCTATTCTTTATTCTCTCATTTTTCATCCCTCCCCAGGTGTGGTTGATGGACAAGTTGCAGGTTGTGGACTCTTGCCTAGCATACTCAGCTCGCGGCTACTTCTTCCGGCGACGTCTAGTCGATGCCCTTGATGGGGGATGGTGGTTCGACTGGATGTGCAGTTTGTCCGCAGACCGTATTGCTTGGCGTTGTCCTTGGCTTAATCTACCAGCAATGAGCTACGGCATGTCCCAACAGACCGGGATTCAGTTAATTGGCCTGACACACTGCGTGTTCTACTTTCCTTTCCGGTTCCAGTGCCAGTTTGGCCATGATCAGATTTGCCCGGCAGAGGGGATAAAGTACCCGGCAGAGGGGATAGAGTACCCAGCTGCATTTCCGGTCCAAGGCGCACAGCTAGCTCGGTATGCCACGGCATGGAGGACGAGAGAGCTTCTGGCCCCCGCTCCCACTTTCAGTTACACCCTTTCTAATGAGTGCATAGATTGGCTCAATGAAGAGGCACAGATTGGACCCAACTTGGCATCAAAGGCTTTGACCAGCTTTAGGAGGGGGCGCAAGAACACCTGACTATGCCCCTGATTTATTTGTTTTAATCAGTACTTTCAAGTTTTCTTTATGAGTGTAATAAAAAAAAAACTTCAATTTGTATGCAAGAGCAGAAGAACTCTGTATTGAAATCAATAAAATTGAAAGTTGTGGGTATTGAAAATTTCCTGTTTAGTCTAAAAATGGTCTAAGTTGTAAAAGATTAATTTGAGCAAAATCAACTTTTATTAAAACTTTTCCAAAACCATTTTCGATATGGATCAGAACTGGACAAGCCTGAGATCTGTCACTGAAATGTACAACCCCAGATCCCGACAACTGGAAAGTTGCCCCTAGTCTGAATAGCGCTGTACCGGAGATCACAACCGAAGCTCTTAAATGTGGAACAGACAAAGATGACCAAACATGATCACATAGACAAAGTTGATCGGGGAAATGTTTATGGTTGGACTTCAAGATGAAGTTGCCTACGTTTCCCAAAGATGGGAATCAAGCCTTACGTAGTTCGGCTCAGGTTCGGTCGTGTATTAACCCTCACCTTTTACGCTCTAACTTTTGCCAAGGTTGCCCTTTGCGGGTTTTCAACCTTGCGAGCTCAGTTTTTATAATTCTAAATTTTCTGTGCTCTAACTTTTGCCTAGGTCGCCCTTTCGGGTTTTCAACCTAGCGAGACTCTCAGGGATAATATTTCTTCAATTTATCCATGTTAATCGGCTGTGAGAACTCTAGGCCATCTAGGTCCATCAGAACGACAACTCCACCTGACCAAATACACTTAATGATGTAGGGACCAGTTCAATTGGGTCTGAATTTGCCCTTAGGGTCATGGATGGGAGCTCGGTTGTCTTTGAGCACCAAATCTCCTTCCTTCAAATTTCTGGACTTAACCTTCTTGTTGAAAGCCCGAGCGATTCTTCGTTGATAACCCTAAACATGGTACAATGCTTTCAGCCTTCACTCGTCAAAGAGCATGAGTTCTTCAAACCTGCTCTGCTGCTAATCTGCCTCAGCTACCTGGCACTCAGCCAATACTTGTAATGACAGAACCTCAATTTTGATAGGTAGAATGGCCTCCATCCCATAAACCAATGAATACGGAGTCACCCTAGTAAAAGTTCTAATTGAAGTCTGGTAGCCCCACAGAGCAAATGGCAACTTATCTGGCCAGTCCCGATAGGTTTCCACCATCTTCTGCAAAATATGTTTGATGTTCTTGTTGGCGGCCTCAACTGCTCCGTTGGTCTGCGGCCGATATGTGGATGACTTATGAAAAGCCACGTTGTATTTTTCCAACAAGTCAATCACTTCCTTCTTGAAGTGGGAACCGTTATCTGAAATAATCTCGTTTGGGACCCCGTAGCGACAGATGATGTTGTTCCTGATGAACTTCGCAACATGTGAAGCCTTCAACACCGCATAAGATTGGGCCTCAACCCACTTTGTGAAATAGTCTATCGCGACAAGAATGAACTCATGCCCATTAGACCCTTTGGAGTGACAGCCCCGATCGCATCGATTCCCCAAACTGAAAATGGCCATGGTGAAAGTCATATTGTACAGCTTCCACGGTGGGATGTTCATACGGTTTGCATGAATCTGACATTTGTGGCATCGCCGAACAAAGCCAATACAATCCTCCTCCATGGTAGACCAGTAGTAACCTTGTCTAAGGATCTTCTGGGCTAGCATCACCCCATTCATGTACGCTCCGCACTTTCCTCCATAGATGGCCTCCATTAGGTACTTCGATTCTTCAACATCAACACACAGCTTATGCATTCCCAGATAATCTCTCTTATACAGTTTACCTCCGCAGATGATGAACTGAGCATCCATTCTTCTGATTGCCCTTTTATGCTTGGCATTTGCCCCTGGTGGATATATTTCTTTCTTCAGGAAGTTTCATACATCGTGATACCAGGGATTCTCATCTTGAACCTCATCTATGGCAGTAATCAGCTCGTAATCCAGCACAAATTTCTGGTCAATGATGATCGGACGCATCCGGACTCCAAAAAGGATGTCTATCATGGAAGATAGAGTTGCTAATGAATCTGCGAACCTGTTGTTCTCTCTTAACAGATGAGAGAAGTTTAGCTTCTCAAACCAAGCAATCAACAAGTCCAAGGTCTGATGGTAGATTCTCATCTTTTCTTCTTTGACTTTCCAGTCTCCTTTACCTTGAGATACCACCAGGTTCGAGTCCCCGATGATGTCCAACCGTTTTGCCCCTAGTTCTAGGGCGGCTTCTAAACCAGCAATGCATGCTTCATACTCTGCTTCGTTGTTCGAGACTTTGAACCGGAGCTTAAATGCTAGAGGGATACGGGAATTGTCGGGTGCTATCAGCAACACCCCTATCCCATACTCGTATTAGTTTGACGCTCCATCAAAGTACATCGTCCAAGTTTCGTCTTCGATATGCAAAATAGCCTCATCTGGGAATAAGTACTCAACTGCTTCATCCCTTTCAACTGGGTGATCGGCTAGGAACTCCGCTACCGCTCTTCCCTTTACTGACTTGCGAGTCACATACTTCAGATCAAATTCGGAAAGCAGAAGCAACCAACGGGCTAGCCTACCTGTAAGTGCTAGTTTCTCGAAGAGATATTTGATGGGATCTAATCTTGAAACCAACATTACAGAGTGAACTAACAGGTAGTGCCGCAGCTTCCTGGTAGCCCATACCAAGGCCAAACAAGCCTTCTCGAGTGGAGTGTAGCGGGTCTCGTAATCCAACATCTTCTTGCTCAGGTAGTAGATAGTTTTTTCCACTTTGTCCTCGGACTCTTGTGCGAGCATGTAGCCCATTGTAGTTTCAGTCAACAGTTTCCCCGGCTCAGGTGGTGACAACACAGGTGGGTTCTGTAAGTATTGCTTGATCTGTTCAAAAGCAGCTTGGCATCGGCCGTCCCATTGGAACTTCATTCCTTTCTTTAGGAGACCAAAGAGTGGTTCACAAGTCAAGGTTAATTTAGCAATAAACCGTCTTATGAATTGCACTTTACCTAGAAAACCTCGCACCTCCTTTTCAGTCCTCGGTGGTGGCATTTCTAAGATGGCCTTGATTTTGGAAGGGTTGACTTCGATACCTCTCTGTGTAATCAAGAACCCCAGCATTTTCCCTGCTGTAACACCAAATGTACACTTCTGAGGGTTTAACCGCAACCAAAATTCCCTAATCCTTTGGAAAAAAATTTGTAAGGCGGTGTAGTGGCTCTCTCTTTCTTTGGACTTGACAATCATGTCGTCCACGTACACCTCAACCTCTTTGTGGATCATGTCGTGCAATATCGTGGTCGCGGCCCGTTGATATGTAGCTCCAGCATTCTTCAACCCAAATGGCATCACCCTATAGCAATATGTCCCCCACGAGGTGGTGAAAGCAGTCTTCTCCCGGTCTCCGGGTGCCATCAATATCTGATTGTAGCCAGAAAAGCCATCCATGAATGAGAGCAGAGCATGCCCTGCAGTGAAGTCCACTAATTCATCGATATGCAGTAGAGGAAAGTCGTCTTTCAGACTGGCTTTGTTCAAATCCCTGAAGTCCACACATACCCGAATTCTGTTGCCCTTCTTCGGCACCAGAACTATGTTGGCCAGCCAAGTTGGGTACTCAGATACCAGCAGGAACCCTGCGTCAATTCTTGGTGACCTCTTCTTTAATCTTGAGAGCCCAGTCCGGGCGGATCCTTCTGAGTTTCTGTTTAACGGGTCGGGCCTCTGGGTCAAGAGGGATCCGGTGCTGTACAATCTCAGGATCGATTCCAGACATGTCTTCATAGGACCACGTGAAAACATCTTTGAAATCTTTTAATAAAGCGACTAGGCGCTCGCGCTCCTCCGAAGACAACGTGGACCCGATCTGGACCAGCCGTGGGTCCTTCTCAGTACCAACATTAACTGTAGTGATTTCATCAACCAAGGGTTTAACAAATCTCTCCTGCTCTTGCTCAATTAATCGTTGTAAAATCGGAGGAATTTCTTCCTCGTCGTTTTCATTAAAATTTTGAAAGTCCTGATTAATACAATAAATCAAAGGCACAGAAAAGTACTCAGAAACCATAGCCATTCCATTCTCATTAATCACTTCCAAATCGTCTGATTCCTCTGTTACAACAGACTCAAAAGAGAAAGAGAAAGACAACCTAGACAGGACTGTGGCATCCGGGTTGTCACCCCCAGGAATACCGGACTCAGACTCAGATAAGCTAGAACCTGATTCTGACTCCACAGACTCGGTGGAATCAGATTCTGGCTCACTACCTGACCTGGTGCTGTTTGATAAAAATCCCTCCTGGTACTACCAGATGAGGGAGGGTGCGATGGATGCATCTAAAATGTTTGAAGGTGGGCTCGCAACCATTTCATTCCCGATCATGGATACCGAAAAGTTATCCCCCAAGCACTTCTATACAATCGGAGGATCTGAAAGTAGACAAGCCAGTGCTACCCCCATTTCAATCTCGGTGTTCTCAGAATCCACTTTCTCACACTGCTCAACTTCAGCTGATGGGTCTGTCTGCTCCTCAGCAACATCATCCCCGGATAACTGTAGGTCAAAGAATATCTCAAACCCTGGCAAGCAACGCTTCTCTGCGTTCAACCATGGCTCTGGGAAGCTGCAAAATGGAAAATCATCCCCTTCCCGGACAAAGCGTCCGTTTAGGGTACCCTGGATGGGTCAGTACATTAACTCATAAGGTTTCCCCGCCTGCTTTGCTCTGACTCTCCCAGCCATCTCCTTGCCTTTCCTCACCCAGTCTTCTTTGGTGGGCAGATAACCCAAACCAAAGGTATGTGGGTTGTGCAGCACTTTGGCCGATATTGCAATATCCTTCCGACCACTTCTTCCTAGTCCCATCCCAGGGATGTGTTGGAGTTTGTTCATGAGGTATACTGACTGAGCGCTAACATACAGCCCTTCATCAACAGCTAAGATGTTCTGTACGACTCGGGCCTCGGCTAGGGTAAAACCCGATAGGAACACATCCTTCGTGCCATGCTCGATTTCCAAAACTGGTGTAGACACTTCTGGCGGCGAATGGATTGACGAATTTCCAAAAACTATAGCCACCCCTTTCCCGTGAGGGTATTTCAACATCTGATGCAGGGTGGAAGAGACTGCCTTCACCTGGTGCAGCCACGGTCGCCCCAGGAGTAGATTGAAGGTTACGAGAACGTCCAAGACATGAAAGTCAATCTCGTGTTGTCCTGGACCAACCTGAGTCTGAATTTTCATAGTCCCCATCACCTCTCTGGTTGTGTTATCATATGCCCTTATCACCTGGGCTGTTGGCACAAAGTCTGCGGGCTTCAACCCGATTACGTATGCCGTCCTTGACGGGCATACATTAATAGCAGATCTCGTGTCAACAAGAACCACCGGTATCCATTTGTTTCTACACTCCATAGAGATGTAGAGCGGTTTGTTATGATTCGCGCCCTCAGGTGGCAATTCATTGTCGAAAAAGGTCAACATCGGGGAAGCCCCTCCCAGAAAAACCAATCCCACCAACTGTTCAGGCGTGGTGTCTATTGAGAGTTTGGCCTTGTCCATTACCGATAGGACAACTTATCTATGAACACGTGAAGCCATAAGTAGTCCCCAGATAAAGATGTCTGCTTGTATCTTTTTCAACTACTTCAGCACAGCCTCTTCTTCAAGTAGCTTCTCTTTCTGCTTCTCCGACTCCTTGTCCTTCCCGGACGCCTCTGGTTGATCTAGGTGCAGGGGCTTGAAATACCGCCCACTCCTAGTCATATGGTCAACTTCACCAATATACCAGGTATCATCTGGTTGATTGCTCCCCCAGTCCTCATCGGTGTGGGCAAGACATAGGTTATCGTCTTCCCACCACATTCCATCGGCAGCCGACAGACACCTGTTCGGCTCCGTTACAACTGTCCTTGTACCCACAGCACCTTCCGTCCATAAGCTCGCAGCACGCTCTATTCTTGTGCACACAGCTCGTTCAGTCCCCATAGGGGCTTTGGCCTTTCTGGCTCTCTCAAAATCTTCGATCCCTTCCTGTTCAAACTGCTTCAGTGCAGCCTATTGTTCAACATCTCCTGTACTCAAAATACCCAAATCCTGAGCGAAATTCTTGGCACCGGTGCTCTCCGGCGATGCATTCTGATTTCCAGCCCTTCCGGCCACAGCTGATATCCTTGTCCCTGACAGGCCATGTTCTGGCTGCGATTCTTCAACAACATCTGGTTGGTCGTCAAGCCACCCTGTAACCTCTGTTGACCCATCAAGATCAAACTAGTTGACTGTCATGTCTCCTAAGTCTTGTTCGTTGAAAAACTGAAGGTTAGAAATGCCTCCTTCCAGTGCTGCTAAGTCATCTACCCTTTGATCAAGCCTGTTCCCCCGTACAACATAAATCTCTACCCTCACTGGCAATTCTACATTCGATCTAACCTGGCCTGTTGATGTAATGTAATCACTCGGATTATATACCTCCTCAGCACAGCTCCTAATTTCCTCAGACCCTGAATCAATAGCCCCACTTTCCTCCGAAATCATCCCTATTCTATCTTCGATAGTCACCATCATTGGTTCGGGTTAGGTTCGGGAGATGTCCAACATGCACAAGTCAGTGCTGTCAGGAACGAACACCTCCGGCTTAGGTAGGTGGGACGGGGTGATATATATGCTGGGGTCGTACGACATAACCCCAGTTTGGATTGAGTTGATGCGTTTGGGAGGTAGAGCCTGGTTGTGTGGTGGGAGAGGGTTGGTTGTGACATTCGGTTTTTTCGGGGGCACGATCACCCTGTTGTCAACGAGATCCTGAATCTCGTGACGTAATCTAAAGCAATGGTCGGTGTCGTGACCATGCTGTTGGTGAAAGGCGCAGTATTTGGCTGGGTTATGGGAGGGGGGAAGTGTTTCTAGCAATGGCCGGTGCTCCAGGGGCTTCAAGTGCCATTTCCTGATTAAAACCCCTAGAGCTTTGGACAGGGGCATGTATAATGGGGTGAAGGTTATTTGGCCTTGAGGTAGGTACTTGGTTGTTTGTGAGTTGCTTCCGAGCGCACCGGTGAATGGTGTAGTTGTAAGGGTTCTTGGGGGGGGGGGGTGGTGACCATTACTTCTGAGGCTCTGGCAGTTGCAGCACTGCTCGTGCCTGCATTCGTGTTGCAGTTAAAGGTCCTCCTAGGCTGCTCTTTGTCATTATCAATCAGACCCTACTTCAAAGCGTCCTCGATCTGCACCCCAATCTCATGCAGATCTACAAAAGTGGGGTGAGGGAGGATGATCATCCTCTGCATGACCTTGGGCTGGAGATTGCGCACAACCATCCGTATTTGATCTTTGTCAGTCGGCCTAATGGTCATCATCGAGGCCTTGGCCCTCTAACGGGTTACGAAGTCAGAAAAGCTCTCCTTCGACTCCTGTCTAATCGTCTCAAGATCACGAGTCGTGATCTTGATCTGTGTATTGTAGGAGTATTGAGCTACGAAGGCCTCAGCCATCTCCTCCCAGTTCCTTTTAACGGAGTCTTCCAGTTTTGCATACCAAATAGCCGCTACACCCGACAGGGTCCGGCCAAATAGAGAAAGCTTCTGCAATCTGGAGAGGCCCATCGGCCTTAAGATATCTGAAAACAGTCGGAGGTGCACCATGGGATCTCCAGACCCATCGAAACGGTCAATATGTGGCATCTTAAACCGGTCCGGCAGAATCACGGCCGAGTTGGTGTACCCATCTTCAATGTCTGGAATGGACTTCACACCCTAAGATTTCTTGAATAGTTTTTCAAGCTTGCTCACTTTTAGTGCCGTGGGGTCCACCTCGAACTCAAAGGGGGAATCCGGCAGGTTGGTCTGTGCTTTGGGTAGTTGGGGTAGGATCGAGGGCAGAGCCGGCCCTGTTGGAACGTCTGTATCATCCTGGACGTGTATTGTCTCCCCAAGTATGGGAACTCTTGGTGGGGGGAAGAACCTGGTGTGAAGTAGATGCTCCGGTTTGCTATTGTAGCCTGGTAATTGACTCTGCCTGTTGAGCCATGACCTCGGCCTGTTATTTGGCAAATTCTGCATGATGAACAGTGTCCTGCTGCATAGTTTTCATACTTTCTTGGAGTTGACGCATCATCACCTCCATTCCTGCCATACTGCCCTGATCTAACTGAACTGCATGTCTCTGCAGTAGACTCAGAAATCTCAACCTGACTGCTCAAGGACCACTGATCTGAGAACAGCGGCACCGATACACTATGCCTCACTGACCTCCGTCTAGCAACCGGGGGTAAAGAGTAGAACACTGGTTGTCCATCTATCAGATCCTCAAATCGATGGAGTCTGCGACCTCTAGTCTAGAGTGGTTGGGGAATATCTGCTTGGTCGGAAGCAATTGTGCTAAACTACCTAGCAAAAAGATAAATAAAGCATAATAAGGAAATAAACAACCAAAAAAACGGGCAGCATAACGGCTTAAATAAACACAACACACAGTCAGTACGACAACACACAGTTGGAATTTGTAAGCTGAATATACTGTTCTCAACTACTGATCATTGTTTCCAACCACTGCCCCAAATCTGAATCTGATACCCGCGGATATAACTGATTCTTAAAACACTGATGCCTGCAGGCCTGATACCCAGACTTGCAAACTGATACATGCAACCTGTAGAGGCACACTCTAAAAGCACATAGCAAGCAAGTGAGAGCCAAAACACCCCTATGGAGGGGTAGGGTTTTCCTGTCCTAGTTTCGTCAAGAACTAGGGTTTCACTACGCACACAGCGGTTTCAAACAACCTACGATCGAGTAAGCAACCTGTCCTAGTTTGGAATGGTCACTATGGATTCCGATATGCACTAGGTCGAATGGTCAAAAAGGGTGCCTCGATAAAAATCGGGGTTTGTGTTCCCATCGTGGCAGAGCCCGTAACCAGTCAGCCTTATGGCACGCTTCTCAAAGTGAGCCTCCGGCAAACCGTTCAGGAATAGTAGACGGCAAACACTGTGTCCTAGGCGCACAATGCACATGCAATGCAAAGAAACACATAAGTGTAGTCAAAACAAGATATCATAAGTTCGAGTCAAGTTCTCTAAATCCCTAGCAAAGTCACCAAAAACTGTAGACGCGCCCGAACGTCCCAGGAAAATCCCATTTTGTTCATTGGGCTTACTACAGTTCGGACTCCATCTCACGGTTCTGAATCTAATCTCACAAAGTGCAATGCAAGATCGATAAATCACCAAAGAGTCCAAATCCGGCAAATCGTTTTGAAAAACTAATTTTTAGAAAGAAGTGCCAAACATGGACTGCTTTGCCAGATACAGAGTCGCCACCTAAATATTTTATTTTGGAGAAATTTAGGAAACCCTACCTCGTGCCTAAGGCCACGTGTCCGTCATCACCAAAGTTGCCTCGGCTCGATAACTTGGGTACGAGAGGGGAAGGTCATGCAGTGAGCACCCCCGCTCGCCCGATCAAAGATCAGCCTTTACTAACATGATATGTTGTTTTTGAAAACACAGGCGCTCTTATTCCGATTATTAGCCTATAATTACTATGTTATGTGCACGGCAAACAAGTATAGACTGGATCGCCTAAGTTGGAACAAAACATCTCATATTTGTTTTTTAAAGCGGTTTGCTACTCGTAAGTAGGCTAAAATGCGGATTTTGCCACCCTCAAGTGGGCTTAGAAAAAAAATGGTGATTTGCCACTCTCAAGTGGGCTTAAAACTCGCAATCAATGAATTGTTCCAATTCAAGTAATTCAACCTTCACCCACAGGCAATCAAGCAGTTATATCACATAAGCAATTAGCCTCATGGCAAGCATGCTATCATGGCAGTCACTCACACACATGCAAGGATGCTAAAGCATAAACACTCACCGAGTACTCCGAGCCAAAACAGGAACTAGTTAGTAATCAATGCATGATCCTAGTTCATGTTAAGATGGCTAATGCAACACATGCAAAATGCAACTAAGATAGACTCGGCTATTCTAAGATGGCATATGAGATGCTACAGATAACATGTATTCAACTTGGAATTGAAATACAATGCAATTAGTATGATACGCCGAGCACGGTGCATGCAAGACACACGAATGAATGCAAACATGCGAACATAAGGATGCTAATTAGAACATGCCCTAAAACTAACCATCATAAGCTGGTAAATAAAAGGGAGAAAGAAGTGGGGGTTGGAAGGCATGCATCATACACACGCACACTTATTACAAAATTTGCCCTCTCGACGGAGGGTCCGAATAACAACCTAACTAGCTAATCTAAGCTAATCTAATTAAACTAGTTATTACACAACAAAATGAATAACGAACTACAGCCAATAATTACACAACTCTAACTAATTAACAAATTACCTAAGTTAGCAATTAAATAAGCATATAAACTATATCATGTAGGTTGCCTCAGCTCTGCTTTGGATGACAAAGGATGCATGCATGCTCGAGTTGCCTTGTTCAGAAATCCCTCGTGACACCCCGATTTGCCTCTGTTTGTAATTGATCTCAGAAACTTGCACCAAGCATCAGAGAGATGAAACTCCACCTTGGGAATCTGTAGGGATGTTGCCGACCAGATATTGGCCTTGGAGACCACCTGCCGACCACTTTTTGTGGTGAAAACCAGAAAAAGTGGTCGACCAGCCACTTTATCTGGTTGACCGACCAGTTTTTGCTGCTGGTTTCTGGTTTTCCTTGAAGCACTGCAATACTAGCAAGTTTCTCAGCCAAAAACCAGCTTTTCAACCTCCAATAAGGTCCTCCAAGAACCTCAGTTCAATGGTGGGGTGTATGGTTAAGAGTTGTGGTGTAAAAGTGAAGAACAACACACACTTTAGGCACCAAATATAGAGATATAGAGGGAGATATACACTTGTGCCTTAGGCAAAATTCAGAACCTCTGGAATGGAGAGGGAGAGCCTCTCTTATAGAAAAACAAAGGGTTCAAGCTTCTTGGAGAAGCTAAAACTTGGATGCAATCCCTCCACACACGTGTATGGAGGATACAGTCTGTGCCCTCCAGCTGGCACAGCTGGCATCCATTCAGTCTGACAAAACAGGAGGAAAGCTGCCGACCAGGTAAAAAAGTGATCGGCAGGGGGAATTGGTGGTCTCCACACTGAAAGCAAGCCAATGGTGGGGTGGGAAACCAGAAAATGTAGCCCAAAGACCAAGAAAACCAGTTTTCCAACCAGAAAACTGGCTGGCGGGGAGAAAAGTGGTTTCCAAGGATAAAAGCTGGTCTCCCACCCTTGTACCACTTCCCAAACATGGAAAGTAAGGTTTGTACCCAAGACGAACCAAAACAGATGCAAGACAAGGGTTCGGGAGGCAAGACGCGCGGCCGGGAGCCCTGAAAACCAGCTGCCAAGCATCAAAAGTGATGTACGACCTCAAAAGTGGTCTCCCGGACCACAGTGTCCCTCTAGACAGAGGAAACAAGGTGTGTTCCAAAAACCGTGCCAAACGGAGAATGTTAAGCGGTCCTGTGCCGAGGCGCACGGCCGACGACTCTGAAAATCGAAAACTAGCCTCCAAACGGGAACAGTGTCCTACGACCACGAAAAGTAGCCTACAACCACCGAGAGATGGTCTATAAGACCTCTCCCTCCCTCCGGAAAGAGAAAGCAAGACTTGGTCCGCGGATCGAGTCAAAGTACAAAGGGTCCCGAGGTCTGGAGGCGAGGCTCTCAACCAAGAACTCCGAAACCTCGAAACAAGCACAACATGCGCAATCACCGAGCGCTCAATCAATGACGTCTGAGTCTTAAGGTCGGTCAAAAATGAGGTGTCTACACACAGCACAAGGGGAAGAGATGGAGTTCATCGTCTAGCGCAAACTCCCAATTACCTGAGACAATCAGGTAGTCATCTGTCACACCCTTATTTGAGTTTGGAATGTTGGCTATCAATTTGTACTGGGTAGATCTCGGTTTGAGGTTGTACGTGTAGCCATAGTTGGTTTTAAGACTACACATTATGTAGTAGTACTGGATGTCGGAAAGGGTTATTCTGGCATTTTGTCGGCATGCCAACTCGGCGATGTCATTGATAATCCTAAAGGATTTTATAGCTAATTGCATAGGATTTAGTCTATAATAATGGAGGAACTCCCTAAAAAGCATATCTAGGGGGAACCTAACTCTGCCCTCAACTATGGAGACTATGGGAAAGGGCATGCAGTCCTCCCCAGGCATGATAGAGTCATTCTTTCCAGCCAACTAAAGTTGAACGTCGACTGGATTGGAAAACTCTTGCCTAAAGTATTCTAGTTTGGAAGGGGTGTCTACTCTCCACCTAAACATGCCCATTATCTCGGCTAAAGTGGGTTCGGTAAACAAAGTTTTGATAAAGTAGCTTGGCAAAGGGTTAAAGACCTCGGCTAAATCCTAAAGGCACTGGGTCAAGGATTCTGAAGATCTAAGGGGAAAATTGTTTCAATTTTTCCTAAGTGTGTGGGTTCTAAAGCAATCCCAAACCTAGAACTATAGAAACAAGAATCAAAGGACAAAAATCTGAAACAAGCATGAAAACAGAAGGGAACATGATTCAGAATCAAAGGCAAACAAGATTCAAGAATGAAACCGAAGCAGAGATATAGATAGAGCAACACAGAAATAGCAAGAACAGTGCAGATGACACTCAAGAAACACATGAACTGAATAATCAAAGATAATGACAGATTAAGGCCTTCAATAGCCACACAAACATGATTTCAGATATAGTGCAGAACAACGTCTAAAGCATTGGGGCAAATCACAAATTTATAGATTCAATGGTGACAGATATAATGAAAACATATGGCAAGACTCTAAAGCAAGAACATGGCCAAGAATAATGAAAGGCAACAATTAAAAACGAGACATTAAGGACTTACCGAGTGAGGCTGACCGAATGGACGCTAGAATAAGGCTCGCCAGAAACAGACGACAAAAGGCTCGCCGGAGGAGGTGATTGCAACAGTTGCAGAGAGAACTCGAAAAAATGACAATGGAGGTTTGGGAATTTCTAGAGAGAGAAAGTCTAAGCAAAAGAGGACGTAAGGTGAAGAGACAAAGAGAGAAAGGAAGAGTTTTGTTAAAAACTGAAAAGATGGCAAAATGAAATGAACACGCCTTGGGAGACGTGCCTGTCAGGCGGCGCGGGCAGAAGTGATGCACCCTGATAGCGCGTGTCAGGTACGAACCAATGAGGAAGGGACACGCGGCAGAAATGGTTGAAAAGACTGTACGTGACAACTCATATGCAGTAGGAACTCTTGCAATTCTTGAAGTCATGAGGCCATGATCTCGGCCATAGAAGTGGTCACTGTTGAGAGGCTTAAAGAGGCTTAAAGAAATTGATTCTGGGTTCTTGATCCTTGGTAAAGTGGACAGTTGAGTCCTGATTATATGAAGCCGACGAGTTATGATCTTGGTCGAAGAGAAGAGTGAACTTTAGCCAACATGCTATATGGACAAACGATGTAGGTTTCATCACCTCAAGTTGCCGAGGTAATAGATCCTAGGGGGCAGTTGTAGGGACGTATTTTGTGAATGACAGCACGTGGCTAAGGTAACGCCGAAGTGTCAACCGAGGTGCCACATGGCGCGATCACCCGCCGAGATGATCTCGGCTAGACTGAGATTATCTGCAAAGATTCTGGGATCCAAGTTAAGCAGATAAGGGACAGGAGTCCTAGAACAGGGTGGGATCTCAGTCTAGATAAAGATAAGACTCAAGGAGAGTTTATCTCTATCTAGATAAGAGTCCAGGATGAGCATTGAGCCTGAGTCTAAGGAAGTGAGGCTTCTAGGGGATTAGGTCACTGCGAGTTATAAAAACAAGGCACCCTCGTGGGTCTAAGGGAGGCTTTTAAGTTATTTCTTGTGAGTTTAAGCACAATTTGCTATCTTTGAGAGATATTGATTACTGACTTGATCGTCGGAGTAATCCCGGGTTGATGAACCACCGCTGGATTCTCATCTTCTCGTGCAGGTTGTTGGGCTTAATTTATTCTGCCGGTGCTCTTTAGTTGAGTTCTCCTTGTTTGGTTGTGTGGTTAGAAATCAACACCCATAGAATGCAACATGTCCAAATTAATGTGATGGTTATGTGTGCTCGTCTTTGGGGTTGGAGTAGAATTTTTTATGATTTTTTTTTTCGTAAACTTTATAAATTTAGTTGTTTTAAATTTTTATAATTCATTAATTATATAAATAATAAAATAATAATGTGATTTTCATTACACTAAAATTTATATTTTATATTATTTATTTTTATATTTCCATACCATTTAGATTAATTCTAACCATCACAAACACATGGTGATGTGTTGTCAAAAACAAAATAATTTAGGCATAATTATAAGTTAGTGCATTTACACAAAAAAAAAAAAAAAAAAAAAAAAAAAAAAAAAAACAAATCAATGATAAATTTTATAAATATTAATAATTAAATTCATATATTTTTTTTATTAGTTTGTAAATCTACTATTATTTTAAAAGTGCGAAGAGCTTATGTTTTTGTCATGACCCGAACCCGCCCCTATAGATTAAGGTCACAACCGGCCAGTAATCATGAGATTACCTACGGCCTCAAATCAGATTAGAATATACTCCATCAGAGTTAAGGAGCCAAACGGAAGCAAACATAAAAATTTTGTCCAATGAGCTTATGCTTACATGACATATCAAAACATTTCACATGTACTTAATAATAACTCACACCACATAACAGTAGTTAATATCTCGTATACCCAGGATCATTTAAACACATAGTCAGCTAAACCAAAAGCTTATACACATAAACGGTCTATCACGACCAATAGAAATAGCAGAAGAAATACAAAGATCATAAACAAAGCCTCTTGTGTGAGGCACCTGGGCTGACTTCAGAAAACTTGGGTTCCTTTGTTAAATTCCACTAAGGCTGGGGTTGAACGTCCCTTTGCTCACCTACATACATATAAATAAGAGTAAGCTAACACCCAGTGAATAATATCAAAATAAAGAGGTTAATGAATGAGATTCGTTCACAAATGAAGCATACTCGTAATGTACATATTTGAACCACCATTCTCATTCACACCAGATTCACAATCTCAACAAAGCAAAGTGACCTTAGGTCCAACACATCATGTCCATGTGCAAAACGACCTCAGGTCCAATTCTTATACAAAACAATACGATCTCGGGTCTATCTATACGAAACGACCTTTGGTCCAATTCTTATACAAAACAATACAATCTCGGGTCTATCTATACGGAACGACCTTTGGTCCAACCAGCTCTCCATTCAAAATGACCTTTGGTCCAATTTGAACACATCAAACGGCATCGGGCCCAATTCAAACATATCAGGCGTATCAGTCGGCCTCGGGCCCATTCTCCTTATGTTCATATCCCTGCGCATTTCATATTCATGATCATGATCCCTTTCATTCAAACGGCCTTTGGCTCATTCTCTTTATATGCATATCCATTCATGTCAAACGGCCTTCGGCCCATCCATTCTTTCATTCATGTCGGACTGGCCTTTGGCCCATTCATTCTTTCATTCATGTCGGACTGGCCTTTAGCCCATTCATTCTTTCATTCATGTCGAACTGGCCTTTGGCCCATTCATTCAAATTAACGAACTTATAAGACTTACATAAAAGTAAGCAATTGGACAAATAACATACTTCAAATATCTATATTAAGATATTACTTACAGTGAACGGCTGGATGATTTGCCCTGAAGTTCGACCCTACACATTCCATGAACACAATGGGTCACAAACAATTCAATTCGTTCTTAATTCATATATTCCTCTTAAGGCTTCATTCTTATCCTTTTAACTCATTTACAATGCTTAATGCATGCCCAAGAGTACTTAGAAGTGAAAGAGAACGAAAAATGAAACACAGAACATAGTTACAAAATTCCAGAAACAGGGGTCCCCGCTCGAGCGTGGACTTGCCCGCTCGAGCAGACCCATTAGGTCTGCAAAAAGTACTGGTTACCTCGTTTTTACGCTCGAACGTGAAGTCGGGCACTCGGGCTGAAAATCTCAC
The DNA here is from genome assembly GCF_055761805.1 of Camellia sinensis. Lineage (NCBI taxonomy): Eukaryota > Viridiplantae > Streptophyta > Magnoliopsida > Ericales > Theaceae > Camellia > Camellia sinensis. The sequence goes on along the minus strand of NC_138961.1, from coordinate 239,476,654 downwards.
TACATGGCTCCCCGCTCGAGCGTGAATGTCTCTGCTCGAGTGAACACCCATGTCTGCAAAACTTTTGGGAGCTCGTATTCCTCGCTCGAGCGGTCACTTCCTTGCTCGAGCGGACATGCCAAATTCTGGAAAATCCAGAATTGTTCTTGAGCTTCAAACTTGCATTCAAATCAACATATCTTGCATGTTATGACTCAAACTTCACATATACATTTACTAACATGATCCAACACCGAATTCATTACATTATGAAGTTTAATTTCATGAATTAATCACATGCATGTCCCAAATTACACCAAATTTATTTCCAACATAACAATTTCATGTATTCAAAGTTCATACTCTTATGAATTGTACATGCATGTGAGTTATAGCCCTCATTTTCAATTTAAATGATGAAGAGATGATCAAAGCATGAACTTCAATCAAAGATTCAACATGGATCATGTCTTTCAAGCTCAAACATACAAATTCATGGCAATTTCCTACATGCATGTGTGTATTGACTTCCAATTTATCAAAACCAACTCATTTTCATCATAATCAATTCAATTCATATCCTTGATCACCATTTAGTCTTGAATTCACAAAATCACAAGCTCAAACACATGAATTTACTTACCTAGGAGCTTTAATCTTCACAATTTCTAATTGAATCTTGAGTCCAACCTTCCAATTTCACAAACTTGAGCCAAACACACAATTCTCCTTCTTTCTCTCTCTCTAGAGCCGGCCTCACTGACTCCCTAAGGTGTAAAATCTGATTTGAGCCTCTAATAACCAAATGAGAGTGTAATTGGCCTTTTATATAAGCTCCTCTCAAACATATTTTATTAATATAAAATAATTGAGCATTACACCATCAATTTAATTTGATCCGAATCAATTTTCAATTAAATTTCACCGTAAGCTCTAAAAATTACGCCAATCACAATGGCGTAGTTAATTTCGGTTTCTGTGGTCGATAAGGCCTTCAATTTAAATTCCAAAGTAGAAAATCAAACAGATTTTCCTACAATAAACAGATACAAAGCCAAAACCACATATAATCATGCAATTAACACCCAAATTCAAATTAAGCACGTAATTACAAACATAAGCATGATTAATTAACATAGTACAGGACAGGGTTATCACAGTTTTCTACTCTCTTTTTTTTAAATTCAATTTACACTCTCAAATCTACTTTGTTTTCTAAAAGTCATGAAGAATCCTATATAAACCGACTATCTCTTTATTTTTGGAGCTGAACATTCAAAAATGATATATTTACTTCAAAGAGTCCTATATATATACACACACACACACACACACACACACACATAAACAAACCATCTCTCTTCTTATAAAAAAAATAAAAACAAAATAAAAACCCGTTTAAACTACCAATAGATCCTAATAGTTTAACTTAATTCTCATCAAGTTTTATAGAAAATAAGTTCTAATAAAATCATCGTTAAAAATAATTTTTTGTGATATTTTTTTTACATATATTGCTAAAAATTGACAATTAGTGACTTTTTTTATCATGGATTTTGTAAGTTGTCACTAAAACTTATAATCACTGACTTTTTTTGTGACGAATTTTTCAAACTATTGCTGAAAGTAAAAAATTAATGACGTTTTTTTGTGACGATTTTTTAAAAATGTTGCTAAAATTTATAATTATTGATATTTTTTGTGACAAAATTTTCAAATTGTTGCTGAAAACAACAATTAGTGACTTTTTTAATAGTGTTTGATGAAAAATATCATTAATTCTCACAGTGTTTGACTTTTTTAATAGTGTCTGACTTTTTTAATAAGTCCACCTATTAGGACCTACATGTAAGTCTCCCTTATTTTTTACATTGACGATGATTGAAGAACAAAAAATAATTACTCTTTCTTATTTTCTATGTCTGCTTCTGATATATATAATACTTACAATTGTCTATCATAGATCAAATCGGTGTGAATAATTTTGGTTGAATCTTAAAGTTGTATGCATCTATTCAAATTAGACAGAGGAAAGCACATACGTTTTAAAACAGAGATTTGTGTTGCATCTCAAAATTTTGCATGTTTTCTGCATACACTTTCTTTTTGTTTAGATTAGATTTCTAAATTGTAATATTTTACATGGTACTTTAATAACCAAAGTATGATGTCAAAATTTTAAATAAGAACCACTTTTGTTAGTTTCATTTTTTAAATCTGTTTTTCAGTTTTTGATTTTTCATATTTTTGTTGTTTATTTTTCATAGTTTCTCAGTTTTGATGATTAAAGACACTGAAATTTCTTCATATTTTATATTTAAATTATATTTTTACATGAATATCTAATATCTAATAATCCAAATAGAATTAAAAAGTAAAATATTAATAAATTTATAAATTCGAACATGTATTGATTTTTATTATTATATTTATTATTATTATTATTTAATATCAATATTTTTTTTTCAAAAAGGATACACAACAAATTATTTTCTGAATGTATTTAGATTAAGTGAATCTAAATCTAAAAGTAAAATTAAAAAATAAAAAAAATATTATTATTAAATTAAATGGATTTAAAAAGAAAATAAAATGATTATTAAAAAAACAGTGTCAAAGATTAAAAAAATGAAAATAAAAAAAATTCAAAACAAAAGTTTGAAAAAACAAACCAAATCAAATATTGCAAACTTCTCTTTTTGTAAATCTTTCTTCACCAATATCTAATTTTACACAAATTATTCACATATTCTTTTTAATTTTTGTGTGAATGTAATAATCTAATTAAAAAGGGTAAATTACACTTACATCCCGTAATGGTTGGATTTAATACATATCACCAATTAACGTTTGAGAAATTACACTAATTCTCTTGTCATTGCAATTATTTAGACGAAATAAAAATATTGGACGCATGCACTCTTTCTTTTCTAACTTTGCTTTATTTTTATTTTTATTTTTTTCCTTTCTTTTCTTTGCTTTCTTTTTTTTTTCAATGTAATTTTCTCTATTTTTCTATTAAGAGTTGTTATCTTTTATATAGACAGTGAAATTTGTGAAATGAGACTATTAATCATAAAAGTAAAAATATAATTTTTAAAATGTCAAAAAATAAAATATAATTAAATCAACTCTGAGTCGAGGTCAATGAAATTTAGCCTGGAACCCACAAGGGTGGCCTAGTGGGTGAAGGAAGAGGCCTGGGGTCTGGGAGTATGCTCCTCCTGGAGGTCTCAGGTTCGATTCCTACTCCCCGCAAGGCTGCTGTGTGGGCCACTGGAGGTTGGCCCGGTCGTTAACTTCAAGGCCCTCAGGAGTAGTCCCATGCTTCGGCTGTGGGGATACCTGAGTTATCAAAAAATAAAAAATAAAAAATAAAAAAAAATGAAATTTAGCCTGGAGAGAAAGTAAAAAGCTAGTCTGACTTTCTTTCATGATGAATGCCCGAGGAAGGTTCACACTCTAAGGGCAAGTTTGGGTCTTTTAAAAAAAATAAAAAAAATAAAAAGTTATAATAAAAAAAATTAAAAAATTATCATTATTCACTAAAAAAATTATTTTTATAAAAAAAAAACGGTACAAAGCAGTACTGACGTGAGTTGCCTGGTGCAGACTTTGAGAACAAATTACACAGGTAGAGGTAAGTTTAAGGACCGTATTGTTCGGCCCGTGGGGGCCATTACGGGTCCTATTTTGATAATTTGAACCGTGCAATGTGTAAAACTCGTCAAGTACTATATGCATGTAAAAAATCACATTGATCGGATATCGCTAACTATGTGATCAAATAAGTTTTGTATAAAAAGTGGATGGTGTTGTAGTTAACCGTTGACAAAAAAACTAATACGATCAAATAGCTATCGATATCCGATCAACGTGATTTTTTTTAAATATATAGTACTCGACTAGTTTTACACATTGAACGGTTCCGATTAGCAAAACGGGACCCATGGTGGGCCTCTACGGGCTGAACAACACAGTCCGATTCAAGCTTAAAAAGAAGGCAATTATTTCCTAGCTCCTAACCAGCCAACCACACTGCCAATTGGACAGCCTACGCATTAACTTCTCCTACACACTTATTTATACAATTTTTAATATATATTTTTTCATAAAAAGTCAAAAAATTAATATAAACACCCATATTTTTTTTCTCAACTTTATAATCTAAAAAAACAAAAAATATATTTATTTAAAATATCTCAAACAACCCCTTTTAATCTCTGGAGCACTTCAATTATTATTAGGGTCTCCTCTAGGTCTATCTATCTATTCATAAGTCTAGCAGCTGAACGTATATACAACGGACTGACTTTTCGACAATGGACTTGTATCTTACTCGCTCCAACCACCCTATGCCACGCGTAAATTATTGACAAAATCACATGTCAATAAGATTCTTATAAAATACTAGTGATTGGCAGGTATGTTGACGCACGTGCTTTTTTTTTTTTTTATCGATTGTTAAATATTATAATTATATTTATTTCTTAAATTGATATATATTATGTATATATAGTATAAAAATTTGTATGAATAAATTGATTTGTACTTAAAATATAACTAAAATAATAAATTAATATATACTCAATTGAAAATTTTAAATGATAAATAAAATTTTTTATAAATATAAATATTAATTATAGATAGATTATTTAGATCACAATATTATCTTAAATAATAAACAATAAGTAAGTCTTTTAAATATATAATGTTACACAAATTTTTTTCCTTTTATTTTTCATTTCAATTTTTTATAATCTGTACATATAATATAATTGAAGGTATGAAATTAATTGCATATTTACACAATTTTGTTTAATAGTTCATCTCATAATACAAATTCATTGAATTCACATATTATTTATATATTATTGGTGTAAGAATGTATTAATATCAATATGTAATATATTTTTAGATATCAAGAGTTATTGAGTCTCGTTTCATTTGTCACAAATATCTTCCATGATGAAAAAAATAATATTAGTCATTAGTATATTTTCATTTATGTAGAAAATATGGAATAATTTTTTTAAAAAAATAGAATGATATTGCACCTTAATATTTCGATCGACATAGGAAATTCATAATTGTTTTCATGATATTTATATATCTATACTTATAAGTGTTTGCTTGGTCACTTTTATGAAATTATCAAATTACATAATTCATTATATCGTCTGTTAGTAATCAGCATTTAATAAAAATTGATCGAAACTTTTTATTTGATGTACTTACTTTCTGCATCATTGAGTTACTGCAATAATGTTTGGGAATCATTTATTTTTTTTCCTTATAATTTGACTAAAATATGTACATGAGGTACATTATTTTTTTGAACTTCACAACAGATAAAACAATTATTGCTTCAGCTCATTTAACTCTGCTTTGAGAGCATGTTGCAATATATCTTCTGTAATTTTTATTTCACTATCTTGTTTTCTTTCTTACTTACTATTATAACTCATTGTAATAAAAAATTGTTTGGATGAGTAAGAGTTTAAGGCAATATCATATTGTTATGAATTTCAAAATACATTTACCCTCAATAATGTGATTTTTTCTGTGAAGGAAAAAAAAAAGATACAATTATTGTCGTGATTGAAGTGTTTTGCAAAATCTTAATTTGTTATTGAAAGTGTTTGTTGTGGACATTTGTTTATATGACATATATATATGTGTCTTAAACATAAGTTGATAGGAGAATAATACACAATTCTATTAATTTTTTCCTAACAAACATAACTATATTACTAAAGCGATACATGTTAGAAAATTAAAGTATTCGATGATAATGTAGCATTACGGATTGGCAATGTATGAATACAGTAACATATATAAATTTACATTTATATGTTTTATATATATATTTATATATGTAGACATTGACATATATAAGATTTCACAGAAGTAATATGTGAAACATTTTGCAATTATATAATATAGATAATAATGAGAAGATAATTATTCATAATTAAATAGTTGGTTATAATATAGATGTTTGTGTTTTTTGTGTGTGTGCACTATTTTTTAATTGGATAAATTACACTGACACCCTTGAGGCTTGTTTAAATTACCCTTGTGGTTATTAATAGTCTTATTTCACAAATCTTCCTATATATATAAAAAGCAATAACTCCTAATAAAAAAATAGAGAAAATTATATTGCAAAAAGAGAGAGAGAGAGAGAGAGTAGAGCAAATGAAAGGGAAAAAAAAAAAGAAGAAAGAAATAATGTAAAGTAAGAAAAGAGAAAGTGTATGAGTTCAATATTTTTATTCTGTCTAAATAATTACAATGGCAGAAGAGTTAGTGTAATTTCTCAAATTTCAGAAGGTAATATATATTAAATTCAAATCTCAGAAAGTGTAAGTGTAATTTACCCTTAAAAAAAATACTCTAGACATCCAAGCATTAATTTTGATAACTTGGGACCCATTTCATTTAGTAATGTTGGATTCATTGCATAGTATTGTGTCACGTTAAATTTTAAATAAGAAGCTCAAAATAAAAAAAGGGGATCATCCTAACTATGAAAATTCAAATGACATGAAAAATAATAGCTACATTGTTATATATATATAGTTAAGTTTTAATTTATTTATTTTTTTGACAAACAAGATAAATTAAATATATTACGATTATTAGATCAATTTAATTTTTTTATATAAAAGATATATACAAAATATTCGACAAAATAAACGATTTGAATCCTTAAAACGGGACTCATAATGGATTAAAGAAGTCCAAACGACAATGGATTGGAGGCAATATTCCACCTCCTACCCTACATAAGCAGACTGCTTGCTTGAGAGAATCGTCAATAACACGTTATGCACAAATTCTGTCTTTTTTTTTTGTTTTTATTTTTATTTTTATTTTTATTTTTGTTTTTGTTTTTAATTTGTTGATAACTCAAAAGCCGAGTCCAAAGGTCGATGAATCTGGACCGTTGGATCTGCCTAATTGATTCAATGGCTCAAGTCGTGATTCCATCATTCACGAAGGTAGAACGAAGGTTCAGACATGTATATTTGTGGTCCAATAACTCTGCTAGCTTGACTCCCTATGCCTTGGGATCACGATGTCGTCAACAAAAATAATTTTGAAAGGCCTCCTGGGCTTTTGATCTGAGGATTACACTGCATACATGCTCTCATTGTTTAGAGCTACAAAATCCATACATACCTCAATTATGAGTGAAAATAACATGGCATTCTTTGTTTATTATGTTGTACTCGTGGCAACTGTAATTATTATAGTGCCAGCATCTGCAATACCATCATCGTTTTCACTGTCAATGGAAGCAAAAGCTCTACGGATTAGTGGTTGGTGGAGCGGAAACATCTCTTCAGCAAATCACTGCGAGTTGGAGGGCATCACTTGTAATGATGCAAGAAGCGTCACTCGCATTGACCTTCACTTGTCTTATACTTATCTATCCAGAAAGTTGGAATACATGAATTGGACTTCATTGCCAAACCTTGAATATCTAAATTTGAGCCATTGTTTCTTAGCTGGAAGCATCTCTGACAACATCGGTTCTCTGTCAAAGCTCACCTCCCTAGACCTCTCTTCCAACTCTCAACTTGAAGGTGTGCTTCCTTTAACCTTGGGAAACCTCACCCAACTGGTAGAACTTAACATATCTGTTACTCAAATCAGTGGTCCCATTCCTTCAGGTATTGGTCAATTAACCAATCTAATCTTTTTGGATCTCCATTCAAATCTACTCAACATTTCCATCCCTTCAGAAATAGGAAATCTGAAGAATTTGGTTGTGATGGATATGAGTTATAACAACTTAAGTGGTCCAATACCTTCATCAATTAGTAATTTAACCAATTTGACTTCTCTGGATCTCTCTACAAATCATATAAGTGGTTCTATCCCTCCTGAAATAGGAAAATTAAAGAATTTGGTTAAATTGGATATGGGACATAACATGCTTAATGGTCCGATGCCTTCATCTATTAGTCAATTAACTAGTTTGACTTCTCTCGATCTCTCTTTAAATTTTATCACCGGTTCCATTCCTCCAGAAATAGGAAAGCTAAAAAATTTGGTTAGCCTAGATATGGGATCAAATATGCTTAGTGGTCCAATCCCTTCACACATTGGTCAATTGACCAATCTGATCCTTTTGTATCTTTCTTCAAATCAATTCAATGGTTCCATCCCTCCAGTAATATGGAAGCTAAAGAATTTGCAAGAGATTTCTATGCCTGATAACATGTTTAGTGGTCCAATCCCTTCATCTTTTGGTCTATTGACCAACTTGATCTTTCTAGATCTCTCTTCAAATAGAATTAGCGGCTCCATCCCTCAAGAGATTTGGAAACTAAAGAATTTGCAAGTGATTTATGTGGGTCATAACATACTTAGTGGTCCAATCTCTTCATTGTTGGGTGAATTGATCAATTTGACATATTTAGATCTTTCTTCAAATCAACTCGGCGGTTCCATCCCTCAAGAGATAAGAGATTTGACGCACTTGTCTTACTTGGACTTGAGCAGCAACTTCCTCACAGGTCGGATTCCATGGTCTCTAGATCAATTGACAAATCTTTACTCTCTTAATCTGTCTGCAAATCAGATGGACGGAGTGATACCACCTGATCTTGGGGGTTTGCCCAGCCTTAGTGAGCTTGATTTGTCATCGAACCAACTTTCAGGCCACATACTAAACCTCCAACTTACCAATGCAATTCGGCGTCTAGACCTCTCGCAGAATCAGCTCACCGGGCCTCTCCCTGAGAAGCTAGAACAACTCAGCAATTTGTTTTACCTAGGATTGAGTAACAACTATTTGAATGGAATAATACCAACTGGATTAGCATCTTTGCCATTAGAGTACTTAAATCTCTCCCACAATAATCTCTCTGGTGCAATCCCCATTGGTTTTACCGGACGGCATGGATCTGTTGACTTGTCAAACAATGCTTTCGAGGGTCAAATACCACATAGATCTCAACATGCGCATCTAAAGAAGGAAGAAGTCATGCTTATTCTCTTCATTTCCCTTCCCCTTATTGCAATTTTTCTTGCCTTAATTGGATTTATGTTCTTTTGTCGGGCCGAGGTTAAAAACAACCAAAGCGTGGCAAGAGTGATTAAGAATGGGGATATGTGCTCGATTTGGAATTATGATGGAAAAATTGCCTACAAAGACATCATCGCAGCAACAAATGATTTTGACATTAGATATTGCATAGGAACAGGTGGTTATGGCAGCGTTTATAGAGCACAATTGCCTAGTGGCAAGGTATTTGCATTGAAGAAACTTCATCGTTTTGAAGCTGAGGATCCAAATTTTGACAAGAGTTTCAAGAATGAGGTGCAAATGTTAACTAAAATACGACATCGAAATATAGTGAAGCTTTTTGGGTTTTGTTTGCACAACAAATGCATGTTCCTGGTGTATGAATATTTGGAAAGGGGAAGCTTGTTTTGTGCCTTGAGAATTGATGTTGAAGCTGTTGAATTAGGATGGACTCAGAGGGTAAACATTATTAAAGCAATAGCACATGCTCTATCCTACTTGCATAATGATTGCAACCCACCTATTGTTCACCGAGACATATCGAGCAACAACATTCTATTGAACTCTGAATTGGAGGCTTGTGTCTCTGACTTCGGCACCGCCAGGCTGTTATCTCCCGATTCATCGAATCAAACAGTAACTGCAGGCACTTGTGGATATATTGCCCCAGGTAATAACAAAAGTACTTTTTCCTTTATATGTATTTTTTTTTAAATAAAAAAAAAAAAGAAACGTTTAAAATGTTTAAATTTAAGTAGCTAACAAAATTTTTTATTTTTTTATTTTAAACTCAATTATTCATGATAGATAAATATTTCACATAATCACTCTTCATTAGTTTCTTTAAATAGAAATATGGTTTCTTTCATTGATCTTTTTGTTTGTGCAGAACTTGCCTACACTATGGTTGTGACTGAAAAATCTGATGTTTATAGTTTTGGGGTAGTTGCACTAGAAACAATCATGGGAAAGCATCCAGGAGAACTCCTCTCATCATTGGCATCATTGTCAGCTCAAAATATAATGCTAAGTGATGTCTTAGACTCACGCCTTCCACATCCAACTAATCCAACGGTTGTAAGGAACATTGTGCTAGCTACTACGTTGGCATTTGCATGTGTGCATTCTGAGCCGAGATCTCGTCCAACAATGCTATTCATATCTCAAGAGTTGCTTGTTTGCAAGAACACTTTAGTTACACCTTTTCCTGCGATTTCACTACGACAGTTATTGAATCTAGAATTAGATTTTACACGAATAAAGGAATAAAGTCCATGCAGGAATTTCCCATCGAGAAATTTTTTTTTTTTTTTGAAATGTCAAGTATCATAAATATCTTTTTCAATAATGCTACATGTATCATTTTTTTATACCATTTTTCATGTACCACCTTATGTGTTAATTCATTATTGGTGTAACGGGTTTCACCACTTATATTTATGTCAAATGATGTGCTAATTAACACATAGGGTGGTACACAAAATCTGGTATAAAGAAACGGTAAGTGTAGCATTATTGTATTTTTTTTTATTAGTTTTGGGTGTTGTAACTGTTATGTATGACGTCGGCTATGTATCACCATTTGAATTTCACCTACTGTTTTTCAAGTCGCATAGTGTTTTGACCTTAACAGCTTAAAATTGTTTTTAGATCTTGATTTTTAGTAGGAATATGTGGAGGAAAAAAAAAAACTAAAACTAAAATGTGAGAAGAAAAAGGATTTTTTTGTTTTTTTGGATTACATTTTGAGAAATTATTTTTAAATGGATTTTTGTTGGTCTTTATTGAATTGTTTCACATTTTAGTTAATTTTTTTTAAAAACTTTTTAGATGCATTCAGATTAAATGTATTAAAAAAATAAATAAATAATTTAACTAAAATATTAAAAAAAATCACTAAAAACAAACAAAAATCCGAACAAAAATATATACTCATATTTTTGTTCAAATTTTCATTTATTTTTAGTGATATTTTAAAAATATTTTAGTCAATTTATTTTACTTTTTAGATGAATCTTGATTAGTTGCATCTAAAAGAATAAAAAATGATTAAAATATAATAATAAAATCACTAAAAATAAACAAAAACTCATCTAAAAACAATTTTCAAAAAATCAAACCAAACCAATTAATTTTTTTCACATTTCCTTCTTCAAATCCCTACTCAAATAGAAAATCTAAACATAGCATAAAAATTTATTATATTTTCCCTACGCAAACTCACACTACAATAAAAAGAATGTTCACTTATCGACCTTGACAATTGGAATATCCGGCGTACTCCCCTCGAACTCCTTGTTCAGTCAAGGTAAACTGAACCATCAAATCTATGTTCTAACCCATGAAAATAATATGAACATAAAATTTTCACAAAATACTCATAACTCTTCAATCTATGGTTCATTTTGAAGTTTGAATATTCATATTATAAGCTTGTGTTGATTGAAGAGGTGTATTATCTCTAAGATTTCATGACATCCCCTTTTGCACAGAATAACCACGAAGGATCCTCGTTGCAAATGTTGGAAAATCCATCTTTAGAACATTATCATCAGTTGAGTACTTCATATTTGCGAAATTTCAGTAATTTACACCTCAAAATTATAATGATTTGCAACTCCAAATTATTTACACTAAAAAATTTTAAAAATAGTTTTCAAATTAAATTTTATCAAACATTAAATTTTACGTCAAGTTAATTAGTAATATACAAAAAACACAAATATTTTAAATTTCATGCTGATTCTTTTTTTAATTTAAAATGAGATTAGGGTGAAAACTAAAACTTGAAAACTTTAAGTGAGGGCGAAAGTGTAAAATACAAAAACATTTACAAATTATAAAGCAAAATTTTTTTTTTTTTGATCGGCAAATTATAAAGCAAAATAAGCACCTTATCAGTGTGACAAGTGAAGGAGATCGAAACGAAGCGTTAAAAAAACCCAAACGAAGTTGATGAAGAATAAGAAGTTGTCGCTCGTCAGAATCGAAGGTCGGTGGAAGCTTCGTCGTCACTCATCCTTCCTCCATCGCTGTTCCTGTCAGGTCCACTATTTCTGCCCCTTTTTATTGCATCATGATCCTACAATCACAATTAAATTAAATTCATAATCTTATCTCTATCGTTTGAACTGATTTAACTCTATTCAATCTTTATCATTTTATTTGTGTATGCGATCAGCCATTTCATGGTGAATGTGATTTTTATTTTATTTATTTTTTAGTGTTTTTGTTATTTCAAGGATAATGATATGTGCATTTGAAATTTTACATGCACTCCGTAGACCAATTAAAAGGGGAGCTCGTGTTACAGATAACTAATTCTAATTTAAATTCCATTATCAAAATAATATTTTTAGTCATCTAATCATGTTAGTTTCCTATTTAAAAAAAGGTTAATTAAAATTTAATCCCTTCACTTTGGATTGTGTTAAATTGTAATGTTTTCCTTTCATCTATATGATATTAATGGGACTAACAAAAATCGGTATGTATGCCACATGTTACTTTTTTTTAAGACAATTAAAAGTGGAACTAAACTGGGATTTTAATGAAAATGTTGAGTATGAAAATGAGAATTTTATGAAAAAATTAGATCGATCAAATAATCGTAATCTTTTTATTTTATTGCATTTGTATGCGAAGAAATGGATCACAAGTGCAATCGTGGAACCAGAAAATTAAATTTGAAGTGACACTTATTAATTACAATATAAAAAACATTTACAAAATTATGTCACGCAAATTTTTACGATTGATTTCGAGAAATCAAAAAAAATAATGTTATTTGTAACTAGTGTATCATGGACAATACCAAAAAAAATATGGACATAAGTCTTAAAATAAATTATATAATGACATTTTTTTTATACAAAATTTGATTAAAAATTCAATATAATGGTAATATCACATCTTCATTGATATGTGATATTAGGGGTGTGCGCAGTGCGGTTCGGGCGGTTTGAGGGTAAAATAACAAACCGAATGGCGGGTTGGCGGATTAGCGGATTGACAAAATGCGATTTGGGCGGTTTTTGACGGATTGGCGGATTGAAGAATATTCTAACTAATTATCATACATTTGCATAATATATAACATTAATTTGTATAATATTTTTAGCTATATAACACAAAGTAATTTTACATAATATGTTTCATATATATAACTACTAATTTGTAATAAATTTCATATTTTAAATATCTCCCACACTCATTTTTACATTGATATTTCATTGGAGGTTAAAAAATATATATGTATTAACTATAGCGGAGCAGAGCGGTTCGGTTGGCGGATTATAAATTTTAAAGTTTAAACCGCGGTTAGCGGTTAGAGCGGTGCGGATTGATGCGGATCGGTGCGATTTTAGCGGATTGTGCAGTATTTTGCACAGCCGTATGTGATATCACCAACTAATAATACATAAACACATAAAGAGTGAACCTCGCATGCCAAATGTAACTAACAATCTAATAAATTTCATATATTTATAGTGAGATTACTTATACTTGCTTATCAATAATAATAACGTCACCGTTACATTCAAAAAATTTAATAGATAATATGATTTATAGTAGTCTCTTCATTTTCAATTAAAATAACCATTATTGTTCTCATAATTTTTAAAATGTCATTGACATTTCACTCTAATAATATTTTTATAATTTTTTATTTAAAATATTTTCTTTATGTTTGCAAAATTTAAAAAAAAAAAATCTCAAAATTCAGGGGGGCACCGTGCCCGGGGCACGTGACCCCCCCTAGGCCTTCACTCCCTTCGCCACTACGCAAGTGTGTTTTTTTTCAAGTAGACCATCTATTTTTTTTAGAGACAATCGCAATAAAATTAAAAAAAAATTATAATTATTGGATTGGCCTATTTTTTTTTTTCTATAGATGATATACATGGATGGTACTACAAATAAATAGTTTGAATTATCGAAATGAGACTTGTGTAGGCTCCACAGGTCCGGACAACATAGTCAAAATCAATTTAAACTAGAGAATTTCGGTCTTTTACGTTATTTTGAGAAATAAAATTGGGTTGCACAAGCTGAAAATGGCACCGAAACATTGCTTTTCCAGCAACATTTCCTATTTTATGCTACTGGAATCTGCCGTCGTATACATGTGGTGTACAACCTTGCTTTTGCCTTTTTTATTTATTTCTTCACACTTTTTTATTTTTATTTTATTTTTTTAATCTCTATTTAAAAATCAAAGTTGAGAGATTCATCTACAAGACATTATGCACATTAATTTTCAGTCTTTTTTTTGTGATAAATCAAAAGCCGAGTGTCCAAGAGTAGATGAATCTGGGTGGTTTGGATTTGTGCTTGAAGTCCTTCAATCGCTCTCTCAACAGTCCACACCAACAAAAGATCGACAGTCCACACTAACAATATTGTTCAAAAGCCTTTTGAGTTTTGATCTGAGGATGCATTGCATAAATAGATCCTCTATTATTTTACAGCAACAAAATCCATATCACATGATCAATTATGAGTAAGATACTGTCCTCTGTTTATTCTGTTTTTGTACTCATAGCAGTATCAGTATACATGGCAGCTATTATTGTTATTCTGTGTATTGGAGCTTACTGTCATCGTGTCTCTCTCCCACACGTTTGGCCTTGCCTTGCTTGCATTTGTATATTTTTGTTGTGACGCAGGACAAGATTTTACCAATTTTTATATTTTTAGTTTTAATATTTTTGATATATTATTTTATTAGGATTCTTGTAATTTAGTATAAATATTTTAGAATTATTAGGTTTCTTAATTTTATTATTTTAGAATTAGATTTTGAATAGGATTTTAAATAGTTTAGAATTTTAGTTCCTATTCTCTTAGGTTTCCTAATTTGTGTTAATTTAAATTTCCTAGTTTATTTTAGAATTACTTTTCCTACAAGTATTAAGTTTAGTTTATTATAAATAGCTATGTAAGTCTCGTAGTAATAACAACTTTTATTCATTCAATAAATAATATTAAAATATTTTCTCTTCCTTATGGATTTAAGGTTCTATTTTCTCGTAGATTCGAGAGCCCCTTTCATCTACTAGAATGATATCTAAGTGGTATCGATGACACGAGACAATGTAGAACACACAATCCCTATTGACATTGATCGTAGGGTGGAAGCCATATGGGATGCGATTGAGGAACATCGGCTAGAGGTGCACGAACTTCGCAATGAGATTTGTAATCTACTTGCCGATTTGGAACTAATCGTCAACCAGAGGCAACCAATAGTTGACAACAATTGCGCCGAAGGATTCACCCAAGGCCAACTTGTTAGCTTATGTTATTTTGCAAAAATTTCATATTTTAACGGTTCAAGTAAGTTTCAAAAAGAAGATTTTCTTGATTGGTTGCTGGATCTTGAAATTTTCTTTGAATTCATGAAGATTTCTTATGAAAAGAAGGTTATATTTGCATCCTACAAACTTGATAAAATTGCATTGAAGTGGTGGAATGAATTACAAGATTATCGAGTTTGCAAAGGTAAAGACAAAATTCATTCATGGTTAATAATGAAAAAGTTTTTAGCAAGAAAATTTTACTTTCATGATCATGAAGATATATTGTCATATATAAATCAAGATACTTCCATTGAGTGGGAAAAAAATTGCCATAAAATTATAGTTGCAAAAGAAAAGAATTGGCATCCAAATATTATTTGTGGTGAGATTGGTTGCAAAACTAATAAAGAAAATGCAAAGTCTTGTTTGGGTGTTGATAAGGCATCAACACATGGTAATTTGAATATTGGGGAGAAAGTTTTACAAACAAACCATAAAAATATTGAGAAAGAAGGAGATCTGATTAAGCCCAGTAACAAAGAGAAAATAGAAGAAGAGATAATACAACTGCTGCGTGCATCAAAGAAATTGGTTAATGCTACACTTGAAATTTCAAGGTTGATAATTGAAGGATCAATTGAATCTGGGATGATGCAACATCAAGAGAGCATGCAAGTTCTACATAAAGTAAATTTAGTTGATTTTCTTAGTGTTGAGCAATTTAATTTGATTTTCAATGCTTGTCTAATTGATCTTGTCAACCAGTTGAAGTATATAAAGAATAACTTTCAGAAAGTAGACTTCTCTACATATAATTTTTGGAAGAGGGACAAACAATTGAAATATTCAAAATATCTCTTTATTTGGCATGGAAGATGGCAGATCTCTAATATGAACTCGATGACGAGTTCTTTCAAAGAAGAGGAGTCTGATGTAGGACAAGATTTTAAGAATTTTTGTATTTTTAGTTTTAATATTTTTGATATATTATTTTATTAGGATTCTTGTAATTTAGTACAAATATTTTTAAATTATTAGGTTTCTTAATTTTTATTATTTTAGAATTAGATTTTGACTAGGATTTTAAATAGTTTAAAATTTTAATTTCCTATTATCTTAGGTTTCTTAATTTGTATTGATTTAAATTTCCTAATTTATTTTAGAATTACTTTTCCTACAATGTAAGTCTCATAGTAGAGACAACTTTTATTCATTCAATAATAATATTAAGATATTTTTTCTTCCTTGTAGATTCAAGGTTCTATTTTATCGTGGATTCGAGAACCCATTTCATCTACTAGAACGATATCTAGTTCCAGTGTATTTCGCTACGTCTTGTTGTCACAAGGCCCAAAAAACCAAAGTGAGACAAGGGCAATGACAAATGGAAATATTTTCTCAATATGGAACTATGATGGTAGAATTGCATATGAAGACATCATCGAAGCAACAAACGACTTTGACATCAGACATTGCATCGGAATTGGCGGTTATGGAGCTCAGTTGGCAAGTGGCAAAATAGTTGCCTTAAAGAAACTTCATCGTTTGGAAGCAGAAGAGCCCACTTTCGACAAGAGTTTCAAAAATGAGGCTTAGGTTCTGTTTGCAGGTGAAGCTTTATAGGTTCTGTTTGCACAACAGATGCATGTTCTTAGTGTATGAATACATGGAAAAAGGAAGTTTGTTTTGTGCCTTGAGGATTGATACTGAAGATGTTGAATTAAAATGGACTCAAAGGGTGAAGATTGTTAAAGCAATAGCACATGCTCTATCCTACTTGCATCATGATTGCAATCAGTCTATTGTTCACCAATATAGCGACCCTAGTTTTGACCCATTCCTTGTGGTGTTCCGGACTCGGGTTTGTATTTGTTTGGATGGTGGTTCATGTCTTGCTTCCCTTGTCTTCCCCTTATTGTTGGTTTTGGGTTGTGGTTGTGTGTTTAGAGCAGGTTGGTTGCTTGTTTTTCCAAGCCTTTGTTGCCCAGAATTTGGCTCCTCCGCTCGAGCGGGCTTTCTCACGCTCGAGCGAGCTTCACAAATTTTGCTCCACGCTCGAGCGGAAGGACTGTATCTGCAAAAATACTGGGAGAGCGTATTTCACGCTCGAGCGCAGGGTTTCACGCTCGAGCGGGTGTCTGTGTCTGACGCTCGAACGGGGGTTTCCACGTTCGAGCTGACCGTGTGATAACAGCACACGAAAGTGACATTTTAGACCACTTTTTGCAATCCTCTCTCTCTCTCTCTCTCTAAAAGTCTCAAATCTGCAGATCTAGAGCCTCTCTCTCTAGAAATCATCTTCTTCTTTTGATTTCTCCAAATCCATTGGGATTTTGGCTATAGTTCCTTCGTCAAAGTTGTGTAACTTCTCGAGGGCTTCGTTGTGTGCGGTGAAGATCGAGTTTCATCGTCGTTGATTTTGGGGGTTTCAACTCTTTTCTTCTTCTACACTTGAGGTAGGGATTTTTTTGAGTTATATATATGTTTTTGCAAGATCAAGATGATTTTCGAAATCATCCTTTGTTTAGTTTTGAAAATTTGTTATTGATTCAAGAAAAAGAGTGATTTTGAAAATGGTTTTACTATTTTGATCCTTGAGATAGAAATTGGGATTTTTTGAACTATGTTGATGAAAGAAAGATGTTTTGGTGAGATCTTGTCAAATATTTGAAGATGGATGGTTTTGGTGAGAAAACCTAGAAGTTGAGAATTTTAAAAAATAAGTGAAGTTGAAAATCCATGGTTGATATTGTTATGTTTATTTTGAATGCCAAAATAAATGATGTTTGGAAAATTTCTTGTTTATATTGTATATATGATAAATTTTGGGAAGTATGAGAGTTGTTGCTCATTTTGGAAATTGCTATTTAAAAGTGTTGATATAGTCTTGAAATGACTAAGTTGTTGGAAATGTTTAAAGTGTGGGAATTATGTTATCCCTTGAATGAATTGAAATAAAAGTATTTATTCATCTTGTAAAATTGCATTGAATGGAGAAATGAGAATTTTGATCACAATGGTAGTATTGTGTGGAAGAATTGGAAATGAAAGAATTGTTGTAGTGTATTGATTATCGTTGCATTGGCACATCAATTCATTTGATAACATTGACCTTTGAAAGTTGATTTGAAAACTATTAGTATCATGTAATGCAAGTATGAGGATTCATGATTAGTTATATGTTAAAGTGCCATGATTATTGTATCACCATTTGGGCATGAAAATGGGAGCGTTACAACTTGGTATCAGAGCTACCCGGTTTGAATACTTGGAGCTCGTAGGAAGTGGTTGTTTAACCACAATGGGTTCATGCTGCATGATAGACTGCATGATAGGAAGATGCTATACATTTTGTGAATATGTGATAACATGCTTATGTGGCTATATGGGTATGGGGTTGGACTTTTGGGATATTGTTTGCGCCTGTTAAATCCCTTGAGGTCTTTTTAGAAGGGTACTTGATCAATACTCGTTCTACTAAGAATTCTTGATTTTTAGTGGGACAAATTCCATCATGAAAGAATAATCCGTATGTGTTTACATGACTAAGTGCTTATGTGGAATGAAATTGAAATGTCTATATAGTAGTGAAATATATATAGAATTACGGTGGTTAGACGTGTAAGGGGAATTGCGGGCACGTATGGGTTATTGTGCTGAATCATTTCTTTGTCCTTTATAGGATGTCAGGAAGAGGTTAAACCCGTGGTGGTAGAGGCGGAAGACATGGCAGGCCTCGTCGAGGTGTGCATGAAGTACCGGCCCATGAGGTCCCGGTGCAAGAGGAAGAGTCAGGCCAAGCTAATGTGGCCGAACAAGCGGAACAAGTGGGTCATATTGCAATAGGGACCCTAGCTAGAGAAATAGCAGGGGCTATGAACTTGTTGAGGGCGGAGAACCAAACCTGAGAGAACACTTTGGAGTCAAGAGCGAGTTTCCTTACTAGGGAGTTTTTGCAGGTTAAACCGGATGAATTCTATGGTGGCCCCAAGCCCAAGAAAGTGGATGAGTGGCTCGAACAAACTGTGAAGACATTTGAGATGCTTCACATTGATGATAGTGAACTGAGAGTGACCCTAGCAAGTTACTACCTAAAAGGGGATGCGGGTCAACGGTGGAAGTATGCCAAGAACAGAGTGGAGCCAACATGGGAAGCTTTTGTAATTGCTTTCCAAGATAAGTATTTACCTCCTGCTGCTAGGGAGAGATTGAGGCAAGAGTTCAAAGACCTCAAACAACTCGACATAACTGTAGCCGAGTTCGAGGCAGTCTTCTCAAGTTTATCTAGGTTTGCACCAGAGTTGGTGGCAACGGAAGAATGTCGTTGCATTGAATTCGAGATCAAGTTAAAAACCAAAATTTTCTTTAAAATTGTTGGGAACATGATTCGAAACTATGACCGTCTTGTAGAGTCGGCGGCATACGTAGAGGTTTCCGTGCAAGCCGAGGAGGAGAGGCTTCGGAGTTTGAGGTCTAGGGGTCAAGAGTCTCAGGGGGACTATAGGCAAAATAAAAAAAAGCAGGGGTACTTTTTCATCCCAGCCCCAACCACAGCAGTCTAAATCCACTTTTCCTTTACCTAGTTCGGGTTCGGGAAGAAGTACATCGGGTGGCTTCACGTGTTTCAAGTGTGGCCAACCAGGTCACAAAGCCTTTTCGTGCCCACAGAAGGGAGAAGGGCAGTTGATGTTGCCACCACCACTACCTAACCGATCATAGAGTCAATCTCAGTCCCAAAATAGGGGACAAGGGTTTAATTGTTACCAGTGTGGTCAGCCGGGGCATGTGAAGAGAACTTGCCCATAGTTGGGAGGCGCATCTGGCGCATTAGGGTCGAGGCAGACTCAGAGCCATCAGCAGGCTCATTCAGCTCAGGCTTCGCGAGCTAATCAGGGAGCCGCTTCGGCTCAGTCAGTACATCAGGCCTATGCTCCGAGAGGAGAGCAAGTTCATCAGGGGCCACAGGGGCGTGTGTATGTTGTTACCGCGCTAGAGTATTTACCGGGAACCTTAGTTATGCGAGGTATTTTTGTTGTGTGCAATACTTTGGCTAACATATTGATAGACACGGGTGCATCTTATTCATTTATATCTATTGTATTTGTTTATGCATTGGGGTTAGAGGTGACACAGTTAGCATCTCCGCTGAGAGTAGAATCACCTATTGGGGGTACGGTTGATTTAGACCGGGGTTGTCATGATTGTGAGATAGAAGTTGTCGAGCGTCAACTTCCGTTTGCTTTTGTGTTACTAGATATGTCAAGTTTTGATGTCATATTGGGTATGGATTGGTTATCGTCATACCGAGCTGTTATAGATTGCTACCGTCAGAAAGTTACTATATGCACCTTGAGCGGTAATTGTTTTTATTTCTTGGGGGACCGGGTGGATAGGGTCTTATCACCGATGTATGATCCGCGTGGGCGGAGTAAACTTAATTGTCTTCTTGCTAGCTTTCTGAGTAGTGGGTGTGATGAGATTCGGGATGAGTTGCCGAGGGTAGTTTGTGAATACTCGGATGTCTTTCCCGAGGATCTTGTTAGTTTACCGTCTCACCGAGAGATTGAGTTCTGTATTGATTTAGTGCCTAGCACGGCACCGGTTTCTATGGCTCCATATAGATTTGCACCTTCTGAATTGAGTGAGTTGAAGATTCAACTCCATGAATTGTTGGATAAGGGTTTTATTCGTTCTAGTACTTCACCTTGGGGAGCGCCGGCTCTCTTTGCTAAAAAAAAGATGGAGCATTACGGCTTTGTATTGATTATAGGAAGTTGAACCGGGTTACTATTAAGAATAAGCACCCAATGCCTCGTATAGATGATTTGTTTGATCAGTTGAAGGGGTCTTGTTATTTCTCTAAGATAGACCTGAGATTGGGTTATCATCAGTTGAGGATAAGGGAGGAGGATATTCCGAAGACGGTATTCCGTACGCGGTATAGCCATTATGAGTTCCTTGTGATGTCTTTTGGGCTAACTAATGCTCCAGTTGTGTTTATGGATTTAATGAATCGGATCTTTCTTAAATTCTTAGATCGTTTTGTGGTTGTCTTTGTAGACAACATTTTGATTTATTCAACTTCTGAGAGGGGACACGAGGAACATTTACGAATAGTACTTGAGTTACTTAGAGCCCATAAGCTGTATGCTAAGTTTGGGAAATGCGACTTTTGGTTGGAAGAGATTAAATTCCTAGGGTATGTAGTGTCAAGGGAAGGGGTGACTGTAGATTCATCTAAAATAGAGGCAGTGCAAGATTGGGCACAACCTAAGAATGCTTTCGAGATTCGTAGTTTCTTGGGATTGATCGGGTATTACCGTCAGTTTGTGAAGGATTTCTCTAAACTAGCTTCACATTTGACTAAGTTGACTAGAAAGGAAATCAAGTTTGCGTGGAGTGAGACTTGTGAAAAGTCATTCCAAGAGCTCAAGATTAGACTCACCATTGCTCCAGTATTGATTATTCCGGAGAGGAATTTGAGTTATTCAGTATATTGTGATGCTTCAAGGGAAAGTTTAGGTTGTGTATTGATGCAAGAGGGTAAAGTGGTAGCCTATGGCTCACGGCAGTTGAAAACACATGAGAGAAATTATCCTACCCATGACCTAGAGCTAGCGGCTGTAATATTTGCCTTGAAGATTTGGAGGCACTATCTGTATGGTGAGAAATTTGAAATGTTCTCTAATCATAAAAGTCTGAAGTATTTGTTTACACAGAAAGACTTGAATTTGAGACAGAGGAGGTGGATGGAATTCATAGAGGATTATGATTTTGAGTTGCATTATCATCCCAGAAAGGCCAATGTTGTGGCCGATGCTTTGAGTAGAAAGCCAGTTAGCAGTGGAGCTTCTATTGCCATTCGAGAATGGGAAATGTTGGGTACTCTCGGTGAATGTGACTTGCATCTGGGCTAGTCTGTTGAGTCTGCAGCTTTGTTGTCAGTAGTTGCACAACCTACACTTGTGAATCAAGTGTTGGAAGCGCAAAAGGGTAACCTTGAGGTGGAATCGTTCCGAGAAAAGATTCCCAATGGGAAGGTAGAAAGAGGTTTGACTATGTATCCCGATCTGAGTGTGAGATACCGTGATTGCTTGTTTGTACCAGAGTCTTGCCGAGAGGAAGTACTCCGAAAGTTTCATCATTAGCGCCTTGCGGTGCACCCAGGAGGCACCAAGATGTATCATGATCTTAGTTGCTAGTTTTGGTGGAGAGGTATGAAACAGGATGTGGCTGTGTTTGTATCAAGGTGCCTTACTTGTCAACAAGTGAAGGCCGAGCATCAGAGGCTAGCGGGTTTGTTGCAACCCTTGCCTGTAGCTGAGTGGAAGTGGGAGCATGTTACGATGGATTTTGTTGTAGGTCTTCCGAAGACTCAACAGGGCAGTGATGCTATTTGGATGATAGTTGACCGTTTGACTAAATCGGCGTATTTTATTCCCATGCGCGTAAGTGACTCGGTAGATTATCTGGCCGACTTGTACATTAGGGACATAGTGAGGTTGCACGGGGTCCTTGTGACGATTGTTTCGGATAGAGATCCGCGTTTCACTGCTCGGTTGTGGCAAAGTTTGCAGAGTGCCTTAGGCACTAGATTGACTTTTAGTACTACGTATCATCCTCAGACTGACGGGCAGTCTGAGCGTACCATTCAAATTCTTGAGGATATGCTTAGAGGCTGTGTCCTTGATTTTAAGGGTTCATGGGAGAGGCATTTGCCCTTAATGGAATTTGCCTATAACAATAGTTTCCAATCGAGTATTGGCATGGCACCATTTGAAGCCTTGTATGGTCGACCGTATAGATCTCCAGTGTGTTGGGCCGAGGTGCGTGATGCACCTTTGTTGGGTTCAAAGTTGGTTCGGAAAACTACGGAGAAAGTTGTACTTATTCGTAAGAGGCTAGCTACGGCTCAGAGTTGCTAGAAAAGTTATGCCGATCATAGGAGGAGACTTTTGTCTTTTAAGGTGGGAGATCATGTCTTTTTGAAGATATCACCTAAACGGGGTTCAATGAGGTTTGGGAAGAGTGGGAAGTTGTCCCCTCTGTTTATTGGCCCTTTTGAGATCCTTGAACGGATTGGGAAAGTTGCTTATCGTTTGGCGTTACCGCCATAGATTTCCGGGGTTCATGACGTGTTTCATATTTGTATGCTTCGGAAATATGAGCCGGATCCATCACACATGTTGGATTGGACCAACTTAGAGGTAGATGAGGATGCCTCGTATGAGGAGAGACCGGTAAGAGTCTTGGATAGACGGGATCAAGTTTTGCGAGGCAAGAAAATTCCCTTAGTAAAAGTATTGTGGAAACATCACGGAGTCGAGGAAGCGACTTGGGAACGTGAATTAGAAGTCCGAGAGAAATATCCGGATTTGTTTGTTGATACATGAGCATGTATTGAGAATTAATTTTGTTAATGAGAAGTATAAGCATTATATATGTTATAATTGTTTGGGAAGAACATGGATTCAATATAAACATTGTATATGTTTTGAGAATGTGGAATATTGATGATGTTGTATCATTTTTGGAAGCATTGTATGCTATGTGCGATTTTTGAAAATTTGGATTTTGGTTAAAAATTATAAATGTTTTGGGAAAATTGAAAATTTCATTTTAATTTGGGACTTGTAAATCGAGTTGGTGTGAATAGATGACCAAAGAATGGGTCATGGTGTTGAACTTGTGAGAATGACATGGTTTTAAAACATGATTTGAAATTTCGGGGACGAAATTCTTTAAGGGGGGGAGGTTATAACGACCCTGGTTTTGACCCGTTCCTTATGGTGTTCCGGACTCGGGTTTGTATTTGTTTGGATGGTGGTTCATGTCTTGCTTCCCTTGTCTTCCCCTTATTGTTGGTTTTGGGTTGTGGTTGTGTGTTTGGAGTAGGTTGGTTGCTTGTATTTCTAAGCTTTTGTTGCCTAGAATTTGGCTCCTCCGCTTGAGTGGGTTTTCTCACGCTCGAGCGGGCTTCACAAATTTTGCTCCACGCTCGAGCGAGAATTCGAGCGCTCGAGCGGAAGGACTGTATCTGTAAAAATACTGGGAGAGCGTATTTCACGCTCAAGTGCAGGGTTTTACGCTCAAGCGAAAGTCTGTGTCTGACGCTCGAGCGAAGGTTTCCACGCTCGAGCGAACCGTGTGATAACAGCACACGAAAGTGACATTTTAGATCACTTTTTGCAATCCTCTCTCTCTCTAAAAGTCTCAAATCTGCAGATCTAGAGCCTCTCTCTCTAGAAATCATCTTCTTCCTTTGATTTCTCCAAATCCATTAGGATTTTGGCCATTGTTCCTTCGTCAAAGTTGTGTAACTTCTCGAGGGCTTCATTGTGTGCGGTGGAGATCAAGTTTAATCATCATTGATTTTGGAGGTTTCAACTCTTTTCTTCTTCTACACTTCAGGTAGAGATTTTCTTTGAGTTATATATATGTTTTTGCAAGATCAAGATGATTTTCGAAATCATCCTTTGTTTAGTTTTGAAAATTTGTTGTTGATTCAAGAAAAAGAGTGATTTTGAAAATGGGTTTACTATTTTGATGCTTGAGATAGAAATTGGGGGTTTTTGAACTATGTTGATGAAAAAAAGATGTTTTGTTGAGATCTTGTCAAATATTTGAAGATGGATGGTTTTGATGAAAAAACCTAGAAATTGGGGATTTTAAAAAAAAGAGAAGTTGAAAATCCATGGTTGATATTGTTATATTTATTTTGAATGCCAAAATAAATGATGTTTGAAAATTTTCTTGTTTATATTGTATAAATGATAAATTTTGGAAAGTATGAGAGTTGTTGCTCATTTTGAAAATTGTTATTTAAAAGTGTTGATATAGTCTTGAAATGACTAAATTGTTGGAAATGTTTAAAGTGTGGGAATTATGTTATCCCTTGGTTGAATTGAAATAAAAGTATTTATTCATCTTGTGAAATTGCATTGAATGGAGAAATGAGAATTTTGATCACAATGGTAATATTGTGTGAAAGAATTGGAAATGAAAGAATTGTTGTAATGTATTGATTATTGTTGCATTGGCACATCAATTCATTTGATAACATTGAACTTTGAAAGTTGATTTGAAAACTATTAGTATCATGTAATGCAAGTATGAGGATTCATGATTAGTTATATGTTAAAGAGCCATGATTATTGTATCACCATTTGGGCATGAAAATGGGGGCGTTACAACCGAGATATATCAAGCAACAATATTCTATTGAACTCTAAATTGGAGGCTTTTGTTTCAACTTTGGCACTGCAAGATTGCTATATCTGAATTCATCGAATCAAACCATAATTGTAGGAACTTATGGATATATTGCCCCAGGTAGCAAAAGTACATTTTCCTTTATAGATATTATTATTATTATTTTTATTTTTAAATAAAGTGGGGGAAATTGAGCTAAAATGTTTAAATAATAGTAATTATTTTTCTCTAACTCAATTATTCATGATAACTAAAAACACTTTAGGAATTGCACTTCATTAACTTATTTAAAGAGAAAGTGAAGTCTATGATTTATTTCATTGATTTTTTGTTTGTACAGAACTTGTTTACACCATGGTTGTAACTGAAACGTGATGCTCATAGCTTTGGGGTGATAGCACTAGAAACAATCATGGGAAAGCATCCGAGAGAACTCCTTTCATCATTGGCATCACATTTTGCTCCAAACGTAATGCTAACTTACGTCTTAGACCCGCACCTTGTGCCTCCAACTAATTCAGTGGTTGTAGGGTACATTGTGTTGGAAAAATTGGTTTATATAGGCATATTTTGGGCTAACTTTGAGCCCAAAATTGAGTGGGCCCCGAACGTCTTTTGGGGTGGGTCCGAAGAGGTGAAGTGTTCATTGCCGCGTTGCAAGTCACACGGTGATGACGGTTCGTCAAAACCATTTATGAGTGAATGGGAACATGACGTCTTTTTCGGGTTCGTGGAATAGGAAATTTAAGGAAGTAAATGTGGGTTTCTTTGGAAATAGTTGTCCCACATTGAAACTTTAAGAGAGTTTATTTGTATATATAAGCTCTAGTCTACAATACTTGGGTTGGGCCCCAAGGGGCACCCCAAGTTTGTAGAAGGGAGGAGTTATGGACAAACTGAACCTTAGCCCAAACCACCACACACGCGTGCGCGCACCGCCGCCGCTGCTGGCCGTCCGGCCCCGTGGGTTGTGGGTCGGGTCGGTTCTTGTATTAATTTTTTGGACAAAATTCATTTGAATTTTTTCAAAATAATTTGCGGGAATTTAAATTCCAAATTTGAATTTGAAATTCAAAACTTTTGTTTATATCTTTCAGATAAATTCCATAACTTTTATAACAGTCCAAACAGGTTTTTCTGTTGAACCCGAACAGGTTTAATTTTGGACAGATTTGAATTCGTAACTGTCCAAGCAGTTTTCAGCAACAGTTGGTATAATCTGTTCAAATCTGGATAGTTTCCTAACTGCTAATCTGTTCAAACGTTTGCAGATCTGTTTGGTTTTTTGAATCAAATCTGTTCAAAATAGTTTCACACCTATTCACTTCCATTTAGCACTTGTTCGGATCAGTTTGGAATGCCTATAAATTCAGACCATTTTCAGCAATTTTAGGGGTCCGAAAATAGGCTGAAAAATTGTCTCTTTGCTGTCCAGTATTTATTTTGTGCATTATTCTTCATTTTAGTTTTAGAATAAATTTTAGAGAGTTAGAACACAGGTTTGGTTCGCCGAACAAATTGTTTGGAGTGCTACTACAATTTGTGAAGATCATTTTATCTTGGGAGATAGACGCCACTCAACCGTAAGCACCGTAGCGAGGCGAATCTGTCTTAAGGACAGAGTGTCACAAACTCGACTTGGTCTTTTATTTTTAATTCGGTTCGATAAATAAATTCAGTATGTTATTTATTTATTTTGTTTGAATTATTTCAATTTATTTTATTTACACAGAAGATTGTTCCAACAATCTTAAGACAGATGGGAATTGATTCTGTTTACAGAATTTTTTTCGTTTGTTTCCTTTTCTCTTTCTTCTTTTAAGAAAATTATTTTCTGTGTATTTACAAAATAATATTCTGGTTGGAAAAACAAATAGTGATTATATGCTATTTGACAGATAGTAGTAATATACTGTCTATTTTCTTTGACAACTAGTAGTACGATACTGGTGTCATTAACAATTCAGAATATATTCTTGTGGAATTTTGTCAGAAAATTAATTTTGGTTTTTAGAAATTATTTTCTGAGTTTTCACTACTTAAAATTCTGTTTTAGTATTTTAATTATTGAAGTGTTATAGAAATTAATTTTCTGTGTGGAATTAATTTGGTTAAATAAAATTTTATTTTATTTCCAAATTAATTGAAAAATAAAAGTTATTTTCTTATTTCTTTTATTTTACAGAATTTAATTTTCTGTGTGGGATTAATTTGGTTAAATAAAATTTTATTTTATTTCTAAATTAATTGGAAAATAAAGTTACATTCTTGTTTCTTTTATTTTAATAGAATTTAATTCTGTGAATTTGGATTAGTTTTCTGTGTGAAATTAATTTGGTTAAATAAAATTTCCAAATTAATTGAAAATAAAAGTTACATTTTGTTTTGTTTCTTTTATTTTAACAGAATTTATTTCTGTAGTTTTGGTTTAATTTGTTTAAATAAAATTTTATTTTATTTTTAAATTAATTAAAAATAAAAGATACAATTCTTGTTTCTTTTATTTTTACAGAATTTAAAATTCTGTGTTTATGGTCTAATTTTCTGTGTAGTATAAATTCTAATTATAATTTTATTTTATAATTTAGAATTGATGGCTATTGAAACTAATGCCAAAACCAGTACTGGTATGGTGATTGCCATCACACCAACCCCACCTTATGTTGGGACCGTGCTAGTGAATCATGGTGAAAAACCAGAGAAGTTCTTAGGAACTGGTTTTAAAAGATGGCAGAAGAAAATGGTATCTAAAGGAGGGGAAATTAAGAAGTACAAGTTTAATGGCATGTGTTACATTTATAACAAAGAGGGACATCGGGCCAAAGATCGCCGTTACAAATGTAAAGGCAAAGGAAGATCAAGTAAGAAGGTTGCTAAAGCCAAAATGACCGAAATGGATGAAATTTTCAATGGTGTAGATGTCATAAATCTTTCTGCAGTTGTTTCCGAGGAAGATCTTGTCGAAAATCCTAAAGAATGGTGGGTGGACACTGGTACTACTCGTCATATCTGTGCCGACAAAAAGATGTTCACATCTTATTCTACAGTGGCCAATGGTGAACAACTTTTTATGGACAACTCCTCGACTTCTAAAGTTAAAGGACAAGGAAAGATTATTCTGAAAATGACATCTAGAAAGGAACTCATTCTCAACAATGTGTTGTATGTACCGGACATTCACAAGAATCTTGTTTCCGGATCTTTGTTGAGTATGAATGGGTTTAGGCTAGTTTTTGAAAGTGACAAGTTTGTACTTACCAAAAACGGGATGTATGTAGGAAAATGTTACATGTCTGATGGCCTTTTCAAGTTAAATGTAATAACCGTTGTACCCTCAGTTATTAATAATAATACATCTTCTTCTTACTTGCTTGAGTTTTCAAATTTATGGCATGGTAGACTATGACATGTTAATTATGGATCTTTGCATAGATTAATTAATATGGAATGTTTACCTAAATTTGACATTAATTCAAATCATAAATGTGAAATTTGCGTTGAGGCAAAATTATCTAAAATTCCTTTTCATTCAATTGAAAGAAGTACGGAACCACTTGAATTAATTCATAGTGACATTTGTGATTTTAAATCAACTCAAACTATAGGTGGGAAAAAATATTTTATCACTTTTATAGATGACTATACTAGATATAGTTATGTTTATTTAATTCGAACCAAGGATGAAACTTTGGAAACTTTCATTCAATATAAGAATGAAGTTGAAAATCAACTTGGTAAGAAAATCAAGAAACTTAGAAGTGATAGAGGTGGAGAATATGAATCACCTTTTGGTGAATTTTGTAAAGAACACGGAATAATTCATCAAACCACTGCTCCTTACTCACCTCAGCAAAATGGAATTGCTGAAAGGAAAAATAAGACTTTAAAAGAAATGATGAATGCCATGTTAATCAGTTCTGGATTACCTCAGAACTTGTGGAGGGAAGCAATACTTTCTGCTAATTATATACTTAATAAAGTACCCCGAAAGAAAGTGAATCAAACACCTTATGAATTGTGGCATGGAAGAGTACCATCCTACAAATACTTAAAAGTGTGGGGGTGTTTGGCTAAAGTGACTATTCCTAGTCCTAAAAAGACTAAGATAGGTCCTAAGACCATTGATTGCATTTTCATTAGTTATGCCAAGAATAGTAGTGCATATCGGTTTTTTATTCATAAATCAGAACATTCCGAAATGCATGTAAATACTATTATTGAATCTCGAAATGCATTTTTCTTTTAACATGTATTTCCAAATAAGACTAGACAAGAGACTAGTAATAATAAAAGATCTCATAATGCTATTACTAGTAGGATCAAGAACATGATCAAGAACAAGAGTTAGATCAAAATGAGGTAGAGGAACTTAGGCATAGTAAACATGCTAGAACCTCAAAATCTTTTGGTCCAGATTTCCTAATATTTTTGTTAGAAAATGAGCATTTAACTTTTAAAGAGGCTATGTCCAGTCCTGAAGCTCCTTTATGGAAAGAAGCTGTAAATAGTGAAGTTGAATCCATCTTACAAAATCACACTTGGGAATTGGTGGATTTGCCACCAGGTTGTAAACCTCTTGGGTACAAGTGGATTTTCAAAAGAAAATTGAAAGCGGATGGATCAATTGACAAGTACAAGGCAAGACTTGTGGTCAAAGGACTTAGACAAAAAGAAGGTCTTGATTACTTTGACACATACTCACCGGTTACTAGAATAACATCCATTAGAATGCTAATTGTCATTGCATCTCTATACAATCTAGAAATTCATCAAATGGATATTAAAACCGCTTTCTTAAATGGTGAGTTAAATGAAGAAATTTACATGGAACAATCAGAAGGTTTTTCTGTTCCAGGAAAAGAAAAGAAAGTGTGTAAATTGGTTAAATCATTATATGGTTTAAAACAAGCGCCAAAGCAATGGTATGAGAAATTTGACAAGGCAATGATGTCAAATAGATTTAAAATTAATGAGTGTGACAAATATGTTTATATTAAAAACACAGACAACGATTATGTCATTGTATGTCTTTATGTAGATGATATGCTCATCATAAGTAATAATAATGATATGATTAAAACTACTAAGAAAATGTTGAATAAACATTTTGACATGAAGGACATGGGCATTGTTGATGTAATTCTTGGTATGAAAATTACCAAAACATCAGAAGGATATGCTTTGTCACAATCTCATTACATTGAGAAAATACTTGACAAATTCAGCAAAGATGATGATCATCTTGTTAGAACACCTGTAGATGTTAATTTGTATCTTTCTAAGAATATACAGGAAAGTATTTCTCAATTAAAGTATGCCCAAATTATTGGAAGCTTAATGTACTTGATGCACTGCACTCGCCCAGATATAGCTTATGCAGTAAGTAAATTAAGTAGATATATGAGTAATCTGGGAGTAGAACATTAGAAAGCAATTATAAGGGTTCTAAGATATCTCCGATTTACTCGTAACATTAGGCTTAATTATACTAGATATCCAGCAGTACTTGAAGGATACTGTGATGCAAATTGGATATCGATTACAAGAGACTCAAAGTCCACTAGTGGGTATGTCTTTACTCTTGGTGGGGCGGCTGTATCTTGGAAATCTTCCAAACAGACTTGCATTGCTAGGTCTACTATGGAATCTGAATTCATAGCTTTAGACAAAGCTAGGGAAGAGGCAGAATGGCTTCGCCACTTCCTTGAAGATATTCCAATATGGCCAAAACCGGTGCCTGCTATATGCATGCATTGCGATAGTCAATCAGCTATAAGTAGAGCATAGAGTCATATGTATAACGGTAAGTCACGACACATTCGTCGTCGACATAACACCGTGAGACAACTACTCTCTAATGGAATTATTTCCATATAATATGTCAAGTCTAAAGACAACATAGCGGATCCACTAACCAAAGGGTTAGCAAGAGAGTTAATTGAGAATTCATCGAGGGGAATGGGACTTAAGCCTATTTAATAAGAGTTACCTCAACGGCAACCCAACCTAGTTGACTGGAGATCCCAAGATCTAGGTTCAAAAGGACAACCGAGTTGTGATTGACTCAGAAGGATCATTGGAAAGTCAAACTCCTACCCATTTCTATGATGAAATAGTGATGACTGCAGCATTTAAGGTTAAGTAAAATTTTAATGATTCTTATATCTAGGTAAACCTAGTGGAGTATGGCAGGATACTCTTCATAAGCATCACCTATGTGAGTGTGAACTGGGCCGGTTCTGTGAGATTTGTGAAGGGCTACAATTCTCTAGAGCACTCATGAACACCAGGTTGTTCAGGGCCAAAATGAACACAATAGTGAGAACTAAACTGTGTCTAGGAATATACTGTGTGAGTTCTATTGTCTTGGTTTACACAAACGGCTGAACAGTTCAAGACATCACGTTCACTGGTTAGCTAGTAAATCCGATAGTGTCTCACAAGGGAAGGTTCAAAGCCAAAAGCTACCTGTCCTTTGCAGAATATTTCTAGTTTCTATACTCTCTGTAATTAGATCATGTTGTTGTATTTTCTCTCCGTCAAATTCCATTCATGTGGGGGATTGTTGGAAAAATTGGTTTATATAGGCATATTTTGGGTCAACTTTGAGCCCAAAATTGAGTGGGCCCCGAACGTCTTTTGGGGTGGGTCCGAAGAGGTGAAGTGTTCATTGCCGCGTTGCAAGTCACACGGTGAAGACGAGTCGTCAAAACCATTTATGAGTGAATGGGAACATGACGTCGTTTTCGGGTTTGTGGAATAGGAAATTTAAGGAAGTAAATGTGGGTTTCTTTGGAAAGGGTTGTCCCACATTGAAACTTTAAGAGAGTTTATTTGTGTATATAAGCTCTAGCCTACAATACTTGGGTTGGGCCCCAAGGGGCACCCCAAGTTTGTAGAAGGGAGGAGTTATGGACAAACTGAACCTTAGCCCAAACAACCACGCGCACGCGCGCGCCACCGCTGGCGGCCGTCCGACCCCGTGGGTTGTGGGTCGGGTCGGTTCTTGTATTAATTTTTTGGACAAAATTCATTTGAATTTTTTCAAAATAATTTGCGGGAATTTAAATTGCAAATTTGAATTTGAAATTCAAAACTTTTGTTCATATCTTTCAGATAAATTCCATAACTTTTATAACAGTCCAAACAGGTTTTTCTGTTGAACCCGAACAGGTTTAATTTCGGACAGATTTGAATTCGTAACTGTCCAGGCAGTTTTCAGCAACAGTTGGTATAATCTGTTCAAATCTGGATAGTTTCCTAACTGATAATCTGTTCAAACGTTTGCAGATCTGTTTGGTTTTTTGAATCAAATTTGTTCAAAATAGTTTCACACCTGTTCACTTCCATATAGCACCTGTTCGGGTCAGTTTGGAATGCCTATAAATTCATACCATTTTCAGCAATTTTAGTCCGAAAATAGTCTGAAAAATTGTCTCTTTGCTGTCCAGTATTTATTTTGTGCATTATTCTTCATTTTAGTTTTAGAATAAATTTCAGAGAGTCAGAACACAGGTTTGGTTCGCCGAACAAATTGTTTGGAGTGCTACTACAATTTGTGAAGATCATTGTATCATGGGAGATAGACGCCACTCAACCGTAAGCACCGTAGCGGGGCGAATCTGTCTTAAGGACAGAGTGTCACACACTCGACTTGGTCTTTTATTTTTAATTCGGTTCGATAAATAAATTCGGTATGTTATTTATTTATTTTGTTTGAATTATTTCAATTTATTTTATTTACACAGAAGATTGTTCCAACACATTGTTCTTGTTGCTACTGTGGCATTTTCATGCTTGTGTTTTGAGCCGAGAAATGAGTTTTATCCAATAAATGAATAAACTTGATGCTTGAGTTTCCCATCAAAGAAAAATGTCTATTTAGAAATGTTGCAAATCATATTTTTTTGGGGACCTTCTTGTTACAACTATTATGTATGAGGATTGCTATATATTATCAAATAAATTTTGCATTTCTTTTTTTAAAGTTTTAAACATTGTGTTGAAACCTCAATTGTTAATTTTTTATTTTTTATGTTTTCCCTGCTGCAATCCCAAGCCAAGCCACAATGAAAAGAATGTTCCCCTCTATATCTTTTATAATTTGATATGGCGATCGATTTTTGTATTCATAATTTTTTCTATGAAAAAGGAATAGAAATGGGGAAAAAATGATGCATATGAACTCAACGTTTTAGTTGTCACGTTATAATGAGTGAATTTAGGAGTGATATTTTAAGGTTTCGGTGTTGTCTACTGTTTCTAGCATATGGGTTGACCCAACCTGTTCGACTTCCATTGCCAAGAAGGTTGGGATCCTCTAATAACTAGTTAGGATCATTTTTTTAACAATTTTGAAATTGATTATTTTTAAGCCTTTATACGTATACTAAATTGATACAAAGATTAATTATAATGATCTCGAGAATAATTTACCTTATTAAAAAATACAAATACAAGAAATGAGAATAAAGAAAGAAAAGATCAAGAGGGAGCGAGTCATGAACATTTCGAAGATGTGGATGGATGAGCTGCTTTAATAAAATGGAATGCAACTTGTCGAAATTAATTAATGTGATGGTTATCTGCGGGTTGGGGTAAGATTTTGTTTGGATTTTTTTGGGTACAAATTTTTACTTTTAAATTAAGTTAAAATGTAACTTGTCAAAATTAATCAGCTTGTTTGGTTTGGATTTTTAGGATTCACTTTTCAAAATATTAAATTTTTTTGTTTTCTATATTTTTTTTTGTTTTGCTGAATGTTTTTAATATTCTAAGCATTTTTTTTAATTTTTAGAACATCTAACATGAATACACTTAAAAAGTATAATATTTGTGAAAAAAATATTTAGAAAATTCACTAAATATCAAAAATACAAAAAAAATGAGAATTCAGTACATTTTTCGTATTCTTGTGTATTTATTGATTTTTTAAAATATTTTTTTACAAATATTTTACCTTTTAGATACATCTAAGTAAGGTACATCTAAAAAGTAAAAAATTGCTTAAAATTAAAAAAAAAATCACTAAAAACAAAAAACACAAGAAAAACAAAAAAAACTCAATTTGCAGAAAATTGAATTCAAAAAATTGAAACTAAACACACTAAATGTGATGGTTAGTGTGCCAACTGTCATGTACCGACTCATTGATAATACGAATTATACACCAAGCACCTTGTAATTCCTATCACATCACTTGGGCTAGATTCTTGGAAATAAATTAAGCACGGGGTATGTAGTACCACTCGTGAAGCCAACTTTTCGAGAAAATGACAAGCGCCCAATCCGTGACAAAATGCTAAAGAGTATTTATTTGGTCTTTTGAAAAGTTTATAGTGGTGTTGTGTACACCCAATTAATAGATACATGACTCAAAAAAATAAGAATAGAGGCTTATTTTGGGAAGTGGGTTTGTTTTTTTTTTTTTTGGCTTATTGGCTTTTTTTAAAAACACATGTAAAAAAGTAGAGAGGTGATATGATTCAAATAAGCTAATAAATTGATTTTTTTTTTTTTTTTTTTGGCCTTCCCAAAAGAGGCCATAGTGAATTACACTGATCTCCCATCACAAACACATGGGCTCCATTTGGTTTAGTTTTTGAATTTTTTTTTGAGTTTTAAGTTATATTTTAAATAATAAGTTGTTGAAAAGAGTTTTAAAAATTAAAAATTTGTTTGATGATGAGTTTTGAAATAATTTTATAATAATTTTTATTTTTTAATTAAATAGATAGATGTGAGAGAAAATTTAGTTGATTAATGTGTAAAATGTGAAAGAATAAGAGAGGAGAGAGAAGAGAGCAATGGGAAAAAAATGATTAATTTATTTATTTATTAATAAAAAAAGAGAAGGAGAGAGGAAAGAGAAAAAATAATTTTGAAAAAAGTTTTGAAAATTTATTAACCAAACATGTTTTTTTAACTTTTTCATCCAAATGTTAATTTAAAAATTAAACCGAACGTTGCCATGGTAGTAATAGGTTCTAATAGTTAAATTTAATTCTCATAAAATCTTATTGAAAATAAGTCTTAGTAGAATCAAAAAAATTATAACGATTTTTTGTATATGTCACTAAAAATTGACAATTAGTAACTTTTTTTTCACGATTTTTATGAATTATCGCTAAAACTTACAATTAGCAACATTTTTCTATGATGAATTTTTCAAATTGTTGTTGAAAGTTGAAAATTAATGACGTTTTTTCATGATGATTTTTTTAAACTGTCGCTAAAATTTATAATTAGTGACACTTTTTTTGACAAAATGATTTTTTATAAACAAAATACTAAACACTTTTTTTGACACTTTTTTCACATTAAATACTAAACAAAATGATTTTTTATAAAAAAATCATCCTAACCATGAAAAATCAAATGATATGTAAAACAATAGCCACGTTATTACATATATATATATATATATATATATATATATATATATGCGTGTGTGATAATGAATTGGAGTTGAGATATAAATGACTCATCATTATATATAAGTAGACTGTTTACTTATAGAGAATCGTCAACAATAGGTTAAGCACATTATTTATTTATTGTGATAAATCAAAAGCCAAGAACAAAGGTCGATGAATTTTGGCCGTTAGATTTTACTTTGTAATTGGTCAAGCATCCTTGATGAAATCAATATTCAGTCCAAATACCTTTAATCAAAATCAGAGAAAGAAGAGTGATAAATTTTTTAAAAGTAAAAAGTTTTGGAGTAAAAAATTTACTCCATGCCAACGGAGTAAATGTACATTTTGGAGTAAAAATTCACTGTCCTTCATTCAACTTTACTCAAAAGTAAGAAAAAAAAAGTTTTTAAGGACTAAAGTAAATAAGTAGCCCAACATAAAGGGACAAAAAGTGTAATTTATCTAAAACAAAACTAGTCCTAAAATAAAAATTGGAAGTTGTAGTTTACATTATTTCCATTGTCCAGTAAAGACGGTAGGAAAGCAAATTCCATAATTGGGATGACTTTCGGGGTGGAGGTTGAAATGCAACTTGTCCACATGAATGTGATGGTTAGTGTGCCCCTCCTAGGGGTTGAAGAAAAACTATACTTAGAATTTGTCAAGAAAATTGTTATGAATAGAAAAGTGCAATTTATGTACAGAAAATGTGGATGTTTTAAGAGTAATATATAAATTTATTTTTCAAATTTAATAATGTGTAAATAATATGATTAGTTGATGATTAAAAAATATATGAGAGAAATTTGTCTCAAATATTCTAATTAATTACCAAATCATTGAGTGTGAAAAATTAATATAATTTATGAGCTAAAAAGTGTCTACATTTTTTAATAATTGAGGTACACAATAGAAATGGCTCGGAAACATTATAATGAACCATACTTAAAACAACTTTTTCCAGTAACATTTTCCTTTGAAACTAGTACTGTATATACCGTCTT
Organism: Camellia sinensis; assembly: GCF_055761805.1. Lineage (NCBI taxonomy): Eukaryota > Viridiplantae > Streptophyta > Magnoliopsida > Ericales > Theaceae > Camellia > Camellia sinensis. The sequence goes on along the minus strand of NC_138961.1, from coordinate 239,439,696 downwards.
ATGTGGTGTGTACAACCTTGCTTTTCCTATTAATTTTTTTTAACCCTTTTTTTCTGTGTGTTTAACAATCAAAGTTGAGAGAGTTATCAATCAAAAGCCGTGGCCAAGCAAGGTTAAATGAATGTGGACTGTTTGATATGTCCCTAATTCATTCAATGGCTCTCTCAAGTCATGGATCATGATTTCGACATTCAGGAAGCTAGAAAGAAAGTTGGTATAATTTTCGCCACAATAACGCCGAGAGAGGAAGACTGAAATAGTTACAAAGACTCTCTGGCTTCACTGACATCAATATTTTTAAAAAGCCTGCTACAGCTCTGATCAGGGTATGCATTGCATTGCATACATGCTTTGCTCCCATTATTTTAGAGCTACAAAGTCCCATACATACATCAATTATGAGTAAAAATAACGTATCGTCTTCTTCTTTTTATCGTGCTCTACTCGTAGCACTGTGCATTGCGGCTACTAATATTTTGTTAGTGTCAGCAACTGTGAATTCATCATCATTATCATCGTTAGAGGCCAAAGCTCTACTCAATAGCGGTTGGTGGGGAAACTTTTCTTCTGCAAATCATGGTCACTTGGCAGGTATCGCTTGTAATCAGGCAGGAAGTGTCGTTCGGAGTGTCCTTTCTCCTAATTCTGTTTATTCTTCTTCTTCTTCTTCTTCTTCTTCCCCCCACCGAAAGCTTGAAAACATGGATTGGACTTCCTTCCCAAACCTTCAATTTCTCGATCTCAGCTTCTGTGACTTAACTGGAAGCATCCCCGAGGAAATTGGTACTCTGTCAAAGCTCACCTACCTCGACCTCTCAAGCAACAAAAATCTTGAAGGTTTGCTACCTCTTACCCTGGGAAACCTCACCCAACTAGTACAACTTCGCATATATTATACTAATATCACTAGTCCAATCCCTTCATCTATTGGTCAATTGACTAATCTGATCTATCTCGATCTCTCTCCAAATCGAATCAACGGTTCCATCCCTGTAGAAATAGGAGATTTGATGCAATTGGCATACTTGGACCTTAGCCATAACCTCCTTACAGGTAAGATCCCATCTTCAATAGACACGTTGATTAACTTGAACTTTTTTGATGCATCTTCAAATCAAGTTAATGACACCATACCCGCTGAACTTGGGCTTTTATCCAACCTTAGACATCTCAATTTGTCATCAAACAAACTTTCAGGCCAACTACCACCAATCGAAGCTCCCAACAGGTTTCAGTATCTATGTAAGAAATCAATGTATAAAGAGAAATAGAGAATTGTATCTATGATTGTATTATTGATTGATTGTATTTGATGTATATTACAATTCCTATATATAGAAGAGAAGATGGTAGTAGGTGTAGGTGGTAGTGGAGGTGGTAGGTGGAGTGGGTGGTAGTGGTAATTTACATTTACACAATTTACATTAACAGCCCCCCTCAAACTCAAGGAGGATAGGTACTAGTCAACTTGAGTTTGGAGAGAATAACAAAACAGAAAAATAAGCTGACAAATAAAATTAAAAATGGGATAGGAGACACTGTATGGTTGTGTCAGACCGTTGTAGAAGACACGGTATGGTCGTGTCGGACCGTTGTAGCAGACAGTTTACGGGGTCATGTCGGACCGTTGTAGCAGACACTGTGTGGTCGTGTCAGACCGTTGTAGAAGACAGTTTATGGGGTCATGTCGGACCGGTGTAGCAGGACAGTTTACGGGGTCATGTCGGACCGTTGTAGAAGACAGTTTACGGGGTCATGTCGGACCGATGTAGTAGCTGACCGGAATCAATGTCGGGACAGTTTATGGGGTCATGTCGGACCGTTAAAAAGTCGCACCCTCAAAATGTGTGCCCAATTTTTCAAAAAGGTGTGCCATCAAAAGGCGTGCCCAATCCATCAAAAGGCGTGCCATCAAAAGGCGCGCCCAAGTTATAAAAAGATGTGCCGGACATGATGGCGAGGAGCGTCACCACATTGGCTTGCGCGCCCGTTTTGTCGTCTGGCGTCAAGTGGCGCGCGATACGCGTGTCTGCCATGTCTATTTAACCAAGGCAGATGCTGAGGCTGAGGCAAAGGCTAAGACAAAAAACTGGCTAAAAAACTCTGAGAAACTCTTCGTTGTCTTGAGAGAGATATTCTGTAACACTCTGTAACCAACCCTTCTCTGAAATACTTAGCAACCCATAACATGGCCTCGTCTTCCCGTTCAGCTACCCAGAATATGGCCTCTTCGTCCCGTGGTCTGCTTACTCTCTTTTCCGACCTCAACGAGTCAACAAGAGAGATAACTGGTGTGGTGGCCAGTGAACCTCAACCAAGCGCATCTGGTTTTGCTCCGTTGAACTTTCCGATGCGGTCGGTGGAGCAAAAAATGGCGGTGCAAACGGATATTGAGGCCAATCAGTATACTTTGAAGTCATGTGTGGAGACCATGACGGCGGTCACAAACCTGTCGCACCGGCTGCAGAGTAGGACAAATGAGGTGCAGCAGTTAAACGCCCAACTGGCTCTGCTCCAGCGCATGTATAAGAATGCGCGAGCAGAGATAAGTGTGCTAAAGGCGGAAAATAAGAAGCTGAAGCGGAAGGCCACCGTGATGTTCCTTGGAGGTCCGCCATATGCTGCAGTGGAGGAGTATGGGGGAGTGAACGTACTCGGCGGCGTGGAAAACACGGAGGCAGTACCGTCAAGGGCTGCTCAGGACGGAGGCAAGAAGAAGAGACCGGCGGCAGAGTAGAGAAGAAAAAGCCCACTTGTGGATGTGGTTGTTTGGGTTGTGTGTGTTGGGTTGTTGGGTATTTTGGTTTTTTTTTTTTTTTTTTTTTTGATGTAAAATGGTGATCGGGGTGAGCCCCGACATGAATAAAAGATGGGCTGTTGTGCAAATTTGGAAATTGTTTTGTGTTTTTTTTTTTTTTTTTTGGAAAGAATAATAATAATAAAAATGTATTAATGGGGAAGAGGCAATTCCCGTCGGTGTGTTTTTTGTTTTTTTTTTTTTTTTTTAATAAAAATAATAATAAGAAGAATAATATGGCGCATTGAAACTAGATCAAAACATATTCTAAGAAAGGTCGGTGAAAATGGTGTGAGCAAAAGGTGCTTAAAAAAATAAAAAATAAATAAAGAAATAAAGTGGAAGGAGATAAGAACACCATGATGGCTTTGGTGGGTGGAGTCTTTGGGTGAAGTGCAGAAGTGGACGTGGGTGCTGTAGTTAAGATAGTATAATAAGCATATATTAAAATAAAAGAAAGTGGCTGCAGAAGAAAAAGAAAAAAAAAAAAGAGGTATGGGTGAGAATATAATAAACAGATACAGAGAGAGAGAGAGAGAGAGTAAAAGAAAAGAAAGGGAAGGGAAGCATCAGAGGACTGGACCAAGGAGGGCCACGACATGGACGCGGTCGAGCATGGCGGATGAGTTCGTCGGCGGCGAATCGTAGCTGGTTGCCGGCGGCGAAGTTGGCGGTGCTGCCGGAGTAAGGCTGGACATTGACGCCCCATGTTGGGGGTTCGAGATGAAGACGATTTTGGCGTCGGTGACCATGGACATCCCAGATGGGGTGAAGATCAAAGTGAAGGCGAAGATGGTCCACCCTTCAGATGGCCGTCGAGAACGAGTGGGGCGGCCGTGATTCTCGCCTCAAATCTCAACAACTGGCAGCCGATATCTTCTCTTGGCTCACCCAATCCAAAGAACCACTATATATTGATGACTTGGAAAATATGCTTGATGAATTTATGCTTTCTCTCAATACTGAGATAGCAGATGGCAGTGTTGAGGAGAGAGCAGAGAAATTAATGGTTATGCATGAAGAATGTTTGGAAGGTGACTACAAGTCAATTCAAATACTAAAGGAAACCAATCCTCCGAGAGGTGTTGTTCCTCATATCAGACAGGACGACAGTACGGAACAGTGGTAGTAGATGAAGACGACCGAGACGGTGGTGTATGGGAGGACAACAGTGAGAGGAGGTGCAGTGGTGGTGGACTCGAATAAATTTCAAGGTATGTGTAGAAAATTCTAACGGATTAGATTGAGATCCGGCGGGCGGCCAAGGTGAGACTGCCGCCCGCCGATAAAGCGAAAATACTAGGTTCTAAACCTGCTCTGATACCATGTAAGAAATCAATGTATAAAGAGAAATAGAGAATTGTATATATGATTGTATGTAGAAAATCAATGTATAAAGAGAAAAATACAGAGAGAATAAATGTATCTGATGATCTTATTATTGATTGATGTACATTGATGTTATATATTTGATATTACAAGGATTCCTATTATATAGAAGAGGATTTGGGTAGTAGGTGAGGAGTAGGTGAGGGTAAATTGGTGGTAGGTGTAGTAGGTGTGGTAGTAGGTGGTGGTAGGTGTAGGTAGGTAAATTTTAACAGCCCCCCGCAAACTCAAGGAGGATAGAAACTAACCAACTTGAGTTTGGAGAGAGGAACAAAAAACAAGAAAATACATAAAAATAAAAGAGGATAAGAGACACTGTATGGTCGTGTCAGACCATTGGTGAAGACACTGGATGGTGGTGTCATAACGTTGTAGAGGACACTGTATGGGGGTGTCATAACCATGTAGAAGACAGTTTATGGGGTCATGTCGGACCGTTGTAGAAGACAGTTTACGGGGTCATGTCGGACCGTTGTAGAAGACAGTTTACGGGGTCATGTCGGACCGATGTAGCAGGACAGTTTACGGGGTCATGTCGGACCGTTGTAGCAGACAGTGTTGTGACAGTTGTTGTGACAGTTTACAAAGTCTTGTCGGACCCTTGTAGAAACTAACCGGAATCAATGTCGGGACAGTTTACAATCAAAAGGCGTGCCCAATCCATAAAAAGGCGTGCCATCAAAAGGCGTGCCCAATCCATAAAAAGACGTGCCATCAAAAGGCGCGCCAGACACGCGGCGATGCACGTGATCGACAGTGCGCGTGTCGGCCGCTTCGTCATGTGCTATATAAATGAAGGCGGAGGCTGAGAGAACATGTGGAAATCAAACCAGTCTGAAACCTCTGAAGAACTCTTCGTGGGCTGAGAGAGATACACTGGTAACACTCTGTAAACACTCTATAACCAACCCATCTCTGAAACACTCAGCAACCATAACATGGCCTCTTCTTCCCGTCCAGCTACCCAGAACATGGCCTCCTCTTCCCGTGGTCTGCTTACGCTCTTTCCAGAACTGAACGAGTCCACAAGAGAAATAACTGGTGCGGTGGCCAGTGAACCCCAACTAAACACTTCTGGGTTTGCTCCTTTGAACTTTCCGATGCGGTCGGTGGAGCAAAAAATGGCGGTGCAAACTGATATTGAGGCCAATCAGTATACTTTAAAGTCATGTGTGGAGACCATGACGGCGGTCACAAACTTGTCACACCGGCTGCAGAGCAGGACAAATGAGGTGCAGCAGTTAAACTCCCAGCTGGCTCTGCTCCAACGCATGTATAAGGATGCGCGAGCAGAGATAAGTGTGCTGAAGGCAGAAAATAAGGAGCTGAAGCGGAAGGCCACCGTGATGTTCCGTTTTGGAGGTCCGCCATATGCTGTAGTGGAGGAGTATGGGGGAGTGAACGTGCTCGGTGGCGTGGAAAACACGGAGGCAGCACCGTCAAGGGCCGCGCAGGATGGAGGCAAGAAGAAGAGACCGGCGGCAGAGTAGAGAAGAAAAATCCCGCCTGGGGATGGGGTTGTTTGGGTTTTGTTTGTGTTTTGTTTGTGTTTTTTTTTTTTTTTTTTTTTTTGGTTTTTTTTTTGTTTGTTTGTTTTTTTTTTTTTTTTTTTTGTTGTTTTGGTGTAAAATGGTGATCGGGGTGAGCCCCGACATGAATAAAATGAGTGTGGTGTGCAGTCCGTCTTCTGCCTTTTTGTTTGTTGTGTGTGTGTGTGTTTTTTTTTTTTTTTTTAATTTTGTTTTTTGTTTTTTTTTTTTTTTTTTTTTTTTTGTTTTTTTTTTTTTTTTTTTTTTGCAAAGAAATAATAATGAAAAAAAGATGAAAAATAAAGTGAAAGAAAAATAAAAAAGAAAGAAATTAGAAGAAGAGAATCACGTGGGTGGCTTGTAATGGAATCAGAGAAATGATGAGAGTGGGGTGAGTGGATAGAAAAAGGGATGAGAGAGAGAGGGAGTGGATGGAAGTAAAACATAAAAAAATAAGGAAAAAGAATGTTATTAGAAAGGGCATGTGCAAAGCAAGGTCTGTGTCGTGTGGTTTGCAAAAAGTGTGGTTTATAATAAAAAAAATAAAGTATGGGAAATGAAATAAAATAAAATAAAGAGTTTTCCAAGCACAAGACATGAAAGTTAAGCAATAGAGATAAATAAAAAATCAAGACCACCCATAAACCACGTGGGTGTACCTATCCTTGAGCCACTTGAAGCTCTTCCTCAGAGACCCTTTGACCTTCCCTTCAACAGAATAAACCTTATAGCTAGCAACCCTCTTCTTCCTCATAAACTCTGGATCATTCAAACCCCAAGATTTTGAAGAAGACGACGTCGTCTCGGTCAGATGCCTTCCGATCTCCAGTTTTCCGGCCAAAAGTCGTGAGAATCATACTGGCCGACGCCGACGCCACTGACTCTTCCAGTGACGACGAACCACAGGTTGTGAGAGTGAAGAGACACATCAGAGAGATCAATTTCAAGCAATCGCCTAAATCAGTAGCCAATCCAAGCAGTAAGAAGCGAAGCCACAAGACTATACGGTCGCCGGAATCTGACGTCACTCGCCAGAAAAAAGTTCCGCGGCGTCTGCCAGAGGCCGTGGGGGCGTTGGGCGGCGGAGATCCGAGACCCGACCCGGAGAAAGCGGGTCTGGCTTGGGACTTTTGATACGCCTGAGGAAGCCGCCACGGTGTACGACCGAGCTGCCTCCGTCGGATGGGGACACCTGGGCAAAGTGGAACTTGCTCTCCCGCCATTGCAGCAGGCTCTGACCATACTACTGATGTCCCTATGTCTGAAGTGATTTCAGATGAGTTTGCTTTTGGAAGCCACACAGTAGAGAGGATTGTGGTGATGATCTTGAGCTTACTCTTGGGAGCTCAAGGACCAGGTAAAGAAATGCTGAGCAGAAAAGATGGCGTGGGTTGACGTTGGCCAGAACACGGCGTCGGTGGCTGTCGTGTGGGCAGACGGAGGGAAGGTATGTGTAGAGGTCCGGCGGGCGGTCAAGGCGAGGCTGCCGCCCGCCGGTAAAACAGAATGACTAGGTTGTTAACCTTGCTCTGATACCATGTAGAAAATCAATGTATAAAGAGAAAAATACAGAGAGAATAAATGTATCTGATGATCTTATTATTGATTGATGTACATTGATGTTATATATTTGATATTACAAGGATTCCTATTATATAGAAGAGGATTTGGGTAGTAGGTGAGGAGTAGGTGAGGGTAAATTGGTGGTAGGTGTAGTAGGTGTGGTAGTAGGTGGTGGTAGGTGTAGGTAGGTAAATTTTAACATTGTATTATTGATTGATTGTATTTGATGTATATTATAATTCCTATATATAGAAGAGAAGATGGTAGTAGGTGTAGGTGGTAGTGGAGGTGGTAGGTGGAGTGGGTGGTAGTGGTGGTGGTAGGTGGAGTGGGTGGTAGTGGTAATTTACATTTACACAATTTACATTAACAATCTAGAACAGCTTAAAAATTTGGAGTACTTAGGATTGAATGACAATTATTTGAATGGAACAATACCAACCACACTTGCATGTTTGTCGCAATTACAGTACTTAAATCTCTCCCACAATAATCTCTCTGGCGATGTCCCATGCAGTGTTTACTCCATAATTGGTCTTCATGACTTGTCATGCAATCCTCTCAACCGTCAAATCCCACAATATGGATATGATTGTCCACCCGATGATTGTCCGCCCCCGTCACAAGACCCATCCCAGAAAAGAATAGTGATGCTTACTCTCCTCATTTCTCTCCTTATCATAGTTTTCCTTAGTTTACTTGCATTTGCGTGTTTTCGTTGTCACAAGACCCATAAAAAAGAAGCTAAGGAAAGAGCAATTAAAAATGGGGATATTTGCTCGATATGGAATTATGATGGAAGAATTGCATATGAAGATATCATCAAAGCAACAAATGACTTTGACATCAGATATTGCATTGGAACTGGCGGTTATGGCAGCTTGTATAGAGCTCAATTGCCGAGTGGCAAAGTAGTTGTCTTGAAGAAACTCCATCGTTTCGAAGCAGAGGAGTCTGCTTTTGACAAGAGTTTTAGAAATGAGGTGCAAATGTTAACTAACATACGGCACCGAAACATAATGAAGCTTTATGGGTTCTGTTTGCACAATAGATGCATGTTCTTGGTGTTTGAGTACATGGAAAGGGGAAGCTTGTTTTGTGCCCTGAGATTTGAGGTTGAAGCTGTTGAATTAGGATGGACTCAGAGGGTAAACATCATTAAATTAATAGCACGTGCTCTATCCTACCTGCACCATGATTGCACCCCACCTATTGTTCATCGGGACATATCGACAAACAACATTCTGTTGAACTCTGAAATGGAGGCTTTCATTGGCGACTTTGGCACTGCTAGATTGTTATATCCCGATTCATCGAATCAAACCTAATTGCAGGGACTTACGGATATATTGCCCCATGTAACAACAATATTTTTCATTTATACGTATTTATTTTTTCAATAAAAAGAAGGGAAAAAAAATTTTGGTCTAAGTTTTTTTTAGTGACATTCATATTTAGTGGCTAACAATTTTTTATCCTAAGTCACTGATAGATAAATATTCCACATAATTATTTGTCATTAACTTGCTTCAAAATAGAAAGTGAAAATATAGAATTTCTTTCATTAATCTTTTTGTTTGTGCAGAACTTGCCTATACAATGGTTGTGACTGAAAAGTGTGATGTTTATAGCTTTGGGGTAGTAGCACTAGAAACAATCATGGGAAGGCATCCAGGAAAACTTCTCTCATCATTAGCATCGCCGTTCACACAAAACTTAATGCTAACTAATGTCTTAGACTCGCGCATTCCGCATCCAACTAATCCAGTGGTTGTAAGGAACATTGTTCTAGTTGCTATTGTGGCACTTGCATGTGTGTGTTCTGAGCCGAGATCTCATCCAACAATGCTATGCATATCTCAAGAGTTGCTTGTATGCAAGAAGACTTTAGCTACACATTTTCGTACAATTTCACTACGACAACTATTGAATCCAAAAATGGATTTTACACAATAAAGGAATAAAGTCAATGCATGAGTTTCTCATCGGAATAAAAATACCCCTTTTGAAATGTTGATTATCATTTTTTTATGGGTCTTGGGTGTTATAACTATTATTTACATATGAATTTTTCACCTACTCAGCAAACTCGTGCCACAATGAAAAGAATGTTCCCCCACAGATTTTGAAGTTCAGATATTCATATTATGTTTCTAAGCTTGTGTCTATTCAGGAAGTGCATTATCTCTAGGAATTCTTAACATCCCTTTCACATAGAATAAACACAAAGGGTCCCCGTTGTGAAATCATCATTAGAACATTATCATCATTTGACCATACTTCGCTAAAGCATGAAAATTTCTGTTTCAAATTTCTACCTTTGCAGAGGACATGTATCATCACTCTATCTAGTGACATGCACACATTTGTACAAGTGCAGTTGCACTGGGAGTAAGACTCACAGGAATTTAGGATCGGAAAAGTTCCAGCAATCTCCATGCATGTGGCTCAACCATGACAGATTAAAATGCAAGCATAATAGTAAACAGCCTTCATTTAGGAGTTCTCTTCTATAGAATAAAAATTAAAATTAAAATTAAACAAAGGCACAAAGCAGGAACATCTGAAGTTTGAGTCTGTTTAAGTTCAAAACAATCTATAAAGCCACACACAAGAGTGGCTTCATGATCCTCTCAGAACTTTCTAACCAAGCCATGGATCATACTGCACCAAAAGGCAAAACCCACCAACATCTTAACCTCTATGGAAAACGATCCAGTATTAACTTCAAGACCCAATTCTGCAATTATCCGCTGCTCAAATTGATTCCATTCATGACATGTGAAAAAGGAAGGGAGATGGGGAAAAATAATGCACATGAACTCAATGTTCTGGTTGTCTGATAATAGGTTTTGGTGAGCGATGAGGACAATTAAGGTGATGTGGAGAAGCATATTGGCCGTTTGGTAGGGAGGGGCTCCGTGCTGGTTGCCCATTCTTTGGTAATGCTCTTGTCTGCTGTTTAGTGACATTTCTAGTATATGGGTTAATCATCCCAGCCCGTTCAGCCTGCATAGCCTGGAAGTAGGATGAGGAACAGGCCATGTCCTTGAGGTCGGGTAAAGGCTTCAGTTGTTCAATAACTTCACTCATCAGAGGTCTGGCTTTTGGATCACGGGTAAGGCAACGAGAAGCCAACTGAGCTGCTTTATGAGCACCCTTTACTGAGAAGTGACCTTCAAGGCGAGGATCTATTAGTTGATAGAACTTTCTCCTATCTCCAAGATATGGTCGTGCCCATTCTACTAAGTTATGCTCCCCATTTGGTCGGCTTTTGTCCATGGATCGTCGGCCAGTCAACATTTCAAGTAAAACAACCCCAAAGCTGTAGACATCACTCTTTGATGTCAGATGTCCTGCCATAAAATGGATGATATATATAACTCTCTGTTGTTCTTTTAAACATGCCAAACACAAACATTCCATAGAGCATATACATAACATATATATAGCCATAACCTAAGTGTCTACAGTTTTGGAAAAGCATTCCATATCCAAATTGTAGTGTCACATTTAAGTGTGTCCATATCAAACTATATAACTAAGTTTCATCAATCAAGTAGAGGCGCCCATTACAACAATTTGATAATCCAATGCTTACATCATTGTTGTTGACCTAAGGTAAATTAAACATCAGAGCCAAAACAAATACGGAAACTATATATATAGTAATTTATAATTCATGCTTCTTCTAGGTTCATTCATACTAAATGAAATATGTATAAATTATGACAGGAATAAATCTTTGCTCTCCAGTGCATTGATCTGCTCATTTTTTGGTTTTCTGGCTATACTCATGTGAATATTCACAGAAGAATTTTCTTTATTGGAAACCAGGCCTAGCTCACCTAAGTTCAAGCGAGCAAAGCTTAAACGCCATTCCATCTTTGTCAAGCCAATCCAGAACAATCTAGTATTTTACTTGGCTCAGGCAGGTTCATTTGCTGCCCCATATATAATTCATTCGCACACCAAATTTTGTGTTTCTATACATATATTCAAGTATTTTCAGTTTGTCCTCAAACCATCAACCATTTAAAAAGGGGAAACAAATAGGGAATTTCAAGATGAACCGTTATTTGGAAACTAAGTTGACAAAGCAAATTAATGACACTCGGAGAAATGTGCCTGAAAAGAGTCACATGGAGTATTCTACATTCAAGTAATGCCTTCTTGTAAAGGAAACAATAGAATATCATAAATCCAGTCCATAAATCCCATGAACCCAGGAACCAGAAGGGGAAAGAGCACAGGTACAAATGAGATTTCAAATATATCCAAAATAAATAAATAAATAATGAACATATAATCTAACCATGCTGACCTGTCATGACATACTCTGGGGCAGCATAGCCATATGTTCCCATTACTCGAGTAGACACATGGGTCTTATCTCCTTCTGGGCCGTCTTTCGCAAGTCCAAAATCAGAAAGCTTCGCATTGTAGTCCTGAAAAAAGAAGTTCGAGAAAACAATAAGTCTAAACAATAGGAAAACTATGTTGTTCTATGAACTGTTGAAGCAACATACCACATCTAAAAGGATATTTGAGGTTTTAAAATCTCGATATATGACTGGCCTTTCAGCTTCCTCATGAAGAAAGGCAAGACCCTTTGCAGCACCAAGTGCAATTTTCATTCTGATGGACCAAGGAAGAGGCAAAGACCCTGCCACAGAATTCATAGGTGTCATTTGTTTTTAAAATAATAAGCAGAAGTCAGTTGGTGGGTGAGGCATATGGAAATATTTAAAGAAAGAATTAGTCCAGTTGCATACTTTTGAACAGGTGATTTTCCAAACTTCCCCGAGGCATAAACTCATATACAAGCAGCCTTTGATCATCCTCAATGCAACACCCAATTAATTTAACCAAATTAGGGTGAAGAAGGTCACCAAGAACATTTACTTCAGCCTGCCAAACGAAAAGTAAAAAAGAACTATCAATCAGAACAAGTAAAACAAAGATACTCTGTTCAGAAATCTTTCTGAAAAGGAGAAATATTCATACAAGCCACTCCTTATGACCCTGAAGTCCATCATGATTGAGGGTTTTTACTGCAACCGTAAGCCCTGTTCCAGGTCTCACTGGTGTTGTTCCACTCTCATTGATCCAACCTTTGTAAACACAACCAAATCCTCCCTCCCCAAGGAGACTCTCGGGTCTAAAATTCCTCGTTGCAGACTTAAGCTCATTGTAAGAGAACTTTCGAAGCTGAGAAGAAATGTTCAGTTCGTCTATGTTGGGAGTGCTTTCTGCATTGCTTGTGGTTGAGGATGATACAGCTGGGGCAACTGGTTGGTCTATGCTTGTCTCATTTGTAGATTTACTCTCCACTATACACGCAAAAAAAAACACCAAATGTCAAGTTATCTAATTCATTAACAATTGGCTACCCCATGCATGGACGCATTCATAGTTCCCGATTTGACACATCATAATACACTATACATCAGTCTCAAGAAAAGGTTCTCAAATGTGGCAGAATATGACATACAAAATTTCCCACATGACTACGTACATCTATCAGTAAGGATTGCAGCATTTTATAAGTTCATATTCCTTGTACCTCCATATTAAGTGATCAACAACTAACAGAGCTGAATATCATGGAGAAAAACAGTATGGCAATATAGCTGTGTATCATGGAGAAAACAATAAGGCAATACAGCTCCAAAACACAATCACAATCAATGGCTTAAAACTTCATAAATCTATGTCTGAACTTTTCATCCTCATTTCTAAGATATACAACAAGCTTTGAATGCATAAAATCTAAGTATATAAAACAATCTTTGTGCGTCAAAACCAAGCAATGATTTACGAATTTTTTTCCTGATAACTCAACTTAATCTTTATGATTTTTTTCCCTAAACTTAACCAATTATTTTAAGGATTTCTTAAAACTTTTGAATCATGTTAAATAGATATTAAAATCCCAGTAAGTAATGCAAGCCCCTGCTAAGTTGAGTAGCCCAATAATCGCAACCTTGCACATTGGTTTTGTTAAATTCACTGTGCACATATGCTAATAGCAGAAAATTTTTGGATAAAAAATAAAACATAAAAAAATAGTTTTTTATCTTTTTAATATATATATATGTATATATTGCTCTCTCTTTTAAGCATTAACAATATATGCAAAATGTAGTCAGCATTGCTTCCATGTTTGGTGGACACATGTGAGACAATTAGTTTTGCTTGTTATTTATTTATTGCGTCATTAAGTTTTTTATTCTCTTGAAAAGCATTAAATCACATTAAGTGTTTGGGTTATTTTTTTGTGTTCTAACATTATTTTCTTGATTCCGTTCATTACTCTCATAACTCACCACACTTCTATCCATATATGCTAGTCTTTTTTCATGGAAAATTAAAAATATTCTTAAAATGGCAGTAGAGACATCCATAAGAAAGCAATGAGTACTGCACCAGAACTACGAAGAAAGTAAAAGGAAAGACAAAATAGACATACTGGATCAAGATTCAATCATCTAATAACACAGTGTCTAGGTCAAAGAATTTCATACAATATATATAAGATTGCAAAACGTGTTAAAATCCACGAAAATTACATCCAGTTTCAAAAGCATATTTGACATGAAGACCCAAGGGCTGTTTATTACATATATTCATCAAACATGGTGCTATACTGTTCGCCTTTCTGTCTTTGAATTCTATCCCAAATTAGTTTTTAGTTATCGATTAGACCACTATATTGCCATGCAGTATCAGAAAATCACGAGAAAAAATATATATTTGCAACAAAAATACTTTTCTTAAATAAAGGTGTTTCATCATGCCAAATGTATCTGAGGCAAGACCACTAATTACAGAAAACAACCTAGAGGAATTTCAAAGGCGTTTCAGCAAGTTTCACAACAAATAATCTATGCATGCATCCAAAATGTGAATCAAAACGAGTGCATTATGCCTTTTTTGTTATGGGATCCATCATAAACTTGATACATCCATGATCTGTACTCTATGTATGAATCATCAAGTTTTAAAGCTCAAGAGTAAGTGATATAGTTTCCATATTCTTAACAAAACCTCTTAACTACTAGAGAAATCTTCTCTATATATTATGTAACTTCAATCTAAAGAAACACATAAATACAACATTCCATAAATCACATCCCAAAAGATGCAAGTATACGAACACAATACACCGCAAAATCAAGTCATACACCTTTCATTGAGCCTGAATCTGCTCCAGCAGCATTCACAGAGTGTTGTCTTTCTAGGTTTATGAAATTCTCTGGGTTGTGGAATGAAATTTGAAACTTGATTGTTTCTATGTTAGGAAGGGTTAATTATTAGAAGTTGGCTTTGTGTTTCCAGGGTTCTCATAAGGCCAAAAACAGGCCTTGAGAGAAACAAGGGTGGTTTAGTTGGCTGGATCAATAAGATAAATATTTGACAGCTGTAATCTCTCTCTCTCTCTCTCTCTCTCTCTCTCTCTCACTTAGTATACAGTCTTACAGTTATTTTTTTATTCGCTTCTCTTGCTCCCCTTCTAGAACTATTGTCTCCTTTCTCTGTTTGTTAATCTCTCTCCCAGCCTATCTCCTACTCAATCTCTTCTTGCCTCTCTCCATTCCTCTTTCTTCTCTCTTATATCTCCAATTCTCACAGAACGCTTTTGTCCTTCGTTCAGCCTATTTGTTCCCCAATCTCTTCTTGACTCTCTCCTCTCATTCTTTTCTCTTATATTCTCCAATTCTCATAGAAATCTTTTGCTCTTTGTATCTCTTAGCTTAATTTCAAAAACCCTAGCCCAATATAAATAAATAAAAAATGCAGTATGAGTCAGCGAGTGAGACGTGCATATCATTTTGCATTTCATGGTGTTATACACCTACTTTTTGTCTTAGTAGCAGGGAACTTCTATGGGGGTCTCGCTCCCCCACCACCTCCATCCTGAGAGAGGCTACTTGATACTGATAAGAATTCATGTGAGAGTAACTAATCAAAAAAAAAAAAAATTAGAGAGTAACAGGATACAATGCCAGGCCATTATAGAATTACCAACTATTTGTTTTTAATAAAAAGTTAAAATTGGATATAACCGAGTGATCAAATTTCTGTAGGTTCAATGTCCTTCACCAACAAATATAACAAAACTAGATTACTATCAAGTACGCAAGACAATGAACAAAATAAAACATGCACGTAACACGCAATTGATCACAACAATGTACTCTTGCCAGACCAAAAGTTTAGCTGAAATCCATGACAGAGATCAAGAATTATGAGCAACAAATATTCGAGAAGATCAAATAAAAAAATCCTCTTCGATCAAATAGTGGAATCAAATCTAACGTACACTTAAACATGCACAAATTCAATATGATCATTGCACGACACAACCACCAAATGTCCATTCAAACTTAACAGCATGCACCAATTCGGGAATATCATATAATGAGCATCTTTCCGTCAATGATGGCAACAAATTTATAAATAAATATATTATCTTGCACAGGCAATTTTCAGGGAAGTCATAAACCGGGAAATTTTTTAGTAAGTCGTTTCAAGAGTATACCATCTTGTGTGCTTGTACAACTTATAGAGCTCTCTACTTTGGACCTTGTGGGCATACACCTCTCTAAAAATCTGAATTTGAACCAACAACCCATCTGCGCAGCATCTTCATCTTCCCTCTCCTTTGATTTATCCACAACCCAATTCCCCACCTTAACAGCATCAGCAGATTCAGGACTTAACCCCATTTTCCTCTCAACCCCAAATTTAAATTCTCTTTTTATTATATTTTTTTATTTTTTTATCAGCAACAAAAGAAAGATTTTATTTAGACGGAAAAGAAAACAAATTTAAATTCTCATACACCACTTCAAAGTACCTCAATCCATCTAATGTCTCTTAATAAATTTACCCTAATCTCAAGACTCAGAACACATCAAAACCCACTGAAAAAAGAAAAATTAAGAACTACCCAAAGGAATTTGTATATATATATATATATATGTGTGTGTGTGTATGTATAACTCTACAAATAAATAATTAAAAGCTTTGAATTCATCAACCACCAAAGAGAGTTACCAACACTCGATTTGAAAACCCACAAAATCTCTCAAACACAGATGAGAAAATCGGGTTGAGCGGGCTGCGAAAAGTCGAAATGGGCATGACCCATATCAGGAAAAACGACATGCAAGACAAAACCCACAATGCAGAGTTATATACGAGTACCACATTGATAAGAAGTGTATAATTCAGAGGCCCGAAAACCCTAGAAATTGAGGCGTAGAAGATGAAGGGTTCGGAGTCCAAAACGAAGTCGGAATTACGAGAATCCTACATGAGTACACACACGCACAAACACAAACACAAACACAGACACAAAAGACATTACTATATACAAGCCTATCAATGTTCGAATATGATCCCCTAAAGAAAAGGGTTTTCGAAGATAGAGACAACGACACAGGCTGCTTTCGAGGCCAAGCAAGAAAAACAGGAGACTCTGTGTGTGTGAGAGAGAGAGAGTACTGTGCAGAGACTAGAGAGAGAGAGAGAGAGAAACGTGCGTTTTGCGTGAAAAGCAGTGAGATAGAGAGAAGAGATGCTCGAAGGGATAATGGAGACAGAGTGGGGAAGGCAAAAACAACGGGCGGTGAGGGGGAGTATTAGTGAATTTGAGATGTGATTGGTTTTTGAAGATTTTGTGACGTGGGATTAGAGGAGAGTGGGGTCCACTTACAAGGTCTGTCACTCAAAAACATTTCACTTTCTTCGTAGAAATAGCACAGTATAACCGACTGGACCCGCAAATGGGTCCCACTTTTATTTGGGTTCTCGCTTTGGAGAAATTATTTGGTGGTGGGAGAGTATGGTGAGGTTGTGTTTTGGAAGTGTTGTGGTTGGCAGTGGAAGTGGATTCATACTTTTGTATTGGATTATGATAGAATAGCAAGAGAACTTTGCAATTGGTGGTTGGTTGAGATCACAATTTAATAATTTTTTGGGTCACCTTTCTCTCCCGACTAAAATCATATTGGAGCATGTTGTTAGGTTTCATGGGTCTACTATAGAGTCCACACCGATAATCTAAATTATTAATATTTGAGATTCATCAAATATTTTATTCATATAAAATATCATGTTAATCAAATATCGATAGTCATTTGATCATATAAAATTTGTGTTAACGACAATTATAATTTTAAAAATTAGTTATTGACACAATTGTAACCAATCAATTAGATATTGATATTTGATTATCATTTTTTTTTGCATAAATAAAGTACTCGACAAATCTTAAATATTGAATGATTTAAATTATCAATATGAATTTTGTATGAGTCTACAGAAGTTCAACATGATCCTCCACTTGAAAAATCCAACTTGGGAGAAGCACTATCCTAATTTTTTCTCGTTTGTTCTCAATCCGCACTTGCCCAATCGAATGGGTCATTACTCGGTTCAAGATCATACCTTCGACGGATCGGGTCGAATGAAATTGTGCTTGGGTTTTTTAAAATAATTATTTGTTGTCCTAAATTAATATATTGTGCTTTTTCAAAATAAAATATAAAAATATCTTAAAAATAAACACGAATTATTAAGAAATTAGTTTCAGTTGGATTCTAAACAATAAAATATATTATATTGTAATATAATTTAATCTAAACAGTGATAAAATAATTTATAATGTTTCATGCTAAATTATAATATATTAACAATGAAATTTGGGTCATTCAGGTTGCTTTAGGGTTGTTTGGTATAGGGGTGAGCATGGTCCGGATTGGACCGGATTAGGATAAAACCAGGACCAATCCGTTATCTACGGTTCCTAAAAAATTGGAACCAATTCAATCCGTTTAAATCATGGAACCAATCCGAACCAATCCATTTAAATACGGATTGGATCGGTTTAGGACCACGGATTCACATAATTAAATAACAAAAATATATATATAACACTTTAATTTTATAAAAATTTAAACATAGCGCTATGTTAGTTCCACAATAACAACATATTTTTCTATAATAGCGACATACTGTTCTAAAATTTAAATAACCATAAGAAAACTTGTTTCACTATAAGTATTTAAACCATTACAAATTAAAACTAAAAAACAACAAACAAAAGTAATAAAAGAATATATTATACGATTTTAGGTTTGAGTTTAGATTTTATATAGAATTAAGAGAAGATACTATGGGGGAGGATGTATAATAAAAATATAGACTATTTATATACGGTCCGGATCGGTTCCAATCCGGAACCGTGGGGTTCAATCCGGAACCAATCCGTAGACTACGGATTTTTAATTATTCAATCCGAAACCGAACCGCGGATTCAAAAAACCAATCCAAACCTATCGGATTGGACTGGACTGGATCGGATTACGGATTTCACGGATTACTTGCTCAGCCCTAGTTTGGTAACCATTTCCTTTTTAATTTTCAATTTATATTTATAAAAATTTTAAAAACAGTCATAAAAATTTGTTTCATAATTTTTTTGATTTATGAATGATTGTCTCAGTTTATAAATTTGAGGAAAAAGCGTAAACTCGAAAAACAAGTTAACGTTGGTTTTTAAACAGAAATTAAAAAATTTGACTAACAAATTTTTTTTCCAATTAATTTTTTTTCAATTTTTTTTTAATTTTTTTTTCAATTATAATGTGTATGATCTCATTATCATAAATAATAAAAAATAAATATAAATATTTTAGGCTAGAACAAACATATTTTTTAGTTTATATTTTTTAAAAATTTCAAACATTTTGTTCAAACCAAACGTGTTTGTACTTTATATTTTTCTAAAAATAAACAAAAACCACTTTATAAAATTTTTGTAAAGATAAACCAAAAACGTAAACATTACCAAACGCTGCCTTTGAGTTGTGGATTTTTTTTTATTTTTTTTTTCTTTCTAAGCCTTATCTCATCTAAATTTAATCTAAACTGTCAAATTTTAACTTAAGTGTTGATCAAATTTTAAATTATATGGCATAAGCTTTAAAAAATTTCAAACTAAACTCAAATTTTAATTATTTGGATTAGGGCCAGTCAAATTGCACTCCTATTAACAACTAGTACAGCCCAACTTAGGCCAAGTTTGGGTAGTTTAAAAAAATCAAAAAGTCAAAAAGTTACTCAAAAAGTTAAAAAGTCATCACTATTCATCAAAAGTCAACAATTACGGCTGCACAATTCCCAATTCTAATTTTCTCCTACAAACTAATTTTTACAATTTTTTATTACACATTTTTCTATAAAAAGTCAAAAAGTTAACCCAAACATTCATATTTTCAACCTCAACTTTTTAGTCTAAAAAGACAAAAAGTGCACTTATTTAGTCTTCTCAAACTTAGCCTTAGAAATAATCCAAGCCTTATAATATGTATACACATGTACTGTGACTTATATTTATATATATATATATAGAGTGATTTTACAATGATTATTCATTTTTCAAAAATGTTGGAGATTTCAAAAGTTTTATTAAAATTTTTACCAAATATTTTACATGGGTGTGGAACTCACAAGGGACCCACATGACCTGGGTCCCATACCTATGTAAGATATTTGATAAAAATTTTGATAAAATTTTTAGGATCTCTAGTATTACTCTTCATTTTTATGAAATGAGACACACATATATTAATTAGCTATTAATAACAGCCATTAATACTAATATTTATCAATATTTACATATACTTCATGCAAACACACTGTTAATCAATTGAAAAATGCTAAAAGTTTCAAATTTTCAACTAAAGATTTTATCAAATGTCTCACATGAGTGTGGACCCTACATTTTTGTAGAACTCACAATCATGTGAGACATTAAGTAAAAATCTTCTGAAAAATTTTGATATCCCAATCATTACTCTAACAAATTTTAGTAAGAGCGAATTATACTAACAGTTCCTATAGTTTGGGGTTCGTGTCAGTTTGGTCCCTAATTTTTCAATTGTGACACATTTGATCTTAAATTTTGAATCTTGTTTCAAACAAAGACAATTGAAAATATCATTGCTTAATTTTAAGGGCAAAATCGTCAATTTAATAAAATATAAACTAATTTGACAAAAATAAATGTCAAAAAAATATTTTTAAATTTTTAAAAATTATTTCTATCCATCAAAGATAAAATCATGTAAAATTGATAAATTTTTTACACATTTATTTATTTATTTATTTTACAAAGTTAATTTTTATTATGTGTTTAGATGATGACCGTGTAATGGGTGGTTGTTAGGATTATAATGTATAATCGATATATTTAATATATGAAATATTTTTAGTTTTAGATTTTTGATTTAATGGATTAGTTTAATAATAATATTAAAGTTGTCACCATATTTCACTTTTGAAAAAATATAAACTAATTTAATGAAAATAAAAACTACTCATTATACGATTATCATCCAAACACATAGTAAAAATTAATTTGTTATAAATAAATACATAAATATATAAATGTCTAGAAAATTTATGAATTTTACATAATTTTATCTTTAGTGGGTAGAAATAATTTTTAAATATTCAAAAATATTTTTGACATTTATTTTTATTAAATTAGTTTATATTTTATCAAATTGGCAATTTTGTGTTTGAAATTAAGCAATAGTATATTCAATTGTCCTTATTTAAAACAAAATTTTAAATTTTAAATCAAATATATTATAATAAAAAAATTAAAGATTAAAATGACACAAACCCCAAACTGTAGAACCGTTAATATAATTTGCCCCTTTAATAATTATAGCCGTCTTTCTCTCTCCTGATCTCAGAGGGCTTTCAAACGCTCGGTCAAAAAAACATCAAACTTCAATACAAGACCAGTCCATGCGAAATATCAGATGAGTAAAGGCCCACATTAAGAAATATCGGGCTTGATAGATCCTGTGTCTCAGCCCAAGTCCAGAGCAAACACCCAGTCCCAAGGTGATCGGTCATATCATTTGGGATTATAGACCACAAGGCATTGGTTATGGCTTAACATAAGGACTAATTTCATTTTTATTTCCTAAATTATTATAATTTATTAATTTTATTTTTGACCTATTAGTTTTGTCTATTTATTTCTTAAATTTTTTTATTTTGGTTCATATAGGCCAATTGGAAAAAATCTGCACTGTTAAAGCCTAATTTAATGGGGCCAAAAATTCATTTCAAAATTTGAATAACTTAAACCATATCATCAAATATTTTATTATTTTTATTCACTATTTCGAAATGCTGGATGGAAAAGAATATGAGAATTTGATTGTAAAATTTAAATTGTTTAATACAGTGTAAGTAAGAAGATGAGTATTTGGTTATATGAATTAAGTTGTTCATATTATAAAATTAACTTTTTGTCAATTAGGATTTAACAGTTATTGATTTAGACGGATTGTCTTTAATAAGACCATATAAATTTAAATAAAAAAATTGAAAGACTTAATAAACAAAATTCATAATGTATAGATGAGAGAGAGAACAATAATAGAGGCAATCCGTAAATAAATTATCTCAAGCCTCCAAATATGAACTAAACGCTCATATACTGTTCTTTATCTACAAATCAAATGCAGGATAGTGGAACCCAACACAAGAAAATTTTGCTCAACTCAAAGTGGGACTCATTGTGCCACCAATATTTATTATGATTCATTGTGTGTTCATAAAATTACTGTTTCATCTATAATCAAGAACACTCTTTTTTAAGTAATGAATAACAAACCATGGAGATTGTGTAGTCCACAAACTGTTGTGCCAATTATGGGCTAGAGAATCTTCAACCAAGTAATGCCCTACTGAAAATCAACGATTACAAAGCACAAACCTACCTGCTTGCTCAGCCATTTTTGGCTATTAAATCAACCTTTGGTGTTTCAGTCCAAGACTACCCAATAGTATCATATCATGACTCCATTTGAAAAAGCATCTTTGTTGCCTTTTATTTTGGTAGTCTAGTAACCATATAAGTGAGCAGTAAAAAAGTAAAAAAAAAATTAAAAAATTAAAAAAAAATTACTAAAAATATGCTGGCAAAACAGTTGAGAGAATCATCTCTGCTGAGTTCTTTGCAAAGTTATCAATTCCCTGTCAAAGTTTCTGTTGAGATTCACAGATAAAATGTAGTTTTTTAGATTATTTAGATTTTTTTATCCCTGAAATTTGTATCCTGTATGGAGAATAGCAATAAGGGAATAAAACTGTAAAGTTGCTTCCCTAATTGGCTTATGAATATAAAATAGGTATGTGTTTTGATCAAGAATTTTACAAGACATTTGTTGAGAGAAAAGAAAATGGTAGAAAAAATGAAAAATTAAGTTTATATTTTATTTTTTTTCCCTTTTGATGATTTTTTTTTTTTTTTTTTTGATGCAAACACAATTCAAAATATTACGAATGGTATTTGTTAAAATTAACACACAAAACAATGCGCCAAATGCAAACTCCAAAAAAAGTACTGAAATAATGGTTGATTATTGCACTCTCAAGCAACAAGAATAAGGAATGAATCACAAGGCATCTAATTCTTATGTGAATACGGGACAGAAGGAATAAGTTAACCGACCTTGTACCTTCAATTAATCCAAAACAAAGTTAGGATAAATTACATTGAGCTCTCTAAAAATTAAAAATACTACTCCATAGTTGCATGGTCTGTGCAACCATGCTTGATGCTATTGTTCTTCTTCTTCTGTTAGGAAAAACAAAGAACCTACTTTGATGAAATGTTTCAGAATATACTCAATTTATGGACAGCTGAGACCTATAACCATAAATAAATTCAAGAAGAGAGAGAGAGAGAGAGATCCATTGATGCATTGCATCATAATCTTTGTTGAAAGAGAAAACACGGCAAGGGAAGGCAGGGTGGCAGTGGGTTCACATGGATTCACAGACTGACACAATTGCCCATTGTGTCAGCAGTAGTAGGACATTGAGTTAGTGAGTTTACAACAATTTACAAATGTCCCTTTCAAAGAAAATGACCCATTTCCAAGGAGAACACACTCAACAACACCACCACCGACCCTACCCCATCATTTTGTTCTCTTCTCTCTTCCAATGATCCCATCTCTTTGGCTTCTTCCCTCTCTTCC
The DNA here is from genome assembly GCF_055761805.1 of Camellia sinensis. Taxonomy (NCBI): domain Eukaryota; kingdom Viridiplantae; phylum Streptophyta; class Magnoliopsida; order Ericales; family Theaceae; genus Camellia; species Camellia sinensis. Next base: position 239,416,336 of record NC_138961.1, on the reverse strand, counting down.
ATTCTTATCTCTCTCTCTCTCTTCCGTTCATTTACGTTGTGTTGATTAAGAGATTTGGAGAAGGATTTGGAAAAAGAAAGGAAAAAAGTTGGTGAAATTAAGTGAAATATAGGTATGTTTTATTTTCATTTTATTTACCTTTTCTTTTTTTCTTTCCAAGTTCCTTCTCAAATCCCCCAACTAAACACACCATTAGACTCTCTTTAGATCATGAATTCCTCACATTTTCGTTTTTCTCCTTTTAAATTCCTACTTAAATTCATAATCCAAAAACAGAGTTAAAGGCCAACTAAATTTTGCTCACACACAGTTTAAGGCTTTAACTAAATTTTGCTCACACACAGAAAGTCTGAGGTTCGACTCTTCTCCCATTACACAGTTCATAGGTTTAATTTATGAGCCCCGAGTTTAAAAAACTGGATTGGATCTAAAAAAACTTTGCTTAAATTTAGTTCTTAGTCATCAAAATAAATAAATAAAAAAACATGAATAAATTAAAATCTTGCCAACCCCTTTCCTCCACAATAGACATCACAAGAACCTTCTTCAAAGCATTTCCATACATTTTTATATACTGTAAAGTCATCATTCCACGCCACCACTAGCAATTTGAATTGAAATAAAGAAAATACAAGACACAGAATATATCTTTTATATTTCATAGCCTCTGGCATGACCACTCCTTGGCAGATGCAAACAAAATGAATCTGTTATAATTATTATGGTTAATTACAAATACATCCCTTGATATTTGATTAAAATACAAAATGTCCCTACAGTTTTCAAAATTACATTCCACTCCATAAGATTTCTAATTTCATAATAAATCATCTCTTTTATTAATAAATCATCAAGTCAATTAACAGTTTTTAATGATATTAAAAATATGTTTCAATTAATAACTTAGATAATTTTATTATTGTATAGGATAACAATTATAAATTTTATTTTCTAGTTAATTCTGTTAAATAAAAAATTATAATAAGGGGATATTTGTAATTTTTCAAACCACATGAGATAATTTATATTTTAAACAAATCTCAGGAATTGTATTTGTAATTTACCCTAATAATTATTATTATTCAGAAAATGACATTTTTTGCAGGATGAATTTTATCGATTTTGTTTTTTTTAACTTCTAATAAATCAATAAAACATACATCATTGTGTACATATGTAAAACTCACAATATTCAAGGGGTTACTATTTTTCATTAGATATGATGTTTCCTAATGCTGTGTTTGGTTGGGGGATTTGAGGAGGGATTTGAAAAGGAAAATAGAAAAGATAAGTGAAATGTGAATAAAACATGCTTAAATTTCACCTAGTTTCACACACTTTTTCTCTTTCTCTTTTCAAATCTCTCCACAAATCCCCTAACCAAACACAACGTAAATGAATAAATACGGCGGTGAAATACATCACAACCCTCTTTTATTACTAAGACAAATTTTCTTTCCTTAATGGTTCAACCTTGCAAAAATATTTCTCAGCAATTAGGGGAACGATAGAGTATATTACACACCACCATATGTCCCCATAGTAATTTTACCCAAAACAAACTGCACAGTGAGAGAGTGTATAAAAATTTTGACAATTGGGTTTTGATTCAATGGAAATGTTGCTGCTCTGGCCATGGCCAAAACCCCGAATGATCATCAACCCCGGTGAACATGTTGCAGAAGCTTTCATCCGGAACCATCTGATCGATTTTCTGACACTGAAGGTCTGACCTTGATGACGTTTGCAGGAGGTGGGCAACATTTGCAGCCTCAGTAGATGAATTAAGGAAGACATGTTTATTAGTACTTTGATGTGTTGTTGTGGTGCACAAATTGAAATCACAACTTTTCTCACTTCCATTGCTCCATGAAGCCTCAGTTTCTTTATTGAGGTTAATGGGTCCAATTCCATTTGATTCTCTACCTTTTAAAGCCAGTAACTGCAACAAATTGGATCAACCAATTAATAAGAAGCATATGAATTGATTGAAAATTACTATGTCTCAACCTTGGATTCTTTCAATGGAATGTAGCTTTGCGAATAAACCTCAATCAAATAATAAAATAATGGCAACTATGACAATTGGAGGGTGTAACACAATAAATAAAGGGTTCTGTTACACTTGAAGCTTCCAAATCATTATGAAAGAATCAATAGACTCAAAAGCAAACCAAAAAGACTACTTCTTTTACAAGAATATTATATCTTACCCATCTTTTATCACTATGTTGTATGTGAATACTCTTAATTGGTTCTTTGTTTAGAAATAATTACTAAGAAAATAGTGAAGGAAAATAATACTGTGTTTTGTATATGGTGATATAAAATGGTAAAATAAAAAATTCAAAAAATGGGATATATACGTATGGTTTTTCTTGAATTTATGTTTTGTCAAATTCTAAACACAAAAAAATTCCTCATAATTAGATAAATGAATTTGATTTTTGAGAAATTCTCTCTGCAATCTAAAAGATCAATGGCTATTTACTATGAAAATTTATCTAAATTTCTTCTTCAACTTACATATATTAAAAAGAAAACAGAATATTTTTCACAACCATAATCAAGTTAAGATCCATTTCAAGATGCAAAAAACCCACAAACATTATTTTAGAATCTATGCATACTGAAATGGGTTAGCGAAATTTTGTGTTCTCTGCTCTACTATTAGGAATCTGTAACACCTAACTAGGATCTAGGACTTGTGAAACATGAAGCACAGAAACGAACCAGCACCCAAAACGTATTAATTATAGGATAAATTATACATATGATTAAAATACGAATCGTAGGTTTTAAAGGTTTTTAATTTCACAACAAAACACCCATTTATTAATTAATTATTAAGTCAATTAACAATTTTTAATGATTTTAGAAATATATTTCAATTAATAATTTAAATAATTTTATTACTGTATAAGAGAATAATTATGAATTTTTTTTATAGTTAATTCTGTTAAATAAAAAATTTTAACAACGAAGTATTTGTAATTTTTTAAACCACGCGAGCTAATCTCAGGTGTATTTGTAATTTATCCTTAATTCATGTAAGAGCAGTAACTACAGTGATGAGATCATCATGAAACTAACCTCTGAAACAAGTTTCTTGTTATGAGCCTGAAGGGCATCATTGTCAGCCTTAAGTGCCTCAAACTTTCTCTTCAAGAGGTTGTAGTCTCTCTCCAGTTGCTTTGTCTTCCACCTAGCCCTCCTGTTTTGAAACCATATGGCAACCTGTCTTGGTTGAAGACCCAAAGCCCTAGCCAGCTGCAATTTCCTCTCAGGCTCAAGCTTGTTACCCAACTCAAAGCTTTTCTCAAGTGCCTTCACTTGTTCCATGTTTAACCTCCTCTTCTTCTCTCCAAGTGGCGATCCATCGTCATCTGACATCTCATCGTCTACGTGCATTTCTTCACACTTGCTCCCAATACCTGAAAAGGACATGGATCTCCTCATTTGGGCTGGTGATGATGAAACACCTGCAACTAGCAGCAGCAACAACCAAAAAAAAAAAAAAAAGGTTAGGAATTCAATATCTGCTCACAATGATTGTCTTACTGATATTGATACTGTAATTTAAAATTATTGGTGGGGGGGGGGGGGGGGGTGTTGATCACCATGGAAGTCTTGAGGTGAACATGAAGAAAGGATGTTAGGAGAGGTGGAAGGAGAGTGGTTGTCTTCACGGGGTTGAAACATGAACTCAGCTGAGACAAATGCCATACCATCCAAATCATATGCCCAATGGTCTCTATGCAAAAAACCTAATAAGGGTGTGATGGAAGTCTGACTTCTTATGATGTGTTTTTGGAGAGAGAGAGAGAGAGAGAGAGAGATGGAGTATGTTGTCTAATTTATAACTAAATAGATTCCAATCACATGAGGTGTGATGGTGCCTGCATATTTGGAGCTGATGCTTTGAAAGATTGTACCCCCAAATAATTGATACAATGTTTTTAAATCAAATCAAACATTATAGTCCAGAAGGTACAACCCAAAATAGCAGAAAAATAAAATTTCCAACAATGCTTATTCAGAAAGAGGTGAGGTAAAAAAAAATTAAAATGGGTGGAAATTTTTTTGAAGTGGCAAATTTTAATATGTTTCAAATATACTAAAATTTTCTTTTATTTCTGAAAAAATTAGAAATTTCCTAGATGTTGATTTGTGATTATGTATTAATTTTAAGCAGAATATAACAATCCCAATCAAATAATCAAGACAAAGAGACACAACGATTTTGCGTGGAAAAAACCACAATTGGACACCTCCAACTGTAATAAAAAAAAATCACGGCAACAGCCACAAAACAATCCACTAAGAAGATTTAAAGGAATTATACAGGTATACTCTCAATTACCTAGCGAATTCAAGCCTAATTCAACCAACCTCTATGTGTCTCTCCCAACCCGTCTTCACCTCAGAATTGTCTTTACGATGAGCCACCCCAGAATCCACCAAAGCTTCATGCTCGAATTCTTCAAAATCCACTGAAGAACAACTCTCTCCTTTGTATAGCAAACAAAACCTTTGATGTACTCTCTTTAAACCATGAGTTGAATACTCAATAAAATATCAAAGAAAACTCACAAAGTATCCCCAGATATAAACCCTAGAACCCAAAAAGAAGATCTGGAGTAGCAATCCTAAAATCTGACCCAACATGCGAATTTATAGAATCTGTCCCACGATCTCCGCTCGAGCGCCCAACAGCCCGCTCGAGCGTTTTCAGCAAAATATGCGCGTGATATAACAGAGGTCTGCTCAAGCGCTAGAGAACCCGCTCGAGCGCGAAATCACACCTTTCAGTATTTTTACAGACCTGACAAACTTCTGAAACCCAGCATTCTCCGCTCGAGCGAGGTCATGTCCGCTTGAGCGGAGAGGCAACTTGGAATGCATTTTTACATTTTGCTTCGGGGGCGCTGCCCCTCAACCCTGCCGTGGCGCTACCCCGGACCCACCAAGGGGCGCTGCCCCCTGGACCCCCGCGAGCTGACCGGGCAGCTCGATCCCCGTCATAATCAGCGAAATGGCAATCTTGAAAGCATTAGCATCACAAACTTCTCTGAAAGACACAATTCGGGTTGGATTCACATCTAAACACTCATAGCCTCATTGAAATAAAAGTGCAAAAATAAATACAACTGAAATGAATTTTGTCAAACGAGATTGCCAAGAATAAAACCTAACAATTTTCCTACTTGTTTTTGGTCAAGAGTCAATCTTGGATAACACACCTTGAGTTAAAGTCAAATATTTTTATCGCTACACTACACGAGTCATATAAAATGAATTTGTTTGTATATCTTGAATATGATAATTTATTTTCTTCTTGGGTGAATTTGTTTTTTTTTAATTATTAAATTATGTTTCAATTATTTTATACTTGGAATTCATACATAACCTTAGAGATTAAAACAACAGAACAGAAAAGAGAAAATTGAAGAAAAAGAATAGCTGGCAAACAATTTTGTGGATGCGTTTGACGAAGGTACATATGAGTGGTAACATGATTTGATAATCATTTTAAAGTTTTAACATGACAAAAGAATTGGTACAATGTTCCACAATGAATGAACAGTAAGTTTGAGAACTCAAGCTTATCAGGTTATCATCTCAATTTTGAGTCAAGTGTATGGTAGAGAATAAAAATATATATTGTGAAATTAAGTATAAAATAAATTCATTAAAAGTATATATTGCGTATAAAATAAATTCGATGTATACACTAATATTTTTTGAGTAAATTTTTCTCGATTGGTAGCATATAGGAATGGCGGAGGACTGCCATGTCAGCCACCACTGTCCAATCCAATCAATGTTTGACACAGAAATTGGGAAGTGAATGGGATCATCGCATCATGTTTATTACGAGAGTGTTAATGTGGTGGATGATTTTAATATCTTATATTTATTTATTAATTTATTTTTTTTATAAGGAGGGTTTTATTATTTTGGTAATTTTTTAGTTATAAATGGAGGTTAAATAGAATTTATGAACTTGGTTAATGGTCATTATTTTGGTGTAATCATTTTCTCTTATTTAATGGTCATTATTTTTTAGTATAACTATAAGATCCTAGTGGCCTATAAATAATCCATCTCATTTACTCTTTTCTACACCACTAACACATCAACTATTTTCTATACAATAAAGATTACTAGCAAAGAAGGGTGTTTTATTGGTGGAGCTTTGGGTTTACCATCTTGTGCAGAGTTGGCCTGAACCATACGACAAGTAGTCGGGCTGTTGTATCCTGGAGGGGACAAGTCATAGTTTTGTGACTGCTGCATCGGTATTGGGGTTCTTCCTACCGCAGTGGGCTTGATCTCCTTAAAGAAAACGAGATATCCCTGCCTCAGTCTGATCTATTTGTATATCATTTTCTTTGCATCATTTATTAATAAAATATAATTTTTTCTGGTATTTTCACCAACAATTTTAAGGAGATCAACCATGGAGCAAGCACAAGATTTCTAAATGATAGTTGCAGAAGTACGATCTGAAGGCATCAAGATTGGTGACAACTTGGTAATTGCAGGACTTGTTGACAAGCTACCGTCATCCTAGAGAGAATTCCAAAAGAGCATGCGTCACAAACAAAAGGAGACTTCCTTAGAGACGTTGATCACTCGCATCCGAGTAGAAGAGGAGGCTAGAGGCTAAGATGCATTAATAACACAAGCGGATAATGACAATTCTACCACAAAGGTAAACTTTGTTTCAGCAAATAACTTACCCAAAGGTCATAATTTCAAGAATGCTTATTTGAAGCCTTATAAAAAGAATATGAAGAATTATGGTAAACCTCACAATAAGTGGATTAATCCAGATAAGAACCAAGGTCCATCACCTCCACAAAATTTCATATGTTTTGTCTGTGGCAAAAGTGGGCATATTGCTCGAACTTGCAAATTCCGAAAATGTGTACCTGCCCCAAAGGCTAACATTATCGAGGAGCCATTTATGGCTATGATTACAGACATTTGCATGGTTAATTATGTGGACGGTTGGTGGGCAGATTTTGGTGCTAACAGACATGTTTGTTATGATCAAACCTGGTTCAAGGTGTATACTCCCTTTGATGATGAGAAAACAATTATGCTTGGTAACTCTAGTCAAACCAAGATACTTGGGAGTGGTGAGATTGACCTTAAATTCACCTCTGGACATATGCTTACTTTAAAAGATGTGCTTTATACACCGTCCATGAGGAAGAATTTGATGTCAAATTATTTGTTGAATAAGGCTGGTTTTAAGCAAACTATGGAATTTGATCAATATGTGATTACCAAGAAGGGTATTTTTGTGGGTAAGGGTTATGCTTGTGATGGGATGTTCAAATTGAATGTTGAGATTAATAAACCATCTACCAATTCGGTTTTACATGTTGTCTTCTATTAATTTATGGCATGCTCGCTTGTGTCATATAAATAGTAAATATGTGGGAATCATGAGTAGTTTAGAATTAATTCCTAAAGTGACAAAAAATTTTGAGAAATGTGAAGTTTGCAGTAAAGCAAAAATTACCAAGAGGCCTCATAAAAGTGTTGAAAAAATACCGAATTGCTAGAATTATTTCATACTGATTTGTGTGAGTTTGAAGGAATTTTAACTTGGGGTGGTAACCGATATTTTATCACTTTTATTGATGATTTTTCAAAATACACAAACGTATATTTATTAAAACATAAAAGTGATGCTTTTGAGAAATTTAAAAAATTCCTTCTTGAAGTGGAAAATCAATTCGGTAAAAAGATTAAAAGAATTAGAAGTGATAGAGGCCGAGAGTATGAATCGCTTAGATTCAACTCTTTTGTTCAGTCATTGGGAATTATTTATGAGACTACTCCACCATATTCACCTTTATCTAATGGTGTAGCTGAAAGAAAAAATAGAACGTTAATTGACTTGACGAATGCTATGCTTATTTATTTAGGTGCTCCCTCAAATTTTTGGGGTGAAGTTATTTTGACAGCTTGCCATGTAATAAATAGAGTGCCACACAAAAAGACTAAAATTGTCCTTTATGAGTTGTGGCGGGGACATAAACCAAATCTAGGTTATTTGAGGGTTTGGGATTGTTTAGCTTTTGTAAGGCTTGCAGATCCTAAACGACCTAAATTGGGTAAACGAGCTACCACCTGTACTTTTCTTGGGTATGCATTGCATAGTACAGCTTATAAATTTTTTGATATGGAAAATAATATTATTTTTGAATCAGGTGATGCTATTTTTCATGAAAATAAATTTTCTTTCAAATCTAGAAATAGCGGGGGTCAAATAATATCTGAAAATATTTTATCTATGCCTAGCTCTTCTACTCCTTCTCAAGTTTTTCAAGAAAAAGAAAATTTTCAAATTCAACCAAGAAGAAGTAAACGAGCTAGAGTTGAAAAAGATTTTGGCCCTGACTATTATCTTTACAATGTGGAAGAAATTCCTCTTACGGTGCAAGAAGCTTTATCATCACTTGATGCTATTTTCTGGAGAGAGACTGTAAATGATGAGATAGATTCACTACTTTCTAATAAAACATGGAAGTTAGTGGATTTACCTCCAGGTTGTAAAACTATTGGGTGTAAATGGGTCCTTCGTAAAAAACTTAAACCGGATGGAACTATAGATAAATATAAAGCGAGGCTTGTCGCTAAAGGCTTTAAGCAACAAGTAGATCTTGATTTCTTTGATACTTTTTCTCCGGTTACTAGAGTTACATCCATTAGACTGTTGATTGCAGTGGCTCAATTCATGGTTTAAAAATTCATCAAATGGATGTAAAAACAACATTTTTAAATGGAGATCTAGATGAGGAGATTTACATGGACCAACCGGAAGGCTTTGTGGAGCCTGGCTAAGAAAGCAAGGTGTGTAAGCTAACTAAATCCCTTTATGGTTTAAAACAAGCTCCTAAACAGTGGCATGAGAAATTTGATTCCTACATGCTTGAGAATGGCTATAAGACTAATGAATGTGATAAGTGCATATATTATAAAACTTGTGAGAATGCACATGTGATTATTAGCCTATATGTGGATGATCTACTTATCTTTGGCTCTAATTTGCATATTATAAATGAGTCTAAAAATATGCTTAATAGCCACTTTGATATGAAAGATCTTAGTGAAACCAATTTTATTTTGGGAATTAAAATTACCAAGACTAAGGATGGCATTTTTCTTAATCAGTCGCATTATGTTGAGAAAATTTTAAAGAAATATAATTTTCTAGACTGTAAATATGTTGCTACTCCTTTTGATGCAAGCATACACTTATCTGTTGTAACAAATGAAAAAGAAGTGATTAATCAAAAGTAATATGCTAGCATGATTGGTAGTTTGAGATATGCTACTGACTGTACTAGACCTGACATTGCATATGATGTTGGAGTACTTAGCAGGTTTACTAGCAAACCAAGTCGAGATCATTGGCTAGCTATGGAAAGAATTATGAGATATTTATCTGAAACAAAAAATTATGGTTTGTTTTATAACAAGTATCCTGCGGTACTTGAGGGATATAGTGATGCCGATTGGAACACTTTGTCAGGTGATTCTCTCTCTACCTCGGGTTTTATTTTTACCTTGGGTGGTGGTGCTATATGTTGGAAGTCTAAAAAAAAGACGATAATTGCTAATTCTACAATGGAAGCTGAGCTTATAGCGTCAGCTTCAGCATTTGAGGAAGCGAATTGGTTGAGAGATTTGTTACATAAAATTCCTTTTTGGGAAAAACTAATTCTTCCTGTGTTAATTCGTTGTGATAGCACTGCTGCTATTGGTAGAGTAAACAATCATTTTTATAATGGTAAATCCAGACCTATTAGAAGGAAACACAGTAATGTGAGATCCTATTTGAGTAATGGCATCATAACTATGAATTATGTAAGATCTTGTGATAATCTTGCAGATCCGTTAACCAAGGCCTTGGCGAGAGATAGGGTCTAGAATACATCGAGGGGGATGGGTTTGAAGCCTATAAAATCATAAACCATGTATGAGGATACCCAACCTAGGGACCAGAGATCCTGTAACTAGGTTCAATGGGAAGAACGAATCATATGGTGGTTGTAAAAAATGCACTCTTTAATATTTTGTTATCCATCCCTATGATGTAAGTGCATTTGTCCTGTAATGTTGGAGGGTTGAGTTTTTATACTCTTAATGAAATTCTGTAGCTCTTGTTGCGTGGGGTGTGTAAATTACAGGAACATCCTTGATAGATTTCACCTATGTGAGCATGAAAATGGTGCCGCTTTCTATGAGAACAAGGCTTATTCTCAAATATGCTCATGAAAACTGGGATAAGCACAAGGCCATAATGTGCTAGCTATTAAAGCTCATGTCAACACCTGGATTATTATGTGTGAGCAGTAATTCTTTATTTCCCCTAAGCAGTCATAGTTCAAGTCTGAGACCACTACTGACTCTGGAGTAGAGGTTGTTGTTTCACTAATGAAAGTTCAATGCAGAGCACACCTTTATAATGTATACTAATCTATCTTTGTTTGGTAATCTCTTTTATCCTTGTTGATATTAAAATGAGTGGGGGATTGTTGGACCATTTTAATATCTTATATTTATTTATTGATTTATCTTTTTCATAAATGGGGTTTCATTACTTTGGTAACCTCTTGGTAATAAATGGAGGTTAAATAGAATTCATGAACTTGGTTAATGGTCATTATTTTGGTGTAACCATTTTCTCTTATTTAATGGTCATTATTTTTTGGTGTAACTGTAAGATCCTAGTGGCCTATAAATAGTCCCTCTCATCTACTCTTTTCTACACCACTAACACATCAACTATTTTCTATACAAGAGAGATTACTAGCAAAGAATGGTGTTTTATTGGTGGAGTTTTGGGTTCACCATCTTATGTAGAGTTGGCCTGAACCATACGACAAGTGGGCGGGCTGTTGTATCCTGGAGGGGACAAGTCATAGTTTTGTGACTACTGCATCGGTATTCGGGTTCTTCCTACCGCAGTAGGCTTGATCTCCTTAAAGAAAACAAGATATCCGTGCCTCAACCTGATCTATTTGTATCTCATTTTCTTTGCATCATTTATCAATAAAATATAATTTTTTCTAATATTTTCACTAACAGTAAGAAATTCAGCCACCACATTAAAATTTTTTTAAGAATTTTCTATTAAGAGTTACTGCGCACGTTTGATATGATTTTCGTTTTTCGAGGTCGAGTTTTGGGATATGAAAGTTTGGTACAGAGCAGGGAGCAATGTTTTTTTAACAAAAAATGATGCGGACCACTAATTAATGGTTGCACTAGGAACTCACTGTCACATATGTTTTGTGTCTTAATTTTAGTTTTTTTTTTTTTCTTTCTTTTTTTACTTGCCACATTAGTGGTAGTGGTAGTGTTAGTTATAGAAATTTAGTGGTCTGCAGCATTGTTGTTTTTTAACTAATCCCACGTCATTTTTTAAATCAAAATTTTCAACCTCAAATTGTTTTTAAAATGCATTTTTTAATTTAATGTTCTATTTAAAAATTAACTGTTTTAATTGATTTTTTTAATTTTTTTTAAAAGGTGTACAAATTAAAGAGAATTGCATAACAACTTATAATAATTTTTGAACTTTTTTATTACAAACTTAACTATCCAAACAAAGCCTATGTTGCTTTTGAAATCATATTTTTAAAATATAATTCTAAATTGAATTTGTATTAAACACAAAGTTGTGAATAATCTCAACAACATAGTTGTTGAGATTTTTTTTAGGATAGGGGAGTAAAATATAATAGAGATTGGGTGTTACACATTTACACAAATTTTTCGTTCTTCAAACATATGTATAGAAACACTACTTCAAATTTAAAATTATATTTTTAAAAGACTAATGCTATACACAATCAATCGAACTGTTTATCTCACTTGCTCACTCGTAGATACAAATCAATGAAGCTCACATTCATAAATGCATATGAGATCCACTCATTTGTGTCTTAAAGTGAGAAAATGAGATCACTACAAGAAAAAACACCTTTGACGACTAAAAAAAGTCTGTTTTTAGTTGCCGAAACTCGAGTTTTTAGTTTCAACGATCAATTTTTTTAGTCGCCCATTTTGTCGCGTATATATAGTCGCCGGAGGTATTGGCGACTAAAATTTTTTTATTCGGCAAAAAATAGCTCTTTAGAGACCAACGATTTAGTCGCCAATAGTGATTTACACTTTTTTAAATCACACATTTAGCGACTAATCTTTTAGTCGCCAATAGTCCATGAATCGCCGACTAAACCGTTTAGTCGCCCAAAATAAACACTTTTGGCGACAAAAATTTTAGTCGCCAAAGGTGCTTCCGTGAAAAAAAAAAAAAAAACCAACTTTTTTGCTTTTTTTGAGATTTGAACCGCTAACCTCTCCCACATTCTAAACCTTTCGAAGGCAACACACTCTCTCCACTACACCACTATAACACCACATGAATATATATGCAACATATATTATTTATATACTATATTGACCCGTATTAATATCTAGCTATATATATAAAAATAATTATTTTTATTCAATATAATTTATGTAAAAAATAAATTATTTACTAAAAAAAAATTAGATCACTTTTGGCGACTAAATCTATTTTTTAGTCGCCAATTGTATAGTTTTGGCTACTAATTATATTTTAGTCGCTAAAAAAATTCATTTCCGCCGAAAAACCTCCACTTTTGGCGACTAAACTGAATTTTAGTCACCAAAACCTCTACTTTGGGTGACTAAACTGCATTGTAGTCGGCAATTCTTGACTTTTAGCTACTAAATTTTTTTTAGTAGCCAAAAAGCTTCACTTTTGGCTACGAAATTGATTTTTGTCAGTAAAACACGCATAATCGGCGACTAAACTATTTTTTAGTCGCCAAAACCTATACTTTTGGCCACTAAATATTTTTAGTCGCCAAAAACCTTCTCTTTTGGCTATTAAAATTTTTTTAATCGCTAAAACCCCTATATTTGGCGATTAAACTGACTTTTAGTCGCTAAAACCCCACATTTAGCTTAAACTGTTTTAGTCGCCAAAAGTCTTCACTTTTGGCAAGTAATTCCATTTTAGCCGCCAATTCTGTTACTTTCAGCGACGAAAAATCTATTTTTAGTCACAAAATCTGTTTTTTCTTGTAATGAATTGAAAAACATAATTATATGTAGCATTTTCTTTTTTTTAAAAGTAACGCAAATTTAAGAATTTTTTTTTAGAAAACTTGAGTTTAAGAAATTTAATAAAAATAAAAATAATTTGTATTTGGTAAAAAACTTGAAGGCCCAATCAGGGCTTCTACGGACTTTGCTTGTTACACGACAATTTTTTATTTTTTTATACATAAAAGTGTAAGTACTGATTGATTTGGAAAGATTTTGGAAGAAGTAGAGAGCATATTAACTTGCAATGTCAAATCCAAAAGTTTTGGACCAAAACCCTCAAAAAAATTGAATACGGCATGTTTTTAGCGGTACCTAGGGAGAGATGAGGCAGGAATCTAGGGGTGGGTCCAATGAATGTGTTGAGGGATTATCAAATGCATTTACACCTATAATTATTTAGTGTCATAATTAGAGTAGTGTGAGACATTATCACATATAATATTCACATTATTCAACTACTATGAAATATTCACATCAACAAAATAATATACATAAAATTCATCAAAAAAAAAAAAAATATGAAAGTGACATTAAAAGTTTTATTTTATTTTATTTTTTAAAAAGAACCACAAGGATGATATTTCAGCTAAAATAGGATTTAGGAAATGCAAAATGACTTTACTCGCAACTAAGGGTTAGTTTGAGAATTTATTTTTGTAATAATTTTTAATTTTTATGAAAAAAATATGTAAAAAAATCGGGAGAATGAGTTATTTTTATAGGGGTTTATTCGCTTTCTATTCTTAAATTATCGCTAAATTATCTACTAAATCCCTGAACTATTAATTGAGTCTACTAAGTCACTAAAGTATATTAATCAAAATCTATTTAGTCCCTAAATTATCGATTGAATTTATTAAATTCCTAAAGTATTCAATTCAAATCTTTTTACACCCTGAAAGAATTGCAAAAGTAAAATATATGCCCATAACTATTATAAATTAGTAAAAGACCCTACCTAGTTAAGATTTTATTCTAAAAAAGTCTTAAATTTCTATTTTATCTCTAAAAAGTGTTTTGTTTTGTTGTGTTTAAATTAATATCAAAGCATGGTTATCAGTATTACTAATAAAATTATATGAGTATTAGATATACTAAAAATCTATGCTACTAATAATAGAGAAAATTAAGTCATAAAAAGAACTTAACAAAAAACTTAAAAACAATCAATTAGTAATTGAAAACGAAATTTGGCAAGCAAACAAGTAGCCATGGTAGAAGATAAGTATGAAAATATTATAGAAAATTATCCTTACCCTTACAAAGGTTTAAAATAGAATTTTAAGATTTTTTTTAAAAAAAAAAAATAATTAATTAGGTAGGCTCTTTTATATTACGTATGAGATAATATTTTATTTTTGTAATCTTTCAAGGAACTAAATAGTTTTGAACTAAAAATTTTAGAGATTCAATAGATTCAATTGATAATTTGAGGATTAAATAGACTTTGATTTATATACTTTAAGGACATAATAGACTCAATCGATAGTTCAAGAACTAAATAGGCAATTTGAAGATAATTTATGGTTAGAAAGTATAATAAACCCTTTTTATAGTGCGTTTTTTGATTTTTTAACTAACCTTTAAACTTCCCAAACATGGCTTTAAGAACTCCATGGAGAAACCTTATCTTTGGACAACTTCACATAAAAAAATAAAAATAAAAATATGAAAAAGTTGGAAATCCAAAAGAGATGCTCTTATAATTTTCAAAAATAAAGAAATGCATCATTCCGAATGGTAAATTTTTTTTATTTTTTTTTTAAAAGAAAAATGTACCATTTCCTAATAATTAATTATCCCAAACGCACTTTCCAAACTTTCCAACGCACTTTCCAAACTGTCTAAATTTACCACCTCATTTTAACATTGTCTTTACACATTCACATGGAAGTATGGTAAAGGAGGTTGTACGAAAAAATTGCATGGAATTGGGTAGATGTCATGCCTCTGACTGATTGAGACATTCATTCATTGGTTGCTTTCATAATTCTAGTGCTGTGTGTATCTAAGGAAATGGAAAAAGACCCACCCTTCTTCCCTATTCTGATATTGAGCATTGGGTTGTGTCAGGTATGTGTGTGGGTCTTGCTATATCTACTATTAGTTTTATTCTTAAAAAAACAAATAAAAATATAAATAAAAACCAAAAACAAGGTCCTCACATGGCTTTGTTAGTTGGAAGTTAGGGGATACCCCCCTTTGGAATAGGTAGGATCCATGTTACTTCCTGTTGTTCATTTCAAATTTTTTGATTTTGAGAAAGATTGCTTTGTGTTTTCTTCACATGTGTCCTCATGTTCCCATGTGCTGCCTATCTTCTCTCTCTCTCGTCATGTCAACTAGTTTTCTTGACATTCACAACTCTTTAAAAAAGGGTTTTTCTTGTTGGGTTTTTCTTTTGTAGGTAAGATTGGAGTGGTCTTCAAATCACAATTTCGGCACATCTATGTACAACAACATAGCTTATTCATTTAGTGCCCATAATGGTTACAAATAGTCTATCTATATTAGAGGATCAAGCACTGTCAAAGATTCTTTATCTCAAAATTTTTGTATGCGGATAGGTACATGTCATATAGTACATTCTACTATTGTGATTGGTTTTGACAATAGGATCCACTACATTTATGTTGAATGTTTGGGGAACAATAGTAGGCATATACATTTGTGATTAGTGAAAAGTAGTGCCACGTGGTACCCTATTAGCATACAAAAATTTCTCATCAAGCATTGTCAAAGATTCTTTATCTCAAAATTTTTATTACTAGATTATACTTTAAATCATATAATGATGTATGGATCTCAAATTATAAGGATTTTACAATATAATTGTGTAATTGGGACTGGAAGGGGTTTGGATAGGAGATATGAATTTTGGAGATAAAAGAACTCATTTCAATTATCAACCATCAAATGCAGGGAAGGAACTTACCATGCGTAATGTGCTTTTTCTTTTTCTTTTTTTTTCCCTCTTTCTTCTTCATTTTTTTGATGATTAAATAGTAAAAGATCTTATAAATAAACTTTACTACGTACAACCAAAATTAAATTTATTTTTTGTATCCTATGAAAATTAAGTATGAGACTTTGAAAAATTATCCATAGTGGAGCTTTCATATTGAGTGTTGGAATGGGATTGGAATGGATGTCATTGTCAGGTTCAAAATCCACCAAGCAACACTACACAGAAGAGGAGAAAGAAAAATAAAATAAAAAATTGTAGTTGCAATATTGGGCTGGGCCATATTATCGGAATAAGTCTGTGTTAATAGGAATTTTGGGCTTTCATACAATTCCCCTCAGAGGCTCAGCCTAAAGTCACTGGTTAAAAACTCTGGCCTCGAGCCCAGCCCTACTTTTGGACTACTGAGGGTTTTATTTTGGGTTTTAATATTATTTTTATTATTATCTAATGTTGTGTTTGATTGGGAGATTTGAGGACGGATTTGCAAAGAGAAATGGAATAGTTATGTGAAATGTGAATAAAATATACTTATATTTCGCCTAATTTCACACACATTTTCTTTCCTTTTTCAATTCTCTCCTCAAATTTCTTAACCAAACACAATATAAGAGTTTTATTTGAACTGAAGTGAGGCATATCATATGCATTTTTAGCTCAACAATTGAGTGCCCTACATTGCATTCAAGATTCATAAATTCTCGCTTTATCTTTTTAGTGAATGAAGAAACCATTAATGGTCCAAATAAAATTCTTCAATAAATAAAAACCAAAAGAAAACATTTTTATTAAGAGAGAGGGAGGGGGATAGAAGAAGGGAATCCGGGGGCATGTACGGATCAAGTTAGGAGCAAACCGTGGCCGTTTCATTCATGACCAAAATTTTTGGACCTGGTCTTGATCTGGTCCATCAGGATGTTTCGGCTTGCAAACGTGTTGAAATTTATTCAAAACCGTACATGTGGCATACAATCATGATCACTCTGCTTTTGTCCAAAGTCCAAGAACTAGTTCATAACGTATGTTAAAGACCAATGGTTATGCTGTTAAGAAAATATACAATCACACCCATTTACACGTTCACACACTCTCTCTCTCTCTCTCTCTCTCTCTCTCTCTCTCTCACTCAGTGTATAAGTAGGTATAATTATAAAATTAGATCTCGTTTAGGAACGTGTTAATTTAAGTAATTTTTTGGTTATTTGATTAAAATATAAACTAAAAAAAATTAATATGTTTTGGATGATTTTTTAATTTTTTACGAAAAGATGTGCAAAAAGTAGAGAGAAAAGAGAATCTTTGATTTTTTGGTATGGATTGTTGGCTTTTTGGCTAATTTAGGCCTCGTTTGGGAACCCTCCATTTTAGCCAAAAAATCAAAAAGTTACTAAATTAGTCAAAAAGCCAACAACTCATATCAAAAAGTCAAAGATTCTCTTTTCTCTCTACTTTTTGCATATCTTTTCGTAAAAAATTAAAAAATCATCCCAAATATACAAGTTTTTTTTAGCTCATATTTTAGTCAAATAGCAAAAAAGTTACTAAATTAGTCTGTTCCCAAACGAGGCCTTAGTAACTTTTTGACTTTTTAACTAAAAAACTCAGTTGCCGAACGAGGCATCTAGTTTGAAAATTACATATTTTAATTAAAAAACATTATAAATTATTATATTATTTTCTTCCTTTTTTTACAAGAAATTAATAATCTACTAAAATAACATATTCCAAAACCAAGCCTTATTAAATCCAAAATAAAAGTTATTGGATGCAATTTATTAGATGATCACGTGAATGATTATCCACTTTATAGTTTCCGATAAGGGTTTGGCGTCCCTCCAGTGTGTGATTGCATTAGAGGGCAATGTTCGGCATATGGAGGTATACCACAGGTCTCGTTTTGAGAATCCGAATCGTTCAATATGTAGAACTCGTCGAGTACTATATGCTTATAAAAAATCATGTTGATGATTAAATAAAATTTCTGTCAATCGTTTATTTTTTCACTATTTTTTTTTATATAAAACTGATTTGATTACATAGTTATTGATATCCGATCAACGTGATGTTTTATAAGCATATAGTACTCGACGATTTCTACACATTGAATTATTCGAATTATCAAAACGGGACCCGTGGTAGACCCACATGGGCCCAACAATACCCTCCAATCCGATCACGGACTGGAAGGAAGCCATACCCTTAGGATAAATAGCTCAACCTGATTTTTTTACATGCATATAGTACTCGACGATTTCTACACATTGAAGGGATCGATTATCAAAACGAAACCAGTGATGGGCTTCCCCAGGCCTAATAGTATCCTCCAACCCAATCACAGGTGAAAGGAAGTCATACCCTTAGGATAAATAGCTCAACCTTCTCTAATTTCAAGGTTAAATATCGGCCAATAAATAATTTTAAAACAATAATAAATCTGGTGCTCCCACTACAAATTAAGGTTTTAGAAAAAAAAAAAATTAGGAAATGATAAATAGCTCAACATTCTCTAATTTCAAGATTAAACATCAGCCAATAAATAATTTTAAAATATAATAAATTTGGTTCTCCCATTACAAGAAATTAAGGTTTTAGAAAAAAAATTTAGGAATAAAATTAGACATTTGGTGATAAATTATTAATCTTTTGGGATCAAAGTTGTCTCAAATAACTTAGTTACTTACCAAAAAAAAAAAAAAAGTTGTCTAAGAAATAAATCTTTTTTTGACCAAGTTATTTTGCCTTTAAAAGTGCATTCTATTAGCGATGTTTTTAAAATTTTATTCCTAAAAACTCCTTTTTGACATTTTGGGATGACTTTTTAGCGACTTTTCTTGCGATAACTGAAATTAATTTCTAAATATTTTTTGTAACAAAATTTATACTTTTAGAAAAAAAAAAAAAAAAAAAAAAACTTGATATCTAAAATTCTTATATGGTATAGTTTCCTAATCGAATTTAGTTTAGGACAAAATAGCTCAACCTTCTCTAATTTCAAGGTTAAACATCGGCCAATAAATAATTAAATAAAAAAAGATAAATAAATCTGGTGCTCCTAATCACATTTCAAAAAATTGTACACAAATTTGATCCATACAAGCACTTAAGTCTATGAACTGTATTTAGATCATAAATTTTAAAAGAAAAAAAAATTAATCACATTTGTCTACTCACTTTTCTTTCTATAGATGGATATTTAAATTCAAGATTTAAATACAAAACAATAAGAGCCGAAATGAAACTCAACTATGAGGGAAAGAAGGGAAGAATCACTCTCATCTAAAAAATCAAATAGATTAGAGAGCCTTAGCCGTCTGATTAAGAACAGAAACATCTGATCCAATAGTATTGGCCATGTTTGATTTAGTTTTCAAAACTTATTTCAGAAATTTTTTCTAAAAAATTAAAAATTAATTTAGTGAAAGAAATATAAAAAAATTATTATTTTTATATAAATTTATTTTTTGAGATATCAAAAATAATTTTAAAAATTTTAAAAATATCTTTTTGATATTTATTTTTATAAAAATAATTTTTATTTTTTAAAAAATTTTCTGATTTTTTTTTAAAAAACCCAACATTGCCATTATATTTTTCGAAGCACTTTAAAAAAAAGTAATGTTAAATGGGAAGCATAGTTAGTGGAAGCCATGAGAGAGAAGGCAATTGGGCAGACAGACATTCCATTCGAGAAGCCACTAAGTCCCCTCCGTGACACCCATTCCCCCTCCATCTCAACCTTAAATCTTGCTCACTCTCCATTATCCTATCTTCTCTCTTTTCGGAAATGTTTTCACAAAAAGGTTGTGCTTCTCTAATGTTGATATTTTAATATGAAAATTTTTGAGAGCTCGTACAGTTTTTTTTTTAATCCTGTTTTGATAATTTAAATTATTTATTTTATAAAATTGTCAATATATATTATTTATAAAATAAAAAAAATTAAGTCAATCCGATAATCGTAACCTATTTATTTTATCATATTGTTTCTAAAAAATAAACGGTCTATTTCAAAAAGATATTTGTTATTTATTTTTTCAGAAATAAATGTGATAAAATAAAAAGTTATGATTATTGAATTGACTTAATTTTTTTCATTGATAAATTAAACTTTGCCTCTTTTATGCTTGGCTACTTTCTCACTTTGACCCTTAAATTTTTTTTTTTCTTATTTTGACCCTTCATGTTTCAAATTTTTCCCACTTTTACTCCTAAAGCTAATTTCTATTCAAAATTAGACCAAAAAAAATACCATAATAACTATCATATAATATAAAAAATATATTATTATATTGAAATTTAAATTTATTTCAGAGATATGGGTCATACATAATAAAATATTTTTATGTCCGTAACCATCAATGTGTCATTTTCTATCTAATTTTTAATAGAAATTAACTTTAAAAGTAAAGTGAGAAAAATTTAAAACATAAAAAGTCAAACTGAAAAAAAAAAAAAAAAAAAAACTTTAAGAGTCAAAGTAGACAAAATATTAAGGGGACAAAGTATAATAGATAATATACATTGAATACATTATAAAATAAATAATTTAAATTATTAAAACGAGAGGGATTTGGAAAGAGAAAAGGAAAAGGTGTGTGAAACTAGGTGAAATATAGGCATATTTTATTCACATTTCACCTATCTTTTCCATTTCCCTTTCTAAATCCCTCCTCAAATCTTCCAACCAAGCACAGCATAAGTTTGCTAGGCATCAAATCCGCTCCCCTTACCATCTATCCACCGCCAGATTTGCAATGGATCCTAAGTTGGAGGTCCTTTCTTTTTCTTTTTTATTTTTTTTGGTTTTTAATTGTGGTTTTCGGGTCCATCAATACTTTGTTTGTAGCTTACTAAACTCTGTGGTTGAAATATATAATTTATTTTAGACACGCTCTATTGTCGATTTTGATCAGTTCTACTTTTGCAATATGAGCATAAGCACATGATGTGCGTTTGAATATTTTCATATTTTTTTCTCCAAAATGCTTCTTGTAATTTCTTTACTTTGTTTGGTGTAATTTCTTTACTTTGTTATTTGATGATCCTTGTAAATGCCATTTTTGGCTTCCATTAATGGATTTTTGCTGATAAATATATATATATATATATATATATCGATCTTACAATACTCTTTCGATTAGTTCTGTTAATTATAATATTGCATAAAATAATGTCTCTTTTACAACTAATATTTAGCCCAATAAAACATATTATAATTGCACTATTATAAAAATATTTTATTTTATTTTATTTTATTTGGAATGATTTTATAAACGTGCACTTTCAAAATATATGTTAAATTTTTTTAAAAAATATATAAAATAAATACAATAAAAAATACTGCCCAATAATTAAGGTTATGTTAGAAATCTTAAATAATTTATCAAATTTTCTACCAAACTACTCACATAAATGTGAAATTCACACATATATAGATCTCACACCTATATAAAAAATTTAATAAATTATTTAAGATTCATAATATTTTTCCAATAATTATAAACTTCTTAACCTCTATAAAATGTAAAGAAAGAGGCCACGTGCCATCATGTAGAAATGCTAGAAACCTTAAATATTCTACCAAAAATTTTACCAAATATGGGTCCCATGTGAGTCCCACACCCATATGAAATATTTGATAAAATTTTTGATAAAATATTTGAGGCCTCTAACATTTTTTTATCTTTTCACTAAACATGCACAATGTAATAATGAGGTGAAAGCAATCCCCATGGGCTGATCCACGTGTTTTCCTTGCTGTCCAGAAAAAGCAAATTGATTACAACGAAAAAAATATTATTTATAAATTGGGCAAATTACAAACGGTCCCTCAAGATTTGGTGAAAATATAAATTTTTTTCTAAAATTTGAGAAATTACATCTCGCTCTCTAAGGTTTATATTTTCATAATAAATTGTTTTCTGAGGTTTTTATTTTCATACAGATTCCTTTCTAATTTTTCCTAATTTGTTATGAAAATTTGACTCTCAGGGAGCAATTTGTAATTTCTCAAACCTTAGGAGGGAATATGTACTTTTACCAAATCTCGAGGGAGTATTTGTAATTTGCCCTTATAAATTTATAAATTTTTTAAGATAAATTACAAACACACATCTTGAAATTTATTTAAATTATAAATTATTTTTTCGAATTTTAGAAATTACATTGTCTCCTAAAATTTTTAATTACATAACAAATGAGTCCTTGTATTTGTAATTTTTCAAACCACGGAAGGGAATTCGTATTTTAAGTAAACATCAGCAAGTGTATTTGTAATTTACTTTTTTTTATTAATTAATAGGAAAACTTAATTATATAATTTTAAAATAAAAAACATAACCTACCTTTATAATTTAATTGCTACATCAATTAATTCAGAAAGTTCATGTAACATTATTCTTATTCGTTACAATATTTGTTTGCATTAAAATTGGTGTGAATTTGTGTTTTAAAAATAAATAAAAAAAAGTTAAAAATTAATTAAATAAATTTTTTTTTTAGTTGACTCACAAAGTATTTAATTTTAGATCAATAACCAATGTTCATCCAAGTTAAACACCAGGTATCGATCCACATGGACTATTGTGAAATTAAACTAATTTAATTGTTAAATTTCTAAATTAATTTTGATAAAAAGATTGAATGATCATAACCTAATTTAATAATAAATAAATTAAACTAAGGAATTAAATTATCAATAATAAATGAAATTGGATTTACTAAATTGGGGAAAAATCCTAGGGTAGAGAATTCACCATTAACCACATAATTAGGGTTTCCAATTGAAATTAATTATGCTATAGTTTGAACGAATTAATGCTTCACAACTACAAGCTCAAAGCATTTAACAAGAAGATCATCACATTCAATGTACGAGCACGAACCGTCTCAAGTAATACGAATCGTTTACTCTAAATTAGGGTAGTGATACGACTCGTTCCTCGTAGCATGGTTCGTCTCATACCTTGAATGTGAAGGAATAGAAAACTCATGTATGGATAATATTCAACAATCACAGAAGGTCAAATATTTGAAAAGATAATGAAAATTATATATAAAGAATTTCTAAAACATCATACAATGGTTCAAACCTTTACATAATATAAAATCAAAAAAGAAAACTACATAATTACATGGTTAGGGTTTCATCAAAATCCTAGAAAAGAAGACTAGCCATTCATGGAGGAGTGAAAGAAGGTAGAAGGAGAAGGAACAACCATGGGAGACATCTTTGAAGCTTCTTGTTTCTTCCTCTTTTGCAAACCCTAGCCTCCCTCTTTAGGTCCAAACAATTTCAGAACCCTAATCCAGCCTTTTACTTGCCTTTTTATGCTTCCAATCTCGTCCAAACAGGTTTAAAACGTCGGTTTGGCTTTCCCAGAAAAAGTCAACGCACGTGCGGGAAATGCAATGCACGTGCGGAAAAAGTCAACGCACGTGCGGGAAAGTCAACTCTGCCCAAATTCTGTCTTTTTGTTCATTTTATGCTCCAACGATATACAACCTGATTGACACTCAACGCACATAAAATATACAGTTTGACCAGCAAGTGACATTAAGAGATTCTAATTAACGACCTCAATGATGTACATTTCGGCCTTAATCAAACACCAAATACCACCACCCGTGTGATACCAATTTTTATCATAGTTGGTCAATGGAATAGGGATCTATCTAAAAAGTAGTTTCAATTATATTTGCATGGTTGCCTTCGGATTTAGATAGGATAGAATGTCACATATTATTAATTTGCGCTACATGCTGTTATGTGATATTTTTTATTTAATTTTAGACAAACGTTGGTTATTGATTTGAATTAGAAGAAAATATATATTTTAGTAGGACAAAATGTAAGTCACCTTAAAAGTTAAAAATTATGGGAAAAAAAAAATTGCCATCTTGAGAAAAAATATTGATTCCATTTTCTATTTTAATATTACTCCCTCCGTCCCAAAATATTAGTCTCTTATTCCATTTTTCGTTGTCCCAAAATATTAGTCCCTCTTCAAAAATCAAGTACAAAAATAATATAAATTTCCTATTTTGCCCTTCTTTTAAATTAATAAACAATATAAAAAGTACAATTTTGACATTGATATTTCCAAAAAATGTACTATCAAAAGGATAATTTTGGAAAATTAACTTTTTTCAAATGCAATAATTGTACTACTAAAAAAAGTTGGATTCCCCAAAAGGGACCATTATTTTGGGACGGAGGGAGTACAAAAATTACTTTATAACATGTTGTGATCACAAAGAAAAATGTTTAAGTACATGTCATTTCTACTCCTCGTGTGTTCTTGCGTGTAGTTAAACTTTCCTTTGGTCGCCTAATAATTACCATACTAAAGTGATCAACATGAGGTGCATAATTATTTACCTTTCTGAAATGAAAATCATATAGCAAATCTCATCAGAATGACTCATTTTTTGTAATTAAAAATAATTTTATTAGTGATTTGTTTTAAAATAATAGATTCAAATTCAATCACATCATTTCCTATTAAAATTGTGAGTAAATTTTGTATTTCAAATTACTCAATAATTTACCACAATTAGGAGTCTTGGGACCTTAAATTTTATAGTCCAAGACATCCAAAATAAAAAAATAAAAAGAAAAGAGCAAACATTGCTGTGACAATCTTAAAACACAAGCTAAAGAAGTTTTAAAAAAAAAACAATAATACTAAAATAACTTTAATATCACAAGTTCTAATAGAGGCCGTTAATTGTGTTAGGAAATTTATAAATGAGCAAATAGCCTCTTAATTTCATAAAGGACATTTTGATTCATCCAAAATAAAATTACGAAAACAAAAAATGATGTCGTGATAAAAGTTAGGACTATCCTAGCCATAGAGTCCGTCATAAAAATGATGAAGTGCACGTAAACTACAACTACCACTTGAAAAGAAAAAAAATATTTACCATACGGTAACAAATTAGTAAGTTAATAAGTTGAGCGACTATAACCACAGAGTAGGTCATAAAATATCTTGGTAAAAGTGAGGACTATCCTCACCATAGAATCAATCATAAAAATAAAGAAGTGAATTTAAATTAGGGTACTTACATGTAGATCTTAATAAGTAAATTTATTATTTAATAAGTCCTATGAAAAAAATTTATTATAAAAAAAAGTCACTAATTATAAATTTTAATGATAATTTATAAAAATCATGATAAAAAAAAGTTACTGATTGTCAATTTTTAGCGACGTATGTAAAAAATTGTCACAAACAAATGATTTTTAGTTATAATTTTATCAAAACTTATTTTCAATAGGATTTGATAGGAATTAAGTCTAATTATTAGGACCTATTGATAGTTCATCCTTTAAAAAATTATAACCATTACTTAATTTTTCTTTTTTACCATACAATAACATATTAATGAGTTAGTAAGTTGAGGGACTATAACCATTGAAATTTTGACTTTTATGTCGTGTTTACTTGAGAAATTTGATGGGAGATTTAAAAAGAAAAATAGAAAATATAGGTAAAATATAAATAATATATATATATATATATATTTCACTTAATTTCACGTAATTTTTTTTTCTTTTTAAATCCTCTCTCATCAAATTTTCTAATCAAACATATCGTTAGAGTTTGAAATAACAATTAGGTCGATTGTCTTGTCCATCAACGTTACTTCAATTATAATGCTAATTTTGAGAAAAAAATAATCAAATTATTAATAACTTAAAACCCTTGAAAAAGCCTAATGAGAAATAAAGGCAAATGACAGGTACCACTAGGATAGAACTTTCGGAGAAAAAAAAATTAAAATTAAAATTAAATTCAAAATTTACAAACATTTAATTGTCCAGCACGACTTTTAGTGGTTGAGAATGACGACGATGACATGAGCACATTGTGTTAAATTTTCGAGAAACTTTTTAAATTGGCTAAAATTTCATGCGATTAGTGCTTTTAAAAGCCGTCTCGGTTATCAGTAATATCATGTGTTGACACAAAAAGCCGAAAATAAAACTTGGAGGCTCTTTTATATTTAGGTGATCTTAATTAATTTTATATTTTATTTTATTTTTTTGCTTCTACTATTGGACAGCGGTTTAGAGCTTACTTCATTTTCTTTATATTTGAAGTTTTTAAAAAATTTAGATTTAATCTCGTTTAGGTATAAATTATTTGTTGGTCACATATTTTGTATTAGCCAATCACAACCTGACACGTAGTCTATCAAAGATAACTTGTGAAATTAGTAAAAGTCTCCCGTTATCAGAGGACACGTGACAAATCATATTAATGTGTCATGACCCAAACTCACCCCTATAGGTTTAGCATCGTAACCGATCAGTAATTCTAGAATTATCGAAGGTTTCTGAAACAGATTAACATAATATTAAGGGCTAGCGGAAGTAACTAACAAATATACAACGTCCGTTAAGCTATGCAGAGTTGTATGGGACAGAAATGTTTTAAACTTATATATACATATATACACATCATTCTTACGTCATCATATATATACAAATTAGACAAAAAGAGACTTAACTCTATCTACAAAATACATAAAGACTTGTTTAACCAAACAAGAAAACAAACTTAAACTTTAAATCACGTAGCTATAACTACTTGACAAATTCGGAACCTCTACGGGAAGTACATAGGTTGGCTGACAAAAACATATCCAGGCAGACGCCTCTAAGCCTGGTCACGCGTCTGATCACCTACACACATAAATAATACAGTGAACTGGAACCCAGTAGATAATAACCAAGTAAAGGATTTTAATGAATAATGTCCCATATCAACTTCAGAAAACATATTCATATTTATTTCAGAAACAGAAGCAGATCCATATTCATAATCTTGTCCAAATCATATACAGAAATTAGAGTTTATGCTTAATCGTACGTGGTACATCCATTAGCGCTAACAGAATAAATACAGAATAGATGCAGAACAGATGGTGGTTATGAGTAACCAGTTCCATAAAGGAACTTCCGGATACGGGTAGCAAAGAACATATATGTTAGGCTCCATGATGGAGCCTCTGGTACGGGTAACAGATGACAGACATAATAAGTCCCATAATGGAAACTCCGATAGGTAACAGCTAACAAATATCACATTATGCTAATGATGCCACAAATATATGTCAGAAATTGGACAATCATTCATTGTATAGAATATAGCATTTCGAAAAACATATCTTATTTTATCATACAAAAAATAAATAAAGTTGAATATAACTTTACTAAGTTGTTACTCACAAATAGCTGTAGAAGCAGATCAGACAGATTAGACAGATCAGACAAATCAGGCAGACACTAGCGCGTGACCTACATAAGCACATAACATATACACATTGAAATACAATATCAATCACTTGATCGAACTTGACTTTTCTTGTCTTTTTCTGTCTAAGTAGTCCGGAGTTCTACTATGCTTAGACTTTCTTATTTAAATGAATCGGGTTCTCATTTTACATATCATTTCATTCCTAAATCATTCTTTTCTGAATAAATCAATTTTCTTACTTGGCTTCTTAATAATAACTTATTATTTTAATCAGCTAATTAATGTTGATTGTAAGCTTATTAATTTTTATTGTGCCATAAATCATGTCTAGAATGCTTTGGAAAGAGATGAGAATAAAAATATGAATTAAATACAATTTTTCAAAATATGCTGAAAATAGGGTCTTCGCTCGAGCGGACCTTTGGTCGCTCGAGTGGTCTGCAAAACTTTATAAAAATACTAGTTGGACTTAATGTTTGCTCGAGCGGTGACTTTTCCACTCGAGTGGCCAGCAAATTTCTTGTGCTTTCAAACACATATTCAAAATTTAAACTCTTGCATGAACCAATTTAACGCATGTAATTTTATTAATAAAGATGAACCCATAACTAATTTTTCAATTTCTAATATAAAGATCTCTTTGATCACTAAGATTAAAACTAATAATTTCATAAATATAATAATTCCAACATTCTTCTTCTTTGTTTTATAAAACATAAATTAAAGTTATAAAGCCCTTTCAAAATATTTACATATAAGAAATTTAAATCAAAATCAAACTAATGTTTTTATTCTCAAATATAAATTATAATTTATTTCCATATTGTCCAAATTTAAATTTCATTCATTCTCTTCATATCAAGCCCAATTTCAAACTCATAAATTCTAAAACATAAATTAAGCTTTTAAAACCCAATCTCATGTCCAAAACTCATGCAAAATTTCATCAAAATATGAAAATAATTATGAGCCATGATCAATCTTCAATAAATTTTTGTTGTAATTTATGGAGTTTAATTTAACAATAAATTTTCAAATTAAACCAAAAATAATTAATTTCTAATTTAACTTTATAAACTTGATCTTAGCTCCAATTCTTCATTTTCTTGTCAATTTCCTATCAAACATTGACTATATATATATATATATATAATTCAAATAAAACTAACTAATTTAATATATTCCAAAATTTGTTTAAATTAAATAAAACTCTTAAATTACATTACATGCATGAGTTAATAATTAAAATCAAAACCCATATTTTCATGAACTCATGGTTTCCAAACTTTTATTCAAAATTAAATGTATAATAAACTTGCATGGCTCAAATTTCAAAACTCATGGTGCATGCAAATATACATCTCATATATATACAGTGCCCGCCCTGGGCATTGGCCAACAAGGCCATGGCCTAGGGCCCCTCAAAATAGACCTAAAAAAAGGCCCCTTTTATTATGATATAGTGTAATATATTAGGTATGTTTTAAGTTTAAAAAAAAAAATTAAAGAAGGCCCAAATTAATTTAAAATAAATTGACCCATTAAAAAATTAAAAGGCCCATTTAAAAAAATTAACATTGTAATCCATTGAAAATAGACCCAAAAAAGGGTCTGCCTATTATAGTTTATTGTAATATATTAGGTATATTTTAAATCTAAAAAAACTTAAGGAGGACCCAAACTAACTTAAAATAAATTGACCCATTAAAAAATTGAAAGGCTCATTTAAAATAATTAGCATTGTTATTCATTGAAAATGATTTTGCAAAAAAATAGATTATGCAAGTATGATTGATTTATTTGCTTCTAAAAATGCAAGAAGAGCGAGGATCAAATGACAGTTATTAATTGTTGTAATGTAATACTAAGTATTTTTTGTAATTTTGACACAAATTTTGTCTTTGAATGAAAAAAAAATGTGAAGGGCCCTAAAAATTTATTAGTTGATTATTGGCTTTGGGCCCCAGAAATCTCAGAGCTGGGCCTGTATATAAATCAAGGTTCACAAATCCAAACTCAATTTGAAGAATTCCTACAATTATTTTCATAGTTATTCTTTAATTCTTCCAAATTACATGCATGTAAAAATGAGATTTAAATTCATGCAAGATTTTTTAACATCAAACCAAGAATAATTAATTTCCATGTTTATTTTCATAACCTTACACTCAACTCAATTTTTCTTCATCTTCTTACTAATTCTTTTTAATTATATGCAATTGAACCCAATTGCTTCTTAATTTAAGCTATTAGGTGACTTATCTACAAGATTTAAGTTTTAATTTCTTACCCAAAGCTTTGATTTGTTCAATTTCTTGTTAAAGATTGAGTCCCTTCTTTGCACTTCACCCTTTTTCTCTCTCTCTCAGTTTCTTTTGTAAATGAACCCACTTCTTCACTTAATGAAATCAATACAACACACACACACTCCACTCTTTACATTGCACACGTGCACTCATCCTTGAATTCCAACACATCACTCACATACACACACATGCACACACAACACAAATTTGTCCACTACACCCACACCCATAACACTCTCAATTCTAGATTATTCAATTTATGATTAAAAATTAACTTAATTAGGCAACACTTGATCTTAGTACATCTTGATTAGCACATAAGTTAATTAATCATAATGAATTATAAGTTTAACATAATTTAATTAGTCTAATTTAATTTCCATTAAGGTCCAATTAATTATATTTAATTTCTCATTCTGAATCAGATTTTTATTCAAACTCTCAAAAGGCTCCAAATATTAAATTAAACTTATTTTTATCCTCAATTTTGGTTTCTCACATCAATAAGGCTTTCAATTTCAGATCAAACTCAAAATCTTCGTCAATAAATTACATACTCAATTGAACACCTCATAAATAAATTCAATTCATAATAATCTTAATTCCTAATTCGTATAACTTAATTAACTCCAATTCGGACCCAATTAATCAATTCTCAATTTTATAAATCTGAATTGAATATTTAATTAAACTCCCATATGATCCGATACTCGAAATTAAAATAATTCAATTCACCATTTGTACTTTCTTGAGCTATTTAGGCTTTTAATTTCTAATTCCAAAGTAAATCCCCAATAGAATCATATATGAATCAATCTCTATAATTTTCATAAATCCCAAATTAAATTTCAAATCACCTTAATTAATTAAGTGCTAATTATTATGCGTGGTGGGGTCGTTACAGCCTTCCCCCCTTAGGAAGTTGCGTCCTCTAAACTTTAGATGCTTGTACAGAAAATCAATCATATAACTTGGTCTCATTTCATTTCCTTTCCCACGCAACTTCCTTTTTATTTGATCCTCACAGAAATTAAACTTAGTTCCCAATCACTTAATGGTTAATAACCCAAATTGGCGATTCATTATCGTTTCTATTGTCATCAATCACATAACTTATATACTTTAATTCATCAATTTATAATTCACATACGCCAAATAGTGGAAGATTTAATTCAAGGGATGTTCATAGTTCTCCTTACCTTTCAAATAGATCAAAATATTTCGTTGTAGACATTTTATATGAGGTTTTCAAATCAAATTTAGCATTCAATGCATTACTAATAACAAATACAAGTTCTTGGTCTTTCAGTCCTATTAACAATAATAGTCCCGACATTATTGCTATGTAATTCGTAATTCATTATTTCCCAAAAGATCAGTCATTTAACCTTCATTGACTATGTCAAAAGATATGAAGTTATATGTATATAATATAATATTCCCAACTAAGGTTTCACATGCAAATCTATAACAGAAATTTCCGAATTATATGGAAATGTAATCACATATTAATGGTTTCAGTTTCAAACAGATGTCTTGGATACCAATTATGATTGTAATTTTGAAATAGAAGGGCACATCGGATTCAAAACAGAAGCGTATCAAAGTCATAGCAGAAGCATATTTCACAGAAATTCATTAGCCTTTTACGAAGGTGACAGATGTTGAATTGCATTCAAATAACATTGGACAGACTTACAGATCAAAGCAGAACTCACATACTTTTGTTAAATTAAGATTACTGTTTTTAACAATCTTTCTGATACTTTCATTTCAACATGGTGATTCGATTTCACAACAGGTCTACGTTTTTCGCAGTCTTATTAGCTTCCTTATTTACTTATGGTTACACTTATATAAGTAATTCGAATTACATTGCCTTCATATTTATTTCAATTCTTAGGCCTATAGAGATATATTCATTGACTTTGATAAATTGTTACACAGTAACTTAGGGCTAAATTTTTGACTTTCTCAAACCATCACAATTAGCCAACTGAAATTCTTATGTTTCCAAAAGGTTCTTTAAGAACTATACGTTTGTCATTTTATCGAAATTTATTTTTTTATTTTTCATTGTGCTTTCTTTCTTCCGTTAAACACTATAGTTAAATTTCTTCACAAAGAGTTAGGCTATCTAAGTTAGGATTCAAAATCTAAATTCAATTATGTGTCTATAAGATCATACCATCATTCCTTTTAACCATTATTCAGATACGAAGTTACTAGATCTTTTTCTATTTTCTTTCTCTCCTTTTGTGTGTGTATGTGTGTGTGTGTGTGTAAAAGATCTATATTTTTGACTTAATAGCTTAAATAAATTACAAGTGTCAATTTTCCAATGTTATCAATGTAATATGATATGATATGTTTTCCGAATTGTGCTAAGTCTTGATCTCATTTTTCTAATTCGGACAGTTTCGGATTGAGTCTCAATTACTCAAGCAATGGATCCTAACTTATCATTATTGTTGTTGTTTCTTTTTCTTTATTTCTCTTTTTTGAGGGGAAAAAGGGTGGTCCTTTCAGATTCATAATTCAATATGTCGTAAAATTATCACTTTCAATATTTTCAAATGGTTCCATAGCGATATGATTGCAGTAAATTTAGTCTTACTTATTCAAACACTAAGTAGGAAAATTTTCATTAGCTGGAATCGTTTAGTCTGTTATTTACCTGAAGTCTTAGTGATGCTCTAATAATTTTTTTTTTTAGCAATCTCAAGTTGAGTTTGAAATGGTCAAACAAATGGTTCCATCTTTATCAAACATTGATTAAGACCAATTCAAATAAAATCACACACATATAAAACTTTTAACTTCAGACATTCCTACTAATTCCTAATTGTACTTAAGTACTAACCTGAACCAATTAAATCATTCGAGCCTTCCTTGGACTTTAGAACAATCTTTTATTTGATGTCCCATCTTCCCACAATTAAAACAAGCTTTGGTAACTTGATGACACAATCCCCGATGAAGCTTATGGCATATAGGACATACTGAGACAAACTTACTACCCTTACAACCTTGCTTAGAATTACTTGTCTCCCCTACCACAAAATTCTTTGCCTTCCTTTTTGATTTACTTTTTGCTTCCACGCCTAACTTTTTCTTTTGATCTTGCCAAGTATTATAGCATTGCATAGCCTTCATCATATTCTCTAGCACTTCTTCTATTTTATCTAATTGTTCCGATAAGGACTCAGCCTCCACTTCATTCACACTTTTCACCATCTTTTCCTAATGACAGAAGAGAAGGGTTAAATACAAAAAAATGGTTCATAACACTTGGGTTAATTTAATTAACTTGAATTACAACACAAAGCACATATCATATACAAATAGTCATACACATATAGGCATATAAGGACACTGATAGGGTAACCTATTCATTCCCAAGAAATTTACCAAGAATTTCCGATTTGAAGCTACGCTAGCCAAACATGATTCTAATCGGACTTTCAAGGTCATCTAACAAAGGCATGAGACTCTACGGTTTAACATTTCACATAATTGGTTCCCGCCAAAATATGTCATCTTACATGTCAAATAACTTTCTCATCCTCGGCTACCATAGTTTCACATATTTCATTGGTCATCAAATTCCTCAATTCCCAAATATTCTCATCGTCCAATTTGACATATAACCCATATAGCTTTCATGACTTTCATTAAAGTTTCTAATCCTTCATAATACTATGTTTCCACAAATCAACATACTTATACTCACCAATGTACTAGTCAAATATTCTGATTTCCTTATAATAGTAGAAATTTCACTTTAATTCTTAGCTTTCAGCCTCATTGCTAAACTAATTCAACACATTCCAGTTTCCTTATAATTATCAAAAGTCCATAATAGCTTTTAATTCTTAGTTCCAATACTTAAACCTATTATACAAACATATATGCATATTTATGGATGCACAACTTCTTACTAACTTACTTGCTCAATGGACACATGTGTGAAATATTAACTCTTGCTTTGATACCACTCTGTTACGATCCAAACCCGCCTCTATAGGTTTAGCATCATAATCGGCTAGTAATCCTGGGATTACCGAAGGCCTCTGAGATAGATTAACATAATATTAGGGGCTAGCGGAAGCAAATAACAAATATACAACGTCCATTGAGCTGTGTAGACTTATATGGGACATAAAATTTTTAAACTTATATATACACATATACACATCATTCTTACGTCATCATATATATACAGATTAGACAACAAGGGACTTAACCCTATTTACAAAATACACAAAGACTTATTTAACAAAACAAAAAAACAAACTTAAACTTTAAATCACGTAGCCATAACCACTTGCTATATTCAGAACCTCCATGGGAGGCACATAGGTTCACTAACAAAAATATATTCTAGGCAAATGCCTCTATGCCTAGTCACGTGTCTGATCACCTACATACATAAATAATACAGTGAGCTGGAGTCCAGTGAATAATAACCAAGTAAAGGATTTTAATGAATGATGTCTCATATCAACTTCAGAAAACAAATTCACATTTATTTTAGAAACAGAAGTAGATCCATATTCATAATCTTGTCCAAATCAT
The DNA here is from genome assembly GCF_055761805.1 of Camellia sinensis. Lineage (NCBI taxonomy): Eukaryota > Viridiplantae > Streptophyta > Magnoliopsida > Ericales > Theaceae > Camellia > Camellia sinensis. Next base: position 239,382,047 of record NC_138961.1, on the reverse strand, counting down.
ATACAGAAATTAGAGTTCATGCTTAATCATATGTGGTACATCCATTAGCGCTAACAGAATAGATGCAGAACAGATGGTAGTTATGAGTAACCAGTTCCATAGAGGAACCTCCGGATCCGGGTAGCAGAGAATATATATGTTAAGCTCCATGATGGAGCCTCCGGTGCGAGTAACAGATGACAGACATAATAAGTAGCATAATGGAACCTCTGATACCGGGTAACAACTAACAAATATCACATGATGCTAAGGATGCCACGAATACATATCAAAAATTGGATAATTATTCATTGTACAGAATATAGCATTTCAAAAAATATGTCTTATTTTGTCATACAGAAAATAAATAAAGTTAAACATAACTTTACTAAGTTATTACTCACAAATAACTGCAGAAGCAGATCAAACAGATTAAATAGATCAGACAAATCAGGCAGACAATAGCGCGTGACCTACACAAGCACATAACATATACACATTGAAATACAATATCAATCCCTTGATCAAACTTGACTTTTCTTGTCTTTTTCTGTCTAAGTAATCCAGAGTTCTACTATGATTAGACTTTCTTATTTAAATGAATCGGGTTCTCATTTCATGTATCATTTCATTACTAAATCATTCTTTTCTGAATAAACTAATTTCTTACTTGGTTTCTTAGTAATAACTTATTCTTTTAATCAACTAATTAATGCTGATTGTAAGCTTATTAATCTTTATTGTGCCGTAAATAATGTCTAAAATGCTTTGGAAAGAGATGAGAATAAAAATGTGAATTAAATACAATTTTTCAAAATATGCTGAAAATAGGGTCTTCGCTCGAATGGACCTCTAGTTGCTTGAGCGGTTTGCAAAGCTTTATAAAAAATACTGGTTGGACTTAATGTTCGCTCGAGTAGTGACTTTTCCGTTCGAGCGGCCAGCAAATTTCCTATGCTTTCAAAATCAACAAATAATTTCCGAACATATTTTCAAAATGTAAACTCTTGCATGAACCAATTTAAACATGTAATTTTATTAATAAAGATGAACCCATGACTAATTTTTCAATTTCTAATACAAAAATCTCTTTAATCATTAAGATTAAAACCAATAATTTCATGAATATACTAATTCCAACACTCTTCTTCTTTGTTTTATAAAATATAAATTAAAGCTATAAAACCCTTTCAAAATATTTACATGTAAGAAATTTAAATCAAAATCAAACTAATGTTTTTATTCTCAAATATAAATTATAATTTATTTCTATATTGTCCAAATTTAAATTTCATTCATTCCCTTCATATCAAGCCCAATTTCAAACTTATAAATTCTAAAACATAAATTAAGCTTTTAAAACCCAATATCATGTCCAAAACTCGTGCAAAATTTCATCAAAACATGAAAATAATTATGAGCCATGATCAATCTTCAATAAATCTTTGTTGCATGTAATTTACAGAGCTTAATTTAACAATAAATTTCCAAATTAAACCAAAAATAATTAATTTCTAATTTAACTTTATAAACTTGATCTTAGCTCCAATTCTTCATTTTCTTGTCAATTTCCTAGCAAACATTGAATCTATATATATATAATTCAAATGAAACTAACTAATTTAATATCTTCCAAAATTTGTTTAAATTAAATAAAACTTTTAAATTACATTACATGCATAGGTTAATAATTAAAATCAAAACCCATATTTTCATGAACTCATGGTTTCCAAACTTTTCTTCAAAATTAAATGTATAATAAACTTGTATGGCTCAAATTTCAAAACTCATGGTGCATGCAAATATACATCTCATATATATATATCAAGGTTCACAAATCCAAACTCAATTTGAAGAATTCCTACAATTATTTCCATATTTATTCTTTAATTCTTCCAAATTACATGCATGTAAAAATGAGATCCAAATTCATGCAAGATTTTTTAACATCAAACCAAGAATAATTAATTTCCATGTTTATTTTCATAACTTTACACTCAACTCAATTTTTCTTCATCTTCTTGCTAATTCTTTTTAATTATATGCAATTGAACCCAATTACTCATTGTGGGTGTCAATTTCCGACCAGACAACCAAAAAGGGGAACTCAGTTGGAGAGCACCGGCATAATAGATTAAGCCCAAACAACCTGTCACAGAAAGATAAAAATCCCGCGGTGATTCGTCCACCTGGGGGCACTCCGACGATCAAGTCAGTAAAATATCTCTCAGCAAAATATCTGTCAATTTCCGACTAGGCAAAGCATAAAAGACATACTTTAGACCCATGGGGGTGTCTCCCTTTTATAGCCAACACAATCCTAGTCCCAATAGAAGCCTAGCTCTAATAGACTTTGGATTACTGCTAATCTTGGACTCCCAGTAGGATTGGGACAAACTCTCTAAGAGTCTTATCTTTATCCAAAATGAAGTCTTCTCTCATTCTAGGACTCTTGTCCCTTATCCACTTATCCCGAATTCTGGTATCTTCGCAGATAACCTCGACCTAGCCGAGATGATCTCGGCGTCATGACCATGACACGTGGCACCTCGGCTGACACTTCGGTGACACCTCGGCCACGTGTTGTCATTCAAAAATTATGTCCTCACAACTGCCTCCTAGGTTCTATTACCTCAGCATCTTGAGGTGATAGAATCTACGTCATTCCTTCCTTTAATCATGACCTCGGTTTAACTTCAACTTGTAAATTTTTAAAATTTCAACAAGTGTTAAACATGTCATCGGTTTAACTTCAACTTGTAAATTTTTAAAATTTCAACAAGTATTAAACATGACCTCGGTTTAACTTCAACTTGTAAATTTTTAAAATTTCAACAAGTGTTTAACATGACCTCGGTCTCGCTTCGGCGAGCCGTTTCCCTTCTCTTGTTTTGTCAACTTTGTCCCGGCATGCTGAGGGACTATAGGAACCGTTTTCTGCCCTCCTTTCTGGGCACCCTTTTTAGCCGTTAGAATCAGCGTATCTTATAACGGGAACGGTGGCTGCATGACGTTGTTCTGCATCAGGAAATTGACGACCTTTTGCAGATCCGCCAATTTGCCCGTTATTCCCTTCATCTCGTCGTCTCTCCGCAAGCATCTATCTTTCTATACCTGGAGGTCGTCCTCATTATAATACCCGCTCTAGTCCGATTTCTTCAGTACGCCGCCCTCCTGGTCGACATCCTTTCCTCCGTGCTTCTTATCACGAGTCTTTTCATTGCAGTTGTCTTCTTCAACGTCAAGGTCAATATGTTTTCCACTCTCAGTAGGGGTGTCGTCCCCAACCTTCTCTTTTTGTCCGTCGTTGGCCATCTATTCTCCTTTCGTTCCCATAGACGGCGCCAAATTGTGGGTGTCAATTTCCGACCACACAACAAAAAGGGGAACCCAGCTAGAGAGCACCGGCATAATAGATTAAGCCCCAACAACCTGTCACAGAAAGATAAGAATCCCGCGGTGGTTCGTCCACCAGGGAGCATTCCGACAATCAAGTCAGTAAAATATCTCTCAAAGATAACCAATAGTGCTTAACTCACTAGACAAAGCATAAAAAACATACCTTAGACCCATGGGGGTGCCTCCATTTTATAGCCAACACAATCCTAGTCCCAATAGAAACCTAGCTCTAATGGACTTAGGATTATTGCTAATCTTGGACTCCCAGTAGGATTGAGATAAACTCTTTAAGAGTCTTATCTTTATCCAAACTGAAGTCTTCTCTCATTCTAGGACTCTTGTCCCTTATTCGCTTATCTTGGATTCCGGTATCTTCGCAGATAACCTTGGCTTAGCCGAGATGATCTCGGTGTCATGACCAAGACACGTGGCACCTCGGCTGGCACTTCGGTGACACCTTGGCCACGTGTTGTCATTCAAAAATTATGTCTCCACACTCCTTAATTTAAGCTATTAGGTGACTTATCTACAAGATTTAAGCTTTAATTTCTTACCTAAAGTTTTGATTTGTTGAACTTCTTGGTGAAGATTGAGCCCCTTCTTTGCACTTTACCATTTTTCTTCTTTTTCTTCTCTTGAACTTGAACTCAAGTCTCTTTTTTTTTCTTTTTTTTTCTTTTTTTTTTTTTTTTTTTTTTAACTTTCAGACTTCTCCAACACACACACACACACACACTTCTTCATTCTTTACTTCAACTCTCTCTCTCTCACAGTTTCTTTTGTAAATGAACCCATTTCTTCACTTAATGAAATCAATACAACACACACACACACACTCCACTTTTTACATTGCACACGTGCACTCATCCTTGAATTTGAACACATCACTCATATGCACACACATGCACACACAACACAGATTTGTTCACTACACCCACACCCATTACACTCCCAATTCTAGATTATTCAATTTATGATTAAAAATTAACTTAATTAGGCACCACTTGATCTTAGTACATCTTGATTAGCACATAAGTTGATTAATCATAACGAATCATAAGTCCCACATAATTTAATTAGTCTAATTTAATTTCCATTAAGGCCCAATTAATCATATTTAATTTCTCATTCTGAATTAGATTTTTATTCAAACTCTCAAAATGTTCCAAATATTAAATTAAAATTATTTCTATCCTCAATTTTGGTTTCTTATATCAACAAGGCTTTCAATTTCAGATTAAACTCAAAATCTTCGTCAATAAATTACATACTCAATTGAACACCTCATAAATAAATTCAATTCATAATAATCTTAATTCCTAATTCGTATAACTTAATTAACTCCAATTCGGACCCAATTAATCAAATCTCAATTTTATAAATCTGAATCGAATATTTAATTAAACTCCCATATGGTTCGATACTCGAAATTAAAATAATTCAATTCATCATTTGTACTTTCTTGAGCTATTTAGGCTTTTAATTTCTAATTCCAAAGTAAATCCTCAATAGAATCATATATGAATCAATTTCTATAATTTTCATAAATCCCAAATTAAATTAGAATAATTGGCAATTAAATTTCAAATCTCCTTAATTAATTAAATGCTAATCATTATACGTGATGAGGTTGTTACACAATGGCAATGAATTTGCGAAGGACTGGAGCAATCGAAAAGAGCAAGGTGACATGGCTAAACAATTCTTGAAAATTTAAATTTAAATTCAAGAGGAAAGCCCAACTGCAAGAAACGACTTAGTGGAGGCAAAGTGTTTGGAGCCATGACCCATGATCATAGAGGTTACTTCGACAGTTTTCAGTCACTTCGACGGTTACTACTTGGACCAATAAATAGAGAGGAAAACTGATAATGAAGGCACCAAAACCAAATTCAGAAATCAGATTATTTACTTTATATTTTTCTTTCCAATCATTTACTTTCCTGCACTGCATTTCAAATTCTTAGGAATAATTCTAAATTAGTCTGTTACTGAAATTCACTTTGAAACTGTGAAAGTGCGAAGGTACAATTGTAAACTCTTGTTTACTTAAAGAAATTTGATTTATGACACTATTTCTCCCTCTTTCTTTTATTTTTGTGATTAGTTTTCTGAATTTTCTCCTAAAATAAGTTACCAGTAAAAGTCTTCTTTATTGAGGCTAAAAATAATTTCAAAGCAATTGTCTGATTAATTGGTTGTCATTTATTATCTTTGTAAGAACTTATTGATCCTTACTGGCACACTCTAATTACGTTTCTAACCTTTGAAAATCAAAAAGTCAACATTATTTTAATAATTTTTTGAATTTTATAAAAAGATGTGTAAAAAAATAGAAAGAGTGATGCCACAACTTATAATGATTTTTTTAATTTTTTAACTAAATTATATAGTTGCCAAATGAAGCCTTATGGTGCTTAAAAGGTTATTAAAATAATATTCTTGTTAGTAAAAATCTGATGTGATATTTAACTTTTTTTAAACAATGATAAGTGATTGTTAACTTTTCTTTTAGGCTTTAATAAATAGAAAATAAGTCGGGGACTTCTCACATTGGGGCTTAACTACGGTGTCACAATTCTAATTAATAATGCAACAAAAATTTTAAGAGTAGGATAATAAAATCTTTTGTTGGATAGTTGAGATAAAGAATTATTTACTTATAATCAATTTTTTTTTAACGATACTTATAATTAATTTGACAACACAATAAATAAGTTATTTATTAATTTATTTGGATTAAATTATTTCTTTATTTTTGTGTGTATCTTTTTATAATAAATAAAAAAATCAACTTATAAATTGTACTAAAAAAATACATTATACGTTTTGGATTTTTTTTAATATTATTTGAAACTTTTTGCATTATGAGTTCGTTTTCTAACACATTTTGAATTTAACCTAAGAAGCCAATTAAAATTCGACACACAAGTGGACCCACAGTTCCGGTCCACACAGCACCACTACATCCACACATTTAGGAATGGCAACGGGGCAGGGCGGGGCGAGGCCGGGGATCACCCTCTCCGTCCCCGATCCCCGATGGCAGAACTTCCCCCCGTCCCCGTCCCCATCCCCGACGGGGAACCCACTACCGCCCCCACCCCCGCCCCCTAACGGGGATCGGGTTTTCCCGGTCCCAAAAACTCCCCGAGCTTCAACACCAGACAACAAATCACAGATTTAAATTTAAAAAAAAAAATTACAAATCTAAATTTACAGAGAGAACAACGAGAGAGAGATCTAAATTTACAGATCTGAATTTACAAAAAAAATTATAGATCTAAATAATAATCACAGATCTAAATGAATAAAGAGAGACAGATATAAATTTACAAAAAAAAATTACAGATCTAAATAGTAATCACAGATTAGATCACACACACACAGAGACAGTGTGACGCCCCAAAATTTTTTTTTTTTTTTTGAAACGTCATAAGATTTAAATAATGATAACTTGCTAGATAAAGTTTTAACTACTAATTATGAACTTTTAAGTTCTTACATAGTCAAAGCCCAACGACAAAATAAAACTACAAGTTCACACACAACGTCACAACATAGTTAAATCCTAATACAAGGGATAACAGGATTTTATTTTGATAAAATCTTGACTCTAAGTCAGCCAAGGTTCGATATTGGCAGCAGCTCCAATTTCAGCCTCAGTCCCTTCTTCGACATAATCTGGCATGAAACGCCAGGGCAACAAAATATATGCCATGAGTTTTGCAACATAGTAAGAAAAACGTAACCAACCTACCATTCTTTTTAAGAGAAAAATAATAATATTCTAAACATGAGATAACAATATAATTATACACAGAATTTACAACCATTAGAATAATTTCAGTAATTTTTTATAAATTAGGTGACATTCGAAATCTCACCAAAGAGATTTAACTTACCAACCACTAAGCATGGCAACGGTTAATTTGAAACCCTCCCTTGGTCAAATATTTAAGTGTTACCAACCGTAACTACCAGGGATGCCCACGTCCGGAGTTATATACCCAAGTAGTGGCATCCGTGGTCTGCCCCAAGGAAACGGTCTGCCAGGGGTAAGTAACCTCCCTGTGTGCCACCTGCACATCCACCCTTATTCCAAAACCGAATGCCGAAAAGGGTTCAAATAAGTCCCGTGCCATCTTAGAGTTTCGCAACACAATTTACATGAGAATTCTCAAAACCAAGGCTCACCCTGAACAACCGGGGTTAACCGTCAACCCTTAATTCCGTACACTCTTTAAACCAAGACTCACCCCGAACAACTGGTATTAACCGTCAATTGTTAACTTTGTATATGCCGTTAATCATTTCAGTTAATTTTGATATTAATCACAAATAATTCCAAATTTTTAATCACAAGTAATGCTATACCAACTCATTAAAATTCCCAATCATAAAATATTGCATGTGTCACACAATACTAAATAAAAGTATAGAATTTAAATAAACAATTTATTTAAACCATGGTATGAAATAATAACTTAGATACAAGAATTAAACCATAAATACACACATGCACAAATTTTTGATTTACAAAATTAGACTAGCATAATATTAAAGTGGTGATTTTATCCTGTCCAGAAAAACTTTCAAAGTATATATCTTGCAAATAAAATTATAAATACATTACTTATACAACTCTAAAATTCATAATAATCTACAGGATACTCAATAAACATGTTATGGTTATTTTTCAGAAAGTATTTTGCAAAAATAACTTATAAATAATTCTAAACAAATTCCAAGGGTGTTTATGACACAGATTTGTCACATTTCCTTACATTAATTCCATGCTTAAATTTATAGATCAAACCCATAATCTAAAAATTTATCATGAAACTAGACTTCTCAAATTTCATATTTTAGTTAGAAATTACTAGATTTGGCTTAGTATAGAATTTTAAATAAATTTTCAAATACATGGTAAAATCTGTCTCACAGTTTCAGATTTAGTTATAAATTTGTATAAATTCGTAGAAAGCTCAACAATTGTTACCAAAATTCTTGGATAAACTAGACATCATTATCAACAACTTTGTAGAAGAAATCATCTCGAAAGTTTGAGTATAAAATTATCTAAAAATTCGAGTTACATGCTGGCAGATTCAAGACAGATTATTCTCAACACAGTTTCAGATTTAGTTAAAACTTTGTATAAATTCATAGAAAACTCGAAAATTATTTCCAAAAATTTCTGGACAAACTAGACATCATTATCAACAATTTTGTAGAAGAAATCATCTCGAAATTTTGAGTATAAAATTATCTAAAAATTCGGGTAACAGGCTGGCAGATTCAAAGACCAAATAAATTCTTCAATTCACTCTTTAATGGTATGAAATACACATGCAAGCCTATTTTTACAATAATACTATGATTTTTTTTTTTGACTATCAGTATCTTCAGATATTTGATATATACATCACAAAATTTACATACATATATATAAAAATTTCTATCTATAAATTAGTCATTTTATCATAGGAATAAAATCTGAAGATTCCAACAATAAAAAAAAAAATGAGAGGGTTGGAAGGGTTTTTCTTACCTAGTAGTAGGGTGACAAAATGGTTGAGAACTTTGGTTTCCTGAACCTCCTACTCTTCTTCCTCTCCTACTAAACTTGGTTGCTTAAGAGATTTCTCTCTCTTCTTTTTTTTTTTTTTTTTTTTTTTTTTTTTTTTTCTACCGAATGCTTGCATGCACAAGGAAGGCTTGCATGCATATATATATATATATATATATAAAATGCTAGTTGAAGACATTTCTCTCTCCCTCTCATTCTTTCCATTATTTTATCTTGCTCACTTTCTCAAAGTTCCAAGAATGAAAGCTTTCCCTAAATTCCAAGAGGGATGGTGGTTTCTTTCCCTAAATTCCAAGAGGGATGGTGGTTTATGGTTCCTATACCACCATGTAAACAAGCAGGTGGCATAGCTACAAACATCTCTCTCTTTTTTTTTTTTTTTTTTTTTTTTTTTTTTTTTTGTGTGTGTGTGTGTGTGTATTTGTATGGGTTCTGAAAATTGATACACTAAGATTTTTATCTAAGGTATTTAGTAAGAATAATTATTATATTGAATCCTAATTAAAATAATTTATAAACAACAAATATTGAACACCCACAAAATTATTATTCTTAATAGGGTCTTTGTTAGTGATAGGATTTGGTTAATTTAAAACTAATTAATTAATTAATTAATTTATTTTCTTTCAAGAATAATTTAAATATGGGTTTTCACAATCTACCCTCCTAAAAAGAATTTCGCCCTCGAAATTAATTCGTACCTTTAGATTCGAAAAGTTGAGGATAATTGACACGTATCACATCTTCTCGCTCCCACGTTGACTCTTCCGTCCCACAATGTCTCTAGAGAACTCGAACCAATGGTATAGTTTTACCTCGTAATTTTTTCTCGCGACGATCTAAAATCTTGATAGGCTTTTCTTCAATTGTCACGTCTTCATCAAGATTAATCTCCTCCCAATTAATGAGGTGAGAAGGGTGTGGCTCGTATTTCCGTAGCATAGAGACGTGAAAAACATTATGTACTCCAGCCAGTTGAGGCAGTAGAGCCAAACGGTACGCCACTTCTCCTATTTTGTCCAAAATTTCGAAAGGTCCAATGAAGCGAGGTGACAACTTTCCCTTCTTTCCGAAACGAACAACTCCTCGACGAGGCTGTATTTTTCAGAAACACATAATCTCCAACTTTAAATGCTAAAGGTCTTCTCATTTTATCTGCATAGCTTTTCTGCCTACTCTGAGCGGTCTCGAGCCTCTGCCTAATTAGTTTCACCTTCTTGGTAGTTTCTTGAACTAATTCTGGCCCTAAAAGAGGTGCCTCTCCGACTTCTGTCCAACATATTGGTGATCGGCAAGGCCGTCCGTACAAAGTTTCATACGGTGCCATACCAATACTTGCTTGAAAACTGTTATTGTAAGAGAATTCGACTAGTGGTAAGTGTTTCTCCCAATTACCTTTAAAGTCCATCACACAAGCTCGAAGCATGTCTTCTAAAGTCTGAATTGTTCTTTCTGATTGACCGTCAGTTTGAGGGTGAAAAGCTATACTAAAACACAACTCTATACCCAAGGCCTTTTGCAGACTTTGCCAGAACTGTGACGTAAAACGAGAATCACGATCTGACACTATTGAGACTGGTACTCCATGCAATCTAATGATTTCTCGAATAAATAATCGGCTTAAAGATTCGAGTGTGCCTGCTGGTCCTATTGGTAGGAAATGTGCCGTCTTAGTTAATCGATCAACCACCACCCAAATGGCATCATGGCCTTGCGGCGACCGGGGTAATCCCGTTACAAAATCCATTGTTATGTGTTCCCATTTCCACTTAGGTATTGGTAAAGGTTGGAGTTTCTCTGCCGGTCTTTGATGTTCTGCCTTCACTTGCTGACACGTCAAACACTTAGATACGAATTGAGCAACATCCTTCTTCGTTCCACTCCACCAATACTGTCGCTTAAGATCCTGGTACATCTTATTTCCTCCCGGATGAACCGCAAAAATCGAATGGTGAAATTCTTTAAGTACTTCCTCTCTTAATTGTTCAATGTTTGGCACAAAAATTCTACCTAAATACCTTAAACTACCATCTTGATGGAGTGTCCAATCCGTTGAAGATTCCTCGGTCACTAATCGGGCCTTGATGAAGTTGGTCTCCTGATCAAATCTTTGGGCTTCCAACACTTTGGTAAGAAGTTGGGGTGTTGTAACTATTGTAAACAACCTACCCTTTCCATTCTGAGTCTTTGGTTGTAACTTAAAACCATTCACAGTGCTTACCATTTCCCATTCTTTAATTGATATGTTGGCTACAATCTCCCTTGTCTTTCGACTTAGTGCATCTGCTACAACATTAGCCTTTCCGGGATGATAAGACAAGGTAAATTGGTAATCTTCAAGGTACTCCATCCAGCGTCTCTGCCTCATGTTCAAATCTCTTTGTGTGAACAAGCACTTCAAGCTTTTGTGATCGGTAAATATCTCAAATTTTTCGCCATAAAGGTAATGTCACCAAGTCTTAAGTGCATAGACCACAACTGCCAACTACAGATCGTGAGTAGGATAATTTTTCTCATGATTCTTCAATTGTCTTGATCCGTAAGCCACTACCTTCCTGTTTTGCATTAACACACTATCTAACCCTTCTTTAGAGGCATCACAGTAAACAGTATACCCAACGTCGCGTTCGGGTATGATTAATATTGGAGCGCTTGTCAGTCTCTTCTTGAGTTCTTGAAATGACTGCTCACACGCTTCGTTCCATTCAAACTTTACTCCTTTTTGCGTTAGGCGTGTCATTGGCTTGGCTAATTTGGAGAAATCCTGAATGAATCTCCTATAATAACCTGCTAATCCCAAGAAACTACGAATCTCAAACGTATTCTTAGGTTGTTTCCACCTCATTACTGCTTCTACTTTAGCAGGATCCACTGATATCCCTGATTCGGACACAACATGACCTAAGAACTTTACTTCCTTCAACCAAAATTCACATTTGCTAGCTTTAGCATACAATTGGTTTTCTCTTAGAGTTTGCAAAACGGTTCTCAGATGTTGCTCGTGGTCTTCCTCTGATCGTGAGTATATCAAAATATCATCAATGAATACTACCACAAATTGGTCTAAATAGGGGGTAAAAATTTTTGTTCATTAAACTCATGAATACCTCAGTAGCATTTGTTAAACCAAATGGCATTACCACAAACTCATAGTGGCCATAACGGGTTCGAAATGCAGTTTTGGGTATATCTTCTCCTCTGACACGAAGTTGGTGGTATCCCGACCTAAGGTCAATTTTGGAAAAACATTTTGAACCTCTTAATTAATCGAACAAGTCATCAATTCTGGGTAAAGGATATCGATTTTTAATGGTGGCTCGATTTAGTTGTCGATAATCGATGCACAATCTTAAGGTTCCATCCTTCTTCTTGGCGAATAATGCTGGCGCTCCCCAAGGGGACGTACTTGGTCTGATGAACTTCTTACTCAACAGTTCTTGCAACTGCTCCTTCAATTCTCGAAGTTCAGCTGGCGCCATACGATGTGGTGCTATTGAAATCGGTGAAGTCCCGGGTTGAAGCTCAATCGTGAAATCTACATCTCGTTTTGGGGGTAACCCTGGTAATTCATCAGGGAAAACGTCAGCGTACTCACACACCACATGGGGTAATCCTGGATCCTCTCGATTTTCGCCTTCCAAAATTAGGCTTGCCAACCATCCGATTAGTTGATCATGCCGTCCCGACTTGCGACACGTTGGAGTTAGAGAATCTTGTCTATCTCCTTTAAATTGGACTTTCGTGCCATTAAGGGAGGATGCTGTCACTGTCCTATGGTAACAATCAATAATGGCTTGATGAACTGACAACCAGTCCATTCCTAGGATGATGTCAAAATCAGACATATCCATTACTCTTAGATCACAGATCAAATATGAACCGGAGATTTCTAGCTCACAAGATTTACATTCTAGATTTACTCGAGTTTGACCTCCTAAGGGTGAAACGACACTCATAGCTATCTCTAGCGCCTCTCGCTTTAAACCCAAACTTGTCATACATGCAGTGGATATAAAAGAATGCGAAGCTCCAGAATCAAACAATACTTTAACCCAAGAATTCATAAGGATTAACATACCTTGAATCACTGATGGGTTATCAACATCTTCTTCTTCTTGGAGAGCATACATTCTCCCTACTGCTTGTTGGTTAGTCTCTCCTGGTTTCTTCCCATTTCCAGCTCCTTGTGGTTGTGGTCTTGGTCGGCCTGCATTCCTAGAGGCTTGTGGCTGCCCCTTGTTGGTCTGAGTATTTTGAGTAGGCTTAGAACCTTGCCCAGGTTGGCATCTGTTGTATTGTTGTGCCCCTCGCTGATCCATAAAATACTCCCCACCTTGAGGACACTCACTTCGACGATGCCCCTGTTGACCACATCTGAAACATCTTCCTTTCCACTCATTTACAAAGTTTCCTCCTTGCTGGTTTCCTCGATCCTGCCTTTGTTGCTGCTGCATCCCTCTGGCATAAGGTGCTGGCGCAGGATGGTTTCTGGTGTTGCGGACTGGGCCTCCTCCGCGTGGTTGGTTGTTGTTCCTTGATCGCTGATTTCGAATGCGTTCGGAATCTGCTAACTCTCGTTCCATAATTAAAGCTCGATCCACCATCTGGGCATAGGTGGAGAGTTGCACTGCGATCAATCTTCCTCTAATGTCTGTGTCCAAGCCCCATTCAAATCGCCTAACCTTATCCTCTTCATTTGCTACTATGGCTAAAGCGTACCGTGAAAGAGCTTCAAAATGGTTCGCATATTGAGCGACTGACATTTTTCCTTGTTTCAGTTGGAGGAACTCTTGAATCATTTCTTGTTTTAGCGAGTTAGGAAAATACTTTTCCATGAACAGATCTTTGAACTGTCTCCAAGTTAATGTCTCTACTTGTCGAGTACCCTTGATCATTTCCCACCAATGATCTGCTTCCCCTTCCATTTGAAACGCCGCCATGGTCACTCTATCTTGTTCATCTCGGATGTCGGAAGTATCTAGCAACTTCTTAATTTGTCTTAACCAAGCTTCAGCTTCATGGGGGTTTGGTCCACCAAGGAATTTGTGGGGACGTAGCTTTTCAAATTTTGCTATCATCTCCGATTTGTTTTGATCTTGGTTTCGGGGTGGTATATTGCCTACCCTATCAGCAATCGCGCGTATAATTCGAGCGACATCGCCTTCAGGCACTCCATCACCATTACCGTTGTTATTATTTCTTGTTCGTCCAGCCATTCTGCATGATGGGATTTTCTTGTGATTTATTCATTTATTTATTATCATTATTATTATTATACTTATGTGCAAGGATAGTTAAAAAAAAAGACTTCATTAATTAGATTAGATAAGCTACAATTAGCAAAATACAAATAAAACAAAGGAAAAGATTAAATAACACACTACGGGCAAGGGATAGTCCCTACAATCCGAGTTGACTCCTACACTCACAATTCTAAACTAGGCAATTTTTACATGTGAGCATACAAAACAATCAGTTAGCCTAGCTTATAGTTTCCTTAAGACCCCTTAAAATAGCCAAGGAAAGTCTCTCCACACCAGGGCTTCCGGCTCCCATGTGGCTTGGAAAAGTCCCATGAATCGCCACAGCACCCTTACGAAGATAGCAATTTCGCACACACGATGCCCTAGCAGCAGCACTGGCTCCTCCCGATAAGTCCTCCAGTCCCTGAAGTTCACTGACCCATCTCTCCTCACAATTCTGCTTGGGTCGGGCATGATACACTGAAGGCTCCAAAAGTCAAAAAGGTTGCCCACTCTATCAGTGAAACCATCCGGGAAAGGGCCTAATTGATATACCCAGGGAGTCTTTTGTCCTAGAATCTGGACAGGTCCGATATAGGTACCCACCCAACTCTCAGCTTTCCAAGTACAACCTCCTAGAGGATAAAGTCTGACATATACAAAAGAGCCAATCTACAACCCGTTTCGCACATCCCAACCCTCAAACGTGGCTCCTGTATCTCCAGTGTTCTCCTCGGTATTGCCTTCCATAGACTCATCTTCCGTGTCTGACTCAATCACAATAACCTCCGGGGGGTTGTATATTGGTACAACTTCTTCAACTTCTTCAGACTCAAGTTCAGGCTCAAGTTCAGGATCAGGTTCAGGGTCAAGCTCAGGCTCAGATTCATAGTCTTCTATAGGCATTTCCACTTCTTCACTTGGGTCGGATTCTATGGATTCATAGTCTTCTATAGGTATCTCCACTTCTTCACTTGGGTCAGATTCTATGTCATAGTTTTCCACCGAATTTTCCTCGTTAGAGTTAATGTCTGATGACCCTGGCATCCTACAAATAAAAAGGTTCTAACTTAGTTAGGTCACCGAGAATTACAAATTAACTTAAGGTTTTCTTAATTGTAAAAATAATAAACTACTACCCATGGCCCAAAGGTTCAAACCTAGGCTCTGATACCAAGCTGTGACGCCCCAAATTTTTTTTTTTTTTTTTGAAACGTCATAAGATTTAAATAACGATAACTTGCTAGATAAAGTTTTAACTACTAATTAGGAACTTTTAAGTTCTTACATAGTCAAAGTCCAACGACAAAATAAAACTACAAGTTCACACACAACGTCACAACATAGTTAAATCCTAATACAAGGGATAACAGGATTTTATTTTGATAAAATCTTGACTCTAAGTCAGCCAAGGTTCGATATTGGCAGCAGCTCCAATTTCAGCCTCAGTCCCTTCTTCGACATAATCTGGCATGAAACGCCAAAGCAACAAAATATATGCCATGAGTTTTGCAACACAGTAAGAAAAACGTAACCAACCTACCATTCTTTTTAAGAGAAAAATAATAATATTCTAAACATGAGATAACAATATAATTATACACAGAATTTACAACCATTAGAATAATTTCAGTAATTTTTTATAAATTAGGTGACACTCGAAATCTCACCAAAGAGATTTAACTTACCAACCACTAAGCATGGCAACGGTTAATTTGAAACCCTCCCTTGGTCAAATATTTAAGTGTTACCAACCGTAACTACCAGGGATGCCCACGTCCGGAGTTATATACCCAAGTAGTGGCATCCGTGGTCTGCCCCAAGGAAACGGTCTGCCAGGGGTAAGTAACCTCCCTGTGTGCCACCTGCACATCCACCCTTATTCCAAAACCGAATGCCGAAAAGGGTTCAAATAAGTCCCGTGCCATCTTAGAGTTTCGCAACACAATTTACATGAGAATTCTCAAAACCAGGGCTCACCCTGAACAACCGGGGTTAACCGTCAACCCTTAATTCCGTACAGTCTTTAAACCAAGACTCACCCCGAACAACTGGTATTAACCGTCAATTGTTAACTTTGTATATGCCGTTAATCATTTCAGTTAATTTTGATATTAATCACAAATAATTCCAAATTTTTAATCACAAGTAATGCTATACCAACTCATTAAAATTCCCAATCATAAAATATTGCATGTGTCACACAATACTAAATAAAAGTATAGAATTTAAATAAACAATTTATTTAAACCATGGTATGAAATAATAACTTAGATACAAGAATTAAACCATAAATACACACATGCACAAATTTTTGATTTACAAAATTAGACTAGCATAATATTAAAGTGGTGATTTTATCCTGTCCAGAAAAACTTTCAGAGTATATATCTTGCAAATAAAATTATAAATACATTACTTATACATCTCTAAAATTAATAATAATCTACAGGATACTCAATAAACATGTTATGGTTATTTTTCAGAAAGTATTTTGCAAAAATAACTTATAAATAATTCTAAACAAATTCCAAGGGTGTTTATGACACAGATTTGTCACATTTCCTTACATTAATTCCATGCTTAAATTTATATATCAAACCCATAATCTAAAAATTTATCATGAAACTAGACTTCTCAAATTTCATATTTTAGTTAGAAATTACTAGATTTGGCTTAGTATAGAATTTTAAATAAATTTTCAAATACATGGTAAAATCTGTCTCACAGTTTCAGATTTAGTTATAAATTTGTATAAATTCGTAGAAAGCTCAAAAATTGTTACCAAAATTCTTGGATAAACTAGACATCATTATCAACAACTTTGTAGAAGAAATCATCTCGAAAGTTTGAGTATAAAATTATATAAAAATTCGAGTGACATGCTGGCAGATTCAAGACAGATTATTCTCAACACAGTTTCAGATTTAGTTAAAACTTTGTATAAATTCATAGAAAACTCGAAAATTATTTCCAAAAATTTCTGGACAAACTAGACATCATTATCAACAATTTTGTAGAAGAAATCATCTCGAAATTTTGAGTATAAAATTATCTAAAAATTCGGGTAACAGGCTGGCAGATTCAAAGACCAAATAAATTCTTCAATTCACTCTTTAATGGTATGAAATACACATGCAAGCCTATTTTTACAATAATACTATGATTTTTTTTTGACTATCAGTATCTTCAGATATTTGATATATACACATCACAAAATTTACATACATATATATAAAAATTTCTATCTATAAATTAGTCATTTTATCATAGGAATAAAATCTGAAGATTCCAACAATAAAAAAAAAAATGAGAGGGTTGGAAGGGTTTTTCTTACCTAGTAGTAGGGTGACAAAATGGTTGAGAACTTTGGTTTCCTTAACCTCCTACTCTTCTTCCTCTCCTACTAAACTTGGTTGCTTAAGAGATTTCTCTCCTTTTTTTTTTTTTTCCCTACCGAATGCTTGCATGCACAAGGAAGGCTTGCATGCATATATATATATATATATAAAATGCTAGTTGAAGACATTTCTCTCTCCCTCTCATTGTTTCCATTATTTTATCTTGCTCACTTTCTCAAAGTTCCAAGAATGAAAGCTTTCCCTAAATTCCAAGAGGGATTGTGGTTTCTTTCCCTAAATTCCAAGAGGGATGGTGGTTTATGGTTCCTATACCACCATGTAAACAAGCAGGTGGCATAGCTACAAACATCTCTCTCTTTTTTTTTTTTTTTTTTTTTTTTTTTTTTGTGTGTGTGTGTGTATTTGTATGGGTTCTGAAAATTGATACACTAAGATTTTTATCTAAGGTATTTAGTAAGAATAATTATTATATTGAATCCTAATTAAAATAATTTATAAACAACAAATATTGAACACCCACAAAATTATTATTCTTAATAGGGTCTTTGTTAGTGATAGGATTTGGTTAATTTAAAACTAATTAATTAATTAATTTATTTATTTTCTTTCAAGAATAATTTAAATATGGGTTTTCACAGACAGAGACAGATCTAACAGAGAGACAGCGATGGTGGTGATGTCGTCGTCGGTGAGAGAGACCAGCGGTGGTGGTGATGTCACCGTCGGTGAGAGAGACCAGTGGTGGTGGTGATGTCGCCGTCGGTGAGAGGGACCAGCGGTGGTGGTGATGTCGTCGTCGGTGAGAGAGAGGGGGGGTCGGGGCCAGCGGTGGTGGTGACGTCGCCGTCGGTGAGAGAGAGGGGGGTCGGGGCCAGAGAGAGCAACGAGAGAGAGAGTTGAAACGAGAGAGTGAGAGAGAGAGATATCAGAGTTAGAGAGAGGGGGGTCGGAGCCAGAGAGAGCAACGAGAGAGAGAGAGTTGAAACGAGAGAGTGAGAGATGAGAGTGAGAGAGAGAGATATCAGAGTTAGAGATAGAGAGTGAGTGTGAGAGATATATTAAACACAGATTTGGTTTATTATATGGTTTGGTTTTGTTTATAAGGGGTATAAAAGTAATTTCATTTCGGGGAAATTCGGGGATGGGGCCGGGGCCGAGGACGGGGCCGGGGATCGGGCCGGGCTGGGGCTTAAACACTGATCACCGTCCCCGGCCGAAACAGATCGGGGATTGATTTTCAGATACCGTCTTCTCCCCGCCGGAGGTATTTTTCGAGGAAAAATCGCTTAAATCGGGGTCGGGATCGGGGATCCCCATCGGGCCGGTTTCAAATTGCCATCCCTACACACATTCCCTTTCTATTCGTTCCTACGATTGCGTTTGATTCAAAAAATTTAAAGAGGAATTTGAAAAAAAAAATAATAATAATAAATTAAATTAAATATATTTATATTTTATTTAAAAGTTATTTAAGATGATTTAAATAAATATATTTTTTAAATTTTTATAAAAAGATATACAAAAAATAGAGAGATCTAAAAAAGATTTAAAAAATGGTCTTTGTAGTTAAAATATGAATAAAATATACCTGCATTATTAATTTTATACATTTTTTTTTCTTTTTAAAACTCGCTCTAAGATTTCATTTGGGAACATATTATTTTAATATTTTTTTAACCTTTTAACTAAAATATGAGATAAAAAAATTAATATATTTAAAATAAATTTTTAATTTTTTATAAAAAAATGTAATAAAAAAAAAAAAATAATTTTTGACTTTTAATATGAGTTATAGAAACTTCAATTTTTTTTAAGAAGTTTTTAACATGTCCTAAATTTGTAAACCAAGCATAACTCCATAAAAGGGAGGAGCCATTCAAGCAATAATTCCCGCGTTCGTCATCATTCAATTTCATCTTATTCTATGCATTTTATATCACATTCATATTTGGTCATCTCTATAAATTAACATTTCATCCCCAAAAAGTTGGTCTTTCGATTCTCACTCACCACTCGTTCCCATTCATGCCCCTCTAGCGAGAGAGAGGTCGTTTGATTTTCTATCCCATTTCTAGAGAGAGAAGGTTGGGTGGTGTGGGTGGGTCGAACAGCGTGTTGAAGGAAAGGGTCTTCTTCTTCTTCTTCGCCCTCCTTCTTTGACTCTGAAATTCCTTCATTCCCATTCCCCTTTCCCTTTTTTTTTTTTTTTCCTTCTTGAATTTTCTCTTCGCTTGTCTTCTCATCATTTAATTCATTCATGTTCTGAAAGTTCATGTCCTGTCTAGAACAGATTAATTGAAGTATAATATTGTTTAATTGTGCCCACTCACAGTTCCCACAAAATAAGAACTTGGTTATGAGAGTTTTCTGTGGAAATATGAGTCATTCTGCCTATTCTGCACAGAACCTTCGACCCAATTCGTTCTAGACTATCATCGATCCATGCCATTCTCCTTAATATAATAATCTCCTAATATCTATCTTCCTTTTTTTAATCCCTCGATTTACCCATCCAGCTCATTCAATTGGGAATGTTCTTTTAATCTGTTCCTCAAATTCCTATAAACACAGATATGTTTGTATTCTTTATATAAAATTATTGGCCACTTTTTTAACCCATCAATCTTGTTTGTTTCGAAATGGGTTGCGCCACTTCGAAGCAACAACCGGTATGCCGGAACTGCCAGGCGCCGTGCTCGCCGATGCAGCGGAGCTACTCAATGCACACCCACCACCATCATCACCACCACCGATCAAAGCAAGGCCGAGACGCCTACCACGTCGTCGCTCTCACCTCCTCCACGTTGGGCTCTCTCATGCTCGATACAATCAATCACAATCACCATGACAACGGAGACAACAAAGCTCCTGAAAATGAGAATATAAATGGCGGTGGTGGCGGTGGTGGCGGTGGTAGTGGTGGTGATGAGATTGTCCACGATAAGAGAAGCAAGGAGTTTTCAATGGGGATGATTGAGGCAAAAACATGGTCCAACATGATCAATGAAAAGATACCCAAAATTGTTCCGAAAACGCCAGTGATAACGCCTCCGGGCGAACCAGAGACGATCAATACATGGGAATTAATGGAAGGATTGGAAGATACTAGCCCTCTTCGAATTCCTCCTAACCTCAAAAGTTTTTCATTCCATGTCGCCCCTAATTCAGCTCCTTCTCCATTTGATCTTTCCGGATCGAGACTCCAAGAAAATCTCCAAACACCTCCTAAGCCAATGTGGCTCGAGATGCCCGATAATAAATCAAATTCCAATTCCACTTCCACTTCCAATTCCAATTCTAATACCAATTCCAATGCAGCATCTATAATTTCCGAGTTCGACCCGGATGTCATTTCCACATTCAGGAAAGCTCTGGAAGAGCTCCCTGCGGCGAACCCATTTCACCTTAAGCCATTGGAGGGAGAGAAAGTTAATGGCGATGTCACTGGCTTTAATTTCATTCCTCAGAGTAAAGACAGGGTTGTGTTGTACTTCACCAGCCTAAGAGGTGTGAGGAAGACATATGAAGATTGCTGCTATGTTCGAGTCATTTTGAAAGGAACCGATGTTCGAATCGATGAGAGAGACCTATCGATGCATGCGGGGTTCAAGGATGAGCTGAAAGAGCTACTGGGAGATGGGTTTAACGGTGGTGGATTGCCAAGGGTGTTTGTTGGGAAAAAGCATATTGGTGGGACTGAGGAAATACGGCGATTGCACGAAGATGGACAGCTTGAGAAGCTATTGGAAGGCTGTGAAAAGGTGGATGATGGCGGAGGAGTTTGTGCGGCTTGTGGGGATACAAGGTTTGTGCCATGTGAGACTTGTTCAGGGAGTTGTAAGGTATACTATGAAGGTGATTATGATGAAGAATGTGATGAGAGTGAGTATGGTTTTCAAAGATGCCCTGATTGCAATGAGAATGGAATTGTACGTTGCCCAATGTGTTGTGATTAAAAAGGCCGCTTATACAACACATTGGGCAACGTACAAAGATGCCCTGATTATTGTTCCTATTCCTAATGACACAAGTTTGAGTGCCAGAAACAATATCTTGCCTCCGCAAATCTCGACCGCTCTTTAGCCAATTTTTCCTTGGTTTGTTTTTCTTCTTCTTGTTTGTTTTTGTGTGAGTTGGTGGTTGTATAGAGAGGAGTTTTGATTTGTTGAAGTGGAGATTTATGAGATGGAACAAGATACGCGTATTGAAAAATTCGATCGCTGAAATCACCGATTTGTAGATGCGAACATTTGTGAAGGATTGATAATATCGGTGATTGAATATTTCAGTGATCGTAGCGCTGTTATGAGATAGTTGCAGGTGAAGAGAGTGACTAATGTGGTCTAGGTAGGTTTTCCCCCCACCTCCAGGGATCTCTGTCATGTATACAAGGACTTGTAATATTTTCCTCATATACATAATCATATTTCCAGGAAAAAAATGATGAGATAGCTAGCCTTGTAAGAACACTTACTGCTCTTTCTTGGAATCTCCAGAACATGAATAAGGGATGAGATGTTCAAAAATGGTTGTACTTTTTATTCTTAAAAGCTGCATGTATGTCAAAAAGTGCTATGTTTTGGTTGTTAGAAATGGTGCAGAGCCTTCAGCAACCCATGAATCGAAGGAAACCATATTTAGTAATTTCTGATATTGAGTTCCAAATTACGTGCTGAGTTATATTAGGTGGTTTCTAAATTCGTGATACAGAAAAAAAAAAAATTTATTAATAATGTCACATAGTACTCTAAAAGAACTTAATCATTTATTAATTATCAGTGTTTGACTTGTTAGACGGTCAATCTTAATCTTATTAGTCATGTCATTTTTATCTTCATAAGTTTGATAGATGATGGTAGAAGCCTAACATCACCATGGAACCTTCACGACAATCGTTTTCTACCGTACCAAATAAATAAAAGGGGTTACGCTATTTCTTATTGTTGTGAAGTCAATAAGCCAATTGGGTCTAATTTGAATTCAAATTGCGTAGAGGCAACTGCAACCTTCTCACCCTCTCCCTGGAAAAAAAAATAATACACACATTTACTAGGGTCAAGGTTCCACTAGAATTTGAGGACCATTAGATATATATTATTGGATGGATTTTATAATTTTTCCCTTTTTTATTTTTTATTTATTTATTTTTACTTCTTATGTTATTGCCACAAAACAAATGTCACGTATACGATATAGGTGCAAATTTTATTCAGCTTGCTTGTTTTCATTTTTCAGAAAATACTTTTCAGAAAATTTTACGTTCTTATTTTCTGTGTTTTTTTGTTTTTACTGAATTTTTTTAATATTTTAAGCAATTTTTTACTTTTTAGACACACCTAACATAAATACACCTAAAAAGTAAAAAAATTGTAAAAAAAATCTTTTAAAAATTTAGTAAATACCAAAAATACAAAAAAAATACAAGAATTGAGTATATTTTTATGTATTTATTAGTTTTTTAAAATATTTTTTCACAAATTTATTACTTTTTAAATACATCTAACTAAGATGCATCTAAAAAAGTAAAAAAAATGTTTAAAATTTAAAAAATATTCACTAAAAACAAAAGAATACGAAAACCAAA
This sequence comes from Camellia sinensis, assembly GCF_055761805.1. NCBI lineage: Eukaryota > Viridiplantae > Streptophyta > Magnoliopsida > Ericales > Theaceae > Camellia > Camellia sinensis. The sequence goes on along the minus strand of NC_138961.1, from coordinate 239,358,887 downwards.
AAACTCAATTTTCAAAAAATTTAATCCAAAAAATTTAAACCAAACACACTGATTACTTGTTGGATCTAATCAATTTTATATGTGCACAATAGTTATTTGTGAATTCACGTAAAAGTTGAAAGATAATGGTAAGATTTATCTAGTGGAAAATATTTTTTTTTTTGTGTGCATGTGCAAGACCAATTACTTTTTTAAATAGGATAAATTATATATAGACACAAAATATTTGTTATGAGATTCATGTAGAAAGTGGAATAAAAAAAATGAAATTCATCCAATAATAAATACTACTTTTCCTAAAATTTTGTGTAGGTTGATTCATTGATCTTCCAATGGTAATGCCCTAGTTAAAGCCCTAGCCACCACTTTGAACACAAAAGAGTAAGAAAACAAATTGGGAAGTCAGAAAATATGGGTTGTTGACTGAGAAACTACATTTATGTATTTTATAACAGGAGTAGACTGAGTGGTTCAGGTTAATTATTTTTGCGAAGGTGCAAGATAGACTCATTTTTAAATGGGATTAGATTGCATATATTTATTCTCTGCAAACTAAACCACCTATTTGTATTTAGACTGATATTTTAATGAAAATTAATAGATACCATAAAGTATTCTCCAAGGAAATTAGGTGAAGAAAGGTCGATGCATATAAATACATATTCATGGGTCAATCCTGTTTTTCTGGATTCTTCTAACAGTAAACTATGGGGCAGAATGCTGCAGTAGCCCTCTCTACCCTTTTTTTAGTTTCAATCAAACAACCACTTCATTTGAAGGCTACACTTCCTTCAAGAATAGGAAAAAATAATTAATTATTAAAAATATATGCAACCATATATTCAGTTATTTTATTTTATAAATTTAATTGGGAAAAGCATTCAAATGTTACATTAATGGTCATTTGACTAATGATCTCATGACTCGATCTTTAATAGAAACACTAATATGTTTTTCAAATACGATAATCATATTAAATTTTGTGCATAATGTTTTGATAGAACTAAGTGATGGGGTATGATCAAATTCATTCATTTCGTTGGTTTATGCATTTTTGAAAATAAATCATGAAGGGAGCACAATTACTCAAGCCCACTTATGTAGAGATCTAGCCAGTCAAAGAGAGGGCCCACTACGAAGTGGGCCGCGATAGAGGTTTTAACCCTAGCCTCTTTCCTCACTCCGAAGTGGGCCAAGTTAAGGGTTCGACCTTGACCCTTTCTCTACTCCAAAATTGGCAAGGCCGTGGGCCTAGCCCAAGCTCCTTACCCTACTCCGAAGCGGGCTGAGCTAGAGGTTTTAACCCTAGCCCATCTCCCCACTCCAAAGTGGGCTAGGCTAAGGGTTCAGCCATGGCCCTTTCCCTATTTCGAAGTGGGCAAGGCCATGGGCCTAGCCCAAGCTCCTTACCCCACTGCAAAGTGGGCCGAGTTAGAGGTCTGAACCTTAGCCCCTCTCCTCACTCCAAAGTAGGCCGAGCTAACGGTTCGGCCTTGGCCCTTTCTTCGCTCTAAAATGGGCAGGCCATGGGCTTAGCCCAAACTCCTTCCCTTACTTCGAAGTAGGCAAGTCCATGACTCAGACACTCACTCTAAAGTGAGTTAAGCTAAGTTAAGTTCTAACAGATCAACCAAAGCCATGTGAGTGAATGGCACGTGGTGCCCGTGAACAACAGAACTGCTTAACAGAGTCTCTACCTTCCTCCAATGAGGAGTGACCTTGCTAAACGGTTGAGTGCCAAGTTGCAAAGAGAGAAACTTGATGGGTAAGTCAAGCCTTCCTTATAAAAGGTAACCTTTTTACAAGGGATTTGAATTCATTTTACACTCTCTCTATACACTCGTCTTCCCCATTCTCTGTCTAGCTTGACTTTACTGTCGGAGGGATTTCCGACCAAACCCTGGTCGGGCAACCTCACCATTCGTTACTTGTGCAGGCCTTCATCTCCCGGATCACAGTGGTTCGTCCACGAAGCGCAGTCACTCTCTATATTGCGGAAGATTAATGCTTGAGACCCTAAAAAATGGGTGACTCCCATGACCCCCAATTGATATGGAGATGGGGGTTGAGTTTTGTGGGAGTCTGTAGCATTTTTTATTGCGGAATTGAGTTTGCAGAAATTAGATTGATTTAATAATCTTAAACATATAATTTCATTATGCTTGTGCTTAAAAAATGATTGGTCTTGTTTCAAAATTATACTGGTTGTCCATTTTTTTAAACACAAACATATTAAATCCTCTAGCTATGATTATTGAATAATTCTAATTTTTTTAATGGGTGATATACATATAAGGATTACAAAATAAACAGCATCGTCCATAATGAAGAGAATCGTTTATTTTTTGAAAAGAGAAAAAAAAAAAAGACAATTAAGATGATTTTTAATTGCAATAATACCATCCCCAAATCATTCTACATCCTTATTTTTTTTTTAATTAGAAACCATGGATTAGAATATAAGTAATTGGATGAGACAAATGTGATTGTAGACCATTCAATTGCAAGGTTGCTATGTATATGAATTTATTAAAGCTAGCTAGGTGAGATCATGATTTCAGTCATGTAGTGCCATTAACAAGACGTGGTGACGCTAGAGAACATTCAAAATGATACAAAGTCATTGTTGTAGCTATTGATGTCGACCCCTTTATATTTACCTGCTCTGCTTTCTGCTCATCTCCTCCAATTCAATTCATGTTAGCAATTTGCATTCATATCAATCCCAAGAAGCTACACAACACTGGCCCCATCTAATCAAACCATACTCCATAATAGCCCTTGTTCTCCACTCACGAAGTTAAAAAGGCAATAATTGTGATTAAAACAAGTTGAGCTATGTTAGAAATACAAAAGATTTTCACAAAATGAGAAACATATATAACAAAAGTATAGGACTCGTGTGTTAGCCAAAGTGTCACAAAAAAAATTCACTATTTTTTTCACCTCATTCCCCTTTGAAACCCGCAATGACATGACATGTTAATTGTTAATTTTTTATTTATCACAAGCTTAACTAATATTATATAGATTTAACTCCCTTGTTTCTTTTTTATAATTGAATGTAAAAATCTCAATTGTCTATTTCTTGTAATATACACACACACAAAAAAAACATGCGTAGTAATGCTTGACAAATTTATTAATCTTTGGGGGTAATGGCTCCATCCAATTCTTGCCCAATCCAACTTCTGGCATAAAACCCCAAACTGAACCCAACCACCACCCATTAATGGGAATGGATCCGATTGCCACATTCAGGTTCTCTTTCTGTCATTAAAAAATAAATAAATAAATAACATTTTAAGTGCATCTGATGTTGAATCACAGGTAACCATCTCTCTGATCTGCTTTCAAACAGAGCTTATCAACTCCATGTAAGCTATAAATCAAATTTCAACAGTAGGTCATGAAGAGAAGAACATGATGTTGGATTGCGAAACCTGTAACAGAGTAAAATAACCACATTACATAAAGTTGGCAGATCAAAATTTTTAAAATTTTCTGCACAGATGACAGAAACCTGTAAGCATTAGGTTGCAGCTCGTCAATCTACTAATGTACATACATGTTCACCAATACACTTTAACAGAGAAAACTGTCTAGTTGTTGTCCATCACTACCAGCTATAATGTATGTTTACTGACCCAAAAGTTCACTTTTTAACATCATGGCTGCCCAAATCAGATGCAACATTGGCTGCACGAGTGAGGGCATCCGAAACCCAAAGAGCTCCACGGGAAAAGTAACTGCTGTTGACAACAGCATTCGCAGCTGCCACTGCTGTTCTCCCTGTATACGACGCAGCTGTCTTTGTGACCACTGAAACATGGTACTTTTCGTCCACGGATTTAAAAGCCTCCACGCCAGCATTAATCTTGTCAGTGAGACCAATTCTGTTGCTGAGCTCTGAAACCTTGGCTGCTGCAGTAGACGACACTTGATAGGACTCATCCAAGGCTTTGGCATTGATTAATGCATCTTTCCCCAATATATATCCCTGTGATATCATGGTTTTGACTACCTCTTGTGCCACAGTTATGGCTTCACCAGGAGTAGAAATGAATTGACTCGTGTCAGTGGCCTGCTAAGAAAAAAAAAAATGCTATTAATGAGTGCATAGACGGGGTAAGTAAATGATTTGCTGTGAATATTAACTTGAGAACTAAAATACAAATTTAAGTCCAGTTCTGCAGATAACAATTCAAAAATATATTTCTACTAAGAGTGGAGAGAGAAGTGCGTACTGTTGAGTTATTTTCATCTCCTAGGTTCCATGACGGGTTATTCCAAGGATCTGATTCATCAATATATGTTCCCCAGCGGGATATGCACACATCTTGATCTGCAATTGTAGCTCCCTGAAGTAACAATAGGACGAATAATCAAATTGAATGTTTAAGTATCACGAGAGATTTCTAGATTATAGGATACTGAGCAGAACATTTCACGACAACAGGAGCCTCTGAACTCAGAATGAAAAGAGATTGTTTATATTTCATTTCTGTATTGTTGAAGGCACAAATCCAAACCTTCAAAATGGGACCTTTACCACGGGTGAAGACATAAATTGACTAATTTCAAAAGCTACACAAACAACGTAGACTCATTTCAAGTATCATGAATAGCCTCATTTCATGCATCCACAAGTGACAAAAATATCTTAAATGACATTATAACAAACAAAGATACTCTCAAAGCACCTGATCAACTTATTAAGGGCAACACAAAGATAATGATTTAAACCCAAATTATTTCCAAATTTCAATGACTCATCACAAATACAAATACAAATACATAAGCATGAAACATGGAAAGCATGATAATAAGCAAGGAAAAGCATCAAATGATCCAGTACTGGGATTATTGTGGAACAACATGTCATTAACTTCCATGTTTAAGTTTGTTGACTGTCGTTTCAAGAGTTGAACTGCTCCTACAGTAGGACATAAGACTTGAAAATCAATTCCAACCAAGGGTATGGGGTCATAAATATGAACACTTACACTGAGCAGGACAGCAGTTTCCAGTGCATAAGCATCTTTAAATGTCACATAGGCAGTACAAGCATATTCACCAGATCTGTTTTTAGCAAATAAAGTATCTGTAGTCAGTAACATTAACACAGCCAAATAATTGCATATGGTTGAACAAAAAATCCAGAAGGCAACTGTACTATGCGAGTATCATGGAGCCTTAACAGCTATTTAGCAGAGACACAGACACAACACGCGACGGCCATGTTGAAACAACAAATCTTTAAAGGAATGAAATGACCATATTAATATATTTATATATCTTTTATGCATGTTATACAAAAAAAATAAAAATAAATATGTAATCTAATTTATTATTTACATATTTCTAATCAAAGTTGCAAATTATGAAAGACAGAGGTCATCCTGTATATTATGTTCACTCCTCTTATTACTTGCTTTCTTATTACAAATTTAAAATTTTTGTAGCTATACTTATTCATACGTCAAAAATTGCCTATTGCATACTTTCCTTTATCTTGTTAATGCACATGATGTATTCGTGTTAGAAATGTTATAAGCCTGTGGATACATGTATCTGAGTCTCCTACATGGCACACCACATCATATCACCAAGTCACCTCCACATGTTCATCCTGTCATCTCATCAATGGTCTTGAATCCATGTATCAGACTAATGAGGTGTTGTGTGTGGACCAATCATACATCTCCAGATGCTCTCCCTACCCTCAAGCCATGCTGGCCGAGGTCAATGTACATGACGCCTTCTTTGTTATCCGAATTGTATGATTCATGATATGTATCACACGATCCGGTTTAATACACCAAGCAATCAATTGGTTTTGGGGGGTGAATCAATGGAAATAGGAATCGCACCAGAATCGTTTGATTTGAGATACATATTGGTACCATAAGATTTGGTTTGATAAGCCAAGCAATATCTTCAACTTTATCCACATACTTCTACTTGTAAAAGGAATATTTTGGAGACATTAATTATGAATGAATTTATTACCCAATAGGCATAAAATTTTGAATGGACAACTAAACATCAATAATATCAGAAATTTGACCTTTCATGAAAAGAACTAATTTCCAAAGAGTTTGAAAAAGGAAAGAAGATCAAATTACAATAAGAACTACACAGCAGATTCAAATCCAGCAACCAGAAACAGAGTAGTTGAGAACTACCTGATGATTTCCACATGTTCAACTTCACCACAGTAAGCAAAGAACTCATAAACAACCTTCTCCGTTGCTCTAGGAGATAGGTTTGTTACTTCTGCAGTATAACCACCGGGGTACATTTTTTGAAGGTCCAAACAAGAAAAACTTGCCTAACTGATTGAATCTATCTGAAGCAAAAATAAAATAAAAATAGAAAATAGAAAATCAACAACTTCTGCATAGAAAGGTATTATAATCATTTAAAATCATCTTTCACAATTCAAAGATATTATATCTTGACCAAATAAGGTCATTATTTGGAGGAAACAAAACAGATAAAAATATGTCAGAAAGAGATAACAATCATCATCTTTGTGCAAGCCTTACACATCTCATGATCCTAAGGTTTCATATTCCTAAGTGGTCCCACTTTAACATTATTCCATTTCAAAGACATTCTGCAATGATCAATTCAAAATAACTGGACATAACTTACAACCATTAGATATATCATGTATCTCCCACCATTCAGCATAATAATTTTTTTCTCAATTATTTTATGTTTCCACTAAGCAAAGGTAGAAAATTGGCTCACCAACTACATGACACCAATCTCTCATGTAGTGAACCGGGGAACAACGGCCATGCCCATGCTTGGTGCAATTTATTGATGCTTCTTATAGTTTTTTTATTTTAGAAATTTGTGTCAGAGTACGTTTGTTACAGCATCTTGTTATAGTTTATGTGACAAAAAAAGCTATAAAAAAAATTGTTTATCGGGAAGTTGGGACATGGGTATTTTTAGCTTAATTTTTTTAATAATAACTTTCAACTCGAAAAAAGCTTCACAAAACATGCCCAACACTAAATACTGTTATATTTAGCTTAATTTTTTTAATAATAACTTTCAACTCGAAAAAAGCCTCACAAAACATGCCCAACGCTAAATACTGTTATATTTAGCTCCAATGTGGCACTATGCTGTTGCAAATTGCTGCCTAATGCAAAATTTTCATTATAAAAAGTTAACTTATACTTTAAGGGACCAATGGAAGTCAAACAATGCAGCTTCTACTAAAGTGCACCAAATGGAGTAACCCACGATTCATCTTTTCTAAAATGACTATTTTCCCCTTTGGACGAAAACAGAGCCTTTTTTAGATTTTCCCTAGGGATCTTTATATAACTTATAATAATGCCTTAATCAAGTTTGACAAATTGGGTTCCTCCATTAAACTTGTCACAATACAATTATTTCCAGTAAAAAAATTCCAAATAAAAGCAAACTTAATTTCACAAGTACAAACACATGATTCCCGAAAGTTATCAAACATGATTTATGAATGCGAATAAATATGAAAAATATAATTCATGGTCTGCTGTGTTTGAATCTTGAATTCACGCAGAAATTTGTACAGGAAACAAGAAAAGCAATGGTAAAAGTTATATATATATATATATACATATATTTCCCTCCACAAATTCATCATCCAAACAAAGTTCAGCCAAATATATTTGATTATCAGAAATAGAAAAGGGTATCTAAAATTGATGTTATTTTTCAGAAACATATCGATATTTATACATGAACAAGATTGTAACAATAAAAGAGAAAGTGACAAAAGTTGTGTACAGTCCTAAATATATTGGTGCATAAAGAAAGAAATCTGAAAATTCAATATCTGCAGTTTCCAAGAAACGATTTTGGAATCAAAAGATTGAAATAGAAATATAAATAGAAACAGTTCTTGATAATGGATTCAGTTTGCAACCAACTGTGTCAATAAATTTCAATCACCATAGATTTCTAACCCCTGAAAAGCTAATTGAAAACAAGAAAGTGAAAAAGCCCCAATTACAGAAAACAATAACAACCCAACATGCCTGTTTCAGATAACAACTTTGAATCACTTTAACACCGCAAAGGAGTTAGAGACAGACAGACGGAGAGCGGAATTAATTTGGCAGAGGATGAGTGTAGGACTTACGAATCGTGTTCGGCACGCGCGTATACGGCGACTAACGAAACACCAGTCTATGGAGATGAACGAAAGTATGACACGTGTATTGGCAGAGCCACCAGCGTCGGCAGATTGGGTTTGGGCTTCAATTACCAGGCCCGACCCAACTTACCGGATTGGTCGTCGTCGGCTAGCTTTACCCGATATTTTATATGAGTAATTACAAGGAAAATTTGACAGTAAATCCCTTCTAATTTTTTTTTAAAAGGATAAAAAAAAAATTTAAGCTATATTTGGTTTACCTCTGGAATCATGATTTCAAAAGCAAAATTTTTAAATCATTTTTTAAAATTCATAACCAAACATATAACTCAAAATTACTCAAAACTCAATTTAAAATTTAATTTCAAAACTCATAACCAAACGTACAACTCAAAACTAAATTCAAAAATCTTTTGATGATATAGTGTTAAAAATGGTTAGTGATGGAATTGTTAAATTATTTTTATAAAAAATTTAAAAATAATAATTTCGATATTTAAAAAAAATCTAAAACAAATATATATATATATATATATATATAAAATAACAGATACATATTTGCACCATTCCTGCCAACCGGCCGGATGTCTAGGAAGATGTCGAAGCGGACGACCGGGTAGGACTCAATTCACTCTTTTCAAAATTTAATATTCAAAAATATTTTTCAAAACTCATAACCAAACAAATTTTCTATTTTCAAAACTCAACTTACAATTTCACACTCAAATTACAACTCCAAAAAGAGAATCACAATTTCAAAACTAAATCACACGCAACCTTAGTACTTTGAAAATCCCCTCATAATTATAAAATTCTGTATAAAGGACAAAATTTGTTGTTTGAATATTTCATTTAGCCATTATACTCTCTCTTTCTTCTCTTTCTTGTATAGCTCTCTCTTTCTCTCTCTTCACTAACTCGATGATTGGTCATCGTCTCCACCATCGTCATCATCTGCCGATGTCACTCATCCTCACCGTTGACCGACAACCATCATTTTTATCATCAAACCACCACCATCTCAAATTTGATATCTATGAACTCATATTTGAGATCAATAATTTCATATATGAGATTAAAAATAAAAATAAATAAATAAAATCTTAGATTTGACAGAAAAATGAGAAATCGAGATATTGCAATAAAAAATCAAGAGTTTTTTTTTTTTTGTTTGCTTATAGATCTAAAAGTAAAATTTGACTCTAGTTCGTTCATTTAATATGCATTCTGTTTTTTGTAACATCAAAATTTGCTTTGGTTAACAACATGCTAATCTGCTTAACGACAGTAAAGTTTTACTTTGTAATAAAAGAAAAAAAAAACAATAAAATCTTACTTTGAAACAACCTGTGAGAATGGCTTTACATGAGAGTGTTGTGTTATAAACCAGAATAAATTTTTTCTGTTCGAAGAACAGAGCATCATGAGAAGAAAAAAGATAGATAGGGAGACAGAGTTCGAACATATAGCATCATAAGGAGAAGAAGAAGAAGAAGAAGAAGAAGAAGAAGAAGAAGAGAGAGAGATAGAGAGAGAGAGAGAGAGAGAGTGTGTGTGTGTGTATGTGAAGAATCTCAGATCTGAGGTTTGCGAACCATCATTTTTCGATGAAAACAACTATGAATGATCTTAGATCTGAGGTTGTGGATGCAACGAGTGATAGTGGCGATGAAGACAATAGAGAAAAAGTTCCATAGTTAGCGGCAATGGCGCCAATGAAGAGTGCCGATGGCATCGATAGAGAGCAATAAGAGCGAAACAGAGAGAAAATAGATTGAGTTGAGAGAGAGTAATTGTAATCTAATACACACACACAGATATATATATATATATATATATATAAGAGGATATTATAGTAAAAGAAATAAGTTTCAAAATACTACGGGTTTTCAAAGGATCCATATAATTCTTATTCTTTTGAAGGACAAATTAGACACTGATGGATCTATCACCGAATCCCCCTAATTAGAAATCCGTATTAGAGAAATGTTAGAGAGTTACGGTTTTAAATTTACAAATTCACTGTTATTGAATTGTGCTATATATCATTAGATAAGTAATAAATTAAAAGTTAACATTTATGGTGGGGACATATTTTGTGAGTGATAGCACGTGGCCAAAGTGACGCCGGAATGTCAGCTGAGGTGCCACGTGGCCTAGTCCTGATGCCAAGGTGATCTCGGCTAGGCCGAGGTTATCTGCGGAGATGTCGGAATCCGAGATGAGCGGATAAGGGATAAGAGTCCTAGAACAGGGGAGGATCTTAATCTGGATAAAGATGAAGCTTTTAGGGAGTTTATCCTTATCTAGCTAAGACTTCAAGATGACCATTGAGCCTGAGTCCATTGAAGTTAGGCCTTTACAGAGATCAAGTCAGTGCTGACTATAAAAGCAGAGTGCCCTCGTGGGTCTATGATATGTGTGATATACTGTGAGCAGTAAGTTCTTTCTTGTGAGTTAAGCACAATTAGCTATCTTTGAGAGATATTTGATTACTGACTTGATCGTCGAAGTGCCCCCGGTTGGACGAACCACCACCGGATTCTTATCTTTCTGTGACAGGTTGTTCGGGCTTAATCTATTCGACCGATGCTCTCCAGCTAAGTTCTCCGTTTGGCTGTGTGGTCGGAAATCAACACCCACAATTTGGCACCGTCTGTGGGAATCATAAGGAAAATAGACGGCCAACGACGAGTAGAAAGAAAAGATCGGGGACGACATCCCTAGTGGGAGTGGTAAGCATGCTAATCCAAACATGGAGGAAGAAAACCATAACGAAGGAACATGGGATAAGAATCCTAGGGAGAAAAACGTCGGCCAAGAAGGAGACACACCGAAGGAAGCAGGCCGAGACAAGTATTACAACGCAAGCGACCTCCAAGTATGGAAAGATAGATACCTGAGGAGGGATGGTGCGATGAATGGAATGGCAAACAAGTTGGCAGACCTACAATCGGTTGTCAACTTCATAATGTAGAACAATGTCATGCAACCACCGTTTCCATTAAAGGACACGCTGATTCCAACGGCTAAGAACGACGCCCAAAAAGTGGGGCAGAAAGCAATCCCAGCAGTCTCTCAACATGATAAGGTGAAAAAATTCTCACATCGGCCTTCACAGGATGTCGAGCGAGCAGAGTCAATGAAAGTAGAGTCTAAGAGGACGATTCGGACCAAGGAAACTTACGTCAAGGAACATCGGCATGTTTAGGGAAAGGAACTTTGTTTTGACATAGTGAATGAAAAGAAGTCTAAAAGGACGCATAACGACACCGGGAGTAGAGCACCAAAAAGGCTGAAATTCGTTGACAGCCGAGCTCCTGGTCGAACTAAAGAGGATTTGAGGGATTACCTCCAGAGGAAGTGGTAGAATGCCGAGGTCACATCGTTTGTCAAACTGAGAACGCCCTTCTCAGTCAAGTTGGATAGGTTTGAGGCCTCTAAAAGGTTCTATATGCCGAGGTTCTAGATATATGACGGTAAGTTCGATTCGAATTTTTACGTCAGCTTGTATCTAAATTCAATGGCTTTGTATACCGGGAACAAACCATTGTTGTGCAAGGTGTTCCCCTCATCCTTTGGGAAAATTACATCGAATTGGTTTCACAAATTATCGAAAGGAACTGTGTAGAGTTGGAAAGGCCTAGCCGAGATGTTCATGGCCAGGTTTGTCACGAACAAGTTGCAACCATTGAGGGTAGACTCCCTGATAGCTTTGAAAATTGGGAAGGGTGAGAGCCTCAGGGCCTACGCCAAAAGGTATTATGAGGTATTCAACCGAATACCATGGTGCAACCAGGAGTTGGCAGTCGTGTCTTTTAAGAACGGCTTGGAGGACGATTGGGTCCGGCCAAAGAATGACAGCCTCTGTAGTCTGGTGAGACCCATGGGTTGCAGAATGTCAAAGAATAGCCGTAGATGGACCATAGGATCACCGGAACCGTCAAACCGGTCTATATGCGGCATCTTGAATCTATCTGGCAATGTCATCGCCGAATCAATATAGCCATCCTCAATATCAGCGATCGAATTCACGCTTATGCCCGTTTAAAGAGCTTTTCCAGCTTGCTCACTTTCAGTGCAGTAGGGTCGACCTCGAATTCAAACGGCGCCTCTGTTTGGTAAACTAGTGCCTTAGAGGTCTGAGGTGGGATGTGATCTGCCTAAATGCCTGCATTTTCCTGGACATTAATTATGACCCTGGGGGCTGGAATTTCTGCTGGGGGTGCATGGGATGCTGAGGCTACTGCAGGTTGGGGCTGCTATTGTTGAAGCCTTTCTATTACCTCTGCTTTGCGAGCTACAATCTCGGCTTGGCGGGCTGTGGTCTCAGCTTGTCGAGTAGCATCTAGCTGCATGTTCTCAATAGTCTGCTGAAGTTGGCGAAGCATGTCTTCCATGTTGACTAAAGGACTTTGAACTACCGGAACTGGCGAATACTCTCTGTCTGGAGTAGAAGTAGATGATTGGGCCTGACTGGGCATATACGAGGTAAAAGGTGACTGCCGAATTGGAAAATTCTGCCGAATTGGAAAATTCTGTCGAATTGGAAAATTCTGCCGAATCCTTCTCCGTCTAGTAACCAGCGGGAGTGAAACAAGCACTGGTTGTCCCCTAACTAGATCTCCAGATCTGCAAATCCTTCTAACTCGGGTCCAGAGTACTTGGGGGGTAATAGAATCGTCTGAAGCAATGGTGAAAGACTACCTTGCAAAAAGAAAACAAAGCAAAATAAACAAAAATCAGAAATTGCACAACACCTTGGCTCAGACAGAAATAACATGCAGTTGCAATCATAAGTTGGAGAATTATACTCAAACACTGAATTTCTGCCTCCCAAAAATTGATACCCTCAAACTGATATCCAGACTTGTAACTAATACATACATTCCTGCAGAGTTTCACTCTAAAAGCACGCATCAAGCAAGTGAGAGCCAAAACACCCCTATAATGTGGTAAGGTTACCTTGTCCTAATTTCGTCGGAAACTAGGGATTCACTACGCAAACAAACGGTTTCATACAATTCCTACATTTGGGTAAACAACCTATCCTAGTTTGGAACAGTCTCTACGGCTTCCGATATGCAACTAGGTCAATTGGTCGAAAGGGTACCTCAGTAAAACTACCTAATATTTCTCTCACACCGAACACCAAGAAGTGAAAGGAGGATCAAACAGTACAGCGGTAGTCCAGATCCAAGGGTTGTATTCCCATCGTGGCAGAGCCCGCAACCAGTCAGCCTTTTGGCAAGTTTTTCCAAGCAAGCCTTCGGCAGACCGCTCAGGAATAGTAGAGGGCAAACACTGTGATTTAGGCGCACCAATGCAAATGCAACACAAAGAAACACATAAGTGTAAATAAAAAAACACATCATGAGTTCGAGTTAAGTTCTCTAAATCTCCAATAGAGTCGCCAGAAACTGTGGACTCGCCTTTTTTTCGTGTCTCGCCTTTTTTTCGCGTCCCACCTTTCAGAAAGGATTGAAAAGAAAGCCTCACAGTTCGGACTACCGCGGTTCTGAATCTAGTCTCACAAAGTGCAATGTGAAACTGATAAATACCAAAGAGTCTAAATCCGACAAACCTTTTTGGAAAATCGATTTTAAATCAAATCATGTCAAAATTGGACTGCTTTGCTAGATATAGAGTCGCCACCTAAATATTTTATTTTTTAGAAAATTTAGGAAACCCTGACTCGTGCCAAAAGCCACGTGTCCATCATTACCAAAGTTGTCTCGGCTCGGAAACTTGGGTACGAGGGGGGAAGGTCATAAATTGAGCACCCCGGCTCACCCGATCAAAGATCGGCCTCTACTAATCATGATATGATATTTTATAAACATTATGCGTTCTTATTCCGGTTATTAAACTAGCTTTACTATGTGACACGCACAAGCAAGTATAGACTAGTTTGCTTAATTTGGAACAATTCAACTCATGTTTGTTTTCGAAAATGGTTTGAATTTGCCGCCTCAAGTGGGCTTAAAGATACGGATTTACCACCAAACATAGTGGGCTTAAAACATGATTTGCCACAACAAAATGGGCTTAAAATGCACATTTGTTGAATCGTTCCAATTCAAACAACAAGCTTTCATCCACAGGCATTCATGCAATTTAGCATTTAAGCACATAGCCTTATGGCAAGCATGCTAGACATGGCAATATGGTAATCACACTCATGCAAATATGCTAAAGCGCAAAACTCACAGAGTACTCCAAGCCAAAACAGAAACTAGTTAGAAAGATGCATGATCCTAACTATACAAAATGCCTAATGCAACGCATGCAATAATGCAATTAATAGGCTCGGCTACTAATATAACATATGAATTGATTTGAACAACATGCAATTAAACACGTATTCAAAGAAGTATTGAAATGACAATGCAGTATGAATGATGCGTCGAGCCTCGGTGCATGCAATACGAATGAATGCATGCAAACATGCAAGCATAAGGTGTGCTAATTGAAAATGTCCCCAATCTAACTATCAAAAGCGATCAAATAAAAGGGAGAAAAACGTGGGGTTGGAAGACATACACACACGCACGCACACTTATTACAACATCATGCCTTCGCGAAGGAGGGTCCGAATGAATAAGGTAAGCTACACTAAGCTAAGCTAACTATTACAACAATTGAAATAATAATTAACTTATTGTAAGCTAATTAAATATTACAAACCAAATTAATTAGCTAAACACTTAACTAACTAATTATAAAGCAATTAAACTAATTAATTACAATATGAATTAACTAGCTAATCTACTTGAATAATTACATCACTTACAAGAATTAGCTACAACTAACTAACTAAGCAAAGCAACTAAAAGGCCTCGGGAAGTGAGGGATGCATACATGCTCAGTTTCTCCACCAGAAAAGCCACCGCCTTGCCACTGAACGCCTCTGTTTGCACAATTGAATACCAACAGTGCTGCTAACTTCCAGGATACCTCTGCTCCACCTTACTAACATACTGTGCAAATTTCATTAATGGCCGATCGGCTACCAATGGTGGTCGTCAGCTACCATTGATGGTCGATCGGCTACTGCTAGTGGCCGTCGGCCACTGATGATAGCTGGTTGGGCACTGCTGACCTGAACTTCCTCTTGCTGCAACAGAGAGCAAACAGAGGCAAAGCAGTACATTCTCAAGGCTTATTTGTACTGCTACCCTCCTTATCATCAAACAAGTTCAAAGGAGTGTAACTTTTGGCCTTCAAACTATCGATCAAACAATTTCCATGCATGGTGGCTAAGGAACCAAGTTTGTACAAATTAATGAGTGCAAAACAAGACTCAAAAGGACCACCACCCTATCATGCATGATCAAGGGTAATGGTGACCAAGGAAAGTGGCACATTTCATCACTTTTGAGTATGAAATGTTCCATTTTCTTTATGTTCGAATTAACGTCCAATTCGAACACATGCAATGCAACACAAAAGAGGCTTATCTTGCCTCTTTTACTTGTCCGATTTTGTTTACTCATTTTAATTACCAAAACCATTCTTTAATTGATTTGTCCATTGGTGAGTGTCCTCTAATGGAAAGATGGCTCAAATAACAAGTTGCTTTGGGCATGAAAGAGGCATTACACCGTTGGTAATGAACCCCCTAAGGGATTAAACCATTAGGTGCAACACCTCCATTTCAGACTTAGGCAAACAAGTGGTTTGAAACCACTTTCAAAACAAAACCAAAAAGTGAAGAAATAAGGAAGATTGTAGAGATTTTAAGTGCTGAAATAAAGTGTAAAACAAAACTAAAACATGTTATTATCTCAAAACAATGATGATTAAAGCATTAAAACATCAAGTTTGTGAAGGAAATTACACTACAACTATGCAATACAAGGCTCAACTGAACTAACCAGCCCAAAACAGAGCCAAAACAAGTCAAAACAGAGCTTAAAACATACTGGACTTGAGCCACAAAAAGCTAAAATAATATGCTAACATGTGAGGCTAACTAGGCATACAAACAAGACACAAGGAGGGGAGGTTAACCCCTCCAATTTTGGACTTCAAAAGTTGATTTTTACCACTGAAAAACCACTGAGATTTAGTGGTTAAAAGGTTAAAAAAAATTGTTTTGAAAGTGGTGAATAATAGCGTAAAAGCTTAACAAGCTAAGAAGTAAAAATGGTGGACAACCCCTTAACTCAAAATAGCCTAAAACCACCATTTTTAGGTCATAAAAAAAGAGGTTTTTACACTTCAAAACCAGCCTTAAAATAGTTTAAAATGATGGCAAAACAAGTATATAAAGCAAGTAGAAACAAGGCAAGTGCCATACCTTTGAAGTAAAACACAAAATAGCAAATAATCCAAGCTCAAACCACCTTCTAGAGCTCAAAGAAGGTCCCAAGTTATCTCAGCCCAAAGGTGAGAGCATTTGGTTAAGGGTTGGTATGCAAAAGCTAAGAGAAACGAGACAAATGTGTACAAAATAACAAGAGAGAGAGAGAGAGAGAGAGAGAAGTCTAGAAGGAGAGAGATATTTTTGTTCTAAAAATGCTAACCCTAAAAAATGAGGGAGGAACCCCCCTATATATAGAAAAACAAGTCTTGAGCTTAGAAACATCTCACCATACACGTGTATAGAGATGTAGCTCAGTGAGCAACAGCTGGCACAACTGGCAACAAATATCTGGAAGAAGAGACCAATGGCTGTCGGCCACCACTGGTAGCTAACAAGCACAAGCCATGACCGACAGCCTCTGGGGTTGGCCGACAGGTCACCCACCCTTCCAGACTAGAGGCAACAAGCTCTGGGTCCAAAAACATGCACAAAACAGATAAGGTTTAGAGGTTTAAAGATAAGGCGTTCCGCTAAGGACTTCGGGCACTCAAAACGAACACAAACAAGCACAATTGTCGAGTGCACAAACGATGACGTCCAAGTCTTGAGATCGGTAAAAAATGAGGTGTCTACACCTACTTGGCTGTCTAACACTGTGGTGGTGAAAAAGAAGAACGGCAAGTGAAGAGGTTGTGTTGATTTCACCAGCCAGAACAAGGCTTGCCCTGAAGACAGTTTTTCACTTCCCAAGATTGACCAGTTAGTAGATGCCACTTCAGGGCATGGAAGGATGAGCTTTCTGGATGCTTACAGGGGATACCACCAGATAGCGATGTATCTCCCTGATGAGGAGAAGACTGCATTTATTACCCTAAAATGACTGTACTGCTATAAAGTGATGCCTTTCAAACTGAAAAATACAGAAACAACCTACCAAAGGCTAATAACCAAAAAGTTTAGACATCTAATTGGCAAGACAGTAGAAATGTACATTGATGACATGATCGTGAAGACCAAAGAATCTGATAATCATCTGGCCGACTTGAAGGCAATTTTTGACATCCTAAGGAAATATCGACTCCTACTCAATGCTTCGAAATGCGCATTAGAGTCGGGTCCGGTAAGTTCTTAGAATACTTGGTCACCAGAAGGGGCATCGAAGCAAGCTCGGATCAAATTAAAGCCATCATTCACTTAAAAATCTCGACATCGGCAAAACAAGTGCAGATGTTAACTGGAAGGGCCGCAACCTGAGCAGGTTTATAAACAGAAGTTCGGATAAGTGTAAACCATTTTTAGTTTGTTAAAGAAGGCCATAGATTTTTTCTGGATGGAAGCGTGCGAAGTCGCCTTGCCCGATTTGAAAAAATACCTGACAACAGCTTCAGTTCTTCCAAATCCAGTACCTAGAGATGAACTATTTTTATACTTGGCAGTTTCAGAGCATACAATGAGTGCAGTCGTAATTGGAGAAGAGAATGGGAGAACAAAGGGCAGTATACTATGTGAGTAAAACCCTAGCAAGCGCAGAGACTAGGTACTTACCCCTAGAAAAATTGACACTAGCCTTGGTAATGGCTTCGAAGAAAATGAATCACTACTTCCAAGCCCACAAGATTGTGGTATTGACTGAGTATCCTTTGAAGTTTCTGTTGCAGCAAGGAGATCTGATAAGCAGGGTAGCCAGATAGGTAGTAGTATTGGGCTAATATGACCTGAAATTTTGGCCTAGAATAGCAATTAAGGGCCAGGTATTGGCCGACTTTGTGGCCGAGTTCACACCTGGTGCCATCCCACGTCGGACTCCGGCAAGCCGTGGTTTAGGGTGCCTAGGAGAGCAAGAAGAAACTCAGCTAGGGCCAAAGAACCCCACTTAAGCAAAACAGAAGAAAGAAGAAAAACTAAAACCCTACGACATCTACATCGGCGACTCCTTCCGTCTGTTTGTTGATGGAAGTTCAAACCATCACGGAGTGGGGACAGGGGTAGTGTTAGCATCACCAAATGGGCGAATGTTAGAACAGTTTATTCATTTGGGGTTTAAGGCCTCAAACAATGAAGAAGAGTATGAGGCACTAATCGCAAGGTTGAAATTAGCAGCAGCAATAGAAGTCGATGAGGTGGTAGTCTTCTGACTTCCAACTTATTGTGAATCAGGCAACAGGTGAGTACGCAGCTGTAGCTCGCCTTTTTCGTGCCCGCTTTCGAAAGTTTGAAAAAAAGCCTTAAAATTTGGACTCCCGTGGTTCTGAATCTAATCTCACAAGTGCAATGTGAAACAAATAAACACCAAAGAGTCCAAATCCGGCAAATCTTTTGGAAAATTGATTTTATGATAAAAAATGTCCAAAATTGACTGTTTTTCCAAATACAAAGGCGCTGCCTAAATATTTTTTTTTTGAAAAATTTAGGAAACCCATGAATCGTGTTAAAGGCCACGTGTCCGTCATCACCAAAGTTACCTTAGCTCGGGAACTTAGGTACAAGAGAGGAAGTGTCACGACCCCAAACCGCCCCTAGTAGTTTGGTGCCGTGATGGCCAGTAATCCGTAATTACCGAAGGCCAACTTTCAAAACTTAACCCAATCAGAGTATAATAATCGGGGCTAACAAATGCGGAAGCAATAATTCAAAATACAAGTGGTCCATAAGAGCTGTGCATAGATCAAATGCAATGTCATTCATCTTTGCAACTTGAATACAGTCAAGCAAAATACATGTTACATCTTGATCAAAAGGCTTCTCGAGCCGTCATATACAAAAATACAATAAATACAAGTCAAGAAGCATGATTTTCAAGATTTGCCGACATGCAATGAAGGGCATCGCCAACGTAAATGCAAAAGCAAAGCCGACATAGGCACGAATCCAAAACAAGCATCCCAAACGGTCTAGGCGTCGCCGCCGTCCTGCTCATCACCTACATATATATAGATGGGTGAGTACAAACACTCAGTGAATGGTACTAATAATAAAGGTTTGCATGAATAAAGCCGGAGTCCTTTCAAAACAACGCAAGTCAAACTTTGTCGAACAGGGGATGAACCGTATTCATCAATCAAGTATCATAACATCGGCGAAGCAAGGGATGAACCGTATTCATCAATCCAGTATCATAACATCGGCGAAGCAAGGGATGAACCGTATTCATCAATCAAGTATCATAACATCGGCGAAGCAAGGGATGAACCGTATTCATCAATCAAGTATCATAACATCGGCGAAGCAAGGGATGAACCGTATTCATCAATCAAGTATCATAACATCGGCGAAGCAAGGGATGAACCGTATTCATCAATCAAGTATCATAACATTGGCGAAGCAAGGGATGAACCGTATTCATCATGACAAGGGACTTGTGTTACTTAGGCCCGTAGCCCGATTTAACAAGGACCGTATCCTTTTAAACTTAGTACTGCGAAAGTTTAGAGTCCTCCAGCACAAGGGACTTGTGTTACTTAGGCCCGTAGCCCGATTTAACAAGGACCGTATCCTTTTCAAAGATGGCATCAAACAAGGATTATACTCTTCATATCAAAACAAGAGCTATTCATTCATGCTTAACAAAACACTTTTGTCAAAACAAAGCAAGCAAGATTTATCAAAAACAAGTATAACATAGCTTTATCAATAATACCACTCACATAGTTTTCCACGGGTGTAGGCTCAAAGCAAATATCAAGGACCTCAAATCTTGAATCCAACGGTTCAAACCACGAAGCTCAAGCTTGGAAGACTTACTCACACTCAAGAGCTTCTCTTCCTCCCCTCTAGAGCTTCTCTCTCCAAAAACAAAGATTGAGACCAAAAATGATTTGTTTCTAGGTCTGCCGGCTGTCTTAACAACTAGCTCGGACACGTGGCGTTATCGGGTTGGTTCAACTCAAAAAGGTGATTGATAGATAAGACAAGTCTCTGACAAAGCGTATGCAGCAAGCTCGGGTAAGGCACAACAGCAAGAAATGACATCGGCTCAAATCAAAGCTTCGGCAACCGGATGACAAAACATCGGCTAGGGAGGACGACACTTGACTAAGCTGTGCCACACCTTGGCCGGGGTGTGCCACATCTCGGCCTAGGCCATACCTGCCCAAGGACAAGGTTCAGCAAGTGCAAAAACATCTCGGCAACAAGCCCGAGGTGAAGATAGGGGTCGACCAAGGTCTCAAAACAGTTCTAAGTACAAAGGTTCAAAGGCGAACTAAGCTCAAGATGACTTCGGCCACACACACACCGAACAAGGAACAAAACTACTCAAGCAATACAAACAAAACAGGGCAAGCAGAAATCCTTCCAATTAACACATCAAGGCAAGATCATGCAGGAATGTATGCAAGTATGACAAGAGTAAGGTGAGGGTCGCTACAGGAAGGTCATGAATTGAGCACCCTCAATCACCCGATCAAAGATTGGCCTCTACTAATCATGATATGACTTTTATCAACATTATGTGCTCTTATTCCGGTTATTATGCTAGCATTATTACGTAATGCACACAAGCAAGTATAGACTAGTTTGCTCGAATTGGAACAATTCAATTTCATGTTTGTTTTGTGAAAAGGGTTTGATTTTGCCACCTCAATTGGACTTAAAGTTTGTGAATTTTCCATTCAACAAAGTGGGCTTAAAGCTATGAATTTGCCACTAGACATAGTAGGCTTAAACGAACATTCGTTGAATTGTTCCAATTCAAACAATAAGCCTTCATCCACAGGCATTCAAGCAGTTATAACAATTAAGCATTTAGTCTCATGGAAAGCATGCTAAACATGGCAATCACTCACACTCATGCAAGTATGCTAAAGCACTAAAAACTCACCTAGTACTCCAAGCTAAGATAAAACAAAAAAGTAAGAAAAATGCATGATTCCTAACTATACAAAATATCTAATGCAACACATGCGATAAGCAATTAATAGGCTCGACTACTAATATGGCATATGAATCGATTTGATAACATGCGGTCTAAGCACGTAGTCAAAGAAGTATTAAAATGACAATGCAGTTTGAATGATGCGCCGAGCCTCGGTGCATGCATTCCAAAATGAATGAATGCAAGCATAAGGTATGCTAATTAAACATGATGTCCTTAATCCAACTATCAAAAGCGGATAAATAAAATGGAGAAAGACGTGGGGTTAGAAGACATACACATTATTACATTACGCTCTCACGAAGGAGAGTCCAAATGAATAAGCTAACTAGCTAACTAAGCTAATTATTACAAAACTTGGACGAATAATTAACTAACTATCTTAGCTAATTGATTAAGAATTTAACTAGGCTAAACTAATTAAATATTACAACACAAACTAATTTAATTAATCTAAACTAATTAAATGAGTAAACTAATTAGCTACAACTAATTAAGCTAATTTAAATATTATAACACAAACTAATTAACTACAACTAATCAATTTACAACAAACGCCTAATTAAATGCTAATTTAAACTAATTAAGTAGCTAACTAGTCCCGGGAAGTGAGGGAGGCCCATGCATGCTCGGTTTTCACCCGAAGAACATCCGTTGTCTGCCCTCGAAAGCCTCTGTTTGCACAACCCTTGCACTGTCTCCTTCTCCAGATCAACTCTGTCATGCTTCACAAGTACGCTGCCCAAAATTCATTGGTGGCCGGCCGACCACCATTGAGGGGTTGCCGTCTAACACTGATGGCCTGTCGGCCAGTAATAGTGGCCGGTCGGCCACTGATGACTCATATTTTCTTGTTGCAACAGAGAGCAAACAGGGCAAAAAGAGAGAATTCTTATAGGTTGTATGTACTGTGTATCTCTTCTTATCATCAAAACATCTGAAAGGAGTAATACACTTGGTTGCAATCCCATCAATCAAGCAATTTCATTGCAAAATGACCAAAGAACCAAAATGTACAAGTTAATAAATGCACAAATAAGACCAAAAAGGCCATCACTCTATCATGCATGATCAAGGGTGCTAGAGACTTTGAAAACGTAATACATTTCATCACTTTGAGTATTAAATGCCCCAATTTTCCTTGTGTTCAATTAATGTCCGATTGAACACATCAAAACAAAACCAATTTCTTATCTTGCACACTTTTAGTTTCAACTTGTTTACACATTTTAATTACCTTTCCATTCATTAATTAAGTCAATTGGTGAGAAGTCCTCTAAAGGGAAGGAAGTGTCAAACAAGGGGTAGTTTAGGACAAGAGAGATATCATGCCATTGGTAATGAACCCCTAAAAGAGGATTAAATCATTAAGCAATGAACCTCAATCTCAAGCTTAAACTATCCTAAGGTTGAAACAACCCTCAAAGCAAATAAAGAGTAAAGAAATGAGGGAGATTGCAGAGATTATAAGTATTAAAATGAAATGAGAAAAGCACCAAAACATGCAATCAACTCAAACAAGTGATGCCTAAAGGCCTAAAACACTAAGCTTATGAGGACTATTACACTAGAGGCAAGCAAAACAAGACTCAAATGCAATAAAAACCCAAAAATAGAGACAAAATAGTCTAAAATAAAGCCTAAAACATGCTGGAATTAAGCTACAAAAGGCTAGAAAATAAAGCTAATACATGGAGCTAACTAGGCTAGCAAACAAGACACAAGGAGGGGAGGCTAAACCCTATAATTTTGGACTTAAAAACTTGATTTTTCCTATTAAAAATACTCTGGAATTCAATGCCAAAAAGCCCAAGAAAGATAGTTTGAAAGTGGGAAACAAAGGTGAAAAAGCCTTAAAAGCAAGAAATAAAGAAAGGTGAGACACCCCCCTAACCTTAAATAGCCTAAAACACCAATATTAGCCCACAAAAACAGAGGTTTTTACAGCTCAAAAACAACCCAAAAACAGTTTGAAAAGATTGGAAAACAAGTATACTAAAGCAAAGTAAAGAGGCAAATGTTATACCTTTTGAAGCAAAGCTCAATCTTAGGCACTAACTCAAGCCAAAGCCACTTTCAAGAGCTCCAAGAAGGCTTCAAGGAACTTCAGCTCAAAGATGATCAACTTTGGTTAAGGTAGTGTATGCAAAATGTCACGCTCCAAAATTCGGACAATTAAATATTAAATTAGGACTAAACCCCAATAACATTCCATCATCCAAATCTTTGGGGTGAAACAAAACTAAAGGCCAACCAAAACATCCACCATAATTCCATAACTAACCAATACCTCAACATTAAAGTAACAATAACTTAAATAATGTACGGTTACAAACCATTCTAAATTATTCCAATACTAAAGTCATACAGAGAATAATAAATACATAGACTAATATCAATCATAAGCTCAATAAAACAAAAGAAGTCCAAATGACAGGTCCAATACTATCGTAAATCCATGTCACCACCGTAGCCCCAAAGGAAGCTCAACTGCGCTCAAACAGAACGCACCCGAGTTGCCAAACAAAAAGGGTCAGTATACAGGTATACTGGTATGAGTACAAGATTTAACACCCACGTGTCCACCAGACACGAACAAAAATATATTAAATTCTTATTACGAGACAAAACAAGTAGTTCCAACCGCACCGAGACGAATGGGTAGTTTCTCGAGATACGGTGGCATTTAGTTTCTTGTCCATACACAACGAAATATAAATTGATCATAAAATAGACAAAATAGTAATAAAAATATGGTGGGTCAGCCCTGCATAAAAAAGTTAGTAAGACCCACCATCCTGCAAAAAAAAATAAAGTTAGTATAATTTAATCATAAGTAACTTGCTGAATAAGTATAAAAATACACCGTTTCTTGCGTAAATAATTTGAATTGACCAAAACTCAAAGAAATAAGGTTGTACATAATTAAATTTCCTAAAAGACTACGCGAACGAATTTAACAGAAACTGAATAGGTTAAGAGAAAAACTTGATCTAAAAATCTAGACGGAATTCAATAGAAAAATCTGAAGCTGAAAACGAACAAAAACTGCCCTAAGATGATTTTGTTTCGAAAAATTTCAAAACATGAAAAGTGTGCAGAATAATGTTTTACTTCAGTTTACGCGAAACCAATAAAAATGAGCTCGTTTCGTGGGTTAAAACAACCTATAAAATCTGCATTACCAAAATGAATTAAACCGACAATAACCAAAGTTATCCGATTATAAGTTCTAATCGATCTTTTTAATAAAAAGCTACAACACAAAAGTTGTCCAAAATCACGTATACATGCCTCTGCTCAAATTTCATAATTTATTGAAATCGATTACTATTTTTCAAGATATACAAATCAATAAACTCATAATTAAATTTTGTACCGTAACTCCACCACTTCAGCTCTCCCCTTCCGGCCTACACATATATCCCATGTGCCTCCCATATACCTAACACCGCTCCGAAGGCAAACTTGCACGGGGATATCGTCTCGAGTTTGACTCACACTCCCCGGATGGTTAGCATATACGTACGCGCGCAAATGAAAGCAATCGTCTACTCATGAGAACGAGGCAACAATATATATATACACAACATCTCACACATAAGAATAAACATAACAATGCCGAGCCTAAGGCATTCAAATAAATCTCATAATCCTCACTTTTTTTATACACTCTTTCTCACCATCACTCAAATAAAACAACAATCCATGGAGTCATGGTGGAGTATAAGGAATTTATTTTTAGGTTCTTAATTAATTTTAATTTCATATAACCATGTTAATTTTAGTTTCATATAACCATGAAAGTGATTACAACCATAAAATAAATCCAAATAAAAACCCTAAATTTGACATAACAACTAATCAAAATAATTAAATTCAATCAATAAAAACCCTCAACCTTACATACACAACTAAACAAAATAATTAAAATCAGTCAATTATCTAAGAACCCTAAACTTTACATACACCACTAGTCAAAATAATTAAAATTAATCTCTCATCTTTATGTAAACACAAAATCAAACTAATATCAAACAAATAGATAAAAATAAGAATTAAACATAAATCAAGGGAAGTGGGTTTTGTACTCACAATACTTTATTGAAGATCAAAGAATATTTAGAAACTACTAGAGTCACCAAAACAAAACTCTTTCCTTTTCTTCCCTCTCCTCTTTTTTCCTTGCTGCCGCCCCTTTCTTTGTCTTCTTTGATTTCTCTCTCTCTCTCTCTCTCCCTCTCTCTCACAACTTGGTCTCTTTCTTTTTCTTTTGATCTCCTAAACCTAGTTGAATACTTATATGTTATTATATATATAATAACCTAAGAGCTAGTATAACCTAATAATCTTATACTATAAACCTAAATCTCAATATTTAATAGCTTAATAAACTATAATATGCAGTAAAATTTATTAATTACAACATTAAATGCCTTAGATATCACATTAAACCTTATGTAACTACCCAATTAATAATTACATCATTAAATCCATTAAATATCACATTAAATCTCATGTGACCACACAATTAATAAAGTCAAAAATAAAATAAGGTAATAATAACCATAATAATAATAAATAATGACTAAAGAAAATTAGGGTCGCTACAATATACACACCTCAAAAGAATCTCGTCCCGAGATTCGATAGAAAAGAGTACTAAACAAAAAGTTCTGGATACATATGCCGAACTTTCTCTTCTAACTCCCAGGTAATATCGTTCTCATCTTCGCTCCATTGCACTTTCACCAAGTTCACTTTCTTGCGCCGCAACTGCTTTACATCCCGATCTAGAATAGTAATCGGTCACACCACATACGTTAGATCATCACTACTCTCCAACACTTCTGGTGATACTACTTGGGAAGGGTCTTGTATACACTTCCGCAATAAAGATACATGGAACACATTGGGAATCATAGCTAAAGCAGGTGGTAGAGCTAATTTGTAAGCCACATTACCAATCCTCTCAATGATCTCATATGGTCCCATAAATCTAGGTGCTAACTTTCCCTTCTTTCCGAACCGCATAATACCCTTCATCGGCGAGACCTTCAAAAACACGAAATCTCCAACATTCAACTCAATCCCCTTACGTATTCTATCAGTGTAACTCTTTTAACAACTCTGTGCAGTCTTAATACGTTCCCGAATAATATTTACCTTCTCCGTAGTCTCCCTCACCAACTCTGGCCCTAACAACGGTGCATCTCCTACCTCCATCCAACAAGCAGGTGATCGACATGGCCTCCCATACAAAGCCTCAAAAGGTGCCATCCCGATACTGAAGTGATAGCTATTATTATAAGCAAACTCCACCAATGGCAAGTGTTCTTCCCAACTACCACCAAGATCGAGGACACAAGCTCTCAACATATCCTCCAAGATCTGATTTACCCGCTCAGTTTGCCCATCTGTCTGAGGATGATAACCCTTGCTCAGGTCTAACCTAGCACCCAAAGTATATTAAAAACTCTCCCAAAACTCTTCCACAAACAACGGATCACGATCCAAAACTATAGAAACGAGTGCGCCATGAAGTCGCACCACTTTTCGAATATATAGCCTAGCCAGTTTATCTGCAATTCGGTGAACACTGATAGGACTAAAATGAGCAGACTTTGTGAGTCGATCCACTATCACCCAAATAGATTCATTGCCTCACTTAGACCGTGGCAATCCATCCACGCAATCCATAGAGGTGCACTCCCATTTCCAAGTAGGGATGTCAAGAGGCTGCAACAGTCCAAACGGTCGTTGGTGTTCTGCCTTAACCTGTTGGCACACATAACATCGGGAAACATACTCTCCTACGTCCTTCTTCATACCTTCCCACCAAAACGTTCTCTTCAGGTTATGATACATCTTAGTCCCACCAAGGTGAATGGTATATCGGGACCTATGGGCATCATCCATAATCTCTTTCCTCAATTCAACAATGTTAGGTACACACAACCTGCCCTTGAATCGCAATCCCCCATCTGAGTCCACAGACCAATCAGTAAGACAATCATCGATCAAATCCACTACAAGGTCATCGAGCTTGCTAACGAAAAACCCATCTAAATTCTATAGCTGACGAGCTTTACCCAGTAACGTCGGTTGCACGGTCAAACTACCAATGTATGCCTTCTTCTCACACTCTATTGGTTGAACATCATGCGTCGAAATTAACTCCAAGGACTTCCATTCTTGAATCATCAAAGAAGCCATAATCTCATGTTGTCGACTAAGTGCATCAGCGACTACATTTCCTTTCCCTGGATGGTAAAGGATCTCGAAATCATAACTACTGATAAATTCAACCCACCTTTGTTGCCTCATGTTCAACTCTTTTTGAGAAAAGAGATATTTAAGGCTCTTGTGATTTGTGTACAATTCAAAGTGTTCCCCAAACAAGTAGTGTCGCCGCACTTTCAACGTAAAAACAACCGCTGCCAACTCTAAGTCTTGAGTAGGGTATCATCTCTCATGAGGTTTTAGCTGTCGAGAAGCATAAGATACAATCTTCTGATGCTGCATCAATACACATCCCAACCCTGTTCCACTCGCATCAATAAACACTACTAACTTTTCCCCTTGTACCGGTATAGTTAACACCGGTGCTGTAGTCAACCGCTGCTTTAACTCATGGAAAGCTTTCTCACAATCATCTGTCCATACAAACTTCATATTCTTGCGGGTCAACTTGGTCATGGGTATTGCAATAGTGGAAAACTTCTCTATAAATCTCCTGTAACAACCAGCTAGTCCTAAAAAAAATTCTCACCTCTGTAGGGTTCGTGGGCTGCTTCCATTCTTTGACCGCAATAACTTTTTCAGGATCCACCGCTATCCCCTGATTGGATACAACATGTCCCAAAAATCGAAGTTCTTTCTCCCAAAAGTGACACTTACTGAACTTCGCGTATAATTGTTGCTCCCTTAAAGTCTGCAATACAACTTTCAAGTGTTCTCTGTGTTCCTCCTCATTCTTAGAATACATCAGGATATCATCTATGAAGATAATCACAAACTTATCTAGATATGGTTGAAAAATTCTGTTCATCAAGTCCATGAAATAGGCAGGAGCATTGGTCAAACCAAAAGGCATTACAAGAAATTCGTACAACCCATATCGGGTCCAAAAAGCAGTTAGCGATATACTTTCCTCTGACACACCCATCTGATGGTAACCCGTTCTGAGATCAAATTGAGAGAAAATGGCTGCCCCCTTCAATTGATTAAACAAGTCATCAATTCTAGGTAGCGGATACTTGTTCTTGATAGTCATCTTGTTGAGCTCTCTGTAATCTATACATATACGAAGAGTGCCATCTTCTTGGAGACAAAGATCGCAGGTGCTCCCCACGGGGAGTTACTTGAACGAATGAACCCTTTCTGAAGCATCTCTTCCAGCTGCTTTTTCATCTCCACAAGCTCTTTAGGTGTCATTCTGTATGTCGCCTTAGAAATTGGTGTAGTTCCTGGCACTAGGTCAATGCGAAATTCTACTACCCGTCGAGGAGGAGGTCCAGGTATCTCCTGAAATACATCTTCAAACTCAAGCACCACATCTACCTCACTAATATCCTGCTTAGAAATTTCTACCGAGCACAGAAAACTCGTCATCACCGACTCTTCTCCATCGCTAGAAGTATGGGTAAGCCGTGGCATACCAGGAATATCTATATTTACAGTCCTTCCAGCACAATCTAGAGTTACAAAGTGTTTTTGCAGCCAATCCATACCCAAAATAATTGTAAACCCCTCAAACCCTAAAACAATTAGGTCCGCACACAAGACTTTGCCCGCAAAGTCAATCTCAAAATCTTTACACATCTCATAAAGAGTAACTGCCCCTCTTAAAGGGGTCTCAACACGAATAGGTCTAGACAATGAGGTAGTTACAAGGTGTTCTCTTTCTACAAACTGCCTAGATATAAAAGAATAAGAGGTACCAGTATCAAAAAGCACTCTAATGGGTTCTTAAATAAATAAAAAAATAAAGATACCTTACAGCCATCACCTTCAAGTTAAACATACAAAAAGAATTCGTTCAAAACTACTTAGAATAAACTCA
Source organism: Camellia sinensis (assembly GCF_055761805.1). Lineage (NCBI taxonomy): Eukaryota > Viridiplantae > Streptophyta > Magnoliopsida > Ericales > Theaceae > Camellia > Camellia sinensis. The sequence goes on along the minus strand of NC_138961.1, from coordinate 239,329,474 downwards.
ACCACCAAACTAAACTAGCTAACCCATGTTTCCACAATCCGAGGATCACCTAAACTCTCACAAGTCTAGGGTAATCTAGAGCTCTGATACCAAACTGTCACGCCCCAAAATTCGGACAATTAAATATTAAATTAGGACTAAACCCCAACAACATTCCATCATTCAAATCTTTGGGGTGAAACAAAACTAAAGGCCAACCAAAACATCCACCATAATTCCATAACTAACCAATACCTCAACATTAAAGTAAGAATAACTTAAATAATGTACGGTTACAAACCATTCTAAATTATTCCAATACTAAAGTCATACAGAGAATAATAAATACATAGACTAATATCAATCTTAAGCTCAATAAAACAAAAGAAGTCCAAACGACAGGTCCAACACTATCGTAAATCCACGTCACCACCGTAGCCCCAACTAATCCTGCAAAGGAAGCTCAGTTGTGCTTAAACAGAACGCACCCGAGTTGCCAAGAGACAAAACGGGTCAGTATACAGGTATACTAGTATGAGTACAAGATTTAACACCCACGTGTCCACCAGACACAAACAAAAATACATTAAATTCTTATTACGAGACAAGACAAGTAGTTCCAACCGCACCGAGACGAATGAGTAGTTTCTCGAGATACGGTGGCATTTTGTTTCTTGTCCGTACACAACGAAATATAAATTGATCATAAAATAGACAAAATAGTAATAAAAATATAGTGGGTCAGCCCTGCATAAAAAAGTTAGTAAGACCCACCATCCTGCAAAAAAAAATAAAGTTAGTATAATTTAATCATAAGTAACTTGCTGAATAAGTATAAAAATACACCGTTTCTTGTGTAAATAATTTGAATTGACCAAAACTCAAAGAAATAAAGTGGTACATAATCAAATTTCCTAAAAGACAATGCGAACGAATTTAACAGAAACTGAACAGGTTAAGAGAAAAACTTGATCTAAAAATCTAGACGGAATTCAATAGAAAAATCTGAAGCTGAAAACGAACAAAAACTGCCCTAAGATGATTTTTTTTCAAAAAAGTTCAAAACATGAAAAGTGTGTAAAATAATGTTTTACTTCAGTTTACGCGAAATCAATAAAAATAAGCTCGTTTCGTGGGTTAAAACAACTTCTAAAATCTGCATTACCAAAACGAATCAAACCGACAATAACCAAAGTTATCCGATTAAAAGTTTTAATTGATCTTTTTAATAAAAAGCTACAACACAAAAGTTGTCCAAAATCACGTATACATGCCTCTGCTCAAATTTCGTAATTTATTGAGGTCGATTACTATTTTTCAAGATGTACAAATCAATAAACTCATAATTAAATTTTTGTACCTTAACTCCACCACTTCGGCTCTCCTCTTCCGGCCTACACATATATCCCATGTGCCTCCCGTATACCTAACACCGCTCCGAAGGCAAACTTGCACGGGGATATCATCCTGAGTTTGACTCACACTCCCTAAATGGTTAGCATATACGTACGCATGCAAATCAAAGCACTCGTCTACTCATGAGAACGAGGCAACAATATATATACACAACATCTCACACATGAGAATAAACATAACAATGCCGAGCCTAAGGCATTCAAATAAATCTCATAATCCTCACTTTTTTTATACACTCTTTCTCACCATCACTCAAATAAAACAACAATCCATGGAGTCATGGTGGAGTATAAGGAATTTATCTATAGGTTCTTAATTAATTTTAATTTCATATAACCATATTAATTTTAGTTTCATATAACCATGAAAGTGATTACAACCATAAAATAAATCCATATAAAAATCCTAAATCTGACATAACAACTAATCAAAATAATTAATTCAATCAATAAAAACCCTCAACCTTACATACACAACTAAACAAAATAATTAAAATCAGTCTATTATCTAAGAACCCTAAACTTTACATACACCACTAGTCAAAATAATTAAAATTAATCTCTCATCTTTATGTAAACACAAAATCAAACTAATATCAAACAAATAGATAAAAATAAGAATTAAACATAAATCAAGGGAAGTGGGTTTTGTACTTACAATACTTTATTGAAGATCAAAGAATATTTAAAAACTACTAGAGTCACCAAAACAAAACTCTAATCTTTCCTTTTCTTCCCTATCCTCTTTTTTCCTTGCTACCGCCCCTTTCTTTGTCTTCTTTGATTTCTCTCTCTCTCTCTCTCAACTTGGTCTCTCTCTTTTCCTTTTGATCTCCTAAACCTAGTTGAATACTTCTATGTTATTATATATATAATAACCTAAGAGCTAGTATAACCTAATAATCTTATACTATAAACCTAAATCTCAATATATAATACCTTAATAAACTATAATATGCAGTAAAATTAATTAATTACAACATTAAATGTCTTAGATATCACATTAAACCTTATGTAACCACCCAATTAATAATTACATCATTAAATTCATTAAATATCACATTAAATCCCATGTGACCACACAATTAATAAAGTCAAAAATAAAATAAGATAATAATAACCATAATAATAATAAATAATGACTAAAGAAAATTAGGGTCGCTACACAAAAGTGTAGTGTAACTAGGCAGGTGTGTACAAATTTGCAAGAGAGAGAGAAATGAAGAGAGATTTTTGTTCCAAATTTTCTAACCTTCAAAAATGGGGGAGGAGACCCCATATATATAGATAAATAAGCATTTGGCTGAGAAAAATCCATCCATGCATGTGTACGGAGATAAAACCAATTGTGCCAACAGTTGGAACAACTGTCAACAAAATATCTGAAAAAAGACACTAATGGCCAGCAGGCTCAAATGGTGGTCGGCAGCCTCAATTGGTGGCCGGCCGGCCACCAGGGGTTGCAGGCTTGAAGGTTTAAGGTTTTGGGCTTGAAACACTAAGGTTTTGGTCTAAAACAAGGCACATGATGGACAGGACTTGAAGGTTCAAAGACAGGGCACTCTGCCGAGGACTTCGAGCACTAAAACGAGCATAAAAAGTGATAATCATCGAGTGCACGAGCGATGACGTCCAAGTCTTGGGGACGGTCAAAAATGGGGTGTCTACAGCAGCCTCAGATGAAAGAATGATAACTTATGTCAAGAAAGTTGTTAGACTGTTAGCATTGTTCCAGGATTGCCGGCTACAACAGGTTAGCCAAGATGATAACAGCTATGCCGATGCCTTGGCTAACCTGGCTAGTGCAATGAAATCAAGAAAGGCAAGGGCAATAATGGTTAATTATTTTTCAGGCTTGTGTGGAACCACTAATCACAGAGTACGAAGCAATGTGTGTGGAGATGGGACCAAGTTAGGTGGATGCAATAGTGATGTTTCAAAGGGATGACAAGCTGCCGGACGACCGAAAAGAGGCACATAAGACCAGGTTGAAATCGACCAGGTTCAGCCTGACAGCAGATGGCCATCTTTATAGGAGATCCTTCACTGGTCCCCTTTTGAGATGTGTTCATCCCACCCAAGTTGAAGAATTCTTGTATGAAATACATGAAGGAGTATGTGGAAGCCATACTAGGGACAGATCACTTGCTCATAGGGCCATTACTTAGGGGTACTGGTGGCCTTAGATGCAGAAGGATGCTGAAGCCTACGTTAGAAAGTGCGAGAAGTGTCAAAGATTTACACATTTGATACATCAACCAAAAACATTTGCCTAGTGGGGGCATGGACCTTGTTGGAAAATTGCCCCAAGCAACTGGGCAAAGTAAGTTTCCACTGGTAGTAACTGATACTTCACAAAGTGGGTAGAAGTTGAACCCCTTGCGAAAATTCAAGATATTTATGTGAAGAACTTCATATGGAAAAACATCATCACCAGGTTCGGGATCCCAAGGGAAATAATAGCAGATAATAGTACACAGTTTGATAGTAAGCTAATCAAAAACTTCTGTGCAATGTACAAAATCAAGAACTACTACTCTACTCCAAGTTTCCCTCAGAGCAATGGTCAGACAGAAGCATCCAATAAAACTATCTTGGATGGGATTAAAAAGAGGCTGGACGCAGCAAAGGGAAAATGGGTAAAAGAGGTTCTTAATGTACTCTGGGCATATCGGACTACGTCGAGAAGATCAACTAGGGAGTCTCCATTTTCCATGGCTTATGGCACTAAAGCAGTTATCCTACTGGAAGTCGGCATCCCAGGGATCAGAACGCAGGGAGTAAAGAATGGGACTAATGAGACATTTCTGGGCCGAGATCTGGACCTGCTAGAGGAAAAGAGAAAGGGAGTAACAATTCGGTTGGGGGCATACCAGTAACAACTTGCTAGGGCTTACAATAAGAAGGTCAACCAAAGAGAGTTTAAGGTTGGGGACCTCGTCCTAAGAAAGGTTGTTGGCAACAAAAAGGATCCCAGGGAGGGAAGACTTGGCCCAAACTAAGAGAGGCCTTATAGAATCACCTCGGTTGCTGGCAATGGGGCATATCGGCTTGAAGACACTGATGGCAAAGAGTTGGCAAGACCCTGAAACACTTGTAACTTGAAGTTTTTTTATCATTAGCTTTTGTTTTTTTGAAAGTTTATGCCATAATTTCATTAGCCGAAGTAATAAACTTATGCGAGAGGACTGACCAGTCCTATGACGATGTGTATGATTGAAGCATGACAAATAACTTAGACTTATTATATGGCAGAGTTGAATTATACTTGCATATAATAGAGTTGAACTAAGTTGGCGATGTTTCTGAATGAAACATGACGAATAACTTAGACTTATTATATGGCAGAGTTGAATTATACTTGCATATAATAGAGTTGAACTAAGTTGAGTTAATTTAGGCATGCCATGTCAGCAGGGTTAAACTCAGAGTGGAGCTCAATGTGGTTTCGTCGGATTAACAGAGAAACCAAGGTTGAACACCTCAGCTTGTCTTTGTTTGAATCTGACTTCGGCGAAAGACTATAAATGCATAATGTGAACTTAAGTGGAACTTAGATTCACATTAGAGGGCAGAGAGCTAGAATGCTAAATAAACTTAAGAGTTTGGGACTTGTTGAAATTTCAAAAAAATTTACAAGTCAAAGTTAGCCGAGGTAATAATAAAAGAAGTATCCGAGGTACTTATTACCTGAGATAACCAACCAGGTTGCCAAGCTTGGAAGGGTTAAAAGGGTGAAGTCTTCATGGAAAACAGTAAGTGGAAGTGAAGAAGCAAGTATACTAAATAAAGTTTAAAGAAACAACACTTGTAAAAATGTTTTGAGACATTTTTTAGTATAAGGCATCCCAGTTGTAAGCCGAGACAAAAAGTCAAGGAATATTCGAGGTACTTTATCCCGAAGTGATTGCACAGTTAAGGTGTACTTTGAAGAAGTAGGAAAATATTCTAAGTATGAAGAAACATACAAACATGCAAAGGAAAGTATGCATTCATAGAAAAAACTATGTCAAAGTTAAAGGCACTTCGGCCTGACCAAGAAAACTACTTGTTCAAATTACAAACGGGCACATCGGCCAAAAGAAAAGCTCAGATAGTAAAATATTATGACTGTTCAAAAGTAAGAAGAAATGGTATAAAAAGGGAAAGATCCTAAGTTCATTCATCTCCGACATTTTCCACAGTCTGCCCTGCCTCGGCAACTGGCATTGAGTCAGCCTCGGCAGACAGCTGGACAGACCTTTCGGCTTAGACCTCGGCATCAATCTCACGCAGGGTCTCATCCAAGCTCTTGTTGGCAGTCTTAATCTCGGCCTCTAAAGTGGTCTTCTGAACCTCCTCTTCATCCTAAGTCAAGTCTAGGACTTGCTCATTCAGAGTTGGGGATTTGGCCCCAGAAGAACCTTCGGCACCGGTTTCAACCTCGGCTTCTTCATCTTCCTCAGCATCATCCTCAGACTGGCTTGGAGCGGGATGGAATCGCATAACAAGTCGACTTTCGTCCCAGGGGGCGAGTCGTCAGGGATGACCAACTCCTTCAAAGCAGCTATACAACCAATTGTGTAACTCCTGTTGCATGCCTGTTTGACTTACTTTTTATACTCACCACGGACGTCGGATGCCCCTTCAGCATAGGCCTTCTCATCCGTCTCCTTTATTTCGGACGCCTTGGTGGCAAACACCGCTTACAGCTCTGTTTGCGCTTGGGCCTTTTTTTATTTGGCTTCTTTTGCCTCGGTCTGGGCTACCTCAGTAACATTTTCTGTTTCCTCGGCGCGATCCTCGACTTTGCTCTGGGCCTGTTGGGCAACTTTCGCCTGGTCTTGTAAACTTTGAATACAAGCATCGGCCTTGTTTAAGGAAGACATGAACTTGGTTGCCTCCTTGGTTTTGTTGGCCAACTCTTTCTTGAACTCTTCTGTTTTTACTGCCAGGGAGTGACCCTGTTGGATGGCCTGCAAGAAGATAAAGGAAATTCGTTAAGTATGGAAATCATTGTTGAAACTAGGTTACAGATTACAAAAATACTACAAACTTACCAAAACGCAATGTTGCATCATCATTACATAGTTTTCGTACTCGGAGAGCTCGGCCATCCGATTAATGTCAGCCGGGAGGAGAACGCCGATGGAAAGGGCGGCACCGACTTCTAGACTGTTAAGGGCACTGTCTCCGGCTAAAAGAGGTCGGTCTCCGACCTTAACGGATGGGGTCCAAGGCTCGTCCACACGAAAAATAGAAGGCTCGGGCTCAAAAGACCCCCCGGACTTCGGCTTCTTAGAATTTGGTTGGTCAGATGCCTCGGCCTCGGCAGGCCTCTTCTCGACAGATACGGACTTCTCTATTTCAGCCAAATTTGAAATTGACACTGTGTCCTCTGATTCCACTTCAGTGGCACTAGGTTTGGCCTTGGCTCTTTTTACCCTTTTTGCCTTGGGTTTTGGTTGAGATTGGGAAGGAGATGAGGAATGGACCGACACCACATTGGGAATGTCGGCAAGCAGGTCGTCCAGAATGATTTTTGTGTGGCCCATTTCTTCGGCGGTGGCTGCAACAGTGACCTTGGAGCCAAAGCAGATTACTGGAAGGGCTATTGGAGGGTTAGCAACATGGTAAGCTGATGCCTCAGATTCTCGGCGTTGGCGACTGCGAGTTCTGCCGGCAGCAGCAGAAATTAGAGCTCGGCGTCGGCGTTGGCGTTGGCGCTAGGATGGAGGAATTAGTTGAAGGGCAGAAGTGGATGGCTGCTCAATTGGGTCAGAGGTGGAGGCTTGATACAGCCTTGGAGATAAAGCTATTGGAAGAGTTGAAGCAGACGAAGGAGTCTTGCTGCGTCTAGGAACGTCGGGCAGAGCTGACTTGTATGTTGGGACATAATTGAGTAGCAGAGGAGCTTTGCACTGGTCTATAGGCAAGCCCAGCAACCTTTTTAGGTCTTTGTTGGAGAAGAAGATTTGGATGGTTGAGGAAGAGCTGTAGAAAGTAGAAAGTAGACATTAGAACAAATAAGGGAGATAAAGTGATAAAGTCTTAAGCAGAGAAGTTTAACACTTAGTTCTTACCCTCATTCTCTTTAAACATCGATCGGCACAGAGGGAAGAGATAAAGATCTTCATCAGGAGCAAATTCCTAATTACCCGAGACAATCAGGTAATCATCTCCAGCACCCTAGTCTGGAAGGTCGGCTATGATTTTGTAGGTAGTGGATCTCGGCTTGAGGTAATAAATGTAGCCTTTTTTCAGACTTTAGGCCACATATGGTGTAACAAAATTGGATGTTGGCTAATGTTATCCTAGCATTTTCTCTGCGGGCTAAAACAATTATACCATTAATGACCCTATATGAGTTTATGGAAAGTTACATGGGATTAAGTTTGTAACAGTGGAGGATTTCCCTAAAAATGATGTCTAATGAAAGCCGAAGTCCACACTCAATGAATGCTACAACAGGAAAGGGCATGGAGTCCCCAATTGGCATGATAGAGTCTTCTTCTCCAGCCAACCTGACCTGAACATCAACTGAAATGGAAAACTCTTGCCTAAAGTACTCCAGCTTGGCAGGGGTGTCTACTCTCCACCTAAACATACCCATGATATTGGCTTAAGGTGTCTAGTGGAAGATCTCAAGAGAAAGGTTGGGGAAACCTCGGTTAAACCTTAAACAAGTATTAGGGACAAGGGTTTTGAAAACTCAAGGAGGGTTGTGTTTCAATTTCTCCTAAGTGTGGTTTCGAGCAATTCCCAAACCTAAAACGACAGAAACAAGAATCAAAGACCAAAGATCTAAAAACAATCAAGAAGAACAGAAAAAGAATATGATTCAAAGTCAAGAAGCATCAAGGACAAATAAAATCCAAGAACATGAAGAATTACAAACGCTGTGTGAGTATGTGAAAACAATGTGTGCAAATCATAAGTAAATGCAATGACAAAACTTCGAGGAACAAGACAGATTCAAGAACAGAGAATGACTCATACTAAACATAGTACAATTACAAAAACGGATATCACTTCCATAGCAATAGAAACGGAGTAGAGCATATGGTAAAACTCAAAAAGACGATAAGTAGAAAAGAAGAAATTGGGGACTTACCGAGTGAAGCTAACGGAAGGGACGCCGGAATGAGTCTCGCTGAAGTCAGACAGCATGAATAATCGAAACCAAACAACGAAATGATCACTGAAGGAGGCGATTGGAGCGGTTGCAGGAGCTTAGAAGCACGAAAATGGAGGTTTGGGAGATGAGAGTTAAAAATAGAAAATTTGAAGGCAAATTAAATTCTCAAAAGTGAAAAGACGAGGAAGTTTTGTCAAAAAAAATGAAAAGGCGACAAACTGTAATGATATGCCTTGGGCGACCTAATAGCACGTGTCAGGTACGAACCAGTGCGAAAAGGACGCGTGACGAAAACAATTCAGAAAAGTCGTGCGTGACAGCTCATGCGCAGATAAAACTCTTAGAGTTCTTGATTTAATAAGGCAACAACCTCGGCTAAAGAACGATCTTGGTTAAAGAACTCAAAGAACTGGGTTTTTTGGTTCTTGGTCGTTGATAAGAGATGAACAGTTGAGTCCTGTGTATTTGAAACCAACAAGTCATGATCTCGGTCGAAAGGAAGAATGAATTTTAGCCGACATAAATATAAATAAGCAATGTAGGTTCTATCACCTCAGATTGCCGAGGTAATAGAATCTAAGGGACAGTTATGGAGACATATTTTGTGAGTGACAGCACGTGGCCAAGGTGACGTCGGAGTGTTAGCCGAGGTGCCTGTAACATGTCCGCGAGGGACCTCGCTACAGTTCGGACTCGATTTGTGTCACGGTTCTTAATCTGAACCAAAGAGTCCAAATCTGGCAAATCGTTTTGAGAAACAGATTTTTGAAAAAGTAGTGCCAAACAAGGACTGCTTTGCCAGATACAAAGTCGCCACCTAAATATTTTAAAATGGGGGGATTTAGGAAACCCTGACTCGGTGCCGAAGGCCACATGTCCGTCATCACCGGAGTTATCTCGGCTCGGGAGCTTGGGTACGATCGGGGAAGGTCAGCTATGAGCACCCCCTTTCGCCCGGTCCGAAGACCGGCCTCTACTAAACGTGATATCCGTATTTGAAAACTTTATGTGTTCTTATTCCGATTATTAGCCTAGAATTACTACGTTATGCGCGCAGCAAACAAGTATAGACCAAGTCGCCTAAATTGGGACAAAACATTTCATGTTTGTTTTGAAAGTGGTTTGCTACTCGTAAGTAGGCTAAAATGCAGGTTTTGCCACCCTCAAGAGGGCTTTTAGAAAAGATGGTTTTGCCACTATCGAGTGGGCTTTAAAATTCACAGTTTTAATGCATTATCCCAATTGAAGCAATTTGACCTCCACCTACAGGCATTCAAACAATTTATCTCATATAAGCACTTAGCCGCATGGTAAGCATACTGTCATGTTAACATTCACACGCATGCGAGATGCTGAAGCATAAATAATTACATTGTACTCCGTGCCAAAACAATAAACTAGTTAGCAAACATGCATGTCCCTAGTTCATGTTATTTTGCCTAATGCAACACATACAAGATGCAATTTTAGTTAGGCTCGGTTAACCTAAATATGGCATACGATATGCAATCAACTGATTCATGTATTCAATTTTGGAATTTGAAAATACGAATGCGGTTAGTATGATGTACCGAGCCCGGTGCATGTCAACAGATGCATGAATGCACGCATGCACATCATAAGGTATGCTAATTTCAAAAATGCCCTAATCTACCATCATAAGCAGGTAAATAAAAGGGAAGAAAGAAATGGGGATTGGAAGACATACACACACTCACCCACACTTATTACATGTTTACCCTCACTCAGAGGGTCCGAATGAATATTACAATCCCATATAATAAACAAATAAAATTATTACAAAAATTCCTAATTTAATTTAAAAGAAAACGGAGCGAAGGAAAGAAAAGGGGTGGCCGCAGGCTCTGCCTCGGGATGCGCGAATGATGTATGCTCGAATCCGTCTCGTCCGGAAAACCCGTACTGTACTCCTGTCGCCTCTGTTTGTACTGCCTTGTCTTTCTGAAAATTACCAAAGTACTGGAGCAAGTTCCTTGCATCCTGCAGAGCACCGCCGGCCGGACAGAATTACCACCGGCACTTCACAACTCCCATCGGCATTGTATTGGATCTATCGGCACTCCAGATAGTGCCGGTCGGCACTAAATTCTGCCGATCGGCAGAAACTTCCTGCAGAAGACAATTTGACAGCAAACAGAGAGCAGACAGTGCATGGTATGGAGTTTTTGGAAACATGTAAGCATGGTCATACCTCTTATCATATTTTGAACTCAAAGAAGCATGACCTTCGATCTTTGAGCCATCAATGGTGCATGATGGCTCAAGGGATCAAATTTGCCACTTAATGTAAGGATGTATGCAACAAACAAAATGAAAACCGAGGCCTTATCAAGTTGGAGTCAAAGGTCCCGATGACCGGGAATCGAGACACATTACACCACTTGAAGTATGAATGGTCCTTGATTCCTACACTTGGTTTGACACCCCAAACCAAGTAAATGCAATGCATGTTATGCTCATAAGGCTCAAATGCACTATGCCACCAAGATACAAAGCACAACAAGCATTATGCAACCGACATGACAAAATGTATGATGCCAAGCATGCAAGGTACAAACATGATGCAAGCATGGACCAAATTGACCATGGGATTGATGTGCTACAAGGCTTAATGGAGCAACCATGCAACAAACATGGAGCAAGCATGCAAGAGGGCTTAAAATGGCAAAGGGGCAGGCCCTCACCCTTCTCAAAACAGTGGCCAAAAGTGCTCAAAATGATGGACAATCAACTCATGTTAACAAGCAAACTTATGGTCCCAAAGTTAAGGCACAAAAAGGAAACATTTCATCCTCATTAACATGACCACTCATGGCATGATTAAAGCAAAGCAAGAACAGAATTTGTGGAATAAAAAGGAAAATTTAAGCCTTTTTCATGTTATACACAAGAGCTAAAACAGTAAACAAAATAGGTAGAAAACCAATGCAAGTTTGGGGAATAAAAAAGAAGATGCTCACCCTTGAAGAACCCTTGAAGAACAAATGGTCTAGCCTCCTTCTTTGGATCAAAACCAGTCCAAAACTCAAGAAACAACTCCTCCAAGTCCCTCAATCTCGGAGTAAGGTGTAATGGTGTGTGTAATGGTGCAAAAGTAAGGTAAAACACACCTTTTGAGCTAAAAAACACACACAAAGGAGGAGAGAGGGGGAGGTATAGAGATAATATGTATCTATATTGCTAAGGGCTGGTTTTTGCTTCTAACTTTCTGACCTAGAACCAAGAGGAAAGCCCCTCTCTTATAGGACTCCCTCTTGCAAAGCTTATACAACAAGCTTGGCTAGAGGGAAATCCCTCCATACACGTGTATGGAGGGGAGAAGAGTTGGTGCCAGCTATCACAGCTGGCACAAAATATCTTCATAAAGTGGATGAACAGTGGTCGGCTACCCAAAAATGCTATTTCGGCAAAAAACAGTGCCGATCGGAAACAAACTATGCCGACCGGCATTAAAATGTGCCGACCGGCAAACAAAAGTGCCGATGATAGAAAAAGACCAGCCGGTGGCCTCCAGCCACTGCTGGTGGTGTGTGGGGATGCCTTACATGGCATTCCCTGCCTCTCAAAGGCAAGATGCAAGTGTTTGGTGCAAAACCAGACACTAAACGGTTGAGTTCGGAGATTCTGAGGCAGGGCACGCGAGCCGAGACCTCCGGGAACTCCAAACGAACACAAACATGGATGATCACCGGGTGTTCAAACGGTGACGTCCAAGTCTTGAGGACGGTCAAAAATGGGGTGTCTACAGTGCCACGTGGCCTGGTCCTGACGTTGAGGTGATCTCAACTAGGCCGAGGTTATCTGTGAAGATATCAGAATCCGAGATGGGCGGATAAAGGACAAGAGTCCTAGAATAGGAAGGATCTCAGTCTGGATAAAGATAAAACTCTTAGGTTGTTTATCCCTATCTAGTTAAGAGTCCAAAATGACCATTGAGCCTGAGTCTATTGAAGTTAGGCCTCTACAGGGATCAGGTTAGTACTCGCTGTAAAAGCAGTGCACCCCCGTGAGTCTGTGGTATGTATGATATACTGTGAGTAGTAAGTTCTTTCTTGTGAATTAAACACAATTAGCTATCTTTGAAAGATATTTGATTACTAACTTGATCGTCGGAGTATCCCCAGTTGGACGAACTATCGCCGGATTCTTATCTTTCTGTGGCAGGTTGTTTAGACTTAATTTAATTGTGAAAATTTTTTAAGAATCGCAAATATTTTTTAAAAAATAAAATAATAAGTAAAAATTTAAGTGCTTGTTGGATTGCTCTTAATGTAGTTATGATAAATGGATGGTGGAGATTCGTTTTACATTTTGGTCAAGTTTTTGACGTTTGCTGGTCTCTCATTCTGAAATGAAAATCCATAAAGCTTAAAAAAAAATGTGGCCTTCTATTATTGGGTTGATTGGTATACTTTACAGTCTCCTCTCAAGCAACATAGCCCGTATTTTTTTATAATACTGGTCTTTGCTATTTTGCTATTGGCAACAGTTCCTGCTCCAAAGCTACACTAAAATCCAAATAATAATAATAATAATAATAATAATAATAATAATGTGGCAGTAGTATTTGAAAATTATACTTTAAAAAAAATATGTATTTGGGAGAGTTACGAGTCGGTTCTATTGATCATATTTATTTATTCTATTGATCATATTTATTTATCTATAAGTTTTACTTATTTTTCACTTATCAATATTTCAAAAGAGTGTTGGTGCAAAATATGCATTTTAAGATTTATATAGGATTGGCTCGTAATTTTTATCCAAATTGTTGGGTAAGTCACTTTAATGAACTTTTTGATTTGAAATGAATGGATACATTTTGTTATCTTATTTTGTATAGATTTTTTTTCTATTTTTTTATGATATGATATTTTCCCTATTATGAAAAAATAGAAAGGGTGAGAGACCCAAAAAAGAAAAGAAAGGTGAAAGAAAAAGAGATTGCTTTTCAATGTCTCATTGAATGATGAAGAAAACAAAAAAATGTCTCCTTTGGAATGGAAATAAAACAAAAGGCCACTCTTGAGCTTCGCTTTTCTTTTTTTATTATTTATTATTGTTTTTGTGCATCTCATGTCAATGATGATGGGCTCGGCACCACCAATTGGGGTGCTTGGTTTGGCATCGTTTTTATTTTTTATTTATAAATTTTGAAAACCAAATAATGCAAATATTAAAAACAATCATTGTTTTCATACTGTTTTTAGTTTTGTGCAAAAATAAATTTCAAAATTTAAATAATTTTTTTTTAATGTTTCCTTAATAGTGTCATTTCTACCAATTGGTTGACATATGTTATTTATATTTGTATATCTCCATTATCTCATACACTGTACAGTTGTTCTGGCAAGAAAGCTTAGAACCCTGTACAAATATTGTCACAGTCCAAGTGTTCTATTGTTTGAATTCTGATCCAAGTGTCGGTACCACAGCTTTGATCACCCATGCGTCAATGTGAGTGTTATTGTTCTAATAAATTGATGTGGCATTCAGTGATTAAATGTTAAAATAGGGCATTTAGTGATATGGATGGGAGTTATTTCCCAATAACAGATAGAGTCGCATTCAAAATAAATTTTACAGCTAACTATTATATTTTTTTGTGAAACATTCTATGTTCTTAGCATAGTTTTAAATCGCGATATCGGCTGACGTAACGGTATCGATTGCGGAGTATCGGTATCGATAGTATCGGCCGGTACGTATCGGGAATCGAGTATCGCGACTGTGAAATTTTAAAAATCATTAGCAATCCCTCTAAAACTAAATTTTATGCATTTTTTTGACTCTTTTAACTTTAATTTGCTACATCTTAATCAAAATTTCGTTATGTAGGAACATTTTTGACTCATTTTTAACTAAATGATATGTATTTATTTTTGACATATGTTAAACTTTTAATAAAGAAATTGATTTGAATATTTATTTTTTCTTTTACTGAGAAAAAAAAAATATATATATATATATTAATATAAATAGAGGTTTAATACAAATGGTGATTGTATATATATATTTTTTAATACAAATGGTGATTGTATAAATATATCAAAATTTCCACTTCAATCTCAGACTTTCATACCATAATACAACCATCTCTCTCTCTCACACTCAAAATATTGACCAGAAGTTGCAGAAGAAAAACAGGTGAATTTCATCAAGAAGAAAAAAAAAACCACGCACCTTCAGGTGAATTTCGGAAGTGACTTTGGCCAAACCTTGGCACCTTCAGCTTTAAATCACCTTCAGCTTTAGATCAACGAAAAAAACAAAAGAAAAAAAAAAACAGAAACAGAGCACATCAAGAAGAAAACAAAGACTGTATCGGACTGTATCGGCCCGTATCGGCCCATATATCGGATTCACGCCATTACGTACCGGGACTCGGACGCTACGGCTGTGAATTTCATTCTCACCGGTGTACCGGTGAATATTCAAATCGGAGATATGATTTTCCGGTACGAATCGGCCGGTACGTACCATACCGGCCGATATTTAGAACTATGGTTCTTAGTATTATTAAGAGTTTAATAACATGATAGCGAGATTAGCATTTACATAAACCTTTAATCGAACATAGAGTGTGAAAGGTTAATTTGGAGGTGTTTTTTTTTTTGTTTTTGTTTAAATAACAAAGAAAGATTTGGTCCCCTCCACCAGCATTTGTAAGGCCCAAGGGGTAAATGAATGCTTCAAGGATCACCAACATGTTTCGAAAAACACTAAAAGCAGTTTTAATTAATCAATCACTCGTGAACCCTCCTCTTCTCCCATCTTTTCTTTTGATTTGAAACTGGCCCCCTTTGGCGCCAGCTCGCCTTCCTCAATTATATGATCCATATTGTTTGTTGTTATTTTGAGTTTTAAAAAATAATAACTAATTAAATAACCAATTAAACTTTAAAATCAGTGAGATCCACTTGCTAGTAGTATGTACTAAACAATATCAAAGAAAAATGTATTCAGAAAAAAATTTCAACGTGGATCAACTTCATATTGAATGTAGTCTATATCTTTGTTAACACCATAAATCTGTAATTTTTATTATTATTTATTATTTATATAATTGCAGGACACGTGGCATCCTCTTATTCATTTGGAAGTTAAAAGAAGTTATAGAGATAATGGAGAATATGAAGGACAAAGTGGATGAGTGGGAGGACAAAGTGGATGAGTGGAATGACACATGGCAAGACAAGAATGAAGATGGAAGAAATGGGTAGCTACTAAGTAGTTATTGCTGTATTTTTTCTTCTATAAATAGCCATTAATGGCTACATTGTAAAGGAGGCGGAACTTAAAATCAAAGACAATTGATTTCAATATTTCTTGTCATTTTCCTTATCTTAGGAGTAGTTTAACATAGATTTATATTTCGAAGCATTTATTTTCAGCATTTTTATTTCGAAGCATTTTATGCACTTTATTTTCGAAGCATAAGAGTAGAGGTAAGTATTTATTACTTTGATTGTTCACTCAATCATCTTTCTCCGTCCCTTTTTCTTCTTTTACTTTTTCTTTTCGCTACACTTGGCAAATTTGAAGTCCTCTTCGTTGAGGCAAAAGAACCGTCAACACAATCGCTTGATAATTGGCTTGAATTTAATCTGTAAGGATTTTTCAATCCTTGCTGGCACGCTCGCATTTATGATATTTTCCTTCGTAGGAAAAATAAGCCAACATTTTTTGGCACGCCCAGTGGGACTGCCAAGTGTAAGAAATGACAAACGATTTGGATTTCGCCATTCGAACTTGTCAATATGAAATATATTGGCGTGAAAGAGAAATTTTGGATCTTCAAGAAGAGATCCATTTTCTTGATGAAATAAACTTTCATCCCTTACAATATTATTTGGTGGAAGAAAAAAGACACCATTTAATTGGAGAAATTCATCAACTTGATATGGAAATTCGTCAATGGAATGATGAGTTATCAACTCTCACTACCAAGTCTTTAACTGAGGCCTTAATGGCCGGAATTGGTGAATTTTTTCAGAATTTTTTCATGGTTAAAAATAGCAAAAGCAAAGAGTTGATTTCATCAATGGCTCGGGGGGTTCAAGAATCTGTTTTTAAAGAGCCAAATTATGAAATTAACACAACGAAAGAGCATGTTCTTGAGCCAAATTTGGCTAAGAATGATGTTCCATGTATGACTCGGGGGGTCCAAAAACCAAATTTTAGAGAGTCAAGTCATGAAAATAACATGTCTATGGGTGATTTTCATAAGCCATTAATGGCTAACATGGAAAAACAACCCACTTTGCCAAATAATTATGAAAACCTATTCGGCAAAAGTCATGTTTTTAAAACAAACATGGTCAAGAATAATGAACAAGCCGCTGTTCATGAATTCAAAATTTTTGACATTTTTCAAAATGTCAAAAAGTATGAATTTTCATGGTCACACCATACCATGACTTTTGGTGTTCAAAATCCTTTTTGGGTTTGTGGTTCACATCAAAATATAATTATGATGATGTGGCTAATAAAATTAACAAATTGTTCTTATGAGTTCGAAGCACTAAGAACAAGGGATGACCATTTAAAATGCATGAACTTGGCTAGAAAAAGCCTGTGCATTTAAATAAATGGTTGAGAATGGCTTATCTTTTCAAATTGATGGCCAGTTGTTTATATGTACACAATCAAAGCATCGAAGATACATTCGAAGCATCAAGAGTTGTTTCGAAGGTTGATTACTTCACATTCGAAGCTGTATAAAGCTTTGAAGATACATTCGAAACATCAAGAGTTGTTTCGAAGGTTGATTACTTCACCTTCGAAACTGTATAAAACTTTGAAAACTTTCGAAATGTGTACATCTCTTCAAATATATGTAAAATGACAATTAATTAGTTGTCGAATAATGCCTGTTTTTGGCATCATAAGTTGGCTCGAAGAACAACAGTTTTGGTGTCTTCGAAGAATTAATAATTGGTTCGAAGCACAAAATTAATATTTTCATTAATTCTGTGTGAACCAGAACATATAAGTTTTGAATAACCACAATGTTGGCCAAAAACAGCTTCGAAAGCCGTTTTGCCATAAGTTGCTTCGAAAGCCGTTTTGCCATAATTTTGTAAGCTTCGAAGCACTCTATCTTGTATCAACAACAGCTTCGAAGAAAATGGTGGTTGTGAACCTTCGAAGCTTTGTCGAGTATTTTTGAGGATGTAATTCGTCTTTGGTCGGTTCCATCGACCTTCGAAGAATGATTTTGGTCCTTTATATCACTTTCGAAGCTTGTTACTAGTAATAATTCGAGTCATCTTGTCATAATTTCATACTCATTCGAAGCACTTTATTGGTGTTGTTACATCATTCGAAGCACTTTGCTGCTTAGGTTAGTCATGTGCTTGGTTCGGCCCTTCAAAAATTCAAATAAACATCATTTTTAAGGGCCGCGGGGGGTAATGTTAACACCATAAATCTGCAATTTTTATTATTATTTATTATTTATATAATTGCAGGACACGTGGCATCCTCTTATTCATTTGGAAGTTAAAAGAAGTTATAGAGATAATGGAGAATATGAAGGACAAAGTGGATGAATGGGAGGACAAAGTGGATGAGTGGAATGACACATGGCAAGACAAGAATGAAGATGAAAGAAATGGGTAGTTACTAAGTAGTTATTGCTGTATTTTTTCTTCTATAAATAGCCATTAATGGCTACATTGTAAAGGAGGCAGAACTTAAAATCAAAGACAATTGATTTCAATATTTCTTGTCATTTTCCTTATCTTAAGAGTAGTTTAACATAGATTTATATTTCGAAACATTTATTTTCAGCATTTTCATTTCGAAGCATTTTATGCACTTTATTTTCGAAGCATAGGAGTAGAGGTAAGTATTTATTACTTTGATTGTTCACTCAATCATCTTTCTCCGTCCCTTTTTCTTCTTTTACTTTTTCTTTTCGCTACACTTGGGAAATTTGAAGTCCTCTTCGTTGAGGCAAAAGAACCGTCAACACAATCGCTTGATAATTGGCTTGAATTTAATCTGTAAGGATTTTTCAATCCTTGCTGGCACGCTCGCATTTATGATATTTTCCTTCGTAGGAAAAATAAGCCAACAATCTTACATCATAAATTTAAAAGTTGGTTACATTTTTGTAAATTTTTCATGGGATAAAGTATTACTATTGCTAAAAAATAATAGTAATTAAGAATTAGAAAAACTATTTTGGAAATGAGATGTTTTACATCACCTTATACTAAATTTAAATTCACATCATAAATTTTATTTTTAAAAAATACCTTTCGAAAAATATTTTCAATTGCTAACTTTTTCAAAACAAGAATACAATTCAATACTAATGATCTTATCTCTAATTGAAGAGTGGTAGGGCTCTATCTAGTTTCTGGTCAGTTCTATTCCAATAATTTGAATGATTCATTTTGTAAATTTTTAAATATAAATTATTTATATAAAATTTAATTTAATATTTATAATTATTTTATTTTATTATATTTATTTTTCAAATAATAATATTTTAAAAATAAAAATCTAAAAATTTTTATAACTTCAATTATCAGTTTAAATTTCTATTCACACAAAAAAATTTTACAAAACGAATCATTATAATAAAAGGGAGAGGCTTATTTCCATTTAATACAGTGGATTAAAGTGTACTGTTAGGCCTGTGGGGCTTAACACGAATCTCGTTTCAATGATTCGAACCATTCAATATGTAAAACTCGTTGACTAATTCATACTCGTAAAAAATCAAATTGATCGGATATCGATAACCCTTTAATCAGAACATATTTTTGTTAATAATTTATTTTTAAAATCATATTTACCATTGACAAAAATATATTCCGATAAAAGGCTACCAATATCCAATCAACATAATTTTTTACAGACATAAAATAATCAATAAATTTTACACATTAAACGAATCGAATTATCAAAATGAAACTCATAATAAATCTCACAGACTCAACAGTATATCCAATCCACACACCATGTGAATTGGCGAGAAGTCCCTCCCATAATAAAATTGGTTGTGGGGTCACAAATCTAATTGGATAGACCTAAAAGTAATATTATTTGTATTAATTAGTGTACGTGTATCATGTTAGATAATGTCTTAATGGGACCACATAATTAAATGTGGTGTTATCATTTATAAGAAATCTAGTGATTCAATTTAGTTAATAGGCTTAAGGGTATATGTGTTATGGACCTAATGTGTAGATACTAGTTGTATAATTTCTATTTCTATGAGGGGCAGAAATAGAAATTAAAACATATTGGTTAAAGTTGGTTTTCATTCCTTTTGAACTTCCACAACCTTTCAGTTTTGAAAACCAATAAATAGATATTAAAACCAATAATGGTTAAAGTTGGTTTTCATTCCTTTTGAACTTCCACAACCTTTCAGTTTTGAAAACCAATTACAACCTTTAAAAGGTTATGGTCCCTATTCCTTCCCAGGTAGAAATAAGAACACTGCCATTTTTCCTAAATCCTCTCAAGGAGAAACATAAGGCACCAAAGGGGAAAGGATTAGAAGGCAATAACATAATCAATAACAAATAGTTCATTGATAATCACGCTTCCGTTTAACCGTTCATCAATGGATTCAGGTATGTCATTTTGTCTTGATTTCTTGATAATACACATGGTAAATGATCCAAAGTGTAAGGTTTATGTTCTGAAATTTATGTTGACAATTGGTATCAGAGCATGCATATCATGTGTCTTATCAGAATTGATATGCTT
This sequence comes from Camellia sinensis, assembly GCF_055761805.1. Lineage (NCBI taxonomy): Eukaryota > Viridiplantae > Streptophyta > Magnoliopsida > Ericales > Theaceae > Camellia > Camellia sinensis. Next base: position 239,309,206 of record NC_138961.1, on the reverse strand, counting down.
TATTCATTCTATTTAGTTTCCTGGAATAAGATTTTGAATTTTCTTATGGATGTAAATTCTGTTTTTTCCTGTTTTGTTCTGTGAAAATGGCAATCTGTTTTCTAGAATTGTAAAATGATTCGGTGGGCAGTTTTTTTTCTCTCAAATGGATGAACATCATGTATTTATATATATATAGATATATCTTGCGATTTGATCGGTTTAATTTTGAACATCATAAAAAAAAAAAAAAAAAAGTAGCAGTAGGTAGTGAGATTACTCCTGCTTCCTCCTCAAAGACAATGTCTCTAACTGGATTTCTCCCCCCAAACTCAACATCCTCAAAAAAATGTTACAATTCCCGTCTCAAATATTGACCTATTTGTGGGATTTAACCGTTCATCAATGGATTCAGGTATGTCATTTTGTCTTGATTTCTTGATAATACACATGGTAAATGATCAAAAGTATAAGGTTTATGTTCTGAAATTTATGTTAACAATTGATATCAGAGCATGCATATCATGTGTCTTATCAGAATTGATATGCTTTATTCATTCTATTTAGTTTCCTGGAATCAGATTCTGAATTTTCTTATGGATGTAAATTCTGTTTTTTTTCTGTTTTGTTCTGTGAAAATGGCAATCTGTTTTCTGGAATTGTAAAATGATTCGGTGGGCAGTTTTTTTTTTTTCTCAAATGGATGAACATCATGTATTTATATATATATAGATATATCTTGCGATTTGATCGGTTTAATTTTGAACATCATAAAAAAAAAAACTATTTGTTTTTGGACCCGTCAATTCTATTTATATATGTATATATATAATTGGAATTGCTGCAGATTATATAACATATACGGGGTCACAAATTTAGAAATCTTTAAATTTAATGTAATTTCATACAACGTCTACAGAAATTTAATTTTCTAACATTCTCAATATATGTCAATTCAAACAAGATGTCACAAAAGTGATCTCTCTTGTCTAGATTGTTTTATATGGAATGTTTTGAAGTTCATGTCTGTGTATCTTATGCGGGTATTTATCGGTCCAAAGACATGATTAAGACTTGGTAGAATTACACACACATTTTGTGGTGATAAACATGTGCCAATTGTCAAGAAAACCTAATGTGAATAATAAATCCATCAAAAGATAGATTTGTTATTTGACATAACTTATTGTCAATGTTTGATCATTACAACAAGAATACCACTTACAGTTAATATCACTACCCAAAGGCTTGGTATTAATGCTGTGCTAGGTATCTTGAGATCGTTCTCGGGGTATTCTGGGATTATCACAAAGAAGCTATATCAAAAAAGTACTCAAAAGATTTGGCATGCAAAATTGTAAATCAGGTGAAACCCCGGTTGCTAAGGGAGACAAGTTTTGTCTCAGCCAATGCCCGAAGAGCAGTCTTGAAATTCAAGAAATGCAGAAGATTCCTTATGCCTCGGCTGTAGGGAGTCTAATGTATGCTCAAGTATGTACGCGTCCGGATATTACGTTTATAGTTGGATTATTACTGCAAGACCACTTAAGTTATATTGTGATAATAAGTCTACAGTTTTATATTCCAATAACAACAGGAGCTCGATAAAATCAAAGCATAAAATTTTGTTTGGTTACCTACTTTCCAAAATCACTCCCTCTCTCACACACATCAAATCAATCACTTTTTTTAAAATTCTCTCCCTAAAATAATTTTCTAAAGCCATTTTTGACAAAAAAATAAACCAAATAAGTTTTTATAGTTTTTATCCCAAAAGCTACTCTACAAATACAAACCAAACAAGCCCATGTTTAGAAAATACCAATCTAACAATTTTAACGAGTATCAATTTTCTTTGGATTTGTGATAATTGGGTTTCTATTGGTATTGCTTTCAGCGATTTTTTTTGGCTGAAACCAAACATTTTCCCTATGATTTTAGTACATTTATGAAGATTTTTTATTTTTTATTTTTTATATAGAAGTAATGTTATATAAATTAAGGAAAATGATATGACATAAGATAGAATTTTTTTTATATATATTTTAGTTACCTGTCACATTATAAAGGTTTGAAAAGTGAGTCTAAATTTTGAGCTTAAGCCTTCGTTTGGCATGTCAAGCCTTTTGATTTTTTGACTATTTTAGTAACAAAAAGACAAAATAGACTTTTTAACCTAGTAAGACAAAACATTACATCCAACCCGTAATTATTTCATTTTTTTTCTCACAAAAATCAAAAAAGCCGAAAAGCTTATTCCAAATGAAACTTTTTAGCCCCAAACTAAAATAGTCAAAAAACCAATTCACATTCCAAACGAATCCTAAGTAACATTACTCATAAACTAATAAAATTTATAAACTTAATTTAATGTTACGTGTTCAAAAAATTTATCTAAAAAAATATTTTAATTGTAAAATAATTTAATGTAATCTCACCATGAGTAAATTTATAAATAAAATCTTTTTTATAACTTTTTTTACTTATAAAACGAAGTGACATATTATTAAAGAACGAACTTCTCTCTATTTGGATGGACAAAACAATTTGCTTGTTTTGGACTCATTTCAAACCTTTCATAATCTGAAGAGTTTTTTTTTTTTAATTTTATTTTATAATTTGAAGAGTTCAACTTGTAGTGTTGGTTAAAAATAAAATTAATTGAACATTAGTAGTTATATAATAAAATTATAAAATAATACAAAAAAAAATGAATAACAAGTATAATTCAAAAAATTAAAACTATTTACTTTGTTTAATTTTGTAATTCAAACATATGACTATTGATATGAGACGATTAATTACTAACAGAGGTTGGTTGAGTTAGTAAAGATCGAACTCTTCGCCCTCAAAGCTTAGATTTGATTATCGCTTAGTCCTCCGTGATAAATGATCCATAAGTCCAATGTAAGTCCTCCTTGAGGCGTGTGGCTTACCTTGGACTTGAACTTGGGTAGTCTCCCATCACCTAAACTTTGCTGGAACAATCTTCTGTATAAAATAAATAACTTGAAACAAATTCAAACAAATAAAATAAAGAACTTACAGAATTTATTTTACCAAAATGAATAAGTACAAAAATAGATCAAGTCGAGTATGTGACACTCTATCCTTAAGACAGATTCGCCCCACTTTGGTGCTTACAGATAAAAGGTGTCTATCTCCCAGAATATAATGATCTTTACACAGATTGTAGTAGCACTCCAAACAATCGATACGACGAACAAAACCTATGTTCTATACTCTCAGAAATTTTCCTAAAATAATACGTAGAATATATACACAAGAGAGCACAAAGGAAAGCAAGAAAAATGATTTTTCGGAATGAGAAATATGCTAGAAGAGGGTCTACTTTTATAGAGCCGAACAGGTATGAAATTCAAACCAAACATATATGAATTCAAATTGGAACAGGTGCAAAACTGTTTGAACCCAGTTTTGAATCTTTCTGAAAAATTGAATCTATTTGGAACAACTGTTAACCTATTTGAACCTACTGAATCGTTGGAAATTGGACCGGAGAAGGAACTATTTTGGACAAAAAATTGAATTCAAATTTAGCGCAAAATTTGAATTAATTTCGTTCATAAAAAATAATTTTCCTGCAAGAATTTTTGGACTAAAAATTTAAATAAATTTTGTCAAAAAAATTAATATTAGGACCAACCCACAACCCACACCTACGCCCGGCACGGCTCAGCTCTGCCGACCGGTTGGACGACAGCGACGGCGCGCTTGTGGTGGTTTGAGCCAAGGCTCACTTTGTCCATAACTTCTCCCTTCTACAAAGTTGAGGTGCCCCTTGTGGCCCAACCTAAGTATTCCCACCTAGAGCTTATAAACACAATGGTGAATTACACTAATAGTCCCTATAGTTTGGGATTTGTGTTACTTTGGTCCCTGACTTTTCAATTGTGACACATTTGACCATGAGTTTTGAATCTTGTTCCAAATAAGGACAATTGAAAATTTCATTAGATTTTTCAAGGGTAAAATCGTCAATTTGATAAAATATAAACTAATTTGACAAAAATAAATGTCAAAAAAATATTTTTATCCACCAATGATAAAATTATGTAAAATTAATAAAAATTATATGATTAATTTTTTTAAATTAATTTTACATGATCATTATCCAAACACATAATAAAAATTACTTTGGTAAACAAAATAAATAAATGTCTAAAAAATTTATCAATTTTACATAATTTTATTTTTAGTGGGTAGAAATAATTTTTAAAAATTCAAAAATATTTGTTTAACATTTATTTTTGTCAGATTAGTTTATATTTTATCAAATCGACGATTTTACCCTTGAAAAATCTAATGATATCTTTAATTGTCTTTATTTGGAACAAGATTCAAAATTCATGGTCAAATGTGTCACAATTGAAAAATTAGGAACCAAAGTAACACAAATCCCAAACTATAGGGACTATTTGTGTAATTTTCCCTAAACACAAACAAGCTGTGTTCAAGTTTTAATGTGGAACAATCATTTTAAGGAAACCCACATTTTACTTCTTTAATTGTTCATTCCATGAACTCGAAAACGACGTCAAATTCTCATTCACTTATAAATGGTTTTGACGAACCGTCTTCACTGTATGACTTGCCATGCGGTAAGGGATAAGTCATCTCTTTAAACCCACCCCAAAAGACGTGTGGGTCCCACTCAAATTTGGGCTCAAAGTTAGCCCAAAATAAGCCTATAAAACCCATTATTTCCAACAATCCCCCACATGAATGAAATTTGACAAAGAGAATGTAATAACATGATCTAATTACTGAAAGTACAGAAATTGGAAATATCCTGCAAAAAATAGGTAACTTTTGGTTTTGAACCTTCCCTTATGAGACACTATCGGATTTACTAGCTAACCAGTGAATATAATGTCTTGAACTGTTCAGCTATTTGTGTAAACCAAGACAATAGAGCTCACACAGTATATTACCAAACACAGTTTAGTTCTCACTATTGTATTCATTTTGGCCCTGAACAACCTGGTTTTTAATGAGTGCTCTAGAGAATTGTAATCCTTCACAAATCTCATAGAACCGGCCTAGTTCACACTCACATAGGTGATTCTTATGGAGAGTATACTACCATACTTTACTAGGTATTCCTAGATATAAGAATCATTAAAAATATTACTTAACTTAAAACGCTACAGACATCACAATTTCATCATAGAAATGTGTAGGAATTTGACTCCCTAGTTATCCTTATGAGTCATACACAACTCGATTGTCTCTTTGAACCTAGATCTTGGAGATCTCCAGTCAACTAGGTTGGGTTGCTGTTGTGGTAACTCTTCTTTAATAGACTTAAGTTCCATTCTCCTCGATGAATTCTCAACTAACTCTCTTGATAACCTTTTGGTTAATGGATCCGCTACATTGTCTTTAGACTTCACATATTCAATGAAAATAACTTCATTAGAGAGTATTTGTCTCATGGTGTTATGTTGACGTCGAATCTGTCACAACTTATTGTTATACATATGACTATTTGCTCTATCTATTGCTAATTGACTATCACAATGTATGCATATAGAGGGCACCGATTTTGGCCACATTGGAATATCTTCAAGGAAATGGCGAAACCATTCTGCTTTTTCCCCAGCTTTATCTAAAGCTATAAATTTTGATTCCATAATAAACTTAGCAATGCAAGCCTGTTTGGAAGATTTCCAAGATACAGCCGCCCCACCAAGAGTAAAGACATACCCATTAGTGGATTTTGAGTCTCTAGTATCCGATATCCAGTTTGCATCACAGTATCCTTCAAGTACTGTTGGATATCTAGTGTAATTTAGCCCAATGTTACGAGTAAATTGGAAATATCTTAGAACCCTTATAATAGTTTTTCAGTGTTCTACTCCTAGATTACTCATATATCTACTTAATTTACTTATTACACAAGCTATATCCGGCCGAGAGTGCAGTTCATCAAGTACATTAAGCTTCCAATAATTTGGGCATACTTTGTACATTTTTAGAAAAAAAACAAATTAACATCCACAGGTGTTCTAGCAAGATGATCATCATCTTTGCTAAATTTGTCAAGTATTTTCTCAATGTAATGCGATTGTGACAATGCATATCCTTCTGATGTTTTGATAATTTTCATACCAAGAATTATATCAGCAATCCCCATGTCCTTCATGTCAAAATGTTTATTCAATATTTTCTTGGTAGTTTTAATCATATCATTATTACTACTTATGATGAGTATATCATCCACATAAAGACATACTATAACATAACAATTTTTTGTGTTTTTAATAGAAACACATTTGTCACATTCATTAATTTTAAATCCATTTGACATCATTGCTTTGTCAAATTTCTCATGCCATTGCTTTGGCGCTTGTTTTAAACCATATAATGATTTAACTAATTTACATATTTTCTTTTCTTTTCCTGGAACAGAAAATCCTTCTGTTTGTTCCATGTAAATTTCTTCATCTAACTCACCATTTAAGAAAACTGTTTTAACATCCATTTAATGAATTTCTAGATTGTACAAAGATGCAATGGAAATTAGCATTTTAATGGATGTTATTCTAGTAACTGATGAGTATGTGTCAAAATAATCAAGACCTTCTTTTGTCTATATCCTTTAACTACAAATTTTGTCTTGTATTTGTCAATTGATCCATCCGCTTTCATTTTTCTCTTGCAAATCCACTTATACCCAAGAGGTTTACAACATGGTGGCAAATCCGCTAATTCCCAAGTGTAATTTTGCAAGATGGATTCAACTTCACTATTACAATCTTTTTCCATAAAGGAGCCTCAGGATTGGACATAGCTTCTTTAAAAGTTAAAGGCTCATTTTCTAACAAAAATGTTAGAAAATCTAGACCAAAAGATTTTGAGATTCTAGCAGGTTTATTACGCCTAGGTTCCTCTTTCTCATTTTGATCTCTCTTTTGTTCTTGTTTTTGATCTTGTTTTTTATCATGACTAGTAATAGCATCATAAGATCTTTTATTAGTACTAGTCTCTTGTCCAGTCTTAATTGGAAATATATGTTCAAAGAATGATGCATTCCGAGATTCAATAATAATATTTACATGCATTTCGGAATGTTCTGACTTATGAATCAAAAACCGAAATGCATTACTATTCTTGGCATAACCAATGAATATGCAATCAATAGTTTTAGGACCTATCTTAGTTTTTTTAGGACCAGGAATAGCCACTTTAGCCAAACACCCCCACACTTTTAAGTTTTTGTAGAATAGTTCTCTCCTGTGCCACATTTCATAAGGTGTTTGATTTAAAATCTTTCAAGATACTTTATTTAGAATATAATTAGCAGAAAGTATTGCTTCCCCCTCCCCCCAACAAGTTCTGAGGTAATCCAGAACTTATTAACATGACATTTATCATTTCTTTGAAAGTCCTGTTTTTCCTTTCAGCAATTCCAATTTACTGAGATGAGTAAGAAGCAGTGGTTTGATGAATTATTCCATATTCTTTACAAAACTCACCAAAAGGTGATTCATATTCACCACCACTATCACTTCTTAGTTTTTTTAATTTTCTTACCAAGTTAATTTTTAAATTTCCAAAGCTTCATTCTTAGTTCTAATTAAATAAACATAACTATATCTAGTATAGTCATCTATGAAAGTAATAAAATATTTTTTCACATCTCTAGTTTGAATTGATTTAAAATCACAAATGTCACTGTGAATTAATTCAAGTGATTCCGTACTTCTTTCAATTGTATGAAAAGGAGTTTTGGATAATTTTGCCTTAACACAAATTTCACATTTATGATTTGGATCATTTTCAAATTTAGGTAAACATTCCATATTAATTAATCTACGCAAAGATCCATAATTAACATGTATCAATCTACCATGCCACAAATTTGAAGACTCAAGCAAATACAAAAAAGATTTATTATTATTAATAATAGAGGGGATAAAAGTCATTACATTTAGTTTGAAAAAGGCCATCAGACATGTAACATTTTTCTACATACATCCCGTTTTTGGTAAGTACAAACTTTTCACTTTCAAAAACTAGCCTAAACCTATTTTTACTTAACAGAGATCTGGAGATTAGATTCTTGCGAATGTCCAGTACATGCAGATCATTATTGAGAATGAATTTCTTTCCAAATGTCATCTTTAAAATAATCTTTCCCCGTCCTTTAACTTTAGAAGTCGAGGAGTTGTCCACCACAAAATAAGATGTGAACATCTTTTTGTCGGCACAGATGTAGCGAGTAGCACCAGTGTCCACCTATTATTCTTTAGGATTTTCGACAAGGTTTGCCTCAGAAACAACTGCAAAAAGATTTATGTCATCTATATTATTGGAAATTTTGTTCACTTCGGTCATATTGGCTTAAGCAGGCTTCTTACTTGATCTTCCTTTGCCTTTGCATTTGCTACAGCAATCTTTGGCCCGATGTCCCTCTTTGTCATAGATGTAACACTTGCCATTAAACTTGTATTTCTTAGTTTCCCCTCCTTTAGAGCCTTATGCAAAACTTTCTCCAGAATACTTCCGTTTCTTTGCTTTTGGAGCATGTTCTACCACATCTGCCTTAGGCTCCATTAGATGCTTACCAGCCAATTTCTTTGAATTGCGGTTGTTCTCCTCAATCCTTATACGTACAATTAATTTCTCCAAAGTCATTTCTTTGCGCTTGTGTTCGAGATAGTTCTTGAATTTCTTCCAACCTTGTGGTAATTCTCAATTAAGGTAGCAACTTGGAAGGATTCACTAAGAAACATACATTCTGTATGAATGTCATGTAAAATGAGTTAGAGATCTTAAACTTGGCTGATCACAATCTTAGAATCAACCATCACAAAGTGCATAAATTTGCCTACTATGAATTTCTTCGAGCCAGCATCTTCTGTTTTGTACTTTTTCTCCAAAGACTCCCAAAGTACCTTTGTCATCTTGATAGGACTGTAGATGTTGTATAATGTGTTGTCAAGTCCGTTTAAGATATAGTTCTAGCAAAGGAAACACTACAACAAAAAAGGCCTTTGGTGATAGACTGATTTTGTCTCCAAACATCAAATTTCCGTCACTAAAGTGATCTGTGACGAGAAAATTTTGTCACCACGTTTGTCGCCTATACGTTGTCACTAAAAGTACCTGATGACGAAAAATAGTTTCGTCGTCTATTTTTCATTTTTGGCGACTGTGACAACCCTCACCTCTGATTAATGCTAAACTGTGACTGAGAATGATAAGTAACTGATTTGACTGAGATTCTGAATTAATTGCAAGAGTATACTGTTTTAAATGCATTTCTATCTGTTAGTCATTAAATGATCTGTTCATGTTTTATCTTTGAATTGCGCATTGAAGGTCCTATCGGCGACCGAATCAGAAATCGATTGTTGTTTTATGTTAATTAGAATTTATGTGATTTTATGGTAGATTTAATTTGAAATTGATTTGGAATGATTAAATTAGATTAAATAATGTTGAATCACATTAGTTGCTTTAATTACCCTTTTTCCATTAGTGGGCCACTATCTACAACATTGTTTTGGAGCCTTTTGATGCATCATTCTTGTTCATCTCTAGAGACAAAACCGAGAGAAAGAATGAGAGAGGAGAAAACTTAGCTTCAATTGAGAATTGGCTTGGAGACTTAGAAGATGTGAAGGTTGATTGCATAATTGAGCTTCTATACCTAAAATTGAAGACCTAAGGTAGGATATTTACCTTCTTGTTTATGAATTCAAGTCATTTCTTGCATGTTTCATGGAGGAATAGGAGCTTAAGGTCAAGAATTAAAATAAAGTGTTGAATTAAGAGTGGTTCCATGCATGCATGTTCATATTATGACATTTCAAAGTTGTTTTTCATGAAATCTTACATGCAAGTTCATGTTTTGATTGTAGTCCATGAATTCATCATGTTTTTCCATCAAATTGCCAATTTAATCTTGATTTGAGGTGTTGGAATTTAAAGGAGATCATGCATGTTGTGTTTTTGTTTTGTTCTTGAAATTTGGGTTGAAATTGTGTTCAATTGGCTTACCTTTGGGCTTGATTTTACAAATTGATCTTTAAAGACATGTTATATTGTTGGTTTTCAAGTGTTTTCCAGAAAATTGGCCCAAAAGGTTGAGTTTTGAGTTGTTGAATGCTTGGTTTGAGCTTGGGAGGCAAATCTGAAAATTCTAGATTTTGGCTTTCACGCTCGAGCGAGCCCCTGTGTATTCAGAGGTTCGCTCGAGCGACGGAATGTTGGCTCGAGCGTGAATTGCAAGCTCTCAGGTTTTTGGTGCACGCAGACGCACGCTCGAGTGAGAGAACCCACGCTCGAGCGAGGATTGTGTCTCACGCTCGAGCGAGCGTCGAGCAGAAATTTTCAACATCCAGCACTTTTTGCATTTTTACAGACCGCTCGAGTGAGGAAGTCCACGCTCTAGTGACCCCACTGTTTTGACAAGCTCGCTCGAGCGAAGAAATCCACGCTCAAGTGAGACCCCCGTTTTTTGAAAATTTTGAAAAGTGTTTTAAAGTACATCTTTGCATCCTCATTTCATCCTAGGCATTCCTAGGCCTAGTTTAAGGCATCTTAATGAGGTTATTGATGTAGAACCACACCGAGTCAAGATAGCGACTAAGTTGTTGATTCCCAAGTGTGTAACTTAGTGTGTGTTCGTTCTGTAACTGTGTAGAGTTGACATCTGAGGACGCTCATTAGCTGCCTATAGCCCAGTGCTCTGTGAGTAACAATGTTGTAAAGATATGTTCAATCATGAATATTTTCTGAATGATCTACTGTACTGCTTTCTGAAATGATATTTCTTACTGAATGAATGTTGGTCCTATTTGTGCACTGAATTCGTGGCATCTATAGCAATCTACTGTTACTGTACTGTTACTGCTACTGTTACAGAGATCTCTGTCGGTTCCCATGTTTGGAACAATTACTATTTACTGTTATAATGGCCATCAACTGACTGTTCGGTCTGTTAAGACCCACTGTACTGTTTTGCTATGGGATGTACCACATATGACCATTATGGTTTCTAAATGACTGTTTTAAATACTGAAAAGACATTCATTCTTAATCCCTTTACGTATATGTTATTCACTGGGTTTTAGCTCACTGTTTATATTTATATGTAGGTGTCCAGGCACCAGACTGGAGCTAGGAGCGTCAGGTTAACTCCCTTTTTGTCAAGCCAACCATTGTGCCTCACCTCGAGGTTCCAAGTCTGACCGAGCTAAGGCTATTTTAGGGTGTCTCAGTTCCACCCTTCCGTCTCTGTTTTGTAATATTGTTTAAGACTTGTACTGTACTGTGCTAATTAGGGATTTGGTCCCTAACCTGAATGTTTGTACATATGGTGTATATATGTTTTGCTTATGAATGTGAATATGTTTGGAAAAGTCTTTTTGCATACAGACTGTCATAGCTCATTGGATATCTTTTATTATTGTTTTGGCTTCCGCCAGCCCCTGTACTCTGCATTACTATCTTTACTGTTAAGCAGGCCTTCAGTAATCACGGATTACTGGCCGATTACGGTGCTAAATCCATAGGGGTGGGTTTGGGTCATGACAGTGACGAAATTTTTCGTCTCCAAATGTTGCATTTTTCGTCCTCTATAACATCAATTTCGTTACCCAAATTAGATAATTTTTTATTTTAATTATTTTTTGCCACAAAATATTTCGTCACCAAATAGATTTTAGTGATGAAAGTTTTCCTCACTAATGATATAGATTAAGGTAACAAAAAAATTCGTCACTAAAATAAGCAAAAAAGTAAATTCTTCAATGACAAAAAATATTTTGTCACCAAATATTACAATTTAGCGACGAAATATTAAGCAAATGTGATAAAATTATTTGTTTGGTACTATATCATTAGTGACAAAATTATTCGTCATGTTTTTTGAAAACTAATAGCGACATTTTTTTTTATTTCTTCACTAATAATAATTAATTTTTTTTTAAATGAGGGTACTATTTTCAAATTCAAATTTTTCTTTTCACTAAAAATTTCCTGCGCATTTTAATAACCTATTCAATAAAATATCTATTACAGATCAATACAAAAATCTATTCATTTTCATAAACATGACAATCAAATTTCAACACTATCCACAAAAATACAATATCAACTTCATGCGGATTACCAAACATGTCTCCTAATATCTACAAAAAAACATGTCTGCTAATATCAACAAAAATATAATATCAAGTGCGGATTACCAAACATGTCCTGTAATACTAACAAAAATATAAAATTTACAATGCAACCAAAATACATGTAAGGTAATATGAACAAAAATACAAAATGAGTTAGCTTCTGCTCTCCAAATTACCGAACATGTCCATATCAAATCTCGAATTTGCACCCAAAAAAATAATAATAAAATAATAAAAATAATAATAAATGCAAGTTAGACAATTATTATTTTATCAATTAAATATACAATTTAGCATGCATTTTTCGACTTAGTTTTCAAATCGGGAGTCCCGAGCTAGTTCCGTAAGTTTTCACAACTTACATTGATCCCTCCTGAGGTGTTTGAGGTGTTTGCCGGGCCTTCCCGTGCCCGCTACATGATTTTGGCCCCCGATGACCTATTTACAAGCGTAAGTGTTGAAAAAATTCATTTTTGGACTTAGTTTTCAAAATCGGGAGTCACGTGCTAGTTCCGTAAGTTCACACAAGTTACAATGGTTGTTTCTGAGGTGATTGAGGGATTCCTCGGGCCTTCTCACGGTTGTTTAACGATTTTGGCCCCCGATGGCCTATTTATAAGTTTAAGTGTTGGGAAAATTCATTTTTGAATTTAGTTTTCAAACCGGGAGTCCCGTACTAGTTCCGTAAGTTTGCACAAGTTACAATGGTTGCTTCCGAGGTGATTGAGGTGTTCCCCGGACCTTCTCGTGGTTGTTAACGATTTTGGCCCCCGATAGCCTATTTTCAAGCTTAAGAGTTGGAAAATGTGCATTTTTTGACTTAGATGTCACACCGGGAGTCCCGTGCTAGTTCTGTAAGTTTTCACAACTCACATTGATTCCTCCTGAGGTGTTTAAGGTGTTCCCCGGGCCATCTTGTGGCTGTTACACGATTTTGGCCTCCAATGGCCTATTTTCAAACTTAAGTGTGAAAAAATACATTTTTGGACTTAGTTTTCAAACCGGGAGTCCCGTGCTAATTCAGTAAGTTTCCACCACTTCCATTGGTCCCTCCCGAGGTGTTTGAGATATTTCCTGGGCCGGCTCATGGCTGTTCCACGATTTTGGGCTCTGATGGCCTATTTTCAAGCTTAAGTGTGAAAAAAGTGCATTTTTGGACTTAGTTTTCAAACCGAGAGTCTCGTGCTAGTTTCGTAAGTTTCCACAACTTACATTGGTCCCTTCCGAGGTGTTTGAAGTGTTTCCCAGGCCGTCTCGTGGCTGTTACACGATTTTGGCCTTCGATGGCCTATTTTCAAGCTTATATGTGAAAAAATGCATTTTTGGACTTAGTTTTCAAACAAAGAGACCTGTGCTAGTTCCGTAAGTTTTCATAACTTACATTGGTCCCTCCCGAGGTGTTCAAGGTGTTCTCCAGACTGTCTCGTGGCTGTTGGACAATTTTAGCCTCCCATGGCCTATTTTCAAGCTTAAGTGTAAAAAAAATTCATTTTTGGACTTAGTTTTCAAACCGGGAGTCTCGTGCTAATTCCGTAAGTTTTCACAAGTTAAATTGGTCTCTCCCGAGGTGTTTGAGGTGTTGCCCTGGCCGTCTTGTGGGTATTATACGATTTTGGCCTCTGATGGCCTATTTTCAAGTTTGAGTGTGAAAAAGTGCATTTTTAGACTTAGTTTTCAAACCGGGAGCCTCGTGCTAGTTCCGTAAGTTTCCACAACTTATGTTGGTCCCTTGCGAGGTGTTTGAAGTGTTCCCCGGTCTAGGCTCTTACACGATTTTGGCCTCCTATGGCCTATTTTCAAGCTTAAGTGTGAAAAAGTATATTTTGGGACTTAGGCCTCGTTTGGCAAGAGGCTATTTTAGCCAAATAGCCAAAAAGTTACTAAATTAGCCAAAAAGCCAACAACCCATACCAAAAAGTCAAAGATTCTCTTTTCTCTCTACTTTTTGCACATCTTTTCGTAATTAGCCAAAAAGTCATCCCAAACATACAAGTTTTTTTTACCTACCTTTTTAGCCAAATAGCCAAAAAGTTACTAAATTAGCCTGTTCCCAAACGAGGCCTTAGTTTTCAAACCGGGAGTCTTGTGCTAGTTCCGTAAGTTTCCAAAAATTACATTGGCCCCTCCCGAGGTGTTTGAGGTGTTCTCCCAGGCCGTCTCGTGGCTGTTACACGATTTTGTCCTCCGATGACCTATTTTCAAGCTTATGTGTGAAAAAGTACATTTTTGGACTTAGTTTTCAAACCGGGAGTCCCGTGCTAGTTTCGTAAGTTTCCATAACTCACATTGGTCCCTCCCGAGGTGTTTGAAGTTTTTCTCAGGCCGACTCGTGGCTGTTGCACGATTTTGACCTCCGATGGCCTATTTTTAAGTTTAAGCGTAAAAAAAAGTGTATTTTTTTGACTTAGTTTTCAAATCGGGAGTCCCATGATAGTTCCGTAAGTTTTCAAAATTTAAATTGGTCCCTCCCGAGGTGTTTGAGGTGTTCCCGGGACATCTCGTGGCTATTACACGATTTTGGCCTCCGATGGCCTATTTTCAAGCATGAGTGTGAAAAAGTACATTTCTAGACTTAGTTTTCAAACCGGGAGTCCCATGCTAGTTCCGTAAGTTTTCACAACTTACATTGGTCCCTTCCGATGTGTTTAAAGTATTCCCCGGTCTGGCTCATGGCTCTTATACGATTTTGGCCTCCGATAGCCTATTTTCAAGCTTAAGTGTGAAAAGTACATTTTGGGACTTAGTTTTCAAACCGAGAGTCTCGTGCTAGTTCCGTAAGTTTTCACAACTTACATTGGTCCCTCCCGAGGTGTTTGAGGTGTTTTCCCGGGCCATCTCATGGCTGTTACACGATTTTGTCCTCCGATGACCTATTTTCAAGCTTATGTGTGAAAAAGTGTATTTTTGGACTTAGTTTTCAAACCGAGAGCCCGGTGCTAGTTTCGTAAGTTTCCACAACTTACATTGGTCCCTCCCGAGGTGTTTGAGGTGTTTGCCGAGCCATCTCGTGGTTGTTATACAATTTTGGTCTCCGATGGCCAATTTTCAAGCTTAAGAGTGAAAAAAAGTACATTTTTGGACTTAGTTTTCAAATCGGAGTCCCGTGCTAGTTTCGTAAGTTTTTACAACTTAAATTGGTCCCTCCCAAGGTGTTCAAGGTGTTCCCCGGGCCGTCTTGTGGATGTTGCACGATTTTGGCCTCTGATGGCCTATTTTCAAGCTTAAGTGTGAAAAAAGTACATTTTTGGACTTAGTTTTAAAATTGGGAGTCCCGTGCTAGATCCGTAAGTTTTCACAACTTACTTTGGTCCCTCCTGAGTTGTTTGAGGTGTTCCCTCGGCCGTGTCGTGGCCGTTACACGATTTTAGCCTCCGATGGCCTATTTTCAAGCTTAACTGTGAAAAAAGTACATTTTTGGACTTAGTTTTCAAACCGGGAGTCCCGTGCTAGTTCCGTAAGTTTCTATAACTTACATTGGTCCCTCCTGAGGTGTTTGAAGTGTTCCCCGGGCTGGCTCGTGGCTTTTACATGATTTTGGCCTCCGATGGCCTATTTTCAAGCTTAAGTGTGGAAAAGTGCATTTTTGGACTTAGTTTTCAAACCAGGAGTCCCGTGCTAGTTCCATAACTTTCCACAACTTACATTGGTCCTTCACGAGGTGTTTGAGGTGTTTCCCAGGCCGTCTTGTGGCTGTTCCACGATTTTGGCCTCCGATGGCCTATTTTTAAGCTTACGTGTGGAAAAATACATTTTTTGACTTAGTTTTCAAACCGGGAGTCCCGTGCTAATTTTTAATAATGCTACAATAAATAAAACAATATACATGGGTTTTTTGTAGGTTCACTCTCAACCTCTTTAGGCCATTATCGATTTTCAATAGGCTCACCCTCAACCTCATCCACGTGTGTAATTGTGTACATGTGTGTATATATATATCAATGTGTAGAAGATACCTGCTCGTCAATTCATGGCTGAGGCCTCTGAGAAGAGTCACTTTAAGATCAAACTTGATTACAAGATCCACAAAACCTGAGGCCAAAACATTCAAAGAAAAACACAACATAACTAATAATTGTTCAAAGAAAAAAATTCACCTAAACTTAATTATATTTATCATGAAGATTACACAAAAGTTATAGATGTAACACATCATAAACAAGTGGTAGAAGAAAAACTATCTTAATCTCGAATCACATATTTTGTTTGCCAGAATTAATGTACTGTTTTCGAAGGATATCCATATGACTCCTACAGATGTTGCAGAAAATTTAATGCCCAAGACTATTTCAATGGATGCTGAAACTTGATTGACAATCTGATTGTAGCTCTTAAGATAGAAAAAGGGAAAGGCAGAATGAAAACAGAGGAATAGGCGAAAAAAAAAAAAAAAAGAATCATTAGGCAAAGAAATGAAAAAGAAGATAAGGAAAAAATAGCTGCATCAGAAAGAAAACAAAGGAACTAGTAACTAAAGAAGCAAATAGAAACAGATCATTGTCCAAGGAAGATTTGGTAGGGAATGAGAGCATACAGGTGAACGTACGTAAGTATTGAGATCGTAAGAGCTTTATCAACCAAGATTACTAGATTCAGGATAGAGAAGAATGGTTAAGCTTTTGTCTCTTTATACCAACAATATTAATTGTAACAGTCTAATCCAATCTTTAAGCAAACTAATATACCATAAAGAAAAGGCCAAGCAAAAAATGGAGGTGCTCATCTACTTGTTTGTTACAGTTCAGAAAACAAAAATAAAGTGGCAATATTTTCATATAATTAAAGATACTCTCGAGCTTGTCTGACAAAATCTGGATTCTTGTAGCGGCTAAAGCGCTTGACATACTGTAGTGACTTTTCAAATACCCTAGAAAAGAAAGATAAAAACTCAAATTACATTTGAAGAAATTGAGTCATTGCTGAAGCATCTAACTAATCACAATGAAAATAAACAAACTAATACCTCCAAGAAATGATTGAGATAAATGCAATTGAGTAGCTTGAGATGAATGAGATTCCATAAAAAATCACTACTGAAGGATCCCATGTAATTTGCATACAATGTCCAAAGACAGATGGAAAGACTCTGAGCCTGAAAACAAATTGCAACAACAAACGATAACCCTTGAGTTTTGTAGATCTCTGAAATTCTGTACCAGCAAATTTAGTTGTCATGTTCTTTAGAAAACAACAGACCATTCCCTATTTCAACCATAGCTAGATACAAAATGTAAACTGAGCAATTAAAAAAACACAACTATTTTTAATTAGAATTCTTTTGTTATCAATAATTTTAGAAATATTTTGTTATCAATAATCAACAGTTACAAATAATGTACTCTTTTATAATGAATTCTTTTGTATGAATAAACGACCTACGTTGTTTGAATTACTGGCGAAAGAATCATTCATATCATAGGAAATTTGAACGGTTATTTCATTGATAATGAACCCTTTTGTATGAATAAACCACTTGCGATGTTTGAATTACTAGCTAAAGGATCATTCATATCATAGGAAATTTGAATGGTTGAATAACAACTTGTTTAAAACAAATACTAATGATTTTTACCAGAAACTACTAAATCAACCTAAATGAACAATGAAAAATTATATTGAATAACAACTTGGTTAAAACAAATACTAATGATTTTTACCAAAAACTACTAAATCATATTGAATAAAAGCTTGCTCAATCTAAATGAACAATGAAAAACTATAATTTCTTCTATTTTACTATACATTTACACATCTATCAACATTAACCACCTTCCATTGAGCTGTAAATTAACATTTCTCATAAAATAGAAAGCCCCATTTAAAATTCTGAACACAACCCCAAAAAGTACTGGACTGGCCTTGCCGGAAAAAAAAAACAATTGAAAATAAATAATAATAAAAAAGATAAGAATTTGAAGCAGCAAAGGCACCCAATTTTTATTTTTTATTTTTATGCTTGTAATATTTTCTATTATCTTAAATTGTTTCACTACTACCATATTATAAAGCACCCAACAATTACCCATCATCCGATTCCAACTTGTTAACAACCTTCCCTTTTATCAAAAAAAAAGTGGACATAAAAATAAAAATTATTAAAAAATAAAAACAGTAGCACTCATTTTGAAAATGAGAGGCAACCAAAAAAGAAATCCTATTATCTTATATTTAGCATATTGAAACACTTACCCATCTTCCTTCTTCTTCTCCAAAGAAGCAAACAGAGCCTTCCTGTCACGCCCCAAAATTTGGACAATTAAATATTAAATTAGGACTAAACCCCAATTAATATTCCATCATCCAAATCCTAGGGGTGAAACAAAAAAAAACTAAAACGCCAACCAAACTGAGAGGGTGATTTATGACCTGGAGTTGGGCCGAGGTAACGGCCGAGCAGGTTGAGAGCCCAACGGTGCATGGGGCCGAGATGATCGACTATCCGCCCAGAGATGGGCTGCCAGAACTTGGGCCGGGCAGAACTTGGGCCGAGTGTGTGCCGCCCCAGACCGTAAAGAAGCCGCTCGGAAAGGAAGTGCTCGGTCGGACCGAGCTACTCAGTCCAAGGATGGCCGAAGCCAGACAAGCTGAGTGATCGGCGCCCGGAAAGGCGTGGTCAGCCGAGGTAACTGTTTGACCGGCAGAAAGGCCGACCACAGGAGGTGCCTCGGGCTAGGCTTTGCCGAGATGCCGCCTAGCCCGATCCTCCTTGGTCTTAGCCAGTAAAGTGCTTGGGTATGAAGCACGGTACGGCACAGCAACGGATAGAGCAGCTCGGCTGCCGAGTTCCGGCTGTGATGGCAGGCAGTTGAGATTAGGTGATGTTCAGCAAGGTTTACGCTGACAGATGAGATAGCGGAGCCACGTGTCAGGAGATGACTGGGAGTAGATATGGGGCACAGAGGGTATATAAGCATGTCTGCGCCCCCCATACGCGACAGATGAACACTTGGTAAGGAATTTCCTACACTAAAACACCTCCTTCCCTCTTTCTCTCTGTCTCAAGGTGTGTGCTAACTTGATCGTCGGAGAGTTTTTCCGGCCACACACCGCCGAGTAGCTCACCATTGTTTGCGCGCAGGTGATCGGACGTAAACGGAGCACGGAAGAAAGGAGTACGGGCTTGTCGGAATATTTGCTCCCCGTACAATTGGCGCCGTCTGTGGGAAACTTGACAGACAAAACCTTGTCTTCCAGGTTCATCTGATCACCGTCCATGGCGAACAACGACGAGTTTCCGTTGTCTGCCATAGATGGAGCCACCCCGGAGTTCACCAGAAGGAGAGAAGGTCCTCCCGCCATCCATCCAATGGAGGACTTGGGGACGCCCACTGGAGGACAGTCAGTAGACGCGCGGGATAAGCGCGGAAGAAGTCATGGTCATTCGCGGAGTCCAGACGGTCACCGGCAGAGGAGAGACTCACACACCAGGCGACTGGAAAGTAAGTTGAGGGACCAAGATGCTGTCATCCGGCGAATGGCGGCGGAGATAGAGGACCTGAAGCGGCATGTCAAAGGGAAAGGTGTAGCTGGAGTGGGAGACCACAGTGAGCGCACCCCATCCCGCCGTTCAGGCGG
Source organism: Camellia sinensis (assembly GCF_055761805.1). NCBI lineage: Eukaryota > Viridiplantae > Streptophyta > Magnoliopsida > Ericales > Theaceae > Camellia > Camellia sinensis. The sequence goes on along the minus strand of NC_138961.1, from coordinate 239,289,494 downwards.
ACAGAGTCAGTGACGTACACAGTCCATATCAATTACCAGAAGTTACCAGGTTGGTGATTCCGACGCGGGTGCAGAGAAGTCAAGCGCGCAGGACAGCACCTACAAACCCTCACGTCCGGAGACGACGTCGAGGTATTCTTTCTCCGCTCATTCAGAGGATTTGCGGGCAGTCCTAAAGGAGCGGGCTCGCCGGCGCGAAGCCCAGAGAATACCGGCGTTCCAGCGATTATCCTATGGGGTTCACGCCAGCGAGGAGGTCAGAATGCCTCCACCCCGCCAGGCGGTGCCACTCTTTGAAGATACGGACTTGGCCAGGCTGAGCGCCACCTCTTTCGCCCTGGAAATAGAAACAACACCGCTTCCGGCAGGCTTCCACCAGCCTAAGTTCACACTCTATGACGGAAAAACCGATCCCTACATGCATGTGAGCCACTTCCGACAGGTTATGGCCGGACATAGGCGAAACGACGGACTTATGTGCCTAATCTTCCCGTCAAGTTTAGGCGAGCTAGGCTTAAAGTGGTTCGAGAGGTTGCCGGAAGGGAGCATACAGAGGTGGCACCAGTTGGCTGAGGCGTTTGTTACACGCTTCAAAACCAACACGAAAACACCAAAGAAAGTCGATCACTTGCTAAGTGTCAAGATGGAACCGTGCGACACACTGAAGGCATACAACTCAAGGTACTGGGAAACCTTCAACGAAATCTTGGACTGCCCGGTCAACCTTGCAATCACACAATACAAGCGTGGTCTCCCGGTCGGACATAGACTGCGGGACTCGCTTACTATGCACCAGCCGACCTCCATGGGCCAGCTCATGCAGCGCATCAATGAACATATCCGCGTAGAGGATGACGCGACAGCTTCTACCGTGAAGGCCACTCCGGTAGCAACAGACAAGAAGACAGCAGGCAAAGTGCACGCAGTTGGGCAAGAGCCCAGTTGCTCAAGTGACCAAGCAGAGGAATCGAACCATGGTTCGAATCGTAAAAATCGGGGTAGAGGACGTCGGAATGACCGGGATGACTACCCCCGAGATGACGTAGCGGACGCAAACAGAAGGATGAAGGCGAGGACTGGCATCATCACAGTCTTCAAGATTCCAATTTATCGCATACTTAGTGAAATCCGAGACGAGGAGTATGTCTGATTTCCTGCTAAGTTGGGCGATGGACAGAAGGGCTACAATCCGCGGTATCGTTGCACATTCCACCGTGAGAGGGGCCACCGGACAGAGGATTGTTTTCCTTTGCGGCAACACTTAGAAGAGCTGGTCGCGGCCGGGCATCTAGATCTTTACATTGATGGCGGCGTAAAGCCGAACCAGGTTCCGGTCAATCCCAGGGAACAGGATGACCGAGACGCACCACCACAGGGGGTCATTAATGTCATCCACGGCATCATAGAACCAGAGCGTGTTTGCGAGCTCCGGGGCATGATAAAAAAGGCAGAACATATGCGGGAAGTTTTGTCGGTACAACCTGCCATCAAAAAGGGGAAGACAGAGGAAAAAGATGTGATTAGTTTCACCTCAAGGGACCTAGAGCGTATTCGGACGCCACACAACGATGCCCTGGTAGTAACACTACGCGTCAAAGAATTCGATGTTAGACGGATCTTGATCGATCAGGGAAGCTCGGTCGAGATCATGTATTATGACGCGTTCAAGCAGCTCAAACTCCGTGAAACGGACTTGGCTCTAGCAACTTCGCCACTGGTTGGATTCAACTCGCAACCGGAGTGGCCCTTGGGCAAGATTATCCTGTCGGTCAAAGCGGGATCCGTGGTCAAGCAAGTGGAGTTTTGGGTGCTGCAAGTGCCCTCGACGTACAACCTTATCCTTGGAAGGGGATGGCTTCACGCAATGCAGGCTGTAGCGTCGACTTTCCACCAAGTAATGAGATTCCCCTCGGCTATGGGGGCAATTGAGGAGATTTGGGGCGATCAAGTCATGTCCAAACAGTGCTTCGTGGCGGTCAACGGAAGCCGGACTGCCAAAGGATTCGTTCAAATGATTGAGGGACCGGAGGACCAAGGTGTCTTGGATGATGTGGGCACCAAGGCCGAGGATAAAGCTATCGAAGAATTGGTGGAGGTGCGAATAGATACAGAGCGGTCGGACAAGCTCTTCTTGCTCGGCTCAAGCCTTACAACCACAGAACGCACGGAGATGGTTGAGTTTTTGATGGCCAACATCGAAATTTTTGCATGGTCGCCTTATGACATGCCCGGCCTCGATCCAAATTTTATCTGCCACCACCTCAACGTCTTCCCTGGAGCAAAGCCAGTCATTCAGCGAACAAGGAGATCGGCACTGCATCACGCCGAGGTAGTTGCAGAGGAGGTTAAGAACCTGCTTGAGGCACGAGCGATTCAGGAAGTGCACTACCCTCGGTGGATTTCCAACACAGTTGTGGTGCCCAAGAAGAATGGAAAGTGGCGAGTTTGTGTTTACTATAAGACAGTCAACCGAGCTTGTCCCAAAGACAGCTTCCCCTTGCCGCGCATTGACCAGTTGGTGGACTTGACGGCTGGACATAATAGACTCAGTTTCTTGGATGCCTACCGCGGCTACCATCAGATTGCCATGCACGGGCCTGACCGAGAAGTCACCTCTTTCACGACTCCAAGGGAACTCTTCTGCTACCGAGTCATGCCTTTTGGTTTGAAGAATGCCGGGGCAACCTTTCAGATGATGGTGACTAAAATGTTTGCTCCTTTGCTGGGCCGGACAATGGAGGCTTACATCGATGATATGGTAGTAAAGAGCCGACATGAAGCAAACCATTTGTCCGACTTAGCCGAGATGTTTGCCATCCTAAAGAAGCACAAGCTGCGCTTGAATGCCTCGAAGTGTGCCTTTGGCGTGGGATCAGGAAAATTTTTGGGATTCTTAGTCACGAACCGAGGCATCGAAGCAGACCCTACTCAGATCAAAGCCGTGCAAGAATTGAAACAGCCCAGCTCGGTTAAGGACGTGCAACATCTGGCCGGGATGGCCGCCGCGCTTAATCGATTTATAAGCCGATCATCAGATCGCTGCCGCCCTTTCTTTCAAGCATTAAAGTTAAAGTTCTCCTGGGACGCAGAGTGTGACCGAGCTTTGGCCGAGCTCAAGGATTATCTGTTTACTCCGCCATTGTTGGTTACCCCAAAGCCGGGAGAGGAACTTTACCTTTACCTTGTCGTCTCACAGCACGCGGTCAGTGCGGTGCTAGTCCGCGCTGAAGGAATCAAGCACTTCCCAATTTTTTATGTCAGCAAGACCTTGCTGCCGGCTGAGACGAGGTATTTGCCGCTGGAAAAGCTTGCGTTGGCATTGACGATGGCTTCAAGGAAGTTGGCGCATTATTTTCACGCCCATACCGTCATCGTCTTGACCAAGTTCCCCCTCAAAGCCTTATTTGAACAGGCAGACTTCTTCGGTCGGATTCTTAAGTGGGCGGTCGAGTTGGGACAGTTCGATGTAAAGTTCCAGCCGCGCACTGCTATCAAAGCCCAGACTTTGGCCGACTTCGTCGCCGAATTCTCACCGGGCACTCATCCGGTATGCCCGGTCGATATTACCGTGGCAGATGATGAGATACACGCAAGGCCATCCGAGGTACAACCAGTTGGAGGTAGCGACGCGGAGTTTGCGCGCACCACAGAAGCACCCACAGTTTACACGACTTTACCACCCGGTGATGCGATGACGGAGTTAAATATCACCGAAACACCCACTCTGTCCGGTCCCGCATCACCAAGGGGGGAAGGAATGGACCCACACAGCTCAGAACCTGCGGCCAGCTTAACACCACAACCTGATGATTCGCCTACGGACTTGAGCATCACAGATCAACTTGCTGAGTCCGGTGTCAAATCACCAATGGGGACTGAATTGGAACCGGTCAACACAGAACTTGAAACCACACAGCCGAGCAATTGTGATCCCATTGCCCTTCGCAACTCTCAGGACCCATCAGACTGCTGGAAGCTTTTCGTGGGGGAGATATGGAAGCTTTTTGTTGATGGAGCGTCCAACCGTCATGGTGCCGGCCTAGGTATCATTCTTATTTCCCCAGATGGCCTAACCATTGAACATTCTATCACGCTTGGCTTCCTAGCATCTAACAACGAGGCTGAGTACGAGGCCCTTCTCGCCGGGCTCAAGAGCACAATTCAAATGAAGGCCGCCGAGCTCCTGGTGTACAGTGATTCCCAGCTTGTGGTTAACCAAGTCTCTGGGATTTACGAAGCAAAGGACGACAGAATGGCGAAGTACCAAGCTCTGGTCAGGGAGCATATCAAGCAGTTTGAGGCAATCAGAGTCCAACAAATTGGTCGTGAAGAAAACAGCCGAGCTGATGAGCTGGCCGGCCTCGCTTCCATGGTAGACAGTACGTCTCCAAATCCCTTGTTAATTGACTTTCTTCCGCGGCCAAGCATTGAAGACGCCGGCAGACGGATGTACTCTGCGCCGAGCTAGGTCCTTCCTGGATGGACCCCTTGATCTTATTCCTCAGAGACCGGACTCTACCAACCGACAAGAAAGAAGCCCACAAAATCTGGGTGAAGTCAGAGCGGTTTTGGCTCTCTCCATCTGGTGCGCTGTATAAAAAATCCTTCATTGGTCCTTATCTAAAGTGCGTGCACCCGAATAGTGTGGAGGCCTTCTTGTACGAAATTCACGAAGGCATTTGTGGCAGCCACATAGGGGGCAGATCCTTGGCCTACCGAGCTATTTCACAGGGATACTGGTGGCCGTGCATGTAGGCCGACGCACAGAAGTACGTCCGCAAGTGCGAAAAATGCCAGAAATTCGCCCATCAGATCCATCAGCCTGCTAGGGAACTTCTTCCCCTCACCAGTCCTTGGCCCTTCGCTATGTGGGGGCTAGATATAGTAGGACCACTGCCAACAGCACCGGGCAATCGGAAATTCTTCATCGCAGCCACAGATTACTTCACGAAATGGGTTGAAGCTGAGCCCTTGGCAACCATCAAAGAGAAAGACGTGAAGCGATTTGTGTGGCAGAACGTGGTCACGCGGTTTGGCGTCTCCAAGATCTTGATCTCCGACAACGGCACCCAGTTTGATGGTCGCCTATTCAGAGGATTTTGCGAAGATTTGAAGATAGGCTTACCCGCAGTCCAATGGTCAAGCCGAGGCATCAAACAAGACTATACTGGATGGGTTGAAGAAACGGCTGGAGAAGGCAAAGGGAAAATGGGCTGAGGAATTACCCAGCGTCCTTTGGGCATACCGGACAACCCCGTGGCGTTCTACCGGGGAAACTCCATATGCTTTGGCTTATGGCATGGAGGCAGTCATACCCTTGGAAGTTGGCATGCCCACCCTAAGAAGCGAGAGTTTCGAGCCCGAACTGAATGCCGAGGCTATTGCCTTGGAATTGGACCTAGTGGAAGAGCGTCGGGAGAAGGCCCTCATCCATGTGGCCGCCTACCAACAAGAGCTCTCCAAGAAATACAACAAGACGGTGCACCCCAGACCATTCAAGGTTGGTGATTGGGTTTTGAGGAAGGTTATGGGCAACATCCTGGTGCCAGGAGAAGGCAAACTAGGGGCAAATTGGGAAGGACCCTACAAGATCACCGGTCTGGCGGGCAAGGGGGCTTACCACTTGGAGGATTTAGAAGGAAGAGCAATACCCCGACCATGGAATGCGGCCAACTTGAAACTGTATTATTTTTAAGCTTTTGTTTTCTTTTCTTGTGCAAAGAACTTTTTGGCTTGCACTGCAGCATGTAATTCTTTTTGTCAATTTATAGAAGTAATTTTGCTTTAGCACTTGGACTGTTGTTTTAATGTTAAGGACCGAGATGATTTACTCCGATTGGACGAGTTGGTGTTTTGTCCAACTTCGGATTCCCAACCGAGATGATTTACTCCAGTTGGACGAGTTGGTGGTTTGCCCAACTTCGAATTCCCAACCGAGATGATTTACTCCGGTTGGACGAGTTGGTGTTTTGCCCAACTTCGGATTCCCAACCGAGATGATTTATTCCGGTTGGACGAGTTGGTGTTTTGTCCAACTTCGGATTCCCAACCGAGATGATTTACTCCGGTTGGAAGAGTTAGTGTTTTGTCCAACTTCGGATTCTCAACCGAGATGATCTAATCCGGTTGGAAGTGATGATGATTTGTACAACTTTGTTATTACCAACCGAGATGGTTATTTCGGTTTATGAATTTGATGTTTGTTCTGCTTAAGTACTTCAATCGAGCTATGCATCCCGGTTGACGGGGTGTTTTGTTCAAACAATGATTTATACCGAGATGTTTTGCTGAAAATGGATACGATGACAACCGTGCAAACACTTTGTGAAATTTGAGTTTTTCATTGATAGGAAAGTAAATACAAAGGGTGGGGACAGAGCCCGGTTACAGCAAAAGCGCGAAAGCAAAAATACAAAAATAAAAAACTAAACCAAGGGGGAGAGATGGGTAAATTCGTCCTCGGCGGCATCAAGGTTGATGGTTAGACTTGTTTCTTGCGCACCGGGCTCGTCCTGACCGGGCTGCTCCTCCACCTCGGCGTCTTCAGCCTCTGAATCTGTCTCACCACCTCCTTCTTCAAGCCCCTCCTCGGCCTCCGCTTGCAGAGCACTGAATACGTCGTTTGCGTAAGGCACGAGGTAGACCGGTAGCTTGGCAGGAGGAGGATTGGCAAATACATCGGTGTCGGAGCCCTGGCCGAGATGCTCACAAGCGGACTTCCAGTCGGCTTGGAAGTAAATATCTTGTGTGGCAAAGACTTATTTTTTGTAGCTCTGCTCGGCTTCATTGAAGTCGGTGTTGTTAGCAGCCCGGCGGTCTTTCTTCTGCGTCTTTTTGAGCCTGCTTAGCTCGGTCTGAAGCTCATCTCGCTTTTTCTCGGCCGCATCCAACTGACCGAGCAATCTGTTGTTGTCGGCGTTGGCCATCTCAAGTGAAGATTTTGCCCGGCCGAGCTCGGCTTGGAGGCTCTCGACTTGGCTGGCGGTGTCACTCGCCTTCTGCCGAAGTCTGTGGATGCGCTTCATGACCAAGTGCTGCTTTTGGATGGCCTGCAAAATTAGAATTTGATCAGAGGAGAAACCGTGCAAACACTTGCATAAATTGAAAAAGAGGATTGAACTTCTTACCCTGGTCATGGATTTCACGGCGGATTTGACCAGCCAGGTGTCAGGAACGTGGTCGCTTCCAACCACGTTGCTGGGCTGCAGCAAAGCTTTTGAGAGGTCGAAGGCAAGCAGGTGCTCCTTATCACCTTTGACCGAAGCATTCGCCGGGATCTCTTTTCCCCGGTGTTTCAGCTGCGGCCGCCATGCGGGTATGGTGCTGACCCTGTCAACTGGTTGCTCGGTTGCCAGTTCAGTGATGAGCTCGACAGAGGGATCGGCCCGTGGTCTTTTGCCAGCCCGGCGTGTTTCTTGGCTAGACTGCCCGGCGGCTGGGGAGGCTAAAGCGACCACGGCGGCACTCGATTGACTGGCAGCCGGGGAACGGGCGATGACATTCGGTATCTCGGCCGAGGTTGCGGTTAGAAGATTCTTGATTCGGCTTCTTTTGGCCATTTCTTGCTCATCTGTTAACCGGATCAAGGGGACGTCAGGAAGGGTAGGGTCTGGAGGTGGTGAAGGAGCGCGGAGGAAGTCAGTTACTCTACTCCGGCGCGGAGCAGAATACCTGTAGGTCGGTGTGTAGCTGAGTAAATCGTTGCAATCTCGGTGGGGATACCGAAGCACGGTCCGAATTGCTTCGACGTTGGGAAATTGATAGTTGGCTTGCAAGGCTTGGATTGCTGCAAAAGAAATAGGAAAACCGGTTAGTTACAGAGTAAAGAGTTAAGCTAACCGAGCAAGTTTGAGTGGCTTACATGAAGAACCGAAGTCCTTGTTTATAAACCAGCCCGGCACCTCGGCTGTTTCGTAATTGCCCGACACCCAGAAAAAATCGTCGTCGTGCAGATCTTTATCCGGGGTGCCGGTTACAATTTTTTCCTTGCCCGGTCTTATCTTCAAGTAATATGCTAGGCCGTCGCCGGTGTGGCCCATTGTGTATTGCCTCAATATCTCGGCTAGACCTAAGTTGGTGCCTAGCTGATTGTTCAATTCGTGAACGCCGTTGATAATTCTATAAGTATTGGTGGACACTTGTGTGGGTGCCAGCCCGGTGCGGCGAAGGAACTCGGTGATAAGAGGGTTGAGCGGGAAACGGAGGCCCCCTTCGACAATTGAGAGCACGGTGAAGGGGCATTGGTCAAGTCTGCCCCAGGGTGTGGTCTCCTCTTCAGCCAGTTCGAGATGGACATCGGCCGGGATGCCGTACTCCTCTCTGAAAGTAGCTAGCGCGGCCGGAGTATCCACTAGGAAGTAGAATTTCCCCATTTGTGGCCGGCTTAGTATATCCCGGCTGAGGGGTTTGGCACTGGTTATTGGATGCTGCTCGGTCCTGAGAGCCTCAGGAATGATAGTGGTCCCCTTGGACTCTGCAGGAAAAGGATGGCAAGTGTTAAGTGTGAGCGCGGTCGCGCAAAAGGAGCTGGACTTTAGCTCGGTCATTAAGAGTGCCAAACCACGTCGATTGACTATTCTAACTAAGGAGCCCGATCGCCCAAGTAGACCAGATGTTAGCCCAGTTGAGCGACCAAGCCCTTTTGTTATCTCAGTTTTTGCTGGGGTTGAGACAAACTTGTTATTTGCTGGGTTAGACTGGTTTTTTGGATCAAAAGAGGACCAGGAGCCCGGTTCGCCCCAGTTCTTCAGTGTTCTTCATGAAGATGAAGAACACCAAGAACAGTGGGAGGTTTGGGACGGATTCTATGGCCTATGCCCTAAGAGCTACGTTTTTGTGCCCTAATGTGCGTAATATGAAAGAAAATAGCAACTCAAAAGGGATCGAACGTCTTACCTGTGAAGGGCATGAGCTGTTCTTTCAATCACGAAGAGTGACAGTCGAGGCTGAGAGGAAATGGCTTGAGCTCTGAAGCGTCAGATGGGAAAGAGGCAGTAGGAAGAAATTGTATAAGGGGGGTCTTGTATATGTAGGAACGAGAGGCCGCCCAAATTCAAATTCTGGCAAAAACGGCGGGTTGGCTGCTCGATGACCAATGGCAGCCCGCCACGTGTCCCCATTTATGACGACGTCAGGACTGAAGCGACGGGTTGAAGAGTTGAAGAGCCAACCGAGCAACTTTCGAAGTAGAGGATGTCAGCCGAGGAGTATAACCGGGCAAGTTTGCAGACAATTATGTTAACTAGCCCGGTCGAGGTTTGGCATCTTGAAGACCGGAGAAATGTTATCTCGGTCGTAGTGAGTAATCCCAGTCACGCTTTCGCGGACGGAATTAAGGGGCAATTGAGAGGGTGATTTATGACCTGGAGTTGGGCCGAGGTAACGGCCGAGCAGGTTGAGACCCCAACGGTGCATGGGACCGAGATGATCGACTATCCGCCCAGAGATGGGCTGCCAGAACTTGGGCCGGGCAGAACTTGGGCCGAGTGTGTGCTGCCCCAGACCGTAAAGAAGCCGCTCGGAAAGGAAGTGCTCGGTCGGACCGAGCTGCTCGGTCCAAGGATGGCCGAAGCCAGACAAGCTGAGTGATCGGCGCCCGGAAAGGCGTGGTCAGCCGAGGTAACTGTTTGACCGGCAGAAAGGCCGACCACAGGAGGTGCCTCAGGCTAGGCTTTGCCGAGATGCCGCCTAGCCCGGTCCTCCCTGGTCTTAGCCAGTAAAGTGCTTGGGTATGAAACACGGCACGGCATAGCAAGGAATAGAGCAGCTCAGCTGCCGAGTTCCGGCTGTGATGGCAGGCAGTTGAGATTAGGTGATGTTCAGCAAGGTTTATGCTGACAGATGGGATAGCGGAGCCACGTGTCAGGAGATGACTGGGAGTAGATATGGGGCACAGAGGGTATATAAGCATGTTTGCGCCCCCCATACGCGACAGATGAACACTTGGTAAGGAATTTCCTACACTAAAACACCTCCCTCCCTCTTTCTCTCTGTCTCAAGGTGTGTGCTAACTTGATCGTCGGAGGGTTTTTCCGGCCACACACCGCCGGGTAGCTCACCATTGTTTGCGCGCAGGTGATCGGACGTAAACGGAGCACGGAAGAAAGGAGTACGGGCTTGCCGGAATATTTGCTCCCCGTACACAAACCATCCACCATAAATTCATAACTAACAAATACCTCAACATTAAGGTAGCAACAACTAGTCAAAACAACTTAAATAAAGTACGGTTACAAACCATGCCAAATTATTCCAATACTAAAGTCATTAAAAAAATAATAATAATAATAAATACATAAACTACTAACAAGCCTAAGCTCAAAAAAAACAAAAGAAATCCAAGAGATATGCCCAAAAACTTTAGTTACTTCTCGTCACCACCGTAGCCTCAACTAATTCTGCAAAGGAAGCTTAGCTGCGCTCAAACAGAACGCACCCGAGTTGCCAAGAGACAAAACGGGTCAGTATACGGGTATACTGGTATGAGTACAAGATTTAACACCCACGTGTCCACCAGACACAGACAAAAATACAAGTAATTCTTATCACGGGACAAGACAAGTAGTTCCAACCGTACCGAGACGAATGGGTAGTTTCCCGAGATACGGTGGCATTTAGTTTCTTGTCCGTACACAACGAAATATAAATTGATTATAGAATAGACAAAATAGAAATAAAAAATATGGTGGGTCAGCCCTGCATAAAAAGTTAGCAAGACCCACCATCCTGCAAAACAAATAAAGTTAGTATAATTTAATCATAAGTAACTTGTTGAAACAAATATAAAATTACACCGTTTCATATTTAAATAATTCAAATTGATCAAAACTCAAAGAACGAAAGTTCTACAGAATCAAATTTCCTAAAAGACAACGAGAACGAATTTAACAAAAACTGAACAGGTTAAGAGAAAAACTTGATCTAAAAATCTAGACGGAATTCAATCGAAAAATATGAAGCTGAAAACGAACAAAAACTGCCATAAGATGATTTTTTCCGAAAAAGTTCAAAACATGAAAAGTGTGCAGAATAATGTTTTACTTTCGTTTACGCGAAACCAATAAAAATGAACTCATTTCGTGGTTAAAACAGCCTATAAAAATCTGCATTACCAGAGTGAATCAAACCGACAATAGCCAAGGTCATCCGATTATAAGTTCTAATCGATCTTTTTAATAAAAAGTTACAACACAAAAGTTGTCCAAAATCACGAATACATGCTTCTGCTCAAATTTCATAATTTATCAAGATCGTTTACTATTTTTTTTATCATGTACATAACAGTACCATACACACTATACTAATAAATTCATAATTAAATTCTTTGTTCCTTAACTCCACCACTTCGGCTCTCCCTTTCCGGCCTACACATATATCCCATGTGCCTCCTGTATACCTAACACCGCTCTGAAGCCAAACTTGCACGGGGATATCGTCCCGAGTTTGACTCACACTCCCCGAATGGTTAGCATATACGTACGCGCGCAAATCAAAGCACTCGTCTACTCATGAGAACGAGGCAATAATATATATATACACAACATCTCACACATGAGAATAAACATAACAATGCCGAGCCTAAGGCATTCAAATAAATCTCATAATCCTCACTTTTTTTTATACACTCTTTCTCACCATCACTCAAATAAAACAACAATCCATGGAGTCATGGTGGAGTATAAGGAATTTATCTATAGGTTCTTAATTAATTTTAATTTCATATGACCATGAGTGTAATTACAACAATAAAATAAATTCATATAAAAATCCTAAACATAGCATACACAACTAATCAAAATAATTAAAATTAATCTATCATCTACATGCAAATACAAAATCAATCCAACATCAAATAAAAATAAATAAATAAAAATAACGAATCAATCCATCCTCTAACCAATATCTATGGATTCTAAGTTTATTTTAATTTTATATAATCATGAGTGTGATTACAATCATAAAATCATTCCATATAAAAACCCTAAACCTTGCATATACAACTCATCAAAATAATTAAAATCAATTAATCATCTAAAAATCCTAAACATTACATAAACAACTAATCAAAATAATTAAAATCAATCAATCATCTATAAACCCTAAACCTTACATACACATCTAAATAAAATAATTAAAATTAATCAATCATCTAAAAACTCTAAACTTTACCTACACAACTAATCAAAGTAATTAAAATCAATCAATTATCTAAGAACCCTAAACTTTACATACACCACTAGTCAAAATAATTAAAAACAATCTATCATCTTTATATAAATGCAAAATCAAACTAATATCAAATAAATAAATAAAAACAAAGAATTAAATATAAATCAAGGGAAGCGGGTTTTGTACTCACAATTATTTTTGAAGATCAAAGAATCACTCAAAGAATTAATAAAGTCACCCAAAATAAAACCCTAAACCTTGCACACCCAACTAATGCAAATAATTAAAATCGATCAATCATCCAAACACTCTAAACCTTACATACACGTCTAATCAAAATAATTAAAAATTAGTCAATCATATAAAAATTCTAAACCTTACATACCCATCTAATTAAAATAATTACAATCAATTAATTATCTAAAAATCTTAAACCTTACATATATATCTAATCAACATAATTAAAATTAATCAATCATCTAAAAATCCTAAACCTTACATATACATCTAATCAGCATAATTAAAATTAATCAATCATCTAAAAATCCTAAACCTTACATACTCAACTAATTAAAATTATTACAATCAATTAACCATCTAAAAACCTTAAACCTTACAAATACATCTAATCAACATAATTAAAATTAATCAATCATTTAAAAAAAATCACAAACCTTACATACCCAACTAATTAAAATTATTACAATCAATTAATCATCTAAAAATCCTAAACCTTACATATACGTCTAATCAACATAATTAAAATTAATCAATCATCTAAAAAAAATTTTAAACCTTACATACCCAACTAATTAAAATTATTACAATTAATTAATCATCTAAAAATCCTAAACCTTACATATACGTCTAATCAACATAATTAAAATTAATCAATCATCTAAAAAAAAATCCCAAACCTTACATACCCAACTAATTAAAATTATTACAATCAATTAATCATCTAAAAATCCTAAACGTTACATATACGTCTAATCAACATAGTTAAAATTAATCAATCATCTAAAAATCCTAAACCTTACATATACATCTAATCAACATAATTAAAATTAATCAATCATCTAAAAAAATCATAAACCTTACATATCCAATTAATCAAAACAATTAAAATTAATCTGTCATCTTCATATCAATACAAAAATTAAATCAATATTAAATAAATACAAATAAATAAATATAACGAATCAAATATAAACAAAGAAAAGTGGATTTCGTACTCACATATATATATATTTTTTTATGATTGAAGCAATATCTAGAAGATTAATTGAACCACCAAAGTAAAACCCTAGCCCTTTTTTTTTTCTTTTTCTTTTTCTTTCTTTTCTCCACTCCACTGATGCTCTCCCCTGCCGTCTCTCTCTCTCTCTCTCTCTCTCCCCCTCTCACGCGGCTGCTCTGCTATGCGGCTGCCTCTGTTTTTCTTTTTCTTTTTTTGTTTTTGTTTTGCTTTGATTCTAACCTAATAGAAACTAATGCTATTATATTATATAGAACAAATACCATATAAATATAATATAAATAATATGATATATATATATATATATATATTTTTTATTTTATTAACTAACTACAAAATATATAAATATACTTTATAACATCAATACATGTCACACCCCTTTTTTTATATATATAAATATAAATATTTGAATTAATTATATATAATTAACTATCACATTAAATGAATTAATCGACACATTAAATTAACTAAATATCATATTAAACTAATTAAATATCACATTAAATTAACAGAATAACACATTAAATTTTCATGTAACCACACTATTAATAAAACCAATAATAAAATAAAATCGTAATAATAATAAATAAATAAATAAAGACTTACAAAAAATTAGGGTCGGTACACGTCCTTTAATATTCTTCAATCACTGTACACCAAATGACAAAAGACACAATGGGGGTGTTTGGCAATCAGAGGTTGAGGCTATTATAGCCTCTTTTGGAAAATTAGCCCAAAAGCCAGCACTGTAGCACCTTTTTACTGATTTTCAAAATAAAAAATAAAAAATAAAAAAATAGGCTGCTGCCCGTGACAGTGTAACCGGACAGTGTTACAGCAAGGGCAAAATTACCATTTTTTCCCTTTATATCAATTTTAAAAATAAAAAGTTAGGGATAAATCTGTCATTTTAAATTTAAACATCATTTCAACATACTTTCCAATACAACAACTCAACTAAAAATTCATCTCATCTTCCCAAACACAAAACTAAAATAGCCTACTAAAATAGTCAAAAAACCAAATAGCCTACTAAAATAGTCACTTCCCAAACGAGGCCAATAACAACAACAACAACAACAAAAAATATTGATGAACACCTTAACTGCAGTGATGCCTTCCCTTATCGCATTCACTATCTCTTACACAATAGCAAACACCTGAACACCCATGAATATTCACAGAAAAAATAAAAAATAAATAAATAATATGCTAAGTATAAAATGTAGAAAATGTAGAGTTTAAGCAAAAAAATGTAGTAGAAAAAAAATATACAGATTGAGGCATATAGGTATGGTTCTTTTGATTGTTTATTTGACGGAAGATCATATGATTTTCCCTATTGTATTGATGAGTTTATGTCTAAAAGATTATTGAAGTAAGAATGAAGATTATTAAAACAAAACGTGCTTATCATGCCAACAGATTTTTTCCCAAGCATGTTGATTGTCTAATACAGATTTTTTAGATTTTGTGATTTTTTTATTTTTTTTTATTTTTTGGTCTATGAGCAATCAGTTTATTAAACTAGGCTATGAACAAAATTAGATCTTTGATATAGAAAAACATCATCAAATCCAGAAATCAAATAACAAAAAATCTGTCCTCTATTCGTGATTTTTTTTTTTTTTTTTTTTTTTGCTATGAGGAATCAGTTTATTAAACTAGGCTATGAACAAAATTAGATCTTTGATAGAATAAACATCATCAAAACCATTTCATTCTTCTTTTCCACTTATCAAATCCATGTCCGAAATCAACAACAAATCTAAGAAATCAACAACAAATCAAACCATGGCAAGAAATCATATATATATATATATATATATATCAGTAACAAATCAAAATGAAGACGAAAGGGACCTCGTCGGTCGCCGCCTTCCCTTGCCTTGCTGTCGCCTCCCCTCGCCTAGCTGCCGGAGTTGTCTGCCGGAGTCACATCGCCTTCATCTCCACATCATTTCGTCTCCACGGCTCTCTCAAAGACGGGTTGGGTTAGGGTTATGCAACAAATGAGAGAGAGAAAAAGAGACTGAAAATCAAAGAGGAAAAAAATACAAAACGACTGAGAGAGAGAGATGAGCATGACTGAGAAGAAGAAAAATGAGGAAAAATTTGGAAAAATTTTGTTAGTTTTTTTTTTTTTTTTCAGACGTGGCAAACAGGTGGGTCTGAACAAGTCAAAATAGGTTTTGTATTAAAAATTTGTTTCAATTTTTGAAAATTATTTTTTTAAGTTTTTAATTAGTATTTTTTTAAAATTTTTAGTGAAATTTTTCAACATTTTAATCAATTAAAAAAATAATTAAAATATTAAAAAAATTCACTAAAAATTAAAAAAATAAGAATTGAAACTTGAAAAATAGTTTTTGAAAACTGAAACTAAACGAAATCGATTCAAACTCACCTATTTAATAAAGGGGTTTAAATGGGTTCGGTGGAGGTGGAGTGCTAGTGGTGGTGGTAGTGGAGCGCCAATGATGGAAGTGGAGTGGCAGCAACAGTAGTGGTAGAGTAAGGCAGTGGTGGTGGAAGAAAAATGGTAGCGGCGACAATGGTAATAGTAGTAGTGGGGCAGTGGTACGTGGTGGTGGTGGCGGTGGTAGTGATGCAGTGGCGGGGGCGGAAGCGATGGTGGAGTAGCGGCAGTGGTGGTAATGGTGGTGATGGTGTAAAGGTGATGGTGGTGGTAGTAAAGTGGCGATGGTGGCAGTGGTGGTAGTGGTGGTGGAAGAGAGTTAGTGGTGGCAGTGGTAGAGTGGTAATATCGGTGGTGGAAGATAGGTGGTGGTAGTGGTGATAGTAGTGGTGGAGTGACAATGGTAGTGAAATAGTGGCGGTTGTGGCAGTAACGGCGGTGGTAATGGATCCGTGGCAACAGAGATGGTGGTGGTGTTGGAGTGGTGGCAATGGTGGTAGAAAAATCCATTTAAACAAGTACTCATGTCTAACCCAAAAAGGGCTTTGCAAAATAGGAACTGATTTGGGCAAACAAAGAGGGCTTCTCACTTATAGTATGAAACGATGTCGTTTTGCATAATAAAACTATAGGAGACGAAATTATTTCCTTGTAGAAAATTTTGTACAATGGTAACGAAAATTTTCATCTCTAAAATGGCGCCCAAATATTCCACGAAATTTTCCAAGGGCGGGAAATTTTTTTGGGACGAAAAATAAAATATAGAGACGAATAAAATTTTCGCCACCTATTGTTTTATTGATTTTAAGCATTTGGTGACAAAATTTGGATTTATCTCTAAAAGTACTACAATTGGAGACAAAATCTTACTTTTATCTCTAAAACATGCATGTTCGGAGACAAAATTTTCTTTCGTCATGCGTTTTCGTCACCAAAAACCTTTTTATTGTAGTGAAATCAGCATGTTTTTAGGCATCAACTGCAGCAATCACTTGCTAGTCGGTTTCATTTTCACTCAGAGCAGGAGCATTCTCACGAAGGAAACGTACCAGGTTTAGAGTAGTAAGGTAGAACAACATTTTCTGCTACCATCTTTTAAAATCAGTTCCTAAAAACTTTTCTAACTTTTCACCGTGATTAACTAGCACAGTCACAACAGGGGAAGGGGATGGAGCAATTGTAGCCACCATACCAGTACTTGTTTGAGTATTAGTTTCAGTAGCCATGAATTATAAATTATAAAACAAAATTATAATTAGAATTTTATATTACACAGAAAATTAAACCACAAACATAGAATCTAAATTCTGTAAAAAATAAAAAAAACAAAAATTGAAACTTTTATTTCCAATTAATTTGAAAATAAAATATTTATTTAAACAAATTAGTTCCACACAGAAAAATATTTTTGTAACGCTTCAAAAATTAAAATACTGAAAACAGAACTTCAATTAATGAAAACTCAAAAATTATTTCTGAAAATCAAAATTAATTTCTGACCATATTCACAAATAAATATTCTAAATTGTTAATGACTACCAATATATTACTACTATTTGTATTTTCCAACCAGAATATTATTTTGTATACGCATAGAAAATAAATTTCTGTAAGAAAGAAAAAGGAAGAATAGGAAACAAATTAAAATTTCTGTATAAACAGAATAATTTGATTCTGTCTGAAGATTGTTAAAACAATTTTCTGTGTAAAATAAATACCTTGAAACAAATTCAAACAAATAACAATAAATTACTTACATAATTTATTTTATCGAAATGAATAAGTACAAAAATAGATCAAGTCGAGTGTATGACACTCTGTCTTTAAGACAGATTGGGCCGTGCTAAGGACTAGGTTGTGGGCCGTGGTAGAGGCTTCGGTAGCTCGGTCTGGTAACGGCTGACATTGATCCGGTCAGCTGGGTTGCCTTGCAGCCGACCAAGGTACTCATCCCTGATAAGAGTCGAGCTACGTTTAGCTCGGCCGAGAGCTTTGTATGTCGTTACCTTTATTAAGAGCACTGCAGAGGCACGCTAGCTCGATTAAAGCCACACCGACTTAACCGAGCTAGAAAACAATCTCACTTGGATAACAATGAGTAGGGAGTTATCAGGATAGGCATTATCCTTGGGAGTGTGATTCCTAAAAGAACTCTGCTAAAAAGAGTTGAAGTCCTACTAGGATTGTGCCAGGCGGACTCTATAAAAGCTCATGACAGGACCTATGTACAGGTATCACAATTCTTACCATTAAATACACAAAGTTTTTTGTCTATTGTCTAATCGCTGACGTAGGCATCGGAGGGGTTTCTGGCACACACTCACCAGCTAGATCACGTTTGTGCTTTCAGGTAGCAAAGCGACGACGTTTGGGAGAGTGCAAACTTGATTAACAGGATTATACGAGAAGATTATTTCATGCTTATACAATTGGCGTCGTCTATGGGAAAACACACAAAGAACAAAACCTTTTGATCAAGCTTCCTCTTTAATTGAGATCAATGGTGCATTGATCAAGCTTCCTCTTTAATCAAGATCAATGGTGCATAACGAAGACTTACCACATTCTGCCATTGATGGACAGACCCCGGAGGGAGGTGGGAGGCGCGAAGGATTACCTTTTGTCCCACCTATGGCAGAATTAGACCCCCAGCAACAGAACCTGCGGAGAGACACACGAGAGAGATGAGGCTCAAGCCCTCGTCGCTCTCAAAGCCCTAAAAGGCAGAGGCGAAGGTTGGATCCACAGGTTCTGGAGGATCGTGTAAGGGAGCAAGACGAGTTAATACGAAGAATGGCGACAAACATGAAAACAGTGAAGCAACAAATAAAGAGCAAAGGGGTGGCAACGGAAGAGGAGCACAGATACAACACACTCTCTTAGCACTCGAAAGATCGTGACAGACAAGTCACACCGTCACAAGATGAAAGTAAGAGCCTCAGGACAAGCAATACACAATCAAGGACTTCTAGGACTCGTTACTCCAAGTCTGAGAGAATAAGGACTGAAAGGTCCTACACGGAATGAAGCAATTATTAGCCCTCGCACTAGCACCAAACGATGTCTAGGCACACGGAGTTGCCTAGGTCAGTGGACCTACGGACAGTGCTTGAGGAAAGGGCTCAAAGGAGAGAAGACACTCGAGCGCGCGACCCCCGTAGAGTCTCTACACTACAACGATTGGCACCTAGGATGCATGGGAGTGTCAAGGTTGGAAAGCCAGAGTCACGCCTTGCCTTGCCTATGAACCAGCTAACAAAGCGCTAGCAAGGTCGCAGAGTTCGCCATTCGTTCCGGCGATAGAGAACGCACCATTACTCTCAGACTTCCACCAATCCAAATTCACTATTTATGAGGGAAAATCGGAACCCAACATGCACTTTTGCCGCTTTCGCCAGGTTATGGCAGTGTATCGACGAAATAAGGCTCTAATGTGTATCTTGTTTCCTTCCAGCCTTGGTGACCTAGGTCTAACATGGTTTGAAAGGTTGCCAAAAGAAAGCATAGCCTCATGGGCGCAGTTGGCAGAGGCATTTGTGACTAGATTCAGAACAAATACCAAGACACCGGTGGAAATAGACCAGCTACTCTCCATTGACATAGACGAGAAGGAAACGTTGAAATCTTACAACAGTCGATACTGGGAGACTTTCAACTAGATTAGGGATTGCCCCACAAACCTCGCCATCACACAGTACAAATGGGGTTTACCGACAGGTAACAAGTTGAGGGATTCAGTGACAATGATGTCACCCCTCACAATGGAGGTCTTAATGGAGAGTGTACATCAGTACATCCAGGTAGAGGAAGATAGCACCCACACTAAAGCAAAATCTGGCATGACAGCAGTGCTAGATAGAAAGACTGCAACAAAAGTCAACACAATAGAACAACCGAGCAAGAATGGGTGAGGCAAACGAGCCAACAAAGACAACCCCCAAACAAGGAAGTTGAAAGTCCTCACTGCCATTACCACGGTATTCAACAAACCTATCTACCGGATTCTTAGCGAGATATGTGATGAACCCTTCGTTTGGTGGCCAACCAAGTTGGGAGAAGCACAAATGGGCTACAATGAGAGATGTCGTTGCACCTTCCATGATGAAAAGGGGCACCAAACTAAAAATTATACACCATTGAGGCAACATCTGGAGGAGTTAGTAGCCGCTGGTCACCTGGACTAATATATTGAAGGGGGAACACAATCTATCCCCCAAGACCGCATCAGGCCGAGTGAGACGCCGATCGACAGTCCACCCCAAGGCGTAATCAACGTGATACATGGGATCGTCGAACCTGAGCGGGTATGTGAGCTCAGAGGGATGATCAAAAAGGCTAAACACTTTAGGGAGGTACTAAGTGCACAACCTATTGTCAAAAGGGAAAAAACAGAGGCAACGAATGTCATCTCCTTTTCTGACTGGGATCTAACAAGGTTACATTGCCCTTACAACGACGCGCTAGTAGTCACTCTGCGCGTCAAGAATTTTGACATCAAGCAGATTCTAATTGACCAAGGGATCTCGTACGAGATAATGTACTACGAGACCTTCAAGCAACTAAAATTGAAGAACAAAGACTTGGCGCCCGCAACATCTCCCCTTGTTGGCTTCAACTCAATGCCAGAATGGCCAGTTGGCAAAATAATTCTGCCAGTTAAGGCAGGAACAATGACAAAACAGGTGAAATTTTGGGTATTAAAGGTCCCTTCCACCTACAACATAATCTTGGGAAAAGCATTATTGCACGTCATGCAATCGGTGACATCAATCTACCATCAGGCGTTACGGTTCCCCAACGAAACCGGAGTGATTGAAGAAGTCTTCGGAGACCAAATCATGTCAAAATAGTGCTTCGTCACGGTAAACAGCAGTCGGGTTGCAAAAGGGTTTGTACAGATGGTGGAGGAGCCAAAAAGTAATGAACTGTTTGCAAATGTTGGCAAAGCAGCCAAACAGAAGGTAGTGGAAGACTCAATAGAGGTAATGATAGATAAAAAGAACCCAGAAAAGTTCTTTTTGCTCAGTTCGTCTCTATCCAGCACTGAGAGAATAGAGGTCGTGGAATTTTTGACCTCTAACATCAAAGTGTTCACCTGGACACCGTACGACATACCTAACATTGACCCTAATTTCATCTACCATCAACTTAATGTCCATCCAACTGCTAGACCAATTATACAGTGAACTCCCCGATCAGCACTCCACCACGTAGAGATAGTGGCGAAGGAAGTGGGAAACTTGCTAGAGGTAGGAGTAATTAGAGAAGTACACTATCCCAAGTGGATCTCCAACACTGTAGTAGTGCCAAAAAAGAACGGCAAATGGCGCGTTTGTATGGACTACAAAACAATTAACAAAGCATGCCCAAAGGACGGTTTTCCCCTACCACGGATAGACCAACTGGTGGACCTGACAGCAGGGCATAACTGACTTAACTTTCTTGATGCGTATTGTGGTTATCATCAGATCGCTATGTATGAACCGGATCAGGAGGTCACATCGTTTACAACATCCAAAGGACTATATTACTACAAGGTCATGCCCTTTGGCCTAAAAAATGCAGGGGCTACATTCTAACGGATGATCACCAAAATGTTTGCACCATTGTTAGGTAGAACAATGAAAGCTTACATAGATGATATGGTAGTCAAAAGCGGGGATGAGAGGGACCATCTCAGGAACCTAGATGAAATGTTCCAAATTTTGAAGTCTCACAAGTTATGTCTTAATGCATCTAAATGCGCATTCGGCGTAGGGTCAGGCAAATTCCTGGGCTTTCTAGTGACCAACCGGGGTATAAAAGCTTATCCCTCTCATATTAAAGCCATCCAAGATCTCAAGAGGCCCAACACAGTCAAAGAAGTGCAGCATCTCACTAGCCTAGCAGCTGCCCTCAACCGGTTCATAAGTCGGTCGTCAGACAAGTGTCGACCATTCTTCCAGGCACTAAAGGCCAAGTTTGAGTGGGATGATGAGTGCGATTGTGCCCTGAAAAACTTAAAAGACTACATGACCTCTCATCCGTTGTTAGTAACCCCAATACCAGGAGAAGAGGTCTTTTTGTACTTAGTAGTTTCCCAACTTGCAGTTAGCGCAGTGTTGGTCAGCGTGGAGGGAATACAACACATGTCTATCTTTTATGTTAGCAAGACATTGTTGGGCACTAAAACAAGGTACCTACCGTTGGAAAAGCTGGCCTTAGCTTTGATGATGGCTTCAAGAAAGTTGTCACACTATTTCCATGCCCACACTATGATTGTCTTAATGGCTTTCCCCTTAAAAGCCTTGTTTGAGAGGGTGGATTTTTCTAGACGAATCTTGAAATGGGCAGTGGAGTTGGGGCAGTTCGATATTAAGTTTCAACCAAGAACCATAATAAAGGCCCAAGCTTTGGCAGACGTTGTGGCCGAGTTCATGCCAGGAAGTCATCATGTTTGCCCGATCGACTTGATCGAGGCAACCGAAAAAAGGGGAAAAAGTGCCGCAGGAATTGCGCAGCCCCCAAAGCAGGACGCCCAACTGCATAGCAAGCCATTCAGGCTTGAGGAGAGGGAAGAAGGAGCAAACCACAGCACTACCAGCAAGGACTCACACAAAAGTAAAGTCTTGAGATAATCAGACAGTGAGGATCAAAGCCCAACGACAGACATTAACCTGGATAAAGGCACCGGCAACACCCCTGATCCCAAGGCATCATCAGACCCCTCCACTTGCTGGAAGCTATTCGTCGAAGAAATATGGAAACTCTTCGTAGATGGAGCATCCAACATGCACGATGTAGGACTAGGCATAGTCCTCATCTCACCAGATGGCCTAACAATTAAATAGGCAGTCAACATTAGCTTCCCAGCATCCAACAACGAGGCAGAGTATGAGGCATTGCTAGCAGGTTTAAAATCGGCACTTCGCATGAAGGCCACCGATCTAATGGTGTACTACTCCCAGCTAGTAGTCAACCAGATTTCAAGCGATTACGAGGCAAAGGATGACAAAATGGCTAAGTACCAAGACTTGGTCAGAAAGGAGATCATGAAGTTTGAAGTAGTTCGGATAGAGCAAATTGGCCAGGAAGAAAATAGTAAAGCAGATGAGCTAGCCAGTTTTGCGTTAATGGCAGATACATCTATCCCACACCCATTACTGATTAACTTCCTACCCAGACCAAGTATTGAAGAACTTGAAGTAGCCAAAGCATGTTGTGCCAAGTTAGGTCCTTCCTGTATGGACCCCATCATAGTATTTTTAAAAGATGGCATCTTACCCAAAGAAAAGAAAGAAGGCAACAAAATTAGAACAAAATCACAGTGATTTTGACTCTCCCCATCACTAACATTGTACAAAAAATCCTTCACAGGACCTTACTTGAAGTGTGTCCATCCCAGTAAGGTCGAGGCATTTTTGTTCGAAATACATGAAGGCGTCTGCGGAAGCCACCAAGGGAGAAGATCGCTGGCCTACAGAGCGATTTCACAAGGATATTGGTGGTCGTACATGCAAGCAGATTCAGAGAAGTATGTCAAGAATTGTGAGAAATGTCAGAAGTTCGCACACCAAATATATCAACCAGCCAGAGAGCTTCTACCATTGACCAGCCCGTGGCCCTTTGCAATGTGGGGCCTAGATATAGTAGGATCATTCCCAACTGCGCCCAGCAACAGAAAGTTCTTTCTCGCAACAATAGACTATTTTATAAAATGGGTAGAGGCAAAAGCACTCATATCTATAAAAGAAAAAAACGTTAAGAAATTCGTCTGACAGAACATCATAACTCGGTTCGACATACACAAGGCTCTAATATCCAATAACAGCACTCAGTTTGATTGCAAAATCTTTAGGGGCTTTTATGAAGAATACAAGATAGAATTTTACAACTCTACACCGGCGTACCGCTAAGCTAATGGCCAAGTTGGGGCTTCTAATAAAGTAGTCTTAGACGGTTTGAAGAAGAGGTTGGAAAGAGCAAAAGGTAAGTGGGCTGAGGAACTTCCCCATGTTTTATGGGCCTACCGTACCATACTTCAGCGATCAACTGGAGAAACACCCTTTTCGTTGGCCTATGGCATGGAGGCAGTAATCCCACTGGAAATAGGCCTCCCCATTATTAGACGTGAACATTTTGATCCAACCTTGAATGATGAAGCCATAGCCCTAGAACTCAACCTCGCAGAAAAAAGAAAAGAAAGAGCATTGATGCACATCACCTCATATCAACAAGAGTTGTCCAGGAAATACAACAAAACAGTGCACCCAAGGCAATTCAAGATTAGAGATTGGGTACTGCGCAAAGTAATGGGCAACACTTTGGTACCTGGAGATGGCAAGTTAGGACCTAACTTGAAGAACCATACAAAGTGATTGGTTTAGCAGGAAGAGGGGCATATCATTTAGAAAACATAGACAGCAAAGCTATTCCCAGACCATGGAACATGACCAACCTAAAACTATTTTACTTTTAGTTTTTTCTTAAAACACTTGTAACTTTTCTTTTTGCAATAAAACAAGTAGTTTCTTACAATTCTTTCCTTTGTAAAAGTTGTTCATAATTATTGCCAACTGGGGGCAATCAAGAAGGTTAGCAGGTTTGACCAACACTTTTTTCTTTTTTAGCCGAGATAAGGATCTAGGCTCAAGAAGGTTGGTAGGTTTGACCAACACACTTTGTTCTTCAGCCGAGATAAGGATCTAGGCTCAAGAAGGTTGACAGGTTTGACCGACACTTTTTTGTTCTTCAACCGAGATAAGGATCTAGGCTCAAGAAGGTTGGCAAGTTTGACCAACACTTTTTTTTTCTTCAGCCAAGATAAGGATCTAGGCTTAAAAAGGTTGGCAGGTTTGACCAACACACTTTGCTCTTTAACCGAGATAAGGATCTAGGCTCAATATGGTTGACAGGTTTGACCAACACACTTTGTTCTTCAGCCGAGATAAGGATCTAGGCTCAATATGGTTGGCAGGTTTGACCAACACACTTTGTTCTTTAGCCAAGATAAGGATCTAGGCTCAAGAAAGTTGGCAGGTTTAATCAAAACTGTTTCTTTTTGCCGAGATAAAGGATCAAGGCACACATCTCGGTTAAAATTTTTTTGCAGGTACCCAAATGTAAGGCCCTGGTGTCCCACATCGGGAATGGAGAGGGAGTTCCTGGACTATAAAAGTAAAAACCTAGACCCTTATATAGCATCGAGGCCTTTTCTCGGGTGGTGAAATCCCTATTAGAACTCCCCAGTTAAGCGTGCTTAGGCTGGAGTAGTTCTAGGATGGGTGACCCACTAGAAAGAACAAATCCGTACGAGCGTGGCCCAAAACGGACAATATCGATGGCATGTGAAGGGTTGGGGCATTACACCAAAGTTGTTTTTCAGCCAGGATAAGTATCTTGGCCGAACAAGATGGGCATGAGAAAGCATGACCAAGCTCACTAGACTAGATGGGCATGCAGCAAAACTAATACACTACAAAGCGAAAAAGTGATGTGAACCAAACAAAAAGATATAAAAAAGAAAATTTCTTTCATTTCATTTGTAAGTAAGTACAAAAGGAGGGGCTCGTAACCCGGTTACATTTTCTTAAAAAGAAAAAGAAAAAGAAATCAGGCAAACAAGTCATCTAGCTCGGTGTCCAAATTGACCCAGACTTCGCCCATAGAAAGGCTGATTACAACATCAACCCCCTGGTTGGGCTCGGTCACGGGCACTTCGTCAACTGCATTGCGCAAGACTTGGCTGGAGTCCACCGAGGTAGGAGATAAAGACTAGCGACTGAGCTGAATGTTGGAAGGAGGGGTGTTAAGCGGAGCAGGGACCTCATCCTCCCCCCCTCCTGAAAAAACTTCTATTAGACCTCATTAGCATAGTCCGTTATATATCCCGGTAGGAAGATCTTAGAGTCATATCCATGACCGAGTTTTTCAGCAATAGCCTTCCAACCACATTTAAAGAAAATATCTTTGGCAGCTTCACATTGTTGGACATAGGTGTCCTCTCCTCCCTTGAAGCCTCAGTCCTCTGCGTCCTCTATCTTTTTCCTTAGCTCCTCTAACTCGGCATTTTTTTTCCTCTCTAACTTAGCCAGCTCCCACAGGTAGCGATCTTTTTTCTCGACTAAAGCTTTTTGTTTGTCAGTCTCCGCCGTGTTGACCTGTTCGACTAACCTTGCGTTTTCGAATTCTGGCTCGGTTAGCTTGGCCTTAGCTTCTTTTAGTTCGACTGTCTTGGCGTCTGCATCAGCCACGACTGACCGTACCGTCTTCCATAGCTCAAGCACTCGTTTGTGAGCCACTTAGCTCTTTTGCAGGGCCTACACAACATTCAAAGTGGTTATAGGAAAACCCAGCATTGGGTCCATAATGGTATCATTTATTGAGTTATAGGGATTTCAGAGCTTACCAGTATCATGAATTTGGACGCTGAGCGGATGGCCTTCAGCTCGGTCAAACCCTCGTGCCGCTCCATGTCGGCAGGCAAACAGACGCTCTTCGCCAAGTTAAAGGCTAGAAGGCGATCCTTCTCAGCACTAGCAGAGTCAGAGGCTGTTATTGCGCAACCCCTAAAGGACACAGTTGGTGCCCACACTAGAGGGGATAAAGAATTTGAAAGGCTTAGCCGGTTGCGACCTTAGGGTAGAGAGGCCTCTAGCAGTTCGATCTCCAGCGGCTCGGTGTCGTCTTTGTCTGTTAAGCACTATGGCATAGAACCAGTGCGGGGTAGTTTGTTTGGTCGAGATGACGCAGCTCGAGTAGTTGGAAGGGCTACCACAGCGTCGCGTGATTAGCCAGCCTATGGTGTCTCGGTTTAGACCTCGATAATGGAAGTTGAGGTTTGCTCAATGATAAGGGCACGAACGACTCATCGCTTAGTCATTTCTTACTCTTCAGTCAGAGGAATGAGTTTGATTTGGGGTAAGTTTGGGTCTGGCTCAGGGGAAGGTTCTAGGAGGAAGTCGGTGACTCTGGTCTTCCTTTTTCCGCTGTACCAGTAGGTCGGCTCGAAGTTTAGTAGCTCGGCCCAATCGTGGTGACGGTATCGAAGTGCAGCACGAAGGGCATCTTGATTGGCATAAGTGTAATGTGATTTAAGCCGGTTTAAATCTGCGAAGAAGATAGACAAGGAACGCAATAGGTTAACACGGTGGGAATTGGAACAACAAAGAAAATTGAACCGAAGTGTTCTTACCAGCAGTCCCTTTATTCCAATTTATGTTATAGCCCGGTATCTGGGCTTCCTGATCTTCAAAATTGCCGAAAACCCAAAAGAAATCATCGTCATTTATGTCTTTGTCCGGTGTGTTTTTTATAATTTTTTCTCAGGCTCTTCTTACTCTAAGGTAGTACACCCCAACCGTTGTCATTTTGGGCGAGTGAATATTGATGAAATAGCTCGACTAATCCGAGGTTGAGGCCGAGCCGGTGGTTTAGCTCGGCGATGCCATTTACTATTCTATAAGTGTTTATGGAGAGTTGGGTTGGACATAATCTTGTTTGCCTGAGGAACTCGCATATAAGGGGTTGTACTGATAATCGAAGCCCGACTTCTACAATCGATATCACTGCAAATAGAACGATCCCGATTTTCCCCAGCGCGTGGTGTCTAGCTCGGCTAAAGAGAGGTGGACGTCGTTAGGGATATGGTAGTCTTTTCAGAATTCGGCCATGGCCCTAGGCGAGTTTACCAGGAATTGATATTTGCCCATTAAAATTAAAGGTGGTTGTGTAAATTTGAGTATGGCAATGTAGTTAGGCGCTAATGTGGCTTTGGGTGGCTTGATTAATCAAAATCGCCCTAGGGCAAGGTGCAAGGATGTGTTTGGCCAACCTAGTCAAGTCTGCAAAGTGAACATAAAAGGTGTTATGCCCAGGTAACTAGATCGGGCTAAGTATATAGGCAGAAGTTAAAAATAGTATAAGCCTAGCTCGGCTGCATCTAGGGTACAACAAGTTTTCAGTTCGGTCGTCAAACAGGTACAGCTCAAGTTTTATAGCACGGTTGGAGATCAATGCACAAGGTTATAGCTCGTTTCTAGTTCAGTCAAGTATAAGCTTAAGGGTCGCAAACAAGTTGCTAGTTCGGTCACAGCGTAATTTTGGATCAAAAATATTGTTTTACAAATCCAGTTAGTGTGTTTCTGGGCTTGAGCGTGAGGCTTTGGGTTTAGACTCAAAACGTTCTAGTGTGTATAACACGTTTGTGTGGGGATTAGTTGCTAGAATTATAGAAATTAAATGAAAAGGAACACTAGTAAAAGGAGGAAAGAGCATGATGAACTTACAGATTAAATGCGTGAAAGCTGAATCCAATAGAACGAGCTGTTATGATTGGGATGAGCAAGGCAAGCGATTTAGGTACTGAGATGGAGACTTGGCAGTAGAAAGTGAGGATTTGGAGTTAAAGTGCTCAAGGTTTTTCTCAAAAGAAGATAAATAGTAAAAAACTGCTCGTGAAAATGGACAGTATATTTGAATGAGGTAAAGAAAAAGGCGGAGCTTTTCAAAATCTTTCGGCAGCGTGTGACGGCTGTCGCAGTGTATAGGGGCAATCAAAACACGCCACATGTCCCAATAAGGACACGATGTTAGGAGCATAAAAAGACAGGGTGTACGGCCAGCACAATTCTTGGAACCAAGCTATGTTTGGGCTTGGACAGTATTTTTGCTCGGCTTGGCGGAATGTTTTGGAAGCTGGATGGCATGAACCTTGACAGGTCGGTCAAAAGTGAATAATCCTAAGCATGCTACGCAGATGGAATTAAGGGGCAATTGAGAGGGTAATTTATATGGGTAAATTGGGTATACTAAGGACTAGATTGTGGGCCATGGTAGAGGCTTCGGTAGCTCGGTCTGGTACCGGTTGACATTGATCCGGTCAGCTGGGTTGCCTTGTAGCCAACCGAGGTACTCATCCCTAATAAGAACCGAGCTATGTTTAGCTCGGCCGAGAGCTTTGTACGTCGTTATTTTTATTAAAAGCACTACAGAGGTAAGCTAGCTCGGTTAAAGCCACATCGACTTAATCGAGCTAGAAAACCATTTCACTTGGATAACAGTGAGTAGGGAGTTATCAGGATAGGCATTATCCTTGGAAGTGTGATTCCTAGGAGGACTCTGCTAAAGAGAGTTGAAGTCCTACTAGGATTGTGCCAGGCGGAATCTATAAAAGCTCATGACAAGACCTATGTACAGGTATCACAATTCTTACTCTCAAATACACAGAGCTTTTTGTCTATTGTCTAATTGCTGACTTAGGCATCAGAGGGGTTTCTAGCACACACCTGCAAGCTAGCTCACGTTTGTACTTTTAGGTAGCAAAGCAACAACGTTTGGGGGAGTGCAAACTTGGTCAACAGGATTATACGAGAAGATTATTTCGTACTCGTACAGCATCTATCTCCCAGGATACAATGATCTTTACACAGATTGTACTAGCACGCCAAACAATCTATACGGTGGACAAAACCTGTGCTCTATACTCTC
This sequence comes from Camellia sinensis, assembly GCF_055761805.1. NCBI lineage: Eukaryota > Viridiplantae > Streptophyta > Magnoliopsida > Ericales > Theaceae > Camellia > Camellia sinensis. Next base: position 239,260,182 of record NC_138961.1, on the reverse strand, counting down.
AAAAAAATTTCTAAAATAATATGTAGAATATATATACAAGAGAGCACAAAGGAAAGCAAGAAAAATGATTTTTTGGAATGAGAAATATGCTAGAAGAGGGTCTACTTTTATAGAGCCAAACAGGTTTGAAATTCAACCCGAACATATATGAATTCAAACTAGAACAAGTGCAAAACTGTTTGAACTTAGCTTTGAATCTGTCTGGAAAAATTGAATTTGTTTGGAACAACTGTTAACCTGTTTGAACTTGGTAGACCGCTGGAAATTGGATCAGAGGAGGAACTGTTTTGGACTGAAAATTGAATTCAAATTTGACGCAAAATTTGAATTAATTTCATTCAGAAAAAATAATTTTCCCAAAATAATTTTTGAAAAAAAAAATTCAAATAAATTTTGTCCAAAAAATTAATATTAGAACCGACCCACAATCCACACTAGTGCCAGACACGGCTCGGCCGGCCGTGGCGACGCGTGTGATGGTTTGAGCCAAGACTCACTTAGTTCATAACTCATCCCTTCTTCAAACTTAGGGTGCTCCTTGGGGCCCAACCCAAGTATTTCTACCTAGAGCTTATAAACACAAACAAGCTATCTTTAAGTTTCAATGTGGAACAATCTATTTCAAGAAAACCCACATTTTACTTTTTTTAATTACCCATTTCACGAACTTGAAAACGACATCAACTTCTCATTCACTCATAAATGGTTTTGACGAACCGTATTCACCGTATGACTTAACATGCGGAAAGAAACACGTCACATCTTTGGACCCACCCCAAAAGATATGTGGGCCCCACTCAAATTTAGGTTCAAAGTTGGCTCAAAATAAGCCTGTAAAATCCATTATTTCCAACAAACTTAGGGGTGATAAATAAATCAAATGAGTCAAACAGTTAACTATTTAAGTTTGGTTTCATAACTTTAATGAATTTCAAAATTTGTTGGAACTTTATTCATTAAACTTTCGAATCGATCTCAAACGAGCTTTTATTGAGTCAAGTTTAAGTAGTTTGATATTTTATATAACTTTAAGCTTATTGAACTGAGTAGAATGAGCAATTGATTGTTCAAACTTTATTTGAAAGCCTTAACGAATTTTAAAATGTGTTCAAATTTAATTTATTTATTTAACAAATCAAACTCGAACCAATTTTTAACAAGTCAAACACGAATCAAACCCGAATTGTATAGTTTGTTTATCACCCCTACTTAAACTTTTGACTAAAAAGATATGAAATGATAAATTTATTTATTTTTTTAATGAGTCACATATAAAATAAATAATTTGAACTATCAAAATCCCAGATGGCCCACAGCCAATAAACTGCACTGTAGTGTACCGGATATATACATGGCAGAAAAGTCTCACTCAATTAACAAACGCATTTTTCAAATGGGAAAATTTTATACGGTGAACTTATTAGCTTTGCTAATATTATTTGGGATAAATTAAAAATATACTTATTGAGATTTGTTTAAATTTTTTGTAATTTTAGAAATTACATTTTATTTTTTAAAATTTATAGTTTCAAAATAAATGATTATTTTTATTAATAAATTATAAAATTAATTAATAATTTTTAATAATATTAAAAAAATTATTTCAAGTAATAGTTTAAATAATTTTATTATTATATAAAAGAATAATTACGAATTTTATTTTTTTAATTAATTTTATTAAATGAAAAAATTTAATAAAAGAATATTTATAATTTTTTAAACTATAAAAAATTATTCATATTTTAAATAAATTCTAAAAAATATATTTATAATGTATCATATTTTTTGCTTTCTTATGAAATTCTACATTTTAGTAACCTTTTAAAAAAACAAGTGTATCATAGTCAACTCCGTTGGAAATTGTCAGTGTCGGACAATACCGACACTTGGAAAAATGTCTGATTGTAAATTGGTCTCAGTTTCTTTCTCTCACACCGTCCACCAAGCATCACGCTAGTCAGTGTCAATTACCACTGCCTCCTTCACGTAATAAAAGGAAGGAATTGCTTTCAAAATCCATCATCAAAGTCTTTAACATTCATTACTCTCTCCTCTCTCTGGGAAAAAAATGTAGGTATAATTCCAAATTATTAAACATCCCTGTGCTTTTTGCATGCTCACTTACTCAAACCCCATGTAGTGTGAAAGCTTTCCCTCAACAATTATGTTTGGAAACTCGCGAGTACATACACATATATATTGAACCCACATGTAACATTAATAGAAAGTCAACAATTCACACGGCTACCATCAGAGTTTAGCACACATTATTTAATATTTTTTATATATTTACAGTTTTTTTTTTTTTTCTTGATAAGCAAGTCTTACGTTTTATATTAAAAAATAAATATTATAAGGGGACCATTATTACACGTCCAGAGGTAAAAAATCATTTGAGAAGGGAAATACAAGCCTACCTTCTATATTAAAATTTAACAATAATAAATTCTAAAATTAGACCAAGTAACAATCAATTAAGAATCTTTCGACTTAATTTCTTAGATTTCATAGAGAGGATAACCTCTTGAATAAGTTTAATATTAGCAATTCTTTCAATGAGCTTTTTCTTGGTTTTCACTTTTGAAGATAGGTTTGTCCATGGAACAATAAAAGTTCAATACGAAAGGGATTGCGAAGCTCCTTTGAAATGTGAAGATCGTTTAGGGGCTAACACATTTATATTACCCACATCCCTAACAATTTCTTTCTCTTCCTTTGAAGCCTCTTTCGGAATATCTTTTGAGGGGTTACTCACTTCCAAAAAGGAGCAATTCACATTAAGCACGCTATTAAGATCCGCACAAAAAGAAACCTCCTCATTGGCTACATAAGTATTGAGAATATCAAATGCATTTGATGCAGATGGAGGAGGTACAGGAACAAAGTTACCCATATGAGCATTAACGACGTCTTTGTCTTTTTTCTTTTTCACTTCAACCCATTCACTTGGCTTGCCTTCCTCCTTCGTCTCGATCACTTCTTTGGCCTTCCACTTTTGTTTGAGTTTACTAGGAGCTTGAGTTATCTGTTTACTTGGAATCTCTTTAGTAACTTCTATCTCAATACAAATTCTAGCAAATGTTAACTGGCTATGGTTTTGGATAAATTCATCAAGGTACAATGGATTACTGATAAAACTTGCTATTTAACTCAATCCTTCTTCAGTCCATAGTTCAAGCGGCACATTGAAAATTTTTACCCATATCGGCACACTTGAAAATACATTTTTAGTAAGGGTCATAACGGGGTGCCATTTTTTAATAACAATCAATTTGCTCCCAATATAATAAGGACTCTCATCAAGAATGGACTTTAAAGCTTCTTCATTTTTCATCTTGAATACAAAGTAGCCATTATCTAAAGTACAACATTTTCAAGATTTTCCTTTCACAATTTGTAAGTCCAAGTCTTCACTTGGAAGAAAGATAATTTTCTATCAATAAAATAACCCACAAGAGCATGTTCCCATTGCTTAAACCCAGTTCTAGAGATTTCCAATGAGATTTGAAGTTGATCGTTCTCATAACTCACCGAGTATCTTTTGAGACTTTTAATTACTTTCTTCTTAGCAATCGCAGATCTAAATAAACCACTCCGAGGCATAGAGATAACATTAACATTATGGGAAGAAGACTTACCCAACCCATTAGAACTATGGCTTTGGACATTTATACTTCAATCTGATCGGATGAGTCCATAGCACCTACCAACCCCTCTACACATGGCATCTGAACCTGATCATGCCCTTTTGTCTCATTGCAGTCTTGCACATTTGTGGCCTTTGTTGCTGTCTCAATACCCCTCATTGGTTCAAGTATGGTTGTTTTGCCCAAGCTTTGTTCATAGCCATGGTAAATACTAGAACCTACCATGGCATTGTAAGCTTCAGGAGAATCACAATAAGTTTCTTCAATGTCAAAATCATCATGTTCAAACTCAAGTTCTAATTGCCTTTGCATATAGTTTATATTATTTTGGTTTTTATTATCGGCTTGATTTGAACTATTAGGGCTCAATTTCTTTTTCACCAAGCTAGGTTGGAATTCTTTAAGTGAGATTTTGGATGAGCTACCTCTCTTGTTTCTTAATTTCTTGCCCATTTTCTTCAAAATAATAATTTTAATAGATTGAAATTTTTTTTATTTACATGTAAGTAAAGAACTTGCCATCAAATGTATATTCTAACAAATTAAAGCTAATTGTGCAAATTGAATTGGAGAACCAAATAGAATAGCTAAGTTTTTAAAGTTTATAGACTTTGTTTAGGAAGTAGGTTGGCTTTTTGACTTTTTAGCTATTTTAGCGTACTAAAAAGTTTCGTTTGCTTTAAGCTTTTTGCCTTTGTTGACTTTTGTAAAAGAAAAAGTAAAATAATTATAATTTGAATGTAATATTTTGTCTTATTGACTTTTTAACGTATTTTATTTTTTTGTGTTATTTTAACCAAAATCCCAAAAATCTTTATGCCAAACAACGTCTATGTATAGGAGGTTTGCCAAGTAAAAGCCCTTATTAATACAAACTTTACTACAACATGTGTTCACAAGGAACATACATACATATATGTAAATTCCGACTCATGATTGGCATAATAGGTTTTACCAAACCCTAAAAACGAGAAGTAGCTATTATATATATATATATATATATTATATAAGTACAACACTTTATATATAAATAAAAATTGATTACATGATCAAACTCCTAATTATGGATGCCTCAGCACTATCAGCATCAAGGGTTGCCAACAGCTGGGAGAGTCTGTCGCTGAGATCATCCACTTCTCTATGCAAATTCCTAATATAGTTGCATGTCTCCTGTAACACCTTCGAAGCAGATACCTACATATATAAACATCAAATAACCATAATAATTAATTAATATTAATTTTCATTATTAGACTACTAATCCAAATAAATTACGTACCAACATGTCACATTCTTGTAATAACACCTATTTTATAAGCATGTGGGTAGTGTCCTAATCGTTTATTGTACGTATGAAATTAAAATTTAAGGACAACACATGGGTTTGGTCCCTCCAAAGGACTGTAAGGACCCTTGTAAGGTCAATGAGAGGACCTGCATGCATATAAAAAAAATATGTACAACTTGCTGTCTAGGCTCAATCATATTAACTACAAAACACCCACAGCTATCTAACCACATTTGATAAAATGGTACATGCAATATGCTACCATGTTACATATATTTATTGTCCTACTGCCTGTTTGACCTTAAGAATTTTAAGGTATAGTACACTATTAAATAACACAGTTAAGGATTAATATTAAACAAATTTAATAATTAGTGTTATTTCTCAAATTCAGGTACGTATAATTTCACTTATATATACATAATATATATACTTATAAATATACAATTATGTTTATACATATAGACAAAGATAAGTACTAAAAATAATTGTGATATGACGTGATGTTATATTCAACATGCTTGGACTTTGGATTAGTGAGTGAGAAACGAGGGTTGAGTACTCAAGTAGAACAGTATTATCGTTACATTTAATATTTGTTCAAATAACTTACTTTGTCAGAACGCCTATTGCGAATCTCGGGAAGAAGTTGCTGTAACTTGGACACAAGATTAATGATCTGATCATCACTGATCCTTGAAGTTCCTGCTGACTGCCTCGACCTTCTGCTAGACATATCTTTATAATATGGGTGTATCTGTCTGTGTCGAAAAATGGTTATGGTTTACTAGAGAGAGAGAGAAGCTTCTCTGAGAACAAAAATAGGGCTGGGGAAGATAGAAGAAGAAAGAAAGAAAGAAATAGAGCTAGTGTTAGATATGGGGACTATAAGAAAAGTGAATATATAAGGAGGAGGACCGCAAGGGAGAAGAAAGACATAGTACATAACATAGACAGCGATGTTGGATGTGATGAAGACAATTGCATCGGAGAAAGCAGTGGTCTGGGCTTCTTATTTCTGTGAGTGCGTGAGAGAGAGGGGCATACTTCTTTTATTTTTATTTTAGTGTGGTTCCAAATGGGATTTGATTTCAAGTGAAAGTGTTTGTTCTAGTGTTAGCAAAGTGGGCCTTCATGTATGTGTCTCAATACACAAGACCATGTGATCATTGGGAGCTGATCCTCTCTTATTCACTCTCTGAATGATACTTGGAATTACGAATTACAGTCTGCCACGTGACACATGTATGTGTCTCAATACACAAGACCATGTGATCATTGGGAGCTGATCCTCTCTTATTCACTCTCTGAATGATACTTGGAATTACGAATTACAGTCTGCCACGTGACACAATGATTGTGTTTGGTTGGGAGGTCTCGGAGGAGATTTAGAAAGGAAAAATGAAAAAAAGTAAATGAAGATGTAAATAAAATATATTTATATTTTATTTAATTTCATATCTCTTTTCTCTTTTCTTTTTTAAACTACTCTCCAAATCTCTCAACCAAACACAACCTATAAGAAATTAAGATTTTAGAGACAAAATTTTATGGACAAAATTTTTTTTGTCTCTAAAAGTGTTATTATTTTATTTTTAGTGATAAAATTGGACATTTAGTGATGAATTACTAACTTTTAGGAATTAAAAGTTTTGTCTCAAAAAATTCTTTTATACTGTGTTTAGTTGGGGGATTTGAGAAACAACAATGCTAGGTATCATGAAAAGTCTTTCATGAAAATGATCATGAAAGATTTGTGACCTTTAGATTATACTTAGAATTAAACACCACACACTAATCAAGGTAATTTAAGGGTCACAAATCTTTCATGATCATTTTCATGAAAGACTTTTCATGATCCCTAACATTTCTCTTTGAGAAAGAATTTGGAAAGAAAAATGGAAAAGATAGATGAAATGTGAATAAAATATACCTACATTTTACCTAGTTTCACACACCTTTTCCTTTCCCTTTCCAAATTCTTCTCTAAATCCCCCAACCAAATACAGCATCAGAGACCAAGTTACTTAGTCCATGAAAGTGCATTTATTAGCGACATTTTTTAAATTACTGTTAAAAATTCATTTTTTGACTTTTCGAAATGAACTTTGAGCAAAGGTTGTTAAAATCAAGATCCTATGTTGGATCGTTGGAGGTGTTTACAGGATTGGATCGTAAAATCGGATTAAAGATCGTAAGATCCTACCGAAAAAAACAAATTACGTAATAATTTAATTTAAATAAATATTTCTTAAAAAATATACACAAAATGAGCCTATATTCTATTAAAAAGAAGTGAAGATATTGTGAAAAATATAATACTTCATGTAAAATGTACGTATAATATTATATAATAGAAAACTCGATCGTAAAAATTTTGTATTTCGTCAAAACAGAAGGTGAAGAAGAAGAATTCTATAACAAAATACTTTATAATCTACAACAATGTATAAAAAGTAAAGAAAAAATATTTAATAAAATTGGATATGAAAATAGATTAAGAACTCAAAAGAGCGATTTAACCGAAGGATAAGGTTTGTCGTTAGCATTTCTGGTGAAGTGGATTTGTGTCACAAAATAGCCTCTCCGAAAATTGGGATAAAATTGTAGTCATCTTGCCCTTCTCATAATCCGCTAAAACTAAGTTTATTTTTCCGACTAGTTAATTTTCTTAAATTACTGTAATATTTAAATTTTTGTTTCTTAATTTGTTTTTCTTAGTGTATTTCATTCAATACTACTTAATTTGTGTTATTTATTTAGACCGCATAAATTGGTATTTAAACAATAAATATAAAATTTACAATAAAATATGTCATACAATACAAAACAAGGTTTGTAAATTTGATCGGATTCAGATCGAGATTCCACGATCCTATAAGATTTCATTATTAGGATTGAAAGATCCTACCTGTGTGTGTCAATTTCCAACCACACTGCCAATCAAGCACTCAGTTAGAGAATGCTGGCAGAATAGATTAAACCCGAACGACCTGTCACAAAAAGAAGAGATTTCAGCGGTGGTTCGTCCACCCGGGTGCACTCCGACGATCAAGTCGGTTATCTCTCAAAGATAGCAAAAGTGCTTAACTCACTATTCAGAATAAAAAGTATACCTTAGACCCATGAAGGTGCCTCTCTTTTATAGCCAACACTTACCTAATCCGAATAGAAGCTCAGCTTCAATGGACTTAGAATTACTGCTAATCTTAGACTCCCAATAGGATTTGGATAAACTCTCTAAGAATCTTATCTTTATCCAAACTGAAGTCCTCTCCCATTATAAGACTCTTATCCTTTATCTGCTTATCCTGGATTTCAGTTTCTTTGTAGATAACCTTAGCCTAGCCGATATCATCTCGGTGTCATGACCAGGGCACGTGGCACCTCGGCTGGCACTGCGGTGACACATCAAACACGTGTTGTCATTCAAAAATTATGTCCCCACACTACCTATAAAAAAAAAAAAATACACGATACAGATCAATTATGTCTAAATGAATTGTAAAATCCAAATCAGGATTCTAATAACTATACTTTTAGTGACTGTGTTTGCGATAATTGAAATTAATTTCTAAATATATTTTTTTTGCAACAAAGTACTTGTTTAAAAAAAAATTAACCTCTAAAATTTTTATGTGTTGTAGTGCAAATATATTTCCCATTGTATATATACATATATGAATCATGATTTATATAAATTAGTTGCAGTGATTTTATTCACCAATCTTGACATGTGTGGTTGTTCTTTCTCTGACAAACTTAGAGAAATGGTAACTGGCACTTTACACAAACTATTATACATTACCTCTTTATATTATCAAAAATGATTTGGACCACTAAACAAAGACCTCTAATGCATCTTTAATTTGTCTTTTTCTTTCCTCTTTTTTGTCTTTTACTTCACTTTTCTTTTTCTTTTTTTTATGGTTGGACAGCTCATTAGAGCTGCACTGTTGCAGCTCTAATAATGAATACTTGCAAATATTATTTATTTTTATTAACTTCTTAAAAAACATTTTTAAATAATAAAATCAATTATGAATATTGTAGACAGCAATACAAAATAATGATATGAGGATATTAATTAGTGTGTTTGGTTTCAATTTTTTAAATCCAATTTTTTGAAAATTACGTTTTTTGTTTTTCATTTTTTTTGTTTTTAGTGAATATTTTTAAATTTTTAAGCCTTTGTTTTTTTTACTTTTTTAGATGCACATTATTTAGATGTATCTAAAAAGTAAAATATTTATGAAAAAATATTTAAAAAATTAATAAATACACAAAAATACGAAAAATGTAGTAAATTTTCTTATTTTTTTTATATTTTTGGTATTTAGTGAATTTTTAAAGATTTATTTTATAAAAATTATACTTTTTAAGTGTCTTTATGTTAAGTGTGTCTCAAAATTTTAAAAAAAAATTCTTAAAATATTAAAAAAAATCAGTAAAAATAAAAAAAATATGAAAAATAAAAATGTAAAATTATTTGAAAAGTGTTTTCAAAAAATTGAAAACAAACATGGTGAATAGTTCATGAAGAAAAAGTTATTGTACGCAAAGCACATACCATCTCAAATTTTATAAAATATATAAAAGACAATTCAAAAAAAAAATATACATTTTTTTGATTGGAGGATATTGATATTTCAGCCTATTTTGGTATCTGGATTAAAATTTAGTTTTTTATTTTTTAATTTTTTAGGTCATATTATTTTTTTATTTTTTTTATACGATTATTTAAAAAAAAAAATTAAAAAAAAAACTAAAAAAATTAACTTTTAACATACTTTTCAAAATAAGTTAGGCAAGTAGGTTTGCAGGCTTTTTTGGCTATTTTAGCCACAAAAAACAAAATAGGCTATTTTAGCCATAACAAACAAAACATCACATCCAACCCATAATCATTACATTATTCTCTCACAAAAAAACTCAAAAAAGCCAAAAAGCCAAAAAGTCCTTCCCAAACCAAACTTTTAAGCCCAGGCTAAAATAGTCAAAAAAGCCAAAAAGTCAAAAAGCCAACCCACTTCCCAAATGGAGGCTATATTAGTTAAAGAAGGGAAGGTGACAGGAAGTCATAGTTCAGACCGTACATATAATTTGATTATTTAATTCATAACAAGTTAAAAAGAATAATAATATATAAATAGAAATAAATTACAGAAATATTAGGCAAAGTAATGTGGCAAATTAAGATCTTTTTATTTTAATCTTGTAAAGTTCTAAACATGTTTAAAATTTTTATAAAAAAAATTGACAAGAATAATATGACAATAACATTATTTTAAATAAACCCATCTTCAAGTGTTTTGTTTTAAAATGAAAGGTTCACAACAAACCACATTATTATGCCTATGTTTGGGAAAATGGGTTTGAGGATTTTTTGATTAAGATAGTCACAAAAAATAAAATAGGCTTTTTAACCTAATAAGACAAAAATATCATATCCAATCTATAATCATTATATTTTTTCTCTCACAAAAAGGTCAAAAAGCTAAAAAAAACAAAAACACTTCCCAAATCAGGTTTTTTAACCCCAGGCTAAAATAGCCAAAAAACTAAAAAGCCAAATCACTTTCCAAACAAAGCCTATGTATAAAAATTAGGTACAAATTTTTTTATTTGTATAACATTATTTTTTAATCATAATTAATAAAAATATTACAGCCATATTCTTTTTATAATAAATTTTATATGATAAATTACCCTTACCCCTCTAAGATTTTTGATAATTGCAGGACCTCCCCTGTAATTTTAATAATTACACTAAGTGGTGTTTTGAGAAGATAGTAAGAACTTGATTTTTAGCTTTTTACCAAACTTTTCGACTTTTTTGGAAAGTGATTTGAAAAATTGGTAAAAAATTGTTTTTTTGTTTTTTTATATAATATTTATTTATGGTGTCGCATCATATTAAAATGACCAAAATATCCCTACCAAACTTAGAAAAATTACTTTTTGACCATGTGATTGTTTAAACAATTACATAATTTCATGGAGGGCAATTATATAATTTCACCACCTATATTTTTGTCCTTCTCCAAGCAGCCTGCTTGCTTTTTTATGTTGCTAGTGACTTTTTTGAAATGCTGCAAAACGCGGCTTCTTGCTCTCTTTCCAAATGGCCATTAAGAGCATCCCCACCAATTTATCTAAATTTTATCTTAAAATAATATTAAAAAATTCATTCCTTATTTTAAGAATCACTTTTTATTTGCTTCTCTCAATAGATTCCCTATTCTTGCTCTATTCTATTAACAAACTCCCTATTTTTTCTTTATTTTATTAAAATATAATTTTTAATTATAAATTTAGAAAAAAATAAAAATCATAAATGTGTATTGCAGTCCTTAAATATATATATATATATATATATATAAGGGAGCTACTGTGACTCCCTACAAATAGGGAGTCACCGTAGCAAAAACTAATTTAGGAGATTATTTAGGAGATCTGATGCAGGTGGATAGGGAGTCATTTACCCCTTAAAATAGGTAAGGAGGGGGTTTAGGTCTTTGGTATGAATGCTCTAAGTAGGTGTTTGGGGTAAATTAAAAAAGTACACTTTTTTTTACTTACACTTATTTGGGTCACATCAATCAATATCTCTTCCCTACTTTTCTAACCATTTTTTTTATTTTTTTACACATTTTTTTTTATAAAAAGTCAAAAAACATACTTATTAACCACCCCTAACTTTCCTTACTTTTGAAACTATTATCAAGATTCTCCCACTGTTACCCTCCATTAGCCTATTTAACAGAATTTGCTGATGTCATGCTGATATTATACCAATAATGACAAAATTACCCCTTAGATGCCTTATCCATTCATATGAGTAATTTACTCACCTCCCTTGAGATTTACATATATATTATTAAAGACCCATATATATTTTAACACTATTTAATTTAATTCTTAAAATTCATGTAATATTAAATAAAACTCTTAAATTGCTAAAATATTATTAAATCATTTAATGAAAAAAAAACTTAATTTTTATTGATAAAGTACTTAAAAATAAACAATTTCTCCAAAATTAATGTTTGATAACATCTTAATAATTTAATATAAAATTTATTCCACACTACATAAATAACATAAAATTTATCAATTTAAGTAATGTATTTATTATTATTTTTTTTTAAGTTGAAATAAATGGATTTATTTTTTTCGGACAATTTGCATTATTTATTTATTCATATGTACAAACATTATTATTTTATCTTTTCTCAATCATACATTATTCTCAAATTTTAATTTTTACCCTTGGGTCATTAAACTTTTACTCGATTCATATTTAACGAAAGTTTGGCAACCCCAATATAATCGAAAAATTCAAAAAGTTACACAAAAAGTAAAAAAGGCATTACTATTCACAAATAAAAAATATTTAAAAAATATTTTATATATATTTATAATTCAAATGCACTGAGCAACGTGACAGCCTGGTATACACTTTTTTTTAGGAAAAAAAAATTCCATAGGTAAAGTTTATTAGTTTGATGGTAATATTGGGCCCTCGGAGGCCCACTAAGGGTTCCGTTTTGATCATCTGAGCCGTTAATATGTAGAACTCGTTGAGTATTATTTGCCTACAAAAAATCACGTTGATCAGATATCGTTAACTATATGATCAAATCATTTTTGTATAAACAAAATGGATGGTGTGATAGTTAACTGTTGGAAAAAACTAATCCGATCATATATCTATCGATATCCGATCAACATGATTTTTTACAGGCATTTAATAATCGACGATTTGTACATATTAAACGATTCAGATTATTAAAATGGGACCCATGGTTGTCCCCACAGACCGACCATCACTGTTCAAAAGTTATTTGCCCCGAAGGAGTTGATTATTTTTCTATGTACACATGCTGGGCCAGCCGGAGGCGGCTGTACAATCAATCACCTTTCTTCCACTGCACACTTTATTTATACAATTTTTTATTATACATTTTTTCATAATAAAACAAAAAGTTAACCCAAATATCTATCTTTTTTTCCTCAACTTTTTAGTTCAAAAAGACAAAAAAGTGCACTTATTTAAAACACCCTGAACAACCCCGGAAAAAATGCAAGTTAATATTTTTACATGATTAAAAAAATAAAAAAAAATAAATACAGAAGGAAAAAAACATAATCACCTTACAATAAATCAAAATTAGTTGATACGGAAGGAAGGATCATGAAATCTTAGAATTAATTTTTTACCTTCATTAATGGTTATATTTTATTCTATTTTTTCTGTAAAAGTTCAAAAACTTGTGGAAAAAAATAGCACCAAGAAATTGCATTTATATTTTGAAAAAATCGTGAAAAATAAATAATAATTTCATATATATTTAATAGGGTAAATTAAATTGAGGGCATTTAAGGTTATGATTAGTTTTGACAACCTCAGTGGAGGTAAGATTTTTTTTTAACTTATATATTTATTTTTTTAATATTTTTTAGTCATGTAAGAAATATTAATTTAAGTTTGTTTAAATATGCATTAACTAAAAGTTTAATAGCGCAAAGATAAAAATTAAAATTTAAGAATAGTATTGAGAAAAGATAAAATAATAATTGTTTTACATATGAATAAATAAGTAATGCAAATTGTTGAGAAAAATAAATGCATTTATTTCAACTTCAAGAAAAATTAAATAATAAATGTATCACTTAAAATGATAAATTTTACGTTATTTATGTAGTATGGAATAACTCTTATATTAAATTATTAAAATGTTATCTAACATTAACTTTAGAGAGAAAAAAGATATGGAATTGATCAGTTTTAAAGCTTCGCTCTCAGGGGCTTCTGTTAATATACTGTCATTTTGGTGTAAAAATGAAATAAATTACGCTGCAAAAATACTGAAAATTTGGACATAAATAGCAATATGGTATTTATGTAAAGGTACAATAATATATCGCATAAACAACTATTAAGGAAAAATAACAATTCAGTGTGCATTTCAAAAAAAAGAAAAAATCAAATCAGCGATAAAATTTATTTTTAAATATTTTATCAATGAAAATTAAGTTTTTTTTATTAAATATTTTAGTAATGTCTTTACAGTTAAGAGATAAATAATTTTTTTACATATGACTAAATAAGTCGGACAAGTTGTTAGAAGAAAAAAAAATAATCCATTTGTTTCAACTTAAAAAAATAAAAGAAAAAAAGAAATTTAAATAATAAAGCATTAATTAAAATTGATAAATTTTTCGTTATTTATATAGTATGAAATAAGTGTTATATGTATTATATTATTAGGGTCTTATATTAAATTATTAATGTATTATGTTAAAATAGGTATGAGTTTGTAATAATATATATGCAAAACTTCAGGGGAGATAAGTGAAAATTTTCATTTAAATAACTTATTGGTTAATTTGATAGTTTTCATATTCCTCTCAATTCAAAGGGTTAATGGTCATTTTTGATAGTCAGTTAATGTTGTTTGTGCTAAATTAACGGAGTAAGAGAATCTTGATATTGTCAATAAAAGTTAAAAATGTTTCTATAATTATTAAAGTTACAGAGAAGGTTTCTGTATTTGTCAAAAATCTCAAGCAATATAAGTGTAATTTATCCAATTTTATATAAAAATTCTGATAATTAACTGTTTTTCAACTTAGAAACAACGACAACTCAACTTTGGCAACCAAAAAATAAATCAGTTGAATAGGACTACACTTTGTTTATTATACTATTATTAACAAGGCTTATCCTGAGCTTAGTACTAATCAGGATTTAATTACGTGACGAATGTGAAGTGAAAGCACGGTAACGGTAACTTGGGACAAAAAATTAACGTAACAGCAAAGTCGTGACTTAATAATTGTATTAACACCCTTGTTAGGAACATAACCACGAGTGTGTCTTAAGCTTGGATTGTCAAAGTCTCATGTCACATGCCTTTCCTCCGACATGGCACGTGACATGTCCAAACTTACTTCTTGTACATACATGTTGTAGGCCAAGAGATTATGGCGTTATTTGGTTTGTTTATTGAGAGGTAATTTTAGAGATAAAATGTTAAAAATTTGTTTGGTTAAAAAAATTTAAAATTACAGTATTTTTTTTTCTATTATATATCAATTAATCACTTTTTTCTCTCCTCTCTTATTTTCTCATATTCTACATATTAATTAATTATTTTTTCTTTCACACATATCTATTCAGTTATAAAACAAAAAAATAAATCATTACAAATTCCAAAATTATTTTTAAAATATACAAATAAACAAATTTTTTAATTTTGTACACTCTTTCCCCAATGCAATATCATTATGGATTATTTAAAAATGATAAATTAGGTAGATGTAACACTGTTATTATATCCCAATAGCCTAAATTTCTCTATCACAATGCACACTTTAAATTATATTTTAAAATTAATTAAAAATATATTAAAGCATATGATAGAAAATTTAAGGATAGATCATAATTACTATGTGGTCAATCTCCCTATCTAGAATGTTATGATTAATTTGAGTGCATGCTGAAATTTTTTCATAAATTCAAAGTTATTCTTATATGCTTACCTTCTTTTTTTTTTTAATTTTATATGCACCTTAAAGTGTTAGAAAGTCTCCCTTACCTATAATGCCCATATTAAGGTTATCACATCAATCTCAATAAATGTAAATTTTGATTAAATATAATTAACAAATTATGAAATTTTTCTTCCATCAACCTCAACAAATTATTTCTAAATTAGTTTTTGGTTAATTTTGTTACTGTACATCATTGCATATAGCGATACACTGTTTACAGGTTATACAATATTTCATCATTTATTCTTAAAGAGTGAACGGACATCCTGTCAGTTATTTGGCCAAATATCATGTCGGATAATTGGCTGCTACACATTTTTTTATTTTTTAGGAATATGAAATTTTGGAATATGTCATATACACACTTTGCATGTTTGGCAGGACAACCACAGCGGGGCACATATTTTTTTTTTTAATTTTTAAATATGAAACTGCATATATATAACAATACAAAATTAATTTTTCATATACTACTTTGGCTAGTTTCAAAAAAAAAAAAAAATACTACTTTGGCTGTTTTTTTGACAATACAAAATGAATATTTATAAAATTTAATTTTAAAATAAAAAATCTAAAACAAAAAATAATTTTTTAATTATAATTTAATTCAAAATTTATTGAAACGGATGCAAATACTCTATTGAGCTATATATCGAACCAAAATGAAAAGTCCCGCTCTTTAACACTAAGTCAATCCAAAATTTTTGGTACTCGATTCCCTTAACACAGGCGTTTTAAAAGTGGCATGTGCGTGAGCTTCCATCAACTTGTTAATCATTTTCTAAAAAAAATTCAACAAGCCTATATATTATAAAATAAAATAATAAAGAAAAAAACAAAACAAAACAAAACTACAAAAATGAGTGGACACCCATTAACACATCCAAAATTGTTGTATATTCTCACACAAAAATAAATAATAAAAATTTGAGAGATCCTAAATGAATTATTCAATATCCTGTCAAATACTCAGAAGATGTCATTTAATAGATGTAATTCATTTAAGGATTTCTAACATTGTGCTATAAATAATTTAATAAGGTACAATTATTTAATATTTTATTTATGTACAATTTGGCATCCCTATATTAGTACACTTTTTTTTTATCTTTTTTAAATCACATAATTTATATATTTTTTTATACATCTTTTAATAAAAAATTTAAAAATATATATTTATTTAGACCATCACTGCTATGTTGTCAATCTCTCTTTCTAGAATGTTATGATTAATATGAGTGCATGCTGAAATTTTTTCATAAATTCAAAGTTTTTCTTATATACTACCTTTTTCTTCTCTCTTTTTTTTAAAAAATTTTATATGCACCTTAAAATGTTAGAAAGTCTCACTTAGCTATAATGCCCATGTTAAGATTATCCATATCAATCTCAATAAATGTAAACTTTGATTAAATATAATTAACAAATCATAAAATTTTTGTTTCATCAATCTCAACAAATTATTTCTAAATTAGCTTTTGGTTAACTTTGTTACAGTACGTCACTGCATGTAATGATACACTGTTCACAGGTTATACAACATTTTATCATTTATTCTTAAGAGTGAACGGACATTCTGCCGGTCATTTGGCCAAACATCCTATCGAATGACTGGCTGCTGCACAATTTCTTTTTTATTTTTTATTTTTTAGGAATATGAAATTTTGGAATATATCATATACACACTTTGGATGTTTGGCAGGACAACTGCAATTAGGTTTTTTTTTTTTAATATGAAACTGCATATTTATAACAATACAAAATTAACTTTTCATATACTACTTTGGCTAGTTTAAAAAAAAAAAATACTACTTTGATTGCTTTTTAATAATACAAAATGAATATTTTATAAAATTTAATTTTAAAAAAGAGAATCTAAAATAAAAAGTAATTTTTTTATTATAATTTAACTCAAAATTTATTGAGACTAATGTAGATTTTTTAATTGCGCCATGTATCGAAGACCCGCTCTTTAACACAGCTTCAATCCAAAATTTTTGGTACTCTAATCCCTTAACACAAGCGTTTTAAAAGTGGCACTCAGTATGTGCGTGAGCTTCCATCAACTTGTTAATCATTTTCTAAAAAAATTTCAACAAATCTATATATTATAAAATAAAAAAATTAGAAAACAAAACAAAACAAAACTAGAAAAATGAGTGGACACCCACTAACACATTCAAAATGGTTGTATATTCTCACACAAAAATAAATAACTAAAGGATGTCATTGTAAATATTCTGTCTAATACTCGGAAGATGACATTTAATAATAAAAGTAATTCATTTAAGAATTTCTAACATTGTGCTGTATATAATTTAATAAGGTACAATTATTTAATATTTTATTTAGATACTATTTGGCGTCCCCTATATTAGTACTGTTTTTTATAATCTTTTTTAAATCATATCATCTCTTTATCTTTTTACATATTTTTTAATAAAAAAATTAAAAAATATATTTATTTAGATCATCTTAAATACCATCCTACTAATATTGTAGGGCACACCTTAATAAAAACTAAAGTGGAGAAGATAGAATAGAAGCGTCTGGTATCCTTGAGCAAGGAAAGGGGTGGGGGATAAAAGGACCTAGACAGACATATGTCCTGTGGAACCCCCCTCCTATCTAATGGTTAATAAATGTGTAACATGTTAATATGGGGGGAAGGTCCCGACCTCATGACTCTTACACATGCTATGTTTTCTTTTCTTTTGATTACAATTTTGTATTTTTTTTTTTTGGTTTATGAACGTATGCATTGAATTTCCATGTGATTACCACAAGGGTGGTGGCCTAACAGGTCCGGTCCTGAGATTTTCGGGACCCAAAGCTAATAATCAATTACTAAAATTTTTGGGGCCCTTCACATTTTTTTTTATTGAATGGAAAAAAAAAATTAAGGTAAAGGACAAAAGATTTGCATTAAAATCACAAAAAATACTTAGCATTACATTATAACAACTACTTTCCAAGTCCCTGGATCATCTATATTTGAATGCTCACATTCCGTATTCATCTCATCATCCTGATTGGCTTCGGCACTCCCAAATTCCCCATTTCCTTCTTCATCCACCAAATTTTCATTCTCATTATCCACCAAATTTTTATTCTCATTATTCACCAAAGTTTCAAATTCTTCACTATTCAAGTCTTCAACTGATTGTTCTATTTATTTGTCACTTGTAAAGAATTTATCAATAGCTCCTCTTTGACACTCGACTAATTTTTTGACTCTTTGCTTCTTTTTCCTTTTTGCGAATTCAGACGGATAATTTCTTTTAAGAGTCATGATGAGCTGAGATCAAAATATTTTTTTAGATCAAAATTCAAAACAAGAGCACCACCACTTAACAAAATATAAAACTTTTAAATTATGTGATGTGAACTATTAAACTTAAATGAATTCTTCTTGATGATGTAAATACCAATATTATAATAGCAATTAATTGGGCAAAAGACAAGACAAATATTTAATTAATTGAATAAAAAAAAATATTTACCTATGCTTACTGTGTTGAGATCAAAATAATTTTTTAAATCAAAATTCAAAATAAAAGCACCACCACTTAACAAAATACAAAACTTTTAAATTATGTGATATGAACTATTATACTTAAATAAATTTTTCTTGATGATGTAAACACCAATATTATAATAGTAATTAATTGTGCAAAAGATAAGATAAATATTTAATTAATTGAATAGAAAAAATAAAAAATAAAAAATAAAAAAAAATTACCTATGCTGCTGGAGCGCTGCTTCGTCTGGCTGCACAAATTCTTCTCCCTTGCTGGTGTGGTGTGGCTATCAAAGGGAAGGTTGATAGGGTTAGGACTTAGAAAAAAAATGGGCTTTTAAGTTGGTTTGGGCCTTAAACTTTTGGCTTTTTAATAGGTCAACAAAATTAAGTTGATTTGGGCCTTTTTTTATTTTTTTTTGGACTCAAAACACACCTAACATATTATACTAACTTATAATAGGAGGGGGCCCTCATTTTGGGCCTATTTTGAGGGGCCCTAAGCCATGGCCGGGCCTGTGGCCTAATAGAAAAGGCAAGTGTGGCCTAGGTTTGACTCTTAGGAGAAATAAAATGCTGGGTAATTCCTGTGGTTTTATGCAGAAATTTCGCACTGTACTCCGATTGAATTCTGAGCTTGTCTATAGCGTGTGATTAAGCTTCACTAGTTCCTTAGTGGTGGGTCCCTTTCTATAGGTTGAGTTAAATCTGGCTGTGAGCTTATTTGTGGCATGTGGTTATGCTTCGCTAATGCTTCGGTGGTGGATCCCTTCTTATGGGTTGGGTTAAATCAGTCCCTTCCTATGGGTTGAGTTAAATCAAGCTGTGAGCTCGTCTGTGGAGTGTGGTTGAGCTCCGCTAGTACCTTTGTAGTGGTCCCTTTCTATGGGTTTGATTAAATCAGGCTGGCAACCGATTATCCCGAGACTTAGGCCCACCGATGCCGTGATGACATCTCAAAATATCTTTTTTTTCTTGTTCAAAAAAAAAATCCATGTGATTTGTAAGGGAAATTTCTTAGGAGTGTTTTGGAAAGTTGGTAAAAAGTTGACTTTTGACTTTTTACCAAGCTTTTTAGCTTTTTTGAAAGTGATTTGGGAAGTTGGTAAAAAAAATGGCTTTTTTGATTTTTGATTTAATATTTTTTAAAAATGTCACATCACTTTAAAATGACCAAAATATTCTTACTTTTTGATTTTTAAATTAATTAATTAAATTATTTTAGAGGGTAATTTGGTAAATTTGGGTGTTGCTTATTTGGTCTTCCCAAATGGGATTGAAAACGCAGTGGGCATGGGTTGGCGTTTCTGAGCTGTTGCCAAAACGTGGCGTTTTTGACTTGTTGCCAAAACGGCACTTATTCTTCCTGGTAGCCGTAATGGGCTTCGTCAGTTGTAGTATGGCTTATAGACCCTGGTTTTTTTGGTAGGATTGGGTCATGAGCCCACTGGTTGCTCGTTGTCTCTAGGCCCATAATAACGAGTTTAAATCCTCTATAACTCTTCCCTTTACTGCATTCAAAACTGCGTCATTTTTTCTTATTTTTTATTTTTTAAAAAAATTTGGTGGATTGATGGTTCCATTCCATTGATAAACCTAGGTGCTCAATTTGCCCCCACAACTCTTCTTCTTATTCAACCCATGATGATCCTGAATTTGTCTCGAAACTAAACGGGCCTAATTTGTCTATCTTGAAAGTTAATTGAATGGAAACCTTCTCTTTCTTCCTGTACATGCAATAGTTGATGTTGATTATGAAATTGACAAGCGAATCAAGCCAAACTTTGCTAAGTTCGAGCTCGGTTCGTTTACTTGTTGCGTTTATTTATTGAGTTCAAACTTGGCTCGATAAAGAACTGGACTCGAACTCGGTTCGACTTGTTAATATTAATGAAATTCAAGCTTAACTCATTAAATTTTTTTTTAATATTATTTATATTATTTAAATAAAAAATATTATTTATATTATTTAATATATAAATAATAGTATAAATATATTATTTATATATTATTTAATATATAGATAATATGTTTATTATATAATCTAAATAAAGATAAACAAGCTGAGCTTGGCGAACCGAGCTTATTTGAATTCGAATTTGGCTAAACGAGCTTAATGTTCAAGCTCGAACTCAACTTATTTACTAAACGAACCAAGCCGAGCCGAGCTGAGTCGAGTCGAACCCTTAAAAAGTCAAATCGAGCTTGTTCATGAACAGGTCAATTCATTTGCAACCCTAGCCAAGACTAAAGCTTTGTTTTTTGATCTGGGTTTTTGTTTCTTGAGGGTTTGTCTTTTTTGGGTGATTTGTGAGGTGGGGTTTATGAAATTTTTGATGTTCGAAGTGTTAAAATCAAAATTATCAGCATGAAGAAAAAGCAGACTCTCCAAATCTCTGAACCATGTTTAGACCCACTTGGCCATTGAAGTTGTTGAGTAAGAGGTTCATGAATTTGAGACCAAACAGATGTGGAAATTCAGATGAAAAAAAAGAAAAGAAAAGAAAAGAAAAATCAGTCATTTTGTTGTTTGACAAATCCAACCCAAATGGGTTTTGAATTTCTTTCGATTTTGCAGCTTGAGGTGTCAAGATATTGATGATTGGTTAGATGACTGAACCCGAAAGGCAAGACTTGAGATCATTGTGAGAGAGGTCAAGAACAGAGAGGTTCCTTCCTTCAAACTTGTTTTTAAAAAATAAAAAATAAAAACAAAAGCAAAAGCAAAAATAAAAATAAAAATAAAAATAAAAACGATTTGCATTAACAACCTTCATTTTCTATCCATGTTGGATAATCATCAACGGCCCATTTCTTAAGGCCCACTGAGACCACAAAAATCATTGGGCTGAATTTGGGTTAGGTTACGAATTGGTAGGATTGAGTTGAAAGCAATGGGCTTGGACTACACTGAAATTGCAAACAAGTTACTAATTTACTAATTCACTAATTCTTCCAAGCTTGATTGTTTTGGTTATTTTTTTAAGCCCAATTTAGCCCACCAACAAAAATCTATTTCTTGGAAGAACTCTTAGGTTTAGAAACGTGAGCGGTTGTTACAATTTCCATAATAAAATTAATTTAAATAAGATAAAAAAATAATCATCATAATTAGAGCATCTCTGAGGCTCTGGGAGCAATAGCAGCCCAAGTTTATTAAAAACCAGTAAATATCAAACTGAGATATTTTTACAACAGTAATTTTATGGTCCCAGAAAGGGAACCAGAAAGAAAACATAAATATCAAATCTATGATTGATATTTAAAGTTGATGTTGCAGGCACATAGCTTAAGTAAATTTAAACCATTGATATAAAATTTTAGCTTTTTATGTTTAGGATTGTAATATTACTCTTTTTACAAAGTCTTTAAAAAAATTGGAGCATTCAACAATAGTAATTTTTTTTAAATTTTCTTGTGGGTCTTAAGAGAGAAGTATACTTTGGGACTTTGGTACAGTTTATGGAGCAGCTTATAACATATTTTTTTTTTTTATAATTTGTGTTACATTATTTAGTACGATTTCAACTCATAATTTATTCGGTATAAATAATTTAAATGAATTAAAAATTTGTATTATAGGGATATAGGGTGGAGAGATGTTTTAAATTTTCACTTTTTGATTATCAACTTCCGATTTATTAGAAATTGTGGTAAACAAGCCCCTTATATTTTTCTTTCTAATTAACAATTTTCAGTTTGTAATAAACAGTGCCAAACATACCCATTAAATTGAGATATCATATTTCGGCTGTCAAGACAGTGATTTTAAATAAGTGAAGAAGAATAAGACGTACATATGAGATGCAGCTGCATCCATGAGGAGTCATTTTCGGCATAGGGCTCAAGTCTACAATGTCCCATTCGTAGGGATGTTGGGTTCCATTACATCCTCAACTTGTTTGTTTGTTTGTTTACCATTTAATCAAACCTATGTATGATATATCTGTGTCTGAGGCCTGTTTTTTTGTGTTTGGATTTAAAATATAAGTGAAAACAATGACCCACCTCTAATTTGATTGGGATATTATGATTTTATGATTTTCATTACACATGTATGAGACTACCAATGGCCAATCCTATCATTAAAACCTCCAATGACTTTTCATGCATGCATGAGCTTGACCCCTTCTTGGCAAATGCATGAATTCATACGTCCCCATCTTCTTTTTAATTTTTTTTACTTTTTTATTTTTTTCATTTAACACCATATTCTATGAAGCACGGGTACAGGTACGAGTCTTAACACTAATACGATTGGATATGTTGATATAGTAAAATTCAAAAAAATAGAGTACGGGTATGGTTTGGTACGCTTGCAAAAAATATTTATTTTTAATTTAGAGTAATATAAAAATTAATTAATAGTTTAATTTGTTAAGGTCCAATTTATAATTAATATTTAATGCCAAAATAAAAGTATAAATCAAAATTAAATATCAATATATTAAATAACTTACAAACCATAGTTTAACTTTAAAATCATGCTAAGTATAAAACAAAAAATAAAAAAGAAGTTTAGTAAAAGGAATTTTATCTCTGTAATAAAAGAAAATATTATTTTAACTGAGGTACAGTATGGCTTAAGTATATATTAGGTACATCTGAGTACACCAAAAATTAAGAAGAAAATATTTAGGTATGCATTTCGTGTACCCGGTACATATGTAAAAGTACCATACACCGGTAAGTATCCGGTACGGGTACAGCATATTTTTCGAAGTATCCACACTTCATAGATCATGCTGATAGAAATAAGTAAAAGAGTGATCGGATTTGGTCTCACCCCAATACCTGGAGTGATTTTACTATTTAGTGGAAAAATAATGTGGGTGCTAATTTCCGATTACACTGTCAAACAGGAACTCAGCAAGAGAGCATAGGCAGAATAGATCATGCCCAAACAATCTGTCACAGAAAGATAAGACTCTGGCGATGGTTCGTCCACCCGGGGACACTCCGACGATCAAGTCAGTACTCAGTCAAAGATAGCAAATAGTGCTTAACTCACTAGCCAGAATATATTAAGCATACCTTAGACCCACGAGGGTGCCTTACTTTTATAGCCAACACTAACCTGATCCCTGTAGAAGCCTAGTTCTAATGGACTTTGGCTCAATACTCATCTTGGACTCCTAGCTAAATAGAGATAAACTCTCTAAGAGCTTTATCTTTATCCATACTAAGGTCTTCCCCAGTTCTAGGACTCTTGTCCCTTATTCGCTCATCTCGGATTCCGGTATCTCCGCGAATAACCTCGGCCTAGCCGAGATCACCTCGGCATCATGACCAAGATACATGGCACCTCGGCTGGCACTTCGACATCACCTTGGTCACATGTTGTCATTGAAAAAATATGTCCCCACAACTGCCCCCTAGGTTCTATTATCTCGGCATCCTAAGGTGATGGAACCTACATCACTTGTCCACATAATACACCGGCTAGCACTTTCTCCATCCTTCATGGCCGATATCATCACACGTCAGCTTCTCATGACCAAGACTCTGCAGTCTACTTTATCAATGACCAATAACTAAGAACCAAGTCCTTCAAGTTCCTTAACCGAGATCACTCCTATAGCCGAGGTTTTTTCGTTTCATTAAATCAAAAACTCCAAGAGTTTTATCTGCGCATGAGCTGTCACGCACTGTTTACTTAACCGTTTTCTCCACGCGTCGCTCTCTCTAAAGCTTCTTTTCCAAATCCTCTATTGTCGTTCCTTTCGAGCTCTGTCACTGCCGTATTTACCACCTCTGGCGCTCTTTTCATCATCTGTTTTCGATCATTCTCGTCGTCTAACTCCGGCGACCTTCATATCGACATTCATTTCACTCGGTAAGTTCACAATTTCTTTCCCCTTAAGTTCAATCTCTGATTTATTTCGAACTCTATTGCATGTTTATACGCTGTTTGCTGCCATTGTGAATCTGTTTGTGTCTTTACTTGTGCTTTGAATTCCATCATTTTAGGTGTCAAACGTGCTTGTTTGCAACTTAGTTATTCAATCTATCCCTGGGTCTACATACACGATTCATGGCCCTTGTGCACACATACACACTGTTCATGTATTTGATGCTTTAACAGTTTATCACTATTCTTGACTTTTGCACAACTGCACACAGTTACTCAGTGTTCTTGAATTTCTGTTTGTTTTCTTGAGCCCAAATCATTGCTATTTTCTGTTTTTCTTGCTTATTTCCAGATCTTTCCCTTGATTTCTTGTTTCTATATAGATCTAGGCCTTGGGTTTTGATAGAAATCACTATCTTTAGGAAAATTGAAACAAATTCCCCTAGATCTTAAAAAAGCTTTACCCCAGTTCCTGTTTAAGGTTTAGCTAAGGTCTTTCAAACCCACACCAACCACTCTCTTCTGAAATCTTGCACCTTCTTCCTTTAGCCAACATCATGGGTATGTTCAGGTGGAGGGTAGATACCCCAAAAAAATAGGGATTCCATGCCCTTCCCAATAGTTGCTTTCATAGAGTATGGACTTAGGTTCCCTTTAGACATTCTTTTTTGAGAAATCCTTCATTATTACAAGCTCAACCTAATGCAACTGGCCATTAACTCCTATAAGGTCATCAATGGTATAATTGCTCTAGCTAGCCGAGAAAATGCTAGGATAACACTAGCCGACATCCAATATTTTTATACCATGTGTGGCCTAAAATCTGAAAAAGGCTATATTTATTACCTCAAGCTAAGATCCATAGCCTACAAACTCATAGCCGACCTCTTAGACTCCAATAAAGGTACTGGAGATGATTACTTCATCATCTCAAGCAACTGGGAATTTGCACCTGACGACGACCTTCATCTCTATCCTCTGCGCCGATTGGTGTTTAAAAATGATGAGGGTAAGAAATAAGTGTCAACTTTTCTGCTTAAGACTTATCACTTTGTTCCCTTTATCTGTGCTAATGTCTGAATTTTGTACTTGCAGCTCCCCTTTTACCCTCAAAAGATTTTCGCCAATCCTTCTTTCCTAGCAAGGACTTGAAAAGACTATTGGGCTTACCGGTTGACCAGCGCAAAGCCCCTCTACTGCTCAGCTACATTTCAACTTACAAATCTACCATGCCCGACGTTCCTCACCGAAGTAAGACTCCCCCTTCTGCTATAACTCTACCAACAACTTCATCTCCAAGGCCAGATCAGGCCTCATCTTCTGATCTAACTGAGGTTGCATCAATATCAACCCCCCAACTTATCCCGACATCCCAGCACCAATGCCAACGTCGAGCTCCAATCTCTGCCCTGCAGACAGAACTCGCAGCCACAAACGCCGATATTTTGAGGCATCGGCTTACGACCCAGCCAATCCTCCAACTACCCTTCCAGCAATACACTCTGGTACCAAAGTAACAGTAGCTTCCACTACCGATGAAATGGGCCACAAATCGGCAGTTATTGAAGACCTTTTAGCCAACATGGTAGATGACAGACCCCTAACAGCCGGCAACAGCGCAATGAACCTTTAAGTCGGCGCAGCCCTGTCAACGACTGTTCTTTTACCAGAAGACATGAACCGTATGGCCAAGTTGCATAAATATGAAAACTTCGCCCTTATGATGCAGCACTCGGTCTTGATAAGTCTCTTTCTTTCTCTTTTGTAGTCTTCCTATACTTAGTCAAATTTCACTGATCTGTTTTTCTTCTTGCAGGTCATCCAGCATGCTCATTCATCCGCGGTCAAGACCGAGATGACAAGAAAGGAGTTGGCACAAAAGACCAAAGAAGCTATCAAACTCCTTTCCTCACTCAACCATATCGAAGCCAACAATCGAGCTCTACTGGATTAGGCTAAGGCTTCCAAAGCTGCTCAGGATTTGGCCGAGGAAAAAACAAAAATGGCCGATGCTAAAATCGAGGCTGCCGAAGTCGATCTTGAGGCTGCCAAGGCCAAGGCTGCTGATTTAGAGGCTAAGCTCCAAAAGGCCCTAGACTAGAAGGAGGCCGATGAAAAAGCTTTTAAAAAAGGACAGGTCACCGTTTGCGACCAATACAAGCAGCAAGTCAACTTGGCTTGCAACCGAGGTTATTACCTTGGTTGGACGGCGACGCTCAATAAGCTACTTGTTCCAATGGACTCCGACCTCCAAGACATCAATCAACTTCAAGTGTCTTTCCCTCCAGAGCCCAAAGACTCTAGCAATGAAGCCGACGAAGATGATGCCAAGGATGGTGAAGCTGATGAAGTGGAAGAAGAGGCTGCCACTGATGCCAAGTCTCCCACCTTCAACGAGCAAATAAAATTGACTCAAGATAAGGAGGATGACTTGGTTTCCAAGGGCGTCTCTGCCAAACCAACTACCTCTGAGGCCGAGGTCCAGTGCGCTGAAAAGAGGCTGGATCAGACTTTGCTAGAAATAGACACCGAGATAGCGGCCGAAAAGAATGCAACACCGCCTGCTGAGGTTGAGAAATCATAGTAGGAATGGCAACGGGTCGGGCCGGGGCCGGGGATCACCCTCCCCGTCCTCGATCCCCGATGGTAGAAATTTTCCCGTCTCCGGCCCCGGTTCTAATCCCCGACGGGGAGCCTATCACTGCCCCCGCCCCCGTCCCCTAACAGGGATCGGGTTTTCCCGACCCTAAAAATTCCCCGGTCAAAATAAAAAAAAAAAAACAACAATATAAACATTCAACAACAGATCTAAGCACATATATTATATTCATCAACAACATCATCATCAACAAATCTGAGCAAGCATATATATTCATCAAAAATAAAAAATAAAAATCTAATACATACACATTCAATACATTCAATAAAAATCTGAGCTGAGAAGCGTTGGTGAGGCGATCGGCTGTGATGGAGAGGAGAGAGAAAGGGACGAGAGCCAGTGATAGAGATCAGTGGGAGGGAGGGAGATCGAAGTGAGGTAGTGATGAAGTTCAGTGTGAGACAGTGAGATCGGAGGGAAGGAGATCGGCGTGAGGCAGCGCAGCGATGGAGATCGGAGGGAGAGGAGGGAGGCTGTGGCTGGAAGAGGACGATCGGCGTTGCAATGGGTGGCTATGGTTGTGACTGCGTCGCGACAATGGTAAGAGTGAGAGAGAGAGTAGAGGGCAGAGAGAGAGAGACGGAAGACAGAACTGATGAGGGTTTAGTTTGGTTACTATATGTGTGTGTATATATATATATAGGGTAAACTAGTAATTTCATTTCGGGGACAAACCGGGCCGGGGAACGGGGACGGGACCGGGCCGGGTACGGGGCTGGGACACTTTTCCCCCATCCCCGGCCCGAATCTGTTCGGGAATTGATTTTTAAATACCATCCCCGTCCCGTCGGGGGTATTTTTCGAGAAAAACCTGCACAATTCGAGGTCGGGGGGTCGGGTCCCCATCGGGCCGGTTTCAAATTGCCATCCCTAAATCATAGACCAATCCTAGTACTTAGGATATTTCATCTTTACTTTGTACTTCTATTTTGTTTGAACAACGCTTAGCTTGCAACTTGGCCGAGATGCCCTTTTTATAATTTTGAACAAGTAATCTTTTGCCAGGCCGAAGTGCCTTTTTTCTGAATGCAAGTCTTCTCTTGAATATTTGTCTCATGTATGTTTTACTGCTTTCTTTCATGCCTTTCGTGCTTTCATATTTAGAATATTTTTGTACTTTGTCAAAGTATACCTTAACTGTATAATAACTTCAGGATGTAATACCTCAGATATAACCTTGAATGTTTTTCTCAGCCAACCATTTGTATACCTCGAGTAACATTTCAACAATATCAAAATATTTTTACAGGTGTTATCTAGTATTGCTTTTTTACTTTCACATGTTATCTTCTTTCAAGACTTCACCATTTCCAAACTTGGCAACCTGGTTGGCCATCTTGGCCAATATGTATCTCGGATACTTCTTTTGATATTACCTCGGCTAATCTTTAGCCTGTAAATTTTCCTGAAATTTCAACAAATGCTAAGCCAAATAAATTTTTCTATAAAATTTCAACAAGTCCCAAGCACTTTAAACATTTACTTATCATTCTCCAGCTCTCTACCCCCTAATGTGAACCTAAGTTTCACTTATGTTTACATTAGGCATGTATAATCTTTCACCGAAGTCAGATTCAAACAAAGACTAGCCGAGGTTCTCAACCTTGGTTTCTCTGTTAATCTAACTGAAATGCACTTAGTTCCATTCTAAGTTTAATGGCAAGTCTAGTTTCAATTCAACTTAGTTCAACTCTATTATATGCAAGTATAACTCAACTCTGTCATATAATAAGTCTAAGTTATTCATCATGTTTCAATTAGAAACATTGCCAACTTAGTTCAACTCTGTTATATGCAAGTATAATTCAACTCTGTCATATAATAAGTCTAAGTTATTCGTCATGTTTCAATTAGAAACATCGCCAATTTAGTTCAACACTATTTTATGCAAGTATAATTCAACTCTGCCATATAATAAGTCTAAGTTATTCGTCATGTTTCAATTAGAAACATCGCCAACTTAGTTCAACTCTATTATATGCAAGTATAATTCAACTCTGCCATATAATAAGTCTAAGTTATTCGTCATGTTTCAATTAGAAACATCGCCAAAGGACTGGTCAGTCCTTTTACACAAATTTCAAAATTAAGCTAAAATTTTATTATTACTTTGGCTAACGACGTAAATTTTGAAAAAACAAAAACCTAATGATAGAAAACTTCAAGTTGCAAGTGTTCCAAGGTCTTAGTAACTCTTTGTTATCACTGTGTTTAAGCCGATATGCCCCATTGCTGGCGACCGAGATAATTCTATAAGGTCCCTCCCAATTTGGGCCAAGTTTTCCTTCTCTAGGATCCTTCTTGTTGCCGATGACCTTCCTTAGGACGAGTCCCCAACTTGAAACTCTCTTGGGTTACCATTCTTATTATAAGCCCTAGCAAGCTGCTGTTGTTGGTATGCCCCTAGCCGAATTGCTGCTCTCTCCCTTCTTTGTTCTAGTAGGTCCAGATCTCGGGCCAAGAATGCCTCATTAGTCCCATTCCCTACTCCCTGGGTTCTGATCCCTGTGATGCCGACTTCTAGTGGGATAACTGCTTCAGTTCCATAAGCTATGGAAAATGGAGACTCCCAAGTTGATCTCCTCGGCGTAGTTTGATATGCCCAGAGTACATTGGGCAACTCTTCCGCCTACTTTCCTTTTGCTACTTCCAGCCTCTTCTTGATCCCATCCAAGATCGTCTTATTGGATACTTCTGGTTGACCATTACTCTGAGGGAAGCTTGGAGTAGAGTAATAATTCTTGATTTTGTACTTTGCACAGAAGCTTTTGATTAGATTGTTGTCAAACTGCGTACCATTATCTGTTATTATTTCCCTTGGAATCCCAAATCTTGTGATGATGTTCTTCTATATAAAGTTCTTCACATCAACATCTCGAATCTTCGCAAGGGGTCCAACTTCTACCCACTTTGTGAAATAGTTAGTTGCTACCAACAGGAACTTCCTTTGTTCAGTTGCTTGGGGTAGTTGTCCAAAAAAATCCATGCCCCACTGGGCAAATAGCCAAGGGCTGGACACTAGGTTCAAGTCTGCTACTGGTTGATGTATCAAAGGTGCGAACCTTTGACACTTCTCGCACTTTCTGACATAAGCTTCAGCATCCTTCTGCATGTAAGGCCACCAGTACCTCTGAGTAATGGCCCTATGAGCAAGTGATATGCCCCCAACATGGCTTCCACATACTCCTTCATGTATTTCATACAAGAAGTCTTTAACTTGAGAGGGATGCACACATCTCAAAAGGAGACAGGTAAAAGACCTTCTGTAGAGATGTCCTCCTGCTGTCAGGCTAAACCTAGCCGACTTCAATCTGGTCTTGTGTGCTTCTTTGCGATCATCTGGCAGCTTCTCATCTCTAAGGAACATTATTATTGCATCCATCCAACTTGGGTCCATCTCCACACACATTGCTTCGTACTCTGTGATCAGTGGTTCCAAACTTGGGCCTGACAAAAAATCAATCATTATTGTCCTTGCCTCCCCTGATTTTATTGCACTAGCCAGGTTAGCCAAGGCATCAGCATGGTTGTTGTCATCTCGGCTAACCTGCTGTAGTCGGCAGTCCTGAAACAAAGCTAACAGTCTAACAACCTCTTTGACATAGGCTATCATTCTTTCATCTCGAGCTGCATATTTGCATGTTGCTTGGTTCACAATAAGCTTGGAGTCACAAAAGACTACCACCTCGTTGGCTTCCATTGCTACTGCCAACTTCAATCATGCGATCAGTGCTTCATATTCTACTTCATTGTTTGAGGCCTTAAACCCTAATCGAATAAATTGTTCTAACATCCGCCCATCTGGCGATACTAGCACTACTTCTGCCCCGCTCCTTGACGGTTTGAGCTCCCATCAATAAACAAGTGGAAGGAGTCGCCGATGTAAATGTCGCAGGGCTTGAGTTTTTTTTCTTTCTTTTGCTCTGCTGTGGGGTTTTTCATTCCCAGCTGGGTCTCTTCTTGTTCCCCTAGACACCCTAAGTCGCGGCTCATCGAAGCCCGACGTGGAATGGCTCCAAGTGTGAACTCGGCCACAAAGTCGGCCAAAACGTAGCCCTTAATTGCTGGTTTGGGCCTAAATTCATGGGCGTATTGGCCCAGTACTACTGCACATCTGGCTACCCTGCCTATCAGATCTCTTTGTAATAGCAAGGACTTCAAGGGGTGCTCAATTAATACCACAATCTTGTGGGCCTAGAAATAATGGTTCAACTTCTTGGAGGCCATCATTAAGGCCAATGTCAATTTCTCCAAGGATAAATACCTGGTCTCTGCGCCTGCTAGGATTTTACTCACATAGTATACTGTCCTTTGTTCTCCATTTTCTTCTCCGATTACCACTACACTTACTGCATGTTTTGAAACCGCCAGGTATAAGAACAGTTCCTTTCCAGGTACCGAATTTGAGAGAACTGGGGTTATGGTCAGGTATCTTTTCAAGTCGGCCAAGGCAACTTCACATTTCTCTATCCACAAAAAATCTATGGCCTTTTTCAACAGACTGAAAAATGGTTTACACTTATCTGAACTTCTGCTTATAAATTTGTTCAGGACTGCAGCCTTTCTAGTCAACATCTACTCTTGTTTTGCCAACATTGGGCTTTTCAAATCTAGGATGGCCTTAATTTGATCTGGGTTTGCCTCAATGCCCTTTCTAGTAACCAAGTATCCCAAAAACTTACCAGATCCAACTCCAAATGCACATTTTGAAGCATTTAGTCGGAGTCGATATATTCTAAAGATGTCGAAAACTATCTTCAGGTCGGCCAGATAATCCTCAAGTTCTTTGGTCTTCATGACCATGTCATCAATGTACACTTCCACCGTTTTGCCAATCAGATGTTTGAACATCTTGGTCACTAACCTCTGGTACGTTGCTCCTGTATTTTTTAACCCGAAAGGCATCACTCTATAGCAAAACAGCCTTTTTGGGGTGATAAATGCAGTCTTCTCTTCGTCAGGGGGTACATTGCTATCTGATGGTACCCCCTGCAAGCGTCTAGGAAGCTCATCATTCCGTGCCCTGAAGTGGCATCCACTAATTAATCGATCTTGGGGAGTGGAAAACTGTCTTTGGGATAAGTCTTATTCAGGCTAGTGAAGTCCACGCAGACCCTCCACTTCTCATTCTTTTTTTTCACAACCATAGTGTTGGATAGCCAAGTAGGGTAGTTTATCTCTCGGATGGCTCTGGTCTCTAACAATTTGTCCACTTCCTCCTCTACTGCCTCCATATGAACCAACGTCGGCTTTCTCGCTCGCTGAATGATGGGTTTAACCGACCTATCTACGTTCAGTCTGTGGCATGTAACCTTGAGGTCAATGCCAAGCAACTAGTATGGCGTCCAGGAAAACACCTCTACGTTTGCTCGCAAGAATGCTTCTAACTCCCTTTCCTCCTTCTCGGCCAAGCCTGAGCTGAGGAGTAAGAAACGCTCTTCATCCCCGTGTTGGACCAGAATTTTCTTCAAAGCTTCCTCACTTTGTCGGCCGGCTCTTTGCCAACGTCATCCAGGACCTCCATGCCATTGTTCTCAATCTCTGTTGTTTGTGCTTATCTTGTTCTCAATCTCTGTTGTTTGTGCTTCTCGTAGGTGGATTTCATTACTACCATTGAGCAATTCTTTGCCTGCACCTGATCCCCTCTGACTTCCTCAATTCCATGTTCTATTGGGAACCGCAATAGCTGATGCAGTGTTGAGGAAACAGCCCTCATTGCATGCAACCATGGCCTCCCCAAGATAACATTGTAAGGGGAAGGGGTGTCAATCACTGTGAACTCTGTACTTACCTTCTTAGTGTCTGCCTGCACCTCCAAACTTATTGCTCCCAGAGGCCATGTCAACGTTCCATTGAACCCGACCATTGGACTGTTGGACTACTCCAGATCATCTCGGCGAAGGCCGAGCTCCTTGTAACATCTGACATACATGATGTCACAAGAGCTGCCTTGATCAATAAAAATGCGCCTTACCTGGCATCCTCTAATCTTGAGGGACATCACCAGAGCATCGTTATGTGGATGTTGCACCATGTCTAGGTCGGCTTTAGTAAATAACACCATTGGTCCCTGGTACTCGTCTGCCCTAGGCCTCTTTTGCTGGACCTAATACACATGTTGTAAGTGATTTACCCTCTGAGTCTCCCTACGTCCCTCGTTCTCATTGACCTTCGAGTGAATCACATTAATCACTCGAGGTCCGTCTGCTTGCGGTTATGGTGCTGGTGAAGGTGGTGCTGCCGGTGCCTGGGCCAGCCATGCTTGCTCTTTCCTTGTCCTGGCCTCATCTACTAGGTCTCTTAAGTGACATTGTCGTACCAGATCTTCCAAATATGCTTTTAGGGCTGTACAACCTTGTGTCAGGTGTCCATCTTCATTATGGTAAGCACAGTGCTTTTCCAGGATTCTTCCCATGAATTCGCCAGGAATCTTTTCTGGCGCTCTATAATACGACTGGTTCCTGATTCTTTCCAAAACTTTATAAACCGAAATTCGGAATATGGTGGTGACTACTTATGCGGCCCTTAGTCCTGTTTCTTGCCTGTTATATCCAATATTATCTCGGCCTCGCTTCGGCGAGCCGTTTCTCTTCTCCTGTTTCAACGCATTTGTCCCTGGCGTGTCTTCTTCTGCTCTCGCATATTTCTCAATCCTGGCCATGAGTTCCTCCATACTTTTTGGCAGCATCTTTGCCAGTGACTTTCGAAGCAGGCAGTCATCGTTCAGGCCATTCTTAAAAGATACAACCGCCAACTCTTAGTTGCACCCTGGTATTCGGTTAAAAACCTCATAATACTTTTTGGCATAAGCCCTGAGACTTTTATTCTCGCCAATTCTCAGAGCCATCAGGGAGTCTACCCTCAACGACTGCAGTTTGTTTGTAACGAACCTGGCCACAAACATCTCGGCCAAGCCTTCCCAACTTTTCATATTTCCTTTCAGCAACTTGTGAAACCAATCTGATGCGATTTCCCCAAAGGATGAGGAAAACACCTTGCAAAGCAACGGTTCGTTCCCGGTATACAATGCCATTAAGTTCAAATATAAGCCGACGTGAAAGTTAGGATTGGACTTACCGTCGTATATCTAGAATCTCGGCATATGGAACCTTTTCGGGGCCTCGTACTTATCTAATTCTATTGAGAACAATGTTCTCGGCTTGACCGGAGACGTGACCTCAGCATCTTGTCGCTTCTTCTAGAGGTAGTCCCTCAAATCCTCCTTAGTCCGTCCAGGAGTTCAGTTGTCAACGGATTTCAGCCTTTTTGGTGCGCTGCTCCCGGTGTTGTTATAAGTCCTCTTAGACCTCCTTTCATTCATCGTGTCAAAACAAAGCTCATTCCCTTGAACATGCCGATGTTTCTTGACATAAGTTTCCTTGGCACAAGGTGTCTTCTGAGACTCTCCCCTTATCGATTCTCCTCGTCCAACCTCCCGTGAAGGTCGATACGAATGCTCCTTTGCCCTGTCATACTGAGGGACTTGAGGGATTGCTTTCTGTCCCCCTTTTTGGGCATCGTTCTTGGCCGCTGGAATCGGCATGTCCTTCAATGGAAACGGTGGCTACATGACGTTATTCTGCATCATAAAGTTGACAACCGATTGTAGGTCAGCCAACTTGTTTGCCATTCCTTTCATCTCGCTATCCCTCCTCAGGCATCTATCTTTCCATACCTGGAAGTCACTTTCGTTGTAATACCCGCCTTGACATGCTTTCTTCGATGCGTCTCCCTCTTGGCCGACTTTTTTTTCTCTGGGATTCTTATCCCGAGGTTCTTCATTACAGTTGTCCTCCTCAACGTTAGGATCGGCGTTTTTACCACTCTCACTAAGGATGTTGTCCCCAATCTTTTCTTTCTGCCTATCATTGGCCATCAATTCTCCTTACATTTTTCACAAACAGCGCCAAATTGTGGGTGTTGATTTCTGAACACACTGTCAAACAGGAACTCAGCAGGAGAGCAAAGGCAAAATAGATCACGCCCAAACAACCTGTCACAGAAAGATAAGACTCTGACGGTGGTTCGTCCATTCGGGGGCACTCTGACGATCAAGTCAGTACTCAGTTATCTCTCAAAGATAGTAAATAGTGCTTAACTCACTAGCCAGAATATTAAGCGTACCTTAGACCCACAAGGGTGCCCTACTTTTATAACTAGCACTAACCCGATCCCTGTAGAAGCCTAGCTCCAATGGACTTTGGCTCAATGCTCATCTTGGACTCCTAGCTAGATAAAGATAAACTCCCTAAGAGCTTTATCTTTATCCATACTAAGATCATCCCCAGTTCTAGGACTCTTGTCCCTTATCCGCTCATCCCGAATTTCGATATCTCTGCGGATAACCTCAGTTTAGCCAAGGTCTCACTTCGGCGTCATGACTAAGACACGTGGCACCTTGGCTGACACTTCAGCATCACCTTGGCCACGTGTTGTCATTCAAAAAATATGTCCCCACAAATAGTAATTATGGACTTAGTTTAACATTGGTAAATTTGTTCTAAAAGGTCAATATTCGATTTGTCATAGGACTTTTAATTTGTAAATAATAGAGAATTTCTTTAAGAGTTTTCTCCACCTCTATTCTTATTTTTCTCACATCCATACAAATCAAAAGAATTATAGAAGTGGTAGTGAGTGATCTTATTGCTGCAAATTATGCTTTTACATTTTTTTCACTATATTAAAGATTAATTTTGTTAAGAGAAGCTTAAAAGAATTATACATCTAGCATGAAATGAGTGTAATAAAAAAATATAAAATCTTTTCAAGCTTATAATAAATTTAAAAAATCATACATTTTATAACAAAGTCACATTAAGAAATTTTTATTTATTTATTTTTTTCAAGTTGCAAACACAACCTCAAATGAATAGAGGCACTATATTATCATTGGACTGTTGATAAAAGTTCATGAATTCTATACATGGGGCAAATTAAACTTGATTCCTTACCATCAAATACATTTCAAACATTATGTGGTCAGGTAGTTGGGCTTCATTGACATGACAAGACGTATTATTAAACATTGTCTTCCAAAGCTTCAAGAAGAGAAATGTCAATATATGGTCACTTCATGCGTAAAATATCTCAATTATTGATTCAAAATTAACTTTGTTTACAAGTCTTCTTTCCACTCAATACTTTAAAGGTTACATAATTAGATATATTGAAAATGTTTTCACTAAGATGCTGTGATCGCCTTGTAAAAGAACGTTGTTTTGATTGGAGTCTATATGTATCTTTGTCCATGTTATTATCCCTTTCGAATTGTTATGTTTGTCTAGTAATAAATAGATGGTATTCCCAACCTCTCACAAGACTAGTCTACCTCATTATTCTCAAGATGACATTAGTATAGTCAAAATTAGACTGGTCTCCCTTGATTTGAGTTGTTCTAGTCGGTAAGTTTGCATTTTTCTGTTTTTTGTGATTCCAAAAGAGTTTAATAGTAGCATGTTGGCTTTTGGATTGCACGCAGCAGTCTGGCCCATGGGCTCACCACGATTCTTATTTCAATAAATTGAATTAAACCATTTATTTTGTAAGATACAAATTATTTATGAAAAAATTAAATATATTATCATCTTTGTGCATAAGCACAGGCGGGCCACCATTGACAAGCAAAGAACAAGATTAAAAATTGTTTGTAGTGACACATAAATTTGAGTGTTGGGTGGAATCAAACTGTAATTTGACAAGAACAAAAAGATATGGACTCAGAAAATTGGGCTGGAGCTTTCAGATTCAAACCTTATATATTTTTATACTTGTATATACCACCAACAGTTAAAGCATTGGTTACCAGACTCACAATCTCTCACTCGCTCATTCAACCCATCTCATCTGGTTGAGTTGAGTTGTAGAATCTAACATAGATATGTATTCACAAGACTATAGAAACAAAACTGATCACAGAATGAAATATATAAAACAATCTTGATCATATAATTTAGATGGTGGGATTCATAATAAAATATATAGTTTTACTCAGATTGTCGGACTTATGTTTTATGTCATTGGTTTTGTATTCGTAAACTTATATAGATACTATTTATGTAATTATATGAAAAGTACAATTTACTAGTGTGAACAGTAAGTCACAACTTTTCTCCTTCGAAATTAGTCTCATATAATTGCCCTTATTTAATTGTTGAAATACTCTAGCTACTTTCACACACACGTAGCATGCACCAACAGCCATAGTGTACAATATATATATAGAGGGGGGTGAGGGGCCAGTTGTGTGCGTAGCTGAGCTGCACTAGAGGCCAATACCGCTAATGCCAACCATTATTTGCTGTGAGTAACCATGTGAGTTGTTCCCATGTGGGCTTTACTATCTTCCATTTCTAGTGTGAACATGTTAAGCCCAACTTCCATTTTGTACATCTTGCACACACATGATCAAAATGGCAATGCAATTTTACCTATATATTTATATATGTAATATTCTTCGAGTTGTTTCCAAAATATTACAATGATGATCAACTGATCAGTAGCTAGAAAATGTAGTTTTAGCTTGGCATCAGAGTTTCTTATATCAACTCGTAGTGGACTTGAAAGAGTGCACTAATGTAGAATGTCATCTATATCTATATATTAAAAAAATTGTGTCAAAATTATCGGACATTTTTCATGGACTATTCTTTAAACGCAGAAAAAGTACTCATAAACCATTTTTACAAAATACATTGGCAGTCCGCTTCAAATAGTGGAGGTTTCTTTTTTTGTGTCTTTTTTTTCCCCTTTAAATTTTCATCACGCATGTTTCATTGGTGTTAATATGTGAGTGGATTTTTTAGAATGATAACCGAAAAATTACTCTTTTTTTTCATGTGGAGTAGGCTGCGTTTGTAAGTAATATTGTAATAAAATCTATGATGATGACATATTTACCAAGAACATGTGGATTACATAAAGAAGAGTAAAGTATTGCAATAATTGCCAAATTGTCGAGAGCATATTGAGAAAGGACATATATTTATTTATAGCTATAATAACCTAAAAACCATTTGAACAAAATGCCTTAACGCTGGGTTTGGTTGGGGGATTTGAGAAGTGATTTGGAAAAGGAAAATGAAAATGTATGTGAAATTATGTGAAATGTAGGCATGCTTTTTTCACATTTCACCTACCTTTTCCATTTCTCTTTCCAAATCTCTCCTCAAATCCCAAATCCCTTCTCAAATCTCTCAACCAAACACAGCATAAAAGAACCAGTCCAAAAATTATTCAGAATGAATGATTAACATGCGATATTACATCAATGTCTGCCACCAATCAGAAGTTGACAAATGTGATCGCGTCAATGTAATGGGATGAATTAATCATGTTACTTAGGTGGAAGAGGAGGATTCATCTGATCTGATTATGTTATTAATTTTGTGCGGCATTGATCATCAGCCATAGCGAGCAGTACCTACCATACCGTATGCCAGTGATCAGTTTGCATTGCAGGCACATATAATTGCAGCGAAGACTACTCTGCTTCTGCCACAATACAATACAATGCTTCCCTTCCCAATTTCTTTTAATGGGACCCAAACTGTTATTTTTACCCATCTTCCTTCTCAGGACTCCCCATTTCACTGCTCCTGCTCTTCTTTGCCATCCCATTACTTCCCTTTCTCCTTCTCACTAGCATGATTTTTATTTTTAATATTATTATTGTTCTAGTTTTTGGAGACTGGACCGTTCAATTCAAACTCATGGGTCTATCCCAAGGCCACATCAATTCAAACTCATGGGTCTATCCCAAGGCCACATCAACAATTCAATCCATTCATCTATTACACTTGTGTGTGTATACCAACTGAGTCATCATTTCACTTCTTTTTTTTTTTTTTGTGAAAAATTGACTACATATATAGTCCCTATAGTTTGTCTTTTATATTTACTTGGTTCTTATATTTTTAAACACATACATCAATTTTATTCTTAAACTTTACATCATGTAATTTACTTCAATTGATATTGTCACTTCCGAAATTGGAGAAAAATTAAAGGACAAACTAGTTTATTCATTCTCAAAAAGGATTGGAGAGTTGACATTAAATAGTCCATTCTCTTTTGAGTGAACTATTTTACCCTTGAATTATATCCAAATTTTTAACATTTGTTATCAATTAAACAAAATTAGTACAATGTGAAAAATAATGACAAAATTGATAAATTACAAGTACTAAATGGATGAATATTGATGCAGTTTAAAATAGGTGATGGGCCAAACTTTCCCGGGGAGGCACTCTCTTTGTGCAGACCAAGTACATATAGAGTTGCCTCCTTTTGCTGAAAGTAATAATCAAATCACAATGGAAAACTGTGTTGACAGATTATCATCACGAGAGAAAGGCATAGGAACCCCCCACTATGTACAGTAGGGAGTCCTCTTTAAATTCATAATTTGTAGGGTTAGTGGGACACAATTTCATGCTTACCACTCTACAACACATGCTTATGCTTTTTACACATTATTATAATAATTCTTTTTTTTATCTCACACTTGCTTTAACACAATAATTCAAACTCATCAGACCCAAAATGAATGCGTCCCCAATTTATACTAGAAACATAAATGTTTTAGCCTCTGTGTTGGTTGTTGAAAGCCACATTAACAAACACATGAAGCGAAAGGCCTTCCCAAGAGCTGGAAAGTTAGCTTTATGGGTTTTGCTTAGCTAAAAAAGGGCACAAATAAAGCTGAGAACAATTGGCCTAACCAAACACAAGGCTTGTGTTGCACCATTGATATTAATAATTCAACATATTGCATCTCCATTGGGAATGGAGGAGAGAGACTTATCGGATATAATATAATATAATATATAGTCTTCTTCAATCACATCCCCATATCTACAACTATTCAAGAGTGAAAATGAAAGCAATAAGCAAAGGTTAATGGGACTCAACCCAAAACATAGTTACCAACCCACCACAAAGGCCATCTTGCTGCTACAATCAAAACTGTCTTTTTTTTTTCTTTCTTTTTTTTCATATGTGATGGTGCTGCAGCTGCAAAAGCCTAGAATAAGCCCCCTCTGGCCGGCTGATGAGCTCGACATGACTTCCTTGCTCCACAATCCGCCCGTCTTGTACCACCCCGATGCTATCCACTCCCCGAATTGTTGACAAACGGTGAGCCACGAGCACGGTGGTGCGACCCCTCATTAGCCTCTCGAGTGCTTCTTGCAATTCACACTCAGACTCTGCATCAAGCGCACTAGTAGCCTCATCCAAAAGTAGTATTGCCGGGTCCTTGAGAACGGCACGTGCAATTGCAATCCTCTGTTTTTGTCCTCCGGAAAGCTGAACCCCTCTCTCTCCAACCGGGGTTTTGTACCCATCGGGCAATCCACTAACGAACGAGTGCACGTGTGCTGCCCTAGCTGCTTCGATGACCTCTGCTTCTGTTGCTCCTTCTTTCCCGTATGCAATGTTGTCGAATATGCTAGCGGCAAATAGAGCAGGCTCTTGCTGCACCAATCCGATTTTAAGCCTGAGGGACTTTAGGTTCAACCGGCGAATGTCTTTCCCGTCAATCATGACTTTACCAGCTAAAGGGTCGTAGAATCTTTCGATCAATGCAATTACAGAACTCTTTCCAGAACCACTGGCTCCGACAAGCGCTTGGCTCTGTCCTGCTCGGATTCTAAGGTTGAAATCCTTGAAAACAATCACGTCAGGCCGTGCTGGGTACGCAAAGTCGACGTGGCGAAGTTCAATTTCCCCTCGGATTGATTCAACTGGCTCGGCATCTGGATCATCTGGGTCAATCTTGGTTGAACGGTCTAGGATTGAAAAAACAGAGCCGACAGCTTCACCGCCTCTGATTATCTCGGGGGCAAGGCTAACAGTTTCGGCTACTGAATTGGCTGTGATGACTAAGACCACGAAAACCTTGATAACCTTTGAGAAGGTGGACATTCCTTTGCGAACAAGGTTGGCACCGTACCAGAGAATGAGAGCTTCGGAGGTATAGAGAGCAAGTTGAGAAAGGCCAAAGAGGCCACCAGCAGTAAGGCTTCGGCGAAGGCTTCGGAGCTGTGGGACACGGAGCTCATAGCAGAATAGGGATAGGACTTTCTCTTGAGCATTGAAGGCTGCAACGGTTCGAATGTTGCTCACTCCCTCCCCTGCAATCATGCTTGTCTTGGCATGAGCCTTGGCTGTGTCACCAGCAAACCCTTTGAGAGAGAGTTGCTGTGCAATGTCAAAAAAAATAACGAAATTAACTGTCAGCACACTGTTTAGTCAACTGAAAAAGAACACATTTGAAAGGAAGTTGGGTATTTATGTCATTTACTTATATCATGCTACAGTACCCATTACCTAATTTTGAGAACAATTTGGACATCTGTCATTCACTCATGTCATATTCTA
This sequence comes from Camellia sinensis, assembly GCF_055761805.1. NCBI lineage: Eukaryota > Viridiplantae > Streptophyta > Magnoliopsida > Ericales > Theaceae > Camellia > Camellia sinensis. Next base: position 239,218,275 of record NC_138961.1, on the reverse strand, counting down.
AAAGCTTCAAATTTGTGACCTAAAATTGAAAAACACTTTTATGCTTGCTAGTCCATGCTTTGGGATGTCGGAAGGATTTGAATCCAAGTTCGGGTTTGAGAGATAAAGAAATGAATATGATGATACAGACAAATAGTCAGGAAGGTTAATAATAAGAAGCAACAAGTAAAGCAAGAAGCTTTCTTTGCTAACGGGTCCTAAATTCAAGCCCTCTGGCATATGTGGATAATCAACTACTTTATTACATTAATTTACATTGTTAATCTTACGATTTTCCAAAGCTTTTTGAACGAGTTGTACACCAACATAATAAATTGTTTTTCAAATACATGGCAATTTTCAGATTCATTAGAGACGGTCAGAGGAGTAAATTGATGTAGTAATAAAGAGGTAGGTTGGGGGGGGGGGGGGGGGGGTCCCTCAAGTGTGGACAAGTTGATGACAGTGATATATGTATTTATATATATATTGAAAGCTCGTCCTTTGGGTAATCAATCTATCTCACTGTGCATGTAGCATGCGCAAAATTTAGTACACTTCTGAGCTCTCTCTCTCTCTCTCTCTCTTAGCAGCAAATCAAGGACAATTTGTCATCCCTACTGTGCTGCTGTACCCATAAGAAGCAAGAATCTTAAAGCCACTTGTTCTATTTTGAACCCAATCAGTAAAAGTTAAAACAATTGACACTGTATGAAAAAGCACTCTCATTTTCTATCTTCAAAATCTCGTTGCCTCTCACACTGTTGGAACGTACTAGCAATGTACGAACATATTTCAAAAAATTTGTATTATTCACTACATTGTGTAGCTAAAAATGCATATAGAACATAGAGATTTGGGTACAATAAAATTAAGTAAAAACAAACTCTACAAAGCTAGATTCTGAATCCCTGCCATGGTGCCATGCCACCATGACTGGCTGGCACATCTGACATACTCCCGTGAACAATACAAATGACCACTATAAAGAATAATACAAATGACCACTATAAAGAAGAGCAGAGGAAGAAGAAGAAAAAGAGAGATATATGCCAAAACATAATATATATATATATATATAAATAATACTATATGTACTAATTAATACATTAACTAGTGTACCAATTGATGATTTGACATAATTTAAGAGGTTTTTGATATTTGTAATGTAATTAATGAGTGGGGTCAATAATAATATCATAACTAGAGTTGGTACATTAGTTAGTACACTAATTAGTGCATGTAACACCACCGTATATATATATATATATATATGTTTGTGTGTGTCTAGAATAGTCAATGCATGTTCATATACTGCAGAAACAATATATGTCTGCAATATCTGGCATCATAATAAAATGATCACGGGCCAAAAAATCCCTCGAACGCCTCCCAATGAGAGTCTCTATGTACTCTCTCTCTCTTTCTCTCTCTCCAACCATTTATTTTGGTCTCCAAAATCATACAGAAGACAGGCTGATGTAACACGCATACACTATGATATGCAGTGTCGGTGAAAGGATTAAAAATTAGAAAAAATAAGAGTGGTGATTTATCTCATTAATTTTTGGGTCACTAATAACTCTAATGAGCTTAAAAAAAAAAAAAACAAACAAACTCAAGCCAAAACATCACATTATTTTGGTGGAGGCCACTGTGCCACATCATCAATGATACTCTAGAGCTCCCAATTTAATGTTCTAAAACATTATTCAAAAAAAAATTGTGAGAAAAGCAATGGTTGAAAAGTACCAGAAACCTAAGAATTGACTGGGATGACAAAAGATTCGAAGGAAGGGTTTTACAGCCTCGACCCTAGAGAAAGTATAGTAACTGGAATAAGAAAAAACAGGAACCCTCATTGAAGTCGATGGAATCTTTACTATTCTTTTCTTCACTTTTGCAAGGATCTAAAATCACTTTGATTTCACCATGATTTTTAAAATAAAATAAAAAATCACAATATAATGCACAGAAAAAATATTAACATTGTGTTTGGTTAGGAAACTTGTGAAGAAATTTGAAAAGGTAAATAAAGAATGTGTAAAAATAAATGAAACGTAAATATATTTTATTTATATTTCATCATTTTTTTTTTTCTTTCTAAATTTCTTTTCAAATTTTGTAACCAAACACAATGCTTCCGTTTGGGAAGTGGGTTGATTTTTTGACTTTTTAATTTTTTGAATTATTTTAGCCTGAGTTAAAAAGCTTGGTTTGGAAATGATTTTTTGACTTTTTGATTTTTTTAAATTTTTTTTGTAAAGAAGAGTGTAATGATTATGAGGTGGATGTGATGTTTTATTTTTTGTAACTAAAATAACATATTTTATCTTTTGTAATTATTTTAATCACAAACTAACTTACCAAATAACACCAATATAAATAACCACTCTTAATCCAAAATTCAAAATAATTATGATTCAATACTGATCGAATCCACACACACTACCCAATAATAAATACAAATTGTTTCTAATATATATGTTGCTTATTATATTATATTTGGGGGTGGTATGGTATGTGACTTTCGAAGAGGAAGCGAGGACTAGTGTGCACCGGAATTGGAGGAGGCACGTGTGGTGCACCAGAAAAGTGCCCTGGTGCCACGTTGTTTTTTAAACCTTTTTTTGTCGTTTTATATTAAAAAAAAGGAGCAGGGTTAACATTCCGGAGATCCAAACAAGACCGTGAATTCTGACACTGCGAGAACGAAAGATTAAAACGATAAAATTTTCTGATTTACCGAAAATGCCCTCCTATGACTTTTGGTCCACCCACGCCACACGACAACAACGATACTATACGCGTCGTACCCTCACAAAACGGTCCAATTTATTAGTGTTCCCAATCTAATATTTTGACATGTATTATATCTTTTATCTCCTTATTTTCATGTGTCTTTAATTATTAAATGATGTAAAAAAATTTAAAAGACGAGATGCTCTCGACATGATCAAATCCAATTGTAAAATAATGTATTGAGAAAGGGAAAAAAAAAATTAAAATAAGAGAGTCCGGAGTTTAATATTTATATATTATCTGATGGGATACTTCATTTAATTTTATTTGACAATGTGATCACATCATTGATCAGTTTAGTCTTTTGTCTATAAATAACACAAATATTGTGCGCATCCGTCGCATGATATGTTCATCCCATGTGAGGCACGCCACATCCAGGTCTCTATTACATGGTTAGAATGGAATATTTTCATTATATCATTTAATGTTGTGAAAAAATTACATTAACGAGTGTAATAATTTTTTTATAATTTGAATAATGATAAATTTATATCCTGTTTTATAGCCTGGATATGTATGATCAATGACATACTAAAAACTAATGCCTAAAAAATATGAGATTAGGATTCGGTAATGAATGCCTCTGCAAATGGTCTTATTGTGTTAATCCAACAGCTTATGTTTGAAATTAAAATAAATTAACACCTACTTTAATGTCATTTTAAAATTAAAAAGGTGTCAATGGGTTGGAGAGTTTTGTGGTTACCTGAGCAAAGTTGGCTAGGACAAGAAGAGGGAAGGTGGCCAAGATGAGAAGGGAGACCCTCCATTCCACCACAAAAGCAACTATAAACGAAGTGAGGAGGGATGTCATATTTTGCAATATCACAGAGATCCTCTCAGCAATGGCCGATTTCACATCCGCAGCGTCTGTAGCTAACCGAGCTGCTACCAGGCTAGAGTTGTGTTCCTCCTCATCGAACCATCCAACTTCATTCCTCAGAATTACTTTCAAAAAACAACAAAAGAACAAAAAAAGAAACATAAGAACACAATCCACAACAGTGCCTTAACTAATATGAACTAGTTGTAATGATTTGTAATAGTAGTACCTGCAAGCATCATCCTCCTCACTCTTGTAGTGAGATTCTCACCCATAATACTGAAGAAGTAATGCTGAATCAAATACGCTACCACCGCATAAAGACCTGCCCCGATATAAATGAAAACATACTCCTTTGTCTTCCTCTCCATGCTTGCAGGATTTGAGTAGTAGAACACCTCGATCATGTTGCTCATCACAATGGCGAATGTGGGACCGATAAAACCGGAGAGAATTGATCCTACAGCTCCCATTATGGAATAAGGCCATTCTGGAGCATTCAGCTTGAGAAGCCGACAGAAGTACCCATCTGGTGCCGGGTTTTTCCTCTCTGTTTCAGCGTTCGAAACCATCTCTATCCGACCATCTGCACCAGTGCTGTATGAATAGCTCAGATTCCTCAAACTGCCCGAGCGCAGGCTCAGAGATTTTGTTGAAAGTGAATGGCTTAGTCGCGATGAGCGTGAACGCCGGGTTGAAGGATTCGCCAAGTCTCTGTTTCCCACCATTTCTTGGAATCGGATTAACGAAGCATATGCCCCGGTTTTCGCGATCAGTTCTTCATGTGTTCCTGTCTCAACAACTTGTCCTTGCTGTATGACTGCAATTGAATCAACGTTTCTTATTGTAGAGAGGCGATGAGCGACCACTACGGTTGTCCTGCCAACCATGAGGCGGTCTAGAGCTTCTTGAACAATGCTCTCTGAACCTGCATCAAGGGCACTCGTTGCTTCGTCAAGGAGAAGGATTTTTGGGTTTTTCAACATCGCTCTTGCAATTGCAATTCTCTGTTTTTGACCACCAGAGAGCTGGACTCCTCTTTCTCCCACCTGGATTTGAGATTAAAACTCATAATCCATCAAACATGATCAAAAACGTTTATAAGTAAGCTTTGTAACTAGACCTAGGAATGTATACCAACCTGCGTGTTATACGCATTAGGAAGCAATGTAACGAAACTATGCGCATTAGCAGCAGAAGCAGCGGCTTCTACTTCGGCCATTGTTGCATCAGGCTTTCCGTAGAATATGTTCTCAAGGATGGTGGTAGCAAACAGAGCAGGCTCTTGATTCACCAGACCAATTTGATCACGCAACCACCTCAGCTGTAGTGTTTTTATGTCAACATTGTCAAGTAAAATTTGCCCTATATAAGTAGCCAATTCAAAAACATTAGTAACATCATTTTTTTTCAATTTTAACATGACAGATCAAAGAAGTCTTGTAATTACCCTGATTAGGATCATAGAACCTTTCCATCAAGGAGACAACAGTGCTTTTTCCTGATCCACTACCTCCAACAACAGCAACTGTCTTTCCCGCAGGGAAGAAAATTGAGAAATCCCTAAATATGATAACATCAGGACGCGATGGGTAGCTGAAGGTTACATCTTTGAACTCTATGTTCCCGTTAACCTCAGCTAAGCACGTTCCATCCAAAGGATCTTGAATTATGGTTGGTTTCTGCTTAATAATCTCCATTAACTTATATCCAGCTGCTTTGCCTTTGCTAAACGCTCCAAGATTCGAAAAAGATTGACCTAAGCTCCTGTAAGAATCAATTTTTTTCTTTTTAATATGTAATCATTATTGGATTTGTTCATCTAATTGAGAAGTTTCAGTCTGAGATCTTACATGCCCCCAACAATGGCAGAGAAGATAGCGGTGAATGCCTTCCCGCCATCTGTCTGTCCGTTTCTGATGAAAACACCGGCGTACCAAAAGACTAGGGCCCATGACATGCATGCTATTCCATAAGTACATCCCAGACCCAAGCCTTTGGCCATCCCAGCCTTGTATCCAAGCATCAATGTGTGTTGTATTGCATCCGAATAGGAATTTAGAGCCTTGCTTTCGCCAACGTACGAGTAAACTGTCCTAACTTGTGCAATGGCCTATCCAAGCAATGTTAAAATCAAACCCTTTATAATCCACAATAATAAACTGAAATGATGCAGAACTAATTACTTAATAAACGAAAACTAAATGGCTATTTTACAAAAATTGCAAAAGCATAATCTAGATCATCTGGTTGACCTACAAAGAAAAAGTACAAAAATAGAGAGTAATTATTCATTAATCCCGGAGTATGGACACGTAATATTCTATAGGATTATGATGGGTGGAAGAAGTGGGTAGGTAGGGTATTGCGTAGGGTGCTTGGGAAATATGCATATTAAATGATAATTGATTAAGGAGTACAAACACATGGTACTCCAGGATTATTGAATTATTGAATAATTTTCCTAAAGATAGAATAGAAGGAAAGGTGAAGGGCCTTTATGATTGTAGCACATGTAAGAGCATCATTCGATCCGCAAAGGGTCGGATAAAGCATAGAGGCTTTAGATAAAGTAGCAAAACAGCAAAACAAAGCAGACAATTGTAATTTGCACGTTGTTTCAATATAAACAAAATACAAATTCAAGAAAACTTCCATAAAACTTCAAAGTAGGCTAACCTGCTCAGCAATAACCCCAGCATTCGCATATGACTCCCGACTCTTGGATGTGAGACCTGTGAGCGTATACGCATACAAACCACCGGCAAAGGCAATTCCTGGAATCACTGCCACACTAAGCAAAGCTAATCTCCATGCTGACACAAAACCAACCACCAGTCCCGCCAAGAAAGTGGAGAGGTAATGGATGAAGTTTCCCACCTAAATTTCCCAGGAAAAAGAAAAGGAAAATCATGCTTTTATTAGAATTCATATGCATATGGAAAAATTACAGGGTTTGTTTACCCAGAAAAGTACTGGGAAAATGAAAATGAAAATGAGAGAGAGACAATGAACCTTCTCACTAATGGCATCTTGCACAAGCAGAGTGTCTGTGGAGACACTGAAAACAATATCACCTGTTCTAGCATCTGTATCAAAGAAGCCAACGTCCTGTTTCAACACTGCCTCCAAATACTTCTTCCTCAACGTACCCACTTGTCTCTCCCCAGAATACATCCAACAAGCAATCTCTGTTTTACCAACAAACAAACAAAAAAATACCCATATGATTTTTCAACTAACACAATTTAAGCCCATTTTACCACACAACTGGATTAGTATTAGTAACAGTGATTGTTAATCAATCTAAGTGGTTAAAATCAACAGTGACAGATAGTGATGTATAGATAATATTAAATACTGATATTAATTGTTGAAAATTGACAAGTGAAGAACAAAGGGCAGAGAAAGAAAAAGACGGTCCACGGACCACGTGCAAATCCCAAACACCAACCGATCCAATGGGGAACTGGCCAGGCACTTGAAAAACTAATCAAAACCCAATTTCATAATTTATTTTTGAAAAAAAAAAGAGTACTAAGATACAGATCAGAGCTCACCTGCGTATGAGGATACGCATACAATCAACCCAAGATAGACGAAATACAAAGCATACTGCATTTAACAACAACCCAAAAACGAATCAGATCTGAGATGTCCAATGAACACAGAAATTGCTTCTAAAAAAAAAACAAAAAAGAGGATTGAGATTGAGATTGAGATTGAGAACCTTTGATACTTCATGGGTCATAGTTTTCAAATCCAATTGGTTTTTGCCGAAACCATTGACCATTTCGCCGAAGAGAAGAAAGAAGACGGGCATGGAAGAGCCATGAACGATGGCTCCTAAGCTTCCGGAGATCATGAGAGCCCAATCGTACTTGTCAGCGAATGAGAAGAGCTGATAAAAGGGTAAGCTCTGCTCCTTCTTCTTCTCCGCCACCGGCATTGGTTTCGCTGCCTCTGTATTCTCCGCCATTTTCGCCGCCGACTGATCGAAGTAGATACAACCAACTCTGTATTGGGTCTAGTTTAATGGGTGATCTTCGTTTCTGGGTTCCTCACCATTAGAGGAGAGCGATGTAAGGTCGAGAAGATGTAAAGCAATAAAAACAGAGAAAGGAAGAGAAAAAACAGAGAGAGAGAGAGAGAGAAAGATGGAATGGGGTTGCTTTAACTACTGAGTTTTTGTTTATTGTCTCGAAGAGCTGACATTGTCGGTTGCGGTTTATGAGTTCAAGAAGAGTGAGTGAGTTAGTGAGTCTTTCAGAGGAATCAGAGATGCGTTTGTTTGCCGGAAAGAGAAAGAGAGGGAATATGAGAGAAAATGAAAGAGAAAAAGAGAACAAAAATTATACAAAAAAACAGAGAGAGTGAGAGAGTATGACTAGTGGTCAAAGTAGGAGGAGGAGGAGAGAATGAGCTGAACGAGAGAGTGGTGTGGTGTGCGTATGAGGGTGTACTTTAAAGCGGAGGGCTTAACCATAGTTAGTAAAATACGTCCTTTCCTGGTTAAAATCGGAATCTACTTTTAACTCTGGTCTTTGTGCCGCAAAAATTTTAGTATTTATTTATTTATCTATATTTTTCAATTTTATTTTAATATATACTAGTAATCTGCAAGATGATAATGATTACTTTACCACCTTCTTAGGAGTCAAAAAGGAATAATCACCCAAGCAATGACATGCGTTACTTATGAAATAATTTTTCAGTTATATACAGTCCTCGTTTGGTATGAGAATTTTTTAGATGAAATTGTTATTTTAAGTCCCGTTTGGAAATGGACTTTTTAGGTAATTTTTTATTTTTTTAATTAAAATATGATGTAAAAAAAATTGATGGCCTTGTTTAGTTTGTATTTCGAAAAAAATTTTGAGAAAAATTTTCTACAAATAAGTTTTTAAAAGTAATCAAACCAAACAAATTTTTTCAAAATTTTTTTCCAAAACTTGTTTGGTTTACAAGTTTTCCAAACAAATCTCTCTCTCATACACATCAAATAAATCACTTTCTTCAAAACTCTCTCTCAAAATAATTTTTTAAAACATCTTTTGAAAAAAAAATCAAACCAAACAAATTTTCGTACTTTTTATCTCAAAACATGTTTCTCAAATATAAACCAAACAAGCCCAATATGTTTGGACTGATTTTTTAATTTTTCAAGAAAATATGTGTAAAAGTAGAGAAAAATAAAATCTTTGACTTTTTTGTATAAATTATTGACTTTTTTATTTTTTTTTAGTGACTTTTTGGCTTTTAAATTAAAAAATATTGTTGCCAAACGAGGCCTTAGTCACAAAAAAAATCAAATAAGTTAAAAAATTAATAAGGTAAAATGTCACATATAAATTAGGGCAAATTACATATACCTCCCTCGAGGTTTAGCTAAATTACAAATACCCCCTGAGGTTTTAAAAATTACAAATACCCCCTTGAGGTTTATATTTTCATAACAAATTACCCCCTGAGGTTTATATTTTCATAACAATTTACCCCCTAATTTGTTATACAAATAGTACCTTCAGGGGGTATCTGTAATTTCTCAAACCTCAGGGGGTATCCGTAATTTTGTTAAACCTCGAGCGGGGTATATGTAATTTTCCCTATAAATTATAATCATTTTATTTTTTTCTGACGTCAAAAAAGTCAAAAAAATTCATCACAAACGAAATTTTTTAATCACAGACTAAAAAATAATCAAAAAGCTAAACCATGTGCCAAACAAAGCCATATAGTAATTTAAAATTCTTAATATCTTTAAAATATGAATAATATTATATATACTAATTAATATATTAATTAGTATATCAATTGATGATATGACATAATTTAAAAAAATTTTGATATTTGCAATTTGTATAATGAATAGGATCAATAATAATATCATAACTAGTGTTGGTATACTAATTAGTGCATGTAACACTATCGTTAAAATATTACCTTTAAATTTATCTCAACCACATGAATGATAGATTCATTTAAGAAATTAGTTAAGACATAAATCTAAGTGAAACTTTACTACAAAGTTTGAAATATTATAAATATTAATAATTAATATTATAATTTTTTTTCCATTGACCCAACTCTCACTAAGAGTATCTTCAACGGTATATCAATTTTATCATTAAATGTGAGTAAAAATTTGAGTAAAAATGATATCAGGTGTTTCAACGAAGGGTTTTGGCTTTTCATCAAACTACCAATTGACCAAGCGGACGGCCAACCGGGCAATCGACCGGCTAGTGTAATTTTTTCACAATTTTTTGCCTTGAGTTAATCATCCGAGGAGACGACCGAGTGGACATCCAAGGGACATCCAACAACGACAATGAACAATGATCTGATGAGAGAAATATTGGTTCTTAATTTGATGAAAGAAAAGTGAAATTCTCAATTTGATACCTATTTGATGCAACCGTTGAAGTAGCAAAATGAAGTAACCATTAAAGATGGTCTAAGTGATTGTTTTGTTAGAACTAAAAAGAGATTGGCTTCCCTCCAGTACAATCACGGACTGGAGGGTGTTGTTGGGCCTGTGGAGGCCTACTATGGGTCCCGTTTCGATAATTCAAGCCGTTCAATGTGTAAAACTCGTCGAATACTATATATTTGTTAGAAATTATGTCGATTGAATATCAATAGTTACTTAATCAAATCAGTTTTGTAAAAAAAAAAATAGACGGTGAAAATATAAATAGACAACTAAGAGACTTTTACACATTGAACAGTTTAAATTATCAAAACAGGACCCGTGGTTGACCCCCACGAGCCCAACAGCACCATCCAGTCCAATCACGAACTAGGGGGAAGCCAAACCCAACTAAAAAATACACTTATTTATTTTTTATTTTTTTTAAATCACATCATCTCTTTATTTTTTTATATATCATTTTATAAAAAGTCAAAAAATACTATTATTTAGATCATCCTTAACACTACTATTTGGCATAAACTACTTATTTAAATAAGTACACTGAGGGCTATTTTGAGAAGATGGTAAAAAGTCATCTTCCAGCTTTTAACTCATTTTGAGTTATATCATCTCTCACATTTTTTACACGTTTTAAAAATTAAAAAATAAAAATAAAAAATTAACTTTTAATCATCTACCCAAAATAACTTTTATTTGGGTCATATCACATCTTTATTTTTCTATATAATTTTTTTTGTAAAAAAATCAAAACTTTTTTATTGTTAAACACAAACACACATGGAATCCATACTATTGTAAATAATGACAAAAAAAAATTAATTGATAAATTTATTTATATATAACGTTTTTTGTTTGCACAATAAATGCGTCTCCACATTGATGTTAAAATAGCACTTTATTGATGTCATAATAAATTGTTTTTTACATTTCTTAGAAAAGGAAAATGTTATGAATTTTAAATAAATTATTAAATTTTTTATTAAATTTCTCACATGGGTGTAGGACTCACACAAATCACATGTGTGTGGATCTCACACACATGTGAGAGGTTTGGTAGAAAATTTTAGTAATATATTTAGGATCAAAAATGCTAGAGGTCCCAAAAATTCTACCAAAAGTTTTACCAAATGTCTCACATGGGTGTGGGACTCACATGGGACCCACACTGTGTGGGTCCCACACCCATGTGAGACATTTGATAAAATTTTTAATAGAATATTTGGGATCTCTAGCATTACTCATTTAGGATTCCTAATATAACTCTTCACAAAAAATACTAAATGAAAATGATAATTATGAAGAATAATAAATAAATATAAGAAAATAAAGAGATTTTTAACAAATTTTAATAATTGCCAGTTTGACATTGTGTTTGATACTGAAAACGGTGGTGCTACATGCACCAATTAATGTACTAACTAGTATACCAATTGATGATATGATATAATTTAAGAGGTTTTAGTATTTGTAATTTATATAATGAGTGAGGTCAATAATAATATCATAACTATTGTTAATACACTAATTAGTGCATATAGAATTATTCTACTAAAAATAATGAGTATTTTTAATCTACAATGTTTTTAGAAAATTGCTTTAGAGCTCTAAAACAGTGGCTCTAAATTAGCATTAAATTGTCTTTTTCCTTCCCTTATTTTGTCTTTTTCTGTTTTTTTTTTTTTTTTTTTTTTTTTTATAAAGTGGTTGCAAGCTCAGTAGAGCTGCTGTTAGAGCAGCTCTACTAGAGCTCTCAATCAGAGCCTATGTTTTTATTTATCTCCACAGACTATAAAATTTTATGAAAATGATGAATATTTTTTATTTTGTCTTTAATTTTTCATCAAATTAGATCTTTTATATTTTCTCAAAGAAATTAATATGAAAAAGTTATATGTATTTGGAGTTTAAAAAAAATAAAAATAGGTTGTTGCTTGCTAGAGTACCAGAATCATGGTTATAAATGGCGAGCCCGAATTCTCGGCTGCACTCCCCTGCGACGTCTCCCTGCCACCCTTCAAAACGACGTCGTTTTGTAGGTTTTTTTTTTTTTTTGGTTCTCTCTTTGCCCTATTTCTCTCGCTTTCCTTATCTTTCTCCTCATTTGAACTATGGAACCCCCACCTTTTCTAACAGCTCCCCTCATCTTTTTCCCGTAGCAACACCTCTTATCCAAAAGCCATGCCCTTCTCATCTGAACTATCAAAATCATGCCTTTCTCAACTGAAATTTCACATTCCAAAAACCACCACAAAAACAGAGCACCGAAAAATTTCGGTATTTAGTGAGGGTTGTGAGTGTTTGGGTTTGATATTACTGTAGAGGCCACCGAAATTCCTCAATCAAAATATATATATATATATATATATAGAATTTCAAGCATTGAAGATGAACTGTAATAACCCTCACCACTGATTACCGTTAAACATTGATTACTGATAATTGAACTGATTATAAGTACTGAACTGACTGACTGAAATTGAAAACCGAATTGACTGAGTACATGTTAGTTAATTGCATTTTATCTGTTGACAGTATGATTATCTGTTCGTGTTCATATGTTTAAACTGCTAATTGAAGGCCTTATCGGCGGCCGAATCCGAAACCGATTAGTGTTCTATGATCCTTAGAATTAATGTGATTTTATAGTATAATTATCTGAAAATTAATTAGGTATGATTAAATTAGATTAAATATCGATTAATCGCATAGTTTGATTTAATTACCGTTCCGCCACTTAGTGGACCACTATCTCTTGAACCTTGTATACACTCCACGTATTGATCAAACAAACATTTTCTTCTCCTCTTCTTGCCTCAACCGACCCAAGTTAGAGAGTGAGAGAGAGTTGAGTTGTTCTTGAGAGATTTGCTTGATCTTGCTTGGAATTGAAGTGTTGATTGCTACTTTGAGCTCCTAGACCTTGAACACAAGACTAAGGTAGGACATTCATCTTCTTGTTGTTGTCTTAGAATCCATTCTTGCACAATTCATGCTTTAATTGTAGAGTTAAGCCATGTTTTGGTGCATACATGTTGAATTGAAGCTCATTCCATGCTTGCATGTGTTCTTGGTTGAGTTTTGAGTTGTTTTCATGGCAAAAATGTTACATGCATGCTCATATTTTTACAAGAGACCATGAACTCATCATGTTTTGAAAGATTTGGCTCCTTAGAGCATCAAATTGAAGCTTTGAATTGATTTGAATTCATGCATGTTTGCATGTTCTTCATATTCTTGATGTTCTTCATATTCTTGAAAATGGGTTTGAATGTGGTTTTAATTGACTCACCTTTGGGGCTTGAATTCATAAATTAAGCTTTGAAACTTGTTATACATTGAATTTAGTTATGTTTTCCAGAATTTGGGCCCAAGAGGTCGAGTTTGGAGTGGTAGAATGCTTGGTTTGAGCTTGGGAGGCAGATCTGGAAATTCCAGATTTGGCTTCCTCGCTCGAGCGAAGTATTCCCCGCTCGAGCGAGCACCTTTGTCCAGGGCTCCGCTCGAGCGACCATCGAGCGACCATCGCGCGCAAAATCTCAGCATCCAGTATTTTTACTGTTTTGCAGACCGCTCGAGCGAAGGATTCCTCGCTCGAGCGAAGCCTTTGATTTTGGACTTACGCTCGAGCGGAGAAAGTCTCGCTCGAGCGAGGCTCCTAGTTTCAGCAAACTTTGCGAAATGTTTTCTAAGTGTATTTTTGCATCCTCATCCCATCCTAGGCATTCTTAGACCTAGTTTAAGACATTTAGATGAGGATATCGTTGTAGAACACACCAAGGCAAATTAGGGATTAAGTTATGATATTTCCCAACTGTGTAGCTTAGTGTGTGTTCAACCTATGAACTGTGTAGGGTTGGCAACTGGGGAGACACGCTCTAGCATACTGTAGCCCGAACTCTGTGAGTAACGATTGTGTAAAGATATGTTCACAAATGATTATTTTCTGAACAACTGAACTGTACTGTTTTCAGAGCCTATGTTTTTATTTATCTCCACAGACTATAAAATTTTATGAAAATGATGAATATTTTTTATTTTGTCTTTAATTTTTCATCAAATTAGATCTTTTATATTTTCTCAAAGAAATTAATATGAAAAAGTTATATGTATTTGGAGTTTAAAAAAAATAAAAATAGGTTGTTGCTTGCTAGAGTACCAGAATCATGGTTATAAATGGCGAGCCCGAATTCTCGGCTGCACTCCCCTGCGACGTCTCCCTGCCACCCTTCAAAACGACGTCGTTTTGTAGGTTTTTTTTTTTTTTTGGTTCTCTCTTTGCCCTATTTCTCTCGCTTACCTTATCTTTCTCCTCATCTGAACTATGGAACCCCCACCTTTTCTAACAGCTCCCCTCATCTTTTTCCCGTAGCAACACCTCTTATCCAAAAGCCATGCCCTTCTCATCTGAACTATCAAAATCATGCCTTTCTCAACTGAAATTTCACATTCCAAAAACCACCACAAAAACAGAGCACCGAAAAATTTCGGTATTTAGTGAGGGTTGTGAGTGTTTGGGTTTGATATTACTGTAGAGGCCACCGAAATTCCTCAATCAAAATATATATATATATATAGAATTTCAAGCATTGAAGATGAACTGTAATAACCCTCACCACTGATTACCGTTAAACATTGATTACTGATAATTGAACTGATTATAAGTACTGAACTGACTGACTGAAATTGAAAACCGAATTGACTGAGTACATGTTAGTTAATTGCATTTTATCTGTTGACAGTATGATTATCTGTTCGTGTTCATATGTTTAAACTGCTAATTGAAGGCCTTATCGGCGGCCGAATCCGAAACCGATTAGTGTTCTATGATCCTTAGAATTAATGTGATTTTATAGTATAATTATCTGAAAATTAATTAGGTATGATTAAATTAGATTAAATATCGATTAATCGCATAGTTTGATTTAATTACCGTTCCGCCACTTAGTGGACCACTATCTCTTGAACCTTGTATACACTCCACGTATTGATCAAACAAACATTTTCTTCTCCTCTTCTTGCCTCAACCGACCCAAGTTAGAGAGTGAGAGAGAGTTGAGTTGTTCTTGAGAGATTTGCTTGATCTTGCTTGGAATTGAAGTGTTGATTGCTACTTTGAGCTCCTAGACCTTGAACACAAGACTAAGGTAGGACATTCATCTTCTTGTTGTTGTCTTAGAATCCATTCTTGCACAATTCATGCTTTAATTGTAGAGTTAAGCCATGTTTTGGTGCATACATGTTGAATTGAAGCTCATTCCATGCTTGCATGTGTTCTTGGTTGAGTTTTGAGTTGTTTTCATGGCAAAAATGTTACATGCATGCTCATATTTTTACAAGAGACCATGAACTCATCATGTTTTGAAAGATTTGGCTCCTTAGAGCATCAAATTGAAGCTTTGAATTGATTTGAATTCATGCATGTTTGCATGTTCTTCATATTCTTGATGTTCTTCATATTCTTGAAAATGGGTTTGAATGTGGTTTTAATTGACTCACCTTTGGGGCTTGAATTCATAAATTAAGCTTTGAAACTTGTTATACATTGAATTTAGTTATGTTTTCCAGAATTTGGGCCCAAGAGGTCGAGTTTGGAGTGGTAGAATGCTTGGTTTGAGCTTGGGAGGCAGATCTGGAAATTCCAGATTTGGCTTCCTCGCTCGAGCGAAGTATTCCCCGCTCGAGCGAGCACCTTTGTCCAGGGCTCCGCTCGAGCGACCATCGAGCGACCATCGCGCGCAAAATCTCAGCATCCAGTATTTTTACTGTTTTGCAGACCGCTCGAGCGAAGGATTCCTCGCTCGAGCGAAGCCTTTGATTTTGGACTTACGCTCGAGCGGAGAAAGTCTCGCTCGAGCGAGGCTCCTAGTTTCAGCAAACTTTGCGAAATGTTTTCTAAGTGTATTTTTGCATCCTCATCCCATCCTAGGCATTCTTAGACCTAGTTTAAGACATTTAGATGAGGATATCGTTGTAGAACACACCAAGGCAAATTAGGGATTAAGTTATGATATTTCCCAACTGTGTAGCTTAGTGTGTGTTCAACCTATGAACTGTGTAGGGTTGGCAACTGGGGAGACACGCTCTAGCATACTGTAGCCCGAACTCTGTGAGTAACGATTGTGTAAAGATATGTTCACAAATGATTATTTTCTGAACAACTGAACTGTACTGTTTTCTGAACGGATTACTGTTAACTGAATGAATGTATGTCCTTTATTTCTGAACTGTACTGTGGCATCCTTAGTACCTACTGTTTACTGTTACTGTTACTGTTACAGAGATCTCTGTCGGTTCCCTCGTGGAACCACTACTGTTTACTGACTGATGGCCATCATTACTGTTCGGTCTTTTAAGACCTACTGTCACTGTTATGCTAATGGATGTACCACATATGACTGTTTACTGTACTGAACAACTGAAATACTGATTGAATTGAACTGTTTTCATTACTGTAAGGACATTCATTCTAAACCCCTTTACGCTTTATGTTATTCACTGGGCTATAGCTCACTGTTTATATATATATGTAGGTGTACAGGCACCAGATCGGAGCTAGGAGCGTCAGGGTTAGACTCCAATTTTGTCAAGCCAGCCTATGTGCCTCACTGCGAGGTTCCGAGCCTATCGTGTTAAGGCTTAGGGGTGTTTTACAATTCCCCCTTCTGTACTGTTTCACTGTTTTGTATAGACTGAACGTTACCGTACTGTTGTTAAGGGATTAGGTCCCTGTAATGTCTGACTGTAAATTTTGTATAGACTGTACTGTTTGTGTATGTATGAATGCATGAAAAATCTTTTTGGCATACAGACTGTCACAGCTCAATGGACACTATTTACTTACTGTATTGGCTTCCGCCAGGCCCTGTACTCTGTTTCACTGTATTACTGTTCTGCAGGCCTTCGGTAATCCCGGATTACTGGCCGGTTACGGTGCTAAACCCATAGGGCCGGGTTTGGGTCGTGACATGAACCCAGAAGAGGATTAGAATTTCAAGACAGTGAGGCAATAAGCCTCTTCTCTCTCTCTCTCTCTCTCTCTCCTCTTCTTTCTCTATTTTTGCTGGAACATGTTTTTTAATAGTAGTAAATTTCTTAAAAAGCAACAAATTCAGACCCAAACTGTAAAAGAGAGAAAAAACCATGAATATATGTTCATCCAAAAAGTGATGAATGTAAAAAAAAAAAGGGAAACTCAGATTTTGAAGAGGGAGGGAGGGAGGGAGGAAAAAAAATCAAATATATATATATATATATGTATGTATATGAAATTGTTTTCAAATATTGATATGAGTTTGAAATTTTATATGAATCTGATCTTTGAAATTTGAAATTGTTTTCCTTTCAAGCCCACTTCAAAAACTTCTTGAGTCTGATCTTGTAGTTTTCAAACCCACTTTGTTTTCAAATATATGTATATATCCTAACAAAAAAAAAAAAAAAACTTCATGAATGAACCCACTTTGTATTTCAAAAAAAAACACAGATGATGAAGTGAGCCGAAATTGTTTGCATCTTCCTGGAAGTTGTCACACCTCCCGTTCATAAATCGTTGGTTTCTACTATTGGAGACCATAACAACATACAATTATTGTCCAGATCTGCAATGTTGGGTTTGAGAGGTTGTTTTGATTAGTACAACTATTATTGGGTTTGAGAGGCTGTCAAGAGCTGCCTCTCTAGCGAGGGTTAAAAAATGAGAAGGAGAAAGCAAAATAAGAAAGAAGAAGAAGGAAAAACCAAAAAAAAAAAAAAAAAACCTCCAAAACGACGTCATTTTCGAGGGCCGCAGGGGAGTGCAGCCGAGGATCCGAACTCATAAATGGCTGCCCGACTGCTACTAGGATTTTTACACTGTAAATTATAATGAGTTGTTGGGAAAAAACTATTTTTTGTTGACTTTTTGAAGTCAAATTTTTTGTAGTTTGGGACGAAAAAAATTTGTTATGGGTTTTTTTTTTTCAAAAAAAAATTATGAAAGAAAAAGTGAAATAATTGTCATTTAAATATGACATTTTATCTTATGAATTTTTTAATTTATTTAATTTAGACCGAACCCAATCCAATCCAACTCACATAGCCAAACGAGGCTTAGGTTTGTCAGTACCACCTTAGAGTTTGCTTATTCCAGTCGCACATGGGAAGGAGAAAAAAAAATTACACATCAAGATATCTTTTCAAAAAAAAATAAATAAAACCAATGAAAAAATTTATACATATTAATAATTAAATTAATTAATTTGAAAATATTTTGTAAAAACTCCACTGGTGTGTAATTTTCTCTTTTTTTTAAAAAAAAATAGACACCTAAAATAAGTAAAAGCAAAAGTGTATCAAAATCCCAAAAATTCAAATTTTTATCCAATTTTTTTGCTCTAAAATTTCCATGGCACCTCTTCCTCCCGCCTATTTTGATTTGTTTTTGGCGTCTACAATTGGTGCCGTCACAAAAAAACCTAAAAGAATAAAATAAAATACTGAGAGTTCGTGTCACGACCCAAACCCGGCCCTATGGGTTTAGCACCGTAACCGGCCAGTAATCCGAGATTACCGAAGGCCTGCAGAACAGTAGTACAGTAAAACAGAGTACAGGGCCTGGCGGAAGCCAAAACAGTAAATAAACAATGTCCAATGAGCTGTGACAGTCTGTATGCAAAAAGACTTTCATACATTTATACATAAACAGTACAGAACAGTATACACAATATGTACAATCCTTCAGACTAGGGACTCGATCCCTGCATAACAGTACAGTAACATTCAGTCTATACCATCCATTCAGTTATTACAAAACAATAAGACAGTACAGAAGGGGGAATTGTAAAACACCCCTAAGCCTTAACAGGATAGGCTCGGAACCTCGCAGTGAGGCACATAGGCTGGCTTGACAAAAAGGGAGTAACTCGGACGCTCCTAGCCGCGGTCTGGTGCCTGAACACCTACATATATATATGAGCAGTGAGCTAAAGCCCAGTGAATAACATAATGCGTAAAGAGGTTAAGAATGAATGTCCTTACAGTAAAGAAAACAGTTCATTAAATCAGTATTTCAGTCGTTCAGTCAGTACAGTCATATGTGGTACATCCGTTAGCATAACAGTACAGTAAACAGTAGGTCTTAAAAGACCGAACAGTAGTGATGGCCATTAGTCAGTAAACAGTAGTGGTTCCAACAAGGGAACCGACAGAGAATTCTGTCACAGTAACAGTAAACAGTAGGTGCTAAGGATGCCACAATACAGTTCAGAATATAGGACATACATTCATTCAGTTAACAGTAAATCAGTTCAGAAAACAGTACAGTTCAGTTGTTCAGAAGATAATCATTTGTGAACATATCTTTACACAATCGTTACTCACAGAGTTTGAGCTACAATATGCTAGAGTGTGCCTCCCCAGTCGCCAACCCTACACAGTTCACAGGTTGAACACACACTAAGCTACACAGTTGGGAAATATAGTAACTTAACCCCTAATGTCTCGGTGTGTTCTACATCTATGTCCTCAGTAAGATGCCTTAAACTAGGCCTAAGAATGCCTAGAATGAGATGAGGATGCAAAGATGTTATCAAAAAACAGTTTCAGAATTTTCAGAAAACAGAGTCCCGCTCGAACGCAGGTTTCCCCGCTCGAGCGGTCATGTAACAAAGGTACACACTCGAGCGTCAACTCTCCCGCTCGAGCGTACTGTAAAAGTACTGGATGCGTGAAATCTCCGCTCGACGCCCGCTCGAGCTTGAGACACAGGACTCTGCTCGAGCGCCCAATCCTCCGCTCGAGCGGACTGTAAAACAGTGCAGAGAAAATACTGGATGCTCGGATTCCACGCTCGATCGCCAATTTCCCCGCTCGAGCGGAAGTGCAAAATCTGGGAATTCCAGATTCCACCTCCAAGCCAAAACCAGGTTCAAATGCATCAAAACCAATCCTCTTGGGCCTATTTTTCTGGAAAACCTTTATAAACACATAGAATAACCTGGTTCAAAACTCAATTTGAGAAATCAAAGCCCAAGGGTGTTTAATTCAAACTCAATTTCAAACCATTTTCAAGAACAAGATGAACATGCAAACATGCATGAATTCAAATCATTTCAAAGCTTCAATTTGATGCTCTAAGGAGCCAATTGATCCAAAAACAAGTTGAAAACATGGACCATTACAAAATTATGGACATGCATGTGACAATTTGCCATGAACTCAACTCAAAATCCAACAATTCAAACATGCATGCATGGATTATGCTCTATATCAACATGTATGAACTAAAACATGACTTAGCTCTACAATTTAACATGGACCATGCACGAATTAGCTCAAACACAAGAATGAGAAGATAAAATCCTTACCTAAGTCTTGGAATTAGAAGACTAGGAGCTCAAATATGTAATCTATACTTCAATTCTTCAAGCAATTCTACCAATGAACTCAAGATCCACTCAATTCTCTCTCACTCTCTATCTTGGTCGGTTGAGTCTAAGGAATGAGCTGATGAAATGTGTATGTATGAGTGTAATGAGGCTCAAAGATGATTCAAATAGTGGGCCACTAGGATGGCAATTTGGTAATTAAGCCTAACTATTTAATTAGCTTATTTAAATCTAATTTAATCATACCTAATCAGTTTTCAGATAAATACACCATAAATTCACATTAATTATGAGGATCATAAAACATCAATCAGTTCTCGGTTCGGCCACCGATAAGGCCTCCAATTAGCAGTTTAAATACTAAAATACGAACAGATCAAATAAACAATCAAACAGATAGAATACAAATTAACATACATACTCAGTCAATTCAGTTCCAGTTTTCAGTCAGTCAGTTCAATACTTTAATCAGTTCAATTATCAGTCATAATCAGTTCAGTTTGACGGTAATCAATGTTTATCGGTAAGCAGCGATGAGGGTTATTACAGTCTCCCCTCCTTATAAAGAGTTTAGTCCTCTAAACTCGAGTTACCTTCGTTCTGGAAGAAAACAGGATTCAATGGAAACAGTTCAGGATATCTTTTAGCCATGTCCTCTTCCCTTTCCCAAGTGGCATACACGCCACCATGGTTTTGCCAGTCAACTTTTACCAGCGGGATTTCTTTGTTTCTCAGTTTCTTGATCCATCTATTTACAATCTGTATAGGTCGTTCCTCGTAAGTGTAGTCATCACTCAACACTACACGAGTAGGCTCTATTACATGGAAAGGATCCCGGAGGTAATCTCTCAACATAGAAATATGGAAGACGTTATGCATATGCTCCATTTCAGAGGAAATGCAACTTGATACGCCACCGGATTGATTTTCTCAATAATCTCATATGGTCCGACGTATCTCGGTGCTAATTTGCCTTTGACTCCAAAACGAGTCTGGCCTTTCATCGGTGTCACTTTCACAAATACGTGATCACCCACTTCATACTCTCTGTCTCGTCTTCTAACATCAGCATAACTCTTCTGTCTGCTCTGTGCAGTTTTCAATCTCTGTTGTATCAGTTTCACTTTCTCAGTTGTTTCATAAACAATCTCAGGCCCAAGCAAAGGCCCGTCTCCAACTTCTGCCCAGCAAATCGGAGATCTACATTTTCTGCCATATAATGCCTCGAAAGGCGCCATGCCAATACTCGAGTGATAACTGTTATTGTAAGCAAATTCAGCCAATGGCAAAAGGCTTTCCCAGTTTCCCTGAAAATCAAGGACACACATTCTCAGTAAATCCTCTAGAGTCTGGATGGTTCTTTCTGATTGGCCATCTGTCTGAGGATGATAGGCACTACTCAGTCTCAGTTCAGTACCCAGTGCAGTCTGTAGGCTTTGCCAAAACCTCGATGTAAACTTCGAATCCCTGTCAGAAACGATGGACACGGGCACTCCATGCAGTCTAACAATTTCACCAATATAGAGTACAACCAATTTGTCCGCATTATAAATTGTCTTAACAGGTAAGAAATGAGCAGATTTAATCAGTCTATCAACAATAACCCAAATCGAGTCCATACCTTTACTGGAGCGAGGCAACCCAACTATAAAATCCATGGTGATATGCTCCTATTTCCACTCCGGTATCGGTAAGGGTTGCAATAAGCCTGCGGATCGTTGATGTTCGGCTTTAACTTGTTGGCAATGAAGACATTTCGATACAAAATCAGCAATTTCTTTCTTCATTCCCGGCCACCAGAAATTCAGTTTCAGATCTTGATACATTTTCGTATTCCCTGGATGGATAGAAAATTTTGAGTTGTGGCCCTCTTGCAGAACTCTTCTTCTCAGTTCAGTATCATTCGGTACACATAGTCTTTCTTGAAATTTCAGTACATCATGCTCAAATTTGAATCCCGGTCTCGGTTTAGATTCTCTTTCTTTGATGATCTTCTTCAAGAAGTCATCCAGTTGCTGTTTCTCTTTAATTTCTTCAATCAGTGCCGGTTGAGCAGAAATAGCAGCTAAGGTTCCATCTTGTTCTCGCAAAACAATTTCAATTTCAGATTTTTCAAGGTCACAAAGCAGCTCTTTCTGTCCAGCGAGTAAACAGGTTAAGTTTCCAATTGATTTCTGACTCAATGCATCGGCAACGGTATTGGCTTTTCCCGAGTGGTACAAAATCTGTAGGTCATAATCTTTAATCGGTTCTAGCCATCTCCGCTGTCTCATGTTCAGTTCCTTCTGTGTGAAGAAATATTTCATGCCCTTGTGGTCGGTATATACTTCACATGTCACCCCGTACAGATAGTGACGCCAGATTTTCAGTGCAAATACTACTGCAGCAAGTTCCAGATCATGGGTTGGGTAGTTCTTTTCATGCGGTCTCAGTTGTCGGGAAGCATAGGCAATTACTCTCCCATTCTGCATTAAAACACATCCCAAACCCTTATGAGAAGCATCACTAAACACAGTATAACCATCCGTACCTGAAGGTAAGGTCAGAACAGGTACAATCACTAGTCGAGTTTTCAACTCCTGGAAGGCAGATTCTCTTTGGTCAGTCCAGTCAAATGATATCCCCTTCTGAGTCAATTGAGTCAACGGTAAAGCAATTTTGGAGAAATCTTTGACAAATCTTCTGTAATATCCAGCCAAACCCAAAAAGCTTCGGACTTCAGTCACGTTGGTTGGTCTAGGCCAGTTCACTACAGCTTCGATTTTCTGCGGATCAACAGAAATTCCATCTTTGCTAACAACATGCCCCAAAAACATAACATGGTCAAGTCAGAATTCACATTTAGACAGTTTAGCATACAGTTTCTGTTCTCTTAAGGTTTGTAGGGCAAGTCTCAGATGATGTTCATGTTCTTCTATACTTTTGGAGTAAATCAATATGTCATCGATAAATACAACAATAAAATTGTCAAGGTATGGTTTAAAAATTCTGTTCATAAGGTCCATAAATGTAGCTGGTGCGTTCGTGACTCCGAAAGGCATAACTAAAAATTCGTAATGTCCATACCTTGTTCTAAAAGCAGTTTTATCAATGTCATCTGATTTAACTTTCAACTGATGGTATCCGGATCTGAGATCAATCTTCGAAAATACTTTAGCACCCTGTAACTGATCAAACAGGTCATCAATACGTGGTAATGGGTATTTATTTTTCACAGTTACCTTGTTCAGTTCACGATAATCAATACACAGTCTCAGTGAGCCGTTTTTCTTCTTTACAAAAAAAACAGGTGCGCCCCATGGTGAGGTACTAGGTCTGATGAACTTTTTGTCTAACAGTTCTTGCAGTTGCACTTTCAGTTCTTTCAGTTCAGCTGGAGCCATTCGATAAGGAGCTTTAGAAACTGGCTGTGTTCCAGGAACCACATCAATAGTAAACTCAATCTCCCTGTCAATCAAATCTCCTGGAAGATTATCTGGAAAAACGTTTGGGAATTTTTTGACTATAGGAATACAGTTCACATTAGCATTATCATCAGTAGATACAGTCAGTACAGAACACAGATACCCTTTACATCCCTTCCTAATCAATTTAACAGCTTTCACAGATGAAATTAGATACGGGGGAGGTACTACTCCAATCCCATTAAACACAAATTCAGGTAGACCAGGTGGATGGAAAACTACTTGTTTCGTTACACAGTCTATGGTGGCATGATATTTCGTTAACCAGTCCATTCCCAATATTACATCAAAATGATCAATGTTCAATGGCAGTAAATCGATAAACAGATGTGCATCTCCAACAATGATTTCACAAGCAGGATACATGTATGCACAGGTCATAGATGCCCCAATGGGTGATGATACAGCTAACAGATAGTTCATAGGTTCTAAGGGTCTATTCAATTTACGCGAAAAAGCATGCGACACATAAGAATGTGTAGACCCTGAATCAATCAGTACATAAGCATTCTGAGTACAAATAGAGAGAATGCCTGACACAACGGTCTCGGTATTCTGGACGTCTCCCGGTACTAGGGCGAACACTCGGCCCTGCCTCATAGGCTCTTTCCCGGTAGCTTTGGGGTTCGGTTTTAGTGTAACAGTTGATGCCGCTACGCTTGGTGTAGCTTTACTACTAGCTTGTGGAGCAGAGGGACAGCCTTTAACCATGTGGCCCACTTTGCCACACCTATAACAGGCTCCTGATATCTTGTAACAGACTCCCTTGTGATTTTTACCACATTCAGAATAGGGCGGTATTGTACGATTTCCTTGGCTAGACGTAGTCGTTGACCCTGTGTTCTGTTTCTTGTTCAATGGACTATGCTTGCCTTTCTTAAACTTAAAACTCTGCCTTTTACCCCGCCATTCAGACAATGGCGTTTCAGTTTTCAGTGCTTCAATGTTTGATTCAGCCATCAAGGCTCTGTCAAGAACATTTACGTAGTTCGGTAACTTCAGAACATTTATTCGGTCAAGAATTGCAACATTAAGGCCGCCTTCAAATTTTCTGGCCTTCTTATAATCAGTATCCACCATATGCGGTGCATATCTAGCAAGCTCGGTGAACTTCGTTTCATAATCAGCCACAGACATTGTCCCTTGTCTCAGCTGTTCAAATTCAGTTACTTTTCTGTCCCTTACACACTGAGGGAAGTACTTTTCAAAGAAGGCTCCTTTGAATTGAGCCCAAGTCAGAACGGTATTTTCATCACGGATAAGCATCCACCACCTTCTAGCTTCTTCTTGCAATGTAAAGGTGGCTAACAGTACTTTGTGTGCTTCAGAGCACGGGAAAACTTCAAACAATTTTTTTCAGTCTCCAGTACCCAAGCTTCAGCTTTTAACGGTTCAAGGCCTCCCTGAAAGGATGGCGGTTTCATTTTGCTGAACTTGTGGGTGAGAGCTATTATATCCCCATCATTAGCATTCATATCTTGTACATTCACATTTACATTTTGTTCCGGCTGTACCGGAGGAGGAGGAGGAGGAGGGGGCTGTTGGTTTAGTTGTTGGTCCAGTCTTGCAGTTATCAGTTCCATCATTTGTTCCAGTCTGGCCATTCTGGCCTCAGAGGATGAGGTTCCAGTTTCATTTGCAATGTTTGCATTATCCATTTCACTATAAGCAGTTATAACCGTTTTAAACATAAGCAATCATTTGTTTAACAGTTTAACATGATTCAGTCATAACATAACCACACACTTATCATGCTCATGTGATGCCCTATTACTTTCTAGGACACCCTATAGCTCATTTGGACACGTGTGTGCGGTATAACTCGTGGTAAGTATCGCTCTGATACCACTCTGTCACGACCCAAACCCGGCCCTATGGGTTTAGCACCGTAACCGGCCAGTAATCCGAGATTACCGAAGGCCTGTAGAACAGTAGTACAGTAAAACAGAGTACAGGGCCTGGCGGAAGCCAAAACAGTAAATAAACAATGTCCAATGAGCTGTGACAGTCTGTATGCAAAAAGACTTTCATACATTTATACATAAACAGTACAGAACAGTATACACAATATGTACAATCCTTCAGACTAGGGACTTGATCCCTGCATAACAGTACAGTAACATTCAGTCTATACCATCCATTCGGTTATTACAAAACAGTAAGACAGTACAGAAGGGGGTATTGTAAAACACCCTTAAGCCTTAACAGAATAGGCTCGGAACCTCGCAGTGAGGCACATAGGCTGGCTTAACAAAAAGGGAGTAACTCTGACGCTCCTAGCCGCGGTCTGGTACCTGAACACCTACATATATATATGAGCAGTGAGCTAAAGCCCAGTGAATAACATAATGCGTAAAAAGGTTAAGAATGAATGTCCTTACAGTAAAGAAAACAGTTCATTAAATCAGTATTTTAGTCGTTCAGTCAGTACAGTCATATGTGGTACATCCGTTAGCATAACAGTACAGTAAACAGTAGGTCTTAAAAGACCGAACAGTAGTGATGGCCATCAGTCAGTAAACAGTAATGGTTCCAACAAGGGAACCGACAGAGAATTCTGTCACAGTAACAGTAAACAGTAGGTGCTAAGGATGCCACAATACACTTCAGAATATAGGACATACATTCATTTAGTTAACAGTAAATCAGTTCAGAAAACAGTACAGTTCAGTTGTTCAGAAGATAATCATTTGTGAACATATCTTTACACAATCGTTACTCACAGAGTTTGGGCTACAGTATGCTAGAGCGTGCCTCCCCAGTCGCCAACCCTACACAGTTCACAGGTTGAACACACACTAAGCTACACAGTTGAGAAATATAGTAACTTAACCCCTAATGCCTCGGTGTGTTCTATATCTATGTCCTCAGTAAGATACCTTAAACTAGGCCTAAGAATGCCTAGAATGAGATGAGGATGCAAAGATGTGATCAAAAAACAGTTTCAGAATTTTCAGAAAACAGAGTCCCGCTCGAGCGGTCATGTAACAAAGGTACACGCTCGAGCGTCAACTCTCCCGCTCGAGCGTACTGTAAAAGTACTGGATGGGTGAAATCTCCGCTCGACGCCCGCTCGAGATTGAGACACAGGACTCCGCTCGAGCGCCCAATCCTCCGCTCGAACGGACTGTAAAACAGTGCAGAGAAAATACTGGATGCTCGACTTCCACGCTCGAGCGCCAATTTCCCCGCTCGAGCGGAAGTGCAAAATCTGGGAATTCCAGATTCCACCTCCAAGCCAAAACCAGGTTCAAATGCATCAAAACCAATCCTCTTGGGCCCATTTTTCTGGAAAACCTTTATAAACACATAGAATAACATGGTTCAAAGCTCAATTTGAGAAATCAAAGCCCAAGGGTGTTTAATTCAAACTCAATTTCAAACCATTTTCAAGAACAAGATGAACATGCAAACATGCATGAATTCAAATCATTTCAAAGCTTCAATTTGATGCTCTAAGGAGCCAATTGATCCAAAAACAAGTTGAAAACATGGACCATTACAAAATTATGGACATGCATGTGACAATTTGCCATGAACTCAAACTCAAAATCCAACAATTCAAACATGCATGCATGGATTATGCTCTATATCAACATGTATGAACTAAAACATGACTTAGCTCTACAATTTAACATGGACCATGCACGAATTAGCTCAAACACAAGAATGAGAAGATGAAATCCTTACCTAAGTCTTGGAATTAGAAGACTAGGAGCTCAAATATGTAATCTATACTTCAATTCTTCAAGCAATTCTACCAAT
This sequence comes from Camellia sinensis, assembly GCF_055761805.1. Lineage (NCBI taxonomy): Eukaryota > Viridiplantae > Streptophyta > Magnoliopsida > Ericales > Theaceae > Camellia > Camellia sinensis. The sequence continues at coordinate 239,190,639 of NC_138961.1, read as the reverse complement.
GAACTCAAGATCCACTCAATTCTCTCTCACTCTCTATCTTGGTCGGTTGAGTCTAAGGAATGAGCTGATGAAATGTGTATGTATGAGTGTAATGAGGCTCAAAGATGATTCAAATAGTGGGCCACTAGGATGGCAATTTGGTAATTAAGCCTAACTCTTTAATTAGCTTATTTTAATCTAATTTAATCATACCTAATCAGTTTTCAGATAAATACACCATAAATTCATATTAATTATGAGGATCATAAAACATCAATCAGTTCTCGGTTCGGCCACCGATAAGGCCTCCAATTAGCAGTTTAAATACTAAAATACGAACAGATCAAATAAACAATCAAACAGATAGAATACAAATTAACATACATACTCAGTCAATTCAGTTCTAATTTTCAGTCAGTCAGTTCAGTACTTTAATCAGTTCAATTATCAGTCATAATCAGTTCAGTTTGACGGTAATCAATGTTTATCGGTAAGCAGCGATGAGGGTTATTACAGTTTGCTAAGAATAAACTGAAACTGAGCGGTAGTGTGAGTTTTGGTAAATAAGTTCGCAAGTTACAAAGTCGAGAAGACAAAAGGAAGCGAGATAGAGTCAGACTGTAGATGTTGTCGAACAAAGTGACAATCAATCTCAATGTGTTTCGTCCGTTCATGGAAGATAGTATTCTGGGCAATCTGAATAGCACTACGGTTGTCACAATAGAGAAAGGTCGGAGAAGACTGAGGTACACCCAAATCAGAAAGAATACAACGAAGCCAAACATGCTCAACAGTAGCATGAGCCTCAGCTTCGGCAACAGAGTGAGCAACAACAGTTTGTTTCTTGTTTTTTCAAGAGATCAAGGAATCACCAAGAAACATACAGAAACCAGAGATGGTCTTGCGATAATTAACATCACTAACCCAATCAGAGTCAACATAGGCCACCAAGTCTAAAAAGGAAGTAAAGGACAACAGTAAGCCCTGAAAGATGGTACCTCGGAGATAGCGAAGAATGCGAACCAAAACAGCCCAATGGGTAGAGCGAGGAGCATAAACGAACTGACTAACCACATGAACAACATAAGCAAGATTAAGGCGAGTGACAGTCAAATAAACTAAACAACCCACAAGCTCGCGACAGATCGTGGAATTATCCAGAGGGACACCATTAATAGAGTTGAGCTTCACATTAAGCTCAATAGGTGTATCAGAAATCTTAGAATCAGTAAGACCGGCATGATAAATAACCTCATTATCATACTTGGCCTGAGACAAAAAATAGCCCTTTGGAGAAGAGGCAACCTCAATACCAAGAAAATACCGCAATGGACCCAGATCCTTCATTTCGAATGTGCGGAAGAGATGTTGCTTGACCTTAGAGATAGCAGAAGATTCAAAACTAGTGATGATCATATCATCAACATAGAGTAGAAGAGAAACAAAACCAGCCGAGGAATGTCTCAGAAACAAAGTAGAGTCGGAAGCAAAATGATAAAACCTGAGCTTGGTAACAACTGTCTGAAAACAATCATACCAAACACAAGGAGACTACTTCAAACCATACACAGCACGTTGAAAATGGCAAACCTGTCCAGAGGAGTGGAAAAGACCAAGAGGAGGACACATATAGACCTCCTTAGTGAGATGACCGTTAAGAAAAGCATTCTTAACGTCCATCTGATAGAGAGGCCAATGTCGAACAGCAACAATAGAAATCAAGGTGCGAATGGTAGTCATCTTGGTAACAGAGGCAAATGTCTCTTCATAATCAATACCATACTCCTGCAAAAAACCCTTGGCAACCAAACAAGCTTTGTAGCGCTCGAGAGAACCATCAGAATGAGTCTTGACTTTATAGACCCATGTGCAACTAACTAGATTCTTACCTGCAGGCAAAGAAACCAATTCCCAAGTGTTAGTCTTCTATAAGGCAAACAACTCATCCTCCATAGCTTGAACCCAATTAGGATCCTAACAGTCTTCCGTGTAAGATTGAGGTTCTGAAAAAGAATGAATAACAGACAAAAAGTGCAATAGAAAGCAGAAAAACATATATTAGACTAACCCAACCTGTTTGGAGGACGACGTTCACGAGTAGGATATCGGTATGCAGTAGAATCAGAGTCATCAAAAACAGAAAAAGTAGCAGCAGGAGTAGAGACAACTGGTGGTGGAGGAGCCTTGGGATGAGAATAGAGCAACAACAAAGGGAAAAAAGAAGTTGAATGAGGAGAAAGAGCCATGGATGATGCAGACGAAGAAGGAAGAATGGCCTCAGGAGGAATAGTTGAGATGTACTTATCAAACAAAACCTCAGAAGGAAATGGGTCAATGTGAACCAAATCCTCTTTGGAAACAGAAGTAGTGAGAGGGAAAAACTAAAAGTAAGACAGACGTTCGAGAAAGGCAACATGACAGGAGACATAAAGGCAATGAAAGACAGGGTCGTAACAACAGTAGCCTTTCTGAGTAAGATTGTAACCCAAAAAGACACACAAAACAAATCGGGCACTAAGTTTGGTTCTATCTATACTGGAAAAGAGGACAAAACAAATAGACCCAAAGACACACAGGATGGAATAATTAAGAGGTTGAGAATACAGAGCCTTATAAGGGGATTGACCGGAGAGTAGGGGAGTCGGCATGCGATTAAGGAGGAAAGCAGCGGTAAGAACTGCTTCACCCCAGAATGGTGTCGGAACATAGGCAGAGAGAATGAGAGATCGAGCTGTCTCAAGGAGATGACAGTGTTTACGCTCAACACGACTATTTTGGGCAAGTGTATCAGTACAGGAGGTTTGGTGACTGGTGCCCAATGTAGCCCAATACTCACAAAATTCAGTTTTAAAGTATTCCCTATCCAAATTAGACCGAAGTTTAATTGTGGCCCCAAACTGTATAGTGATCATAGACTAAAAAATACGATATATCTGGTAGAAATCAGATTTATGAGCCATAAGATAAACCCAAGAATAATGGGTACAATCATTAACAAAGGACACATATTACGCAGAACCCCCTTTAGTGAGAATAGAAGAAAGTCCCTAGACATCAGTATGTATAAAAGAAAAATGAGAAGCAGAAATAGAAGTACTATTATTAAAAGGTAAAGCTGTCATTTTAGCAAGTTTACATCCTTGACACTTATTAATTTGACTAGGAAAAACTTTACCTAACAATCCTGACTGAACTAAAGACCGCAAGCAGTCAACAGACAAATGACCTAAGCGAGAATGTCATAAATAAAACTGACTCGACTAAGAATCTAACTGAAAAGATAAAAGTGCAACGGAAGAGGTAGACAGAGGAAGATGCAGGCTTTCCACCACATAGAGATTTCCAACTCTACGGCCGGTCCTAATCTGCTTCATGCACACACAATCCTGCACACAACAGATAGAAAAAGAAAAGATAACATCAAAACCAGAAGCATCAAGCTGACTGATAGAAAGCAAGCTAATAGACAGTTGATGAGCATAAAGAACAGAGGGAATAATAACAGTAAACATGGCAGAGGATAAGACATACCTAATCGATAGAACAGAGATACCAGATCCATTAGCAGTATTAATAGTAATAGAAAATGGAGAGGGGAGACAGTTTTGGAGTAAGGAAATGTGACGAGTCATATGATAAGAGGCACCGTAACCAAAAGGCCAAACAAAAGAAGAAATACCTGAAGAAGACCCAAACAAACCTGAATAAAGAGATGTAAGAGTAGAGGCGGATGAAAATGATTGAAAGGTGGACGAGAGATACTGAAACTGGGCAATCTGGGCACTCAATGAAGCCAAGTCCGGATCAGAAGCCGGAGCAGTTGCAGTATAAGCAGTAGGAGGGTGAAAAGTATTCAAAGCAAGACCTCGAAATGAGACGGCTGAGAAGACTGAGCAAACTAACGGCCCTTCTTGGGACATTTGTACTTCCAATAGCCCTTTTGATGGCAAAAAACACATTCATTAGAGGCTAGTGACCCCTTCTTGGGCTTTGCAATGGCTTAAAGCTGATGAAGAGGGTTCGACAACAGAGAAGGCTGAGTAGGAGTCAAGAAAATAGATGGAGACAAAGTCTGATTGGCCGTCTTAAGACAGGTTTCCTCAGAGAGAAGCTCACGAACAATAGCATCCATAGAGGGAAGAGGAGACCGATGAAGAATACCACCACGAATAGCCTTATACTGAGTGGAAAGAGCCGTTAAAAACTGCACTAAATGACCCTACTCCCCGAAACTCAACATAAGTGTCTAGTACCTTGAGGCTAGGTGGTTCCATGAGAGCCAATTGATCTTAGAGACTTGTCATCTCAATATAGAAATCCTGAATAGTCTGATCCCGCTGACGAGCACTCTGCATAGCTGTTTCCAACTTATATCGCTTGGCAAAGTTGGATTGTAGATAAACACCCAATAAATAATCTCATAACTCTTTGGTAGACACTTGTTTTTAGCGACGGTAATAAAACTGTCACTAAAAAATAATATTTTTTCCCATCGTTTGTGTCGGCAACTTCGTGTCGCAAAACATTCCATTTGTCGTCTCTAATAATTGGTGAGGGCATGTATGCCGACTTAAAAGTTTTTGTGTCCCCATTAGTTTTGTCCCTAATTTTATCGACGCCATGCTATCTCAAAAAGTTTTTACGACAACAAATACACATTTTGAGACGACACCCTGCTGACTCAAAACCCCTCTTTTTTAGTGGTGTGAGATTTTTGAGATGCATGTTGAGGATTCTTTTTCATATGCAAAAACAAAAACATTTATCTGGTTGTAGCGTTGCATTCGTATCTCCACTTTGTACTGTTTCTTTTTTTTTTTGGCATGTTTATGAAGGGAGAAAAAAAGTACACATATTTTTATTTTTGGTAATAAATGCAATAGTTGTGAAACCTTGAGAGCGAGAGGCTCTCATTTCTGCTCTTCATTATTTTCACACTAAATCAAAAAAAGATATGACTCGCGGCTATTTTGGGAAGTGGGTTAAAAGCCACTTCCCAACTTTTAACCCACTTCCCTCTAGGAAATTCTATTTCCACACACTATTTCCCCTCTTTTCACATCTTTTCTCAATACACATACTAAATAAATTTAAATTATCAACTTTCACCCAATACACATCCTACCATACCAAAAATACCCTTACCATCATCATCCTCCAAACCCTAGCCCTAACAAGTCACCACTGTTGTTGCCGTCAGCGGCGAAACCTTTTCCCCTCCCTTTCACTTCCAGTTGTTACCTCCACCCCTCCCTCCACCCGCCGGTGCCACTTCCACGACCTCCATTGCCAAAATCGATCTCGGTCTTTATTGATGTTCATCTTTGAAAGAGTTAGAGTTAGAGTTAGAGTTAGAGTTAGAGTTAAGGTTAGGGTTTTGGGAAAGGGACATTTTGGTAATTTAATTTTAAGACAAAAATGTAATACAAAAAAAATCATTAATTGTGTGAAAAGAGAGGAAGTAATGTGTGGAAATAGAATTATCCCTTCCCTCTCTCACAAAAAATTCAAAAAAAGACCAAAAAGCAGCTTTTAATTATCTTCTCAAAACACCCCTCAATTATTAGGCTATTTAGACAATTGCTTAAGACCCACATGATCTATCACAACCTAATTCGATCACAATTTTTATTTGATGGTAGAACAATTAAGGATAAATTATAATCCACCCTAGGTTGTTTGATTAAAATACAAATTGTCTCCTGTGGTTTTGAAAATTACATTTCACTCCCTGGGGTTTCTAATTTCATAACAAATCGGCCTTTGATTGATAAATCATCAAGTCAATTAATAGTTTTTAATGATGTTATAAATATATTTTAATTAATAATTTAGGTAATTTTATTATTGTATAGGAGAGCAATTATGAATTTATTGTTTTAGTTAATTCTGTTAAATACAAAATTCTAATAAGGGAGTGTTTGTAATTTTCTTAATCACAAGAGACAATCTGTACTTTAAACAAATCTCAAATAATGGTATTTGTAATTTACCCAACAATTAAAGATTAGCGTGATGCCAATGTTATATGTTAGAGTTATATGCTCAAGTTAACCGATGAAATTTTTTGTCTTGTTGATTTTTGTTGTATTTTAGTATTAGTTCAAAAATTATCCAAAATTTTACATTAATAATTTAGATTTATTTCATATATAGATCTCATATTTTATCAATTTAATTTTTATTACACATACCTCTTTTTGGATAAATTCAAAATCTCAAATTTTGGAACCTTAATGTGTTTTTTGAGTTATAAAACTTAAAGGGATTGACTTTCTTCCAGTGTAGGGTGTTGTTAGATTTGTTGGGGCTCATCACGGGTCTTTTTTTGATAGTTCGAATTATTTAATGTGTAAAACTCGTCAAGTACTATATACTTGTAAAAAATCACGTTAATCAGATATCGATAGTTATTTTATCAAATCAGATTTCTATCAACTATTTATTTTTTTTCCATTTATTTTTTTTATACAAAACTGATTTAATTATGTAACTATCGATATCCGATCAACATAATTTTTTATAATTATATAGTACTCGATGAATTTTACACATTAAACGATTTAAATTATTAAAATAAAATTCATGATAAGCCCTCACAAATCCAACAGTATCTTTAGACTGGAAGAAAGCTGGATCCAAACTTAAAGGCCATGTTTGTTATCCTGATTCAGGGGTGGGATTTGCTTAGGATTGAAGTGAACCCCACGTAAATCTTGTTTATTTGGTTTACAAGCTCTAGGATTACCACTCCAAGGGGATTGGTAGTCTTAAAAAGTGGTGGGATTGGGATGCCTTCAATACAGGTGGGATTGACAAACCAATCCCACGACAAAGTGTTCAAGGCGTTTATTTATTTATTTAGGTCAAGTTTGGGATACTTAAAAAAAGCTAAAAAGTCAAAAAGTTACTCAAAAAGTTAAAAAGTTAACACTATTCACCAAAAGTCAACAATTACGGCTGCACAACTTCCAATCCTAATTTTTCCCTACAAACCAATTTTTATAATTTTTTATTACATATTTTTCTATAAAAAGTCAAAAAGTTAACCCAAACATTCATATTTTTTCCCTCAACTTTTTAGTCCAAAAAGACAAAAAGTACACTTATTTAGGACACCCCAAACAACCCCTTATTTATAGTGTATTTGTAAATTTCTTGATTTATCTCCTCACTAATCATTTTTTATATTATCATCAAAATAAACATATTTTTACTTTATTTTCTCACTAATAATCTCTTTATTAACTATCCACTCATTAACAATCCCATATAACCTAATCCGCCAAATAAACGTGGCCAAAGTAACATCTATAGTTTAAGGGTCCGTTTGGGAAGAGCTTTTCCAGGTTTTTTTTGGCTATTTTAGTCACAAAAGACAAAATAAGTTATTTTAGTCACAAAAAATAAAACATCACATCCAACTCATAATCATTACACTCTTCTCTCACAAAAAAGTCAAAAAATTCCTTTCAAATTAAACTTTTTAGTTCAAGTTAAAATAACCAAAAAAAACTAAAAACTTAAACAAAAATGCGTCCGATCCCCAGTAAACCCCACCCCCAGCGACCCCCCAGTGCCACGTGGCACTGCGGGATTGGAAGGAAAGAAAAAAAAAAAAAAAAACTGACCAATGGAGGCGCGCCGCGTCACTGAGAGTGTGTAGCAACGTTGAAACTTAAAAAACCAACCCACTTTCCGAAAAAGGTTTAGAGTGTTTGGGGGCAAAAGTGAGGTTGACACAAAGAAATAAACCAAAGCCCCTCTCTCTCTAACTCTCTCCCTCTCCATCTCCTCAGTCACATCTTGCAGCGTCCAATTTCACGCCATGCCGTTAGTAGTACAGGAGCATTGTCTTACATTACACAAATTGTTACACTTATCGTATTATCTTTTCGTAAAGATAAAAAATAATGAGACTTTACTATTTTAACTAATAAAATACATATTTGAGCACTTTTTAAATTTGCCTCTAAAGCAAACTATACTTTCTCCGGGAGAGAGACGTGACCTAAATCATGTGGTTACTTGTACCAATGAAATATCTAATTTTTTCTTAGCAAGTAATGATTCAAGGACCAATTATGACCATCCCCCAATGCTTTTAGCTGCTAATATGGTTCAGGGTCAGCTATATAGAGGGTTTGCATCAGAGACCATACCTACCCTCACTAATTATTAGCACATCATTCTAGTCCACGTCACGAAAAGATCTTCTGGATCAAGCCCTACCCTCTTCGGTGGAGAACAGGTGAGGCCCATCGTACAAACCACATTCTCAGTTGGCCCAACTTCGGCTTAGCCTGGCCCGATAAGAAGTGCAACCTAACCAGTACTGCACCAATGAAAAAGAAGAATCAATACAATCTTTTGGACCAAAGCCTTTGCCTGCCACTCTCTTCAGTCATCAAATTGTGTGAAGAAGTTAATTTTTTTGTTTAACAAAAATCGACTGAAATGTTGGGCTTAAATTTAACAATATACGTTAGTGCTTAGATTTCGACTTACAAATAATTTCTGAATTGAATATGAATCAAAAGAAAAGCATCACATGTGACTTTTTTGTGCTTTTCTGGAGAGAACCAACCTACCAACCACTACACTATCCCTCCCTGTGCCCTAATTGTGGGGTTGGTGTGTCCACTACCTTACCTTCCTAGGACCTGCATTGACAAAGTACTCTACATTCTAATATAAAAATACCTGTGTTTTGGAAGACCTAGCTCCTATTTGCTTTCAATTTTTGTGTGGTCTTGAAGTGCCCCTTGTCATGACTCAAAAGCAAGAATAATGTTGATTACTTTATGCTAATTAGTGTGGTCTAAAATGCCAAAACCATAGCAAGCCTATGACTAGCATGCCCATGAGGACTGTGCCACCCAACCATTATTTAACTACTATTATATTAAACTAATTTTACATGAAAATAATTGAAACTTAATTAACCTCCTATTTTATATACCATACTCATATAATAAAAAATTCACTCTATCGAATCAAAATTTTGAAATGATCTGTCATTCATCAGGTTCTCATTGTTAGTAAATTCTCTCAAGCATAAAAAACGTAAGATTGTCAAGCTGCCAACAAATACTGACCATTTGATTCGTGTGTAATTAAAGGGTGTTCTAATGTGTCTTATTAGCGATCTTGATATACGCACTTTTATTTTTATTTTTATAACTCGTAATCCTACACTACTAAAAAAACCCTAATGACAAATCTTATCATTAGACTATATTGCCCTTTCATTTCATTCATATGTATCTAATTACGAAATATTTTTAAAGTACATGCTTTTGTTTTAAAAGTTGGATCAAGTGAAATGGTCGACTAATCCTTGGACACTTGAATTGTACTTTTTTGTCAATGCAAATTGAAAATGGTTAGCAAGCGTTATAAACCAAAGGTATAATAAGAAAACAATCCAAAATTATTTGAAGCCACATATGTTTTTATAAATCAAATGAAATGGCTTTGGTCGTGTTCTGTAGCCCACTTTAGGAACAATAGATCCGTTTTTGTGAACTTATGAACCCATATAGCCATGTGCTATGCTTTGAGAAATCTAAGTTCAAGATACTAGTACTCTAATGCTGTGTTTAGTTGGAGGATTTAGGAAGGGATTTGGAAAGGAAAATGGAAAAGGTAAGTAAAATGTGAATAAATCATGCCTATATTTCATATAGTTTCACACACCTTTTCCCTTTCCCTTTCCAAATCCCTCCCCAAATCTTCCAACCAAACACAACATAAATGAATAGAATTGTTTATAAATTAGCTAACTTCGACTTATTTAAAATTCGTTTGAACTTGTCTCCTTTGCTAAATGAACTTACTCAAGCTCAATTTTTAGACTAATTTAGCTTTCATATGGCATACCATGCTTTTTAGCCTTTTGGCTATTTTAGGCATAAAAAGATTAAAAAAAAAAAAAAAAAATTAACCTAATAAGACAAAACATCACATTCAAACCATAATCATTTCATTTTTTCTCTCACAAAAGTCAAAAAAATCAAAAAGTTTATCCCAAACGAGGTTTTTTAACCCCAGACTAAAATAACCAAGAAGTCAACCTACATCCCAAATGATCCCTTAGTAATCAAGCTAAGCTCGAATAGACCTAAGCTTGGCTTGATACGGCTCCTAAACACAAAAACATATATAAATTAACATTTGTTTTTTTATAATAATATATCAAATATATAATCAAGTTAACTCAAGTTGAACACCAAATGATATTGGTCCATAGTATTAGAGTTCAGAATTTAGAGACATATGTAAAAATGAGCATTGATTTAAAATTTGATATCGGAGGAAAGCCTCTTTTAAAAACATTGTGAGCAATTTAGTTTCAAATAAAACGAAGAACAAAAACAAGATCCCATTTTTTATGGAGTTTTACTAGATCATATTATGAATTGGTTAAGCTAATTATGACACTAGCTGGTGTGCAACATGAAAGCAGCTAGGCAAGGAAAAACATGAGGGTGATATAAAAGTGTATTAAAAAGAGTAAAAAAGATGCAAAGTAAAGCTGAAGCCAGAGTTGCCATGGCTCATGCAACAGAAAGACATATATATATATATATATATGAAATGGGTCATGGAATGAACCACAAGATGGAAATGGAGCTTGGGAGGGTGATGGACCACAATCTACAGTCTAGCTGTGTGTAGTCTAAGTACAGCATGCACAGAAATAAATAAATGGACCTTGGTTTTGCTGAGCTTTACCCACCTAATCCATGATCATACCTCATGTGCTTCATTTATATTATATCATTTTTATACTATTATATTAAATGAATATGATAGCTCAAAATATTTTTAAAAAAAAAATCAAAACTTTTCTCTTTGCGAAATTATCCTCATGTAACTGCCCTTAGCTAATTGTCAAAATACTTAATTTAGAGATAACTGTTTCAACTTCCAAATTTACTAACTGTCATGATTTATCTAACTATTTTACATATATACACATAAGTTTTTTATTTATATTTTTTTTCTTGATCAGCATATACATTAGTTAATATGAGAATCCCCAAGCTTGATATGGTAACGACATGCATCTCTGCAGTTTTTAGTTTAGTTTTTTTTTTTATTTTTTTAAATGCATCTCTGAAGTTGATATAAAATGATTAGATCATACATGCTTCAATGAAAAGTCTAGACCTACCAATGTCTAATATTACACTAAGCCCATCTGCAAAACAAATATCTTTATCTTCGTCTTAAACACTTGTAACTATTCTGCAATATTACACTAAGCCCATCTGCAAAACAAATATCTCCTCCACCGTCAACACCTTTAAATTGCATTTATTATTTGCTTTTGTAAAAGCTTTTTGATTTTCCTTAGGTCATTATGCTAAGCATAATACATAATGATTATTTGACCCACAAACTCAGGGTAGCTTTTGGCATATGGACAATTTATTAATTGCCAAGTTTAATGAGTGGTTATGAGTTTGACAACTGACGTCTACTTTTTTTCAACTTTATCCAAGTGTTTGATTGAAATTTGATAAAATTATAGACAGCCAAATGGCTTTACATTTCATGTTCCATATGATAGAATACTAAACGTCTCTTTAGCTACTGGGCCTAACCAGCTAGTATGGCCCACTAATCCTGGCCCAGCCCACTAACAATGATGCTCTACGTGAATTCTATGAACACAATGATGAAATTTTCACAAGTCCTTAATTAATATTTTACATTTGGATTAAAAAACAAAAAGCAAAAGAAAAGAAATACAAAAAAATATTAAGAGGAAAATCTCACTTACCTTATTATCTGGGCTTAGATCTAGTAAAGGCTTCTTCATGTTCGGTGGCCCATGTCGGCCATGGCCATTAAATACCTTAACTTAATTTATCCAAGCAAAGGCGATTGGTGTAACTCAAAAATAATAGCTCTCTAGGGATCAATCAAGTTCAAGTCCTAGATCTCCTTCCCCTATCAAAAAATAAAAATTACTTTACTTATCCGAGTCATTTGAGCAACAATTTTTGACCAAAAAACATAGTAAAATATATGAAGTAATTATGAAAATGAACTTTATAATTATAATTATATATATGTTTATAGACCACAAACCTTTTTGTGATAAAAAATCAAAATGATTCTTCCACGTCAGGGGTATGGCCACAAGATTGAAATTATAATACACAAACAGAGAGAAGACTATAAACTTGGGAATTTTTCACATTACAAAATGTTTTATATGGTAACACCCACAGGGTTCTGTTAATGGGCTCAGATCAGACCTAAATGTAGTGTTTACTTATTTTATTTTGTTTTCTTTCTAATAAATGAGTACTAAGCAAGCTAGCCCAATCCTACAACCAGTGATGGGCCTGAACTAATCTAAGAGCCCATTTTATCTAGCTGGATGTGTTCTTTCTACGACCCTTTGAAATGATAGGACAGGCCCTAGTTGCCTTATCTTTTATGTTTAGGCCTGGCCCAGCTCGCCCAGACATTGTCTACTGATCTTGAGAGGCCCTACCGCTATAGGTACCTAGCTCTACAAAATTGTGAGGAATCAAAGAATGCACACTTCTTATTCTTCTTTTTTCTGTTCTGGTAAATTACATTCCACAAAATCTTATCTTTCGTAATTTTAAAAATTACAAAATTCTATTGTCATAATTTGTCATTTAATAAAGTTTATACAACGATCAAATTATCAAAACTATTAAGTGAAATATATTGCTAACATCATTAAAAATTATTAATCGATTTAATAGTTAGTAAATGAAAAAGATATTTATCGTGCAATTAATTTTTTTTAAATTAAGATATAATTTTCAGAATTACATGTAATAATTTGTATTCTAAACAAATTTTAAGGAGTATTTGTAATTTATTTATTTTTTGTTTTAGTAATGATAAAACATTGATAGCACATGGAGTACAGTTGGGACAAGAATGACGTGTCGTTGGGAAGTGGATTGACTTTTTGGTTTTTTAATTTTTTTTAGCTATTTTAGCCTAGGCTAAAAAGCTTGGTTTGGGAAGGACTTTTTGACTTTTTAATTTTTTTGACTTTTTTTGTAAGAAAAGAGTGTAATGAGTATGGGTTGAATGTGATATTTTTTTTTGTGGCTAAAATAACCTATTTTACATTTTGTGGCTAAAATAACCTATTTTATCTTTTGTGACTTAAATAGCTTAAAAAAAACCCTAAATAGCTCTTTCCAAATGGAGCTGTAGTGGCTGTAGCAAGCAAAGTCACGAGTCATGTAAGAGGATCTATTACTTCACTACTTTCTTTATTATTATTTAATTTAATTTTAAATTTGAGCAAAAATACTTATTTTGATATGAATTATTCAAATATTTTCATCAAAAAAAAAATTCCCTTTCATTCTAATTTTATCTTTTAATCGAAATTTATAAAAAAAAAATCGTCTCCAGTGTTTCATCTTTTTAATTTTTATCAAATTAATTTGATAAATTCACAGTTTAATAATATACATTTTTTTAAATATTTTTTTTTATCAAATTTACAAGAGGTTAAAGAACTGAAAATGCTCTGAGTGATGGATTTGTATAAAGCGTGACAATGTATTCAAAATATAATAAAGCAAGATCTGTGATCTAAGTTTAAAAAATAAATAAATAAAAAAAATATGTGATGTACACCTGGCCATGTGCAGAGCAAGCTGAAAGCAACACACATGTTGCTTGCCATTACCCTTTATATTTACGGCAGTGATTTCTCAAACTTCAACCCCACCACCCGGTGATTAGAGGAGAAGAAAAAAAAAAGAAAAAATAAAAAAGATGATCAATCAAAAAAGAAAGGGGGTCAAAGGGGTGGGAGAAAAGGGGTCTCAATTTTTTTTTCTTTTTTTTTTCCTTCTCCTCCAATCACCACCCGCCACATGTGTGTGGGTGGTAGAAATTGAAGTTTGAGGGGTCTAAATCACTGCTGCTTATATTTATTTTGCCTATTAAATTATAAGTAATACAAATAACAAATGAGAGAGAGACTTTTTTTTAGGGTACAAATATGAGAGAGACATTGAGGATAACTTCATGGGTAAAAGTTACAATGGATTTGTTAAAGTTGTTTTTCATATTATTATAGTGTCAATTTTTATTTTTTTTTATAGTTATATCACAATTTTTTTTTAATTCTAGGATTCAATGACTAAAAATTAATATGAAAATTAATTGGATTAAAATAATATATAAACCAGATCAGTCGAGTAGATTTTATCATGGATTCATTTTAATAATTTGATGCATTAAATTTGTAAATCCTTTTTGGTTTGGATATTCAGAATTTATCTTTTAGAAAATTGAAATTTTGTATTTTCCGTATTTTTTTTTGTTTTTATTGAATTTTCTTAATATTCTAAGCATTTTTTAAAAAAATTTAGATACACCTAACATAAATACACTTAAAAAATATAATATTTGTAAAAAAAAAATCTTTAAAAAATTCACTAAATATTAAAAATATAAAAGTTCAGTACATTTTTCGTATTCTTATGTATTTATTAATTTTTTAAAATATTTTTTTTATAAATATTTTATTTTTTAGATACATCTAAGTAAGGTGTATTTAAAAAAGTAAAAATTGCTTAAAATTTAAAAAATATTCACAAAAAATAAAAAAAAATAAGAAAAATAAAAAAATTCAATTTTTAAAAATTTGAGTCCAATAAATTGAAACCAAATACACTGATTTATTTTTAAACTTGTTATTGCTTTTTAAAATATTATAAATAAAATAATTATAATTATAATTATTGAATCAATCATATATTTTATAAGAGAGATCCATACCTAAAGACTTATAAATTATTAAATAAAATCATTAAAATAAAATTGATGATGAAATGTATGAATCCAAGTGGACAAAGCAGGCGGCGCTGCTTGAGGGCCCGAATTTCGGGGCTCGAATGCCCCGAAATTTCCACTTTAGGTAAAAAAAAAGGAAAAAAGAAAGAAAAAAAGAAAACAGTTTCTAAAAATGGAAATTAAGGGCATTAGGGGCAAATTTTTTAAGGCCACCAATCATTTTCCCAAAGCAGGCCATCACGAAACAAAATACTCCCTTCTCAGGATGGGGCCTGATCTGATGCCATGATAATGATGTTGAGCCGGCCCTAAATTTCATAACTTTGGATTTTTATTTTTTTTTTCTAATTAATTTTGAGAATATCAAAGTAGGTGAGCATAGGAAAATGATTGGTGGCCCTAAAAAAATTGGCCCTAATACCCCTAATTTCCAGTTTTGGAAACTGTTCTCTTTTTTTCTTTCTTTTTTCCTTTTTTTTTTTTTTTTTTTTTACCTGAAATGGAAATTTCGGGCAATTCGGGGCACGGCTTTCGGGCCCTCAATCACCGCCCGGTGAGCATAACATATTTAACCTGATTGTTTGTTCTATTGACCTCTATTGCTTGTATTTGTGTGTAAGATCTATGGTTTTCAAAAAAATAACCAAGATGGTGACTTTAGTAGTATATTTTTATGGTGGTATAAGGGTTGTTTTGAAAAGTAGACATTTTAATTAATTTTTTAATATTTTTTTATAAAAAAATGTACAAAAAAATTAGAAATAATAATTGGTTTTTTAGTGATGATTATTTGATTTTTGCGACTTTTAATAAAAATTAGAAATAATATATTATTTAATAAAAATATGATAATTATATTTAATTTTTTATATTTTGTAAAACAACAAGTTAAATGAAATTAATCAATCGGGATTTTTTTAATTGTTTAAAATTAATAAAATCAAAAAAATTAGTATGAGATATTGATCATAAAGTTTCTCACTAAAAATCTCATTTTGCTTATATAAATGGGAGTATAAGATTCAGTTTATGTAAGTGAAACAATTTAATTTTTTTTTCTTTTTTTCTCAATGTGAGATTATAAAATAAAAGTTAAATGAAAGTTTGCCATCGAGAATTTTCTTAATTGTTTAAAAGTTAACAATTGTTTGGGCAATAAATTTATTTCGAATCAAGCAATCTTAACTGTTTAACCTTTAATTAGGTCAATCTTTAATTTATTTTGAATCAAACAAATTTAACCAATATATTTTGCTAAAACAGCTAAAATCGCAATTGAACCAAGTCAAACCGAAAACAGTTCACTCTACCAGTTAGGTCAAAGGACCACCCAATTTATACAAAAATTAATTAATTAAAATTTTTTAATTTTAAAATTTAAACTGTCTTGAACTGAAATATACACAACAGTACAATATTAAATAGGAGCATAAGGTTTATATAGTAAAACAACTCGTTTTTTCCTCATTTTCTTGATGTGAGATTGTAAAATAAAAATTAACAGTTATTTGGACAGGAAGTTCATTTATAATCAAACAATCTCAGTCGTTCAATTTTTAATAAGGTCATTCTTAGTTTATTTCAAATCAAACAAATCTAAGCAATATATTTTGATAAAACAGTTAAAACCGTAGTTAAACTAGTGAATCAGTCAAACAAAAAATGATTCAGCGTAATTGGCTAAGTCAAAAAACCAACCAATTTACAACAAAATTAATTAATTAAAACCTTTAAAATTTAAACCATCTTGAACTGAAATATGTACAATACTATAATAGTAAACGAGAGTATAAGATTCACTTTATATAAGTGAAACAACTCACTTTTTATTTCTTTTCTCGACGTAGGATTGTAATTATTTTAAAGTTAAATATTATGAAAGTTTTAAAATCTCATACAAAATTATTTTTAAAATCAAAACCTCTATGTAGAAGCTAACCAATGGAGATTTTCTTAATTGTTTAAAATTAAGAAAATCAAAAAAAAAAATTGGTATTGATTGTAGGGCATCTCAATAAAAATTTTATTTTACTTACATAAATGGGAGCATGAGATTCGCTTTTTATATAAGTGAAATAATTCACTTTTTCCTTCATTTCTTGATGTGAAATAGTAAAATAAAAGTTAAATGAAACTTAACCAATGGAGATTTTCTTAATTGTTTAAAATTAAGAAATTTCAATAATTTATATAAATTGGAGCATAAGATTCACTTTATGTAAATGAAACAATTCATTTTTTCTTTTTTTTTCCCAGTGTGGGATAGTAAAATAAAAGGTAAATGGAAGGTAGCCAGTGAGAATTTTCTTAATTATTTAAAATTAAGAAAATTCAATAATTTTATAATGAGGATTTAGAGCTTGTGTAAGACTTTTCCCTTAAAATTCTCTTTATAAGATTCATTTTATATAAGTGGAACAATTTACTTTTTATTTTTTTCCCGATATGGGGTTGTAACGTTTTATGTAAGTAAAACAACTCACTTTTTCTTTCTTTTTCTCAATGTGGGATTGTAATTATTTTAAAATTAAATATTAAACAAAATTATTTTTAAAATAAAAATTACGTAGAATTGTAAAATACAAACTCTCACAAGGTTTCTCACTAAATGAGATAGAAGTATAAGATTAACTTTGTATGAGTAAAACAATTTATTTTTTTCCTTATTTTTCGATGTGAGATTATCAAATAAAAACTAGCCAACGGAGTCAATAAAATTAGTATGAGATATTGAAACTCTCCTAAGGCTCACTAAAAACTCCACTTTCTTTATATAATATATATAGATTAGGTCTTCTTCAATTCGGGATGTCGGAATCATATAAATATCAACACAAATTATGATTTTTATGCTAGTGATTTCAGTGCATCCCATATTACTTTTGAAAAATGAAAACCAACTACTATTCTATGATTTTTATTACAGAAACAGAACTTGGATTCAAGTAGATTTGTATACTTTATTTATTTTAATATTATCAGAAGAGCATCAAACACATGGGCAATTCTGGTAGACAATCCTGTTAAACATCATGCGCAGTTGTTTTGGCAGCTTTTATTTGCACAATTTTTATCTTTCAAATATCAATTTTTGAACAAAAATAATTATTAAAATATTAATTTATGAATAAAAATTAATTGTTTAGATATCAATGATAGAGCATGGTTTCGTTTAGAAGTTGAAATTCGAGCACTAAAATTGTGTGAATTGAGAAATTTTGTTGAGATATTAAAACTTTCACCAGACTATTCACTAAATGGGGATAGAAGTATAAGATTCCCTTTATATAAGTAAAACAATTCATTTTTTTTTCTTTTTCCGATGTGGGATTCTCAAATAAAAGTTAATCAATTGAGATTTTTTTAACTATTTAAATTTATTTTTTAATTAAAAAATTAAGAAATCAAACTCTTCAATAAATGAGAATGAGAGTATAAGATTCTTTTTATATGAGTAAAATAATTCATTTTTTTTTCTTTTTTTTATAATGTTAGATTATCAAATAAAAATTAACCAATAAATATTTTTTTAATTATTTAAATTTATTTTTTAATTAAAAAATTAAAAAATTAAAATTGAAATAATGGAGTTCTCACAAATTTTGTAGGTTAAAAAGACCCTTTTGCTGATCTGATGCCATGATGATGATGTTGAACCGGCCCTAAATTTCATAACTTTGGTTTTTTTTTCTTTTTTCCAATTAATTTTGAGAATAACAAAACTAGGTGAGCATAACACATTTGGCCTGATTGATTGTTCTTTATTGACCTGTATTGCTTGTATTTGTATGTAAGATCTATTATTTTCAAAAATAACCAAGATGGTGGTAAGGGTTGTTTTGAAAAGTAGATATTTTAATTATTTTTTTATTATAAAAAAATGTATAAAAAATTAGAAATAATAATTGATTTTTTAGTGATGATTATTTATTTTTGTGACTTTTTTAAATTGTTGAGAGTATAACCGTAAAATTTTTGTGTATAACTCTTTCCAATATTTGGAGCAAAAAATTTTGTATCACACTTGTCAAAAACAAAATTAAAACGAAGCTATAGTGAAATTATTTTAAAATTATCCGTCTCATTTGCAAGTTACCCATTAAATTTTGTTCTCTTACAAATTTTGTGTCAGGCAACTTTGTTTTAATGACTTTTAATTTTTTTACGAAGAAAAACAAAATAGCGCATTTACAATTTTTTTAATTTAAATTTCTTACAAAAAAATATATTTTTGTTTAACAAATAATAGTGAATAAAAAATCCTATTAATATATAAAATATGATATTTATTTTTTTGGTTAAGTTGGTTTTTTGACTTTTCAACTATTTTAATCTAGGGCTAAAAATAATTTTGATTTGAATATGATATTTTATTTATTAATTTTTTAACATATTATATATTTTTGTGAGTAAAAAAGCCACCAACTTCATTCTAGTCCGGTTGACTTTTTGGCTTTCGAATGTTATTTTTGTAATTATGAGCGTGCCAATAAGGATCAATCAGTCCTTATAGAATATTAATTGCCAACCAATTATCAGACGATTGTGTTTTAGTTCTTTCAGCCTCAATGAAGAGGACTTTTACTGGTGGCTTTGTTTAGGAGAATTAAGCAAACAATGATTAAATGAAGAACAATTGTAGTATTTCATTAAGCAAAATGAACACTTAAAAAGATCCAAATCAGCCTCGTAGAGGTTTACAGCCACAAGCTACTTGAAAACTACTCCTATGAACGAAATGCAGTGCAGGAATTTGAACTACAGAAATGTAAAGAACAAGAAATGTAAAACTGGAAAGGAAATAAAGTAGAATAAAATTGGTTTTTTGAATCTGAGTCTGGGGGCACTTTCTGGGGCCTTCTCTGCTATTTATACTTCTTACTGAAAACCGTCGAACTGCACTTCTAATCGTCGAACCGCCCCTCCATGATCGCTGATCATGTTGCCTTATAGTTAGCTCCACTATGCCAATATCTGCAGCTAGGTTTCCCTCCTAATTTTGAATTTAAATACGAGTAATCGTTGAAACCACATCATTTTGCATCTCTTTGCTGATCTAGTGCTACGCAGATCTTATAAAAATCAATACTAACTGCCATGTGTACGATTACGATCGAAGGTTTGAATTGTTTTCCCGTATTGCCCTTATCTTGCCACGTGTCGAACTATAATTGGCTTATACAAAATATGTAGACAACATTACCCCCCGCACTAATATACCCAATACTTGGTAATATTAGTGGAGCAAGATATTTTATCCACGTCTTAGAACGTACATGGGCTTTTGCATTTCTCAGAAATGCAACTGTCATTCATCATTTGCATTAAATTCTCTTCTAACCGTTGAACACTCCCACTATCTCAATATTCAAAAAGACTGATACATCTTTTATGGCCAAGCCAATCTTTTCTTACATTGATCATGCATACGAAGAGTTATTTGATGACACTGTTCGTCCTCGAAAGAACCTTCATACATTGATTAACCACCTTTATCTACCTCCATTTATACAAGTTATAGAAGCTTTCGCAAATCACCGACCTTCGAACCAAGAACCTACTACTTACGATTCTCTAGAACACAAATTTGCAATCATGGATATCGGAAGCTTTTCTTCTGGAACAAAACTATCCGCGTGGGACGAAGCTGCTACTGCTTCTTCTTCTTCTACGGCTTCTGGCTGGGGAACTTGGTCCACTACTGCTCAACCTCAGACAAGGGAACGCATTCATCATCGTTTCCCTGAATTCGATGATCCTCTTGACATTCCTCCTTCCAAACGCAGTTCAGTAGTATATCCATATGTTTCTATTAATCGTAGATGCAGTCTTGAAAACAATCTACTTACATCATGGTATATTTCTACCTTGCCATCTCGGATGGTTCGAAGTGTCTCACATCCCGTTGAAACTCTAGGGATCAACCCTGCGCTTTTAGCCAAAAAGGCAAAACTTTACCCGTCTGATTGGCTAGAATGTGTGACTAGGCCTGAATTTCTGGACTTACCCAGAGAACCTCCAACTGCTCCTCCTCTCTTTTCTAACCCAAATTGGATTAATGAGTTGAAGCTCACTCTCTCTGAGGGCTGATCCTTTCCCCAATACAAGGTTTCAGTGCCTCCAACTCCTTATCAGTAATTCAGGGCTTAGATATTGCTTGCTGCATTTTCTCATTTATCCTTCTAGGTCCTTCGAAATGATATTCCCCACCAAAACTTTCTATAGGTTTGTGACATTATGTCTCGAAGCCATCTCCTTAACCCTGTGGCCCAAATGGAGCTCTATACCTTTTTAGACCAACTCCCTCTTCTGCTTAACTAGCACTTCCATGCTTCCATTACCAGTGAAGTTCTGGATGAAGCCAAATTCTACTCAAATCCAGATTCTGTATGAGGCGGAGAACCTTCTTGATGAATATGAATCCTTTAAAAGTTAGGATTCTGAGTATGGAAAGGATGCTATTATGAATGAAGTGCATGAAGAAGGAGAAATGGACGCCACAGATAAAGCCTTAAAGCAAATAGAATTCGAAGTGAAAGCCCAACAACTCATTTCTCAATTAAGGGCTTACCAATTAGACAAGCCAAACTTGGACAAGATAGAAGATAGAGTAGGAAAAGAATTTTCGTTTATTGAATTTTGTTGGACTAAATTTCATGACCTTGTAACTCTGCCCATTCCGTATTTTTACAAAATCGAGAATGTAATCAAATGAACTCTATTGTAACAGCATTTATCAATAAAACTGAGCTTTCCAAATTTTATTTGTTAAATTCTGATTTAGCACTCAAATTATGAACTACATGGTTGATGTGCTTTAACTCCATTTTGACTCAAACTCTTCTAAAGTATGAAGTCTTTTCTTTTGAGAAAGTAATTTTTGCCTTTCATGCCGACCCTAGGGCTAACATAATTCCTCACCCAACGACTTCGAATTAATCAACCTTACCCTTCTAAACTTTATTTGATCATATTCAATTTCCCAACATATGGTTGATACAACCAAATAATTTCGAATCAATTAATTTTCAAACAAACAAACTAAATAAGGAATCCTCTTTTACACCGTTTTATTCGAAAAAGTGATTTCTTCTGTATACTATCAAACCAACTATTGGTTTGACACTTAGAACAACAATTTCTAACCCAAAAGTGTTTCAAGTTTTGCTTCGAAGGATTTTACTCTCAACTAGAAACCTACAAACAAGTCCTTAATCATTTTTGAAGTAAAATACCTAAGCACTTTTTCACAATGAGGCGTGGAATGTGCTTCGAAGTCGGCATCCTACATTCGAAGCCGTTTGTCATTTCATTTTGGCGCCAAAATTTGGCTTCGAAGCCAAATATTTTATTGCGAAGCTGACATCAGTATTTGAGATGTGTTTCCCTCCATAATTATCAATATAGAAAGAAACTTTTCGCATCTATAACTTTAGTACTTCTTTGTGAATTCTGTCCATGCAACACGACTGGGTATATTTTTTCAGACACAAAAGTTTTAAAATCCTTTTATTTCGTGCTTTGAATTCACCTATTTGCCTATCACATAAACCCTTCATCTTTGCTGACCTTCATTTTCCTCTACTCTCTTTCCCGACTTCGCCTTCTATGACAATCATCACCTCTGATTAGTGTTAAATTGTGATTAAGCATGATAAATAATTGATTAAGATGAAATCCCGAATTGATTGCATAAGTGTGTTGCTTTAATTGCATTTCTATCTGTTTGTCATTGAATGATCTGTTCATGTTTTGATTTCGAACTGCGAATTGAAAGCCTTATTGGTGACCGATTCAGAAATTGGTTAGTGTTATATGCTAATTAGGATTTATGGGATTTTATGGTAGGTTTGATTAAAATTCAATTTGGAATGATTAAATTAAATTAAACATTGTTAAATTAATTAAACCTAGACTAATTACATGTTTGCCACTAAGTGGATTGATTCAAGACCCATTCCTTTTCACATTTTGATGCATCATCTTTTCCTTCTTCTAGACCAAACCGTGAGTAAGAGAGAGAGTGGGAGAAAATTGAATTCATCTAGAGATTAGCTTGAAACTTAGAAGAAATTGAAGGAGACTTGAGAAATTAGGGTTCTACATTTGGAATTGAAGACTTAAGGTAGGAAATTCATCCCCTCAATTGTGAATTTAAGTTGTTACATGCATGGTTCATGGAAAATTGGTGATTTGAGTCAGGAATTAGCTTAAAGTGTTGTATTGAGTAGCAATGTTTGCATGCATGTCCATGTCATTGAGTTTTGAGATCATTTTCATGAGAATTTCCACATACATGTCCACATTTTGGTTGTACTCTTGAAATTCACCATGTTTTTTAGCTTAGTCTTGCATTTGATCATGCTTTGGAGCATTGAAATTCATAAGAACTCATGCATGTTATGTTCTTGCATTGTTCTTCAAGTTTACATTGCAAATTGTGTTCAATTGTCATACTTTTGGGCTTGATTTTATGAAATGATCTTTAAAACATGTTGTATTATGGGTTTCTAAGTGTTTTCCAGAAAATTAGCCCAGAAAAATCGAATTTAAAGCTTTAAAGGTTGAGTTTTGTGCTTAAGGATCAATCTGGAAATTCTAGATTTTTGATCCACGCTCGAGCGGAGGACTTCACGCTCGAGCGTACACTCTGAGTACATGCACTTCCGCTCTAGCGTCGATGGTCAGGCTCGAGCGTGAAATGCATACGCCTAGAAGTTCATGTGTTTTGCAGTCCGCTCGAGCAAGGTAATCTCCGCTCGAGTGAGGGTCTGAGTTTCACGCTCGATCGTGGGTTGAGCATCCATCGAGCATGAAAGACGTGCATCCAGTACTTTTTCATGAGTTTGCAGTCCGCTCGAGCGAGGGAAGTCCCGCTCGAGCGGAGCCTCTTTGTCTGCATGTTCGCTCGAGTAGGGAAAGCCACGCTCGAGCGAGACCCCTGTTTTTAGCAAATTTTGAAAAGTGTTTTAAAGTGCATTTTTGCATCCTCATTCCATCCTAGGCATTCCTAGGCCATGTTTAAGGCATCTTAATGAGGATAAAGTTATAGAACCACACCAAGCCATATAGGGGCTAAGTTGTTAATCCCGAGTGTGTAATTTAGTATGTGTTCGTTCTGTAACTATAGGGTTGGCATTCGAGGACGTTGATTAGTCTGCCAATAGCCCAGTACTCTGTGAGTAACAATGTTGTAAAGATACGTTCAATTATAATTATTTCTGAACAATTGACTGTACTGCTTTCTAAAATGATATTGTTTACTGAATGAATGTTTGTCCTATTTATAGACTGTACTCGTGGCATCCATAGCAACTTACTGTTACTGCTACTGTTACAGAGATCTCTATCAGTTCCAATGTTTGAAACTACTACTGTTTACTATTTTGATGGTCATCAACTGACTGTTCGGTCTACTAGGACCAACTGTACTGTTTTGCTATTGGACGTACCACGTATTACTGTTATGATTTCTAAATGACTGACATGGCATGAAATATGAGCCACTGATTGAATAACTGATTTACTACTGCAAAAGACTATTTTAATTAATGAAAGGACATTCATTCTTAACCCCTTTACGCATTCGTTATTCACTGGGCTTTAGCTCACTATTTATATATGTATGTAGGTGGTCAAGCACTGGACCGAAGCTAGGAGTGTCAAGTTAAGCTCTCGTTTTGTCAAGCCAACCGTCATGCCTCACTTTGAAGTTCCAAGTCTGTTCAAGCCAATGCTGTTTTTGGGGTGTCTCAGATTCACCATTTTGTCTCTGTTTTGTAATAAATGTTTAAGACTTTTGACTGTACAGTTATGGTGAAGGGATTGGATCCTTAACCTGTATGTTACGCGTATCTGATATGTATATATGTGTTTATGGTGGTGATGTGGACTAGTCTATAAAAGTCTTTTTCCATTCAGATTTTTCACAACTCATTGGACATCTTTTATTTACTGTTTGGCTTCCGCCAGCCCCTTACTCTGTACTATTGTTATTACTGTTAAGCAGGCCTTTGGTAATCACGGATTACTGGCCGATTACGATGCTAAACCCTTAGGGACGGGTTTGGATCGTGACAGAGTGGTATTAGAGCACGAGTTATACCGTACACACGTGTCCAAATGAGCTATAGGATGTCTTAGAAAAGTAATTAGGGCATTGTATGAGCATGAGAAAGTGTGTGTGGCCATGATATAAATATATGTGCTAATGTGCTTAAGTAAGCAACTTCCTATGTTTATTATTACCATGTTGCATATAGTGAAATGGAGAATGCGAGAAATACTGATGAATCTGAATCATCTGAGGCAAGAATGGAAAGGTTAGAAAGAACGGTTGAACTGTTGACTGAGGCCCTAAGACAACAACAGAACCAACAGCCCCCACCTCCTCCAGTACAACTAGAACCGAATGTTCATGATGATGTTATTGCTTTGACACACAAGTTCAACAAAATGAAGCCACCATCATTCCAATGAGGTCTTGAGCCACTAAAGGCCGAAGCATTGGTTTTAGAAACCGAAAAATTGTTTGAAGTGTTTCCGTGTTCTGAAGCACACAAAATGTTACTGGCTACGTTTACTTTACAAGAAGAAGCTAATCAGTGGTGGATGCTTATACGTGATACTAATAATGCTATGACTTGGGCTCAGTTTAAAGAAGCCTTCTTTGAAAAATACTTTCCCCAGTGTGTCCGAGACCGCAACGTAACTGAATTTGAACAGTTGAAGCAAGGTATCATGTTAGTAGCAGAATATGAATCTAAGTTCACTGAACTTGCTCGATACGCACCACACATGGTTGATACTGATTATAAAAAGGCCAAAAAGTTTGAAGGCGGGCTTAATGTAGAGATACTAGATCGAATCAATGTTTTGAAACTACTTAAATATGTGGATGTCCTTGACCGAGCAATTATGGCCGAGGCAAATGTCACTGCATTGCAACAGACTAAGACACCGGTGACCGAATGGCGGGGTAAGAGGCGAGGCTTCAATTTCAAAAAGGGCCGAAATAACTCGTTGAATAAAAAGCAAAACACAGGGTCAACAAGCAGCTCCAATTAGGGAAACAGTTCCATACCACCCTGCTCCGAATGCGGCAAAAGGCATAAGGGAGTGTGCTACAAGATTTTTGGTGCATGTTACAGGTGTGGCAAGGTGGGCCACATGGTCAAAGATTGCCTTTCCACGTCTCAAGGCAATAGTAAGGCTACAGCTAGTGCCGCGATATCAACTATTACACCAAAACCCAATCCCAAAACTACTGGAAATGAGCCTTTAAGGTAAGGCCGGGTGTTTGCACTTGTACCGGGAGATGTGCAGAACACCGAAACAGTTGTGTCAGGTATGCTCTCAATTTGTGTCCAAAATGCTTATATTCTGATTGATTCGGGGTCTACATATTCGTTTGTCTCGCATGCTTTTTCATGAAAATTAAATAGACCACTGGAACTCATGAACTATTTGTTAGTTGTATCTTCACCTACTGAGGGATCCATGACTTGTTCTTATGTGTATCCTGTATGTGAGATTGTTATTGGGGATACACTTTTGTATATTGATTTACTGCCTTTGAATATTGACCATTTCGATGTAATTTTGGGAATAGACTGGTTAACAAAATATCATGCTTCCATAGACTGTGCAACAAAACAAGTTATTTTTCGTCCACCTGGATTGCCTGAATTTGTATTTAACAGGGTTGGAGTAGTACCTCCCCCATATTTGATTTCGTCCATGAAAGCATTCAAATTAATTAAAAAGGGGTGTAAAGGGTATTTATGTTGCATATTGACTGTACCTACTGATACTAAAGCTAATGTGGACAGTATTCCTATAGTCAGAAAATTCCCAGATGTTTTTCCAGATGACTTGCTAGGGGATTTGATTGATAGGGAGATTGAGTTCACCATTGAAGTGTTATCGGGTACACAACCAATTTCCAAAGCTTCGTACAGAATGACACCTACTAAATTGAAAGAATTGAAAATTCAGCTGCAAGAATTGTTGGATAAGAAGTTCATCAGGCCCAGTACTTCACCATGGGGCGCGCCAGTTTTATTTGTGAAAAAGAAAGACGGCTCACTAAGACTCTGCATTGACTACCGTGAATTGAACAAGGTAATGGTGAAAAACAATTACCCATTGCCTCGTATTGATGACTTATTTGACCAATTACAAGATGCTCAGGTTTTCTCCAAAATTGACCTTAGATCCAGATATCACCAGTTGAAAGTCAAAACATAGGACATTGAAAAGACTGCCTTCCGAACGAGGTATGAACATTATGAATTTCTTGTTATGCCTTTCGAAGTTACTAATGCGCCTGCTGCATTTATGGACCTTATGAACAGAATTTTCAAACCATTCCTCGATGAATTTGTGGTTGTTTTTATAGATGACATTTTGATTTATTCCAAGAGTAAGGAAGAACATGAACGTCATTTGAGAATAGCTTTACAGACCTTAAGAGAACAGAAACTCTATGCAAAACTAATAAAGTGTGAATTTTGGCTTGATAATGTGATGTTTTTGGGACATGTGATTAGTAAGGATGGCATCTCAGTTGACCTACAGAAGGTCGAAGCAGTGGTGAATTGGCCTAGACCGACTAATGTTACTAAAGTTCGGAGTTTCTTGGGCTTAGCTGGGTACTACAGAAGGTTTGTGAAAGATTTCTCCAAAATTGCCCTACCATTGACTCAATTGACTTAAAAGGGAATATCATTTGACTAGACCGATCAGAGAGAATCAGTTTTCCAAGAATTAAAGACTCGACCTGTGACTGCATCGATTCTTACCCTACCCTCAGGTACGGATGGATTTACTATTTTTAGTGATGCTTCTCATAAGGGTTTAGGATGTGTATTAATGCAGAATAATAAAGTTGTTGCGTATGCTTCCCGACAATTGAAACCACATGAAAAGAACTACCCTACTCATGATTTAGAACTTGCCGCAGTGGTATTTGCATTGAAAATTTGGCGCCACTACTTATATAGGGCATGTGAAATGTACATAGATCATAAGAGTTTAAAATACTTCTTTGTACAGAAAGAGTTGAACATGAGACAGCAGAGATGGTTAGAACTGAAAAAGACTATGACTTGTAAATTTTGTACCATCCGGGGAAAGCTAACACTGTTGCTGATGCACTAAGTCGGAAATCAATTGGGAATTTGGCCTGTTTACTCACCGGACAGAAAGAACTGCTATGTGATCTTGAGAAATTTGAAGTTGAGATTGTTTTAAGAGAACAAGGTGGGACATTGGCTACTATTTCTGCTCAACCGACACTTATCGAGGAGATTAAAGAGAAACAACACCAAGATGACTTTTTGAAGAAGGTCATTGATGAATGGGTATCCAAACTAAGGCCATACTTTAAATTTGAAAACAATGTATTGAAATTTCAGGGAAGGTTGTGTGTACCAAATGATCTTGAACTGAAAAAATGAGCTTTGCAGGAAGGCCACAATTCAAAACTTTTTATCCATCCAGGAAATACAAAAATGTACGAAGACTTGAAACTTAATTTCTGGTGACCGAGAATGAAGAAAGAAATTGCTGAATTTGTGTCGAAATGTCTACATTGCCAACAAGTTAAAGCTGAACACCAACGACTCGCAGGCTTACGTCAGCCCTTACCAATATCGGAGTGGAAATGGGAACATATTACTATGGATTTCATTGTCGGATTGCCTCGCTCCAGTAAAGGTATGGATTCAATTTGGGTTATTGTTGATCGATTGACTAAATCTGCTCATTTCTTACCTGCCAAAACAATTTATAATGCGGACAAATTGGCTACAATTTATGTTGATGAGATTGTCAGATTGCATGGAGTGCCTGTGTCTATTATTTCTGATAGGGACTAGAAGTTTACATCGAGATTCTGGCAAAGTCTGCAAACGGCATTGGGTACCGAATTGAGACTGAGTAACGCATACCATCCTTAGACAGATGGCCAATCAAAAGAACCATCCAGACTCTAGAAGACTTACTGTGTATATGTGTTCTTGACTTCCAAGGAAATTGGGAAAGTCATTTACCTTTAGCCGAATTCGCCTACAACAACAGTTTTCACTCGAGCATTGCCATGGCGTCTTTCGAGGCTTTATATGGCAGAAAATGTTGATCTCCTATTTGCTGGGTAGAAGTTGGAGATGGGCCTTTACTGGGGCCCGAGATTGTACATGAGACCACAGAAAAGGTGAAACTGATTCAACAGAGATTGAAAACTGCACAAAGCCGACAGAAAAGTTATGCGAGTGTACGAAGACGAGACAGGGAATGTGAAGTGGGTCATCATGTTTTTGTTAAAGTGACACCAATGAAAGAACAGACTCATTTTGGGGCTAAAGGTAAGCTAGCACCGAAATATGTTGGGTCGTACGAAATCATTGAAAAGATCAATCCAGTGGTGTACCAAGTAGCGCTTTCTCCTGAAATGGAGCATATGAATAATGTCTTCCGTATTTCAATGTTGAGGGGTTATCTTCGGGATCCCTTCTATGTTATTGAGCCTACCCGTGTGGTACTGAGCGATGACTACACTTATGAAGAACGGCCTATTCAGATCGTAAATCGACGAATCAAGAAGTTGAGAAATAAGGAAATCCCGTTAGTAAAAGTGGATTGGCAAAACCATGGTGGCATTTATGCCACTTGGGAAAGGGAAGACGATATGATAAAAAGATATCCTGAATTGTTCCCTCTGGACCCAGTGTTCTTCTGAAATGAAGGTAATCTGAGTTTGGAGGTCCAAACTCTTTTAAGAAGGGAAGACTGTAACAACCCTCACTTCTGATTTGTGTTAAATTGTGATTAAGCATGATAAGTAATTGATTAAGAGGAAATCCTGAATTGATTGCATGAGTGTGTTACTTTAATTTCATTTCTATCTATTTGTCATTGAATGATCTGTTTATGTTTTGATTTCGAACTGCGAATTGAAAACCTTATCGGTGACCGATTCAGAAATTGGTTAGTGTTATATGCTAATTAGGATTTATGGGATTTTATGGTAGGTTTGATTAAAATTCAACTTGGAATGATTAAATTTAATTAAACAATGTTAAATTAATTGAACCTAGACTAATTACATGTTTGCCACTAAGTGGATTGATTCAAGACCCATTCCTTTTCACATTTTGATGCATCATCTTTTCCTTCTTCTAGACCAAACCGTGAGTAAGAGAGAGAGTGGGAGAAAATTGAATTCATCTAGATATTAGCTTGAAACTTAGAAGAAATTGAAGGAGACTTGAGAAATTAGGGTTCTACATTTGGAATTGAAGACTTAAGGTAGGAAATTCATCCCCTCAATTGTGAATTTAAGTTGTTACATGCATGGTTCATGGAAAATTGGTGATTAGAGTCAGGAATTAGCTTAAAGTGTTGTATTGAGTAGCAATGTTTGCATGCATGTCCATGTCATTGAGTTTTGAGATCATTTTCATGAGAATTTCTATATGCATGTCCACATTTTGGTTGTACTCTTGAAATTCACCATGTTTTTTAGCTCAATCTTGCATTTGATCATGCTTTGAAGCATTGGAATTTATAAGAACTCATGCATGTTATGTTCTTGCATTGTTCTTCAAGTTTACATTGCAAATTGTGTTCAATTGTCATACTTTTGGGCTTGATTTTATGAAATGATCTTTAAAACATGTTGTATTATGGGTTTCTAAGTGTTTTCCAGAAAATTAGCCCAGAAAAATCGAATTTAAAGCTTTAGAGGTTGAGTTTTGTGCTTGAGGATCAATCTAGAAATTCTAGATTTTTGATCCACGCTTGAGCAGAGGACTTCACGCTCGAGCGTACACTCTGAGTAGATGCACTTTTGCTCAAGCGTCGAGGGTCATGCTTGTGCCTGAAATGCATACGCCTAGAAGTTCATGTGTTTTGCAGTTCGCTCGAGCGAGGTAATCTGCGCTCGAGTGAGGGTCTGAGTCACGCTCGATCGTGGGTCGAGCGTCCATCGAGTGTGAAAGACGTGCATCTAGTACTTTTTCATGAGTTTGCAGTCCACTCGAGCGAGAGAAGTCATGCTCGAGCGGAGCCTCTTTGTCTGCATGTCCGCTCGAGCGAGGAAAGCCACGCTCGAGCGAGACCCCTATTTTCAGTAAATTTTGAAAAGTGTTTTAAAGTGCATTTTTGCATCTTCATTTCATCCTAGGCATTCCTAGGCCATGTTTAAGGTATCTTAATGATGATAAAGTTATAGAACCACACCAAGCCATATAGGGGCTAAGTTGTTAATCCCGAGTGTGTAATTTAGTGTGTGTTCGTTCTGCAACTGTAGGGTTGACATCCGAAGACGCTGATTAGTCTGCCAATAGCCCAGTACTCTGTGAGTAACAATGTTGTAAAGATACGTTCAATTTTAATTATTTCTGAACAATTGATTGTACTGCTTTCTAAAATGATATTGTTTACTGAATGAATGTTTGTCCTATTTGTAAACTGTACTCGTGGCATCCATAGCAACTTACTGTTACTGTTACTGTTACTGTTACTGTTACTGCTACTGTTACAGAGATCTCTGTCAGTTCCAATGTTTGGAACTACTATTGTTTACTGTTTTGATGGCCATCAACTGACTGTTCGGTCTATTAGGACCTACTGTACTGTTTTGCTATTGGACGTACCACGTATGACTGTTATGATTTCTAAATGACTGATATGGCATGAAATATGAGTCACTGATTGAATAACTGATTTACTGATGCAAAAGACTGTTTTAATTAATGAAAGGACA
This sequence comes from Camellia sinensis, assembly GCF_055761805.1. Lineage (NCBI taxonomy): Eukaryota > Viridiplantae > Streptophyta > Magnoliopsida > Ericales > Theaceae > Camellia > Camellia sinensis. The sequence goes on along the minus strand of NC_138961.1, from coordinate 239,159,072 downwards.
TTCATTCTTAACCTCTTTACGCATTCGTTATTCACTGAGCTTTAGCTCACTATTTATATATGTATGTAGGTGGCCAAGCACTGGACCGAAGCTAGGAGCGTCAAGTTAAGCTCTCGTTTTGTCAAGCCAACCGTTGTGCCTCACTTTGAGGTTCCAAGTCTGTTTAAGCCAAGGCTGTTTTTGGGGTCTCAAATTCACCATTTTGTCTCTATTTTGTAATAAATGTTTAAGACTTTTGACTGTACAGTTATGGTGAAGGGATTGGATCCCTAACTTGTATGTTACGCATATCTGATATGTATATATGTGTTTATGGTGGTGACGTGGACTAGTCTATAAAAGTCTTTTTCCATTCAGATTTTTCACAGCTCATTGGACATCTTTTATTTACTGTTTGGCTTCTGCCAGCCCCTTACTCTGTACTATTGTTATTACTGTTAAGCAGGCCTTTGGTAATCACGGATTACTGGCTGGTTACGATGCTAAACTCTTAGGGGCGGGTTGGGTTGTGACACATTCTGAGAAAACTCTTTATCAATGGTTTCTTCTTCTTTGAAAATACCGGTCGTGGAGCGCGCAAGTCCGTCTGTGACCTTGAAAAGGATTATTGACGCAGAGTGTGAGAAGTACAAGGCCGGTGAGAAAAGCGCCATTGACGGATGCATCTTCATTCCTCATCGTCATAAGCAGCAAGAGTATGTGCTTGGGCCCATCTTCAAGGAGATTCCTACGGAGCTTCTAGCTCTATATCCGCGTCTAGAAGACCATTGTCTCCTTTACGAAGGTGGTCTTGACTGGGGAAGCTAGAAGATGAACCGCCCCCATCGCTACTGGCCCACGGTGAGACCAGAGTGGCAAGAGTGGTATGATCAGGTTGTCCTTGATAGGACTCTGGACCTTCAAGAGCTCTGTCTTTTCGACGCCCTCTAATTATCCAGGTTCACTATCTCAGAGGACCCTTTCTTAATACCTGCTGCCCTTTGCTTTTGGAATTCTGCTTTTAATTTCTTTCAATTCAGAGTTGGGATAATAGCCCCTACTGTTCTTGATATCTGCCATTTATTAGGATTGCCCCCCACTGGAACCCCCATTAGACCAGATTATCCTAACCTACAAACCTTTTTTTTCTCCCCTCTCTTAACTTATCCTATAGTGACTTTATCGAGGCTGAGAATAAAAGGGAGGGCCTTGTGACTGATAGGGAATTCTTTTCTTTCATATTATATTGGCTTTACAAATCCCTTTTCTACACCTCTTCTCAAAGGATTATGCCTGAATTCGCCTCTCTTGCCAAAGCCCTTGTTTTACAGAAAAATGTGGCCTTAGCTCCATACATTCTAGGTCACGTATATAGAGTCTGTTCTCTTTTTTGTGAGAAACCTTTGGATGCCAATCAAGGAGGTCCATTTTGGATACTTCAGTTTTGGCTTTTTGCATATTTTACTGAACTACAATCTAAATGCCTTAAGTTTTTGGAGCCAAATCCTACTACTCATGGCATGAGGCTAGCCAACGTTTCACTCTATCCTTCTACCTTTGCTTTTTACTTTTCTTTCTTCCACCAACTCCCAGTTTCCTTTTCTTTCCATAACTTCCGTCCCTTCGAACCTACCAACATTGGCCCATCTTGGTTGAAAACCTTTCTGAGTGATAGGTTCTGCTCTTCACCCCAAGACAAGAACATATGGGCCTCTATTCTGATCCCTAGAGAGTTATTCATTGGGACTATGAACCCCAAAGCTTACAAGTGCATTGCTGAGCCCTATTGTGCTACTCAATTTGCTAGGCAATTTGGCCTCTCACAAGGGGTCCCAATACCTCTCTACAGCCAGACCAATTTAAGTCTTACCAGCAGGGACTTAAAGGTTTGAAGATCTAGATTAGAAGGGGCAACTTCTAAATTTATCCAGGACTTGATTGACTTTGAGTATTTCCCTTTTATTCCTCAAAGTAACATATTTAAAAGGTGCCAAAACTGGTGGGTGACCAATATAGAGGTACACTTGGCCATTCCTCCCCAATACCTATTAATGGTACCAGACATACCTCAACCCAAATCAAAAGGGGTTGGAATTGTTATTCCTTTCACTGCTCCTGCTACTACAGTTCTTGCACCTGTCATTACAAAGCCTATCCCTGCTGCCTCAACTCCTCCTAGAGTTACTCGAGCTACCTCGAAGAAAGGTATGTACCCTTATTTCTTTTCTCTTATTTCCCTTTATAATGCTCTTAGCTTTACTTTTAGTTCTTTCTTTGGTGTAGGTGGTGCGGGTGCCTCACATGGAGGTTCTCCCCAAAAGGTCCAAGCTTTAAACCTTCTCAGGAGCAAACAACAACAACAAAATAAAAGAAAGCTTTTACTTGATCCTGAAAAGGAGGCACCTAGGGTTCACACAGCAGAAGAAGAAGAAACAGAAAAAGAAGAGATAGAACAAGGGCAAGAGACACCCTTGAAAAGAAAGAAGAAGATGATTGTCTCTCTTGCTCATTTCACTGGAGATCCCATCTACGAAGCATCTGCTAAAGCAGTGCAAGCAGAGCATTCCAAAGAGCTTATTGTATTTCAAAGGGCTGAGAAAAGGAAACAACAGCAAATGCTCAGGGATGAGGCTGCCACCGCTAATGCACTCCAAAAGGAAATTGCAAGAAAACAACAAACTCCTGGACACTATGCTCTTCGCAGATCTCCAATCATAATCACTACTTCTGAAACCAGTAAGTCCCTTCATACTTCTAGTCATCTTTCTCAAATTCTCAATACTGAGGCTTGACATTGTTTTGTATTTCTTCTTTTGCAGCAATAACTAATCTGCGTCCTTCAACAAAAACCCCTTCAATCTTAGTTGAAGTTGAAAGACCTAGAGTTGTAAAGCTAATTCAAGCAATACTTCCACCTCTTAGTCCCATATTTTCTATACCCTTCTTGAAGCCAAGTATTCCTGCATCTTTTTTTTTTGGCTTAACTTCATGCTTCCCTAATTTATCTTTCAATTCCACTCAATTTACTCCCTCTTTAAGCCTTGCTGCCTTTTCTCCTCCTAAGAACCTTCTAGCTAATACATTATCTCCAATCATAGCTGATTTCCATAGAGAAGACACTGGTAGCTCTCCAATTCCTTACTTATTATCTTTGTCTAGCTCTAGTCCCTCTTCTCTTGATTTACTGGTGGCCAAAACCATAGAAACTGCTAAGGATACTCCACATTCTCCTCCTATTCCTATGCAGTCATTTCTTCCTTCTACTAGAGCTCTTTCTGCACCTTCCATGTCAGTGGATGAGGTGGATATCTTCAAAGCTAGGCTAGCTAGTCTGTTTGACATACCTTCCACCTCTTCAACAGATCGCAATGAGACTGAGCCATTAATTCTAGTTGATTCTTTGTTAGAAATTTTTGGGAGCTCTTCCTCCAGTGGTATGAATTCCTTGCCTCCAATAGACTTAGACAGTTGCCTGAAGCTACTAACATCCTTTTCGAGGATTCCTTTTGAAGCTTTACAGAGGCCTATAATAAAAAAATGGCTTCCTCCAGTGCTGCAAGATTGTTAAGCAATCCAGCATGACTGTTTCAAGTCATTTATCTCAGGCAGCAGCCACCATCGATTTTTACATCAACATCTGTCATACTGTCAAGGCTGCTGAGGAGAAATTGTTGAGAGATCAGAGCTTTGTTTCTAAAATACATGCCGAAGTGTTAGAACTGAAAGAGCAACATTGTTGGAAAAAAAGGCTCAATTTGAAAAAGAATTATCAACAGTCAATCAGGCTTTGGATCGAACTGCCACCAAGCTACAGATCACCAATCAGGAGCTGACTACAGCCATTCAGTTGTTCCCATCTCTCAAGAATAGAGCATCTATTGTAAAAAAAAAAAAAACTGAAACACTATATTGGCTTTTGGGGCAATCCATGGCTACATGTACTTAACTCATTATGAAATAAAATCCCCATTCATCATTTGAGTGTTTTCATGTTCTTTTGCTTAACATTTATTATATTCCTTGTGTTTCCCATATGGTTGGAAAATAAGGTTTCAAATATCTGCCATTAATCCTCTTGGGATGTATATATCCATTCAAATTTTCCAAATGATATGCTCCCGAAAGCAAGACTCTATGAATTTGATATGGTCCTTCCCAGTTAGGTGACCATTTGCCAAACTTGTGGCTTTTAAACCCTATTGGGAGTATTGTTTTCCATACCAAATCACTTTCATCAAAGCTAATATATTTGACCTTCTTATTATAATTTTTGGCTGCTTTCTTCTTTTGGAAAAGAATGCTATTTAATGCTAGAATTCTAGCTTCATCTATACTTTCTAATTCTAAGCACATACTCTGATGGTAATGCTCAAAATCTAACTGATCCTGGCATCTCACCCTCAAGGACTTAACATTAATTTTCACAAGTAACACCACATCATGCCCATATACTAAGACATAAGGAGTGATTCCTGTACTTGACCTTGGAGAAGTCCTATAAGCCCATAATACATCCAATAACAAGTTATGCCAATCCCTGGGATTGTCTTCTACAACTTTCTGTATTCCTTTTTTCAAGGACTTATTGGATGATTCAACTTGACAATTGGCTTGTGCATAATAGGGGATAGAATTAATAAGGCTAATTCCAGACTCTACCACAAAAGACTTCACCATTTCCCCATCAAATATAGTCCCATTATCAACATTTATAGTCTGTGGGATGCCAAATCTGTGGATCAGATCTTTAATGAATCCAATAACTTCGATCTGATCTACAACCTTATATGGTTTAGCTTCAACCCATTTAGTGAAATAATTTGTGGCCACTAAAATGAAAAAATGATGCTTCAAAAAGGGTGGGTGTATTTTTCCCATCATATTCATGGCCCATCCTCTAAATGGCCAAGGCTTCACAACTGCATACAGGTCAGTTATGGGCACGTGCCTTATTGTGCCATGTTTTTGGCATGCCTGACAACCTCTAGCATATTCTATGCAGTCTTTAAGGATATTTGGCCAATAATAGGAGTGTCTTCGACGCAGCCATCTCATCTTTACACTAGGCTGATGAGCACCACAGATGCCTTCATGAACCTCAGTCATAGCTGTCAATGCTTCCTTTAGACCTAAACATTTCAACAATAACCCATCTGCCCCCCTTTTGTAGAGAGCATTACTATACATTATGTATTGCATAGATTGCAATTTAATTTTTCTGCTAGCTTTCGAAGATGGGCCAGCCAGATACTCTATTATCGGATGCCTCCAATCTTGTTCTTGTAAGTCATTATGATTGACTTCTAAGACCGTATTCCTTTTATTCAAAGGTAGTATTACCTTCTGATATGTTGTTTGGCTTATGTTCTTTTGTGTGTTGTCTCTTCTTTTGAAATTCGAAGCTTCCTGAGCCACATCATTAGCTTTACTATTCAAGAATCTAGGGACATAAGTTACATTTGCCATCTGAAATTGAGACAACAAATGCAATGCAACAAGATAGTATGGTAACATGTTTACACTTTGACATTTGAAAATCCCTTTCACTTGGTTAACTACCAATTGAGAATCTCCAAATATGTCAATTGCATGAGCTTGTAATCTAATAAATATTTCTAGTCTCATTATTAAGGCTTCATATTTAGCTTGATTATTGGAACAAGTAATTTCATCCACTCTGAAGCCATGTGTGGTTTCTACCCCTTGTGGCGACTTAATTACTACACCAATTCCAGTTAGACCATTGGCTTTTGACCCATTGAACCACATTTACCATGGTTCAACACTAACCATACCAAGTACCATTATTTCTTAGCTCTCTGTTGGACATGGATGGTCTACCAAAAAATTAGGTAAAATTTGTCATTTTACTGCCTTTTGGGGGACATATTCTAAATGAAATTTTGATAAAGCTAGTATTCATTTGCCAATTCTTTCCCTCAACATGGGTCTAGATAACATATATTTAACCAAATCTGTGGTTGCAATTACCAAGACAGTTGTAGGCAAAAGATAGTATCTTAATTTCATTATAGCAAAATACAATGCATGGCACAACTTTTCTACAGTTGAGTATTTACATTCACAAGAATTTAGAAACCTACTAAGGTAATAAACTACGTGCTCTTTGCCTTCTCCGTTGTCCTGAGCTAAGAAAATTCCCAGTGAATCTTCTACTACAGCTATGTACAACTTCAAGGGCTTATCACCCCTTGGTAGCATTAACACTGGAGGTTTAGCCAAGTAGGCTTTGATACCTTCGAAAGTAGTTTGATGTTCTGCTGTCGACACAAACTCCTCTTCATCTTTCAACCTTAATAAGGAATAAAATACTTTAGTTTTCCCTGCAGTATTAGAAATAAATCTTCGAAGAAAATTAACATGCCCAAGGAATTTTTGTACTTCTTTCTTACTTGATAGAGGCCTAGCTTTGATGATAGCTTTGGTTTTGTTTTGATCAATCTGTATTCCCTTCTTGTGTACTACATAGCCCAAGAAGTTCCTAGCTGATACACCGAAAGCACATTTGAAAGGATTAAGTTTCAACTTGAACTTTCTCATTCTTTCAAAAACTGCTTGCAAGTGAAACAAATGTTCCCCCATTGATTAGGACTTTACTACAATGTCATCAATATAGCATTCTAAGTATCCTCCAATGAGATCATGAAAGATAGTGTTCATAGCTCTTTGATATGTAGCCTCTACATTCTTCAGACCAAATGACATTTTAACCCATTCGAAGGTGCCAATGTTCCTAGGACATCTGAATGCTATCTTGTGGATATCCTCTTCTGCAATGCAGATTTGGTTATAACCAGAGTGCCCATCCATCATTGATAAAATTTGGTGCCCTGCTGAACTGTCTACAAATAAATCTACTCTAGGCATAAGATACTCATCTTTCGGAGTTGCTAGATTTAGATTTCTGAAATCAATGCATACCCTCATTTTACCATTCTTCTTGACTACAGGCACAATATTGGATAGCCATTCAACATACCTGGCTGTCCTAATAAAACCTGCCTTAAGGAGCCTAAGTATTTCTTCCTTGACCTTCTGAATCACTTCAGGACTCATCATTCTTGGTTTTTGCTTATATGGCATGAAGTTAGACCTCATAGAGAGTCTATGTTCTACTAATGATCTATCCAATCCTGGTAGCTCATTATAAGACCATGCAAAACAATCTTTATATTTCTTCAAGACCATCAACAACTGGTCCCTGTCGAGAGCATTCAACCAAGCACTTATATAGGCGGGCTACTGTATAGAACCTTCCCCTAAGTTCATTTCTTCCAAAGGGTCTTGCATCTGAGGACTCACTGATGCTTCTGTTTTGATTTCTTTTTATCTTCGAAGCAATCTCCTTGCTTTGTCCTGCTTCCAGCTTCTTTGTTTCAACATCTTTGCCCTCCTCCTCATAGACAAAGTCTGTCCACAAGGCCTTTTCTTCTTGTATCTCCTGGACTTTTGTTTCAATGTCCAATGCACAGTATTTTCCTAAGGCCAACACCTTGACCTGTTGTTGCTCCTGCTTACAGCCAATTGTCATGGTCTTTTCCTTTTGCTCTTGTATCTTTTGGACTATTGATTTTATGTCCAATATTGAGAATTTAATTAAAGCCAAAGATTTGGCCTCTTGTGTATCATCTCTTTGCCTACAACCAGGCATTATTGTCATCTTTGGCGACAAACTCCTCATCAGCACTTTCTTGAACTAAATGTTTTAGGTTTGCTAATTCCTCATCAGCCGTCACTTCGGCTGATCCATCAAGTTTCCTCAGTACACTGAGTGGTGCCACTTTTTCAGTATACAATTTGGCCTCTACAAAATCTGCACAAGCTATGAAGGGTTGAGGATCTGCATTGATCTCCTCTGTCTCTCCACTGCCCAAGGCCATCATTATTTTCTGATGTAGAGAGGAAGGCACATACTTGTTGGTGTGAATCCAATCCCTACCAAGTGGAGCATTGTATTTAGCATTGCTGTCAATAACGAAGAATGCAGTCATACAGTCCCTGGTTCCCACACTCAGGTTGATGGGCAAAATGCCTTGAGCCATCTGTTTGTCTCCAGCGAAACCAACAATGGTTGTACTGGTTGGGATTAGTCTGGGGTTCCTCTTTCCTAGTTTCTTCAAAGAAGATTTCAGAAGCAGGTTTACTGTTGCCCATTATCTACCAACACTCAGTTAATCTGTATCCCATTGAAGAAGGCCTTGATATACAAGGGTTTGACATGCTGTGTCATAGATGTCGTGGGATACTCAAAAGGGTATGAGAGGTTAATGCTCACCTCTTTCTCACTCTCATCTCCAGTTTCCATAGGTGTGGTCACTTCAGATTCATCTTGCACCATACTCACTTATAAGTCTTCACTGGAAACTGGAATTGGGTCAATTTCTTGACCTTCTTGGTTCTCATCTTCAGCTTGGAATTCTTGTGGTAGTATGTGTACCATATTCACTGATATTGGAGGAAACGAGCCAAATTGGATGACTGGCTGTACCTGTTTCTCTTCCTAGCCAACTTGTTCAATTATTTCAGAAGTATCTTCCATGCTGCATTCTGGCACTTCAGTACTCGTAAATTCCTTCGAATGATCTGTTTCTGCTGGTTTTTTAACCAAAAATGTTTGTTCAGCCATGAAGGCTTCAAACATTTCTTCTTTAACCATCTCTTTTTTTTGGCCTAGGCCAATTTCTTCCTCTGTTTCACTATCACTTTCCATCAAAGCCTTTTCCAGTCCTGCCAAACTGGATCTTTCTTCGGCTTTCAGTTCAGAATGAACTTTGGCCAATTGCTCTTTGCTGCAACTCCTCTTGTCTTGAAGAGTTGATTTTGGATTATGATCTAACTTTAAACTTTTTCCTTCTTCTGCTTGGCCATTTGGCTAGACCAATAACGAGCTTTCTCCACTTTTTTTTTTCTGATCTTTATGGTACTGAGTGTACCTTCGTTGGATCTTCCTCTTTTGGGATTTAGAGATCACTGGAACCATATCTGGTTCCTTTGTTTGTGAATGCTTTTGTAACACCCAATTATTTGGAGCTACCAAAGGGGACTTAACCATCCTGACTTGATCTCGGACAACATTTCTTTAGGTAGGTATTTCCCTAGGTTTGTTTTGCATGACAAACCAATCTAGAACTCCAAGTACCCATAAACCTACCGACCTAGTTTTCGAACTACCTCTTTCTTCCTTCGAAGCGAATTCGAAGCTGGCTGTGAGGACCACTGTTTGGCTCTAACCCCTTATTTTGGGCCTAGTTCAGGCCTTCCATGAAAGTGGCCATTTTTCTTTTTGTATGAGGCTGGTCTACGGGGCCAATCTTTGGCTTTGATCCCATGATTCGAACCCACTTCAAGTCTCTTCTCAGGGTGTTTGTCCTCCGTTCTGTAATAATTGAGTGGTCTGAATTCATGTAGAGGTCTCTTGCCCTTGGACTGCATTCTCGTGGCTGCTGGCTCAGTTATGAATGACTGCTGTCTAGTACCAATTGGATATGGTCTTTTATTATAGGCACTGGTTGGTTTAGGACGCCTCTGCACATTCTTGTAATATTGCTTCCCATCAATCGGAAGCCCTTTCAACCACTTGTAGCTTAACCTACACCTGGGACACATTCTTTGTACGACAGCCGCCTTTAAAGAATCATCATCCAGTGCCTCTTTATCAGAGTCTTTCTTTTGACCTGCAAAGCCTTGCCCAACAGCTGGTAAACTTCTAGCATCTGTTTTGACAGTAGTTTGGCTAGCAACATGCATTTGCACATTGACCTCTTCCAATTCTTTCAAGGACAAGTTCTGGAAGTCTGGTACAATAACATTGGCTGCCATTTCTCCAATTTCTGGGAATAGATTAGTGTCAATCCCCATGGTCTTTTTCTGCTTTAGGTGGGAATTTTAAACTCCTTTTTCAAATCTACTCTTGGGTCATGTCTCGAAAAACAATGCAGTTTTTAGTTGAGTGAGACCAATAATTATGTCATTTACAATACACTTTTCCTTTAAGTTCCTCTAGAGATGAAATTTTGACTCCTTTAGGTAACTTCAAAAAGTTTGCCGCAAGCAAATGATCAAAAATGTCATCCGCCTTTGTTAAATCGAAAAAGTATTTCCTATGAAGGTCTTTTTTTTTAACTGCTGGTCTATTGTTGTGTCTTTATGAATTAATGCTTCACAATCACAGGTTCTTTTCCTACAATCTCTACCACATCAATTTTATAATTAGGATCTCTATAATACGTCTTGTATGATGCATTACTTCAATCTTGCTCTTCCTCTAGTAATGCCTCATACCTAGATGCCTTATAGGTTAGTTCCACCAAGTCTCTAAACTCAGTTGAGTCAAACTTCTTTCGAAACCTAAACTCGAGACCATTTTGAGCCAGCCTCACAAATTCAGGCCTTGGTAAGATGATCCTACATTTGTTTCGTGCTCTTTTGAATCTAGCAATAAACTGAGTAGCTTTCTCATCAGGCCTTTGACTCAATCTTGCCAAGTCTGCCATGGACACTTCTGGCTCTGTTTGGAAGAATTGGGCATGAAATGCCTCATCCATTTGTTGCCAAGTTTAGATAGAGTCAGGTGTAAGGTTAATATATCATACAAAGGCTCCCCCAGTTAGAGAATTTGGGAATAATCTTAACTTCATATAGTCATTATTGGTAAATTTACTACACTGAGCCGCGAATCTAGCAATATGTTCAACCGTTGACTGGTTTCCATTCCCATAAAAAAGGGTAAAGTCTGGTATCCTGAAACCTCTTGGGTATACACGTACCCTATCTACCCATTCTGGGTACGGTTTCCTGTACACAGGAGTCTGAACCCCCCGAGTCATTGGTCCATACATCTCTCTAACAGTATCAGCAATTTGGTCCCTAGGGACCATATTTTATGCCTGTTGAACCACTACTGGAGGAACAAACACAGGATTTGGTGGACAACCTTATGCCTGGGGTCTTCTTGGTCCATAGGGTGGCATGTTTTGGATAGGTTGTCCTTGTGGTGCTGGCTGCTGTTGAGGGTATGGTGACCCCTTTGAGCTTGTCCTGCGAAAGGTGCTGGAACAGGTGTTGTGTCTCTTCCAATTGGAGGAAACCCTTCCAACCTCCCGGGTATAAATTCGAACAAAGGATTAGTGAACCCCCTCATACCAGGTATGGCTTCGAACATGGGATTTGGAAACATCCTTACGTCATTTTCCTGTGTTGGACCAGATCCACCAATTTGCATGGCTTCACTGTTGAGTAAGGAGGCATTTTGATTTGCCACAAGCCTCGAAAGAGGCTCATACCAAGACTGAGGTGATGGTCTTTCATTGTTTTGGTTACTAGTTTGATCATTAGTATGTCCATTACTCTGCATAGGCTGTTTATCTCTAGCCAATCTTTGCTAAGGGACATTCGAATTTTCCTCTATATGTCTTGCGTTAGTTGGTTGGTAAGTGTTCATTCGATTCAAAAAGGATGTTGCCCATTTTTCCATTGTGTTCATTAACTACTGTCCCATAGCATCTACTAGGCCACCCCATGGGTTCAATGGCTGAGTAGATGGAACAGTGGATGGTCCAATTCCTTGGCCTCGTCTAATATTATGAACATGTGGTACTTGTTCCGAAGTGCTGGTCTATTTGACCATAGGTTCTGATAAAATAGGCGTTTCCACATGATGTGTTATTATATTATCCTTTGGATTAGGCATTTCTACCTCTCCTTCCATGCCTTCTTCCAAACGTTCATTTTCTCCTTATCTCCTACGTCTAGCCATTTTAATTAGTCCCATCGGTGCGTGCCAAAAATATATGTTGGCTTTTTGGCTTTCAAAGGTTATTTTTATAATTATGAGTGTGCCAACAAGGATCAATAAGTCCTTACAGAATATTAATTGCCAACCAATTATCAGACGATTATGTTTTAATTCTTTCAGCCCCAATGAAGAAGACTTTTACTAGTGGCTTTATTTAGGAGAATTAAGCAAACAATGATTAAATGAAGAACAATTGTAGTATTTCATTAAGCAAACTGAAAGACTTACAAAGATCCAAATTAGTCTCGTAGAGGTTTACAACAACAAGCTACTTGAAAACTACTCCTATGAACGAAATGTAGTGCATGACTTTGAAGTACAGAAATGTAAAAAACAAGAAATGTAAAACTGGAAAGGAAATAAAGTAGAATAAAACTGATTTTTTGGATCTGAGTCTGGGGGCACTTTCTGGGGCCTTTTCTATTATTTATACTGCTCACTAAAAATCGTCGAACTGCACTTCTAACCGTCGAACCACCTCTCCATGATCGCTGATCACGTTGCCTTATAGTTAGCTCCACTATGTCAATATCTGTAGTTAGGCTTCCCTCCTAATTTTGAATTTAAATACGAGTAACCGTTGAAACCACATCATTTTGCATCTCTTTGCTGATCCAGTGCTACGCAGATCTTATAAAAATCAATACTAACTGTCACGTATACGATTACGATCGAAGGTTTGAATTGTTTTCCCGCATTGCCCTTATCTTGCCACGTGTCGAACTGTAATTGGCTTATACAAAATATGTAGCCAACAAGTCCATTGCAAAATAAGGCATTTTTGAGAAGTAGGTTAAAAGACACCTTTCAACTTTTAACTTTTTTTGAGTCAAATCATTTTTCACATTTTTTATACATTTTTTAAAAAAAAAAATTTAAAAATAAACTTTTAACTATTTTTTGAAAGGGTATGGTTTCTGTCCAGTCCGGGATCAGACTGGACCGTGCTGTTGGGCCCGTGAGGACCCACCACGGGTCCCGTTTTGATAATCTGAACCGTTCAATGTGTAGAACTCGTCGAGTACTATATGTTGCAAAAAATCACATTGATCGGATATCGATAGCTATATGATCAAATCAGTTTCGTATTAAAAAAATTGGACGGTGAACAGATTAACGGTTGACAAAAAACTATTTTGATCACATAGCTATCGATATCCGATCAACGTGATTTTTTACAGGCATATAGTACTCGGCGATTTCTACACATTGAACGGTTCAAATTATCAAAACGAGACCCATAATGGACCCCCACAAACCCAACAGTACGATCCAGTTCGATCTCGGACTGAACTGAAGCCATATCATTTTTGAAAATACCTTGAAAGCTATATAATTGCTTTGTGTACAAACCAAACCACTCCTTTAATGATAAGATTAATGTGCCAAATTGCCCCTTTATCTATATAATAAGGAAGCTCAGAATTTTGTCCATGGATGAGACTTTTGTCCCTTTGTCCAAATTTTGACCATTAGATTGATTTCATCTGAGGGTTAAAAACATCTCACTCTCATCTCTCTCAACACACACACTCTCTCTCTCACACATACTCCTCTCATCTCTTTCTGTTTTCAAATTTTGAACACACTCTCTCTCTCTCCATTGGAGCCCATTCCCGTACCTCCCTGTCGAGACCCAACCCTTGCCGTGCTTCCCTGTCTTCATCTTCTCTCTTCCTCTCTCCCTCTCTGCCATCAACAGGGGAACATCAACAAGGGAGTCATCCCCGGCCAGAGCATCACCTTCACCGTCCCCGGTTACCCCCCCCTCTCTCTCTCTCTCTCAAGCCAATATGTATAATTTGCATTTTGGATGTATATATATGTATATATATGTATATGTGTATATAGATGTATGTAATGGGTTTGAAATGTTTGATAAATCTGATATGGTTAATTTGAAATGGGTTTGATTTATGAAATGGGTTTGAAATGGATTTGATGATTTATGTATGAAATGGGTTTGATTTATAAAATGGGTTTGAAATGTATTTGTGTGTGAACACACCCTCTGTAAACACACCCTCTGTGTTTGTGTGTATTTGTGGGTTTGAAATGAACACACACTCTCTGTGCCCGGCCATATAATTTGCATTTTTGGATGTATATATATATATATATGTATATATATGTATATGTGTATATAGATGTATGTAATGGGTTTGAAATGTTTGATGTTGAACATAATTTAGTTTTGATTTATGAAATGGGTTTGATTATTTAATGGGTTTGATTTATGAAATGGGTTTGATGATTTATGTATGAAATGGGTTTGAAATGTATTTGTGTGTGAACACACCTCGGCCAGAGCATCCCCAAGGCATCTTGCTCGCTGCAGACATGGATAGTCTCTTATGGGTTTGGTTTTGGCAGATGCTTCTGTTTGCTTTCTTTATTTGATCATTCACCTATTATTTTATTTTATTTATATTTTATATTTTTTTATTTTTAAACTATAGAACATGAATGGTTTATTTATTTTTTTTTATTTTTTTATTTTTTATAAGTTTGATACATAATAATATTTTGCAATAATAAATATAATAGATGCATATATATACAATTTTCATAAATAAATCAATTTTCTGAATATATTTAGCCCAAGTATTGATTTAGATAGGAGAAACTAGACTAATTATAAAGATATTATTTTAAATTTTTATCAATGGGTTTAATTTGACTGGTTCGATGGTAATTTTGAAATTTCTTAAAATTTAAGAATGAATTATAATTTAATGTTATCAATGTAAATTTTTCATATTTTTTAATTTTATAATACTTAAAATACTTATGTCATTTTGTGATTAGTTCAAAATCTAATTTACATAATCAAGTTAATTTTTAAAACCTCTTAGTCATGACCAATAATATATTAGTATTATTTACTTAAATTTTTTGATTTCAAATCATGTAATGATATTATTACTATTTTTAATTTCAATGGTTATGGTTATGGTTATGGTATAAAATTTATATTTATAACATTAGTTTATAAATTAAATTGCAAAGGTTTAACTGCTAGAAAATTTATCATAAATATTATAACAAAAACCAATGATTAAATGACACATGTGTTTTTATAAACTCAAAAAATTGAAAACATACCACAAGAGTAGGGGATGGGTTTTAGGGTAGGAATGAGACACTGTTTGGCTCACTGGATTGAAAAGATGTACATACACAAGAGTGAATAAAGTATTTGGTAAAGTTTAATTATTGGATAATTTAATTATTAAGCACATTATTGGATAATTTAATTTAATTTAATTATTAAGCACATAAGTATTTCAAGAATTTATTAGTTTGTATAGCATTTTTATAACATTTGAATTTTATTAGTATGTAAAATTAATCTATTAGGAGTTAAATTAATCTATTATTAGTTTGAATTTTATTAATTTTATTATGAGTTAAATTAATTTTTTTTTCCTTTTCTCCTTCAAGGACACTTAGGGCATGTTTGATTAATAGTATTAATCGTACTATTTTATTAACCTATTAATCAAAGTGGTACTATTTTTATGAAATTATTTGTTGGCTTTTTGACTTTATGAAACAAAATTTGCTGTCTAAATATCTCAAAATAGAATGACTATGGAGGATCAATAGATGTATTCCATTCCACTGCATTATTTTATGTGAGTTGGAGAGGCATTTGAGTGCGACAAGATGAAAAAAGAAGAAGAGAGAATGTGATAGTGCTATTCTTATATACAAGATATATTCTTACGGAGGATCAATTTGCTATTCTGAAATCACTCTAATATTTTGGGCACCAAAAAATGCCATCACACATGAGAAATGTGTTTGGGGCTTCAAGAATATATTTTTTGCATTTATGTGTAAGTGGCTTCTTATTTTGTCATGGTGGCTGACCACAATCACTCTTCAAAATAGGCAATGGCTTTTTTAATTTTAATTTTAATTTTTATTAAACTAATTTGAAATTGATTATTTTAATGTATACATTTTTATTTGCATAAGGCTTGGTTTGGTTTGCTCATCTAAATTTTTTTGTTTCATCTGAGATGGTCTTAGAACAATTTGTGATCAATGTAACTTTTGATATAGTGGTCTTCCTATGGTTTTTTTGATATACTATTCAGGGCTATATTTGTTTGGGTATGCTACATAATACATAATTTTTCTTAAAAGTTATACGAAAAATCATCTAGCCTTTGTTGGTTGATTGATTGATCCTAAACATTTTTGGTTGTTTGATCACAACTTTGAGACACTTTTCATAAAACATTTTTATGGTCGTTAACATTTTTGCAACACATAGATTGTAATATAAGAATTTTATTAGATAGTGCATTCAGGCACGGGCATAAAACATTTGAATTTATTAGTTTGTATAGCATTTTGATAACATTTGAATTTGATTTACAAATAATGGGGAAAATGCAAAACTGAGTTTTGATTTTTCTTTAGTATTTATATTTCTATCTTTGGATACAAGTCTATAATTGTATTTTATGTATGTATGTATGTATGTGATACAAGTCTATAATTTAATTTTATTTTTTATGGCTTTTTAAATAGAGAGAATGAGTTGATTTTATGTGTTAGTTTTTGGCTTTTTAGCTAATTTTCCTATTCGCAAACAAATTTAACCAAAATAGATAGGAGTTAAATTAATCTTTTTTTTTTGTTTTTTCTTTTCTCCTTGAATGACACTTAGGGCATGTTTGATTAGTAGTAATAGTGGTACTATTTTATTAATCAAAAGTACTACCCGTTTATTAGTTTGTATAGCATTTTGATAACATTCAATTTTGATTTACAAATAACCTCTACAATTTATTAAATGGCATTCATACACAACCAACCAAGCATTAATTAGTAGCTAACAATTGGCCAAATGGAAATCTGAACTTTGATTTTTATATTTCTATCTTTGGATATCTTTAATAATCTTCAATAATCTTTTGTTTCAACAATATTGACAACAGGTTTGAAGCATTGAGTTTGAAGCATTGTGGGCTTCCATAAGACCTTTCATATCCAAACAAGGTAAATTAATCTTTTATTTTTATTTTTATATATGATTATGGATGTATATATATCTATACATATGATTCCAATATGTATGTATATATGATTCCAAACCCCAAACCCCCTCTTTATGTATGATTCCAGTATGTATATATATATTGAGAAGCCATGTCTAAGAAAGCCACGTCTAACAAAACCTGTGCCAATTACTTAACAAATTGAAGTGGGTTTTTGCTTTCTAGGAAACCAAACAGAGGGCGATTTTTGTTTTTTTTAATAAACAAAATGAAAAATTGAAAGAAGAAAATAAATATACCTTCCTCTGCCTCTTAGGGCATGTTTATTTTTTGTATTAGTTTTTGACTTTTTATCTAATGTTTCAAATTTAACCAATATAGATAAGAGTTAAATTAACTTCTTCTTTTTTTTTTCTGTTCTCCTTGAATGACACTTAGGGCATGTTTGATTGGTAGTGTTAGTGTTACTATTTTATTGACCTGTTAATCAAACAAGGCCTTAGTTTGAGTTTTATTTATTGCATAAAACACATGTTTATTAGTTTGTATAGCATTTTGATAACATTCGAATTTATTAGTTTGTAACATTCGATAGCATTTGAATTTTATTAGTTTGTAAAATTAATCTATTTGGACTTAAATTAATCCATTATTAGTTTGAATTTTATTAATTTTATTAGGAGTTAAATTAATTTTACATATGTGGTAAGTATGGAAATCTAAACCGCATTTCGTATTTTTAGGGCGTTTTTTTTTTAATAAACAAAATGAAAAATTGGAAGAAGAAAATAAACATACATTCCTCTGCCTTTTAGGGCATGTGTTTTGTGTTGAATGTGTTTATTTTTTGTATTAGTTTTTGACTTTTTATCTAATGTTTCAAATTTAACCAATATAGATAAGAGTAAAATTAATCTTCTTTTTTTTTTTTTCTGTTCTCCTTGAATGACACTTAGGGCATGTTTGATTGGTAGTATTAGTGTTACTATTTTATTGACCTGTTAATCAAACAAGGCCTTAGTTTGAGTTTTATTTATTGCATAAAACACAAGTTTATTAGTTTGTATAGCATTTTGATAACATTCGAATTTATTAGTTTGTAACATTCGATAGCATTTGAATTTTATTAGTTTGTAAAATTAATCTATTTGGACTTAAATTAATCCATTATTAGTTTGAATTTTATTAATTTTATTAGGAGTTAAATTAATTTTACAGATGTGGTAAGTATGGAAATCTAAACCGCATTTCGTATTTTTAGGGCTTTTTTTTTTTTAATAAACAAAATGAAAAATTGGAAGAAGAAAATAAACATACCTTCCTCTACCTCTTAGGGCATGTTTTTTGTGTTGAATGTGTTTATTTTTTGTATTAGTTTTTGACTTTTTATCTAATGTTTCAAATTTAACCAATATAGATAGGAGTTAAATTAATCTTTGTCTTTTTTTTCTGTTCTCCTTGAAGGACACTTAGGGCATGTTTGATTGGTAGTGTTAGTGTTACTATTTTATTGACCTGTTAATCAAACAAGACCTTAGTTTGAGTTTTATTTATTGCATAAAACACATGTTTATTAGTTTGTATAGCATTTTGATAACATTCGAATTTATTAGTTTGTAACATTCGATAGCATTTGAATTTTATTAGTTTGTAAAATTAATCTACTTGGACTTAAATTAATCCATTATTAGTTTGAATTTTATTAATTTTATTAGGAGTTAAATTAATTTTACAAATGTGGTAAGTATGGAAATCTAAACCGCATTTCGTATTTTTAGGGCGTTTTTTTTTTTAATAAACAAAATGAAAAATTGGAAGAAGAAAATAAACATACCTTCCTCTGCCTTTTAGGGCATGTGTTTTGTGTTGAATGTGTTTATTTTTTGTATTAGTTTTTGACTTTTTATCTAATGTTTCAAATTTAACCAATATAGATAGGAGTTAAATTAATCTCTTTTTTTTTTTTCTGTTCTCCTTGAATGACACTTAGGGCATGTTTGATTGGTAGTATTAGTGTTACTATTTTGTTGACCTACTAATCAAATAAGGCCTTAGTTTGAGTTTTATTTATTGCATAAAATACATGTTTATTAGTTTGTATAGCATTTTGATAACATTCGAATTTATTAGTTTGTAACATTCGATAACATTTGAATTTTATTAGTTTGTAAAATTAATCTATTTGGACTTAAATTAATCCATTATTAGTTTGAATTTTATTAATTTTATTAGGAGTTAAATTAATTTTACAGATGTGGTAAGTATGGAAATCTAAACCACATTTTGTATTTTTAAGGCATTTTTTTTTTAATAAACAAAATGAAAAATTGGAAGAAGAAAATAAACATACCTTCCTCTGCCTCTTAGGACATGTTTTTTGTGTTGAATGTGTTTATTTTTTGTATTAGTTTTTGACTTCTTATCTAATGTTTCAAATTTAACCAATATAGATAGGAGTTAAATTAATCTTTGTTTTTGTTTTTGTTTTGTTTTTTTTTTCTTTTCTCCTTGAATGACATTTAGGGTATGTTTGATTGGTAGTATTAGTGGTACTATTTTATTAACCTGTTAATCAAACAAGGCCTTTGTTTGAGTTTTATTTATTGCATAAAACACATGTTTATTAGTTTGTATAGCATTTTGATAACATTCGAATTTATTAGTTTGTAACATTCGATAACATTTGAATTTTATTAGTTTGTAAAATTAATCTATTTGGACTTAAATTAATCTATTATTAGTTTGAATTTTATTAATTTTACTAGGAGTTAAATTTTATTAATTTTATTAGTTTGTGGTAAGTATGGAAATCTAAACCACATTTTGTATTTTTCTATTTCAATGAAAAGGCCCTTATAGAATTCATGAGTTAATTTTTTAAATTCATACTGTGGTATCGTACTGTTTGATTTCTTAAATTCATACTTTGATTTGAATTTGTGGTATTATATACTGTTCAAACTTTAATAAATCCGAAATTTTTTTGTCAAATAGTTTTTGGGGATTAATTAATAAATCAGACAGTTTTTTGCCAATAAAGGGTTGTTTTTGGCCGATAATGGCCTCCATATGTGTTTGTGTTTCTAAGGATTTAGAAAATATTCTATCCTATTTGGTAATAAACCTAGAGAATCTTTTATTTTATTTTATTTATCAGCTCAGGAAATCGTACAGTATCACTACATTTTTATTTTTTATTTTTAAAACAGTTTGGTTTGTATACACTGTATTGGTTTCATGTCTTAGATGTGTTCCAGTTTTTACCTTTTCTGTAAGATGTGTTCCAGGTCTTAGATAGCATCAGTTGGATCTCAAGTTCTAAAATTAATTAGCTTCGTTATAGGAATTCACCCAATTTTGATTTGAGTCTGATTGTGTTTGGAAGTGCCATTAAAACTTATGGTAAATAAAACATATCTTTTGGGATTGGCTTTATTTATTGTTGTTCATGGTTAAGACGTTTTCCTATGTTTGGAGATTTATATGGTTTCAATGCCTAAAGCAGTGTATCATAACTTTTCTTAAATTGAGGAAGCACAAAATAAATTAAGGTTAGGGAAGAAAAAAAAAATTAAGTAAACCAATTTATTTTTTATCTTTTCCGCTTCTTTTTTGTATTTTCTGACAAAAATGAAACAATCTTGGAAAGTCAATTCTTATATCTTTTAAGGTTATTTTCTAATGTACGGTGAAATATTCCTTTATCATAACTATCTTTTGTGAAAAAAAAGTTAACTTAGGTATATCTTGGAGACATTTTAGTGGTTGACCACCTGGTGGATGAATTATTTTTTATGAAATAATTTGTTGGCTTTTTGACTTTAGCGGTTGACTTTAGTGGTTCACTTTGTTTTCTTTTGCAGAAGTATATATTTTCACCCTTTGCTAATACATATATGTCTACTCATTTGCACCTTTTGCTAAGAAAAATGGTAACATTCATTAATATTTTCTTTTGTTGTTGTTTGGAGTCAAATTGTGTTTCTAATAGATTGATTTATTTTTATTTATTTAATGTTTGGAATGAAATTATTATTTTAAAACTATGTAGATGTGCAAAGCTTTTGTTATTTGTTAATTTTAATAAATAGATTCTTGGAAGCAAAGTACTAAGTGATTGATGTGTTTTATTGATAGTTTCCGTTGGAAACACAACCCATTTTGATAAATTGTTTAAATTGTTTAACTCATTTTGGTGGCGGAAAATGATTTGTAGGGTATTAGTTTCTATGTGATTTTATCTATGTGATTTTTGATAAATTGTTTATCTATGTGATTTTTTATTAATTTCTTGAATGAGCTCAATACAATTCAGTAGAGCTTAAGCTATCAATATGTTTAATTCCTAACAATAATGTAGGAGCCATTGAAAAAACTTTCAATAGGCTTTGGCCTCGTTTGGGAAGTGGCTATTTTAGTAGGCTATTTTAGTTTTTGGCTATTTTAGTAGGCTAAATTTTTTGTGTTTGGGAAGATGATTGGATTTTTTTGTAGTTGGATGTGATGTTTGTAAGAGAAAAAGTGAAATAATTATGGGTTTGATGTGATATTTTGTCTTATTAGCTATTTTAGCCTATTTTGTCTTTTTGTGATTTTTAGCCTAAACTAGGCTATTTTTTTTCTTCCCAAACACCCCCTTTGATAGTCAAATATGCCGATTTTTTTGACTTTTTTTGGTCCTTACTTTGTTGGTTTTTGGATTTTCTGGGTGCTTGATTATTAAAAAAAATAGAGGATAATTTCATGGCTTCTGAAATTGTGAGATTGGAGTGGTTGAGTTTGACTTTATTAAATTACAGAGGATAATTTCATAGCTTCTGAAATTGTGAGATTGAGTTTGTCCACTTCAGGTGCAACAATATATATTTGTTGACTTTACTGCTACACATGTTTCTACTCATTTGCACCATTTGCCAAGTTGGGATGATGTGGCATGTTGGACAATTTTAATATTTATTAATTTGTAAGATTCATTAGTAGGAATGGCAACGGGGCGGGGCGGGGCCGGGGATCACCCTCCCCGTCCCCGATCCCCGATGGCAGAACTTCCCCCCGTCCCCGTCCCCGTCCCCGACGGGGAACCAACTACCACCCCCACCCCCGCCCTCTAACGGGGATTGGGTTTCCCCGACCCCGAAAATCCCCGACCAAAAAAACAACATCAACAGAATATTTGGGCTCAAATACAACATCAATAACATAAAAAAAAAAAAAATCAACATCTCAACATCAACAGATTATTAACAACAGAGAACAAATCAACCACACACAAAAAAAAAAAATTGATAGAATAAGACAGATCTGAGAGAGAGATGGCCACGGTAGAGGCAAATCTGCAGATCGAGCAAATCTGCAGCGGTGAAGAGCTACTGAGGGACGATGGCCACGGCCGAGGCAACGGCGTCGGCAGATCGAGTCGACGAAGGATGTAGGGGCGTCGGAAGAGGCAACGGTGTCGGCAGAGGGAAGAAAGAGAGAGAGAGAGAGAAGGACGATCGGAAGAGTGAGTGAGGTGAGGGTGAGACAGAAGAAAAAGTGAGAGAAGAGAAGAGAGAGAGAGTCTGTAAGAGAGAGATGTTGATCTGTAAACATTGTAGATAGGAGCTAAACAATGAACATATATATAATATAATATTATAGATAGGACCTATAAGTTCACAGATATATAATATATAATATTATTGTTTATAGTGTAATCAAACCAAACCAAACATACATATATATATATATATATAAACTGTAATATGTAAATCGGGGGATAACCGGGGTGGGGGGCGGGGCCGGGGCCGGGGATGAAATATATATCACCGTCCCCGGCCCGAATATCACCGGGGATTTGTTTTTAAATACCATCCCCGGCCCGTCGGGGGTATTTTTCAGGGAAAAACCACTCTTATCGGGGACGGGGGGTCGGGTCCCCGTCGGGCCGGGTTGAAATTGCCATCCCTATTCATTAGTAAGATTCATTACTATTTTCATTTGATGTTGTTTGGATTCAGATTGTGTTACCAATACCTGAAAATGTTTGGAGTTAAATTATTATTTTCAAACTGTGGATTTATTGCAAATCTTTTGTTATTTGTTAATTTCAATAAATACATTCTTGGAAACACAACTCCTTTTGGTGGCGGAAAATGATTGTTGGGTTATTAGTTTGTCATATGTGTGATTTTTTTTTTCCAGTGTGATTTTTTATTAATTCCTTGAATGAGATATTTTATCATATGAATTAACTGTGGATTTCAAAATGATTGATGATTTTTTATTAGTTTGTCATATGAACTAACTTTATAAATTTTGCAGTTCCATTTAAACCTCTTTTAGTTCAATTAAATTCAACAAAGCTTAAGCCATCGATAGGTTTGATTCCATTTAAGTATCGATTGATTGCTTCATTTGGTTTCACTTGGTGAATTAAAAAAACTTTTGTATTTACATAAGTTATGTATTCCAAAACCTTTACAGGTTAACTTTTGTATTATGTATTACTGGATTAATATGTATTTACTGAAGTCAACTTTTGTATTACAGGTTTTGGCAATATTAAGCTGGAACGACCTCTGACATTATGGATAATGTAAGTTGTCTTTTTTAAAAAAGCTGGTACATAGATTTTAAAAAAACTTTTGTATTATAGGTTCTGATTATAAACTGTAATATTCGTTCCCTTTACTCATCGTCTTATAGGTTCTGATTAAAAAACTTTCCTCATTTTTTATAAACTTTTGTATTATAAACTGATTTTTTTATAAACTTTTGTATTATATGTTCTGATTATAAACTGATTAAAAAACTTTCCTAATTTTTTACAGCTAGATGGAGACTTACAACGAACTGTAATATTCGTTCCCTTTACTTATCGTCTTATAAAATTTCATTTTGTGTACATATCAGCTACTTATTTGTTTTTATATGTATAGGTTCAGTTTCTTCAACAAAGAAATGTCGATGTAGTGATTCGTGATGAGCATGATTTCAATGTCGTTCGTATTTCTAATGTCAGCCTAAAAATCACTTTCTTATCATTTTTTATTTATTTATTTTTATTTCTTATACTTTGGTTATTTTTTAAAGGCAATGGAAAAAGAAAATGCAAAGGCAATGTTGAAAGGAAAAGAAAATGGGTCTTATGCTTCCAAGGGCAAGGAAAAGGAAAATGCATGTCCAGCGGTATAGTTCTTAATGGTTTTTGTAAAGTCTTTTTTTTTTTTTTTTAAATTGTTAGTTTTCCTATGTTTGTATTTTAAGCCATAATTGTAGAGTGTTTTTGAAAATGCATGTATAATTATTTATTTTAAACCATAATTGTATTTTTATGGTTTAAACTGTGCACTTTTTTAAGTGTCTCCTGTATATATGTGTAAATCTGCACCACTTTTCAATGTAAGTGGGCGAAAATTTTGAGATAAGAGATAAAGAGAGGAGAGAGAAAATGGGCAAATTTTTTTTTTTTTTTTTTTTCCAGCTATGTGAATGGGGATACTTTATGAAGTTCATAAGTTGGCTGAACATTTGTTTGTTTGTATAACAAAACCATACAATTTATTATATAGATTATAAATGACAATTTTGAGTTATGTCATTTTTTTTTTTAGTTATGACCAATTTTCATCTTTAGTAATGACCTTCTTTACAAAAAATTTCTTTGTTTGATTTTGATGTTTTTTTATTTTTATGTATAGTTATAACTCAAAAAGTATGAAATTATGCTATTTTTTATTTTTATTTTTAGTCCCCTTGTGAGAGGTATCATTTTGACAACTTATTTTACATCTATAAATATAGAGAAGTGCTATTCAAATTTTAAAAAAATAATAATAATAAATTTATTGGGTAAATTATGCAAAGGGTCCCTATACTTTACACGATGTGTCAATTTATTTGTTTCAATTTGCTCGATTTTGCCCTTAATTTAACAGATTGTGTCATTTTAGTTCAATAAATAACGGTTGTCAAGTTTGGTAGACGGAAAGTCTACACAATATGTAAGTTTGGTCCATGTAGTCTACACAATGTGTCAATTTAGTCCCTGTTATTTTAATTTGCTCGGTTTTGATAGGAACTAAATTAGCACATTGTGTAAACTACAAGAACCAAATTGACACATAGTTTGACTTTCTGTCCACTAAACTTAATAAAGATTATGTATTGGACTAAAATGACACAATCCGTTAAATTAAGGGTCACTGATTGCAAGGGCAAGCGAAAGGAAAATGCATGTTTAGCGGTATGGTTGTTATGGATTTTGTACAGTTTTTTTTAGTTTTTATTTTTATATCTTCATATATTGTATTTTATTTAGCCATAATTGTATTTTATTTTTGAAACTATACACATTTTTTGGTGTCTCCTGTATATTCTTAGGAAGAAAGAAATATATAGAGGATACTTTATGAAGGAATATATAGTGAGAAAGGAATATATAGTGTCTCCTGTAAGTGCATGAGCCCTACAAGAAAATGGAGATACTTTATGAAGCTATTCTGCTGATCGAACATTTGTTCATTACTGTTACAAAACCACACAATTTATTATTATTATTATTATTATTATTATTATTATTATTATTATTATTATTATTATTATTATTATAAAACTATGGGTAGTCATGGGCAAGAGTATAATACATTTTCTCTAAATTCTTGGTATTTTCTTTGGACAGTGGAAAATGGTACTTGATAATATTTGCATTTTAAGCATTCAACGATTTAATATTCATATTTTAGGGACCCAATGGTTATGTTATATCAAGAGCTGCATTAGCTCAACGTGCACGACGAGAACGTGAAAGAAATGAAAATGCATGCTCTGCATATCAATCGAGACGCTGCTTGCCACAAGAACGAGAGAGATTAGGAGCATACGTTAAAGACTTTCCTTCATTAACACTGAGTCGTCGCAGTCATGCTTGCCTAGAACAGGGTACAAAGACACTTGCGGATACTTTGTTGGCACAAAAACGAACAATGGTTACACATGCATCCACGTGTTCGTTCTCTATGGAAAGTACATCTTTAGCTCGGAATTGGTAAAACATGTTTAATTCTTTAAATAACATTCTTACTTTTTCATGTGTATAAATTTTAATTTATGCACAACAAATATTTGTAGGCCTAATTCTACAGTCACATTTCTTCAAGAGGATCTATGTACAGATGATGAATTAGAAGATATGACTATAAGTACTGCGATTAACACTCAATCACACATGAATTCATGTCGTCATTCTCTCGGCAAGATGGATGTGTTATGTCCTTACTGTTCAGCCTTACATTGGATGGACGAAAAATTAGCACAATCATCTCAAAAGCGTCCCCTATTTGGAACTTGCTGTTCAAAAGGAAAGACTAGGCTACCTCAGCTTATGACACCCCCTCCACCGCTTCAAGCATTATATGATGGGGATGATGATCAAGCAAGATCGTTTCGACGTTATACTCGAGTATACAATGCAGCCAATGCTTTTACAAGTCTTGGTGCTACATTGGATCCAAGAGTACTAACGGGAAGCGGCCCTAAACCATTTATTATCCATGGGGAATTGCGACATCGAACAGGATCACTTCTACCACATTCAGCTTTAGAAGTTCGAAATCGTAGAAATCCTCACTTACAAAGGGATGTTCTCAAAACTATTCAAGATAGTTTGTTGCAAGTTAATGCATTCATAGACAAATTTCGCCAAGCTCATGCAATTTTGAATCAATTAGCCTTCACTAGACAAAATCTACCTGCTCATCTTCACTATAGTTCAGCAACAGACCGACGACGGTATAACCTACCAATTGCTGATGAGATTACAATTGTAATACCAGGTGATGGAACCGAGGTTACTGGGATAAGAGATGTTGTTTTACATCTACAGGGAAATAATGAACTGATACAAATTAATGAATGTCACCCAGCGTATTTGCCATTGCATTATGTTTTATTATTCTCGTATGGTGAGCTCGAATGGGAACCTGAGTTGAAATTGTGGGACGTTAAACATGATCGGCCTTCAACTGATCGACTTACTCAAATGGATTTTTATAGTTATCATTTGTTTGAGCGACCTACAGAGTATTCAACAATTTTGAGAGGTGGAAAACTATTCCAAGAGTTTTTGGTAGATGCTTGGGCTGCAACTGAGCAAAATCGGTTGACGTACTACAAGCTTAATCAAAAAAAAATTCGGGCTGAACTTTACCAAGATTTAAGTGATATCGATCCAGATGACTTGCGACCTAATCAAATTGGTCAAAGGTTTATTTTGCCATCTTCATTTACTGGTAGTCCTAGACATATGTTTGAAATCTTTCAAAATTCAATGGCTATCACGCGCTACAACCAGCACCCAGATTTTTTTCTCACCATGACTGCAAATCCCAATTGGCCAGAAATTACTTCAGCATTATTACCACACCAAAAAGCTATTGATCGTCCGGATTTGATTGCCCGATTTTTGAGCTAAAAAGAAAGTGTTTGATGAAGGAGATAGAGACAAACAAAGTGTTCGGTAATAAAGTTGCGCATGTTTTTACAATTGAATTCCAAAAACGAGACCTACCACATATGCATGCGCTTCTCTTTCTTAAAGGTCCAGATAAAATTCGAACATGTGCTCAAGTAGACAAATTAGTTTGTGCAAAATTTCTAGATCCAAAAGATGATCCTACACTTTTTGAAACTGTCAAGTGTTGCATGGTACATGGATCATGTGGTGCTCGAAATCCCCAAGCACCATGTATGGAAAATGGTAGATGTACTAAGAAATACCCTCGAGCCTTTGCAGAATCAACAACTATGGACCAAGATGGATATCCAATCTATCGTCGTCGCAATAGTGGTCAAGTATATACTGTGAGAGGACAGGAAGTTGATAACAGGGATGTGGTACCATACAATGCATATCTTTCTAAACGGTTCAACTGTCATATAAATGTAGAAGTTTGTGCTGGAGTGAGATGTGTTAAGTATATACATAAGTATATTTACAAGGGTTATGATCGCACAACAATGGTTTTGGGATTGATTAATGAGATTCAACAATATCTTGATGTGAGGTATATTGGACCACCAGAAGCTGCTTGGCGAATATTCGGTCACCATTTGCATGCAGAGATGCCAACAGTTGTTCGCTTGGCACTTCATCTACCTGGAATGCATCGTGTTCTTTTCAATCCTAATGACTCATTGGAAATGATTCTTTCTAGAGCTGCACAACAAAAATCGACTCTTACTGGCTTTTTTGATTATTGTGCTTCCAATGAAAATGAATGCCAATTCACTTACCAAGAATTTCCGCAACATTTTGTTTGGCTCAAGTCAGAACATAGATGGAAACCCAGAGAACATGGATATGCAATTGGTAGAATGTACTTTGCTAGCCCTAACTGTGGTGAAAGATTTTATCTGCGTTTGTTGTTAACTGTTGTCAAAGGGCCAATATCGTTTCAATGTTTACGTACAGTTAACAATGTTTTGCATGAGACGTTTAAATCAGCATGTGTTGCCAGAGGACTCTTAGAAGATGATGAAGAATGGATACAGTGCTTGAAAGAGGCTGCAGTTATGAAAACCGGATATCAATTGAGGAGATTGTTTTGTATTATTCTGACCCAATGTTTTCCACTACAACCACATGCGTTATGGAATCAATTTTCAATGCATATCTGTGATGATCTTGCACATAAGCTTCGTACATTGTTTGCCATTTCTAACCCAACTGAGGCTCAAATTGAAGATTATGGTTTGTATCTTTTGAATCAAATGCTTCAAGAATCAGGAAAGAGTTTAATTGACTTCCCGCCCATGCCACAACCTACAGCAAATTGGAGTGCAACAGTTGGTAACCGATTGATATTCGAACATCAACAACTACATAATGAGGCACAACAGACAGATGTGCAAATTACTATTGATCGCCTCAATAATGGACAACAAACTGCTTATAACGCAATCACCTCTTCAACCTTTGAAAGTAAAGGGACTATTTTCTTTTTGAATGGCGGTGCTGGAACGGGGAAAACATTTTTGTACAATACGATTGCATTAAAATGTCGCAACCTTGTCCATATTGTTGTTGCCGTGGCTTCATCTAGAATTGCATCATTGCTATTAGTAGGAGGTCGCACTGCACATTCAACATTTTCCATTCCATTGGATGTCTTGGAAAATTCAGTTTGTGGGTTTAGCAAGCAATCATTACAGGCTGAATTGTTTAGAAAAACAAAATTCATAATTTGGGATGAAGTTCCTATGCAACATAGACATTGTGTTGAGGCGATTGATCGCACACTTCGAGATATTTGTGATTGTGAAAAGCCATTTGGGGGTATCACTGTTGTTCTTGGTGGAGACTTTCGACAAATCTTACCAGTTATAACCAAAGGAGTTCGTGAGCAAATTGTGAATGCATCATTGAGACACTCTGTTTTGTGGAAGGATCTACATGTTTTATCTTTAGATTTGAATATGCCCTTGAATCATGCAAACCTTGGAAATGCTATTTTTGCAAAATTCTTGACGAAGGTAATACTCATTCGAACTTTGATTATACCATTTAAGGATATTTTGATTACACAATTTTTTAAATTTTATTTTATTTTATTTATTAGGTTGGAACCAATCCGCAAGAAATCATTAAAATTCCATCAACAATACACAGATGCCAGGATATAAAGGAATTACTCTCAGTAGTTTATCCACAATTGGATGTGGCAGATACATCAACCCCATCATTCTTAACGGAACGTACAATTCTTTCTGCACGAAATGATGATGTCAGTGCTATCAATATTGCTGCGTTGAATATTTTTCCAGGGAATACATATACGTATCTTGCTGCAGATAAGATGGCTGAAGATGATGAAATTGATCCTTCCATTACAAACAGATATCCTAATGAGTTTTTAAATTCATTGGATCCTCCTGGGCTACCAGCTTTTAAGGTAGAGTTGAAAGTGGGTTGTCCTATAATGTTATTAAGAAACATTGCACTGAAAGATGGACTGTGTAATGGCACAAGATTGATGGTATCAAGGTGCGACACTCGCATAATTGAAGCTCGAATCTTAACTGGAGAGAAGTTTGGCAATTTGGCATTTATACCAAGGATATCATTGACTCCGTCTTCTGCAGAAATGCCTTTCCGAATGACAAGACGTCAATTTCCAGTTCGATTGGCATACGCTTTGACCATTAACAAATCTCAAGGACAATCTGTGAAATTTGTTGGGGTTGATTTGCGTACACCTATTTTTAGTCATGGGCAACTATACGTGGCATTATCCAGATGCACATTTTTCGATCGTATAAGTATCCTCCTCCCTAATGATGAGCCAGATTCCACTACAAATATTGTTTACCCTGAAGTTTTGTTATGAAGACCTTTCAGAATTGTGGGAAAGAACAAATTTGAAGACATTATTAAACACATATTTTTGTAAAGTATATACATTTTGTAAAGCAGACGATAGCTATGACCCACTTTTTGTAAAGCTTTCCACCTATGTGGACTTTGTTGTATTTCAAATATTTTTGTGAAGCCTTTTATACCCCTATATTTTTGCATTTCCATAATAGCTAAGTTTGATTTAAGAGTGCTGACTTGATCTTTTACAATTGAGTTATTATTTTGGACATGTAAGTTGATTTATTACTTTGGACATGTAAGTTGTCACTACTTTGGACATGTCAGTTGTCACTACTTTGTATACACTTTTTTATTTTTTTTCCTTTTTGTATAAAATTATGTTCTCTTTTATTGTCATAGGATGATGGAGATTTGCACCAAACTGTTATATGGGCTCTCTTTACTCATCTTCTTTTTTCATTGAGAAAATTACAAATCAATGAGTTTTTAAATATTTTGTGAAGTTATCACTTATTTATAATTTTTCTTATTTAATTTACTCTTCTTACTATACATTTTCTTTCAAGTATTGATACTAGCAATACTTGATGGCTATTAGATGACTTTAAAATCTTTTTAATTTGACTATTTTGTAAAGCAACAATTTGTATTCTATAGTTGATGTAATTGATGATTTTCACATTAATTTGACAAACCATATGAGTTGCAGGAATTATTTTTTTTTACCATTTATTGTTGGGATGCTATGGCATAGAGTTGATTTCTTCTTCATGATATGATGCATTTAGTTTTTCAATGCTTTCCGTATCTTGATTGGAAAATTATTTCAAAATATTTGATTTCCGTATCTTAATGTGAAAACAATTTCTAAAGACTACTATTTACGAGGTTATGGTATTTATGTTCTGTGTATTATATAGATTTCAATCAGATATTTGTGACTTGGGGTACTATGACACTCACCAATGTATTAGGTGTTAGCCACAAACTAATGGTAGGAGTGCTGACTTGAACTTTTATCAGGTGCTACAGATTCTACAAATTTTAATATGATACGTACAAATTACAACTGCATTTTATTTTCAATATTATTTACACCGTACCTTTAGGTACGGGCATACACTAGTACATCATAAGGTAAGTTAATACTAATAAAATTGTGTTGTTATAAAACGACACCAAGCATTTCTATTGCCAGGGAAAAATCTGCTGCTTATAGAGCATTCAGTGAGGCGATACAAAAAGCACGTACAACACAGTAAAGAAAGAAGTTAGTCTGGAAACAGCCATTCCAGCACTGGCAATATATAGCTTTTCGAATTTCAAATTTCAAAATTTTAAAATTATTTCTAATCTAGCTGGATCCAACTCCTCTCGTAAATTTTGAATTTGTTTTTTAAAAACGGTATACCCTAAAATATCGCCGTCCCAATCGGCACCCCTATAAACCCCACCTCTCTTCACCCGCTTCTCCTCCATCCCTGATCTTCTCTCTCTCTTGCCCAGGCGTCTTTGTATACGTCTCGGCATTTTCTCTCCATCCTCTCTCTCTCTCGCGCTCTACATTACCAGTAAATAGTTTCAACAACCCACCACACCCATCGAAAATGAGAGAGTGCATTTCGATCCACATCGGCCAAGCCGGTATCCAGGTCGGAAACGCCTGCTGGGAGCTTTACTGTCTCGAACATGGTATCCAGGTAATTCTCTCTCCGATCTCTCTTCCACAAGCCCTAATTTTTGTTTTTCTTTCAAATTTGATCATGTTATTGTTAGATCTGTGAGATCTGTGTGATTTACATTCTGGGTTTTGGTTGATTTGGCAGCCTGATGGCCAAATGCCCAGCGACAAGACCGTCGGTGGTGGTGACGATGCCTTCAACACCTTCTTCAGTGAAACCGGCGCCGGAAAGCACGTCCCTCGCGCTGTGTTCGTAGATCTGGAACCCACTGTCATCGACGAGGTCAGAACCGGAACCTACCGCCAATTGTTCCACCCTGAGCAACTCATCAGCGGCAAGGAAGACGCCGCCAACAACTTTGCCAGAGGCCATTATACCAGTAAGCAAAAACAAAACAAAACAAAACAAAACCCAGATCTTCATTTCATTGTTTCTTCAATTGTTTTTAATGGGTTTTGTGTTGATTTTTGTCTACAGTTGGGAAAGAGATTGTGGATCTGTGCCTGGATCGTATCAGGAAGCTTGCTGATAACTGCACTGGGCTTCAAGGGTTCTTGGTGTTCCATGCTGTTGGTGGTGGGACTGGATCTGGCCTTGGATCTCTGCTTCTTGAAAGGCTTTCTGTTGATTACGGAAAGAAATCGAAGCTTGGATTCACTGTTTACCCATCTCCCCAGATCTCAACCTCTGTTGTTGAACCCTATAACAGTGTCTTGTCCACTCACTCTTTGCTTGAGCACACTGATGTTGCTGTACTCCTCGACAATGAGGCCATCTATGACATTTGCCGCAGATCTCTCGATATTGAGCGACCCACCTACACCAATCTCAACAGGCTCGTCTCTCAGGTATTAGAATCGTTAACTTTTTAATTATAGGTTGTTTATATCGAATAGATCGAATGGATCTCTGATTTTGTGTTTGTGTGCAGGTGATTTCATCGCTGACTGCTTCTCTTCGTTTCGATGGAGCTCTGAATGTGGATGTGAACGAGTTCCAGACCAATTTGGTCCCATACCCAAGAATTCATTTCATGCTTTCTTCATATGCCCCTGTTATCTCTGCAGAAAAGGCCTACCACGAGCAACTCTCGGTTGCAGAGATCACCAACAGTGCATTCGAACCGTCTTCTATGATGGTGAAATGCGATCCTCGCCATGGGAAGTACATGGCTTGCTGTTTGATGTACAGAGGTGATGTGGTGCCCAAGGATGTCAACGCTGCCGTGGCCACAATCAAGACCAAGAGGACCATCCAGTTTGTGGACTGGTGCCCAACCGGGTTCAAATGTGGTATCAACTACCAGCCACCCACTGTGGTTCCTGGTGGTGATCTTGCTAAGGTTCAGAGAGCAGTTTGCATGATCTCCAACTCCACAAGTGTTGCTGAGGTGTTCTCGAGGATTGATCATAAGTTTGATCTGATGTATGCGAAGAGGGCTTTTGTGCACTGGTATGTGGGTGAGGGTATGGAGGAAGGAGAGTTCTCTGAGGCTAGGGAGGATTTGGCTGCTCTGGAGAAGGATTATGAGGAAGTTGGGGCTGAGTCTGCTGAAGGAGAAGATGAAGAGGAAGGAGAGTACTAGGCTTATTGCTTGTTTGAATTGAAACCAATGGACTCAATTGGTTTACAATTTGGATTGCAATTTGCCTTTTTAGATTTGTGTTTTTGGTGGTTTGTGTCTGTGTTCTGTTTTTTGAATAATCTGTGTTTGTTTGGTGTTCTGAACTAATGATGATGGTTATGATATTTCTATGGTTGTTTGTTGAATGAAAATTTCTGTGGAAGTTCTGTTGAAATAGTATATTGCTGCTTTTCTTGTTGAATTTAAAGTTGCTGTTTAATCGCTATAAAATTGCAAGATACAAACATTTTGAATGAAGCATAGCGTTGGTGCAATTTTGCAGAGATCCAATGGTTTGGGGAAACAACACTATACTTTTGCAGCTTGTGTTTATATTAGAATTTTAACTCTGTTGCACCCACATTATCAAATTTATATAAACAATCATTTGTACTAACAAGTCATATGTTCTGATTGGGAGCAATAATATGGGATGATGCTGCTCTAATAACAGGCAGCTCCTAATTTGGTAGCGGGATCAAAATCCATGAATTTTAGGGGTGGTTTGGCGTAACATATTTTAGTCTATCTGTTTATTTTTTTTTTTTTGTTCATATCAATTAATATCTTCTCTTTATTTTTTTATATATTTTTTTATAAAAAGTCAAAAAGTACATTTGTTTAGGAAGAGAGTCTAGATTTTCGGCCACACAAGCCTGTTGCACCCGCACCTTTAAAACGACATCGTTTTGGAAGAAATTTCAATTTAAAAAAAGAAAAAAAAAAAGAAGCTAAACAGAAACCAGAGGAGAGGGGAAGAAGAGGGGGGAAGTCTTTTGAGTTGCAGAGTCTTGAGGATTTGTCTCAAGGTCTCGAGATTTGGTGTTGCAGCAGCAGCGGCGACCAAGGTTAATGAACGACGGCATCGCCCCACAATCATATCTTACTACTCTTCTCACTTCACCCTAACCCTAGATACACAAATCTCCATGGACGAACTAAGGGAAGAACGGGGTAGAAATGGCGCCGGCAAAAGGCATAGATCCCGTTGCAACGTCTTTGAAGAGATGGTTTTCGATCTTCTCTCTTTGAATCACATTGCATTCGAAGATCTCTCTAAAGGCCCGAATTTATTATTTTCACGAAAATTTCTTCTTTGAAACTGCTTTTGTATGTTGGTCTAAGAAAGAAATTTAGTTTATTGGATTTAGGATTTCGAAAATTTTAGAGTGTTGGACTGAAAATTTTGATGTTTTTGTGTTCTCAGAGTAGAACAAAGCAACTATTTTTTGGGTTTTGAAAATGTTGTCAAGGGCGGGCCATGCAATATATGTATATATATACATATTGCATAACAGAAATGCATGTTGGCTGCGGTTTTTTTTTGAGTTGATTTATGTCGCTTAGTTGAATGATGATTATTTTAAATTTTGGCTGTGATTTTGAATCTAATAGATGAAGGGTTATTCCCGGGGCCGCAGCTATTGGATGCCCGCGGACGGTTCTTCCGAGTTGAATCCCTCTAAGTGAGAAGAGGACTGCCTCTATTTCGTTGAGAAGAAGTAGAGATTTCTATAATCGGAACTTCTCAAAATTTGGTTTCAACATTTCACAAATTTCATCATTTTTACAAATTACTTTGATTTTTTTGGGTTGTTGAATCGAACATTTCAACTGGAATCAACCCAAAACCATCATGGCCAATAAAGAACTGCAAATGCTGTGGATGAATTTCAATGGATGGAACTTGTTTGGTACCAGAACAGAAATCTTCCATGATCAAATTCAAGTAATCCTCTTTAATGGGTTGTTGCTCTACCTCCAAAACCAGACCTTCATCTTTATTACATTCCAACTCAAAGGACTTCCCCCCTCTTCTTCTCCCTTCCTCTCTCTCTTCTTCCCCTCCCCTCTGGTTTCTGTTCAGCTTTTTTTTTTTTTTTTAAATTGAAATTTCCCCCAAGATGTCGTCGTTTTGGGGGTGCAGCAGGGAGGGCGGCAGGCTTGTGCGGCCGAGGATCCGGACTCTTATTTAAGACATCCCAAACCACCCCTTAACCTGCCAGCCAGTCCTATTGCACTCGCTAGTTTTACAGTCTTGCTAAAATTCATGAATTTTGATTTCGAAGCTTGACATTTCTTTACTTGATTCAGATATACATATACACTGCTGAGTAGTGATTCTTCCACAATGTTAATTTGACTGCTTCTTTGTTTAGGGATCATTCTCCGTTCAGTGAACACTATCACTTGAATATTTGGTGAAATTGTTTATAGTTTAATGGGAGACTCCAATTTCAACCTACCATAATTGAATAAATTCTATTTTGTGGGGGTAATTCTTAATTCTGAAAGGAAAATGATTTGGAAATAATTTTCATACCGCGTTCGTTTGGCATGTCTCTTAGGGCTAAAATAACTATATAAAATAAAATAAGTTATTTTAGTTAAATAGAATAAAATGTTAAAATTTTTTATTTTCACACTTAATTATTTCCGTACACACTTAATGAAATATTATTTTAATAAAAATTATACTTTAAATTAAAATGACCATAATAAATATTTACTAGTATTCATAATATTATATGAAAATATTTTTTATACACATCTTTTAAAAATAAAATATATCTCAATGTCTACCTTTTGTTTCAATCTATGATGAAGGCGTGTTACCTCAAATCTATGCCGATCGTTCTCACCGCTTAAGTTTGCTTTTGTCTTTTGAAATTTAAGGTTTTGAGTTTTACTGCACTTTGGGCGTAATTAACATGACATTTTATGATTACTATGTTTAACTTTTAATGATGCAATGTAATATTATTGTTTTTTTTTTTGTTTCAACAATATTTCTCATCTTCAACAATATTTTAGAGGGTTTTCAATAGTATTTTTAATAGACATTCAATAGAGTCTTCAATGGAGGACTTCGTCTTCACTTCACTTCACTTCACACTGTGGTTTTGAATGATCTTCACGTGGGTCTACAATGGGTTTACAAATCTGGAAGTATAGTCACTCAACAAGTGTATAGAAAGGAGAGTTGAGTGGTGT
Source organism: Camellia sinensis (assembly GCF_055761805.1). Classification (NCBI taxonomy): domain Eukaryota; kingdom Viridiplantae; phylum Streptophyta; class Magnoliopsida; order Ericales; family Theaceae; genus Camellia; species Camellia sinensis. The sequence continues at coordinate 239,122,606 of NC_138961.1, read as the reverse complement.
GTGTACAATTATTATGAGTGAATGACATAATTGTAACTTTAGTGTATGTGTTGAGAAAATTAATTAATAATCAAATTAATAAGTATGTGTACTGAGAGAAGATGTGTACCGAGATAATTAAGTGTGTGAAAATAGAATTTTCCCAAAATGTTACATCCAACCTATACTCATTCATTTTTTTTTTCTACAAAAGTCAAAAATCAAAAAGTCTATCCAAAAATAAAATCAAAAAATTTATCTAAAACAAAATTTTTTAACTCTAGACTATAATAACCAAAAAGTTATAAAATCAATTCAAATCCCAAACTAGCTCACAAAAAGCTCAACCAAAATGATGAGACCGTTTGTTTGTTTTTTTTTCTTTTTTTAAATGGGTGTTGGAACAATTATATTTGTATATTACCTACCCATGCCTAAAATATTATGGAGATGTTGGCGTAGAGATGTTGACACTGAAACTCATCATCTTTTTCATTTTATTGCTTCAAAGCCAAGGCTTGTAAAGAACATCTGTAGGACTACTTGGTGTTGACGCAAGAATCCGACATAGCCCGGCATCAACATAATGCCATGTACTAATTAATGGAGAAATCTACGATGTATATCTTTTAAAATGGTACCGTTCCAAAAAAAAAATTTTATTTTTAAAATGATATATATTGTAAAAAAATTATAATTTTTTATGATAAATGTTATAATTGTTTATAATGTGTGTTATAATATTTTGTAATAAATTATAAATAATAAATTTATGGTGTACACCTTAAAATTAGGGATGATAATATTATAGTACTTTGTGATTTTTGCTATAATTTTTTAGTGAAAAAAATTTGTGACTTTTGTAGTGAACAAATTATGATATTTTGTGGTTAAATTATGAAATTTTGTGAAAAAATTATGAAAATACCATATGCATTTTTTTAAGGTGCATATTATAAATCTCTCCTAATTCATGCACGATTGTCATGAAATTTTAAATTTAAGAACCCTTAATCTTTTTGATCAATTGTATATTTTTGTGCAAATTAAATATTATTCAATTTTGATGATTGCATAATGCAAAATGTGAAACTCTTAAAATATAACTTGACAGCTTACTTTAAAAATTGTTAACTCCCATAAGTATTAGAACTTTCTTTAGAAGTGACATTTTTACACCTTTAAATTTGACATATTTTAAAACAAACATTTCAACTAAAATATCAAATTTATTATCATTTTAATTTAATCTTTTTTATCCCTCCAAGAAAACTCTCTCAAAGTGAAACCCATTAATAAACAAACCATAAATAATGATTTGAAAGTTCACTAGTCGTGTGTCAAATTTGAAAGTGAGAAAAGCATGCTAAATGACAAATAAAATTATGACATTGTGCTAAAATATTGAACATCTTCAAATTTGATTATCTTAGAGCATTTTTAATGCTGATTTTTTTTTTCTTATTAAATTTGAATAAAAATTTAAGCAAAAACTTCTTATGATATCGAGCATTCTAACAATTTTTTTTTATTTTTCATCAAATCACCGGTCGACTAGGAAGATGCCCAACTAGTTAATCGGTTAGTGTAAATTTACTAAAAGTCTGAAACAAAAAAGAGGTTGTCCAGGAAGACAAGTGGCCGATGGTTTGGTGTATTGTGAAAAGCTTCACACATTCTCAATTTGATAAAAAAATTAAGAAATCCTTAATTTAATATTAACGCTAGAACAGTAAAAGAATAAACGTTAGGGACGCTGTTACTTGTACTAAATTTGACATCATCTTTGGAGATGATGTTAGATTGGTTAATGATCATTGAAGTTTAGGATCATGATTCCATCACCAGAGATATGGCCAATCCTACCATGCCTAGGGATGGCAATGGATAACCTACCCTGTGGGTATTCATGGAGACCCAACCCAAATACATGGGTTTTCCCCTCTTTTTCTTATCCATTGGGTAGGGTAGGTGATATTCTTTAAATATCCACAGGGGATGGGTTGGGGATGGGTACCCACTAATTTCCCCATATGTTTTTTTTTTTTTTTTTTTTTTTTTTTTTTTTTTTTTTTTAAGATTCACAACTAAAACTAAATATACATTCAATCTTTTTTTTTTTTTTTTAATTTTTTCAGGTTCACAACCAATTTTTTTTTTTTTTTTTTTTTTTTTTTTTTTTTTTTTTTAAGATCCACAACCAAAGCTAAATATACGTCCAATCTTTTTTTATTTTATTTTTAAGGTTCACAACCATTTTTTTTTTAATTTTTAAGATTCACAACAAAAGCTAAATATACATTTAATTTTTTTCCTTTTTTTAATTTTTTTTAAGGTTCACAACCATTTTTTTTTTTTAAGATTCACAACCAAAGCTAAATATATATTTAATTTAATTTTTTTTTTTTACCAAAGCTAAATATATATTTAATTTTTTTTTTACCAAAGCTAAATATATATTTAATTTTTTTTTATAAAGGTTCTGACTTTGTTATATAAATTTAAAGGTTCTGACTTTTTTATAAAGGTTCTGACTTTGTTATATACTCCATGTGTGGAAACTTTATTTCCATTTATACTTTTTTTTTTTAAAAAAAAATTTAAATTCTGAAAAGAAAACAACTTCCAATCGTTTGCCATATCGCTGCAATATTTAAGGTAATTAATTGATGGTTATCAATTATACATGGAACTACATGGTTGGAAGAGCTAAAGGTTCTGACTTTGTTATAATTTATATATTTAGTTTTGGTTGTGAATCTTTAAAAAAAAAAATTAAATATATATTTAGTTTTGGTTATAATTTAAATATATATATTTTAAAGAGTAGGTAACTCATCCAATATATAAATTTTTTTTTTACCAAAGCTAAATATATTTTTTTTGTTAAAAAAAATAAAAAATAAAAAATAAAAAATAATAAAAAAAAATTGTTAACATTAAATATATTTAAAAAGAAAGAAAAAAGATTGAAGGTATATTTAGTTTTTGTTGTGAACCTTAAAAACAAAAAAAAAAAAAAAAAAAAAAAAAAAGTGGTTGTTAACATTAAATATAAAAAATAAAAATGGGGATTAAAGTGGGTTGGGAAAAATCCATACCCATTAAAAAATGGGGAGGGTGGTACCCATGGAGAATGGGGAATGGGGAATGGAAAAAATTTATTATAGGGGAATGGGGATGGGGAATTAATATCCACCCCATTGCCCCCCATTGCCATTCCTAACCATGCCATGTGCTTGCCTATGATGTTGAAACGTCTCTAATAATCCAACATGTAGAAGGCAAAAGGGTTAGTCTAGCTGGTCAATTGGTTTGTTCAGTTCAAGTTTATTCTTGTTGCTTCTTTTGGTTTGCTCGAATCATACAATTAAGGGATCTTGTTTAATTTTCAAATTCACATTCCTGAGGACCATAGGTCATGGTTCCCACTTATGGAAAAAGATTCTAATTTTAAGTCATGAATGTTTTGCGATTAATTTTTAGTTTAAAAATAAGTTTCAAAAAACAAGAAGGGTCATCTCTACGAATCTATCATTTTTTTAAAATATAATTTTAATCGCTATTTAAAAAGAACAAAAGAGAGGTCCAATTTGTCATGTTTCATCAGCTAATGAATTTTTGCTTCCTCCTAACTGTACAGCAAAAATTACACATGATGACCTTCTTCTTCTCTGTTTACATGTCTTTTTTTGAGTCCTTACTTCTAAAGAAAGCAAACTGAAACACCAAACCTAACTCCAACCCTTCAGGAAATCTTTTTGGCTCTTTACCACATTCTTTGTCTTCAAAATCTGGTGCAGTCCTCCTGCCAAAAGTGAAAGGAATAAAAAGAAGAAAAAAAAAAAGGAAACAATTAGAATTGACTATTTATTGTATTCAAAATTTGTATAACAATGCATTGATGACCATAACTCTATTTTAATCTATTTCAATTTTGAATTTTTTAAAAAAAAAACTAAACAAAAACATTGAATCAAGTAGCTTTTTTGTTTTTTGTTGATGTTTTTACTTTTTACCTATTTTATCTCTGCAAATCTCTTCATGTTTTACACTAACACGTTGTATATTAAATTCCATCCAAAATTGAAATTTATATATATATATATATATATATATATATTGTTACTCTTTGGTAGTTTTGCAAAATAATAGCAAGTCTCAATTCCAGAACCAGCAACAAATATAAAAGATTCAAAATGGAAGGAAATAATTTTAGGCTTTAAATTCAATGAATCAAGAAAATCAAAATTGTTTGGTAAGCAAGAGATTTCGGCCGTGTTTGATTTGTTTTTCAAAAAAATTCTTTACAAACAAATTTTTAAGAGTAATCAAATCAAACAAATTTTTTTAAAAAAAATCTTAAAATTTTATTTGATTACCTACTTTTCAAAATCTCTCTCTTATATCAAATCAATCATTTTTTTTAAACTCTCTCCTCAAAATAATTTTTTAAAATAATTTTTAAAAAAAGACGAACCAAACAAATTTTCAAACATTTTATCTCAAAAAATACTCTACAAACACAAACCAAACACAACCTTCAATTCCCCCAAAAGAATCAAAGTTTGAATTCAACAAATCAACACAAATCATGTATATCATACAAGCAAACAAACCAAAAAATAGAGGAAAATGAAGAGGACGAACCTCAAATGGTTCAGTGTACGGTCTTGCCGCTGAGAGGCGAAGCAGGCAAGATCGGCCTCGAGAAAAGCACGACATCGACATGCGAAGAAGCCAGCTGGTGATGATGATGATTACCAGAAATCTTATCTTTGGCACTCAAACCCTCACCGATATCCTCACCAATGTGCAAATCTTCCTCTCTGATCCTCAGAATTTGGCTGTGCACATGAAAAACCTTCTTCGGCGTCCATTGCCCAAGCTTCGACACCGACCTCGGCGACTCTATCTCCTCCGACGATCCAATACTCTCTTGATCCGTCTCCACCTCCGCATCAAACACCTTCGACATTCCACATGATCTCCGATCAACCTTCCGATCCGACAATTTCTTCCTCTCTTCGTTAATCATCATCGACAAGAACTCCTTTGATTTCTGTAGATCAGAACCTATTGATTCGTTCACAGGCTTTTTCACAGTCATTTCGATTCGAGTCGAATCGATTCGAATGCTTGAAGATCTTGAAGAAGGAACAAACAAGAACAATTTTGGCGGCAAAAAGGCACAGGTTAGCGGCGCAATGCAGCAATCAGGAATTTGGAATACACAACACGCACGGGGCAAGGTGGTGTATATATAGGGGGGAAGAGTGTGTTACGGTGTGAGTGAGTTGATAGAGATGCAGGCGGAGAGTCTTTCGGTGTGAGTGATGAGGTGTTCAACATTTATTTGACTTTGGTTGTGACCCGGCTTTGAGATTTCGACACGTGTCTTGTGGGTGAGAATCACGTTCACGCTATTTCACCGATACACATTACATGTGGTTGATTTGATCCACGGATATGAAGACCAGTCCAAACCGCTAGCGTTGTGATTGGAACAACTTTCGGATCCTGCATTTTTTTGCCACGTCACTCCTCTCTCTTCCCTCCACCAAGAGATTAGCAATAAGGTGTCTCCGTTGGGGAGGTGGGTTAATTTTTTGATTTTTTAATTATTTTAGTTTGCTTGTCTTGGGAAGAGATTTTTGATTTTTTTGATTTTTTTTTTAGAGAGGAGTGTAATGATTATGGGTTAGATTTGATGTTTTATTTTTTGTGACTAAAATAACCTATTTTATTTTTTGTGACTATTTTAACCCCTAACTTACCAAAACTAACTTCACAAACTATGCCTTAGTATATCACATTTATTTATTTATTATATTATATGTTAATATTACATTAATATGATAAGTATCATCACTTATGTTTGATTTTAATCATATAATATTAAGAGAAAATATCAAATCGATGAAAATTTGAAAAAATAATTACAAATCAATGAAAATTTTTATAAATATTAATAATCAAAATTGTAAATTTTTTCATGAATGCATAATTTTTTTATTGACATACACTACGGAGCAATTACTCCTAATATTAATAATATATATAAAATAATAAACAAAATATGATTCATCTATCTATTTATTCAAATTATAATAAATGTTCAATTTGTAAACTAGGGTCCTTGAGATTGACACTAAAATGAGTTACTCATCTCACTCACAGTTTACAAATTTAAATGAAAAACACTTATAGAGTAAATTATATTTTTTTCTTATCAATTTTTATTTAAAATTTACTTTGGTTTTCACACTTTTAACAATTTAATTTTTAAATTTCAACTTTTGTTTCAATATGGTTATTCTGTTCAAAATTTTAAAAAGTATAATTTAAGTACAAATTTAAAAATAAAAATATATATTGTCCAATTTTTAAGTTGTAGTGTATACGATTTTATTTTATTTATGGCAATTCGAGTGTCCACGTACCTAGAACATAAATAAAATGTGACCATGATATTAGGCCACGTAATTATTATGTCCAATTAATTAAATTAACTAAAGTGGGGAACAGGTGGCGTGATGTTGGGGATTGGCGTTGGGCATTCCTTATCGGATTCGCTTCAATTTCAAATATTATGGTAAAATCATCACATGAGATTTGATTACATTTCAATTTATTTGTGATTAATGATATATAGAAAATGGGAGTGGGATGTTAAAGTTTATAATAAATTAAAAATTAATATATAACTTAGCATGTTGTTTTAAATAAAATTATCTTTTTTGTTAAAATATTATTCTATAATGATACTCTTGTAAATGAGCTCATGTTTGTCATATGATAATTGTGATTAAAAGTTGGCTTTTTAATTTTTTTTTAAAACTTTTTTTGAAAAAAATGTAAAAAAGGTCAAGAGGGAATATGACATAAAATAAAGAAAAATGAGTTAGACCCCCTTTTGTGGAGGACCCCCACGACCCCCTCACTGATCTATACCACTCATGATGTGTGGGGTCCACTCATTTATATGTGGGGTCCACATCATGAATGGTGTAGATCACAAAGGGGTTGTGGGGGTCCTCCACAAAGGGGCTCCCTATCATTGCTGATCAATTAAAAGTCAAAAATTAGTTTTTAATCATATTCTCAAATTGACCCTAATACTTGTACACAAAAAAGTTCAGCAGTATAAATATTTGTATCTTTCCTTTGCACCTAAAAAAAAAAAAAAAACTTGTACACAAAAATTCAATAACTCTCAGGCTTTTGGTGTTGAAGTTTTTTTTGAAGTTGAATTATTTATTTGCCATAGTTATGGATAAGTTTTTAAAGGAATTAAAGTCATCATCTTGTACAAGTAATACAGTTATTGGCTTGTATACTTCTGAGTTTGTTGATTGAGTGTGCATATATTAAAAAATAAATAAATATTTTGATATGATGAACCATCTTAAAATTATAAAGAAGTAGGTCAATAATTAAGTTTTCAGTTTTATTGTTTTACTTCTTTCCAAATATTGAATGGAAAATGTTGTGTATTGACAAAAATTCTGACTCCACTTCTGCTTAAAGTATTTTTAATGGAAAATATTATAATAATATTGTCATTATTATAATTTAGTAATGAATAGTAAAAAATTATAAAATTATAACAATGGTGTTTCAATGGTCAGATTCTATTTTGGCAAAATCAAACATAGAAATTAGTGTGTGCGGAACGACCGGCCGGACGTCCCAAATATTTCAATTTCTGTGTTTGATTTTGTAAAAATGGTGATTTTGCAAAAAATTATCTATTTTGCTAAAAGGGGGAGGGAAGGAGGTTTTGCTTGATTTAACATATATGACAACTGCAAAATCTTGTGTGTTTGTCAAATTTGGCAAGTGCTATATGGCACCATTGGAGCACCAATTTCTTCTCAAACTACCAAATTATAACAATAATAGTTCTAATAACAAATCATTAAAAATGTTCTTTTGCGACTAACTCAGAGTACATGAAAATACGTACATAACATATCAAATGAAAGAAAAATGCAACAGACCCCACCCCAGTGACCCCAGCCCCACATGGCTGTGGGTGATTGGAAGGAAAGAAAAAAAAATAAATAAATAAATTGGCCAATGATAAAATACTGGGGTGCGCCTCACTGGATCCCTAGCACCGTTGCCAAATGAAATGGAAAGAAAAAATATGATTCCATGATCATAGAATTACATAACAAGAGAAACATACATTAACAATCAAATGAAACATATATGATCACTAAAATTTCTACACCAATGGATAATACTCTTATGTGGGCACTTGTAATTTTTTTTTTTTTAGAAATTAATTACTATCACGTTTTATTGACCATATTTATTTCCTTACAAGTTTCAGTGATTATTTTATTATTTTAATTGTTTACGTAGTTGCCTTTTATTTTGATAATGATTTTTTTTAAGACTTTATATAATTATGTATTTATGAAATGACCATTTTGGTATCGTTGGTAATGATACTGAGAAATTTATCAAAATAATAAATAATTAAGGCATTTTGGAGTTTGTTTGAATTTTAATTTATTTATCAGTGGTGCTACATGCACTAATTAGTGTATTAATTAGTATATCAATACTAGTTATAACATTATTATTGACCCCACTCATTGATCACATTACAAATACCAAAAATTTCTTAAATTATGCTACATCATCAATTAGTACACTAGTTAATAAATTAATTGGTGTATATAGCATTATTCTTTATTTATACTAGTTTTTATTGAAATATGATGTTAGAGGGATAAAGAATAATATTATATGAACTAATTAGTATATTAACTAGTGTATCAATTGATGATATGACATAATTTAAGAAATTTTTAGTATTTATAATGTGATTAACGAGTGTGATCAATAATAATATTATAACTAGTGTTGGTATATTAGTTAGTGCACGTAAGTGTAAATAATTGAATTGTAGATGCTCCAAGAGAGAGGGGCTGCCGTTTGTAGGAATGGCAACGGGGCGGGGCGGGGCGGGGCCGGGGATGACCCTTCCCGTTCCCGATCCCCGAAGAATAAAACGTCCCCGTCCCCGGCCCCGGCCCCAATCCCCGACGGGGAAGGCATCATCTCCCCCACCCCCGCCCCCTAACGGGGATCGAGTTTTCCCGACCCCGATAAATCCCCGACAGACCTGTTCACAAACACACACACACACACACAGACCTGTTCACAACTAAAACATAGATCTGTTCAACCAAAAATAAATAAATAATAATCTGTATATGTATATGGAATCAACAACAACAACATCATTTTCATCAAGAACATCATCAACGGCAACATCATAAAACAAAAAATAAAAAAAAATAAAAAAAATAAAGACAGACAGATAGACGGTGGCGGAGGGAGGAGGAGGCCAGAGGGAGGATCTGCTCAAATCTGAGTAGTGGAGGGAGGATCTGTGCAGATCTGCCATGGCGGAAGGAGGAGGAGGCGAGATGCGACGGTTCAGCGGTGGCCTAGAGGAGGAGGAAGCGACGGAAGAGGGGGCGGTGAGAGGCGACGGAGGAGGAAGAGGAGGCGGTGAGCAGGAGCGACGACGCCATCGCCGACTGCGTGCGTAGAGAAGAAAGAGAGTGAGAGACTGCCATCTGCGTGCGTAGAGAAGAAAGAAAGAGAGAGAGAGTCAGTGAGTGAGAGAGAAGCTGTGTGAGTGAATTGAGTTTGTTTTTTGGGTTTGGTTTATACATGGATATATAAAGGGTATGACAGTAATATCACTTCGGGGAAGATACGGGGACAGAGCCGGGGACAGGACCGGGCCGGGTCCGGGGCTGTGAAGGTTATCCCCGTCCCCGGCTCGAAATACTTCGGGGATTTAATTTCAAATACCATCCCTGTCCCCACGGAGGTATTTTTCGGGAAAAAACCATTCTGATCGGGGTCGGAAGGTCGGGCCCCCGTCGGGCCGGGTTCAAATTGCCATCCCTAGCAGTTTGTAGACACTCTGCTGCAGCAAAGTTGGTGTAATAAAAGAAGAGAGAGAAAGAGAGAGGAAGAATGAAAAAAAAAGAGAGAGAAAAAAATTGTATACAATACATTTATACATCACTTAACATACATTTTAACATATTTACTATGCTACCACTCACTTTGTAAAATTAATAAATTTTTAACATACATTTTGAATCTTACTATTATCATTTTTGGGCTATTTTGGGAAGACAAAAAGAGTAATGCTAGAGATTCCAAATATTCTACCAAAAGTTTTACCAAATGTCTCACATGGGTGTGGGACTCACACAATGTGGGTCCCATGTGGGTCCCATACCCATGTGAGACATTTGGTAAAACTTTTGGTAGAATTTTTGGGGCCTCTAGCATTTTTGAAAAATCAATGGTTCCTTCTAGCAGTGTACTGCACTTTGTACCAAATAAAGACACGTGGAGAATAGTTGATCCAATGGACTGAAATGGACCATGTAGTGTAGATGGTGAGAACAAATGGAAACGGTACCATTTTTAGAAAAACAGCACCGTTTTGACTAATGGTGGCAATAGCAAAGAGAGTGCATTTTTTTTTTCTTTTACCTAGGTCAACAGCAACGATGTTCCATCTCTCTTTCAATTTCAGTCAAAAAAAAAAAAAAAAAAAGAAAATGATACCAAGAATACCCTAGAAGAAGATCGGTACATTATCAACTTGGAAAACTGCCAGTATGCATAGACCAGCAACATCACCGACAACCGTCAGTGTTCATAGACCAACAGCAACATCGACGGAAAGAACTCTTCAGACATTAAAACAACAACACCGATGAAAAGAACCCTTCACATCGACGAAAGAGACACTCCATTTTGGTACATTATCTACTCTCTCTATATGTCCTTGGAAGAGATGTTGTGTTGATTTGCTTGAGGCTTCGTTTGCGAAGTGGGTTGGCTTTTTGATTTTTTGATTTTTTTTGATTATTTTAGCCTGGACTAAAAAGTTTGGCTTAGGAAAGACTTTTTGGCTTTTTTGACTTTTTTTTGTGAGAGAAGAGTGTAATGATTATGGGTTGGATGTGATACTTTGTTTGTTGTGACTAAAATAACCTATTTTGTCTTTTGTGGCTAAAATAGCCAAAAAAGCCCATAAACCAACTTGCCAAACAGATCATGAAAGTGTTGTGTTTATTTACATTATCAACTCTCTCTCTCTATATATATATACTAGCGTATGCCCGTGCCTGAAGGCACGGTGTAAATAATATTAAGATTATAATATAATTATAATCATAACACTATTTAAATTTAAAATTAAAATGTAATTATAAAAATATATTTAATAGAGAAATACAGTCTCAAAACTAAGTCACTCTCTTACTTTGTTTTTCTATTTCTCTCTTTAAATTGAAAAACACCCAACACCAATGAGAGGATGTCAAAACGCTATACAGAGAGAGCGAGGAAGAGAGAGCCGATGTCAAAACACCTACCCAAACCATTAAGATCTCAGTGTATAAGCTAAAGAGAAATACAGTTTCAAAACTAATTCACTCTCTCACTCTGTTTTTCTATCTCTCTTCAAATTGAAGAACACCCAAGACCAATGAGAGGATGTCAAAACACTATATAGAGAGAGTGAGGGAGAGAGTGCCAGTGTCAAAACACCCAAACCATTAAGATCTGTGTATAAGCGAAAGAGAAATAGTAAACTAAAGGGAAGGATGTTTTCGAAAATGGTAATAGTGGTTTTTTGCAGCAGTGATATAAAATATCCAGTGCAAGAGGAACCATTGAATTCTTGAAAATAACTCCAAAAAGACAGTCTAATTTTAACTCAAACTTGCTGGATTTGTAATAGCGAGAGATTCATGTCATACTTTATATTTGACTATGAATTGGAATTTCTAATTGTTCCAACTTAGCAAGGCTGTTTAGGAGTTTGCTAAACTATTGAAAAGGAAAGAGAGTTTTTCATGTCACAGTCAGGACAATGAAGTTACAATACTGACTCTTTACTTTTTCAAATTTGACTCTATAAAGTATGTACCAGAGTAAGACCAAGGATTGGGCCAGTAGATGAGGTGCTCCCTTGCCTGGGATGATGTTTGGGTTCGAGTCTTACCTGTTGCGTGATGCAACTTCCTAGGATAATATTTACATTATGTAATGGTTATTATAGCATTTTCTGTCAAATTTTTAACAAAAATTATTTTTAAGATTAAATTAAAAAAAACTTAAAATCTAAAAAATTAAAATAAAAAAATGATTAAACATAAATGAGTATAGTATAATTTATCCAAATATTTTTTTGTTGTTTACTATTTAATTGGCAAAAATGGATGGTCATAATTCAATGGTCAAAAAAGGTTCCTTCCTCATTTATCCGATATCCTTCTATGTATTTTTTTCCACAATCCGTGTTCAATTTCCATAATCCATACTTCCCATACCAATTCCATTGAAAATTGTATCACCCATTGTTTTCAAAATAATATCATTATGGTGTAACTTACATTTTATTAATTTTAAATCAATTTCCATGATCCATACTTCCCATACCAATTCCATTGAAAATTGGATCACCCATTGTTTTCAAAAATAATAACATCATTATTGTGCGACTTACATTTTATTAATTTTAAATTTACATTGTACACTAAAATTTTGAAATATTTTTCAGGTTAAAAATTCTAGATTTATACCATTTCCATTACCAAAAAATTATTACTAAAAAAAATATTTTGCACCAATTTGGCAAGCAGTAAGGTTGCCTTATCCAATATTTTTTTAAGGGTTAATTCTTTTACATTTAATTTGGATTTTTTTGCTGGTGAATTTTTTTAAAAAATTATACATTTTAAAACATGACTGCCAACCTAATAGTTTTTAAGAATATTGAACTTAAACTTCCTTTATAAAACTTGGCAAAACAAAAAAAAATTCCTTTATAAAAGTTTGTTAATATTTTATAGAAAGAGAATGAAGTATTGACATGTAACATTTACATAAAAAAACAAAATTCAAAATTTACACTTTTCTTTCCTCGTTTTTGATAAATAACTTGGTTATAAAGACAAATGAACCCTAAAAATATACTTGAAAAAAAATGAATATACCATAGAAAGGGAAACCAAAGATGGCAGAACACTAATTCTCAGAAACACTCTAATACTATGGATACAAAATTATTTATGCCTCTAGAACAAAGCCAACAAAGAATTTGATACCCTTGAAGTTGAAAGAAGAGGCAATATTATCCATGTCATATAGACATACTCTATAAAATTCAAACACAAACTACTATACTTATTTTCCATGTCATATATATAGTTCCACAATACCATGAGAGATAGGTTTAAAAAAATAATAATTAAATTAGGCATCTTTAAAATGAATGAAAAAAATGTCACAAAAAATTAAGTAAATGTTGCATGGACTCTCCCACTAAATAGCAAAAATATGTATTATTTATACAGCTTCTTTAATAGAACAGGGAATATCAATTGAAGAATAGTGTATTGGTTTCAATGGGTCTGAGTTTTCAGTTATATACTTCAATTGCAAAAGCCTGTGTTTTTAAGTTTACATACCTCAATATTGCTCCCAGGTCCAGAAAGAAATGCATCACTTGGGAGAATACTAAATAGCAGGATATACTCCCTCCAATAGGTGATGGATCACAGTTTTAAATTTTTCGTTATCTAGTCAAGTACTTTATTCATCTATGGGAGTACTACTAAGTGAACAGAAAGAAGGGAAAAAAAAAAAGAGTAATACTAAGAGCAATCAAAAGATAGAGAAGGACCAAGGTAAAGTACTTGCATTACATAGGTGAACTTCAGCACTGGAATTTTGCTTCCTCAACTCTTCTAGTAACTGAAACATAATGTCAATAAAAGCAATATTTTAGATGGTGACGTAAATTAATGAAGAAAGAGGATCTAAAATTCAATAAAATAAGATCATTGACCTTGTCAATTAGGAACATGAAGGAAGTGAACTATTTAAGAAATTAAACATGTAGATATAGATGGTGAAAAATAAAAGAAATTGGAACATATCAATTTTCCTTGAGACCTTTAAGAGACAAAGTCAAATCAGTCCAAAAAATGTTTGTAACAAAGTCTATGAAAGAAAATAGATAAACCCATTTGAAAAGAATACCCTAATGTTGCACATTTAATCATCTTCAGATTGTAGAAATGAAAAAGAGAGAAAGGTAATGTGGATTGCTTAAGCCAAGCACAGAACTTTCCAAGAAATTTCTCACATAGGGTGTGTGTTCCTTAATTGTAATTGCAAATTCCTCATAACATCAACATGTAATAATACAGTTTCTAAACACTGTCAGCCCACAAATCTCCTATTAGAATTTCTCAACCCTAATTCAAAACATGCCTAACACTATAGTCTATAGCTCAAGTTTATCCACTGACCTTTGGGTTGATCTCAACAAATGGAAACTATAAATAAACTGTCCTAAACTCCCATATGAACAACACCAGTCAAAGAACCAAATCTCATCAAAAACTACTTTATCAAAACTCCTCCAAAAATAACAAAAAGATAACAACATTAAACTATAATTGACAACATTACTGAACCTAATTGAATCATCCCTACCAAAAATATCATTCCCACTAAACATACACTCCATCAAACATAAAATCCTAAGGCAGCAAACAAAACCAAAAGTGGCAAAATGAACACACAAAAAAATAATAATAAAAATAAAAATAATAATAATATTCATATCAGCAATGAAACATCAAGTCTTGATAAAATCATAGTGAAGAGAAACTCCCATTCTAATTTAAAAACCTTTAAAACAATAACAAACAATAGCTCGATTGGTAAGCAAGACAAAGATTTCATACCTTTCTTTCAAGTCTCACCAGTCAACACATGTTCTCTGAATAAAAAGTTGAGTTGGGCAATTTGGGTCTGGACTCCTGGTTACGAAAAAAATGAAACACAAAATCTATAAAATCAATAGCCAAATCGAATCTCAATCATCATTAATTGAACCACATAAAGTCCACCGAAACAAACAATTTAATTTAACTGGAAAAAATGACACAAAATCAATCATTTGTATAATACATACATACACACACATACATATGTATGTATTATAAACACATACATACCAGTCTATAGATTACTTACACTTGAATTGAGAGAGAGAGAGAGAGAGAGAGAGAGAGAGAGAGAGAGAGAGAAACAGTGTTGATGAAATGGGTTTTAGGCGGTGAAGGGGGAGTGAAATGGGTTTGAAATGTTTTAAACTTTCAAACTATATCCAACGGTGAAATGAACAATCTCAACCTTTAAATCCATAGGATAGATGTTACATTGGGATTCAAACCCATTTCAATTAAACTAATGTAAAACAATGAAACTCTCACCAACCAATTCTAAAGACTTTTGCTTGAACAGTATGATACTGTGAAGGGCCTATTCGTGAATTCTATAATTCTGTTAAGGGCCTATTCGTTGAAATAAAAAAATGAAATGTGGTTTAGATTTAAATGAGACAAAATGTAAAAAAAAAAAAATGAGTTGATAATTGTAAGAAAAAATTAATAAACCATACTTATAAATTTGATTTAAATATACCCAATTTGATTTTAATAAACCAAATTTTAATAAACCAGACTAAAAATTTTGATTCTTGCTTCCCCTACCCTACCCAAATAATGATAATTGTAAGAAAAAAATTAAAAAACCAAGCTTATAAATTTCCTACACAACTAACCAAAACAATGATCAATCACAAACTGCAAACATCAGACACAATGTTTCAATCACAAATTGGACAATGTTTCAATGTTTCACCGAATCAATGTTTAAATGTTTCAATCACAAAAATTAATGTTGAAATTAATTAATTAATTATAAAATTAGATTAGAGTTTAGTAAAGACTAAAGATTAAAGATTAGAGATTATAAAATTAGATTAGAGTTTAGTAAAGACTAAAGATTATAGTTTTCACAGTCCTCTCAAGAAAAATCACCTGCAGTTCAAAGTAATGTTTTGAACTAAAAGGCTTCCATGATTTTGTTCCTTGCTTCTCCCATAACCATTCCCAGGTCCCCTTCACGGGGGACTTCGTGTTCGACCCCCATATCCTCTCCTTGGAGGACTGTAGTACGGTGGACTGTACCTCCTCATGACTGAGCCTAAACTAACAAAGAGAAGCAAAGAATAACTCTGAATTAACACATCAAAAAAGATTGGGTGAAAATGGCCCAAGCAGCAATAACACATCAGTATCCTTCAACACAACAAATAATAAAAAACTATGTCTTACAGCCGACAACGTTAAATGAGCAAATTTTTTTTAAAAAATACATTATTCTTAAAGCTAAGAATACATTAGAAAAATCACTTTTAAATTGTGTTTCATGAACAAAATTGTATTTCAATTCCAAAAAGTGAATAACAGAAACACCATCTTGTTAAAATGTATCCAAAAAAAACCATTTAAAACTTCCATATATATATATATATAAACCATCTAAAAACTATGAAACCAGCAATTGTGTGTGTAAAGGCCAATCAGGATTCAAGTTCCCCGCTCAAAAAAGTTACGAAAATGTTTTTTATGTCATGTAAAAAGCTTTTGGATTCAACAATCATGCATAGATCAATCCCAACAAAAACTTGGTCTGTTGGTCCCACACGACATACGAACACAGATGCAAAGAAAACCCAGAGCCCTTGTTTGGTTACCTATAAAGTTGTAGAAATTGAAAACAAAATAGATAGGCCGTTTAGTTACAAACAATAATAATAATAATAATAATAATAATAATAATAATAATAATAATAATAATAATAATAATAATAATTGCCCCGCCGGCAGCCCCAAACAGAATCATTATACTTTATTTTGAATCAAAACAACCATTTACCCCAATCAAAACATTACTATTTACCCTAACCTATCAAAAACAGATACTATTTTTTGAATCAGAACAACCATGAGCAACCATGAAACAAACTCAAAAACATCACCATTTACCCCAATCAAAACATTACTAATTGGAAGATCCTTACCACCCATTCAAATGTGCAACACAAAGCCCATTGTCACCAACAAACTAAAAAAATTTCTAAATCACCACAAACCCAACATCAATGGAACTTAGCGAATGAAAAAAAAAAAAAAAAAAAAAAAATCAAACATACATAGAAAGAAAGCAAGAGAGGCAGACACAGAGAAAGACAGATACGCACATCGATTGTGCCTTTCTTAGCAACGTTGGTCCAATCCTTAGCAGCCACACCAGTCTTCCAATCGAAATCAATGGTGATCGTAGACTGTGGCTTGTGATCTAGGGCCCAAAAGCAAGTCATATAATCCCCAGCCTCAGCCACCTGAAAAGAAAACTGTCCTGACTCCACAGATGTCACCTATGTCCATGCGTAGATGTCACCTAAGAAAAACCCAAAAAAAATCTACTGAGAAAGATTGAAAATAGGCCGTTTGGCAGGTGAGAAAATGGAACAAAGTGAAAATGAAAAGATACCCTGACGGTGATTTTGTGAGATTCGGGGATCGTTAGGGTTGACTATGGTGTACTTGGGAACAGACATGGAATTGGTCTTGATGTATTCGGCTATGCACTTGCTGTGACCCGATTGGAGATCGAATCGGAGTGATTGGGCGGCGTTGGATATAAACCCTAAGAGGATCAGAAGAAGAAGAGAGATGACTATGAATCCGTGAAGAACAGAGAGGGAGAGAGATGTATCTGTGAAAGAGATGTATTCAAGAAGAAGAACAGAGAGGGAGAGAGAGATAGAGAGGGAATGTGGGTAGGTGGGAAAGAGAACGATGCTTTAGGGAGAGAAGTCATTGGGCGGGAGATCTATTGATCTCAACCATTGATATAAACTCAGGATTCATCTTGGCCGTTAAAACCAAATGTATCTCTGATACATTTGGGACATTTTCAAAAACAGTCCTCCCTTATTATATAGATATACTATTGTTTATTTTGAAACAAAATTAACTTCTCTCTCTATATATATCGTTTTTGATTCCTGTATCTAAGTTTAGTGATTTTTTTATTGTTTTTTATTCCTATATCAAAGTAATGCTTTTTATCCCATTGCATTATAAAAATATTTTATTGGGTTTGGTGCTCTGTTTTCTGTTTTCTTTATTGCATTTGGTGCTCTGTTTTTTTTTTAAATATTTTTTTATTGCATTTGGGGCTTTTTTTTTTTTTAATTGTTCTTTATGAAAGTGCTTTTTATTCAATGATGATAACATGTTAGTGTTATATATAATTTTTGTTGTACCTAATTTGTGAATCGCCTTTTTAAGTTGGTATAATAAAAAAAATTAGTTTATTGGATTTGTCACCTAATTTCATCCATGCCCATTCATGTTTAAGAGATTTTTATCTGATAAGTTAATTTTTTGCATTGTAGGCGTTACGTATATCAAAGATGGCTAATGCACAATGTGGGAAGGATGATACACAATTTGGACCTATACTTGGTATGAAATTTAACTCTGAGCAGTTTGCATATGATTTTTATGATTCTTATGGAGGAAGAATTGGATTTAGTATTAGAAGAGAATATGCTCACAAAAGTAAGACGGGTGAAATTACTTCAAGAGCATTTGTTTGTTCTAAGGAGGGACATAGAAAAGCTGATAAAAAATATTACATTGTAAAGAATGCAAGGGTTGAGACAAGGATTGGTTGTGGTGCTTCAATGAACATTAAATTAAATAGGAAAACTGGGAAGTATACTGCTACCAACTTCGTAGAAATGTGCAACCATTCTGTTGCAGTAAATGAATGTGCTCATATGCTTCATTCTCAACGAAAAATTTTCACCTCTCAATCTATTGAAATTGATTTGGCTACTGACTTTGGGATACCTCTTCGGTCATCATATGAGTTAATGAGTAGAGAGGCAGGAGGAGGGGAATGTGTTAGGTTTTTTAAACAAGACCAAAAGAATTATCTGAAGAACAAAAAGATAGAAAATGTTGGCATTCAGAGAATTAGGGAGCATATTAAAATACTTTCAAGATCAGATAGTAGAAAATCCTTCATTCTTTTATGTCGTGCAGTTGGATAGTGAAGAGCAAATAACAAATATTTTTTGGGCAGATGCTAGAATGATAATTGACTATGGTCAGTTTGTAAATGTTGTGACATTTGACACAACGTATAAAATTAATAAAGAGAGTCGACCATTTGCTATTTTCATTGGCTTCAATAATCACAAAGAGACCATTATTTTTGGAGCTGCATTGATGTATGATGAAGCGGTAGGTTCGTTTATATGGTTATTTCACACTTTTTTAGAGGAAATGCCAAATAAGCATCCAAAAACTTTTTTCACAGATCAGGATGCGGTAATGGCTAAGGCCATTTCATGTGTGATGCTCAACACAAATCATAGACTATGCACATGGCATATGATATAAAATGCTTTAAAATAGATGAGTAGCATTTTTAATGGTCCTGGTGGGGTAAGAGGTGTATTGGGGAAGTTTATAAATGATTGTGAGGAGGAAGATGAATTTCTTACAGCTTGGAATGCTATGTTAGATGATTAAAATGTTCATCATAACACTTGGTTACAAAGCATTTTTCAATTGAGGCAAAAATGGGTAAGAGCATATGTTAGATGGGCATGGTCAGTGGAGATGAAGACCACAGAACTCAATGAAAGTTTGAATGTTGATTTGAAAGAATACTTGAGATTGGATTACAATTTGGTACAATTTTTCGTACACTTTGAAAGGGTGCTTAATGTGAAGCAGTATAAGGGTGCTTAATAAGTATGCATTATCATAAAGTTGCCTAAGACAAACGTGTCAGTTGCAATGTTGATTCAAGTAGGAGGTATTTACACAAAGACTATATTTGAAGAATTTCAAGCTCAATATGAGGCGACAGTTGACTTATGCATAACAAATTGTGTTGAAGAGGGTGATTGTTTGGTTTATACTATGATAGCATATCGACAGTTTAGAATACGTCAAGTGATGAGGGACAAAGATGGTAATGTGTTATGTTCTTGTAGTTTGTTTGAAATGAAAGGTATCTTGTGCAGTCATGTGATTAAAGTGCTTAATGGTGAAATGACCATAATGGAAATTCCAAGCCAATACATTCTAAAAAGGTGGGCAAAACTAGCTAGAGCTCAGGTTATTCAAGATTTCAAAGGATGTGACATTCAAGCTGACCCAAAGTTGGAACAAAGTAGAAGACATAAGACATTAAGCTCCTTCTTCAATAATGTTACCCAAAAGACAACCTAAGAGGATGAGTGAATTAGGTTTTTACAAATAAAAAGAATAATACCCTAATAAAAATTATGACTAGCACAATAGATAAATATAGTTAATGAAATAAAAATAATTAAAACCATTGTTCTAACAACTATGTCAGTTAATTATTTTAGTACAGTGAAAATGTGAAATATAGCTATGGCAATTTAAATAAAATAAAGAGAGAAGGGAAAGAGAGACAAACAAATTTATAGTGGTTCGGTTTCAACTCGGCCTACGTCCACTCCTGAAGCTTCACTTGAGATTTTCCACTATACTCTAGCTTCACAAGGTGCTAGCAACCTTTTCACAGATGGAGCAATCCTCCATAGATTTTTCACAGACTTTCTAAGTCCAAAAAACACTGAGAGTACTACACTTTTACAGTATTAAAAAAAATGTGTTTTTGCTTTCACAGAAAGTTACAAGAATTATCTCTTAAAGATATATATAAAAATGAGACTCTGATTTTTCTGTGATCCTCACACAGGAAAGATGGGGTTAAGCTATACGACTTAATGTATAATTTATGAAAAACGATATAAACAAAAATTGAAGAACACTTCTCAGAAAATTTTTCAGAGAATAGACGTGAGTGATTATAGATCAAAGAATATTTTTTTGTTTTTTGTAACTTGTTTACATTAGAGGCCTTGGTATATATAATAAAACTTATAGCCGTTTATAGCCGTTGTATTCATTTGAATATCTTCTACTCTATCATTACTAATTTGAATATCTTCCACTTCATCATTACAAATTTGAATATCTTTCACTTGAACCTTTTGAGCTGCTGCTGTGCTGGGCTGTTTGAACCGCTGTTTTGGGCTATTTGAACTCCTGATTTAATCAAATATTAAATACATTCTAACAATATTTAGGATAAAGGTTTAAGTGAGAAATAATGAGACAAAATAAATTTTGATTGTATTTTTCTCTTTCAAATAAATTAAAACATAAAATCATCAAAATAAATGTTGATTCTATTTTTCTCTTTCAAATAAATCATCAAAATAAATTTTGATTCTATTTTTCTCTTTCAAATAAATTAAAAACATAATTGAATAAATTATCAAAATAAATAAGTCTAACAATCTCCCCCTTTTTGATGATGGCACACAATGATGTTTTGTTTTGATTTGATTTAGGAGTAAGAAAAGTTTCCCCTCAAGTTATGCTCCTTGAATTCATTTCTAAATACATAGGTTAGCACATGTGTAATGAATAAGCTCTAATTAGAGACATGATATGAGACTAAGATATCAAACTATAAATATATAATCATCAGATTAGTTTTTAAATAATACCATAATTTGAAAATAATACCATAATATATATAGCGATCCCGGGTTTACCCTTGTTGTACAGTGATCCGGACATGTGTCCGTGGATGTTGGTAGTTGGTTATTATCGTGTTTACATTCCATTTTCTTCATATTTGAGTTATAGGATGTGTTAGGCAGGTTTGTTACAGGTTGGTTGTGTTCGGGAGCCTAGTGTTGCTGCCCAGAATTTTGGACCTTCGCTCGAGCGAGGAGTTTGTCGCTCGAGCGAGAGTGGGGTTCGTGTCTGGTGGGTCGAGCCAGAGTGGCTCGCTCGAGCGAGCGGTTGCACCTGGTTCTGGACCTGAGAGTTGCCTTTCTTGGCTCGAGCGAGCTTCCTTCGCTCGAGCGGTCTGGGTTTTTCTTCGCTCGATCGAGAGTTTCTGTGTCTGGTCGCTCGAGCGACGAAGGCTTCGCTTGAGCGAGCGTGTTTTATATCAGCGGACAGTAGCGGTTTTGAGCTTCAGTTTTGCACTTTTTTTTTTTATCAAACCCTAAATCCGAGCCCCTCTCTCTCTATACTTGCACTCTCTCTAAGATTTGATCTCCCTAGAGTGTGAATCTAGCCTAGGGCCTTTGTTAAAAAGATAGAGGGTGTTGAGAGCTTCGATTTAATCTGAAAAAGTTTGGATTTGGAGCACGTTGATCTTCGAGTCTTCATCTCCTTTTTGGCTAAAACTTCAAGGTAGGGATATCCTACTCCTCTCTATGGGTTTTGTCTTTAAATTTTGGTATTTTGAGATGTTGGGCTTGGTTTGGTAATTTTGTGAAAGTTTGGGGCTTTTGTGTAATTTTACAAAAGTTGGGGTTTTATTCATAATAAACCTAGATGCATGTTTGGCATAGAGAAATGGAATGATTGTTGAATCATTGATGAAAATGGGACCTAAGGGTTGAAATGTTAATTATGGGAATTGACCTAATTACATTGTTTAATTAATTGAGATAATTAATTGAGAAAAATGAAGAAATGAAATGTTGATTGAATATCCATTGTGCATTTACTTTCTGTTTAGAAATAACTGCTTTGGGCTATCGGTGGAGGATAGTCGTGATTGTTGTAGACAATGCATGATGATTAGGCAAACTGAAACTAATCAATGAAGTGTGTCATGGAACTTGACGGTTGATAGAATACATTAATTGTATGTATTGGGTGATTGTATATAGAACCGATGTGTTTGTATACGTTATGTGTAGAGGAGGAGATAGGGGATGTACTCCGCGGTTTAGGGGAAGATAGGGGATGTACCTCTAAACCGGTTAGTGTTGGGAGAAGATAGGGGATGAACTCCGTAGATACAGCTCATATGCTTGTCTAGAAGTGAAGATAGAGCTTATATGCTTATCTTTGTGATGTGTGGATATAGCTCATATGATTATTTGTGGATATTGTGGTTATACATATCTGTTGTAGAATGTGGATATAGCTTATTTGCTTATCTGAGAATGTGGATATTGTTGATATACATATCTGTTGAGAATGTGGTTAGTGCTTATATGCCTATCCGTTGAAAAAGGGAAAATGAAAGGAAACTTGGACTCATAAGTCGTATGACATAAATATGTGATTTATGTGATTGTATCAGTGTTGGCCATCTATCAATTGCTAATATTTTAGTCATTGTTCATGATTGGTTTAGTGTATTTCTACTGGGCTGTGGCTCACCCTATATGGGAATATCATTTTCAGGTGCAGGTAGCATGCCACCTCCAAGGACATAGCTTGGGAGGCTTGAGGCGGACAAGTTTTGTCGTTTTACTTTTGATGTATTACATGTAACTTCAAGCCAAGGGCTTAATGTGTAAACGAGTTAGTACTCTTTTGTTGTAACCAAGTGTTAACTTGGAAAGCTGTAAGCCCGTAGGGCATTTTGTTATGATGTTAACATGTAATACTTATGTAATGAGACTCTAATGAATAAAAGAATGTGGCTAGTTCATATGTCAATGCATGTCTTATTTGATGGGTTTAATGTTATTATTTTGAGGGCGTTACAACTTGGTATCAGAGCGTACCAGGTTCGAATACTTTGGGTACGTGGGAAGTGATTAGGATCACAATGGGTTTGTCTCGCTTGATAGAGACTTAAATGTAGTATCATATGCTATGTGCTTAATTGATAACATGCTTATGTGACTATGTGGGTATGGGATTTAATTTCTAGGATGTTGATTGGATCCTTGGGTTTCTAGGAGTCTTGTTGGAAAAGCACTTGATCAATGCTGTTTCTAACCGGAACTCTAGTAACGCCTCGGGACTATCATTATCCGGAAATGAAATTCGTAAGTGCTTATGTGTTTATGTGCTTATGTGGAGTGAATTACAGTTGTCCATGCATTAGGACGTGAGTGTTTAGTTTCGGCACATTTATGAATGTGCTAACGTTCTGTGTTGCCTTTATTAGGATGTCAGGACGAGGAAGAGGAGCTAGGCGTGGTAGACCTGCGAGGCAGGAAGTACCGTTACCGGGTTAGATTCCGGCAGTGCAGGAGGGAGTTGGGCAGGCCAACGTGGCCGAGCCAGTAGCAAAATAAAATAATACCAGCAGAAATTAAACTTAATGGGACGTTGGTGTTGCTGGAATGGTAATGCCAAAAAAATACCATGAGGGTTAAAAAAAAATCAATGTATGCAGAGTTAATTTTACCTCAAGATGTAGAATCCCAAAAAAATTGCACAGTTGAGAATAACAAACTGTTAAGGAGAATAAATGTATGAAGGACTTGAGAGCATTCAACTGGTATAAATGTTTCCATATCAATGTAGCAATACACATATATCATTTTAACAAAAATTCAAGTTTCACAATCATAACAAAACTTTTTAAATAGAAATCGACATTCCAAGCTCGCTACGAATAAAATTGAAGCGATCCTCGCTTAGGGGTTTTGTGAAAATATCCGCCAATTGCTGGTCGGTGTTTACAAATTCAAGTACAATATCCCATTTTTGAACATGATCTCTTAAAAAATGATGTCAAATTTCAATATGTTTTGTTCGTGAGTGTTGAACCGGATTTTTGCTTAAATTGATGGCACTAGTATTATCACATTTAATAGGGATATGATCATAATGCAAATCAAAGTCCTCCAATTGTTGTTTCATCCAAAGTATTTGGGCACAACAACTTCCGGAAGCTATATATTCAGCTTCGACCGTTGATAAAGCAACAAAATTTTACTTTTTGCTAAACCAAGATACTAATGAGTTACTAAGAAAGTGACAAGTGTCACTGGTGCTTTTTCTATCAAGTTTGCATCCGGCAAAATTGACATCCAAGTAACTAATTAAATCAAATGTAACACCTCTATGATAAAACAAACCCAAATTTTGAGTGCCAACAAGATATCTAAAAATTCTTTTAAAGGTACTGAGATGTAATTCTTTAGGATTTGATTGATATCTAACACACATACAAACACTAAACATAATATCAGGTCCACTTGCAATTAAATAAAGAAGTGAGCCGATCATACTTTGATATTTTGTTTGATCAATAGACTTACCTTTTTCATCATTGTCTAGCTTAATGGATGTGCTCACAGGTGTTCTAATTATTTTTGAGTCATACATACCAAACTTTTTGAGTAGTTCTTTTGTGTACTTAGCTTGGTTGATAAAAATTCCTTGCTTACATTGTTTGATTTGAAGCCTAAGGAAATAATTTAGCTCCTCCATCATGCTCATCTCAAAATCACCTTGCATACACTTAGCAAATTCCTTACACAAGGTTTCATTAGTAGCACCAAATATAATGTCATCCACATATATTTGCACAATAAGTAAATCATCATTTTTAGTTTTAACAAAAAGTGTTGTGTCAATCGTTCCTCTATAAAAATTATTTTCAATCAAAAATTTACTTAATCGTTCATACCATGCACGAGGTGCTTGTTTCAAACCATATAAAGCTTTTGATAGTTTAAAAACATGATTTGGAAAAGCATGATCTTCAAAACCTGGGGGTTGTTTAACATAAACTTCCTCATTTATAAAACCATTAAGAAAGACACTTTTTACATCCATTTGATAAAGTTTCAAATTACTAAAACATGCAAATGCAAGTAACATGTGAATGGCTTCTAATCTAGTAAACGGAGCAAAGGTTTCATCGAAATCAATACCTTCTTCTTGATTGTATTCTTGTGCAACAAGTCTAGCCTTCTTTCTTATAATTGTGCCGGATTCATCAAGTTTGTTTCGAAAGATCCATTTGGTACCAATAATGGTATGATCTTTAGGTTTTAGCACAAGTTTCCACACTTTGTTTCTCTCAAATTGGTTAAGCTCTTCATGCATAGCTATCATCCAATGTTTATCGAATTCGGCTTCTTGAAAGTTTTTAGGCTCAATCTGTGAGAGAAAAGCCAAGTTACTACAAATGTTTCTAAGTGAAGAGCGAGTTTCAATACCTTTTGTAGGGTCACCTGTGATTAAATCCTTAGAGTGATTATGAACAAACTTCCATTCTCTTGGCAAATCATCATTGTTTCCTCCTTCTTCTTGAGGTGAGAGAATATGTTGTTCAATCTCTTTGTTCAACTTACATAGTTGGTTATCTTCTTTGTAGATATTTGAATCTTCCACATTTGGTTCCTAATCTATATTATCACTAACAATTTGCTTTTGAGCAGAGATGTTAGTTTCATCAAATGCCACATGTATAGATTCTTCCACAATAAGAGTTCTTTTATTAAAAACGCGATAAGCTTTGCTAGTTAAGGAATAGCCAAGAAAAATTGTTTCATCAGATTTTGAATCAAATTTACCTAAGTTATCCTTACCATTATTATGTACAAAACATTTACAACCAAAAACATACAAGTGACTAATATTGGACTTTCTATCATGTCAAAGTTCATAAGGAGTCTTTTTGAGAATAGGTCTAATTAATACACGATTTAAAATATAGTATGCGGTGTGAACAGCTTCGGCCCAAAAATACTTAGGAAGATTATTTTTACAAAGCATTGTTCTACTCATCTCTTCTAAAGTTCTATTCTTCCTTTCTACCACACCATTTTGTTGAGGGGTTCTAGGGGCTGAAAAATTATGTCCAATACCGTGTTCATCACAAAACAATTCAAATTTCTCATTTTCAAGTTCTCTACCATGGTCGGTTCGAATATTAGTAATAAGAAAGCTTTTTTCATTTTGAATTCTACGACAGAGTTTTGTAAAAGAAGAAAAGGTTTCATCTTTGTGTGCTAAAAACATAACCCATATAAATCCTGAATAATCATCAACAATAACAAGACAATAATGTTTACCACTTAGACTAGATGTCATTGAGGGACCAAATAAATCCATATGCAGTAGTTGTAAAGGTCTAGTTGTGGAAATGTGAGATTTTGATTTAAACGATATTTTAGTTTGTTTTTCTTGTTGACAAGCACTACAAAGATAATCTTTTTCAAATTTAATTTTTAGAAGTCCAATGATCAAATCCTTTCTCAAAAGTTTAGCAATTAAATCCATATGAGCATGACCAAGTCTTCTATGCCAGAACTAACTATTTCCATTATTAACATATAGACATTTAACATCACTAGCATAGAGATCACTGAGATGAAAAACATAAACATTATCGTGACGATTACCAACGAATAAAGTTTTATGATCATTGTGATTTCAATTGTGCAATGTGATTTATCAAAAATAACTCGATTACCTTTATCACATAATTGACTAATACTAAGTAGATTATGTTTAAGTTTATCAACAAGTAAAACATTTTCAATAGAAAGGTTAGAAGAAATACCGATGCTACCAATACCGATGATTTTTCCTTTCTTGTTGTCTCCAAAAGTAACAAATCCTTCATTTTGCGATGATAGTTTAGTAAAGAATAATTTATCTCCGGTCATGTGTCTGGAACATCCACTATCAAGGTACCACTTCCCTTCTTTAACTTTGGACTTAAAGCAAACCTACAAGATGACAATCAAGTGTTGGTTTTTGGTACCCATAGTTTCTTGGGTCCTTCTTGATTAGTTTTGTTAGATCCCTTAATCCAAATCTTTTTAATTCCCATGTTCATATTCTTTTTGAATGGACAATAAGATATATAATGGTCTTTTTTTCTACAATAATGACAAGTAATATGAGGGTGTGCCATGAGAGGTGCCTTTTCAAAAATTGTATTGAGATTCTTTTGTTTCTTAATAGGGTTATATCCAATACCTTCTTTATCAAAAAGCACATTTTTGATTTCCAAGAAGCATGTTGAGATTATTTCTACATTTTACAAAATTTTTAAGTGTTTTTGTTAAATCATCAACATTATTTTTTAAAGTAGTTTTCTCATTAGAGATAGTATCAAAATCATTTTTCAAAATAATTTTTTCTTTCTTTAATTCTTCTACATTAATAGATAAAGATGCAACAAATTTCTTCAACACATTATTTTTGGCACAAACTTTTCTAAATTCATGTTGTAGTTTTTGGAATGCACTTTCAAGTTCTTCATAAAGAGTAGTTACTTCATCCTGAATAGAGTCTTCATTTTCAAGAGCCATGAAACATAAGTTGGTTACTTCATTTTCAATTTCATCACTTGAGCATTCATCTTCACTGTCTCTCCATGCTGCTACCATGGCTTTTTTGTTTCTTTTGTAGTCTTTTTCATGATTCTTCAATTTTGGACAATCTATCTTTATATGTCCAGGATTTTTGCACTCATAGTAAATAATAGGGTCTTTCTTGTTATCTTTGTTGTACTCTTTCTTGAAAGATCTTCTTCCTTCATAATTGTTTTTCTTGAAGTGCCTTTTGAGATATCTACTAAACATGGCATAACTTTCATTCTCACTGGAGTTTTCATGTTCTTCTTCATTTGATGAGGCTTTGAATGCAATTCCACTTTTCTTTTTGTTTTCAACATCCTCGTGTCTTTTCATGGTGATCTCATGAGTCATAAGGGAACCCATAAGCTCATCCAATCCAAGTGTGGAGAGATTTTTGGCTTCTATAATGGCTGTGACCTTTGCTTCCCAATTCTTTGGTAAACACCTAAGAATTGTTCTCATCGACTCACTGTTAGTATAAGTTTTGCCAAGAGATTTCAAAGAGTTTACAATTTCAGTAAATCTAGTAAACATACTTGAAATAGATTCATCAGAGTTCAATTTAAACAATTCATAACTATGAACAAGCATATCAATACGAGATTCCTTCACTTGGTTTGTACCTTCATACGTTACCTCAAGTTTGTCCCAAATTTCTTTTACCGAATCACAACTTGAAATTCTATTATACTCCTTACAGTTTAATCCACAAACAATGGTGAGTTTGACTTTTGCATTGGCTTGCAATAATTTATGATCTCTCTCATCACATTCATCTTTAGTTTTAGGTACACTAATATTGTCTACTAATTTGGTAGAAATTTTTGGACCTTTGGTGACAATAATCCACATGGCATAATCAGTGGCTTGTAGGTATAGGGTCATCTTATTCTTCCAATGACTATAATTGTTTCCGTCAAACAATGGTGGCCTATTTGTGACTTGTTCTTTAGCTAAGATTGCCATGGATCGAAACTCCCAGATAGTTAAATCTAAAACAAGAGTCTAGACTCTGATATCAATTGTTACCAAAAAGACAACCTAAGAGGGGGTGAATTAGGTTTTTACAAATAAAAATTAATAATATCCTAATAAAAATTATGACTAGCATAATAGATAAATATAGTTAATGAAATAAAAATAATTAAAACAAGTATTCTAACAACTATGTCAGTTAATGATTTTAGCACAGTGAAAATGTGAAATATAGTTATGGCAATTTAAATAAAATAAAGAGATAAGAGAAAGAGAGACAAACAAATTTATAGTGGTTCGGTTTCAACTCGGCCTACGTCCACTCCTCAAGTTTCACTTGAGATTTTTCACTATACTCTAACTTCACAGGGTGCTAGCAACCTTTTCACAGATGGAGCAATCCTCCACAGATTTTTCACAGACTTTCTAAGTCCAAAAAACACTGAGAATACTACACTCTTACAGGATTAAAAAGAAGGTGTTTTTGCTTTTACAGAAAGTTACAAGAATTATCTCTCAAAGATAGATATAAAAATGAGACTCTGATTTTTCTGTAATCCTCACATAGGAAAGATGGGCTTAAGCTATATGACTTAATGTATAATTTATGAGAAAGGATGTAAACAAAAATTGAAGAACACTTCTTAGAAAATTTTTCAAAGAATAGATGTGAGTGATTATAGATCAAAGAATATTTTTTTTTATTTTTTGTAACTTGTTTACGCTAGAGGCCTTGTTATATATAGTGAAACTTATAACCGTTTATAGCCGTTGTATTCATTTGAATTTATAACCGTTTATAGCTATTGTATTCATTTGAATATCTTCTACTCTATCATTACTAATTTGAATATCTTCCACTTTATCATTACAAATTTGAATATCTTTCACTTGAACCTTTTGAACTGCTGCTGTACTGGGCTATTTGAACATCTGTTTTGAACTGTTTGAACTCCTGATTTAATCAAATATTAAATACATTCTAACAACATTTAAGATAAAGGTTTGGGTGAGAAATAGTGGGACAAAATAAATTTTGATTCTATTTTTCTCTTTCAAATAAATTAAAAACATAATTAAATAAATCATCAAAATAAATAAGTCTAACAAGTAAGACATCATGTAGGGGCTCCGAATTGGAAGAAACCTATGAATTGTCATTGAGCAAGGGAAAAATTTGCTTCAACTTGTTGAAAGCAAATTACAATTACATGTTATTGATGAAACACTTGATATGAATGATGACAGCTCTGAAATGTTTATGAATGAGGGCGGCGAAAAATTCATTCAAGGGAAGGGGTTGAAGAAAAAGATTGACTCTCACCGTGGAAGGCGACAAATTAAAAATAGTTTGGAAAAGTCATTGGAAACATCAAGAAAGAAAAGAACATCTGTTGAGGTATTACTTAATTTTTTTATTAATTTTGGCCACTTCAAGAAGAAAAAAAAAGAAAAAAAAAAAATAGTTATTACTTAATTTTTTGTTCTTTTCTTCACATTATTTACTTTATTTAAGTTCATTTCTATAAATTCTCTTTTTTAGGGTGTACAAGTACCTCCAAACATGCCCTCATACGTAGTGACACCATTGGTCAAGTACCCAATTCAATGCCTTGGTTATGGAATGGAAAACATCAATTCACTAGCTTCCAAGCCTTACTTCAAGGAACTAATGCGCTTTACCCATCACAATGCTCAAATATCACACAGGAATATAATATGTATTATGACGAAAATTCTTGATTTATATATTTTTTAACTTGTTCTAATTTTTATTTTTATTTTCTCTCTCAAAGGCTGACAATCTAAACATTGGTTAGAACACCCATACACCTTCAAATCCTTCAAATTCAGAACATCTTGGAAACAAGTGAAAGATTGTTGTTGATGACCAACTATTGATGCTATGATCTTTTGTTTTTGAACTTTGTTGTTGCTGAACTTTTCCGTTTTGAAATTTGTTTAATTGATGTCAAAGCTATCCCCGTAAGGTAATTAGAAAGTTTGTTGGTGGTAGTAAACATTTATTTGGAAATAAGTGAACTCTGTTTTTTTGAACTTTTGTCCAGCCAAATTTATTGGAAGTTTAGAGAAGTTGCCATGGTCTAAAGTGAAGTTAGTTTGCAGATTTTTCCATTGCTTTATAGCTTCCCTAGAGTTCAAGGCTCAGCATCTTCTGTGTTAATTGCTAATCTATTGGTTGATATGCTATTTGACATCTAGCCCTGCAACTTTTATTTACTTATTAGCAATTGTTATAGGTATTGCAGGTCCAAGGGTTGACTAAGTTTTATCTTGTCTTTGATAAAAGAGATTATTTTCTAACTCCAAAGCAATCTGAAACAAAATCATTTTATTCTTGGTAAGGACTAGGCAATGACTCCAATTCAATCCTTAGCAAGCAGTTGCTACTGCATCAATGTTGAAGGGCATGTTTTTCAAAATACATTAAAAAAAAAAAAAAAAAAAATCTAACACACACACACATATACATACATATATATAGAGAGATTGAAAAAATTGGTGCCCTAAAGTCATGATACAAAATAAATCTTTTGTTTGTTCATTAAAAAAAAATTCACCGATGTCATTAAAATGTTGAATGGTGCACTACCATTACATTTTGTTAATCTCCATTACAATGCTTACAAAATAAATAGAAAGTTCACATTTTGTTATTCAAAGGTTTACATTTTTTTCCACAAAGCTATTAGATTCATAAACAAGGAAGCAACCAAAATCAGGACGGATCTAAGATTATGATTTTGAGGGGCTACTCTATAGTTTAAAAAATTGAGGGGGGTTACTCTATATAATTTTGAAATTATCTAAAAAAAAATTGAGATTACGAACTCCTATAATTTTAAATTATTTAAAAAAATTTAATATAATATATGATATTTTTCAAATTTTTAGAAGTGCGACTGTCCCCCAAGCCCCCTTAGAATCCATCATTGACCAAAGCAAGCACCAGCCATTCAGCTTTGCACAATACTTCTCTACTACTTCTATAGCCCAACAACTTTGATCCTTGCTTTGCAATCCACTTGTGCATCAGTATGCTCCCCCTAGTTGTTGAAACTTTGACCTTCACTAACACATGACAAAACAAGCATATTTTGCACCATAAATGATAAAAATCTATATGAAAGTCCTGCAACATAGTTAATATTTAAAGACCAAACATTCACAACCACCAACAACCAATAAATTAGGTAACAAATCCAATAAACTAATTTTTTCTTGAATAAAGCTTTGGACCCCAGTGGGGTACTGGGGTCACCTCCCATTGGTCCAAAAAAAAAACAGTTTTTTTTTTTTTTTTTTTTAAGTTTTCAGCCAACCCCAGGCCAACACGTGGCACTGGGGGGTCACTGGGGGTCATCCCCAGTGGGGGTCTGTAGCATTGCTGTTTTTTCTTATACTAAGGCCTCATTTGGAAACAAGCTAATTTAGTAAGTTTTTAGTTATTTGGTTAAAATATGAGTTAAAAAAAATTAGTATATGTTTGTGATAACTTTTTGACTTTTTACGAAAAAATGTGCAAAAAGTAGAGAGAAAAGAGAATCTTTGATTTTTTGATATGAGTTATTGACTTTTTGACTAATTTAGTAACTTTTTGACTTTTTGACTAAAATGGAGGGTTCCCAAACAAGGCCTTAAGAATGCAGATTCACAAATTAGGTTAAATTTTTTTATAATAATACTAACATGTTATCTTTCAATAAAATGCACATTGATACATGGATTAAAAGAAAAAAAAAAAAAAAAAACCAGAGCCCCAAATGTAATAATAATAATAAATAAATAAATAAATAAAACAGAGCCCCAATTGCAATAACATTTTTTTCAATGCAATTGGATAAAAAAGTATTAATCTGATACAATAATAAAAAATAATTAAAAAAACACTAAATTTGATACAAGTATAAAAAACAAAATATATATAAAGAGAAGAGTTAAATTTGTTTCAAAAAAAAAAAAAAAAAAAAACACAAATAGATGGAGTTGATTTGTCTCAGAATTTAAAACAAAGTCCTAAATTTCTTGAAGACAAAACACAAGACTTTAAGCAAATCAATACATCTCTTCTTGGGATATATATATACGACAATGCTACATAAGTCAAATTTTGTGGCTCAAAAGTGGCTCAAATGGCTAAAACGACGTCGTTTTGAGTATAAAACAACATAAAAATGGCCAAAACGACGTCGTTTTAGCCATTTGAGTCACTTTTGAACCACAAAATTTGAGGTACGAGACATTTTCCATATATATATATATATATATAAAGAGGGAGAGAGAGAGAATTGATAATACCCAAATGGTGTGTCTCTGCAAAAATGAATTTGATATGTGGAGGGTTCTTCACGCCGGCGCCGTTGCAGGTGGATGCACGACGGCGATTTTCTGGGTTGAATCCCTCTCTAATTTGATCTTCTTCTAGGGTTTGTGGTAAACATGAGAGAACATGGCTAATTCATGGTCTTTTTTTTTTTTTGCTTTCCTTCGACTGAAATTTTGAGAGAGAGAGAGAGAGAGAGAGAATAACAGTTTGTTGCTTTTGTTGTCATTGGCACCGTTAGTCAAAACGGTGTCGTTTTCTGAAAACGGTACTATTCGTATTTATTCTCACCATTTACACTACGTGGTTCATTTCAACCCACTGGATCAACTCTTCTCCACGCGTCTTCATCTGATACAAAGTGCAGGACATTGTTGGAGGGAATTATGACTGGAGGGGATCCTAATCCACAAAATCATTTGGCAAGTAAGAAATAAGTCGACTTTTAAAATTATGAAAATATTCATCTGAGTATGAAAAGAGAACTAAGATAAAGTCGTAATTTCACATATGGGTGTTTGGAAAGTTATTATATTAGTAGGTTATTTTAGTTATTTGTTATTTTAGTATGTTAAAATTTTTATATTTTGAAAGATGATTAGATTTTTTTATAGTTAGATGTGATGTTTGTGAGAAAAAAATGAATGATTATGAATTTGATGTGACATTTTATTTTATTGATTATTTTAATCTATTTTATTTTTTAGTATTATTTTAGCCAAAAAAGTTTCTTCTCAAACACCCTCTCGTGAGGGTAATATGATCAATCTATCTCTTTGCCTACTGATGTGATAACATATAAAACAATTTTGAAAAAAAAGCAAAGAAGTAGTTTTTTTTCATCTTCTTAAATAATTTTGGGCATAAGCCAAGAAGCAAAAACACTACTTATTTTCATCTTTCCAAAATAGCCCATATTTTTTTTAGATGTAGCAAAAATAAATAGCCCATATGGCACACACAAAATAGCACATATTTTTTCCAATTTGATTTTGGGTTTAGTTTTAAATTTAACTAATTTGACTCATAACTACTTTTAATTTGATTTATGAAACCATAATAATACTGTTGAAATAGTTAAAATGAATTGTTTATGGATATATAGGCGATTTGTTATGAAATTAAAAACTTCAGAGGGTAGAATGTAATTTTCAAAATCATAAGGAGTGATTTGTATTTTAATCAAACATCAGGAAATGTATTTATAATTTACCTTTTTTAGTATTCCCTTTTCAATTATCACCATTTCAACCAATATGAATTTCATAAATTTCTGATATACAAAATAATGTGTTTTTTTGTATTTTTAATTAAACAATTATTATTATAATATTAAAGATGTCATTAACAAATATATTATTGGTTATCTTTCATTTGATTTTTGAAATTACAAAAAATAATATTTAGTGAAAAAAATTAAAAAGAAAAATCACTCATTATTTTCATATAATTTTAATTCAAAGAAAGATTGTTTAATAATTCTAAATTATACTTTTATATTTTATTTATTTAAAAAAATTCAGAAAATAGATTCATTTGAATAAAAATTTTATTTTTAAATTATTTTTTCTAAAATAAAAAATCAGGACGTGACGTGTGACTCGGGTGATTTCCACCATTTACAATTATCATATTGGGTGTATAATAATAAATAAATTAGAATAAATAAAAACTCTAAGAAAAAAAAACTTTGCATTACTTGAAGAGATTGTTTTGTTTCTTCTCTTGCTTCGTCGATTCGATCTCTGATTCTTTTGCGTTCACATTTCTGATAGTCTTTCACATATTCCCTCCATCATCGACTACGTACGTCCCTTCCATTTCGTTATCATCTTTAATATAAACTCACAATCCTGATTTTTCAAACCCTAATTTCGATCGTTGAAACAATTCGGGTTTTAAAGGGGTTCGGATTGGATTTTTGGAGGGCTGTGTTGATTGGGAATTGGTGAAGATGAGTGCTCAGAAGAAGAGGAATTTTCAGATAGAAGCTTTTAAGCATCGGGTCGTGGTGGATCCGAAATATGCCGAGAAGACTTGGAAGATTTTGGAACATGCGATTCACGAGATATACAATCACAACGCTAGTGGACTTAGTTTTGAGGAGCTTTATAGGTTTGATTTTGATTTCTCAACTTCCTAGTTTTTACATTTTTATATGTTTTGTTATTGAGCCAATTGCAAAATGATGATAATATGATTCTAGAACTACTACTAACTAGTTTACCCTTTAGCTGGATTTCGATTCCCATATCGTTGCTTGTGTTTTTTCTGGAATTGTTTCTGATTCATTTTGTAATTTTTGAAACCCAAATATGCTTTCGGTGCAAATAAAGTAGCGGATTAATATTTAGGGTTTTCGGGAAATTTTGGTATCCACAAATCGAGGGAGAAAAAAAAGAAGAAATAAACTTGTGAGGCATGCATTTTATGTTTGCTTGATTTTACCTTAACTATGTCGAAACAATAATGTGATCTTGTGCTCAACCTGGCTCAATTATTTTTTTTGGGTTGTTTGGTCAATCTTATATTCAACATATTTAAGTAGTTTATTCTTTTACACTTAACAATTCTTTTGTGTGTGTGTGTGTTGATGTTGTCTGCGGTTTAGTCTTTGCTTAGAGGACATGACTGGGCATGTATTCAACATGTCGTAGTGGATGTCCAAGTACTTTTTCTAGAAATGGAAGTCTCTAGAGGGCAGACCGGGCTGTCCGTGTAATTTTTATAGATGGAACTGCGGATTTGTAATTCACGGATTTTCATTAGACTTTTACATTCTTGTGTGCAAATTTTATTGGATTTATGATCAGAAAACTCTGAATCCACTGCAATTACAGATTTGGCATCTTTAAAATTTGGTGGGATACATGAGTTTGCATTATGGTTAAAAAATTCAGTATAAACATATGATATGCATATGGCCGCACCTCCAACTGATCCCATCATACCACTACTGCATTTGTTGCTTGGGTGTAACTGCTGCCCTTTTTAGTGTCGCTTTTGTCTGGCTTCACCTCCACTCCACCTACCATAATGCTTTGGCTTGGTTATATAAGTCATTGCTGCTTGTCTCAATACTACCTCCATTTAGGGGTGGAAATTTGCCCCGCCCTGCCCCACCGATACTGGAATGAAGATGGAGTTATTGGAAATGTGAGTACAAGTGGGGATGAGTTTGGAAGAATCTATGAGAATGAGATACCTAAATTCTCATAAATTTCAACTTAATGTGGCTTGCCGCTTGGAGAAGTTGCAGCGAGATTTTCTGTGAGGAAGTGATGATGGGGAGTTTTGGTATCATTTTGTTAGTTGGGAGCAGATTTGTTGTCATAAGGAGGATGGGGAGTTGGGGGTGAGGAGGTTGTGTAAGTTTAATTTGGCTTTGTTAAGGAAGTGGTTGTGGAGGTTTTCCAATGAATGGGATTAGTTATGGCGGAGGGCGGTGGCATCTAAGTATGGGTTAGGGAGGGGTGAATGGTGCACCAAGGAGGTGGGGGGTTCTCATGGGTGCGGATTGTGGAAAGTTATTTGGTTAGGTAGGGTTGGGTTTTGGGATCAAATCCAGTATCGAGTAGGTAATGGAACGCGCATGCTGTTTTAGAAGGATCGGTGATGTGGGGAGATTACTTTATAGGAGTGTTTCCCTTTGATCTTTCAGTTGGCGATAGATCCTGATGTGATGGTGGCTTCATATTTGGATGGAGGAGGTGAGGGGCTGGTTTGGGATATAGTGCTTCATTGGCAGACTCGAGATTGGGAGTTTGGGCAGTTGGTGGATTTGTTGGCTTTTTTGTATGAGGTTAAGGTCGGTTGGGAGGGGGAGGATATTTTGGTTTGGGGTTCCATGGGCGAAATGTGTTTTTTTCCGTCTTGTCATTTTATGGGACTTTGTGTGGCGGTGGTGGGAGTTCTTTCCCTACGTGTCACGTGTGGTTTTTGGTGTTCCGTTGAAGGTGGTTTTCTTTGTATGGACGGCAACATTTGGTAGAATTTTGACTATTGATAATCTGATCCGTTGGCATCATATTTTGGTGAATTGGTGCTGCATGTGTTGTGCGGATGTGGAGACAGTGGATCATTTGTTTATTCACTGTCTGGTTGCTTCTCGCTTGTGGATGCTTGTTTTTTTCTTTGTTTGGAGTGGTGTGGGCTCAACCAAAGTAGGTTATGGATGTGCTTCATTGTTGGGGGGGTGGTCGAGTTGGGAAGCGACGGCAGAGAGCCTGGGTATTAGCTCCTTTGTGTTTGATGTGGTTGCTTTAGTTGGAGCGGAATCATCGGGGTTTTAAGGGGTGTGCTCAATCGATTGTTCAGTTAGAGTCTTAGTTTTGCGGTGTTTTGCACAGTTGAGTGTCGAGAACAGTAGATCCTAATTTATTTGTTGTTTTAGACTGTTGATGATTTAGTTGGTTAGGTCCCTGTTTGAAGGGTTGGTTTTGTATTCTTTTGGCATCTCCTTGATGCTTTCTTAATAAATCTTTATTTATCAAAAAAAAAACTCTTTTGACACTCTTTATCCATTTTCCCTCCATGAATAGATTGACGTGATGACGTCCTGCCCCATCTTGTTTTGGATGGTCACTGCTTCCATAGTTCCATGTGTCACTTTTTCCTTATTGTAATTGATATCAGCTTTCATCTTTGTCTTCTTCTGTTTGTGTTTCCTCTAAATTATGTCTGTGAAAGTAGATTCATTAATCATGTGGTAAAGATGTGTGAAAATTCTCAACCTTCAGATTTTTTATTTTCATGTAAATCATAGCATCTATCCTTTAATGGTGAAGGATTTTCTAAATTCTGACACGGAATTATTTTTTATTAAAAAAATTGCTCATCCAAATATAAATATTTTAAGATTTCAAAAACAATAATCAATATGCCTTCATTGTTTTGGGGGAGAGGAAAAGATGGTCATTAGAGTCAATTTGTTCAAATGAAGGATTGATTTACAGCAAAAACTAGGTTTCATGGTCATCGACTCATTGTATGTAGGCCCTGCTGTATGAGTGTAATCAGGAGAATCAAAGGAAGCCTGTATGAATAATGCTGGGTGCATTTGTATGTATGCCTGAGATAAATGTATTCATTTGGATAAAAGAAATGTTTAAATGAAGGATGAGGGGTCCCTCAGCAGCACAGGTAGAAAAAGTACACGATCAAAAGAAAACTACATTAGCAAGAAAGAGAGCCCTCCATCCCAACTCAAGGAAGGGAGCTGATCACCAACTGTCAGCTTGAGGTGTATGACAGTGTAAATCTAGCAGCAACAAAGGAGGATGTGAAGGGTCCAAGTCTTAACTTTCTTTTTTTAACCTAAGAAATTCAGAATATGGCAGGTAGTTCTAGTTGGGATTTATTTATTGTGCTTGAAACATTCCATTTATATAGTCTAATGTGAAAACCTAGAATGTGGTTGTTTGATCCATATAAATATTTCAAATGCTTGAAAGTGGGGGTGCCATTGAGATTTATTTTTAGAGATTGGAATGTTAGTTCTTGTGCAATTAGAAAGCCTGGGCTTGGTTTTTTTTGGTTGAGTGAGATTAAATTTAGATTCAAACTCTTGTGCTTGGGGCAGAATAGGTCCTCATGTTTTAGTGGTGTTCTTGGAGATTGTTGTGGTAATTTATCTTAGCACTTTCACCACAAACTGTGTGGTGTTTAATGTGGGAGATAAATACTAACACTCATAGGAGGACGTTGAGAAGGTTGATCTGTGGGCTGTGATCATCCCTTGATTAAACTTGAAGTTGATGTGCTGTTGGGTCCAGAATAACATGTGGCAAAGTGTTGGGATTTTAGGACTAGTCAAAGAAGAAGTAACAATAAGGTGTGTTGTTCACCTGGATTTTATCTTTTCTTTCCTTTTCCAAGTATACAATTCAATGTCAGTGTGCCTTAAGCTTTGTTATCTCAGTGCTGAATTATTGAAAGGAAGAGCACCCTTCATTCATTGATATGATTCCCTTACAAGATTTGCTTTTAAAATTTGAGTTCATAGTCTCATTCACTGTTAGATGAAGGGGTAAGCTTATGCCCAATATTAGTTTCGGTAATGTAGTTATTCACTACTAGATTCCATGAAACTTGAGGGTTTCAAATTAATTATGATTCATAGTTTAAGAACTTTTATATGGAGAATTAGAGTTGGAGGCTGAACTGAAGATGTGTTGGGGTGTTCTTTGACTTATAAATCAGCAGGGAAAGTTGGTTATGCTTTAGACAACATGTTAGGCAAAAGAAATAACGCTTCATTGGTGTATCTTAGATGAGGCAAATTTATTTTGTTTTATTATTATTGTGCATCATGGATTTAATTTTGTCCAGCTGGTCCAAGAACTGACGTTGTTGTGTTCACTGTCCCCTCCCACCAGAACTAAATCCTGTCCAACAAATGGCCCACTTGAAAATAGTTGCAGGCCTAGTAAGCAGTTTGCCTTTTGCTATATGTTGCAATCATAAGCTCATTGAAACCTGTTCTTTTAATGAACCACTTTATTTCTCTTTCGTAGGTCCTCTATTCTCTGAGTTATTGTCTTTGATAGTTTGATGTCAATCTATCCTAGTTTGCCCTTTCTAGCTATCCCCTGATACTGGGGGTTTGTGTTGATTTTTTCAAATCAGTTTGTTGTCCATGTGTTGATCTGCCTGGAATATATTTGAATTGTTTCATCATGGCATTAATGTGATATGTTGCATGTTGGCAATAGCTTGTTAAAAGCCTTCTAGCTAACTTCCATACACTTCTGATGTTTATTTGGTATATATTCAGGAATGCTTACAATATGGTTCTGCACAAATTTGGAGAGAAACTCTACTCGGGACTTGTGTCAACAATGACATTGCATCTAAAGGAAATAGCAAAATCAATTGAGGCTGCTCAGGGAGGTTTGTTTCTGGAAGAGTTAAACAGGAAATGGGCAGAACACAACAAGGCATTGCAAATGATCCGAGATATTTTGATGTACATGGACAGGACTTTCATCCCTAGCACACACAAAACCCCAGTTCATGAGCTAGGGTTGAATTTGTGGAGGGACAACATTATCCACTCTAACAAAATCCAATCAAGGCTTCAGGATACACTCCTTGAACTTGTGCAGAGAGAAAGGACTGGTGAAGTTATAAACAGGGGGTTGATGAGGAATATAATAAAAATGTTAATGGATTTAGGTTCTTCTGTTTACCAAGATGACTTTGAGAAACCTTTTCTGGAGGTCTCAGCTGATTTCTACCGTGGTGAGTCTCAACAGTTCATCGAGTGCTGTGATTGTGGGGATTATCTAAAGAAAGCTGAGAGACGTCTTAATGAAGAGATTGAGAGAGTCTCCCACTACTTGGATTTGAAAAGTGAAGCCAAGATCACCTATGTGGTTGAGATGGAGATGATTGAGAGTCAAATGCAGAGATTAGTCCATATGGAAAACTCAGGCTTAGTTAATATGGTTGTGGATGACAAATATGAGGACCTGGGAAGGATGTATAGTTTGTTCCGCAGGGTTCCTAGTGGACTCCCAATAATTAGAGATGTGATGACTTCTCACATTCGGGATACAGGTAAGCAACTAGTTACTGATCCAGAAAGGTTAAAGGATCCTGTAGACTTTGTGCAGCGGCTCTTGGATGAGAAGGATAAACATGATAAGATTATAAATTTGGCATTTAACAGTGACAAGACATTCCAGAATGCTTTGAATTCCTCATTTGAATATTTTATAAATTTGAACCCTCGGTCTCCAGAGTTCATATCTTTGTTTGTGGACGATAAGCTTCGGAAAGGACTGAAAGGGGTTAATGAGGAAGATGTTGAGATTGTACTAGACAAGGTGATGATGCTTTTCCGTTACCTCCAAGAGAAGGATGTGTTTGAAAAGTATTACAAGCAGCATTTGGCAAAGAGGCTTCTGTCAGGGAAAACTGTCTCTGATGATGCAGAGAGAAGTTTGATAGTTAAGCTCAAAACAGAATGTGGGTATCAATTTACATCAAAGTTGGAAGGTATGTTCACCGACATGAAGACATCTCACGATACCATCCAGGGGTTCTATGCAAGCATGGGTGCTGAAATAGCAGACTACCCTACACTTGCTGTCCAGGTCCTCACAACAGGCTCTTGGCCGACTCAGTCGAGTGTCACTTGCAACCTTCCGTCAGAAATCCTGGGGATATGTGATAAGTTTCGGATGTATTATCTTGGGACCCACACTGGGCGGAGGTTGACCTGGCAGACAAATATGGGCTCGGCTGATTTGAAAGCAACATTTGGCAAGGGCCAGAAGCACGAGCTGAATGTTTCCACATACCAGATGTGTATCCTTATGTTATTCAACAGTACTGATCGGCTAAGTTACAAAGAAATAGAGCAGGCAACGGAGATACCTGCCTCGGACTTGAAAAGGTCTCTGCAGTCTTTGGCCTGTGTTAGGGGGAAGAATATCCTGCGGAAAGAGCCTATGAGCAAAGAAGTGGCGGAGGATGATGCCTTCTTTTTCAACGACAAGTTCACAAGCAAGTTATTCAAGGTTAAGATAGGTACTGTTGTGGCACAAAAGGAGTCTGAACCAGAAAAGCAGGAGACCCGGCAGAGAGTGGAGGAGGACAGGAAGCCCCAGATTGAGGCGGCAATTGTGAGGATCATGAAGTCGCGGCGAGTGCTTGATCACAACAATATTGTTGCTGAGGTCACAAAGCAACTGCAATCACGATTTCTGCCAAACCCTGTTGTAATAAAGAAACGAATTGAGTCCCTTATTGAGCGCGAGTTTTTAGAAAGGGACAAAGTGGATAGGAAGTTGTATCGATACCTTGCTTGAAAAATTTACTGTTTGATTTGTCTCATTTTAATGGGCTTTTCATGCCTTGCTGGCGGAATTGTAAGCTGGATGTTGTTGGTGAATCATTGCAGGCTCAGTTGGGTTTTACTGAACATTTATTCCATGCATTTGGTGCCTCTTTGCATTATACATTCTCTCTCTCTCTCTCTCTCTCATTTTTTGATTTCACCATTTTTTCTTTTATGCATCCTTCGGGAAGGTTGTTGCCTTCTAGTTTCACAAACTACAATGTAACAAAGTTACTTTGGACACCTCTGAGGATGAGGTTGCCCAATGTTTGAATTGAATCCAATGTTTTCTCGGGGATATGTATGGATTGAAGCAGCATTTGTGTTGTGAAATGATAAGTTTGTGATTACTTTGATCATAGTTTGGAGTTGGAGATGAAGAGGTAGAGGA
The DNA here is from genome assembly GCF_055761805.1 of Camellia sinensis. Classification (NCBI taxonomy): domain Eukaryota; kingdom Viridiplantae; phylum Streptophyta; class Magnoliopsida; order Ericales; family Theaceae; genus Camellia; species Camellia sinensis. The sequence goes on along the minus strand of NC_138961.1, from coordinate 239,079,927 downwards.
AACGAAACAGATTTAGTATGGGAAAATTAATCTATATTCGGTATTCTCAAATTCTCACTTGCTTAGAGCCTGAAGTAGTTTATTTTCTTTGGACTTACTCAATACTCCTTTATTGGTACCCTAATTTTTATAATTTTATACAAATTTTATTGGAGTTAAAGTATTAATCAAAGAAAGAAATTGTTGTTTTTCCTTGCAGATCAAATCCATAACCACTGTAGAGAGGGGTTTAGTATGAGTAGTGATTAGAGAGGTAAAATTATGCTAATGGTCCAACAATGGTGGAACGGCTAGAGAATGAGTAGTTAGGTGAGGGTGAAGCAAGCAGCTCAAGAAGAAGAGAATGACAGTGTACAAATGGACAACATCTCCCTCAAATCCCCTATTATCCTCCCTTGAGCTAGGAAATGGGTTCTATTTATAGATTTTTCCTTAGTACTAAGAGAACACCAACTGATCAAATAGAGAGAAGACATGTGTCATAGAGGATCACATGAAATATTTTGCCTTGAACTACCAGGCTGGAAGTGACACACGTCACTCTGCATGTATTGTGTACTATTTGTTTGGCATAACTGCTTTAGCGAGTGCACTTGCAACAGGAGTGTTTGTTGCTACAACTTACCTTCTCAGCATGAACTTTACAGATGTCTTAGCTAGTACACTTGTGGCAGGAGTGTTTGTCGCTACAACTCGCCTTCTCAGCGTAAGCCTCGACAAGTGCACTTGTGGTAAAACATTGCCGCTGCACTTACCTTCTCGGTTTAGTTTGGCGAATACATGCATTCTTAAGACTTCATAGCCTGCTATCAGCCATGTTTTGTGTTCTCTTCAGTGAAACCTCCGCTCTTAGTCACTTAACCACAAATTCCCCAGCTTCCTAGGGTGAAGGCCACAACCAAGCCTGCTATTAGCCATGCTGTGCCTTAGTACCAAGCTCAAAGGGGACTTCCTTAGTCCTGCCTATGCCACTAAGGTAAGTCCATGACCTGGGTAATGGAAATGGAGTCCCTTACACTTAGGCTACCTTGCTCCTATCTTCCTGGGATCATCGAGGTATACTCGTATCTTTGGGCATGCTATAGGCTCCAACTAGTAAGCCTTGAGGTTTACTGTCAGCACCAAGCTAGTGAGCTTCGGGGCTTGCAATCAATGCTGAGTTAAAAATGACTTTGGGGGCCTACTATCAGCCTTAGGCTAGATTGGGGCTTGCTATCAACGCCAAGCATTAGCCTCTACTTGTAGAGGGGAAGCTTCTCCCAAAGGCTGCTATCACCTTGGCGGGGTGTTCTCTCTGTACATTAATTGAGGCGGCTGCAGTTGTTGCGACAGTCATTTCCCACGGCAAATTCAAATGATAGTCCCGACAATATTAGGGATGGCAGCGTCGACAAAGTACCTCCACAACTTGGTCATTGCAAGTGTTGCCTCTACAACTTAATTGTTTCGGTTTTCTCTTTCCTTCAACAACTTCAGATGGCGGCGGAACCGACAATATTGGGAATGGCAACGTTGAGGCAAAGTGCCTCAGCAACTTGACTGCTGCAAGTGTTATCTCTATAACTTAGCTACTTCGGTTTTCTCTTTCCCTCAGAAACTTTAGATTGCCTCTGCAACTTCACTTAGACATTTTTCTTGGTGGAGTCTGTTCGAATCTTTGACAGGTCGGACTCGCTTCGGCCCATTTGTTAACCCACTTCTCTTGAGTTTTAGTCCATGCTCTTTTAGTCATTCTTGATCGCCTTAAAAGGGCAATCTCAGCACTTAGTCTCATACTTAATTTTTACTTTAATTTCTGACCCTCTACAACCACCAACTCAAGGATGAGTTTAAATCTAAATGAAGTTTATGTCATTCTATATTCACTATCCTACAAAAATGCATTTAAGTCAGTGATAAATGCTATTAAAAAACATAGAGTAATTACATTAATAAATCCACGTTTTTTTGTTTCCTTATGAATCCATAATATGAAGACTTATAATTGATAATTATATAATATATGTGGGTTGAACTAGTGAACCAAAAAATAAAATAAAATTATTGAGCAAAAAAATAAATTCACACGCGGGGGGGGGGTGTTTATGTCATTTTAGATGTAATACCCTAAACCCCGTATTTTTGAACTAGTGAACCAAAAAATAAAATAAAATTATTGAGCAAAAAAATAAATTCACACCGGGGGGGGGTGTGGCGAGCGGATCCTCTAGAGTAACCCTTTAGAGTGATCTCCTAAAGTGGATGATCGGACGGCTCAGAATACTCCTCACCAAAACGACGTCGTTTTGGTGAGGAATTTCAAAAAAAAAAAAAAAAAAAAAAAAAAAACAGATTTAGGGATTTCAAAACAACGATAACTCTATGGAAATGCAGATCTGAAATTAGAGAGAGAGAGAAAGGCTGAGAGTTTCCGACTCGCCACCGTCGCCGCTGCCACACGCCACCGTTGCCGCTGTCGCTGCCACACCGCTTGGTCACCATCCTCCAACAGATTGAAAGAAAAAACCACAGGTTCGTTCATCCTCTAAACTTCAAATATTAGGGTTTTGATTCCAAAAATTAGGGAAAAAATCAAAAAATATGATCTTACGGTTTGATTTGAGACTTTTTACATGATTTATTTCAAATCATGCTTAGAGGAACCGAACTGTATATATATATATATATATATATATATATGCGTCTGTGTGTAATTTAAATCAAAGAAATGGGCATTATATATATATATATATATATGCATCTGTGTGTAGATAACAGTGAGTATGTAACAAAAATTTATGAATATATATTTATATATATATATATTTATCAAAGAAATTTATGAATATATTTATATATTTATATATATATGCATCTGTGTGTAGATAACAGTATGTAACAAAAATTTATGAATATATATTTATATATATATATATATATTTATCAAAGAAATTTATGAATATATATATATATATATATATATATATATATATGCATCTGTGTGTAATGGGCCTGAAATGGGCATTTAATCTGTGTGTAATTTAAATTATATGACACACAGAAATGTAGTATTTAAATTCCAAACATGGGCATCTGTGTGTAATTTGAAATGACCCTCTATTTGTATAATTTAATCTGTGTGTAATTTAAATTTAGTATTTCTCTGGTTGATCATAAAATGGGCATTCTCAGTTTGGAAGACAGAGGAATGTAAGAGAAATGTAATTGAGTTTTTTTTTTTTTTTAAACCAAACCCAAGTCATACCAACCAGCCCTGCTTGCACACTGTTTTTCAATTGTTAGTTTCCTTCCAATATTTTAACTCTCTCAACTACCTCTTCCATAAGAAAAAAACCTCCCTTGTATCCTGTACTATCCATTCTTCATTAGGTTCTTCTCAATAAGATTAGTTTCATACACAGCTTTTGCTTAGCCCACTGAAGAAACATCCTGCACTGTCATCTACTCTGGTAACTTTAGATACTCATTCAAGAATCACACTAGGGACATTTCTCATATGCTTGTGTTTTACATGAAATGCATGTTTGATCGCACTATACTCATTCAAGAATCACATTAGTTTCATACACAGCTTTTGTTTTTTCTTTTTTCAATTTTCTTTTCCTTCCCCCCCCCCCCTCTACAAACCCAATATCCTAAGTATTGTTCCACACCCAAACATAAAATAAAATTAAAGATGAAAACAAGTAAAAGTAATGGACAGATTACACATTGCAAAATCCTATTGCTTTCAACACTAACAAAATTACACTTAGGAAGAATAATAGGTAAAACAACTTGAGAGATAAAAAAATTGGAAGAACGTCATCTTCTACTAATCAGTAGTTGAATCTGTTGGTATTTTTTATGCAGATAAACAAATGGCTTCATCTTCTACTAATAATACGAACTTTACATTCAAGCCAAGGTTTTGTATTTGTGGAAGCATAGCTATCCTGCGTATTGTACAAACCAATGCAAATGGAAATAAAGGACGTGCCTATTTTGTTTGCCCAAGAAAATATGTAAGTACCTGTTATATAAATGAATCTGTTACTTTTTACAAATTTCGTTTGTTCTTTATTGATTAACTAATTCTTGTCCATTGTAGTTTACGAACAACCACTACAATTACTTCAGGTGGTTCACAGATGATGACGATGACAACGACGACGACATTACCGCATCAACTTCAACCAATGCTGGACCTCGAACAGATTCAACAACAGAAGAAATTAATGATCTACGGACAAGGGTTGGTGAGCATGATAGAAGGCTTCAAAGGATGGAGAAGATGTTCAAGGCAATGACTTATGTCATTGTATTTTGTGTATTTTTGTACTTTATCATGTAAATGACTTAATGTAATCTACTTTGTGTATTTTGTGTATTCAAGAACAGTGTACTTTTGTATTTTAGGTTTTCGGACATGCTATGAATCTGATGGCTAGCAAATCTACTTTTCTAATCTACTTTTCTTCTTGTTTTGTAATTTTTTTTTGGTGCTTAAAAATCTGATGGCTTGTAAAAACAAGTGTATAACAGGTTTGAATGAGATGAAATCTGTTGAATTTTTTGTTCTACTTTTCTATTGAGTTATGTTGGTTGCTTATATGTGATGGTTTGAAAAAAACAGGTATATTGATTAACTATGTTTTGAATGAACGGGTGTATTATATGTGTGTATAACAGGTTTCCAAATTGATGTATGCTGCGAAATTGATGTATGCTGCCAAATATGTTTAATTGATGTATACTGCCAAATATTTCATCAAGAACAGGTTCAAGGTGTATTTGTAATGGATAGGTTCAATGTGTTCAATGAACAGGTTCAAGGTGTTTGCTGCCAAATTGATGTATGCTGCCAAATATGTTTAATTGATGTATGCTGCCAAATATTTCATCAAGAACAGGTTGAAGGTGTATTTGTAATGGACAGGTTCAATGTGTTCCATGAACAGGTTCAAGGTGTTTGCTGCCAAATTGATGTATGCTGCCAAATACTTATAATTGATGTATGCTGCCAAATACTTAAAAAAAAGAAAAAGAAAAAGAAAAGCACATTGAACAATAAAGGGAAAAGTTCAAGATTGCAGCATGGTAAGGCTTCGACATTCCCAGGAGTATACCAATATACTTTAATCTTGGAATTTGCAACGATGGGTAAGATCAAAGCTTCCAATTATAATCAACTTATATCACCTTCTTGAAAATCAATGTAAAATAAAATTTTAGCAGATGAAAATTTGATACCAGATATATAAATTAATGAAGCAAGCCTGCCAAATTAACAATTTTACACTCCAGCTAGAACCACACTTATTAAATCCTTTCAAGGAGCTCTAAATACAAAACTACTTAATGAGCTCTAAATACAAAACTGCAAAATTTTGTTAACCGTCCTTGACCATTCAGATGTAAAAGTAGTGTAACAATGCAGGATCAAGGGATGAGAACCTAAAAAACACAGAAATTTCTAAGGTGTTGTGTCTATGTCTAGGAATTTTCTCGAGTATTACTCATGGAGTGCTTCCACAGGTTGGTTCGTCTTGTTCATGTACACAGTAATCCAAAGCTTGCAAGGAATTCAACCATGAACAGGAAATGCTTTCAACTATTCAATAATGTGAAAGATGCACCAACTTATTTTAACCACTTCATGCTACTACTAATTTCTTGAATTAAAACAAGTTGATTATTTACTTATGCTTGTCATATCATTCATACACCAATGTCAAGGTCTCACTGTCCTTTTGAGTCTAATATGAGAATCAAATGAAGTACACATAAAAAAGACATCAAATAGGGGTCAGCCAGCTAAATTATGCAGTAAGATAATAGTTTAAGCAACTTTACAAACTGAACAATACAATTCGATGTCATGGAAAACATAAGGCCAAGTATCGGCTAACATTGAAAACTTTTACTATCATGCATCTATCATTTCTTCATAATTAAAAAAGGCAGCAATTGTTATCTGAAAATCTATCATATAACATGAAACTATTGCATAGCAGCATGATGCAAGCATTTTCAATTATGAAGAGCTCCTAACTCTAGGCACTTGCACATTAAACTTCAGCATATAAAAATAAATGATGGGAGCTGTTTGGAGCAGGATGGGGAAAAAAAACACAAAGGGTCAAGAAGAACTCCCACACTATATGTATATCAGGACAAGAATTCCAATTTGTCTATTGACATTGGTACTCCATATATGCTCCATAGAAGAGAAGTCTGCCCATCTAAAGCTAGTTTGGACTGAAAAAAAGTAGTAGCCAGAATATCAACAAAGAGGATCAAAGTAGAGCAACAAAGAGGATCAACCTAGAGCAAAGAGGATCGACTGCAAAACAGATTGACAGATTGACAACAAAGTAGCCATCTCTGCAAACTACAAAATCCAACAGCCATCTCTACAGACTACAAAATCCAGCAGCAACCTCTTTACACCTTGAATATACATCCATCAACAACAATGAGTGACAGCAACAAGAACCCCAGCAGATAGACTGCCCACAGCAGAAGAACAGAAAATTTGAACATTTCAACAGAAAATTTGAACATTTCAACAGAAAATTTTGAACATTTCAGCAGAAGAACCCAAGGAATGCTGCCAGCAGGAACATTTGAACATTTGAACAGAAAATTTCAACATTTCAAAAATTAATCAAAATTTCAACATTTCAACATTAGTTTCAGCAACATTTACTGAGTAATTTGAACAGAAAATTTTTAGCAACAGTTTGATGAAAGGTTTTGAATATTACATATCCAACAAAAAATTCACACAAATTCCCAAAACAAAATAACGCTAAGACGTTGGCGTGTGATCCACATCCCCATGCCCACGGCCGCGCCCACGACCATATAGTACCTACAAAAAAAATATATATATTACATCAAAGGAACCATAAAATAAAATGGAACTTTAAATGAATGAATGACAAAATAAAAGAGGAAAGGTGAAAAAAAAATTACTTCACTACATGCCGGACTATTTGAAGCTTGCGAGTGATAACTACTTGCATTGTTAAGCAATGCTTGATAGGTTCCATGGCCGGAATACATCGATGGCATTGAAAAATGCATATTGTGATGAAGAAAACTTGGCTGCAACAATAAGAAACACATATCAATCTAAAGTGATAATAGTCAGCTACAAATTCGTACTAAAACTTTTTATTAAACTAACTTACATCATAGGCGGAATACATAAATTGAGACGAAGAAGTTCTAACTTGAGGAACACTCGGCGAGAATGGAGGAAGTTGAGGAACACTTGAAAATAAAGGTGCAGACTGAGGAATTAAGGGAGGTGCTTCAGGTGCACTTGCCGAAAATAAGGGAGGAGTTTGAAGAGTAACAGATATGGAAGTTTGAGAAGCATTATGTGAACTTGTTTTATTTTTCTTTGCCAACGCAAGCTCCAAACCACCTTTTGTCCGCCTTCGTCCCTTGCTAGTGCACTCTTTTCTCTTGAGTCCTTTTGCTTGGACTACATTTTTATCCGCTACACCATCCACTTCAAAGCTTTCGGGGCATTTGTTGGGGGGGCTTTCTTGTTGAATAGTATCTGAACAAGGCATATTGAATTTTGCGCTTAACATGGTTTCAATGTCTGCAATTAATTCATCCGCTTTCTCGACCGTCAAATTATATGTTTCTTCACTTTCAGAAGCTCTACACACTACTGATCTGAATATTGCCATCAATGACCTATAACGTGAAGTTTGATGCAATCTTACATCAACCTGAATATCATGCCCACACCTATCTTTCACATTTTCAAATCTTGCTTTTTTAGTCCATCTCTTCAGAATATACTGTGAAGGAATCTCTTTCAATTTGAGTCTTTCTCTAAGGATCTTCAAACAATGACTACACAAAATGCCCTTCATTTCAAACTTCCTATAATTGCAAGTGACCGAATCATCACACTCCTGCCTCACCTTCCTCACCCTTATACCATCACTATCAAGAACCGTATAAACGGTACTCTCACCATCATTTTCAATTTCTTCAATGTTGACTTCAAGGGACTTGACATACTCATCCTGAAATTCTTCAAAAATTTTATTTGTGTAAACATCTGCAGCTTGCTCCATAATCTTCACTTTAATATTCACCCTGGGCAACTTTTGGCATAGAGCATATTCGGCTTGTAACTCTTTGTACCTTTTCTCAGACAGAACTCGATCAAAATGCATGAAAAATTGCATTAAGTTATGATCAGACTGAATGAAATCCTTCAAGAAAGCATTAAAGGATTCACTAAGTTGGGTGCTACTCATGCCCGCACCCCATGCATTTCTAACATATGGCCAACCCCATTTTTCCTTGACCCCAAATGTTAACTTCAACCAATGATTATCTCTTACTTCATACTTGTCAAGCATTTCCTCCCATTTTAACATAAACTCTTCCTCATCCTCAATGTCGTACATAAACGTGTATAAAATACTCTTCACCCCCTTATCCTTCATCGACTTATCCTTGAAGATAGAATTTGCATGCCTTAATACATTTTGCATCAAATGCCAAGTGCAAAGGCGATGGGTTGTGTTAGGCATGACAATAGGTATGGCCTTAGCTATTGCAGCATCCTGATCCGTAAAAATTGTTTTTGGAGCCTTACTTGACATTGCCTCCAAGAATCTTCTAAAAAGCCATACGAAAGAATCGGCGGTCTCATCATACATCAAAGCTGCACCAAATACCACAGTTTCCCTATGATGGTTCAGTCCAACAAAAGACGCAAATGGTCTATGTGCACTATTTAACTTGTAAGTAGTGTCGAAAGTGACAACATCACCAAATTGCCCATAATCCATGATCATCTGAGCATCGGCCCAAAAAATGTTCGTAATCTGCTCCTCGTTATCTAATTGGACGGAGTAAAAAAAAGATGGATTCTCCAATGATTTGTCACGAAAATATTGCAAAATGCTACCTGCCTCCCCATATGCTAAACTGTTTTGCCTCTTCGTTCTCAAATAATTTTTTTGGTCAAGTTTTGTAAACCCAAGCGACTCCCTTCCACCAACTTCATTACCCATGAGCTCAAATGCAGCATTAAGACGGATTCCATATTTTTCGGCTAAATCTATTTCGGTTGCCTGTGATGCAGATATCTTCCTTTGGGATGGTAACATATGCGTACATTCTGCTGGTACGAAGATATGATTATGTTGTTCAAGAAAATCACTAACAAATTTTTTTTGAATATTCCTATCCCACTTAATGACAAGTCGGGCTTGACAACCAGTCCTCACTTCCTGCCTAGGATTTTTTGTTAATGGATCTCGCTTGTCGACAACCCGAAATCCTTCCTTATTACAGACAAATTGCCTTGAAGTGATTTGCCTGTCTTTGCTCTTGTTTACATAACCCCTTCTAATACTAAAGCCCAACCTTCCTCCATAAGTATTATAGAAATCATATGCTTCTTGTTCTGTATCAAATGTCATGCGAACTCTAGGCTTCCAATCTCACTTACCCCCGTCATTCTCATGATTGTTAGGTTCCATATCAAACAAGGAACTGTAAAAGAAAAATTAGGGTATGAAATAATTATTTTTGAAGCAAGTATTTTTCAAAATAATTTGAAGCATCCAATTCTAACCATATTGTTCTGTACTGGAAAATGATAGCTCCATCCATACATGTGTGCACACACACATTACAATCAACCAGATACCTACTTCCAGTAAACATACTAATGTGACACCGTAAATGATAAGCAGAAAATCGTACTTCAATTAATTCAATAATAATGAAGCAGAAAGAGAATCGAATTCAAATATATATACATATATATATATATATATGTTACCTAAACTATGTATGTTGCTTCAGTCAATAAACAGTGCTGCATACTCCTGGTGGATTCAATTTTGACTTACAGTTTAAATTCCAAGATGGATTCAATTTTAACTTACAGTTTAAATTCTTTTGTAGTTTGGTTCCCCCCCCCCCCTTTTTTTTTTTGATAAGTACTTCACTAATACTTTCAATAAAATTCTGACTCTGGCTCTTATTAAAATAAGTTTGAGAGTTCAGTTGTATTTGTTTTGGGCTTCAAAGTTTAAATTCCACATACTAATGATTCTTTCAGGGTTCAATTATTAATTTTGGTAGATATTTATTACAATTAAAAATATATTACCATCTTCAGCTTCAGATACTAAAATTGCTGTCTTAATCTGTAAATTTCTGATTCGTGTATTCAGAAATTTCTGAATACTAAAATTTGTGGGTTTGGTCTCTTCTAAAACATGAATCTGTAAATTTCTAATTCGTGTAAATTTCTGATTCAGACTAAAATTTAGAGCTTCATACATGAATCTGTGGGTTTGCTTTATACTAAAACATGAATCTGTAAATTTCTGATTCGTGCAAATTTCTGATTCAGACTAAAATTTAGAGCTTCATACATGAATCTGTGGGTTTGGTCTCTTCTAAAACATGAATCTGTAAATTTAAAAACAATGCTTGTTCATGTATGTATAAGAGAAACTTCGATTCAGACACAAACCCACAGATTCAGAAACTTCGATACAGCAGAGACCAAAAAAAAACAAAATCGAATTATACCTATATACGTTTCAATCGGTTGGAGCAGAGCAGGGGATCGACACGACGACGGGGATGCAGATATCGGCCTCAAACAAACTCTTCTTCGCTCTCGTTTCGCTCGCTTTTTCCCGCCGTCTGTATAGTTGTTCATATGGGGAGAAGTTTGAAATCCTAAATCTGTTTTTTTTTTTTTTTAAATTCCTCACCAAAACGATATCGTTTTGGTGAGGAGTATTCTGAGCCGTCCGATCCGCTCACTTTAAGAGATCACCCTAGAGGGTTACTCTAGACGATCCGCTCGCGGGGGTGTGTTTATGTCATTTTAGTTGTAATACCCTAAACCCCGTATTTTTGCAGAGAACAAGCCGCCTTCTCTCTCTCTCTCTCTCTCTCTCATAGTAGAGATTTAGAGAGAGAAAAAGAATTCGACGACGCAGAGACTATTCGCCATTATAGAGTTGTTCAGAGTAAGCACAAAAGGAACTTCATTTCTCACGCTTCTTCATGCACAACTATCATCGTCATCGTTCAGGTGACACTTTCTTCTCTCAAGCTCTCACTTCAATCTCAAAAAACTCGCTCACAGAAACCAATCCTTTTTAGTTCAAACAATCATGTCTGCGAAATGGCGAGCATTGCAACATCGCCATCGCTACACTTACAGCGCCATCATATTCCCACAATCTTACATAGATTCTCTGAATCAATTGCCTGTAGACACACTATCTCCTAAATTTTTCTCCGAATTGAAACAACTCGTCTCTCTCAATTCAATCTATGCACAAGTCAACCACGTTAAGAAACTCGCTTCGGCTTTCGGAGACTTACTAGGACAAAATCGAGAGGATTTAGTTTCCGATTCTGCTCCATTTTACTTGGAAATTCTTTTCCTCGAGAATTCTTTGCCCTTACACAGAACATTGGTTTCCGTCCTTGCAAAGAGTCGAAATTTTCAGTCCTCGATTAGTAATTGTTTTCGATTGCTTTGCGATGAGTATGGTGGTGTGAATGGAAAAGGGAAGAGGTTTTGTGTGTCCCGTGTGGCTCTGTCGATGATGAGTTCGCCCAAGTTAGGGTATTTAGTGGAAATTATTGAGGAATGTGCTATTTTGGTGGCTTTGGATATAGTATCTGGTTTGAATTCTGTTGTTTCGGTGACTAATGATTGGTCTAGGCCTTCGCCGATTGTTATGGAACAGTGTCAAGAGGCTTTGTCTTGTATGTATTACTTGCTTCAGCGTTTTCCCTTGAAGTTCAATGGTTTAATTGCTAGTCAGAGTGATTTGGTACCTCAGGATTCCGATATTTTGGAGATGATTTTGATGTCCATTTTAAGCATTCTGAAATCGCCTGCATTTTCAAGGGATTGTTTTGTGGCTGCAGGGGTTAGCTTTTGTGCAGCTCTCCAGGTGTGTCTCAGTCCCGAGGAGCTTGGTTTGGCTATCATGGAAGGTGTCTTTTTTCGAACAAATTGTGTTCGTGTTGGTAGTCCTCACAATGAATTCAAGGATGCAATTTTCAAGGTTCCATTCAAGGGGGATTTGTATTGTGAAATCCGTAATTTTTCTGTTTTGAGTAGACTCTGCTTGATAAGAGGAATCCTTACGGCAGTTTCTAGAACAGTACTTAATACTCAGTTTGTTGTATCAGGGTACGATATTAGTGGTTTTCATGCTAATGGAGACATAATTAACCCAGTTCAGACAATTCTCTATGATGGAATTTTGCCTGAGCTGTGCAAGTACTGTGAGAACCCAACTGATAGCCATTTTAACTTCCATGCATTAACTGTAATGCAGATCTGTTTGCAACAGATAAAAACTTTAATACAAGCTAATGTTGGTAATCCAACAGAAGATTATGATCCAATCTCAGAGGACATGGGTACCCGCATATTGAGCATCATATGGAATAACCTTGAGGATCCTCTTAGTCAAACTGTCAAACAAGTTCATCTTATTTTTGATCTATTCTTAGACATTCAGTCTACCCTCCGTTGGTCAGAGGGCAGTGAGAGAATAAAGTTGTCTTTACAGAAAATTACATCAAATCTTCTCCGCCTAGGACCACGTTGCAAGGGAAGATATGTTCCTTTAGCTTCTCTGACCAAGAGGTTGGGAGCAAAGGCTATTTTAGATATGAGCTCTGACTTGCTGTTTGAAGCGACACATGCTTACATTGATGATGATGTTTGCTGTGCTGTCACAACATTCTTGAAGTGTTTTCTCGAGTGTTTGCGTGATGAATGTTGGAGCAGTGATGGTGTTGAAAGTGGTTATGCAAAATACAGAGGTCATTGCTTGCCTCCCTTTTTGTTTGGTCTTGCTTCTGGAGTCTCAAAGCTCCGCTCAAATTTGAACACGTATGCCTTGCCTTTGTTACTAGAATTGGATGTGGATGCCATCTTTTCCATGCTTGCTTTCATTTCGGTCGGGCAAGGTGAAGTAGAGATTGAACTGGTTTATCCTGAGCTCAGTAGTATATATATGCCTCTCAGGGTTGAACAACAAGTGGCCATTTTGGTCTCCTTGATCAAGGTTTCTCGCTTTCTTGCTTTGATTGAAGGGGATATTGACTGGTGTGATAATTCTTTAGTATCTCAGGAAGGGGGAAGCCTGAGAGCAGGAAAGATTGATTGTTATGCTGTTTTCTGCATCAAGGGGATAAAGGTTAAAGTCCTGGCAGAGTGGCTAGTACTTGCACTCATCCATGTTGATGAGTCACTTCGTATAGATGCAGCAGAGTCTCTATTTTTAAACCCAAAGACATCAAGTCTACCATCCCGTTTAGAACTCAGTCTGATGAAAGAAGCAGTGCCATTGAACATGAGATGTTGCTCGACAGCTTTTCAGATGAAATGGAGCAGCTTGTTCAGAAAGTTCTTTTCTCGGGTTCGGACGGCCTTGGAGAGACAAATTAAGCAGGGAGGCTGGCAACCTTTTGCAGACTGTGACAGTAAGGAAGTTTCTCCGTGTAAGGGAACTGAGGAAGCTGCAGTTAACAAAGCAGAGGATCTTTTTTACTTCATGAAGTGGATGAGTTCCTTTTTGTTTTTCTCATGCTATCCTTCTGCTCCATATGAGAGAAAAATAATGGCCATGGAGCTCATGTTGATAATGATTAATGTTTGGTCTATTGTACCTCCTTCACAAGGAGAGCGAGATTCTGCTTCTTATGAGCCCAGTCTCTGTCCTTACAATCAAGGGTTGACTTCGCCTGATTCAACTTTGCTGTTAGTTGGTTCAGTTATTGATAGTTGGGATCGGCTGCGAGAAAGTTCGTACCGCATTCTGCTACATTTTCCTACTCCACTTCCTGGCATTTGTAGTCAAGACATGGTCCAAAAAGTAATCACATGGGCTAAGCAATTAGTTTGCAGTCCTCGTGTCAGAGAAAGTGATGCTGGAGCTCTGACTTTAAGACTCATATTTAGGAAGTATGTGTTGGAACTTGGGTGGATGGTCAAACCTTCTTGCAATGTTGTTTCTTTTTATTCACATGAGCTGTCGAATGGGGATCTTCAAAATTGTAATACTAGCTCTCCTGCAGTAGAATATGTAAGATCGCTTATTGATTGGTTGCATGTTGCTGTGGAGGAGGGAGAGAAGGATCTTTCTGACGCATGCAAGAAAAGCTTTATTCATGGCGTATTGCTTACTCTTCGTTATACGGTTGAGGAATTGGACTGGAATTCCAATGTAGTATTGTCTAGTCTTTCCGAGATGAGACTCACACTAGAGAAGCTCTTGGAATTGGTCATGCGAATAACTTCATTGGCTCTTTGGGTGGTTTCTGCTGATGCTTGGTATTTACCTGAGGACATGGACGGTATGATTGATGATGATGCCTTTTTGTCAGAGGTTTCAGCTGAGATTGATGTTTCTGTGTCTGTATCCGAACATGATGTTAAAAACTCAAGAGTTGTGCGAGATGTCCAACCATCAGAGCAGATTGTCATGGTTGGTTGCTGGCTAGCAATGAAAGAGGTAATTAACTATTATTCTGTTCTGGGTAGTTGCTTGTTCACAATATGTAACTAGTGAGGACAATTACACCATCATCCTTTGATTTGCTCATAGTTAGTTTCTTTTGCTTGTTCTAGTTGCTATCTGAAAAATAATGCTACCTGTGCAGAAAATGGTAGAGCCTCAGATAAAGAATTATATACATAAGATAGGATCAAGCAAAAGTTTACATATATAGTTTTTTAATATTTTATTTCCAGTCTTTTTACATTAATATTTTAATATTTATTGTTACCTTTCGTGTTTTCAGGTGAGTCTTCTTCTAGGAACCATCATAAGAAAAATTCCTTTGCCTACTTCAGACTCATCAAAATTTGGGGATCCATTTTCTGATGCCACCAGTGCTCCATCTATGGCATCTGATGTAGTGCTTGATCTGAAACAACTTGAGACTATTGGAAACCACTTCTTGGAAGTCCTTCTGAAAATGAAGCACAATGGTGCAATTGATAAGACAAGGGCTGGTTTTACAGCTCTCTGCAACCGTTTACTCTGTTCAAATGATCCAAGGTATAACTCATGGCATAGTTTCAGAGGTCATGATATTACAAGGAATGTCATCTGCCGATGAATTTATCTGTCATCAACCTGAAAAGAAAGCAAAAAACCAAAATTCGATATTTATATGGGTTTGATTGGAATTTGCTCTTTTGTTGAACTTTTGATTTCCATGGCGTATCTTAATGGAATCACATCCTGGTCTTTGTTGGAATGTGTTCCACATCGCTTGAAATTGCTCCATCTGTACTAGTTATAAGGCTCTAGTTTCCCTCTCCTTAATACCTAAGTTTTAAGGAGAAGTGTGGGTTGGACTTTTCAACTTGGTATCAGAGCTTGGTTGGGCCTGTGATTGGTGTGCCGTTTGTCCGGCTACTGTATGTTGTAGTGGTCCAAGAGGGTGTGTTGGAATGTGTCTCACATCGCCTAGAATTGTCCCATCTATACTAGTTATAAGACTCTAGTTTCCCTCTCTTTAATACCTGGGTTTTAAAGAGAAGTGTGGGCTGAGCTTTTCGATTGTCTTCGCATGACATTCACTTGGTGGCCCTCTAGCTCTTTTTTCGGTCCTTGTTAGGATGCAAATTGCGGAGTTGCTAGTCTCTGATAATTTTTTTTTTTTTTTGTGTGAATTGTGGTATTCAAAAAGTTTTTTGGGTAATTTCTTTCTAAAAATCTCGGCTGTGTTTGGTTGCGTTTTCAAACCATGGTTCTACGCCTTGATTCAAGTATGATGTTTGGAACGTGTTCTGAAATCACGTTTCCAAAACTCTGCACAAAACACTCTGTCTCCGGCGCGGTTTTCGGCATTTTTTTTTTTCAAATTTAATCTAACCAGTCGTCCCACCGGTTGACAGGAACAGTGAATTTTTTTTTTTTTTTGCAATTTACATATGTTAATTTTTATATATTCGAAAAAAATATTTTTCGAATTTTAAAATATTTTTATATGTTTTAATAGAATTTTGAGTTGTATGTTTGATTATGAGTTGTAAGTTTTTGTATCAAATATCATATGTCACATCAAAAATTCCTCACTCAATTCAAAACTTTTTTCAAAACTCTTCACCAAACAAATTTTCCACACTCAAATCATAATTCTAAAACTCACAAACTCAAAATACAACTCATACTCTCAAATTATATTTACAAAACTCTACCAAACGCAACCCTCAATTTCGACTAGTTCTTAACAAATATATATTTTTTTGTTTCTTCTTGAAGAATATGGAGTCGAAAACCCACATTTGTGGATTTTTGTACACTTGTGTAGTAATTCCAGTCATAATAATTACCTTACCAGTAACAATTAGAGACACATTCTTTGTATCTTGAAGATTATCATTTTTCTTTAAATAGGAATGTCTTGACAACAAAAAAATCAGATATTTTCAAGTTTGTGCTGTATGATGGTTGATTTCATAATCAAATTAGTTCTGTTGCACAACCTATTTTTGCAGGGTGATATAAGCTCACAAGAGTTTGTGCTGTTGAATGTTTTTGAAGGATAATCATTCACTTCTACAAGTGTTCCTTCTTATGCATCAAAATGGAATCCATGCTTTATTTTTTTTTGTTTCTGCAAGGTGATGTGGGGTCCATTAGAGTGTTTCACAGACACAACACTATCTGTTTGTATTGCCTGTCTGGACTGTCTGTGAACCTTTCGTGTCTTAAGACATGGAGTAGATGAAACTGTACAATTTGTTTCTGGACAAAGACAAATTCTTTTACTTATTTTTCATTGGTAGACTTATCCTAATTGATCAATTTGGGTTTGTGTTGCAACTAAATTTCATAGAGAAGTTGTCCCTATTTGCCAACCTTTGCTCACGCTGCAGATCATGAGAAATTTATTTACAGAATCATAAACATATACTATATCCATTTTCTAAAGTTATCTTCATTTGTCAGACTTTGTAAGTTGACGGAATCTTGGATGGAGCAACTTATGGAAAGAACTGTGGCCAAAGGACAAACAGTGGATGATTTATTGAGGAGAAGTGCAGGTATTCCTGCAGCATTCACTGCTCTTTTTCTCTCAGAGCCAGAAGGTACACCAAAGAGGCTCCTCCCAAGGGCACTACGTTGGCTAATAGATGTAGCTAACAGGTCTTTGCTGGATCCGACTGATGTAAACACCCCAAACAATGATTCATGCAATAGTTTGTCTATAAATTCAAACCAACCAACTGCTTCCCCAGTGTCTCTTGAGATGGATATTAGTGGAAGGACCTCTAAGATCCGTGATGAGGGTGTCGTTCCCACTGTGCATGCATTTAATGTTCTCAGAGTTGCTTTCAATGATACCAACCTAGCAACTGATGTCTCAGGTTTTTCTGCTGAGGCTTTGATTATCTCGATACGTTCTTTCTCTTCTTCCTATTGGGAGATCAGGAACAGTGCCTGTCTTGCTTACACTGCCTTGGTTCGTCGCATGATTGGATTTCTCAACGTACAAAAACGAGAATCTGCACGGCGTTCACTAACTGGACTTGAAATTTTCCACAGGTGTGCTGTCACCATCTTATTTGCCTTACATTTTTGTGTCTACTTTATTTTGGTAACTTCTTGCATTATTATACATACCTATGAACTTCTAAAAACTTCTAAAGTTTGCCTGAACTGTTGAAGTCTACAGATTTGCACAGTTCTGAAATTTTTTTTAGTTTCCATTTGAATATTCTTCTAGTGTTAAAATGTAATCTGAAACACGTTTCTTTTTATTTTTTTGGAGTTTAAATCTATCATGTTCTTTAAAGCAATATTACCTTTTAAGTACACAATTTTGAGTATTTTGGAAGCCTTGATTTGTAAAGGAGCATGGACCTATAATCAGCTACCTGTTTTTGGCAGTTACACTTCAGACTTGCTTTATGATCACACATTCTTTCTTATTGTATTGAGATATAATGCTTCTTTTTCTTGTTCCCTCCCTCACTTAAGAAATGGCTGAATCTTTCTTCTCTGAAGGTATCCAACATTGCATCCATTCTTATACAATGAACTGAGAGTTGCGACTGAGTTTCTTAACGATAGGCCTCCCCAACATCCAGAAACCAACCTGGCTAGAGTTGTGCACCCAAGCTTATGCCCCATGCTAATTCTTTTATCTCGGCTTAAGCCTTCAACAGTTGCAAGTGAAACTGGAGATACCCTGGACCCTTTCCTATTCATGCCATTTATCAGGAGATGCTCCATCCAAAGCAATCATCGAGTTCGTGTTCTTGCATCAAGAGCTTTAACAGGCCTGGTATCTAATGAGAAACTGCCAACTGTCCTGCTCAATATTGCCTCCGAGTTGCCTTGCAGAGAGAGTCAAATGATGTCAACTTCAGACCCATCTATCCCAGTCAGCATGAACGATGAAAAGAACAATTTTTCCTGTAATTCAATTCATGGAATGCTATTGCAGTTAAGCTCTCTTCTGGAAAACAATTGTAGGAATCTCACTGATTTTTCTAAGAAAGATCAGATAATCGGGGACTTGTTCCAAGTTCTTGTGATGTGTTCATGGATTGGAAGACCCAGATTGTGCCCTTGCCCGACCATCAACTGCTGCTTCTTAAGGGTGCTAGATATCATGCTCGGTATTGCAAGAACGTGCCATATAAGCAAAATTATTGGTCCCATTTGGGACCTCCTCTGGGAGTTATCCTCAGAATGCTTGGATGTAGAAGCTACTCATGGACAATTGTGTTATGATCCAACTACAGTAGAACTTCGCAAACAAGCAGCAATTTCCTACTTCAATTGTGTTTCCCAAGCATCTAAAGAAGTAGCTGAAGAAGATTTCCTGATGCCACACAAATGCTCTCCACCTGCTTCACATTTGGCAGTGATACCTGAAATGGAGAATGCCTGTTTCAGTTTTCTGCAAAGGTTGGTACGCGCCATGTCAGATGCATCATATGAAGTTCGAATTGCAACATTGAAGTGGCTTCTTTTATTCCTGAAAGCTACAGAACCAGGTATGGAGGCTAGTGACCAATCTAAGAGTGAGATTAGCATTGCACATTGGATCAAAACTAACCTCCAGGCAGCACTGATGAAGATTTTAGTGGCAGAGAAGAATCACAAATGCACGTATTACATTCTAAAAATTCTTTTTACTTGGAACTTGCTGCAATTTCAGAAACCAGTCAGCCAACAATGTGCGGAAACCGTATATCTTGGTGATATGGATTTTGATTCAGTCTTACAGTTTTGGGATAAGTTGGTTTCTTTATACAAGCATACAAGACATGCGAAGACTCAAGAAATACTCATCTGTTGCATGGGAATATGTGTGAAGTGTTTTGCTGATTTGTTTACAAGCTCTGTTATTTCCAACTTAGAGATGAGGACAACAGCTGAACCTGGCAAATATGATCAATTTGAGAGATTGGCTCACATCTATGATTGCATTGTTTTCTATGTCAACCTAATTGAACAACACAGTGCCTCATCGGAGACCATTAACAAGCGAAAGTCGGCTGCAGAATCTTTGGTAGCATCTGGTTTGCTAGAACAAGCAGAGCTTATTGGCTATTTTGTCTCCAATATTCAAATACCATCTGAAAATCCATCTTCCGTTTTTGAACCAAGAGATGCTGTTAATATGTATGCACATAAAATACTAGATATATGGTTCACATGCATCAAGCTTCTGGAGGATGAGGATGAAGAGCTTAGAAGGAGGCTTGCTATAGATGTGCAGAAGTGCTTTACTTCCAAGAGACCACGAGAAAACTCTCAGACTGCAGTGGTTCCCTCCCAAGTGGAGAAAGTAATCGAATTGAGTTTTGAGCATCTATTTTCAATCTTTGGTAACTGGCTCAAGTACTTCAACTATCTTTCCCAGTGGGTTATTAATGTGGCAAACTATGTAATATCCACAGGTGATCTTGTCAGACGGGTTTTTGACAAGGAGATTGATAATCATCATGAAGAGAAGTTGTTGATCTGTCAGATCTGTTGTTCTCATTTGGAGAAGCTTCCGATTTCAAAATCTTGGGCAGTTGACTTTTCTGACAAACAGGGGGTAAGTAATTTCTTACATACATGGAGAACGAGATTTTACCATCACTTGATATCATTTGCAAATGATCATAAAGGCAAACATGAAGGGGTTGATTGGATCGGTAGTGTGGGTAACCATAAGGATGCATTTTTACCACTATATGCAAATTTGCTTGGATTTTATGCCCTCTCAAAATGCGTTTTCATACGGGAATCTGAAAGCGGTAACTCTCTACTTTTTGATGTTGTTGAACTTGGAGAAGCTATCAATCCATTTATGAGGAACCCTTTAATTTCGAACTTGTATTTTTTAGTAGTTAGGTTACATGAGAAAATGGTTTGTGCCTCTTGTCATTTGATTGACAAATCCAGAGGAGATGGATCAACTTGGGATGGTTTTGATCCATATTTCTTACTTAGGTGAGACAGAATTTGTATACTAGCTGCTTGGTTCCATATAGAAAGTGATTCAAAGAACTTGAGTCATGTTTGGGGAAGGTTGTTTTGAATTTTATCCCCTAACCATGTAACAACTTGCTGTATTAATTTTTAGAGTTTAATGCAAGTCTAGCGTGCACGCGCACACAGACACACACACACACTCTCTCTCTCTCTCTCTCTCTGTGCGCCTCAATGGATGCAAGTCTTGATCAGCTTTTTCACTTGTTTAGTATGCTTGCTGTCAGTACGAGGCTTACGGTTCAAGCAGGTTCAGACCCATTTTGCTCTACTTTTTCTACTTCTTAATGTTCTTTTTTTTTTTTTTTTTAATCTGTGATTGGATGGTAAAATGTTATCAAGTGTAACGATATGCAAGTTGCTCTTACCTGATGATTCTTGAGTTGTACAAATTATTGTACTTCATATCTTTCACAATTCCTTTTGTTTGATTGAACCATAATTAGTCATTTTTTGTAATATAGAGGCATGAGCAGTTTTCTCGAAAAGGCAAAATTGAGAAGGAAAATTGAAGGTCTGACATGTTTGAAGCCATATTATCAGATAGCTGAGGGAATCTAGGTAGAGGCCTTGGCAATTTGCTGGGATCCCTTGGAAGAATTGTCTTTCACTGCCCAAAATCCTTGGTGGGATTCAAAGTTCCTTGCTCAAGAAAAACAGAAGTAAAAGGAAGCTTTACAAGGCTCATATTCATCAAACTATAGCATATCCAAATCAAGTCAGAGGGAATAAGCATTGGACCATTTGTGAGAGTACATCATTCATTTGCATTAATCGTTCACATTCTGATACTGTCAATCAGCTAGATGTTTTTTGCCCTGCTTTCTGTTGGCAGACTCAGATTGGTTTCCTTTCCAGTAACCAGTGACAACTGTTGACTTTAAACTCTCAAAAGTAACCAACATTTTGGCCGTTCTGTAAGATCTGTCATGGGCAACAAGGCAATAGAATAGCTCTGTATCCAGCATCATTTTCTCAGAGCCAAAGAGAGCATATTTCAGTTTTATAACAAAGAGGTCCACTTGCTAACCCTTGAATCCACAGCCGTTGCTGATTATAGAAGACAACCACGGTCATTGCTGTTGATATCTCTATTCTACTGCCACAGACATACCTTACAAGAATTGAACGAACAATCTTCCCTATGCAGGCTGGAGGATCAATCATGCCAATCCCCCCAGGAAGCCCAGCATCCACTCCATTAAAGTATAAAAAAATAAAAACAAAATGAGAATAGAAAGCACAGAAAGGTCCAGGGTATAAGAAGCAGTTATAAATATTACTAGTAAAAATCCATGAGCAGAGTTTGTTAATCACAAGGTAGATATCATTCAGTGACTTCCTAAAATAGTTATTTTTTGTCACCAAGAGGTCTGTAATAATAACTGACAATTATGATTGGGGTTGCCATGAACAAAACTTCGGAAGCAAGAAAGGTGAAAAGCTATCCATTGAGTTCAGCTGTCTTCCTCCTCATCACCATCTTCGTCATCATCATCACCTTTCTCCTAAAAAACATGCATCGTTAAGAAGTCACAAAATTGCATCATTAAATTTTTTTGATCGACCTCACAAGCAAATGTAACATGGTCAGAAACAATAGGATATATTGGAAGCACTATCTATTGATTGAGTTCATAAATGAAAATGAGACAGTTGAGTAGAAACATCAATATTTTGTCCACTGAAGGACAATAGAGAACGGATGGAGAGAATGTCCAACCCAACCCAAATACGAAGAAGTCCAGCAATCTATCATCCAAAAACAGGGTGTACAAAGATAAGAAACTTTTAGTGGTGGTACATTCACGGATGATGAACATGAAGTTATGCTCAAATAGTTCAACCAATTTTTGCACCATAAATATAACAGATTTCTGAATATCCTATCATGTGTCATAACATCCAATGAAGTGAAGAAAAAGGTAACACTTTCAAAACAAACGAAAAATAAACAAAAAATAACTTCGATAACAAGTGCATGACATTGACAGACAATGTTCACTTCATGGAAAACAAGTGGCAATCACTTATTCTTTTTGTATAGGCATCAAAAATTGGGTTTATAAGAGGGGAAAAACAAAAAAAAAGAAACAAGATGTGCCATTTATAAAAATCTACCGACATATGTTTAGTTACAGACCAAATTAAAGTGTGATGGATCAACATATGCCTCAGATTGCACATATAAACAAAGATTAAATATTGTAGAGTCAAAAATTCCTATACTGTTTTGATTTAAATAAAAAGAAGGAAAAAGGATGTCACACGTGTAAAATTATAACTAAATTATGTGTACTGTGCCACCATCTAAGGTTTCCATGTTTCAACTCAACATTCCAAATCCCAAAAACGCTCATCTTGAATGGAAACATATTCCATTCATCTTTAAATTATATTAAAAAAAGAAAAGAGAAAAAAGAGACTTCAACTTAGCATAAATGACAGCATTGCATCATATGCCACTCAGAAGCATTCCTTATTTCTCACACTAACCTTTCAAACAAAAAGAAATGAAAAGAACAGAGAGCCCTTAAATGCTCATAAGTACATTCTGGAATTATCTTGTAAAAATGCTAAAAATGTGATGAGGTCAAATATACCATACATATTGGTGAGATGAATCAATTTTTGGATGAAAATACGATATCCAGACAACATAGAATGCGCAGAAAAAATGCTAATAAATTTGTGTGGCAGGAACAATTAGGTAACGTTTACGTTTTTAGTTTATATTTACAAAAATTTTATAAACTGGTTTTTATTTATTTTTTATTTATTTTTAGAAAAACATAAACTATAAACGCGTTTGGTAATTGACAAAATGTTTAAAAAAATTTAAAAATATAAAAAAAGTGAGATATGACAAGTGGCGGCAAGTGGCGATGGAAGATGGTGGTGGAAAGTGGTGACAGTGGGTGGTGGGTAGCTGGTTGTGATGGGTGGGTGGGTGACGGTAGCGGGTGGTGGGTGGTAGCGAGTGGGTGGTGGTGGCGGATGGGGGGTGGCGGATGGCGGGTGGCGGTGGGTGGTGGCGGTGGGTGGTGGCGGGTGGTGGTGGTGGTGGTGGGTGGGTGGGTGACGGTGGCGGGTGGTAGCGAGTGGGTGGTGGGTGGGTGACTGTGGCGGGTGGTGGTGGCAGGTGGATGGCGGATGGCGGGTGGTGGCAAGTGGTGGTGGTGGGTGAGTGGATGATGGTGGCGGGTGGTAGGTGGTAGCGAGTGGGTGGTGGGTGGTGGGTGGTGATTGGTGGTGGCAGATGGGTAGTGGGTGATGGTGTGGTGGTGGTGGTGGTGGTGGGTGGATGGGTGACGGTGGCAGGTGGTAGGTGATAGCGAGTGGGTGGTGGTGGTGGTGGTGGGTGGTGGGTGGTGGGTGGGTGATGGGTGACGGTAGTGGGTGGTGGTGGTGGTGGTGGCTGGTGGGTGGCAGGTGGCTGGTGGTGGTGGGTGGCTGGTGGTGGCAAGTGGTGGATGGTGGTGGCAGGTGGCTGGTGAGTGGTGGTGGCAAGTAGGTGGCGGATGGTGGTGGCGGGCGGTGGATGGTAGTGGCGGGTGGGTGGTGGTCGTGGTGGTCGTGGTGGCAGTGGCGAGGGGTGGGTGGTGGTGGCGAGTGGGTGGCAGGTGGGTGGTGGTGGCAGGTGATGGCGAAAGATGGTGGTGGAAAATGGTGGCGGTGGAAAATGGTGGCGGGTGGTGGCTAGTGTTGGGTGGTAAAAAAAAAAAATAAAAAACTGAAAACTCAAAATGGAAACACATTTTTTGTGTTTTCATTTTTTAGCCAAATTTATAAACTGAGACCATTGATTTATAAATTAAAAATTTTACCAAACAAGTTTTTATTTGAGTTTTTAAAATTTTTGTAAATATAAACAGAAAACTGAAAACGTTAGTGTTACCAAACGGCACCTTATTGTTTAGGTCATAATGTTGGTGAAGTAGACAATCCCAGCATTTCAATTGTAGTTGTAGCATGTTGAAAAATGTATTAATGGTGATCAAAGGAGACAGTAGTGTGCGGGTAAAAATGATCCCTAAATTGAGAACACAAATTTAAAAAAATTAAAAAAAAAATAATAATTAAAAAAAAAATTCTATCCATAATTTGACAAGCTAACAAAAAGTTGTTACAGACCTCAACTCTTCCCTTTTTTACTTTCACCACATGTCAGGATACATATTCTGTGGTGGAACATATTCACCTCACCAGCTGAAAGTAAAAAAGGGAAACAGTGGCTGAAGTCTCTTAAAATCAAGTAAAACTTCAGTCTTGAGTGGCCACTAAGGATGGCCAAGTTCCCCCCCAACAGTGTATGCTTTACTTACTGACCTGACTTCGGATTATATTATGTATGGATTTAGGTCAAGGAGGTCAATGAAATTTCATGTAACTTTTTTTGATAATCAATTCATATAAAGGTAAGGGTACACATATAATTATACCCATAAAAAGAGAGACAGTAGCATACAGATAATTATAAAGGTATGGGTCAACATATAGTTTCATTCAGTTACCTCATCATCATCCTCATCTCCATCAGAATCTTCCTCATCAGCTTCCTACACCAGTAAAGTAGCAAAGTTCCTCTAAGCCCAAAGGAAAGGTAGAAAAAGGAAAGTTAATTGAGAGGTAAATGAACAGAGAAAAAAGATTACATTGTTGAAATATTTGAGAGGATTGGGCCACAAGTCCTCCTTTATAATTTCTGCCACCTGCAATTTCAAAGCAAAAGCCAAAGAATTAAACGGAAAGAATGAAGAGAAGAGAAGAGAAAGAAAATACTAATTGTTCTAACCAATTTGATCCAAAAGTATCAATTAAGACTGGATCTTAAAGGATTAAATAACACAGCAAGAACAGCTAAACATGACACAGCTCATCAGTAATCACAATAAAGTCTTGCAACTTGAGATAAAATCTAATCAATAGAATTGGAAATATGAGTACGCAATAGCAGCACTTCAAATACAAAAATTTACCTCATCATGAAGCCCCTCCAAAATATCTTTCTGTTGGGTCTCACTAAACCAACTAAAGAAGCTGCATTAGTAACAGTAAATTGAATGAGTCAGTGACCACATATACTATAGCCACAAAAATTTTACAATGCATTGTATATTTAATCGAAAATGAGTTAACATTGGAAGTCAAACCATATTGAGCTCCAGCAGTATAGCTTATACATCACATCATTCACAGTAGATATTTCAGCATTCTTTTCATGCTTAATCAACTACTATTTGCACAACTGAGGTCAACTTAACATGATTTACCATTCTCAAGCATGTCTTCCTCCGTACATGTTGGTAGCTAAGAAGCACGAATACTTCTAAGAAGGTAACGTGTCATGTCTGACACCAACATGACAATTCCTAATACCTAGACACACAAGAAACATATTATAAATTTAAAAATATAAAAATAAAATAAAATAACTAGAGACCCAATGATAAAACAAAAAACAATGTAATTTATACATATGCTCCTCATTTAGACTGTAAAAATTGTTATTTTTTACTTAAATATTCATATATATAATCTAAGACATATAATAATTATTTCCCATGTATGATATACAATAAATATATAAAATTGTATATTTTGAACGTGCCTCCCATGTGTCGTGTCCTACATGTTTTGGAAAATTTCTGTGTTGGTGTATCGGTGTCATGTCACGTGTCCATGCTTTTTAATCTTAGGTTGGTAGTACCTCCCAAATCAGGCAGCCTTATTATTGGATGACTAATTCAAGCTCTGTCAGTAATTCATCTATTTCTCCTTTCATTCCTGCAAGTGAAAGTGATGCATTGTGGCAAGAAGAGAATTCAGATATATTGCTGGAAGCACCTCTATGCAGAATGTGCTAGTTACTGGAAATCTAGGCCAAAATGTAATGCCTTTGAGAGCCTTTCCCAAAAACTACATCTTTTAGAATAGCACTACAGCTGACCAGCTACCTCCTCCTCCAAGGTTTCCTCAGAATGGTTTTGAGGGTGGTGTCAATCTATCTTACACTAAGAAGTAGGAACAACGGATATATGACACGACATTGACACACCAATATGCAAATTTTTTAAAAAAATGTAGGATACGACAAGTGTGAGACATGTGCAAAATATATAATTTTATGTATTTATTAAATCATATGTCATATACAAGGATAAATAAGAATTATATGTATAACTTTACATTGTTTTTTATTATTAGATTCCCGCTCTTTTATTCAAACTTGTAATGTGTTTCATGTGTAAATGTTGGGAAGCATTGACAAGTGTCATGTCGTTGTCGGACACAACACTTTCAAAGTATCTGTGCTTCTTAGGTCTTATACTCCTAGGTTTCCCCTGCGAAGTTTGGCCGAAGAATATGCAGAGAGGTTGTCAAATATTGTTATTAATTATGTGACGAGATTATCACATCTTGAGTCTGGAGGCCATATTGGTTACCATCAGCCAGCTTCATGTACTTCAGTTACCATGAAAGGCATGCTTGAATCTACACCTAGTAGCATAAGGGATGTTAGAGGCGGCCCATCCAAGGCCTAGAGGTTTGATGATGAGAGCAAGACATAATGCTCCCATCCCTCCAACTTTGCCTGCACTACAGCAATTCATTGTTGACCAGCAAAGAGCTAGACTAGTACAAGAAATTTATTTATTTACCCCTTTTTTTAGGTGAAGTTTCCTATAGAGGATGTTCTTGCTTTGTTATTTTCACTTTTGTTGATGCATCTCATAAACCATGATTTTGGTTTCAGTTCATTTATTTCTCTTATTGAATCTTTTATTTTATTTGTAATAAACACCGCTAAGAAGGTGGCGTATTCGTGGCATATCCATGTTAGACACCGACACTCATCAAAACGTCTTCTTTTTTTTTTTTTTTAAATTGCTTTACACCCCCCCGGACACTTGGTGGACACACGTGTCCATCGCTTAAGCACGTGTCCACTAATTAGACATACATGAAACTAATTATAAACTTAAACTTAAGATACAATGATAAAAAAAACATTGTAAATTTATAAAAATTAGTGTCATATTGTAAAAAATGATGTATTATTGATTGATTTATATTGATATCTATTACAATGATTCATGATTCCTATATATAGAAGAGGATGAGTGTGTAGTAGGTAAGGAGTAGGTGAAGTGGAGGTGGTAGTGGTGTAGTGGGTTAGGTTTAGTGGAGTAGGTGAGGTGGTAGTGGTGTAGTGGGTTAGGTTTAGTGGAGTAGGTTTAAGTGGGTGAAGTAGGTGGAGAGTAGGTGGATTTTAACAGCCCCCCGCAAACTCAAGGGGGATAGGAACTAACCAACTTGAGTTTGGAGAGAGTAACAAAACAAGAAAATACATAAAAATAAAAGAGGATAAGAGACACTGTATGGTCGTGTCAGACCATTGGTGAAGACACTGGATGGTGGTGTCATAACGTTGTAGAGGACACTGTATGGGGGTGTCATAACCATGTAGAGGACACTGTATGGTGGTGTCATAACGGTGTAGAGGACACTGGATGGCGGTGTCAGACCGATGTAGAAGACAGTTTATGGGGTCATGTCGGACCGTTGTAGCAGACAATGTTCTGACAGTTGTTGAGACAGTTTACGGAGTCTTGCTGGACCCTTGTAGAAACTAACCGAAATCAATGTCGGGACAGTTTACAGAGTCTTGTCGGACCCATGAAGGAGCTAACCGGAATCAATGTCGGGACAGTTTACAGAGTCTTGTCGGACCCTTAAAAAATACACTGTATGATGGTGTATATAGGCTGCCCAAATATATATATATATGGATATATATAGTGAGCCCTCAAAAGTCGCGCCCTCAAAAGGTGTGCCCAATCTGTCAAAAAAGGCGTGCCATCAAAAGGCGTGCCCAATCCATAAAAAGGCGTGCCATCAAAAGGCGTGCCCAATCCATAAAAAGGCGTGCCATCAAAAGGCGTGCCTATCAAAAGGAGCGCCCATGTTGTCGGCGAGCGCCGAGAAGCGCATGATGCGCGTGTCTGCCTCGGCTATTTAACCAAGGTTGAGGCGGAGGCTGTGCAAACCAGTCTTAAACCGCCGAAAATCCTTTGAAAAAACTCTTCCGTTTCTGAGAAAGAGATTCTAGAACACTCTGTTGCCCAGAAAATGGCTTCGTCTTCCCGTGGGCTGCTCACTCTCTTTCCCGACCTCAATGAGTCAACAAGAGAGAGAACTGGTGCGGTGGCCAGTGAACCTCAACCAAACACCTCTGTGTTTGCTCCGTTGAACTTTCCGATGCGGTCGGTGGAGCAAAAAATGGCGGTGCAAACTGATATTGAGGCCAATCAGTATACTCTGAAGTCATGTGTGGAAACCATGACTGCGGTCACAAACTTGTCGCACCGGCTGCAGAGCAGGACAAATGAGGTGCAACAGTTAAACTCCCAGCTGGCTCTGCTCCAACGCATGTATAAGGATGCGCGAGCAGAGATAAGTGTGCTAAAGGCAGAAAACAAGGAGCTGAAGCGGAAGGCCACCGTGATGTTCCGATTTGGAGGGACACCATATGCTGCAGTGGAGGAGCAGGGAGTAGTGATCGTGCCCAGTGGAGCGAGAAACACGGAGGCAGCACCGGCAAGGGCCGTCCAGGACGGAGGCAAGAAGAAGAGACCTGCAGCAGAGTAGAAGAAAAATCCCACTGTGGATGTGGATGTGGTTGTGTTGGTTTTTTTTTTTTTTTTTTTTGTAAAAATATGATCGGGGTTGATCCCTGAGATGAATAAAATGAGGTTGGTTTTTTTTTTTTTTTTTTTTTTGCAAAGAAATAATAATAACAAAAAAAGGTTTCGTGGCCCACGGTGTTGTGAAAACCTGCAATGGGTTTGAGATTTTTTTTTTTTTTTGTTTTTTTTTTTGTTTTTAATAATAATAATAAGAATAGATTAATAAAAAAAACAGGTGTCTCGGGAGATTGGAAAGTAAAAAAGGGGTACATGATGAGGGGTTAAAGCTGGTGGATGAAAACATGTGAGAGGCATTGGGTTTAAGAAAAGAAGAGTGGGTGGACAATAATAAAATAAAAGAAAGGAAAAGAGGGGGACAAAAGTTGGTGGACAGTTGGATGAAGAGAAAGGGAAAATCCCAGATCAGTTCATGGATTAAAATGAGGTCCAGTGGAATTGCAGCCGTGGGTGGTATCACCGAGGGAGTGAGAGGGGCCGCGGATGGAGAGAGTTGTATTCTCTCCGGATTTCCCTTATATATTTCTTGGATCGCTTTGAGCTCTGGTTGAAGGTTTTGCATTGCCAGTGTTGATTCAACTTGTTTCTTTGTCAGGGGATAAGTTGCAATTTTAACGAGAACCGTGAGCAAAATAATTGCAAATCCGTAGGCATAAGGTACATGCACTGCTGTGGAGATGGAAGCGGAGCTGTGGAGATGGAACTGGAGATTACGGTGGCACACTGGTGGCAGCGGCGCGGTGCTTCTGCGGCTGCTCTTGTGGTGGTTATTGGCGGTGATCGGAGTGAGTTGGTCACCGGTGAGGAGTCAGCATGAAACTGCCCTTCACTAATAATACCAAGGACCAGAATCAACATAAGGCTGTGAAGTTCAACTTGCCTGAAGATGATGATCTGATGAGTGATGATGAATTTGAGGATGAGTTTGATGATGATTTTGATGACGAAGACGTTGATGATGATGATGATTTGGATGATGAGATGATGGATGGTGCACCCCATCATCCTCTTAACAAGATGAAACCACAACCCATGATGATGGCTAATGGTCAGCAGATGCCTAACATGATGATGATGATGAATGGCCAGCAGCATCCACAGCTTATGAATGCGCTGGCTCAGGCCAAGGGTGGTGGCGGTGGAAATATACCTGTTCAGGTGAATGATGGAAAGAGTGGACTAGGTTGAGGTCCGGCGGGCGGCCAAGGCGAGGTTGCCGCCCGCCGGTGAAGCGAGAAATACTAAGGTCTTAACCTTGCTCTGATACCATGTAAAAAATGATGTATTATTGATTGATTTATATTGATATCTATTACAATGATTCATGATTCCTATATATAGAAGAAGATGAGTGTGTAGTAGGTAAGGAGTAGGTGAAGTGGAGGTGGTAGTGGTGTAGTGGGTTAGGTTTAGTGGAGTAGGTGAGGTGGTAGTGGTGTAGTGGGTTAGGTTTAGTGGAGTAGGTTTAAGTGGGTGAAGTAGGTGGAGAGTAGGTGGATTTTAACACATATTGTATTTTTTGTTATTTTTGAATGATATATTCACATATTGGCATATAATAAATATACAAAAAATTTATATTTTGTGCGTGTCCTCCACGTGTTGTGTCCTACATTTTTCGAAAGTTGTCGTATCAGCATTTGTGTCATGTCACATGTCCATGCTTCTTAGAAGGGGTCTCTTACAAGTTTGGGAACTACTAACATATTCAAGTAATCAAACTTAAAGTACAGTGCCCAAAGCTATTCCACCAGATCAACACCTCAAAATATGGCTTGCAACTTTGAGTTGGTATTTATCCGCCATTGCCAGCAGCTGCTTTTAAGTTAAGTGCATCAAGGTTTTGACAACAATCACATTCGAATTAATTACAAAAGAAGAAAAAAAAAAAAAACCTGCAACAAACAGTTTATTGCACCTCTTAGCCGAAGGCAAATGCCTTCATTATTGCTTCGTTTATTGGACTGCAGTAAATTTTTCAATGATTCAAAACTATAACTTGAGCAGGGAGCTGAAGAGGATGTATGAATTTTCTATTACGTTCGGTAATCGGGAGGATGGATCTATCCCTTGAGCCATATTTTGGATTATGATAACTTGCATACTTTGTTTATTTTTAGTTATATAGGTTTGCATTTGTATACAATGCATGTACATGAGTTGCACTATCTTGTGCCACTTCCACTGGAATTACTCTTACTCATTGCACAACAAAGAAACATTTTTTTGATACGTTTAAAAAAAAAAAAATGAACACCTAGATTTGTGTCTATACAAGCATACATATTAAAGGACTAGATTTGTCTCCATACATGCATACAAATTTAATTAAAAATAATAATAATTTCTGTAGATGTATGTTTCTGACCGTCAGCTTGTATGGAAGTGATCATTCCTTCAGGCAATAAGGTCTTACCTTGCTTGCCCCAATTTCTAGCATCTACCATAATATTTTAACTACTGCTACAAAATAGCTTTATTGAAGAAAAAATTAGCAAGATAAGGTACCTCTCATCAGAAGGCAGCCTTTTGTTCCCTTTTTTCTCATGATTAACTCCATTAGCAGCACCCTTCACAAGTTGAATTTCATATTCTTTTAAATCTGAAAATAATTAAACATACAAAAAGCCATAGAAGGTATCACCATTACCATGCCTTCCTTCCACTTGATGTTTGTGCCAGTTATTTTAGTAGTTCCCTCATCAAAGAATGTAAAGGTTTTCGTCAGCTTTGTATCTTCAAAATAAGGATTAGGTTTGAAGTTCTGAAAGTTTGAAGCATGCAAAAGAGTCAGTAACAACTCAGCACAGGAATGACTGTGTGTAAACGAATTATCTATTAGAAGTATCTAAACAATAAAAACAATGAACAGCTCTTTTAAGAAAGCCTAACCCAGCTAAACAAGGGAACTGGAATAAGAACTCACAAATGTTATGGAGTACCCCAACTTCACATCTTTAAAATCCTCCACGTCAAGAGAATCTAGGTACTTGAAAATCTAAGTCAAAACAAGAAAAATTTATCCCAATTCAGTTATGTCCCAGAGAAGGTGAGAACATCAGCCCCATGCATAAATATCGAATCCCAGTGATTCAAATCAAAAACAAAAATCTCATAAATTAATGTTGAAAAGGAGAATAAAGGAAACGTTGTAGACAACAATGATCAGTTATGCCAAAACAAATGTTCAGTTGATTTTATGTATCATATGCCAAACCTTTGAGTCTTCCTCGCTCAAAAGATCACCAAGTGCAGGATGACTCAAGAACTGCACAGAGCAATAATGCAAAAGTAAATAAAATGTGGAAAAAGTAAAATCTCATATTACTTAATAAAGAGTCTGTAATGAGAATGAATAGAGATTTGCTGGATCACTTACAGCAGTCAACCAAAAGTCAGGAATAGAATTGATGATCTCATTCCGTTTAACATAGACAGGCCTGCGGATCTCATTATACTTCTGCTCTACTTCCAAAACTTTCTCGCTAGCTTCTTCATTAAACTGTTGGATACAGGTATAGAAAAGCTTTCATGGAAATTAATGAACTACCCTAGTTTATAGAAATTTAGGTACTTGACAGTAATGTCATCTGACCAACTATATAGTTAAAGGTGATGAAAAATAAACATAAAATATCAACAAGAAAAAAGAAAAATGTACAACTGCACCACATAAAACGCATCAAATTGAAATATAGATCCATATAATAAAAAATAAAGGCAAAATGGTAGAAAAATGACCTTAAAAAACAAATTCTATGTTAATGGTCATTAGCATGCATGGACAAGTGCCAGATTCTTCTAATTCCCAACAGTTAGGATGTTGGGACACTGTAAAAAAGGTCCAAGTGACTAGATGTGATAAAGCATGGACACTTCTAAGAAGGGGTTGACACTTGCGAAACACACCCTGACACATATTGGACACGTGTCCAAACATGTGCTATTATTTTTATTTATTTTTATTTTTAAAACCAAACACGTTTTAGACACTTGGGAAACACACAATAAACTTAAAAGACGTGGAATTCTAATGAAAATTATGTATCCAATTTTTGTATAAATAAAAACTACTTCACAAAATTCATGTAGAATTATGATAAAATCAGGGTGAATTACTAATTCTAAGCCTCATAAATTATTGAATATTTGCAAAATCCATAAATATAGGAGATTTGAACTTAGATCAATGATGCCAATGCTTTTACAATAAATTAGAAAGGGGGAAAAAAGAGAGAGAGAGAGAGAGAGAGTCAAAACCGTGCTTCTTTTTTTTTTTTTCCCCTTTCTGGTAAGTATGAAAACCATAGTCATCATTCCATCTTCAGCACAAATTTTGCTGCCTGCAAAATATTCGACCTAAACTGTCTACATGCTTAATGCCCAATCTCAAGCATGACAACGATGGGGGTTGGGGTAACATTAAATGTCCAAGTACATTGAGCTACTATAGCAAATAAACAAACAAAAAAAAGAAGCAACAAGGAAAAGGAAACAGAAAACAAAACAGAATTACTGAAAAGGGAAAACAAAAAACAAAGGTTGACAATTCCTAGATAAATCACATGTAATGTTGCGAAGTATCTTAGATAAGTAATGCAAAAAATAAGAAATGTTATGGAGCATTAATATTAGAAAACAATTCAGACTACAGAATTATAAGGCCTCCACTAGCATTATTCACACACTCTCCCATTCACTGCCCTTGGCTTTCTTGAGGAATGCAGAAACATGCAGACTAACTATTTATTTGGATCCCTGAAATATGATAAATAGAAAATCAACTCAAAAGCTAAAAGACACACAATAAAAGAAGCACAGTGAACATTTTTTCCTTTTGACTATATGAAAAGTGAGAACAGCATGGAATGAAAGATAATGAATATGGTCTAGTAATAGTTCCCTTTATTGCACATTTGAAGCATTAATTTCAATTCTTTCCAGAATCCAAACTATGGGAAAAAGCAGTAAGATAGTAAACACTAATACTAATACTAATCAACATCAACAAGAACAAGAACAACACTTCATGTTCTATTAGACAAGTCTGAAATCTAAGATTATTTATACATTTATGTACTTATATTATATATACAAAATGGTAAACCTTCTCCAACTTCTCTTGCACCTCATCCAAGGTTTGAACTCAATGAAGATGCGATCTATTAGTTCCTGATTGCTGTTAAAGTAGAACATCAATTTCTGTCCAAGTTCACCATCATCTTTGAAACCTTAGGGCATGTTTGGTATCAAAAAAATAAAATTTGATAAAGAAAACTTCAAACTATTAGTTCCTGATTGCTGGTAAAGTAGAACTTCAATTCTTTCCAAGTTCACCATTATCTTTGAAACCTTAGGGCATGCTTGGTATCAAAAAAAGAAAATTTGATAAAGAAAACTTCAAACTATTTTCAAAACATATTTTTGGGATTTTTTTCCTGGAAACAACTTTTTTAGGAAACACTTCAAATTGTTCTCTGATTTTTTTTGAAACTAATTTTGCACACAAATGAAATAATATGAAGACCATAAATGTTTTCGAACTTCTTATTGTTTTTGTTTCTGAAAACATGAAAAAGCAAAATCAAAAAACAAAAAATTTGAAAATGATTCCAAATTAGGACTTTTTCTACTAGAATTATTTAACAGGAATAACAATTGCTTTTGGTCAAAGAGTTACTGACAAGATTGTTTCAAGGTATAAATAAGGTGACAAAATCTATGGTGCTAAAATTCTTTACTAGGATCACCTACCTAAGTGCACAATAACTACTTAGTGCTTAAAATTTTGATATGTTATGAAAGCAATTTAAAAAAAAATTAAATGTAAATATACAAATATGAAACAATTGAAAAGTTATTCTTTATAGGTCCAACGATAAATAGGAGCAAATTCAACATGTTTAATGGATGCAACAAATTCAAAATTTGAAAAAATGAGAAGTGGACACAAGGTTTTCAACAAGGAAAGAGCCATTGGTCTTGCACACTGGTTTATTGTAGAGGATGCCATAAATCGAACTGTGTTTGCTCAACCTCACTTCAATGGTAATGAAACTGTCCTGTATCAAATGAGTTTGATACTAAAAATGTTCTGGACATTAACTAATCAAACGATTTTTGTCTAAAGCAATGCAAATATTGCCGAATGATTAGTCTTCTTTTAAACGTTGGAAACCAGCATCCATCCATGTCGCAAGTGTGTACAAATATGCATATGGTGCCAATTGTGTTGACATTGGCACGTCAAGGATTGGGTCAATATGATAAGTCTCTAACTAATAGATTACACACGAGATAAACATTAAAAAGAACGGTAGCATAAGAAGAGAGATAGAGAAGGTTGATATTTACTTAATGGTTCATAATAGTTACTCAGGCCTCGATTGAGAACATGTTTTTTTAGTATTTTTTTTGACTTTTTGGCTAAAATATGATGTAAAAAAACTAGTATGTTTGGGATGATTTTTTGACTTTTTACGAAAAGATGTGCAAAAAATAGAAATAAAAAGGGAATCTTTGACTTTTTGGTATAGGTTGCTGGTTTTTTGACTTTTTTAGTAACTTTTTGACTAAAAAAGTCACTTGTCAAACGAGGTCTCAGTTAAATTAAAAGTAAAGAAACTAATTAACTATAAAATCATAAGGCTTCCAATTGACCTTCTGTCCATTTATTCTTTAGATCTACTGCCGGGGGTTGTTTATAACGGCACCCAAAAAATAAAATAAAACAAATCCTCAACCCACTATTTGTTCTCTGAAAGCAAGGAACAAACCTTAACCTAGTATTTATTTATTTTTTAAGATTTCCATGTCATTTCCTTCTCATTCCCTTGGAATTTCTCAAAAGTGGGAACCATGAAGAGAACAAGACTTCAAATTTAATTTAATTTAATTTTTTTTTAAGTTGAAAAAAACTCAACCTTTAGTTATTTGTTCACAAGGGTGACAGTATTATTACACTAGAGGAGGCAAGCATCGACATTGTATTGCGAAACATACCAACAAATCCAGAATCAATGCCTAACAAAAAGGGCTGTGAAGAAGCGCATTAATCACTACAATCTAAGCGAAAAAAAAAAAAAAAAGACTACAAATTTCGTGCTTTAAAAGTCACAGGCTAGTACACAATGCATAAACATAAGGCAATAGAAATTTTAATAACAATAAGAAAAACAATCATCATGTATATATATACAAAACATCTCCGAATAGCAAAGCCCTCCGAAATTCAAAGATCAGGAGTATCTTCCTCTCTTTGTAAACGCATATATATATATATATATATATATATATAGAAGAGAGAGAGAGAGAGAGAGAGAGAGAGAGAGAGAGAGAGAGTGGGAAGGAGAACCTTGTCGAGGTCGTCTTGGACCTCCTGCAACTTTTCGATCGAGAGGACAAGGTCAGTGTCAATGTGATCGGAATGTTCGTCCTGAGTTCTATCGGCGACCTTCGATTTCTTGCCGCGGTCAGCTACCATTTTGGGTGGCCAAAACCCTAGCCCGGAAGGAGTCTCTCTCTCTCTCGGGGAATGGAGACCTACTGGATGGGAGCAGTGGCGGATTTACTACTGCGTGGCCAGTTGCCTAAAATATCGTCTAATTCGTCAAAAAATCACTTTGTATTAATTTGTACCGTTTTAATTGTTAATCGTTAATCGTGATTTAAATTTTAAAATTTATAACACGTAAATCGATTCGCTCTGTTATAATTAATGTCTTGTTTGAGGTGTGTTAATAAGTACATATTTTTTTTTTTTATTATATCACTTCTTTATTTTTTTACATATTTTTTCATAAAAATTCAAAAAATACATTTATTTAGATTATTCCAAACCAACCCTAAATTATGTTTGGCTCTAGCTTTTTGGCTAAAAAACACAAAAAAAAAAAAAAAAATTGCCTACATAAATCGATAAGACAAAATATCACATTCAAACCATAATTATTACATTTTTTCTCTCACAAAATTTATGAAAGTCAAAAACAAAAACCAAACGAGACTAAAAAAATCAGGCTAAAATAATTACAGAGTTAAAAAATCAGATTATTTTAGCTCTTCCCAAATAAAGACTTAATATATATATATATATACTAGGGTATGCCCGTGCCTGAAGGCACAATGAAAATATTGTTGGAATGAAAATGTAATTGAATATAAAAATGTTGGGTTAAAATGTAATTTATTTAATTTGTTGGGAAAAAAAATTTGAGGTGAAAATATAAATAGATGATCCGTATGGTTGTGGATTTTCAAATGAATTTTATAATTAGATTTTTGAAAAGAGTTTGTCAAACTCAAAATTTTGTTTGGTTGTATATGTTAAAAATTAAAAATAATTTTTACAAATTTAAAGTTCAAAACTTACTTGGTTTTAGAATTTCCAAAAATAGTTTGTAAAATTTTAATTTGTATTTTATTATTTTTAGTGAAAATTTTAATATTTTAATCAATATTTTTCACTTTTCAGATCCACTCAATTTAAATATTTTGCATTATAAAATTTAGAGAGATGGAGAAATTAAAAATAGTGATGACACAATTATTACCTTGGCCAAGAAAATGTAAAAATAGTGATGACACAAATGCAAACAAAGATCATATCACCAAATATTTACTATTATAGTATTTTTGTTTATGTAACTGAGAGGGTGATTTATGATCTGGAATTGGGCCGAGGCAACGGCTGAGCAGATTGAGAGCCCAACCGTGCATGGGGCCGAGATGATCGACTATCCGCCCGAAGATGGGCTGCCAGAACTTGGCCCGGGTAGGAATTGGGCCAAGTGTGTGCCGCCCCGGACCGTAAAGAAGCTCGGCAAGGCAGTGCTCTGTTGGACCGAGCTGCTTGATCAGGGGATGGCTGAAGCTAGACAAGCTGAGCGACCGGCGCCTGGAAAGGCGTGGTCAACTGAGGAAACCGTTTGATCGGCAGCAAGGCCGACCACAGGAGGTGCCCCGGTCTTGGCTTTGTCGAGATGCCGCCTAGCCCGGTCCTCCCTGGGCCTAGCCAGTGAAGCGCTTGGGTATGAAGCACAGCACGGCCGTGATAGAGCAGCTCGGCTGCCGAGCTCCAGCTGAGAAGGCAGGCAGTTGTGATTAGGTGATGATCGGCAAGGTTTATGCTGACAGATGGGATAGCGGAGCCACGTGTCAGGAGATGACTGGGAGTGGATATGGGGCGCAGAGGGTATATAAGTATGTCTGCGCCCCCCATACGCGACAGATGAACACTTTGTAAGGAATTTCTTACATTCAAACACCTCTCTCTCTCTCTCTCTCTCTCTCTCTCTCTCTCTCTATCCTAAGGTGTGTGCTAACTTGATCGTCGGAGGGTTTTTCCGGCCACACACCGCCAGGTAGCTCACTATAGTTTGCGCGCAGGTGATCGGACATAAACGGAGCTCGGAAGAAAGGAGTACGGGCTTGCCGGAATATTTGCTCCCCGCACAATTGGCGCCGTCTGTGGGAAGCTTGACAGACAAAACCTTGTCTTCCAGGTTCATCTGATCGTCGTCCATGGCGAACAACGATGAGTTTCCGTTGTCTGCCATAGATGGAGCTACCCCGGAGTTCACCCGAAGGAGAGAAGGCCCTCCCGCCATCCATTCAATGGCGGACTTGGGGACGCCCACAGGAGGCCAGCCAGGAGACGCGCGGGATAAGCGCGGAAGAAGTCATGGACATTCACGGAGTCCAGACGGTCACCGGCGGAGGAGAGACTCACACGCCAGACGTCTGGAAAATAAGTTGAGGGATCAAGACGCTGTCATCCGGCGAATGGCGGCGGAAATGGAGGATCTGAAGCGGCATGTCAAAGGGAAGGGTGTAGCTGGAGTGGGAGACCACAGTGAGCGCACCCCATCCCGTCGTTCAGGCGGCCAGAGTCAGCGACGTACTCAGTCCATATCTATTACCAGAAGTTACCAGGTTGGTGATTCCAACACGCATGCCGAAAAGTCTAGCGCGCAAGACAGCACCTACAAACCTTCACGTCCGGCGACGACGTCAAGATACTCTTACTCCGCTCAGTCAGAGGATTTACGGGCGGTCTTAAAGGAGCGGGCTCGTCGGCGCGAAGCCCAGAGAATACCTGCTTTCCAACGGCTATCCTACGGGGTTCACACCAGCGAGGAGGTCGGAATGCCTCCACCCCGCCAAGCAGTGCCACTCTTTGAAGATACGGACTTGGCTTGGCTGAGTGCCACCCCTTTTTCCCTGGAAATAGAAACAACACCACTTCCGACAGGCTTCCACCAGCCTAAGCTCACACTTTACGACGGAAAAACCGAACCATATATGCATGTGAGCCACTTCCGACAGGTTATGGCCGGACATAGGCACAATGACGGACTTATGTGCCTAATCTTCCCGTCAAGTTTGGGCGAGCTGGGCTTAAAGTGGTTCGAGAGGTTGTCGGAAGGGAGCATACAAAGGTGGCATCAGCTGGCCGAGGCGTTTGTTACACGCTTCAAAACCAACACAAAGACACCAAAGGAAGTCGATCATTTGCTGAGTGTCAAGATGGAACCGAGTGACACACTGAAGGTATACAACTCAAGGTACTGGGAAACCTTCAACGAGATCGTGGACTGCCCGGTCAATCTTGCAATCACGCAACACAAGCGTGGTCTCCCGGTCAGACATAGACTACGGGACTCGCTTACCATGCACCAGCCGACCTCCATGGGCCAGCTCATGCAGCGCATCAATGAACACATCCGAGTAGAGGATGACGCGTCAGCTTCTACCGTGAAGGCCACTCCGGTAGCAACAGACAAGAAGACAGCAGGCAAAGTGCACGCAATTGGGCAAGAGCCTAGCCGTTCAAGTGACCGAGCAGAGGAATCGGACCGTGGTTCGAACCGTAAAAACCGGGGTAGAGGACGTCGGAATGACCGGGATGACTACCCCCGAGATGACGCATCGGACGCAAACAGAAGGATGAAGGCAAGGATTGGCATAACCACGGTCTTCAAGATTCCAATCTATCGCATACTTAGTGAAATCCGAGACGAGGAGTATGTCCGGTTTCCTGCTAAGTTGGGCGATGGACAAAAGGGCTACAATCCGCGGTATCGTTGCATGTTCCACTGGGAGAGAGGCCACCGGACTGAGGATTGTTTGCCTTTGCGGCAACATTTAGAAGAGCTGGTTGCGGCCGGGCATCTAGACCTTTACATTGATGGCGGCGTGAAGCCGAATCAGGCTTCGGTTGATCCCAGGGAATAGGATGACCGAGACGCACCACCACAGGGAGTTATTAATGTCATCTACGGCATCGTGGAACCGAAGCATGTTTGCAAACTCCGGGGCATGATAAAAAAGGCAGAGCATATGAGGGAAGTTTTGTCGGTATAGCCTGCCATCAAAATGGGGAAGACTGAAGAAAAAGACGTGATTAGTTTCACCTCAAGGGATCTAGAGCGTATCTAGACGCCGCACAACGATGCCCTAGTAGTAACGCTACGCGTCAAGGACTTTGATGTTAAGCGGATCTTGATCGATCAGGGAAGCTCGGTCGAGATTATGTACTATGATGCGTTCAAGCAGCTTAAACTCCGGGAGACAGACTTGGCTCCGGCAACTTCGCCACTAGTCGGATTCAACTCACAACCAGAGTGGCCTTTGGGAAAGATTATCCTGCCGGTCAAAGCAGGATCCGTGGTCAGACAAATTGAGTTTTGGGTGCTACAAGTGCCTTCGACGTACAACCGTATCCTTGGAAGGGGATGGCTACACGCCATGCAAGCTGTAGCATCGACT
Source organism: Camellia sinensis (assembly GCF_055761805.1). Lineage (NCBI taxonomy): Eukaryota > Viridiplantae > Streptophyta > Magnoliopsida > Ericales > Theaceae > Camellia > Camellia sinensis. The sequence continues at coordinate 239,038,910 of NC_138961.1, read as the reverse complement.
TATCACCAGGTGATGAGATTCCCTTCGGCTATGGGGGCAATCGAGGAGATTTAGGGCGATCAGGTCATGTCCAAGCAGTGCTTCGTGGCAGTCAACGGAAGCCGGGCTGCCAAAGGATTCGTTCAAATGATTGAAGGACCGAAGGACCAGGGTGTCTTGGATGATGTGGGCACCAAGGCCGAAGACAAGGCTATTGAGGAATTGGTTGAGGTGCGAATTGATACAGAACAGCCGGACAAGTTCTTCTTGCTCGGCTCCAGTCTCACGGCCATAGAGAGGACCGAGATGGTTGAGTTTTTAATGGCCAACATCGAAGTCTTCGCGTGATCGCCCTACGACATGCCTGGCCTCGATCCAAGTTTTATCTGCCACCACCTCAACGTCTTCCCTAGAGCAAAGCCAGTCATCCAGCGAACAAGGAGATCGGCACTGCATCACGCCGAGGTAGTTGCAGAGGAGGTTAAGAACCTGCTTGAGGCACGAGCAATTCAGGAAGTGCACTACCCTCAGTGGATTTCCAACACAGTAGTGGTGCCCAAGAAGAATGAAAAGTGGCGAGTTTGTGTCGACTATAAGACAGTCAACCAAGCTTGTCCCAAAGACAACTTCCCTTTGCCGCGCATTGACCAGCTAGTGGACTTGACGGCTGGACACAATAGGCTCAGTTTCTTGGATGCCTACCGCGGCTACCATCAGATTGCCATGCACGGGCCTGACCGAGAGATCATCTCTTTCACAACTCCAAGGGGACTTTTCTACTACCGAGTTATGCCTTTTGGTTTAAAGAACACCGGGGCAACCTTTCAAAGGATGGTGACCAAAATGTTTGCTCCTTTGCTTGGCCGAACAATGGAGGCCTACATCGATGATATGGTGATAAAGAGCCGACATGAAGCAAACCATTTATCCGACTTAGCCGCGATGTTTGCCATCCTAAAGAAGCACAAGCTGCGCTTGAATGCGTCAAAGTGTGCCTTTGGCGTGGGATCCGGAAAATTTTTGGGATTCTTAGTCACGAACCGAGGCATCGAAGCAGACCCTACTCAGATCAGAGCCGTGCAAGAATTGAAATAGCCCAGCTCGGCTAAGGACGTGCAGCATCTGGCCGGGATGGCCGCCGCGCTTAATCGGTTTATAAGCCGGTCATCAGATCGCTGCCGCCCTTTCTTTCAAGCATTGAAGTTGAAGTTCTCGTGGGACGCAGAGTGTGACCAAGCTTTGGCCGAGCTCAAGGAATATCTGTCTACTCCGCCACTGTTGGTTACACCAAAGCCGGGAGAGGAACTTTACCTTTACCTTGCCGTTTCCCAGCACGCGGTCAGTGCGGTGCTAGTCCGCGCTGAAGGAATCAAGCACTTCCCCATTTTTTATGTCAGCAAGACCTTGCTGCCGGCTGAGACGAGATATTTGCCGCTGGAAAAGCTTGCGTTGGCATTGATGATGGCTTCAAGGAAGTTGGCGCATTATTTTCACGCCCATACCGTCATCGTCTTGACCGAGTTCCCCCTCAAAGCCTTATTCGAACGGGCAAACTTCTCCGGTCGGATTCTTAAGTGGGCGGTCGAGTTGGGCCAGTTTGATGTAAAGTTCCAGCCGCGCATTGCTATCAAAGCTCAGACTTTGGCCGACTTCGTCGCCGAGTTCTCACCTGGCACTCATCCGGTGTGCTCGGTCGATATTACCGTAGTAGATGATGAGGTGCACGCAAGACCATCCGAGATACAACGAGTTAGTGAGAGTAGCGTCGCGGAGTTTGCGCGCACCAGTGAAGCACCCTCAGTTTGCACAGTTATACCACTCGGTGATGCGATGACGGAGTTGAGTATCACCGACCCATCCACTCTGTCCGGTCCCGCATCACCATGGGGGGAAGGAATGGACCCACACAGCTCAGAACCTGCGACCGGCTTAACACCGCCACCTGATGATTCGCCCACGGACTTGAGCATTATAGAACAACTTGCTGAGTCCGCTGCCAAATCACCAAGGGGGACTGAATTGGAACTGGTCAACACAGAACTTGAAACCGCACAGCTGAGCAGTAGTGATCCCACTGGCCTTCGCAACTCTCAGGACCCATCAGACTGCTGGAAGCTTTTTGTGGGGGAAATGTGGAAACTTTTTGTTGATGGCGCGTCCAACCGTCACGGTGCCGGCCTAGGTATCGTTCTTATCTCCCCGGATGGCCTAACCATTGAACATTCTATCACGCTTGGTTTCCCAGCATCTAACAACGAGGTTGAGTACGAGGCACTTCTCGCCAGGCTCAAGAGCGCAATCCAAATGAAGGCTGCCGAGCTCCTGGTGTACAGTGATTCCCAGCTTGTGGTTAACCAAGTCTCTGGGATTTATGAAGCAAAGGACGACAGGATGACGAAGTACCAAGCTCTGGTCAGGGAACATATCAAGCAGTTTGAGGCAATCAGAGTCCAACAGATTGGCCGGGAAGAAAACAGCCGAGCTGATGAACTGGCCGGTCTCGCTTCCATGGTAGATAGTACGTCTCCAAACCCCATGTTAATTGACTTTCTTCCGCGGCCAAGCATTGAAGACGTCGGGCAGACGGATGTACTCTGCGCCGCGCTAGGTCCTTCCTAGATGGACCCCTTGATCTTGTTCCTCAGAGACCGGACTCTTCCAACTGACAAGAAAGACGCACACAAAATCCGGGTGAAGTCAGAGCGGTTTTGGCTTTCTCCATCTGGCGCGTTGTATAAGAAGTCCTTCACTGGTCCTTATCTAAAGTTCGTGCACCCGAATAGTGTGGAGGCCTTCTTGTACGAAATTCATGAAGGCATTTGTGGCAGCCACATAGGGGGCAGGTCCTTGGCCTACCGAGCTATCTCGCAGGGATACTGGTGGCCATGCATCCAGGCAGACGCACAAAAGTACGTCCGCAGGTGCGAAAAATGCCAAAAATTCGCCCATCAGATCCATCAGCCTGCTAGGGAACTTCTTCCCCTCACCAGTCCTTGGCCCTTCGCCATGTGGGGGCTAGATATAGTAGGACCACTGCCAACAGCACCGGGCAACCGGAAATTCTTCATCGCAGCCACAGATTACTTCACGAAATGGGTTGAAGCTGAGCCCTTGGCAACCATCAAAGAGAAAGACGTGAAGCGGTTTGTCTGGCAGAACGTGGTCACGCGATTTGGCGTCCCCAAGATCTTGATCTCTGACAATGGCACCCAGTTTGATGGTCGCCTATTCAGAGGATTTTGCTAAGATTTGAAGATAAAATTCTACAACTCCACCCCGGCTTACCCGCAGTCCAATGATCAAGCCGAGGCATCAAACAAGACTATACTGGATGGGTTGAAGAAACGGCTGGAGAAGGCAAAGGGAAAATGGGCTGAGGAATTACCCAGCGTCCTTTGGGCATACCGAACAACCCCGCGACGTTCTATCGGGGAAACTCCATATGCTTTGGCTTATGGCATGGAGGCGGTCATACCCCTGGAAGTTGGCATGCCCACCCTAAGAAGCGAGAGTTTCGAGCCCGAACTGAATGCCGAGGCTATTGCCTTGGAATTGGACCTAGTGGAAGAGCGTCGGGAGAAGGCCCTCATCCATGTGGCCGCCTACCAACAAGAGCTCTCCAAGAAATATAACAAGACGGTGCACCCCAGACCATTCAAGGTTGGTGATTGGGTTTTGAGGAAGGTTATGGGCAACACCCTGGTGCCAGGAGAAGGTAAACTAGGGGCAAATTGGGAAGGACCCTACAAGATCACCAGTCTGGCGGGCAAGGGGGCTTACCACTTGGAGGATTTAGAGGGAAGAGCAATATCCCGGCCATGGAATGCGGCCAACTTAAAACTGTATTATTTTTAAGCTTTTGCTGTCTTTTCTTGTGCAAAGAAATTTTTTGGCTTGCACTGCAGCATGTAATTCTTTTTGTCAATTTATAGAAGTAATTTTGCTTTAGCACTTTGACTGTTGTTTCAATGTTAAGGAACGAGATGATTTACTCCGGATGGAAGAGTTGGTGTTTTGTCCAACTTCAGATTCCCAACCGAGATGATTTACTCCGGTTGGAAGAGTTGGTGTTTTGTTCAACTTCAGATTCCCAACCGAGATGATTTACTCCGGTTGGAAGAGTTGGTGTTGTCCAACTTCGGATTCCCAACCGAGATGATTTACTCCGGTTGGAAGAGTTGGTGTTTTGTCCAACTTTGGATTCCCAACCGGGATGATTTACTCCGGTTGGATGAGTTGGTGTTCTGTCCAACTTCGGATTCCCAACCGAGATGATTTACTCTGGTTGGAAGAGTTGGTGTTTTGTCCAACTTCGGATTCCCAACCGAGATGATCTAATCCGGTTGGAAGTGTTGATGATTTGTTCAACTTTGTTATTACCAACCGAGATGGTTATTTCGGTTTATGAATTTGATGTTTGTTCTGCTTAAGTACTTCAACTGAGTTATGAATTCCGGTTGACGAGGTGTTTTGTTCAAACAATGATTTATACCGAGATGTTTTGCTGAAGATGGAATTGATGACAACCATGCAAACACTAGGCAAAATTTGAATTTTTCATTGACAAGAAAATCAATACAAAAGGTGGGGACAGAGCCCGATTACATCAGAAGCGTTGAAAGCAAAAATATAAAAAAAGAAAACTAAACTAAGGGGGAGAGATTGGTAAACTCGTCCTCGCCGGCATCAAGGTTGATGGTTGGACTTATGTCTTGGGCACCGGGCTCGTCATTGCCGGGCTGCTCTTGCACCTCGGCCTCTTCTGCGTCAGATTCTGTCTCACCGTCTCCCTCTTCAAGCCCTTCCTCGGCCTCAGCTTGCAAAGCGCTGAAGACGTCGTTTGCATAAGGCACGAGGTAGACCGGTAGCGAAGCTGGAGGAGGGTTGGCAAATACGTCGGTGTCAGAGCCCTGGCCGAGGTGTTCGCAGGCAGACTTCCAGCCAGCCTTGAAGTAGATGTCTTGTATTGCAAAGACTTGCTTCTTGTAGCTCTGCTCGGCTTCGTTAAAGCCGGCGTTGTTAGCAGCCCGACAAGCTTTCTTCTTCGACCTCTTGAGCGCGTCTACCTTGGTCTGGAGCTCATCCCATTTTTTCTCGACCGTATCAAGCTGACTGAGCAGTCTGTTGTTGTCGGCGTTGGCCATCTCAAGTGAAGACTTTGCTCGGCCGAGCTCGGCTTGGAGGCTCTCGACCTGGCTGGCGGTGTCATTGGCCTTTTGCCGAAGTCTATGGATGCGCTCCAAAACCAGATGTTGTTTTTGAATGGCCTGCAAGAAGCAAAGTTGATTAGAAATGAAACCGGGCAAACACTTATGCAAATTTTAGAGGAACACTGACTTACCCTAGCCATGGACTTCACTGATGATTTCACCAACCGAGTGTTAGGGACGTGGTCGTTGCCGACCACGTCGCTCGGTAGAAGAAGAGCTTTGGAGAGATCGAAGGCGAGCAAATGCTCTTTGTCGCCCTTGATCGAAGCCGTGGCCGGGATGTCTTGTCCCCGGTGCTTCAGCTGTGGTCGCCAGACCGGCACAGGGACAGGAACGTCAGTTGGATGTTCGATTGTTAGCTCGGCTACGAGCTCGGCAGAGGGATCTGCCCGTGGTCTTTTTCCAGCCCGGCGTGTTTCTCTGCTAGACTGCCCTGTGGCTGGAGAAGCTAAGGCAACCACGGCGGCACTTGATTGACCGGCAGTCGGGGAACGGGTGACAACGCTCGGTATCTCGGCCGAGGTTGCGGTGAGAAGGTTTTTGATTCGACTTCTTTTGGCCATTTCTTGCTCGTCTGTTAACCAGATTAAGGGGACGTCAAGAAGGGAAGGGTCTGGAGGCGGTGAAGGAGCGCGGAGGAAGTCAGTTACTCTACTCCGGCGCGGAGCAGAATACCTGTAGGTCGGGGTGTAGCCGAGTAAATCGTTGCAATCTCGGTGGGAATACCGAAGCACGGTCCGAATTGCTTCGACGTTGGGAAATTGATAGTTGGCTTGCAAGGCTTGGATTGCTGTAAAAGAAACAGAAAAACCGGTTAGTTACAGAGTAAAGAGTTAGGCTAACCGAGCAAGTTTGAGCGGCTTACATGATGAACCGAAGTCCTTGTTTATAAACCAGCCCGGCACCTCGGCTGTTTCGTAATTGCCCGACACCCAGAAAAAATCGTCGTCGTGCAGATCTTTATCCGGGGTGCCAGTTACAGTTTTTTCCTTGCCCGATCGTATCTTCAAGTAATAAGCTAGGCCGTCACCGGTGTGGCCCATTGTGTATTGCCTCAATATCTCGGCTAGACCTAAGTTGGTGCCTAGCCGATTGTTCAATTCATGAACGCCGTTGATTATTCTATAAGTATTGGTGGACACTTGTGTGGGTGCCAGCCCGGTGCGGCGGAGGAACTCGGTGATAAGTGGGTTGAGCGGGAAACGGAGGCCCCCTTCGACAATTGAGAGCATGGTGAAGGGGCATTGGTCTAGTCTGCCCCAGGGTGTTGTCTCCTCTTCAGCCAGTTCGAGATGGACGTCGGCCGGGATGCCGTACTCCTCTCTGAAAGCAGCTAGCGCGGCCGGAGTATCCACTAGGAAGCGGAATTTCCCCATTTGTGGCCGGCTTAGTATATCCCGGCTGAGGGGTTTGGCACTGTGGTAATTGGTTGCTGCTCGGTCCTGAGAGCCTCAGGAATGACAGTGGTCCCCTTGGACTCTGCAGGAAAAGGATGGCAAGTGTAAGTGTGAGCGCGGTCGCGCAAAAGGAGCTGAACTTTAGCTCGGTCATTAAGAGTGCCAAACCACCTCGGTTGTCTATTCTAACTAAGGAGCCCGGTCGCCCAAGCAGACCAAATGTTAGCCCGGTTGAGCGACCAAGTCCTTTTGTTATCTCGGTTTTTGCTGGGTTGAGACAAACATGTTATTTGCCCGGTTAGATTGGTTTTTTGGATCGGAAGAAGACCAGGAGCCCGGCTCGCCCCAGTTCTTCAGTGTTCTTCAGGAAGATGAAGAACACCAAGAACAGTGGGAGGTTTGGGACGGTTTCTATGGCCTATGCGCTAAGAGCTACGTTTCTGTGCCCTAATGTGTGTAATATGAAAGAAAATAGCAACAAAATAGGGGTAGAAGGACTCGCCAGTGAAGGGCAGGATCTATTCCCTCGAACACGAAGAATGGCAGACGAGGCCAAGGCAAGGATGCTAGAGCTCTGGAGTCGTATAACAGAATGACAGTAGGAGGAGGTGAAGTTTGGGAGGTCCTGTATGTATAGACAAGAGAGAGGCCACCCAAATTCAAAGTTCTGGCAAAAAAGGCGGGTTGGCTGCTCGATGACCAATGGCAGCCCGCCACGTGTCCTCATTTATGGCGACGTCAGGACTGAAGCGACGGGTTGAAGAGTCGAAGAGCCAACCGAGCTACTTTCGAAGAAAAGGATGTCAGCCGAGGAGTATAACCGGGCAAGTTTGCAGACAGTTATGTTAACTAGCCCGGTCGAGCTTTGGCATCTTGAAGACCGGAGAAACGTTATCTCGGTCGAAGTGAGTAATCCCAGTCACGCTTTCGCGGACGGAATTAAGGGGCAATTGAGAGGGTGATTTATGATCTGGAATTGGGCCGAGGCAACGGCCGAGCAGATTGAGAGCCTAACCGTGCATGGGGCCGAGATGATCGACTATCCGCCCGGAGATGGGCTGCCAGAACTTGGCCCGGGTAGGAATTGGGCCAAGTGTGTGCCGCCCCGGACCATAAAGAAGCTCGGTAAGGCAGTGCTCGGTTGGACCGAGCTGCTTGATCAGGGGATAGCTGAAGCCAGACAAGCTGAGCGACCGGTGCCCGGAAAGGCGTGGTCAACTGAGGAAACCGTTTGATCGGCAGGAAGGCCGACCACTGGAGGTGCCCCGGGCTTGGCTTTGCTGAGATGCCGCCTAGCCCGGTCCTCCTTGGGCCTAGCCAGTGAAGCGCTTGGGTATGAAGCACAGCACGGCCGTAGATAGAGCAGCTCGGCTGCCGAGCTCCAGCTGAGAAGGCAGGCAGTTGTGATTAGGTGATGATCGGCAAGGTTTATGCTGACAGATGGGATAGCGGAGCCACGTGCCAGGAGATGACTGGGAGTGGATATGGGGCGCAGAGGGTATATAAGTATGTCTGCGCCCCCCATACGTGACAGATGAACACTTTGTAAGGAATTTCTTACATTCAAACATCTCTCTCTCTCTCTCTCTCTCTCTCTCTCTCTCTATCCTAAGGTGTGTGCTAACTTGATCGTCGGAGGGTTTTTCCGGCCACACACCGCCGGGTAGCTCACCATAGTTTGCGCGCAGGTGATCGGACATAAACGGAGCTCGGAAGAAAGGAGTACGGGCTCCCCGCACAGTAACCCACTTGCAATTTGTAATACAAAATAAACATTTTATTATCCTGGCCAATAACAGTACCCAAATAAATTTCTATATCCATATTTTTTTAGATAGTGAGTTTTGGTTGAAATAAAGAAGTGAGATCTCATAGCTATAGTTTTGCATCAATTTTGTAATGGTTAAAATCTACCAATTTTTATGGTTTGGTGGTCAGTTTATTATGCAAAAAATTAAATACATGAAAAATAAATAAATTGTATTCTACTTGGTGAATAAATCAATTTAAACATAAAATTTTCAAATTTATAAGTAAACGAAATAGTGAAAAGTAAACACATAAATGCTACGTAAAATTCAAGCACAATAAAAGTATAAGATTTTAAACAAACAATAAAATATAAGTCCCACAACACAGAAACATCTATATACGCCAGCCAATGTTCTGCAATAGAAAAAAATAAACAACAAATTAAGTACACCAGCCAATGGTCTGCAATACAAAAAAAAAAAATACCAAATAACAATTTAAGCACACCAGCCAGTGCTCTGCAATACAAAAAAAATTTCAAATAACAAATTAAGCACACCAGCCAATGTTCTGTAATAAAAAGAAATGCAACACCCTTCCTGATAAAAAGATATATGGAGGCAAAAATTCAAATTCAACCAAATAAAAATATTATTAGTTTTCTTTAACCTAATTCAAGAGCATATTAGGAAGAAAAAACAAAAAAACAAAAAAGACTATATCACCTAGTGTGTTACATTTACAAAAATAAACTCATAGCATAAGTCAATAATTCAAATGAATATTATCTAACATACATCTAAACTTAGTTATAAATTTCACATAGATAAAAGGCTTTACAAAACTATTGTAAGTAATAAATTTCACATCGATTGGAAACTTTACAAAATATGGATCGTAGCTAGCATATGTATGCTTTTTACAAAAATAAATATAAGATTCAAATTTGTTCTTTCTTAGAAATCCTAGGAGCGTCTCATCACTTTCCAAAAAGTCCTTGTATCAACTTGTATGTATCCCCAGTAAGGAGCATGCACGACAATCTACTAATTTATGAAAATAAAAAAAGTTAGTATATTAGTAAAAGAAAATTTATATAAATATATAAAAATGCTTTCAAATTGAAATTACCTTGTTACATCCCCATCGAAGCAATGTAGTTGTATTTATCTTTTTGAGCTCCATATATTTTTTAACCCAATCCTACAAAAGTCGACACATATAGTAAAATATTTTAAAAATAACAATTTGTAATCAATAGAAACAAATTTATCAATAAATAAATTGTACCTTTTAACAAAAGTGGTTTGATCCATAAGTAACACTATAACAAAATTTCAGGATAAACAATGTTTGTAGTAGAATTTGGCTCATCATTAGAAATGAGGACACTTATACAATCAAAAGATGTGCATCTACATAGGTCCATATACAATTGCCCATGACTAAACACTGGTGTGCGCAAATCAACTCCAACAAATTTCACAGATTGCCCTTGAGATTTATTAATGGTCAGGGTATATGCCAATCGAACTGGAAATTGACGTCTTGTCATTCGAAAAGGCATTTCTGAAGAAGACGGTGTCAAGGATATCCTTGGTATGAATACCAAATTGCCAAATTTTTCTCCAGTTAAAATTTGAGCTTCAATTATGCGAGTATTGCATCTAGAAATCATCAATTTTGTGCCATTGCACAGTCCATCTTTTGGTGCAATATTTCTTAACAACATTATAGGACAACCCACTTTCAACTCTAGCTTAAAAGCTGGTAGCCCAAGAGGATCTAATGAATTTAAATATTCATTAGGATATTTATTTATTATGGTACGATCAATTTCATCATCTTCAGACATCTTGTCAGCTGCCAAATAAGTATGTGTGTTACTGGGAAAAATATTCAATGCTGCAGCATTGATGGCACTCACATCATCATTCCGTGCAGAAAGAATTGTACGTTCAGTTAAAAATGTTGCAGTCGATGTCATTGCCACATCCAGTTGCGGATAAACTACTGAGATTATGTCTTTTAGATCTTGGCATTTGTGTATTGTTGATGGAAGTCTAACAATTTCTTGAGGATTGGTCCCAATCTATTTATAAAAATAAATAAATAAAATAGTAAGTAAAATCAATTAAAGTACATAAACGTAAATATATTTCGTCAATTTAAAAGAACCATATAATAGAGAAAAAGTTTGAAAAAATATTACCTCTATCAAGAATTTTGCAAAATTAACATTTCCAAGATTTGCATGATTCAAGCGTATGTTCAAATTTAAAGACAGAACATGTATATCCTTCCATAGAAAAGAGTGTTTTAATGATGCATTCACAATTTGCTCACGGACTCCTTTGGTTATAACTGGTAAGATTTGTCGAAAATCTCCACCAAGAACAATAGTGATACCCCCAAATGGCTTTTCACTATCACAAGTGTCCCGAAGTGTGCGATCAACTGCCTCAACACAATGTCTATGCTGCATAGGGACTTCATCCCAGATTATAAGTTTTGTTTCTCTAAACAATTCTGCTTGTAATGATTGCTTGCTAAATCCACAAATTGAATTTTCCAATACATCCAACGGAATGAAAAATGTTGAATGAGCAGTACGACCTCCTACCATATAGCGATCTCAGGTTTACCCTTGTTGTACAGTGATCCGGACATGTGTCCGTGGATGTTGGTTGTTGTTTATTATCATGTTTGCATCCTTTGTACCTTGTATAGTGAGTTATGGGATGTGTTGGGCAGGTTTGTTACAGGTTGGTTGTGTTTGGGAGCCTAGTGTTGCTGCCCAGATTTTTGGTCCTTCGCTCGAGCGAGGAGTTTGTCGCTCGAGCGAGAGTGGTGTTGCGTCTGGTTCTGGACCTGAGAGTTGCATTTCCTGGCTCGAGCGAGATTTTCGTGGCTCGAGCGGTCTGGGTTTTTCTTCGCTCGATCGAGAACTTCTTGGCTCGAGCGAGAGTTTTCTGTGTCTGGTCGCTCGAGCGACCAATCATTCGCTCGAGCGAGCGTGTTTTATATCAGCGGACAGCAGCGTCTAAAACATCACTTTTTCAGTCCTTTTCTTTGATTAAACCCTAAATCCGACACCCTCTCTCTCTAAACTTGCACTCTCTCTAAGGTTTGATCTCCCTAGGGTGTGAATCTAGCCTAGGGCCTTTGTTAAAAAGGTAGAGGGTGTTGAAAGCTTCGATTTAATCTGAAAAAGTTTGGATTTGGAGCAAGTTGATCTTGGAGTCTTCATCTCCTTTTGGGCTAAAACTTCAAAGTAGGGATATCCTACTCCTCTCTATGGGTTTTGTCTTTAAATTTTGGTATTTTGAGATGTTGGTCTTGGTTTGGTAATTTTTGTGAAAGTTTGGGGCTTTTGTGTAATTTTACAAAAGTTGGGGTTTTATTCATAATAAGCCTAGATGCATGTTTGGCATAGAAAAATGGAATGATTGTTGAATCATTGATGAAAATGGAACCTAAGGGTTGAAATAGTAATTATGGAAAATGGCCTAATTACATTGTTTAATTAATTGGGATAATTAATTGGTGAGAAATGAGGAAATGAAATGTTGATTGAATATCCATTTGTGCATTTATTTTCTGTTTTAGAAATAACTGCTTTGGGCTATCGGTGGAGGATAGTCGAGATTGTTGTAGACAATGCATGATGATTAGGTAAACGGAAACTAATCAATAGAATGTGTCATGGAACTTGACGGTTGATAGAATACATTAATTGTGTGTATTGTGTGATTGTATATAGAACCAATGTGTTTATATACGTTATGTGTAGAGGAGGAGATAGGGGATGTACTCTGCGGTTTAGGGGAAGATAGGGGATGTACCTCTAAACCGGATAGGTATTGGGAGGAGATAGGGGATGAACTCCGTAGACACAGCTCATATGCTTGTCTAGAGAAGTGAAGATAGAGCTCATATGCTTATCTTTGTGAAGTGTGGATACAGCTTGTATGCTTATCTGTGGATATTGTTGATATACATATCTGTTGTAGAATGTGGATACAGCTTATATGCTTATCTGAGGATATTGTTGTTATACATATCTGTTGAGAATGTGGATATAGTTTTTATGCTTATCTGAATGTGAGATATAGTTTTTATACATATCTGTGGAAATGATGATAGAGCTAGCATGCTTATCTGTTGAAAAGGGGAAAATGAAAAGTAATTGGGACTTGTAAGTCGTTGACATAAATATGTAATTTATGTGATTGTATCAGTGTTGACCAACTATCAATTGCTAATGTTTTAGTCATTGTCCATGGTTGGTTTAGTGTATTTCTACTGGGCTGTGGCTCACCCTTTATGGGAATATCATTTTCAGGTGCAGGAAGCATGCCACCTCCAAGGACATAGCTTGGGAGGCTAGAGGCGGACATAGTGTAGTTGTTTTACTTTTGATGTATTACATGTAACTTCAAGCCAAGGGCTTAATGTGTAAACGAGTTAGTACTCTTTTGTTGAAACCAAGTGTTAACTTGGAAAGCTGTAAGCCCGTAGGGCATTTTGTTTTGATGTTAACATGTAATACTTATGTAATGAAACTCAATGAAATAAAGGAATGTGGTTAGTTTATATGTAAATGCTTGTCTTATCTGATGGGTTTAATGTTATTATTTTGAGGGCGTTACAACTTGGTATCAGAGCGTACCGGGTTCGAATACTTTGGGTACGTGGGAAGTGATTAGGATCACAATGGGTTTGTCTCGCTTGATAGAGACTTAGATGTAGTATCATATGCTATGTGCTTAATTGCTAACATGCTTATGTGACTATGTGGGTATGGGATTTAATTTCTGGGATGTTGATTGGATCCTTGAGTTTCTGGGAGTCTTGTTGGAAAAGCACTTGATCAATGCTATTTCTAACCGGAACTCTAGTAACGCCTCGGGACTATCATTATCCGGAAATGAAATTCGTAAGTGCTTATGTGTTTATGTGCTTATGTGGAGTGAATTACAGTTGTCCATGCATTAGGACGTGAGTGTTTAGTTTCGGCACACTTATGAATGTGCTAACGTTCTGTGTTGCCTTTATTAGGATGTCAGGACGAGGAAGAGGAGCTAGGCGTGGTAGACCTGCAAGGCAGGAAGTACCGTTACCGGGTGAGATTCCGGCAGTACAGGAGGGAGTTGGGCAGGCCAATGTGGTCGAGCCAGTGGGTCAGCAGGCTATGGGTGCCTTGGCCAGAGAGATAGCAGGAGCTTTGGGTATTCTTAGAGCTGGAAATCAGGCAGCTGAGACAGGGCCTTCCTTCTTGAAGAGGGAGTTCTTCCGGTGTAATCCGGACGAGTTTATCGGGGATCCTAAAGAGCCGCTTAAGGCAGATGAATGGCTCGAACAGACAACGAAGACGTTTGAGATGCTTGGCATCGAGGACGGAGCACTGAAAGTGACCTTGGCATCCTTCCAACTGAAGGGAGATGCGGGTCAATGGTGGAAGTACGAGAAAGCTCGTGTTGGTGGTACTTGGGAGGCGTTTGTGAATGCTTTTCAGGAGAGGTTTTTATCAGCAGCAGCTAGGGAGAAGCTGAGGGATCAGTTTAGCCAGCTTAATCAGCAGGGCTTGTCAGTGGCCGAGTTTGAGGCTACTTTTACCAGTCTGTCTAGGTTTGCACCTGAACTGGTGGCGTCTGAGGAACGCCGTTGCTATGAGTTTGAGCGGAAGTTGAGGCGGGGCCTCAAGTTGAGAATTGGTGGGTCTTATATTCGAGAGTATAGACACCTAGTGGACGCTGCAGCTCATATGGAGCTTATGATGCAGGAGGAGGATGAGGGCCAGAGAGGCTCCAAGAGGAGCCAGGATAGTCAGGGTGATGGCAGGAGGCAGAGGGGTTCTAACCCTCAGCAGTCGCAGGGTGGTGTTGCTAGATCGACCTTCCCAGTGCCGAGTGCAGGCTCCGGGAGAGGTGGTCAGGGGGATTTCACCTGTTACAAGTGTGGCCAGTTGGGTCACAAGGTTTCGGTTTGCCCGCAGAAGGGTGGGGGTCAGAAAGCTGCTTCTTCTTCAGCTAGACCGCAGAGTCAGAGTTTGGGCAGGGGGCAGCTCTTGACTTGTTATCAGTGTGGACAACCTGGGCACATGAAGAGGTTTTGCCCACAGTTGAGTGCCACTTCGGGAGCGTCTGGTTCTAGGCAGACGCAGGGTTTTCAGCCAGCTCAGTCTGTGCAGGCCTCGAGGGCCAATCCGGGAGCTTCGTCATCCCAGTCTGTGCAGCAGTCTTTTGCTCCGAGAGGTGAGCAGGTAGACCAGGGGCCTACGGGGCGCGTGTATGCTGTTACCGCGCAGGATTTAGTACCGGCTCCATCAGTAGTGAGAGGTACTTTTCTGTTTTGCAACTCAGTTGCTAATGTGTTGATAGACACGGGTGCATCTCATTCTTTTGTATCTGCTGCATTTGCATCTGTTTTGGAATTGGAGTTAGCACAGTTAGCATCTCCTATTTGTGTGGTATCGCCTTTGGGTGGTGAGTTGATTCTGAAACAGGGTGTTAGAGGATGTGATATAGAGGTCGCCGACTATAGGCTTCCTTTTCCGTTTGTTGTCATGCCCATGAAGGGTTTTGATGTTATTTTGGGTATGGACTGGTTATCGTCATACCGGGCTGTTATTGATTGCTACCGTCAGAGGGTTACATTGTGTACCTTGAGCGGGGAGTGGTTCCATTTCTTGGGAGACCGGGTTGGTAGTGTTTTGCCACCGGGGTATGATTCGCGAGGGCGAAGTGAGCTTAGTAGTCTACTTGCTAGCTTTGAGAGTGGTGAGTGTGGTGAGACCCAGCATGTATTACCGAGGGTGGTTTGTGAGTATTCGGATGTCTTTCCCGAAGATCTAGTTAGTTTGCCACCTCACCGAGAGATAGAGTTCTCTATTGATTTAGTGCCTGGTACGGCGCCGATTTCTATGGCACCTTACCGTTTTGCTCCAGCAGAGTTGGTTGAGTTGAAAGTTCAGCTCCAGGAATTGCTAGATAAGGGCTTTGTTCGCCCTAGTGTTTCACCGTGGGGAGCACCGGCACTCTTTGTTAAAAAGAAAGATGGTGCCTTGAGATTGTGTATAGACTACCGGAAGTTGAATCGGGCTACGGTTAAAAATAAGTATCCTATGCCCCGTATAGATGATTTGTTTGACCAGTTGAAGGGTTCCCGTTGTTTCTCTAAGATAGACTTGAGATCGGGTTACCATCAGTTGAGGGTCAGGGAGGAAGATATTCCTAAGACGGCATTCCGTACGCGGTATGGCCATTATGAGTTTTTGGTGATGCCATTCGGGCTTACCAATGCACCGGCAGTCTTTATGGACTTGATGAACCGGATTTTCCGGGAGTTCTTAGACCGATTTGTGGTTGTCTTCGTGGACGACATCCTTATCTATTCGTCTTCTGAGGAGGAGCATGAGGCACACTTGAGAGTGGTACTTGAGTTACTTAGAGCCCATAGGCTGTATGCCAAGTTTGGGAAGTGTGAGTTCTGGCTGGGGGAAGTCAAATTCTTAGGCCACGTGGTATCCGGGGAAGGGGTGTCTGTTGATACATCCAAGGTTGAGGCAGTGCAAGATTGGGCACAGCCTAAGAGTGTGTTTGAGATCCGTAGTTTTCTGGGATTGGCTGGGTATTACCGTCGGTTTGTGAAAGATTTCTCCAGGTTAGCGTCACCGTTGACTAGACTGACTCGGAAGGGAGTCAAGTTTGTGTGGAGTGAGACTTGTGAAAAGTCGTTCCAAGAGTTGAAAATTAGATTGACCACCGCTCCAGTGTTGATTATTCCGGAGAGAGGGTTGGGTTATGCGGTTTATTGTGATGCTTCACGAGAGGGTTTGGGTTGTGTGTTGATGCAAGAGGGAAAAGTGGTAGCTTATGGCTCACGTCAGTTGAAAATACACGAGAAGAATTACCCCACACACGACCTAGAGTTAGCAGCTGTGATCTTTGCCTTGAAAGTCTGGAGGCACTACCTTTATGGTGAGAGGTTCGAGGTATTCTCGGATCATAAGAGTTTGAAGTATCTGTTTACACAGAGAGACTTGAATCTGAGGCAGAGGAGATGGATGGAGTTCATCGAGGATTATGATTTTGAGTTACATTATCATCCGGGAAAGGCCAATGTTGTGGCCGATGCCCTTAGTAGGAAAACCATTAGTGATGTAGCTTGTATAGCCATCCGGGAATGGGAGATGTTGGGAGCACTTGGCGAGTTTGATTTGCTACTGGGCGAATCTGTTGAGGCTGCGGCCTTGTTTTCTGTTGTTGCGCAGCCTACACTTGTGACTAGAGTGTTAGAGGCACAGAGAGGTGACCTTGAGGTAGAATCCCTCCGAGAGAAGATCTCCAGTGGGAAAGTTGAGAAGGGTTTGACGGTGTATCCCGACCTGAGTGTGAGATACCGAGACCGTTTGTTTGTACCGGAGGCTTGCCGTGAGGAAGTACTCCGAGAGTTTCACCATTCGCGCCTTGCGGTGCATCCGGGAGGTACTAAGATGTATCAGGATTTGGGTCGCCAGTTTTGGTGGCGGGGTATGAAGAGAGATGTGGCTGTTTTCGTATCGAAATGCCTTACTTGCCAGCAGGTGAAGGCCGAGCATCAGAGGCCAGCGGGTTTGTTGCAACCCTTGCCTATTGCCGAGTGGAAGTGGGAGCATGTCACTATGGACTTCGTTGTAGGTCTTCCGAGGACTCAGCGGGGTAGTGATGCTATTTGGGTGGTTGTAGACCGGTTGACTAAGTCGGCGCACTTTATTCCTATGCGCGTGAGAGATTCGGTAGATCATCTTGCCGATTTGTATATTCGGGATGTAGTGAGATTGCACGGGGTCCCAGTGACGATCGTCTCAGATAGAGATCCTCGTTTTACTGCTAGGTTGTGGCAGAGTTTGCAGAGTGCACTGGGCACTAAGTTGACCTTTAGTACGGCTTATCATCCTCAGACTGACGGGCAGTCCGAGCGTACTATTCAGATCCTCGAGGATATGCTTCGGGGTTGTGTCCTGGACTTCAGTGGGACGTGGGAGAGGCACTTGCCATTGGTAGAGTTTGCCTACAACAATAGTTTTCAGTCTAGCATCGGTATGGCACCGTTTGAGGCCTTGTATGGCCGACCGTGTAGGTCTCCAGTTTGTTGGGCCGAGGTGGGTGATGCACCTTTGTTGGGTCCGGAGTTGGTTAGGGAGACGACGGAGAAAGTTGAGCTTATCCGTAGGAGGCTTGTTACAGCCCAGAGTCGACAAAAGAGTTATGCCGACCGTAGGAGGAGGCCTTTAGCGTTTGAGGTAGGTGATCATGTCTTTCTGAAAATATCACCTAGGCGAGGCCTGATGAGGTTTGGAAAGAGTGGGAAGTTATCCCCTCGGTTTATTGGTCCTTTTGAGATCCTTGAGAGGATAGGCGAGGTTGCTTATCGGTTAGCCTTACCGCCGCAGTTGTCTGGAGTGCATGACGTGTTTCATGTGAGTATGCTTCGGAAGTATGAGCCAGATCCATCACATGTGCTGGATTGGACCGATTTAGAGGTAGATGAAGATGCCTCGTATGAGGAGAGACCGGTTCGGGTCTTGGATAGGCGGGATCAGGTCCTGCGTGGCAAGACCATTCCTTTGGTGAAAGTCTTGTGGAAACATCACGGAGTGGTGGAAGCCACTTGGGAACGTGAGTTGGAAGTCCGAGAGAAATATCCGGACTTGTTTGTTGATATGTAATCTTGTATTTAAAATTTTACATTTTGTTGAACTTAAGAGCTTTTATATATGTCTTAAGTTGTGAAACATTGAAAATGTTTTGGTTATTGGGAGTATGTTTTGGAACTTGCCTTATATGGTAGTTGGATGTAACACTATATATGTTGAATATATTGTTGACATTGGAAACTTAGTGCATAATGTTGGTGCATGTTAATACTACATATGTTGTTTACATATTGTGATATGTCTCTTGTTAAAGGGATGGGATGACCGTAAATGGGTCGAATTGTTGAATGTTCAGGTGTAACATTGTTGTGTAAAATGAAGGAAAACTTGTTTTTGAAAACTTGTGCTTAATTTCGGGGGCGAAATTCTTTAAGGGGGGGAGGTTATAGCGATCTCAGGTTTACCCTTGTTGTACAGTGATCCGGACATGTGTCCGTGGATGTTGGTTGTTGTTTATTATCATGTTTGCATCCTTTGTACCTTGTATAGTGAGTTATGGGATGTGTTGGGCGGGTTTGTTACAGGTTGGTTGTGTTTGGGAGCCTAGTGTTGCTGCCCAGATTTTTGGTCCTTCGCTCGAGCGAGGAGTTTGTCGCTCGAGCGAGAGTGGTGTTGCGTCTGGTTCTGGACCTGAGAGTTGCATTTCCTGGCTCGAGCGAGATTTTCGTGGCTCGAGCGGTCTGGGTTTTTCTTCGCTCGATCGAGAACTTCTTGGCTCGAGCGAGAGTTTTCTGTGTCTGGTCGCTCGAGCGACCAATCATTCGCTCGAGCGAGCGTGTTTTATATCAGCGGACAGCAGCGTCTAAAACATCACTTTTTCAGTCCTTTTCTTTGATTAAACCCTAAATCCGACACCCTCTCTCTCTAAACTTGCACTCTCTCTAAGGTTTGATCTCCCTAGGGTGTGAATCTAGCCTAGGGCCTTTGTTAAAAAGGTAGAGGGTGTTGAAAGCTTCGATTTAATCTGAAAAAGTTTGGATTTGGAGCAAGTTGATCTTGGAGTCTTCATCTCCTTTTGGGCTAAAACTTCAAAGTAGGGATATCCTACTCCTCTCTATGGGTTTTGTCTTTAAATTTTGGTATTTTGAGATGTTGGTCTTGGTTTGGTAATTTTTGTGAAAGTTTGGGGCTTTTGTGTAATTTTACAAAAGTTGGGGTTTTATTCATAATAAGCCTAGATGCATGTTTGGCATAGAAAAATGGAATGATTGTTGAATCATTGATGAAAATGGAACCTAAGGGTTGAAATAGTAATTATGGAAAATGGCCTAATTACATTGTTTAATTAATTGGGATAATTAATTGGTGAGAAATGAGGAAATGAAATGTTGATTGAATATCCATTTGTGCATTTATTTTCTGTTTTAGAAATAACTGCTTTGGGCTATCGGTGGAGGATAGTCGAGATTGTTGTAGACAATGCATGATGATTAGGTAAACGGAAACTAATCAATAGAATGTGTCATGGAACTTGACGGTTGATAGAATACATTAATTGTGTGTATTGTGTGATTGTATATAGAACCAATGTGTTTATATACGTTATGTGTAGAGGAGGAGATAGGGGATGTACTCTGCGGTTTAGGGGAAGATAGGGGATGTACCTCTAAACCGGATAGGTATTGGGAGGAGATAGGGGATGAACTCCGTAGACACAGCTCATATGCTTGTCTAGAGAAGTGAAGATAGAGCTCATATGCTTATCTTTGTGAAGTGTGGATACAGCTTGTATGCTTATCTGTGGATATTGTTGATATACATATCTGTTGTAGAATGTGGATACAGCTCATATGCTTATCTGAGGATATTGTTGTTATACATATCTGTTGAGAATGTGGATATAGTTTTTATGCTTATCTGAATGTGAGATATAGTTTTTATACATATCTGTGGAAATGATGATAGAGCTAGCATGCTTATCTGTTGAAAAGGGGAAAATGAAAAGTAATTGGGACTTGTAAGTCGTTGACATAAATATGTAATTTATGTGATTGTATCAGTGTTGACCAACTATCAATTGCTAATGTTTTAGTCATTGTCCATGGTTGGTTTAGTGTATTTCTACTGGGCTGTGGCTCACCCTTTATGGGAATATCATTTTCAGGTGCAGGAAGCATGCCACCTCCAAGGACATAGCTTGGGAGGCTAGAGGCGGACATAGTGTAGTTGTTTTACTTTTGATGTATTACATGTAACTTCAAGCCAAGGGCTTAATGTGTAAACGAGTTAGTACTCTTTTGTTGAAACCAAGTGTTAACTTGGAAAGCTGTAAGCCCGTAGGGCATTTTGTTTTGATGTTAACATGTAATACTTATGTAATGAAACTCAATGAAATAAAGGAATGTGGTTAGTTTATATGTAAATGCTTGTCTTATCTGATGGGTTTAATGTTATTATTTTGAGGGCGTTACAACTTGGTATCAGAGCGTACCGGGTTCGAATACTTTGGGTACGTGGGAAGTGATTAGGATCACAATGGGTTTGTCTCGCTTGATAGAGACTTAGATGTAGTATCATATGCTATGTGCTTAATTGCTAACATGCTTATGTGACTATGTGGGTATGGGATTTAATTTCTGGGATGTTGATTGGATCCTTGAGTTTCTGGGAGTCTTGTTGGAAAAGCACTTGATCAATGCTATTTCTAACCGGAACTCTAGTAACGCCTCGGGACTATCATTATCCGGAAATGAAATTCGTAAGTGCTTATGTGTTTATGTGCTTATGTGGAGTGAATTACAGTTGTCCATGCATTAGGACGTGAGTGTTTAGTTTCGGCACACTTATGAATGTGCTAACGTTCTGTGTTGCCTTTATTAGGATGTCAGGACGAGGAAGAGGAGCTAGGCGTGGTAGACCTGCAAGGCAGGAAGTACCGTTACCGGGTGAGATTCCGGCAGTACAGGAGGGAGTTGGGCAGGCCAATGTGGTCGAGCCAGTGGGTCAGCAGGCTATGGGTGCCTTGGCCAGAGAGATAGCAGGAGCTTTGGGTATTCTTAGAGCTGGAAATCAGGCAGCTGAGACAGGGCCTTCCTTCTTGAAGAGGGAGTTCTTCCGGTGTAATCCGGACGAGTTTATCGGGGATCCTAAAGAGCCGCTTAAGGCAGATGAATGGCTCGAACAGACAACGAAGACGTTTGAGATGCTTGGCATCGAGGACGGAGCACTGAAAGTGACCTTGGCATCCTTCCAACTGAAGGGAGATGCGGGTCAATGGTGGAAGTACGAGAAAGCTCGTGTTGGTGGTACTTGGGAGGCGTTTGTGAATGCTTTTCAGGAGAGGTTTTTATCAGCAGCAGCTAGGGAGAAGCTGAGGGATCAGTTTAGCCAGCTTAATCAGCAGGGCTTGTCAGTGGCCGAGTTTGAGGCTACTTTTACCAGTCTGTCTAGGTTTGCACCTGAACTGGTGGCGTCTGAGGAACGCCGTTGCTATGAGTTTGAGCGGAAGTTGAGGCGGGGCCTCAAGTTGAGAATTGGTGGGTCTTATATTCGAGAGTATAGACACCTAGTGGACGC
This sequence comes from Camellia sinensis, assembly GCF_055761805.1. Taxonomy (NCBI): domain Eukaryota; kingdom Viridiplantae; phylum Streptophyta; class Magnoliopsida; order Ericales; family Theaceae; genus Camellia; species Camellia sinensis. The sequence goes on along the minus strand of NC_138961.1, from coordinate 239,017,356 downwards.
TGCAGCTCATATGGAGCTTATGATGCAGGAGGAGGATGAGGGCCAGAGAGGCTCCAAGAGGAGCCAGGATAGTCAGGGTGATGGCAGGAGGCAGAGGGGTTCTAACCCTCAGCAGTCGCAGGGTGGTGTTGCTAGATCGACCTTCCCAGTGCCGAGTGCAGGCTCCGGGAGAGGTGGTCAGGGGGATTTCACCTGTTACAAGTGTGGCCAGTTGGGTCACAAGGTTTCGGTTTGCCCGCAGAAGGGTGGGGGTCAGAAAGCTGCTTCTTCTTCAGCTAGACCGCAGAGTCAGAGTTTGGGCAGGGGGCAGCTCTTGACTTGTTATCAGTGTGGACAACCTGGGCACATGAAGAGGTTTTGCCCACAGTTGAGTGCCACTTCGGGAGCGTCTGGTTCTAGGCAGACGCAGGGTTTTCAGCCAGCTCAGTCTGTGCAGGCCTCGAGGGCCAATCCGGGAGCTTCGTCATCCCAGTCTGTGCAGCAGTCTTTTGCTCCGAGAGGTGAGCAGGTAGACCAGGGGCCTACGGGGCGCGTGTATGCTGTTACCGCGCAGGATTTAGTACCGGCTCCATCAGTAGTGAGAGGTACTTTTCTGTTTTGCAACTCAGTTGCTAATGTGTTGATAGACACGGGTGCATCTCATTCTTTTGTATCTGCTGCATTTGCATCTGTTTTGGAATTGGAGTTAGCACAGTTAGCATCTCCTATTTGTGTGGTATCGCCTTTGGGTGGTGAGTTGATTCTGAAACAGGGTGTTAGAGGATGTGATATAGAGGTCGCCGACTATAGGCTTCCTTTTCCGTTTGTTGTCATGCCCATGAAGGGTTTTGATGTTATTTTGGGTATGGACTGGTTATCGTCATACCGGGCTGTTATTGATTGCTACCGTCAGAGGGTTACATTGTGTACCTTGAGCGGGGAGTGGTTCCATTTCTTGGGAGACCGGGTTGGTAGTGTTTTGCCACCGGGGTATGATTCGCGAGGGCGAAGTGAGCTTAGTAGTCTACTTGCTAGCTTTGAGAGTGGTGAGTGTGGTGAGACCCAGCATGTATTACCGAGGGTGGTTTGTGAGTATTCGGATGTCTTTCCCGAAGATCTAGTTAGTTTGCCACCTCACCGAGAGATAGAGTTCTCTATTGATTTAGTGCCTGGTACGGCGCCGATTTCTATGGCACCTTACCGTTTTGCTCCAGCAGAGTTGGTTGAGTTGAAAGTTCAGCTCCAGGAATTGCTAGATAAGGGCTTTGTTCGCCCTAGTGTTTCACCGTGGGGAGCACCGGCACTCTTTGTTAAAAAGAAAGATGGTGCCTTGAGATTGTGTATAGACTACCGGAAGTTGAATCGGGCTACGGTTAAAAATAAGTATCCTATGCCCCGTATAGATGATTTGTTTGACCAGTTGAAGGGTTCCCGTTGTTTCTCTAAGATAGACTTGAGATCGGGTTACCATCAGTTGAGGGTCAGGGAGGAAGATATTCCTAAGACGGCATTCCGTACGCGGTATGGCCATTATGAGTTTTTGGTGATGCCATTCGGGCTTACCAATGCACCGGCAGTCTTTATGGACTTGATGAACCGGATTTTCCGGGAGTTCTTAGACCGATTTGTGGTTGTCTTCGTGGACGACATCCTTATCTATTCGTCTTCTGAGGAGGAGCATGAGGCACACTTGAGAGTGGTACTTGAGTTACTTAGAGCCCATAGGCTGTATGCCAAGTTTGGGAAGTGTGAGTTCTGGCTGGGGGAAGTCAAATTCTTAGGCCACGTGGTATCCGGGGAAGGGGTGTCTGTTGATACATCCAAGGTTGAGGCAGTGCAAGATTGGGCACAGCCTAAGAGTGTGTTTGAGATCCGTAGTTTTCTGGGATTGGCTGGGTATTACCGTCGGTTTGTGAAAGATTTCTCCAGGTTAGCGTCACCGTTGACTAGACTGACTCGGAAGGGAGTCAAGTTTGTGTGGAGTGAGACTTGTGAAAAGTCGTTCCAAGAGTTGAAAATTAGATTGACCACCGCTCCAGTGTTGATTATTCCGGAGAGAGGGTTGGGTTATGCGGTTTATTGTGATGCTTCACGAGAGGGTTTGGGTTGTGTGTTGATGCAAGAGGGAAAAGTGGTAGCTTATGGCTCACGTCAGTTGAAAATACACGAGAAGAATTACCCCACACACGACCTAGAGTTAGCAGCTGTGATCTTTGCCTTGAAAGTCTGGAGGCACTACCTTTATGGTGAGAGGTTCGAGGTATTCTCGGATCATAAGAGTTTGAAGTATCTGTTTACACAGAGAGACTTGAATCTGAGGCAGAGGAGATGGATGGAGTTCATCGAGGATTATGATTTTGAGTTACATTATCATCCGGGAAAGGCCAATGTTGTGGCCGATGCCCTTAGTAGGAAAACCATTAGTGATGTAGCTTGTATAGCCATCCGGGAATGGGAGATGTTGGGAGCACTTGGCGAGTTTGATTTGCTACTGGGCGAATCTGTTGAGGCTGCGGCCTTGTTTTCTGTTGTTGCGCAGCCTACACTTGTGACTAGAGTGTTAGAGGCACAGAGAGGTGACCTTGAGGTAGAATCCCTCCGAGAGAAGATCTCCAGTGGGAAAGTTGAGAAGGGTTTGACGGTGTATCCCGACCTGAGTGTGAGATACCGAGACCGTTTGTTTGTACCGGAGGCTTGCCGTGAGGAAGTACTCCGAGAGTTTCACCATTCGCGCCTTGCGGTGCATCCGGGAGGTACTAAGATGTATCAGGATTTGGGTCGCCAGTTTTGGTGGCGGGGTATGAAGAGAGATGTGGCTGTTTTCGTATCGAAATGCCTTACTTGCCAGCAGGTGAAGGCCGAGCATCAGAGGCCAGCGGGTTTGTTGCAACCCTTGCCTATTGCCGAGTGGAAGTGGGAGCATGTCACTATGGACTTCGTTGTAGGTCTTCCGAGGACTCAGCGGGGTAGTGATGCTATTTGGGTGGTTGTAGACCGGTTGACTAAGTCGGCGCACTTTATTCCTATGCGCGTGAGAGATTCGGTAGATCATCTTGCCGATTTGTATATTCGGGATGTAGTGAGATTGCACGGGGTCCCAGTGACGATCGTCTCAGATAGAGATCCTCGTTTTACTGCTAGGTTGTGGCAGAGTTTGCAGAGTGCACTGGGCACTAAGTTGACCTTTAGTACGGCTTATCATCCTCAGACTGACGGGCAGTCCGAGCGTACTATTCAGATCCTCGAGGATATGCTTCGGGGTTGTGTCCTGGACTTCAGTGGGACGTGGGAGAGGCACTTGCCATTGGTAGAGTTTGCCTACAACAATAGTTTTCAGTCTAGCATCGGTATGGCACCGTTTGAGGCCTTGTATGGCCGACCGTGTAGGTCTCCAGTTTGTTGGGCCGAGGTGGGTGATGCACCTTTGTTGGGTCCGGAGTTGGTTAGGGAGACGACGGAGAAAGTTGAGCTTATCCGTAGGAGGCTTGTTACAGCCCAGAGTCGACAAAAGAGTTATGCCGACCGTAGGAGGAGGCCTTTAGCGTTTGAGGTAGGTGATCATGTCTTTCTGAAAATATCACCTAGGCGAGGCCTGATGAGGTTTGGAAAGAGTGGGAAGTTATCCCCTCGGTTTATTGGTCCTTTTGAGATCCTTGAGAGGATAGGCGAGGTTGCTTATCGGTTAGCCTTACCGCCGCAGTTGTCTGGAGTGCATGACGTGTTTCATGTGAGTATGCTTCGGAAGTATGAGCCAGATCCATCACATGTGCTGGATTGGACCGATTTAGAGGTAGATGAAGATGCCTCGTATGAGGAGAGACCGGTTCGGGTCTTGGATAGGCGGGATCAGGTCCTGCGTGGCAAGACCATTCCTTTGGTGAAAGTCTTGTGGAAACATCACGGAGTGGTGGAAGCCACTTGGGAACGTGAGTTGGAAGTCCGAGAGAAATATCCGGACTTGTTTGTTGATATGTAATCTTGTATTTAAAATTTTACATTTTGTTGAACTTAAGAGCTTTTATATATGTCTTAAGTTGTGAAACATTGAAAATGTTTTGGTTATTGGGAGTATGTTTTGGAACTTGCCTTATATGGTAGTTGGATGTAACACTATATATGTTGAATATATTGTTGACATTGGAAACTTAGTGCATAATGTTGGTGCATGTTAATACTACATATGTTGTTTACATATTGTGATATGTCTCTTGTTAAAGGGATGGGATGACCGTAAATGGGTCGAATTGTTGAATGTTCAGGTGTAACATTGTTGTGTAAAATGAAGGAAAACTTGTTTTTGAAAACTTGTGCTTAATTTCGGGGGCGAAATTCTTTAAGGGGGGGAGGTTATAGCGATCTCAGGTTTACCCTTGTTGTACAGTGATCCGGACATGTGTCCGTGGATGTTGGTTGTTGTTTATTATCATGTTTGCATCCTTTGTACCTTGTATAGTGAGTTATGGGATGTGTTGGGCGGGTTTGTTACAGGTTGGTTGTGTTTGGGAGCCTAGTGTTGCTGCCCAGATTTTTGGTCCTTCGCTCGAGCGAGGAGTTTGTCGCTCGAGCGAGAGTGGTGTTGCGTCTGGTTCTGGACCTGAGAGTTGCATTTCCTGGCTCGAGCGAGATTTTCGTGGCTCGAGCGGTCTGGGTTTTTCTTCGCTCGATCGAGAACTTCTTGGCTCGAGCGAGAGTTTTCTGTGTCTGGTCGCTCGAGCGACCAATCATTCGCTCGAGCGAGCGTGTTTTATATCAGCGGACAGCAGCGTCTAAAACATCACTTTTTCAGTCCTTTTCTTTGATTAAACCCTAAATCCGACACCCTCTCTCTCTAAACTTGCACTCTCTCTAAGGTTTGATCTCCCTAGGGTGTGAATCTAGCCTAGGGCCTTTGTTAAAAAGGTAGAGGGTGTTGAAAGCTTCGATTTAATCTGAAAAAGTTTGGATTTGGAGCAAGTTGATCTTGGAGTCTTCATCTCCTTTTGGGCTAAAACTTCAAAGTAGGGATATCCTACTCCTCTCTATGGGTTTTGTCTTTAAATTTTGGTATTTTGAGATGTTGGTCTTGGTTTGGTAATTTTTGTGAAAGTTTGGGGCTTTTGTGTAATTTTACAAAAGTTGGGGTTTTATTCATAATAAGCCTAGATGCATGTTTGGCATAGAAAAATGGAATGATTGTTGAATCATTGATGAAAATGGAACCTAAGGGTTGAAATAGTAATTATGGAAAATGGCCTAATTACATTGTTTAATTAATTGGGATAATTAATTGGTGAGAAATGAGGAAATGAAATGTTGATTGAATATCCATTTGTGCATTTATTTTCTGTTTTAGAAATAACTGCTTTGGGCTATCGGTGGAGGATAGTCGAGATTGTTGTAGACAATGCATGATGATTAGGTAAACGGAAACTAATCAATAGAATGTGTCATGGAACTTGACGGTTGATAGAATACATTAATTGTGTGTATTGTGTGATTGTATATAGAACCAATGTGTTTATATACGTTATGTGTAGAGGAGGAGATAGGGGATGTACTCTGCGGTTTAGGGGAAGATAGGGGATGTACCTCTAAACCGGATAGGTATTGGGAGGAGATAGGGGATGAACTCCGTAGACACAGCTCATATGCTTGTCTAGAGAAGTGAAGATAGAGCTCATATGCTTATCTTTGTGAAGTGTGGATACAGCTTGTATGCTTATCTGTGGATATTGTTGATATACATATCTGTTGTAGAATGTGGATACAGCTTATATGCTTATCTGAGGATATTGTTGTTATACATATCTGTTGAGAATGTGGATATAGTTTTTATGCTTATCTGAATGTGAGATATAGTTTTTATACATATCTGTGGAAATGATGATAGAGCTAGCATGCTTATCTGTTGAAAAGGGGAAAATGAAAAGTAATTGGGACTTGTAAGTCGTTGACATAAATATGTAATTTATGTGATTGTATCAGTGTTGACCAACTATCAATTGCTAATGTTTTAGTCATTGTCCATGGTTGGTTTAGTGTATTTCTACTGGGCTGTGGCTCACCCTTTATGGGAATATCATTTTCAGGTGCAGGAAGCATGCCACCTCCAAGGACATAGCTTGGGAGGCTAGAGGCGGACATAGTGTAGTTGTTTTACTTTTGATGTATTACATGTAACTTCAAGCCAAGGGCTTAATGTGTAAACGAGTTAGTACTCTTTTGTTGAAACCAAGTGTTAACTTGGAAAGCTGTAAGCCCGTAGGGCATTTTGTTTTGATGTTAACATGTAATACTTATGTAATGAAACTCAATGAAATAAAGGAATGTGGTTAGTTTATATGTAAATGCTTGTCTTATCTGATGGGTTTAATGTTATTATTTTGAGGGCGTTACAACTTGGTATCAGAGCGTACCGGGTTCGAATACTTTGGGTACGTGGGAAGTGATTAGGATCACAATGGGTTTGTCTCGCTTGATAGAGACTTAGATGTAGTATCATATGCTATGTGCTTAATTGCTAACATGCTTATGTGACTATGTGGGTATGGGATTTAATTTCTGGGATGTTGATTGGATCCTTGAGTTTCTGGGAGTCTTGTTGGAAAAGCACTTGATCAATGCTATTTCTAACCGGAACTCTAGTAACGCCTCGGGACTATCATTATCCGGAAATGAAATTCGTAAGTGCTTATGTGTTTATGTGCTTATGTGGAGTGAATTACAGTTGTCCATGCATTAGGACGTGAGTGTTTAGTTTCGGCACACTTATGAATGTGCTAACGTTCTGTGTTGCCTTTATTAGGATGTCAGGACGAGGAAGAGGAGCTAGGCGTGGTAGACCTGCAAGGCAGGAAGTACCGTTACCGGGTGAGATTCCGGCAGTACAGGAGGGAGTTGGGCAGGCCAATGTGGTCGAGCCAGTGGGTCAGCAGGCTATGGGTGCCTTGGCCAGAGAGATAGCAGGAGCTTTGGGTATTCTTAGAGCTGGAAATCAGGCAGCTGAGACAGGGCCTTCCTTCTTGAAGAGGGAGTTCTTCCGGTGTAATCCGGACGAGTTTATCGGGGATCCTAAAGAGCCGCTTAAGGCAGATGAATGGCTCGAACAGACAACGAAGACGTTTGAGATGCTTGGCATCGAGGACGGAGCACTGAAAGTGACCTTGGCATCCTTCCAACTGAAGGGAGATGCGGGTCAATGGTGGAAGTACGAGAAAGCTCGTGTTGGTGGTACTTGGGAGGCGTTTGTGAATGCTTTTCAGGAGAGGTTTTTATCAGCAGCAGCTAGGGAGAAGCTGAGGGATCAGTTTAGCCAGCTTAATCAGCAGGGCTTGTCAGTGGCCGAGTTTGAGGCTACTTTTACCAGTCTGTCTAGGTTTGCACCTGAACTGGTGGCGTCTGAGGAACGCCGTTGCTATGAGTTTGAGCGGAAGTTGAGGCGGGGCCTCAAGTTGAGAATTGGTGGGTCTTATATTCGAGAGTATAGACACCTAGTGGACGCTGCAGCTCATATGGAGCTTATGATGCAGGAGGAGGATGAGGGCCAGAGAGGCTCCAAGAGGAGCCAGGATAGTCAGGGTGATGGCAGGAGGCAGAGGGGTTCTAACCCTCAGCAGTCGCAGGGTGGTGTTGCTAGATCGACCTTCCCAGTGCCGAGTGCAGGCTCCGGGAGAGGTGGTCAGGGGGATTTCACCTGTTACAAGTGTGGCCAGTTGGGTCACAAGGTTTCGGTTTGCCCGCAGAAGGGTGGGGGTCAGAAAGCTGCTTCTTCTTCAGCTAGACCGCAGAGTCAGAGTTTGGGCAGGGGGCAGCTCTTGACTTGTTATCAGTGTGGACAACCTGGGCACATGAAGAGGTTTTGCCCACAGTTGAGTGCCACTTCGGGAGCGTCTGGTTCTAGGCAGACGCAGGGTTTTCAGCCAGCTCAGTCTGTGCAGGCCTCGAGGGCCAATCCGGGAGCTTCGTCATCCCAGTCTGTGCAGCAGTCTTTTGCTCCGAGAGGTGAGCAGGTAGACCAGGGGCCTACGGGGCGCGTGTATGCTGTTACCGCGCAGGATTTAGTACCGGCTCCATCAGTAGTGAGAGGTACTTTTCTGTTTTGCAACTCAGTTGCTAATGTGTTGATAGACACGGGTGCATCTCATTCTTTTGTATCTGCTGCATTTGCATCTGTTTTGGAATTGGAGTTAGCACAGTTAGCATCTCCTATTTGTGTGGTATCGCCTTTGGGTGGTGAGTTGATTCTGAAACAGGGTGTTAGAGGATGTGATATAGAGGTCGCCGACTATAGGCTTCCTTTTCCGTTTGTTGTCATGCCCATGAAGGGTTTTGATGTTATTTTGGGTATGGACTGGTTATCGTCATACCGGGCTGTTATTGATTGCTACCGTCAGAGGGTTACATTGTGTACCTTGAGCGGGGAGTGGTTCCATTTCTTGGGAGACCGGGTTGGTAGTGTTTTGCCACCGGGGTATGATTCGCGAGGGCGAAGTGAGCTTAGTAGTCTACTTGCTAGCTTTGAGAGTGGTGAGTGTGGTGAGACCCAGCATGTATTACCGAGGGTGGTTTGTGAGTATTCGGATGTCTTTCCCGAAGATCTAGTTAGTTTGCCACCTCACCGAGAGATAGAGTTCTCTATTGATTTAGTGCCTGGTACGGCGCCGATTTCTATGGCACCTTACCGTTTTGCTCCAGCAGAGTTGGTTGAGTTGAAAGTTCAGCTCCAGGAATTGCTAGATAAGGGCTTTGTTCGCCCTAGTGTTTCACCGTGGGGAGCACCGGCACTCTTTGTTAAAAAGAAAGATGGTGCCTTGAGATTGTGTATAGACTACCGGAAGTTGAATCGGGCTACGGTTAAAAATAAGTATCCTATGCCCCGTATAGATGATTTGTTTGACCAGTTGAAGGGTTCCCGTTGTTTCTCTAAGATAGACTTGAGATCGGGTTACCATCAGTTGAGGGTCAGGGAGGAAGATATTCCTAAGACGGCATTCCGTACGCGGTATGGCCATTATGAGTTTTTGGTGATGCCATTCGGGCTTACCAATGCACCGGCAGTCTTTATGGACTTGATGAACCGGATTTTCCGGGAGTTCTTAGACCGATTTGTGGTTGTCTTCGTGGACGACATCCTTATCTATTCGTCTTCTGAGGAGGAGCATGAGGCACACTTGAGAGTGGTACTTGAGTTACTTAGAGCCCATAGGCTGTATGCCAAGTTTGGGAAGTGTGAGTTCTGGCTGGGGGAAGTCAAATTCTTAGGCCACGTGGTATCCGGGGAAGGGGTGTCTGTTGATACATCCAAGGTTGAGGCAGTGCAAGATTGGGCACAGCCTAAGAGTGTGTTTGAGATCCGTAGTTTTCTGGGATTGGCTGGGTATTACCGTCGGTTTGTGAAAGATTTCTCCAGGTTAGCGTCACCGTTGACTAGACTGACTCGGAAGGGAGTCAAGTTTGTGTGGAGTGAGACTTGTGAAAAGTCGTTCCAAGAGTTGAAAATTAGATTGACCACCGCTCCAGTGTTGATTATTCCGGAGAGAGGGTTGGGTTATGCGGTTTATTGTGATGCTTCACGAGAGGGTTTGGGTTGTGTGTTGATGCAAGAGGGAAAAGTGGTAGCTTATGGCTCACGTCAGTTGAAAATACACGAGAAGAATTACCCCACACACGACCTAGAGTTAGCAGCTGTGATCTTTGCCTTGAAAGTCTGGAGGCACTACCTTTATGGTGAGAGGTTCGAGGTATTCTCGGATCATAAGAGTTTGAAGTATCTGTTTACACAGAGAGACTTGAATCTGAGGCAGAGGAGATGGATGGAGTTCATCGAGGATTATGATTTTGAGTTACATTATCATCCGGGAAAGGCCAATGTTGTGGCCGATGCCCTTAGTAGGAAAACCATTAGTGATGTAGCTTGTATAGCCATCCGGGAATGGGAGATGTTGGGAGCACTTGGCGAGTTTGATTTGCTACTGGGCGAATCTGTTGAGGCTGCGGCCTTGTTTTCTGTTGTTGCGCAGCCTACACTTGTGACTAGAGTGTTAGAGGCACAGAGAGGTGACCTTGAGGTAGAATCCCTCCGAGAGAAGATCTCCAGTGGGAAAGTTGAGAAGGGTTTGACGGTGTATCCCGACCTGAGTGTGAGATACCGAGACCGTTTGTTTGTACCGGAGGCTTGCCGTGAGGAAGTACTCCGAGAGTTTCACCATTCGCGCCTTGCGGTGCATCCGGGAGGTACTAAGATGTATCAGGATTTGGGTCGCCAGTTTTGGTGGCGGGGTATGAAGAGAGATGTGGCTGTTTTCGTATCGAAATGCCTTACTTGCCAGCAGGTGAAGGCCGAGCATCAGAGGCCAGCGGGTTTGTTGCAACCCTTGCCTATTGCCGAGTGGAAGTGGGAGCATGTCACTATGGACTTCGTTGTAGGTCTTCCGAGGACTCAGCGGGGTAGTGATGCTATTTGGGTGGTTGTAGACCGGTTGACTAAGTCGGCGCACTTTATTCCTATGCGCGTGAGAGATTCGGTAGATCATCTTGCCGATTTGTATATTCGGGATGTAGTGAGATTGCACGGGGTCCCAGTGACGATCGTCTCAGATAGAGATCCTCGTTTTACTGCTAGGTTGTGGCAGAGTTTGCAGAGTGCACTGGGCACTAAGTTGACCTTTAGTACGGCTTATCATCCTCAGACTGACGGGCAGTCCGAGCGTACTATTCAGATCCTCGAGGATATGCTTCGGGGTTGTGTCCTGGACTTCAGTGGGACGTGGGAGAGGCACTTGCCATTGGTAGAGTTTGCCTACAACAATAGTTTTCAGTCTAGCATCGGTATGGCACCGTTTGAGGCCTTGTATGGCCGACCGTGTAGGTCTCCAGTTTGTTGGGCCGAGGTGGGTGATGCACCTTTGTTGGGTCCGGAGTTGGTTAGGGAGACGACGGAGAAAGTTGAGCTTATCCGTAGGAGGCTTGTTACAGCCCAGAGTCGACAAAAGAGTTATGCCGACCGTAGGAGGAGGCCTTTAGCGTTTGAGGTAGGTGATCATGTCTTTCTGAAAATATCACCTAGGCGAGGCCTGATGAGGTTTGGAAAGAGTGGGAAGTTATCCCCTCGGTTTATTGGTCCTTTTGAGATCCTTGAGAGGATAGGCGAGGTTGCTTATCGGTTAGCCTTACCGCCGCAGTTGTCTGGAGTGCATGACGTGTTTCATGTGAGTATGCTTCGGAAGTATGAGCCAGATCCATCACATGTGCTGGATTGGACCGATTTAGAGATAGATGAAGATGCCTCGTATGAGGAGAGACCGGTTCGGGTCTTGGATAGGCGGGATCAGGTCCTGCGTGGCAAGACCATTCCTTTGGTGAAAGTCTTGTGGAAACATCACGGAGTGGTGGAAGCCACTTGGGAACGTGAGTTGGAAGTCCGAGAGAAATATCCGGACTTGTTTGTTGATATGTAATCTTGTATTTAAAATTTTACATTTTGTTGAACTTAAGAGCTTTTATATATGTCTTAAGTTGTGAAACATTGAAAATGTTTTGGTTATTGGGAGTATGTTTTGGAACTTGCCTTATATGGTAGTTAGATGTAACACTATATATGTTGAATATATTGTTGACATTGGAAACTTAGTGCATAATGTTGGTGCATGTTAATACTACATATGTTGTTTACATATTGTGATATGTCTCTTGTTAAAGGGATGGGATGACCGTAAATGGGTCGAATTGTTGAATGTTCAGGTGTAACATTGTTGTGTAAAATGAAGGAAAACTTGTTTTTGAAAACTTGTGCTTAATTTCGGGGGCGAAATTCTTTAAGGGGGGGAGGTTATAGCGATCTCAGGTTTACCCTTGTTGTACAGTGATCCGGACATGTGTCCGTGGATGTTGGTTGTTGTTTATTATCATGTTTGCATCCTTTGTACCTTGTATAGTGAGTTATGGGATGTGTTGGGCGGGTTTGTTACAGGTTGGTTGTGTTTGGGAGCCTAGTGTTGCTGCCCAGATTTTTGGTCCTTCGCTCGAGCGAGGAGTTTGTCGCTCGAGCGAGAGTGGTGTTGCGTCTGGTTCTGGACCTGAGAGTTGCATTTCCTGGCTCGAGCGAGATTTTCGTGGCTCGAGCGGTCTGGGTTTTTCTTCGCTCGATCGAGAACTTCTTGGCTCGAGCGAGAGTTTTCTGTGTCTGGTCGCTCGAGCGACCAATCATTCGCTCGAGCGAGCGTGTTTTATATCAGCGGACAGCAGCGTCTAAAACATCACTTTTTCAGTCCTTTTCTTTGATTAAACCCTAAATCCGACACCCTCTCTCTCTAAACTTGCACTCTCTCTAAGGTTTGATCTCCCTAGGGTGTGAATCTAGCCTAGGGCCTTTGTTAAAAAGGTAGAGGGTGTTGAAAGCTTCGATTTAATCTGAAAAAGTTTGGATTTGGAGCAAGTTGATCTTGGAGTCTTCATCTCCTTTTGGGCTAAAACTTCAAAGTAGGGATATCCTACTCCTCTCTATGGGTTTTGTCTTTAAATTTTGGTATTTTGAGATGTTGGTCTTGGTTTGGTAATTTTTGTGAAAGTTTGGGGCTTTTGTGTAATTTTACAAAAGTTGGGGTTTTATTCATAATAAGCCTAGATGCATGTTTGGCATAGAAAAATGGAATGATTGTTGAATCATTGATGAAAATGGAACCTAAGGGTTGAAATAGTAATTATGGAAAATGGCCTAATTACATTGTTTAATTAATTGGGATAATTAATTGGTGAGAAATGAGGAAATGAAATGTTGATTGAATATCCATTTGTGCATTTATTTTCTGTTTTAGAAATAACTGCTTTGGGCTATCGGTGGAGGATAGTCGAGATTGTTGTAGACAATGCATGATGATTAGGTAAACGGAAACTAATCAATAGAATGTGTCATGGAACTTGACGGTTGATAGAATACATTAATTGTGTGTATTGTGTGATTGTATATAGAACCAATGTGTTTATATACGTTATGTGTAGAGGAGGAGATAGGGGATGTACTCTGCGGTTTAGGGGAAGATAGGGGATGTACCTCTAAACCGGATAGGTATTGGGAGGAGATAGGGGATGAACTCCGTAGACACAGCTCATATGCTTGTCTAGAGAAGTGAAGATAGAGCTCATATGCTTATCTTTGTGAAGTGTGGATACAGCTTGTATGCTTATCTGTGGATATTGTTGATATACATATCTGTTGTAGAATGTGGATACAGCTTATATGCTTATCTGAGGATATTGTTGTTATACATATCTGTTGAGAATGTGGATATAGTTTTTATGCTTATCTGAATGTGAGATATAGTTTTTATACATATCTGTGGAAATGATGATAGAGCTAGCATGCTTATCTGTTGAAAAGGGGAAAATGAAAAGTAATTGGGACTTGTAAGTCGTTGACATAAATATGTAATTTATGTGATTGTATCAGTGTTGACCAACTATCAATTGCTAATGTTTTAGTCATTGTCCATGGTTGGTTTAGTGTATTTCTACTGGGCTGTGGCTCACCCTTTATGGGAATATCATTTTCAGGTGCAGGAAGCATGCCACCTCCAAGGACATAGCTTGGGAGGCTAGAGGCGGACATAGTGTAGTTGTTTTACTTTTGATGTATTACATGTAACTTCAAGCCAAGGGCTTAATGTGTAAACGAGTTAGTACTCTTTTGTTGAAACCAAGTGTTAACTTGGAAAGCTGTAAGCTCGTAGGGCATTTTGTTTTGATGTTAACATGTAATACTTATGTAATGAAACTCAATGAAATAAAGGAATGTGATTAGTTTATATGTAAATGCTTGTCTTATCTGATGGGTTTAATGTTATTATTTTGAGGGCGTTACATACCAATAACAATGATGCAATTCCAGATGAAGCCATAGTAATAATAATATGGCCAACGCTGCGACACTTCAATGCAATCGCATTGTACAAAAACGTTTTCCCTGTTCCGGCACCTCCATTCAAAAAGAAAATAGTTCCCTTATTTTCAAAGACTGAGGAAGTGATTGCATCATAAGCTGTTCGTTGATCATTGTTGATGCGATCAATAATAATTTCTACATCTGCCTGTTGTGCCTCATTCTGCAGTTGTTGATGTTCAAATATCAACCTGTTACCAACTACTGCACTCCAATTTGTAGAAGGTTGTGGCATTGGCGGGAAGTCAATTAAACTTTTGCCAGATTCTTGGAGCATTTGATTCAAAAGATATAGACCATAGTCTTCAATTTGAGCCTCAGTTGGTTCAGAAATGGCAAAAAATGTTCGAATCTTATGTGCAAGATCATCACATATATGCGTTGAAAATTGATTCCATAACGCATATGGTTGCAGTGGAGAGCACTGAGTAAGAATAATAGTAAACAATCTCCTTAATTGATAACCAGTTTTCATAACAGTAGCCTCTTTAAGGCATTGTATTTGTTCTTCATCATCTTCTAAAAGTCCTCTTGCAACATATGCTAATTTAAACGTATCATGCAAAACATTGTTGATCGTACGTAAGCACTGAAACGATTTTGGTCCTTTGACAACAGTTAATAGCAAACGCAAATAAAATCTCTCACCACAATTAGGGCTAGCAAAGTACATTCTACTGATTGCATAGCCCTGCTGCCTTAGTTTCCATCTCTTTTCTGAATTAAGCCAAACAAAATGTTGTGGAAATTCTTGGTAAGTGAATGAACATTCATCTTCCATAGAAGAGCAACATGCAAAAAAACCAGTAAGGGTTGACATTTGTTGGCTAGCTCTAGAAACAATTGCTTCTAATGATTCATCAAGATTAAAAAGAACGCGGTGCATTTCAAGTAAATGAAGTTCTAAGCGTACAACTGTTAGTATCTCAGCATGCAATGGATGACCAGATATTCGCCAAGCAGCTTCTGGAGGTCCAATATACCTCGCATCGAGATATTGTTGGATCTCATTTATCAATCCCAACACCATCGTTGTATGATCATAACCCTTGTAAATGTACTTGTGTATATACTTGACACATCTCATTCCGGCACAAACTTCTACGTTTATGTGACAGTTGAAACGTTTAGAAAGATATACATTGTATGGTACAATGTCTCTATTATCAACTTCTTTCCCCCTTACAATATGAACTTGACCATTATTGCGACGACGATAGATAGGATATCCATCTTGATCCATAGTAGTTGTTTCTGCGAACGCTCGAGGGTATCTCTTAGTGCATTTATCATTTTCCATACATGGTGCTTGTGAATTTTGAGCACCATATGGTCCATGTACCATACAACACTTGATAGTTTCAAAAAGCATAGGTTCATCTTTTGGATCTGGAAATTCTGCACAAACCAATTTGTCTACTTGAGCACATGTCCGAATTTTGTCTAGACCCTTAAGAAATAGAAATGCATGCATATGAGGAAGGCCTCGTTTTTGGGATTCAATTGTAAAAACATGCGCAACTTTATTACCAAACACTTAGTTTGTTTCTATTTCCTTCATCAAGCACTTTCTCTTTAACTCAAAAACACGGGCAATTAAATCAGGACGATCAATAGGCTTTTGGTGCGGTAATAATGCTGAAGTAATTTCTGGCCAATTAGGATTTGTAGTCATGGTGAGAAAAATGTCTGGATGTTGGTTGTATCGTGTGATAGCCATTGAGTCTTGAAAGATTTCAAACACGTGTCTAGGACCTCCAGGAAATGAAGATGGCAAAACAAACCTTTGACCAATTTGATTGGGCTGAAGGTCATTTGGATCAATATCTATCAAATTTTGGTAAAGTTCAGCACGAATTTTTCCTTGATTAAGCTTGTAGTAAGTCAACCTATTTTGTTCAGTTGCGGCCCAAGCATCAACCAAAAACTCTTGGAACAATTTTCCAGCTCTCAAAATTGTTGAATACTCTGTGGGTCGTTCAAACAAATGATAACTATAAAAATCCATTTGAGTAAGCCGATCAGTTGAAGGCCAATCATGTTGAACATCCCACAGTTTCATCTCAGGTTCCCATCCAAGCTCACCATGTGGAAATAATAAAACATAATGTAATGGCAAATATACTGGGTGACATTCATTGATTTGCATTAGCTTACTATTTCCTTGTAGATGTAAGATAACATTTCTCATTCCACTAACCTTGGTTCCATCACCTGGTATTACAACTGCAATCTCATCTGTAGTTGGTAGGTTATACCATTGTCGATCTGTCGATGAACTATAGTGGAGATGAGCAGGCAAATTTCGTCCTGTCAAGGCTAATTGATTTAAAATTGCATGAGCCTGGCGAAATTTAGCAACGAATGCATTAACCTGTAATAAACTATCTTGAATAATTTTTAGACCATCTCTTCTTAATTGAGGATTTCTACGATTGCGAACTTCTAAAGCTGAATCAGGGTCATAAATGTACAACTGTACATAAGCTGCATCTTGCCCTGATTGTGGTAGTAGTGATCCTATTTGATGTCGCAATTCCCCATGGATAGTGAATGATGTAGGGCCTCTTCCAGTAAGTACTCTTGGATCTAATGTAGCACCGAGACTTGTAAAAGCATTTGTTGCATTGTACACTCGAGTATAATGTCGAAATGATTTTGATTTATCATCATTCCCATCATATAATGCTTGAAGAAGTGAAGGGAGTGTAATAAACGGAGGAAGCTTAACCTTCCCTTTTGAACAACATGTTCCAAATAGAGGACGGTTTGGAGATGATTTTACTAATTTTTCATCCATCCAATGTAATGCTGAACAGAAAGGACATAATACATCCATCTTGCCAAGAGAATGACGACGTGAATTTATATGTGCTCGAGTATTAACCATTGGACTCACATGCATATCCTCTAATTCCTCATTAGTACATAGATCCTCTTGAAGTGAAGGAGTTATAAGAGTAGGCCTACAAATATTGGTTTTGTGTAAATTAAAATAGAATGGTAATAGTAGGAGTATGTATTTGAAGAATTAAACACAATCTTTTACCAATTCGTTTGTGGAGCTAAAGACGTGCTTGGCATTGAGAACGAACATGTGGAAGGATGTGCAACCATTGTTCGTTTTTGTGCAGACTGAGTATCCTCAGTTGCCTTTGTTCCTAGTTCCAAGGAAGTACGACTACGACAACACGGTATTAAAGAAGTTTGTCTCGATTGAATACATTCTCTTGATTTCTCTCGTTCTCGCCGTGCACGTTGGGCCAATGTGGCTTTTGATATAACATTGCTATTGTGTGCCTAAAATGTGAACATTATATCATTGATACCTAAAATACAAATATTATCGTATACTATTTTATTTTTTGATTCAATAATTTTGTTATTTTAATTATATTTTACTTTTTCTTCTTGCCTTGTGATAATTTTAAGAATATTTTTATATTTTCTTTGTCCTACTTCCTTTTCCATTTTGCTTCATTTTCCCTATTCATGCCTTGTGATATAACAATTTGTTTTTTAATTATTGTTTTCTCTTTCTTCTTGCCTCATGATAATGTTAAGAAAATTAAAAATATTTTCTATGCCTATGTTTCTCTGTTCCTTTACTTAGATGTTATAAAGTTTTTCTTGGAGTTTATAAAGGTTACAATTATTTTTTAGGAAATGTTAAAGAGAGCTAAATATACTTTGTTTGAGTGTACAGAAAACAAAGAGCACACAAAAAAAAATTAACAATACAGTTTAAAATTTGAAAAACATACATGATCAATGTTCACTTTAACAATATGATTGACTTTGTTTTACTCAATAATATTTTTTTTAAAATGTTGAATATATACCATTGGACATGCGTTTTCCTTTCCTTTGTCAAAAGAAGTTGCCTTTTCTTTTCCTTTAGACATTGCCTTGGCCTTTTCCTTTTCCTTTTCCTTTGCCTACCAAAAAAAAAATTAATCAGAATACGAAAAAAGAACACGTATTTATAGAATTTATTAAGATTACGAAAAAATAATATGTTGAACTTGATTTTTCTACTTACCTTAGAATTGCGGATAATATTAAGATTGCACTCATCGTGAATAACAACACCGATATTCTTAGTCTCATAGAGGAATGGGTTTGCATGAGTAGGCCTACAAATATTTGTTGTGTACAAAATAAAATTTATAAAATAAAATCTTAACAATAAGAATATGCATTTGTAGAATTAAATACAATGTTTTACCAATTCCTTTGTAAAGCTAAAGATGTGCTTGACGAAGTAAGATGTGTAAACATTACTCCTTTCTGAGCCGGTGGAGTATTAGTTGTGCTTGGTGGAATCAATTCTCTCGATCTCTCTCGTTCACGTTGCGAACGTTGTCCCAATTGATATGAAGAGCTTGCCTTATCATTTCTTTCGCGTTCTCGCCGTACACGTTGAGCCAATGCAGCTTTCGATATAACATTATTGTTATGTGCCTAAAACATGAAGATTAATTTCATAAGATGCCTAAAATATGAATATTATCATCTACTTTTCTCTTCATTTTTCATTTCTATTAATTTACTTTATCTTAATTGCCTTTCTTTCTGATATTTTGTAAAAAAATTGAAAACGTTTTCATTTTGTATCCTTCCCCCCCTTCATTCCTTTTTTGTTCTATTCCTTTTTTCTTCTCTTGTAGATGTTCATGTCAATAGCAAAAAGCCAAAAAAGAATAATAATAATTTAAAACAAATATAATGCTTTTGTACAAATGCTATTTTAGCATGCTTCAAAAAAAATATTTCACAAATTTATATGAAACTGTTTACTATAAAAACAGTATATGTCACTGTGCAAGTAGTATGCCAATTTTACATTTAAAAATAAATAAATAAATAATCGAGGTTCATGGTCCAAAATAAATATTTCAAAAAAAGAACTTTAAATGGAAATGTTGAAGAGCCATACTGTTGAACATGTATTTTCCTTTCCCTTGCTCGAAACAGTGGTCTTTTCGTTTTTCTTCAACAATGCCTTGGCAATTTCCTTTTCCTTTGCCTACAAAAAATAAAAAAATATATGTAGAAAGTTTTTAAAAAATATATAAATAAGAATATACGGTGTATACAGTGTTTTGAAACAAAAAAATCTATATAATTAAATTGGGCCTACCTCTCGAACACGGATGACATTAAGGTCACGCTCATCACGGATAACAACATTAACATTTCTTTCTTGAAGAAATTGGGCCTAGAAATACAAAAGAATTAGAGGTAAAAAAAAATAAAAAAATTATACATGTAAGAAAATGAGTAAATGGAGTCAATATTACAGTTCGACGTAAGTCTCCATCCATCTGTAAATTTAAGAAAAGAGCATTTTGTTATAAGGAATTAGATAAAAAAATAATGAAAAGAAAAGAAAATTGAATTTTGCTTATAAGAAAAATGTTTTTTTTTTCAAATAAATAAAAAAGAAAACAAATTACGTGACCAAAAATAATAATGTTGTCCATAATTAGCAGTTGAAGGTCAATGGTGTCTCAACCTAAAAGTGCCTGGTTATATAAATTTGACAAAGATAACTGTATGAAGGCAAAATGAGGTTTAATAATTGCCATAAAGAGAAATTAATCGCTACAAAATTAACAACCTCCTAACATATTTTAGTTAACAACCTAGTTTAAGAAGTTAAATTGTGCATGAATATCACAGATGGAGAAATTGAACTACTACAGGATAGAAGAAAATTATAATTTTTTTATATCTTCAATATGCATTAAAAAGGATAGAAGAAAAATTAAATACTCTCATAGAAATCTTCATAATTTTTCTCTATTGGCCAAAATGTAGAACTATTGCAATACATGATTTTGTGGTTGATTCTATATAGTAACTTTGCATTGACAAAGGTTAATTCTTATGGATTGTATTGCCCATTTTTCCTACTAACAACTAAGTAAATTATAAAAAAATATAAATTATACTAATGAATAAAATTTTAGCAAAACTTAATTACAGAAATTTAATTACTAAATTTGCATTTTAAAATGTGAAAACAAAATAAGTAAAAAAACTACAATAAAAATATATAAAAGGACTCACTATACTGTAATTGGAAAATTACAAATACCTTTTGTATTATCTATATAATTACAAATGTCTTTTTCAATACACATCACAAAAAATTATATTACACGGTAGCTTATTTACTCCAAGGAGTAATACTCTCATAAAAATCATTAAAAAATTATTACAACAAAATTTTAAAGAAAGTTTAAGTCTTTTCAAAAGTCCTGATAAACATCTAAAAAGACTTTTTTTTTTTGTTTGAAAAATTCCAAAAACAAAATTGAAAAAGCTAAATAAACTGGACTCTTTTTAAAGAGAGAGAAGTCTAAACATTTTAAAATAGCAATTCAATAAAAAACCAAACTAAAAACAATTCACTAAAAAGAAAAAAAATAAGGGTCATCAAATTAAAAGGGTTAACTTTTTAATGTTCCATTTTCCTTTCAATCAACAAATTCGTTTCAAATCCTAAATCCAAATACAGCCTAAGAGAGATGATGGAAAAAAAAAAAAAAAAGACCTATCATATTACAAAATTAAACTGTAACAAAATGTTTGTAAAAAAAAAAAGAAGAACTTGTAACTGTAAGAAGAGGACTGGTTGATAATTAAATATGAACTTGAAATTTTTTTTAAAAAATAAACTTGTAACAAAATCTTTTAAGTTAGACCTATTTTATAGGTCCAGTGATATGTCAAGAAGAGGTCTGGTTGATAATTAAATATTATCTCACTCTCACCCACATTTTCTTGACACATCATTGGGTCTATAAAATAGGTATAAAAATGAACTTGTATATCATTATTAAAAAAAAAAAAAGAAAGACATAAGCATTCACATAATTTATCATAAGTTCCAACTATAAAAATAAATAAATACATAAAAAAAATGGTATTCTGTAGAAATTGAACAGTTGTATACCAAGATACATAACTATACACACTATATTAGACTTCTTTCTAAACCAAACATTAAAAGTTTAATGTGTAATCTAATTATTGAAAATTCGAAGACCAAACATGAAAATTCCAGAGCATTAAAGAAATCTGAGAGAGTTCATTCATTAATTCAGAACATTCAGTAACCCACTGTAATTCAAAAAAGAAAGCAAGGAACTAATAAAGAATTGCAAGGGAGGGACTTCCTAACTTGAGTATTTGCTTGAGAAGCAAAATTAAAGAAATCTAAGACAGAAGGATAAAAATAAAAACACAATTAGTAAGAGCACTCCTCAATACTAAAAATATACACGAATATATTTTCATATTTGACGAATAAGAATATGACCATTAATGATTAATGAGAACCTCAACCCATTTGATTAAGATGAAATAAAAATGATTGTTGACATGAAATATAACTGTAAGAAGACAGAATAAGGTTTAATAATTGCCATAAAGAAAAATTAATTGACACAGAATTAACAACCTCATAACATATTTTAGTTAATAATCTACTTTAAGAAGTTCGTAAGTACATGTATATCACAGATGGAGAAATTGAACTACTACAGGATTGAAGGCAAATTATAATTTTTTTATGTCTTCAATATACATTAAAAAGGATAGAAGAAAATTTAAATACTGTCATAGAAATCTTCATCATTTTTCTCTATTGGCCAAAATGTAAAACTATCGCAATAAATGATTTTGTGGTTGATTCTATATAGTAATTTTGCATTGACAACAGTTAAGTTCTTATGGATTGTATTGCTCACTTTTCGTACTAACAACTAATGTATACCACCAAAAAAAAAGTAACTAAATAAATTATAAAAAAATATAAATTATAGTACTTATGAAAATTTTTTTAACAAAACTTCAATATAGAAATTTAATTACTAATTTTGCATTTTAAAATGTGAAAATTAAGAAGAGTAAAAGACTATAATAAAAATTTATAAAAAGTCTCACCACACTATAACTGGATAAGTATAAATATCTTTTGCCTTATCTATACAATTACAAATACCTTTTTCAATACTCTTAACAAAATTATACAACACAGTAGCTTATTTAATTACAAATATATTTCCTTCACCCATTTTTTCATATTGTCCATTCAAAAGTTATATTTATTTATTTATTTTTAATTATATGTTTTATAAGCCGTGAAACAGTGAAGATAGTTAAAACTTTCAATTTCCTTTTCCTTTTCTCAGATACCAAACAACAATGCATAAGATTCAAATTTCCTTTTCCTCTCTCTCTCTCTCAACAATCAACAACCAAACTAAGAGAGAGAGAGAGAGAGAGAGAGAGAGAGAGAGAGAGAGAGAGAGAGAGAGAGAGAGAAATCCCCCAAAAAATGAAGTGGATATGAAAAATGAACTTGTATATCATTATTAAAAAAAAAAAAAAACGTAAGTATTCACATAATTCATCATACATTCCTATTATAAAAAAGAAGAAGAAGAAAGACATAAGTATTCTCTAGAAATTAAACAGCTATATACCAAGATACATAACTATACACACTATATTAGACTTTTTTATTAAACCAAACATTAAAAGCTTAATGTTTAATCTAATTATTGAAAATTCCAAGACCAAACATGAAAATTCCAAAGCATTAAAGAAATCTGAGAGAGTTCATTCATTAACCCACTACAATTCAAGAAAGAAAGTAGGGAACTAATAAAGAATTGCAAGGGAAAGACCTTCCAACCTAAGTATCTGCTTGAGAATCAAAACTAAAGAAATCTGAGACAAAAGGATAAAAAAAAAAAAAAAAAAATAGTAAGAGCACTCCTTAACACTGAAAATATATACGAATCTATTTTTATGTTTGATGAGTAAGAATATGACCATTGATGATTAATGAGAACCTTAACCCATTTGATTAAGATGAAATAAAAATGATTGTTGACATGAAATATAACTGTAAGAAAGCAGAATGAGATTTAGTAATTGCCATAAAGAAAAATTAATTGACACAGAATTAACAACCTCATAACATATTCTAGTTAACAACCTACTTTAAGAAGTTCGTATGTGCATGTATATCACAGATGGAGAAATTGAACTACTACAGGATTGAAGACAAATTATAATTTTTTTATGTCTTCAATATACATTAAAAAGGACAGAAGAAAATTTAAATACTGTCATAGAAATCTTCATCATTTTTCTCTATTTGCCAAAATGTAAAACTATTGCAATTCATGATTTTGCGGTTTATTCTATATAGTAATTCTGCATTGACAACAGTTAAATTCTTATGGATTCTATTGCCCACTTTTTGTACTAACAACTAATGTATACCACACCAAAAACAGAAAAAACAAAAAAAAGTAAATTATAAAAAATATAAATTATACTACTTATGAATAAAATTTTAGCAAAACTTCAATATAGAAATTTAATTACTAATTTTGCATTTTACAATGTGAAAAAAATTAAGTAAAAAACTACAATAAAAATTTATAATTACAAATAAATGGATAATTACAAATATCTTTTGTCTTATCTATATAATTACAAATGCCTTTTTCAATACTCTCATAAAAATTATACTACACAGTAGCTTATTTACTCCCATGAATATTACACAATAGCTTATTTAATCACAAATATCTTTCCTTAACCCATTTTTCCATACTTTCCATTCAAAAGCTCTATTTATTCATTCATTTTTAATTATATGTTTTATAAGCAATGAAACGGTGAAGAAAGTTAAAACTTTCAATTTCCTTTTCCTTTCTTTTTCTCACATACCAAACAACAATGCATAAGATTCAAACTACAAGTAAGAACAAAAAAAAAAAAAAAACAATGCATAAGATTCAAACAACAATGCTTATTTCCTCTTTCTCTCTACAATCAACCGCCAAACTTAAGAGAGAGAGAGAGAGAGAGAGAGAGAGAGAGAGAGAGAGAGAGAGAATCCAAAAAACAGAGATCGAAGTACTAACCAGAGCGTCGAGAAACAATCTGCAAGTAGGAACAAAACACAATCAGATTTGAGACATTTGAGACATTTGATAAAAATTTTAAAATTCTGACAAACCGTCATTTTGTCAACCTATATTTGGTGAGTAAAAATATGACTATTGATAATTAAATAGAATCTCAACCCATTTAACTAAGATGAAATAAAAATGATTCTTAATTTGAAATCCATTTTTCCTTAACCCCCATTTGATAGAGAGAGAGAAGTGGGTGTTGAAACCCAATTGATTATTAAAGAAAAAAACACAACAAAATTTTAGTTTGTTTAACATTTGATAAAATTTTTAAAATGTTTAACATTTTTGTTTTTGCTATTAAAGCTCATTCTCAACAGCAGCATTTAATAGATTATAGGAAT
The DNA here is from genome assembly GCF_055761805.1 of Camellia sinensis. Taxonomy (NCBI): domain Eukaryota; kingdom Viridiplantae; phylum Streptophyta; class Magnoliopsida; order Ericales; family Theaceae; genus Camellia; species Camellia sinensis. The sequence continues at coordinate 238,993,114 of NC_138961.1, read as the reverse complement.
TATTATCACAAAAAATAGGGTAAAAAATAAAATGGGCTTTGGATTATGCAACAAAATAAAACAGGGTGCAAACAGCCCTATAATGCAACAAAATCAAAATCCATCATATTTTTAACCCATTTCAATATTTACAGAAATAGAAAGACGCCCTTTAATGTTTCAATTTCAGTGTGGTCCGAATGTAATTGTCATTGGTTGGGTTCAATGAGATTTTTGCTTCAGAATTTTTTTTTTTTTAAAGAGAGTCTCAACTCATAAGATGAAATAAAAATGATTCTTAACATGAAATCCATTTTCCCTTAAACCCCATTTGATAGAGAGAGAGAGAGAGAGAAGTGGGTGTTGAAAACCCAATTGATTATTAAAGAAAAAAAACACAATACATAATTTTATTTTATATTTTGAGACATTTGATAAAATTTTTAAAATTCTAACAAACCGTCATTTTGTCAACCCATATTTGGTGAGTAAAAATATGACTATTGATAATTATGACCATTGATAATTATAAAGAGTCTCAACCCATTTAACTAAGATGAAATAAAAATGATTCTTAATTTGAAATCCATTTTTCCTTGACCCCCATTTGATAGAGAGAGAGAAGTGGGTGTTGAAACCCAATTGATTATCAAAGAAAAAAACACAATACAAAATTTTAATTTGTTTAACATTTGATAAAAATTTTAAAATGTTTAACATTTTTGTTTTTGCTATTAAAACTCATCCTCAACAGCAGCATTTAATAGATTATAGGAATTATTATCACCAAAAACATGGTGCAAAATAAAATGGGCTTTTGATTAAGGTTTTGTGAACCCTTATCCAACAATAAAAAACCAAAAAAGAAAGCAAAACATCGATTTTAGCAAATCCAATTGATTCACGATTCAACAATTCGGTTCACCGATTCACCTCCGATTCATAGTTATTTGCGATTCACACAACCCTTTCGTATCGATTACCCACCGAATTGAATTGAATCGTACGATTCTAATAACAGAGCTTTATAGAGAGTAAAAGAAAATAAATTTCATTAATTGTGTTTCATGTATAAATTTGAATGCTTTAATAGATGTCATAAATTGGCTTCATGAAGCAACAACGATACTATTCTTGAAAAACAGTTTAAGAGAGCCATTTTTTTTTTTTTTAAAAATACCTTGGACTCGTCTAGAAACAGCAGGCACAAGCGATTTACCAGGTGACCTAAAAATCTGCAAATAACACCAATGTTAAGAGTTTGGGAATGAAAATTGCAGTGAGGATGAGGAGGAGATGAGGAGGAGAATAAAAAATGTAAAGGAGAGTAATGTAATAGGCTAAGAATTTTTGCCAAGTTTTTCAAAAGGTGACCGTGTATTAGAATAGAGTGCATTGTATGCACAATACTATCAGAAAAAGAAAAAAAAACAAAAAACAAAAAGAAAACAAAAAAGGAAAGGGAAAACCAAGGAGAAAAGCTCACTCCTTGCATACTTCCATTGGAGTTTTTTAAACTCCTCTATTAGACTGTTCAATTCATCAATAATATAAGAGTTAGTTATGAGGTATGAACAAAATTTGGTTCACATGCATTTCAGTAAGACATCTCACTAAAAATTTGGTTCACATTCATTCTTAATTTGAAATCCATTTTTCCTTAACCCCCATTTGATAGAGAGAGAGAGAAGTGGGTGTTGAAACCCAATTGATTATTAAAGAAAAAAACACAATACAAAATTTTAGTATATATATAAAAATTATAAAAAATATAAATTATACTACTTATGAATAAAATTGTAGCAAAACTTCAATATAGAAAAACTACAATAAAAAAATTTTAATTACTCCAATGAGTTATACTACATAGTAGCTTATTTAATCACAAATATGTTTCCTTTCAATTTCCTTTTGCCTTCCTTTTTCTCATATACCAAACAACAACGCATAAGACTCAAACTTCATTTTCCTCTCTCTCAACAATCAATAGCCAAACCAAAACCAACAAAAAAAAAAAAAAATGAGAGAAAGAAAATCTAAAAAAAGAGATCAAAGTTATATTTTGTTATACCACACAGTAGCTTAAAAGACATTAAAGTGGAACAACTCCGAGAATCACAAATATGTTTCCTTTCAATTTCCTTTTGAATTGAATCTATGTTTCCCGTGCCTAAAAAAATGAAATTTTCTTTCAAGTTCTAAGATACTTGGATGTAAATGAGAAAATCTATTTACTGTGTGCAAAATTGTTCCTTTCAAGTAAATAGATTTTCTTTGAAAGGAACATTCTGTTTACTTGAAAGGAAAATGTATAAGGAACATTCCTATAGGAACATTCACTTGGTTTTGAAAGGAACATTATTTAGATTTTCTTTCTCTCATTTTTAAATTGAATCACAAATATGTTTCCTTTCAATTTCCTTTTGCCTTTCTTTTTGTCATATACCAAACAACAATGCATAAGATTGAGAAGTAATTTTTATAAGAAGGAACTTCTAGTTTTGAATTACAAAGTAATTGAGCTTTCTAAAGCTGTTCATGAAGAGGAAAGATGATTTTTGATTTTTCAAGAAGAGTAATTGATCAGCATCAAAAGAATTGCTATTGAATCTGGCTCATAAATAATCATTATATTAGAGAAAGTTTTTTGGACAATTGCTATTGAATCTAAACTCAAAAAGATGGTTAATGTGATTTAAAATCCTGGCATAAACAACAAAGAATTAAATGAGAAAACTACTCCAACATCAAAAGATTGTTGCTTTAAAAAAATTAATTTGAATCACATTAACCATCAAAAGATTGATGCAATTGTGAGATTCTAGAATCCCTACACTTCAAATGTGGGTGAGAGTGCTGTGGAACATACCAACAACATAAATGGCAAATAAATAATCATTAAATGTGGGTGAGAGTGCTGTCAAGGTGGAGTAAAGTTTTTGGAAACATTTTAAGCGTTTATTTGTGCATCTTTGGTTCAGTATGCTGCTGGACAAAAACTTTACTCAAAATTGGTAAACTACACTGACCATCGGAAGTATAAAAAAAAATACACTAAATGAATCGAAACAAAAATGATTCTGCAATAGCCAAACCAAAAAAAAAAAAAAAAAGTGAGAGAGAAAGAAAATCCAAAAAAATAGAGATGAAGGTACTAACCAGATCGAGTAACAGCAATCTGGAAGACAAAAAAGAAAGATCAAAACACAATCAGAAATCAAACAAAAAATTGAAAAAGAACAAAATATGACCATTGATAATTAAAGAGAGCATCAACCCATTTGAGTTAGATGAAATAAAAATAATTCTTAACATGAGAGAGAGAGAGAGAGAGAGAGAGAGAGAGAGAGAAGTGGGTGTCAATCCAATTGAGCCATTGGGTAGGGATGACGATGAAAAAAAAAAAAAACAGAGCTATAAAAAACAGAGGTAAAAAAAATGAATGAAAACAAAAAAAAATTGGAGTGCCTTACCTGGAGCCATTGTTCTTCCTTTCAATTGAGCTTTGAGCTTTGTTCTTCCTCAGAGCTTTGTTCATACATACATACATATGATGTAAACTGCAGTGGTTTGGTAAGACTTGATAGGCAAACAAATCTGAACCATTGAACCATTAAATCTGGAAGATTGAATCTCTTTTGAATCTCAGCCATTCTTTTTAAATTAGATAAATCTGAACCATTGAAGATAGTTTGTGAGAGAGATATTTTTTAAAATAATTCTAAGCCATTGCTTTTCAATTAGATAGATCTGGACCATCAATTTCAAAGACATTTTCAAATTAACCCTTCCATTGTTATATAGATATATCTATTTTAACTTACATTGAAATATCAATGTAAAAATGAGTGTGAGAGAGATTTAAGATATGAAATTTATTACAAATTAGTGGTTATATATATGAATCATATTATGTAAAATTACTTTATGTTATATATCTAAAAAATATTATATAAATTAGTGTTATATATTATACAAATATATGATAATTAATTAAAATATTCTTCAATTCGCCAAAAACTGCTCAAATCGTAATTTGTCAATTTGCTAACTTGTCATCTAATTTGTAATTTGATTCTCAAACTACTCGAACCATACCACACGCACCCTACGACAAGAGGGGCAACTCAATTCTCATATTTTCATAAATTACACGTTTGCCTATATATTTAAATTTATTTTTCGTGTTCCCCCTCCTCTAATTTACATATGCCCTTCCTAAAGTTTATGGTCTCTTTTGGAATATAAAAAAAAGGCAACTTATTAGCTTATTGGATTATTTAAATCATATCATCTCTCTATTTTTTTGATAAGTTTAAAAAAAAATCAAAAAAAAACTTATAAATTAACTTTTTTTCTATTTCTCAAAATGTATAACCCAGTGCTGTAAACCTCTTCTTTTTTTTTTCTCTCTTAAAAAGACCTATTATTATTATTATTATATGCATTAAATATTTAAGTTCATGGGTTAATTTCACCTTTATCCCTTAAATTATCACAAATTTTCCTATTTCATTCCTTAATTATTGATTTTGTTTATTAGTCTTTTAAAATTTATGATTTGTGTTCATGTAGTCCAATAAAAGATAATTATCAATAATAGTTAAATCAAAATTTGAGGTAGAAAAGATCAATTTATGATTAGAACAATTTAAATCATTCAAACAAACACCTATTAAAATGATTGTGGATTATAGTTTGTTCAAAATATTAAAAAAAATAAAAGAGTGTTGTTAATTTGTCCAAAATAAAAAAAATTCTATTAAACTAGACTTCAATAATTATTGATTTGTATAGTATTAATCTACCAATTACAACTACTTCTATTATGGATATTGTGGATAATTGAATGCAAAACCGAATGGATGATCAATGCTTGGATATTTACATAGAGAGAGAAAGGAAAAAAAAAAAAAACATTTTGATTCTATTGACAATGATACAAATTATGTAAAATTTTCAAAAGATGAAAACTCATCGTGGTCAATTATAACGTTTATATTAGGGAAATTTAGTCAAAACACTGCATTGGATCCTTATTTAGTGAAAAGGATAACCCAATTTATTTTTCTTCATAAACCCCCTAAGGAGAAAACACATAATTAAGTAAGGACAAAGTAAAATATCTTTTTTTTTTTTTTTTTTCTTTCTTAGACAATATTGTCAGAGTAACATGTTACTATCAAACAGAATAACATGTTATTGTCAAATAGAGTAATTGTCAAACAGAGTAACATGTTACTGCGAAACAGAACAACATGTTACTGTTAAATAGAGTAACATGTTACTGCTACTGTTTACATCAATTTCAATGGTAATAATTTTTTTAAAAGAATTTTATAGTCAACATACATCTTATTTGATAGATTTTAATGAGCGAATTCTAAAAATATTAATTTTATTAAAAATCGACATTTACATAAAAAATTATATTATTTTAAAGTTTAATATTTTGATAATAGTGATATTTGTTAGACTTTTTAAAAAAAACTTTTTGTGCTTATCCTTAATGCATTAAAATTTTATTATGAGGGAGTTTTGACCAAATCCCCCTTTATATTATAACCTTTATTTAAAAAATTGAAGTTTTTGTATCTACTATTAACTAAAGTTTATATCATCTTTATTGTTGTTCACAACGGCTATCCGAGCGAGAAGTCCCCTAAGGAACAAGATCACCTCTCCCGCAGTACGAAGAAACTCAAGCTCTTCAAGAGTTCGAGGAGGATGTTCCCATGGTGGATGATCCTTCAGGGGGGCAGGGGATATCTGCTCTGTTGGGAAATAAAGGGGATTCCTCCATTGATGCGTTGGGTTCGAGAAATCTTGGAACCAGATCCTTCAAAAAAGCCCTCACGAATAGGCAATTCAATGATAGGCCATACGATGATGATTTAGACAAACTTTCTATAGATTATGATGAAGCCAGCGTGGTCTCGCACTTTTCAGATGATGAAGAGGTTATGGCAAAGGAGTCGGATCATGGGGTTCCTCGCATTAAATTGCCTAGAAATCTCTTGAGTAAGATAAGGAGACCCTGGAAGGAGTGCTTGATCCTCAAGCTGCTAGGAAAAAATGTGGGGTATAAATTGCTCATCACGAAGGTACGGAAAATCTGGGATCTCCAAGGTGATTTTGAAGCCATTGATCTAGGGCTTGGTTATTTCTTATTTAAATTTCAAATGAGGGAGGATTGCGTTAAGGTTTACATTGGCGGTCCATGGATAATTCTGGATCATTATCTCACTGTCCGGAAATGGAAACCTGATTTCAAGCCCTCTCAAGGTAAGGAAGTTTCCTCTGCTATGTGGGTTAGATTTCGCCAACTGCCTATTGAATATTATAATGAGAAGGTGCTATTTCATATTGCCAAGGCTATTGGACGACCATTGAAAATTGATATCAACACAACTACCTCTTCCATATGTAAGTTTGCCCAGGTTTGTGTGGAAATGGACTTGAGTATACCAATGATTTCGTATTTTGCAATAGGGGTGTATACTTATGGTATTGAGTATGAACATCTTCATGCCTTTTGTTTTACTTGCGGAAGGATGGGTCATCGTAGAGAACATTGCAATGTGATTCCGATGAAAAGCAGCTGTGATGGTGCTCCAATCACCAAGCTTAGGAAAAATTTGACCGTTAGGCCGGAGTCAGTTGTTGTTTTAGACATTTCCCCAGTTGGGTTGGCCAGTCAGAAAGGTGACTTCTCTGAGCCTAGTAGAGAAAATTTTGGTCCCTGGATGATTGTTAATAGGCGAGGCCCAGGATTCAATTCTAAGGGATGAAAAAGTTTGCCAGCTGAAGCAAAAAGTAAAGCCCAAAATCCGGCTTCAGATAAAGCCAAACCATTAGGCCGAGTCCGTTTTAAAGGAAAGAGCTCTACGAACCCGGCCATATCTAATAAAGGCCCACATTCTGGTAAAAGCTTATCCGTTGAAAAAGGTGTGGTTACTTTTAACCCCTTTACTAGTTTGTCTTTAACAGATGCTCAAATGGTCAGCTCTGAAGAAGCCTGCAATCCTCCTTCTGATGGGACTACTCCAACTGTGACCATAGTGCCTGCAGCTCATTGCATGCAAATTCTCCAATCTCCCTTACCTACACCCAAAGAACCACCTGACCCACCTTCCACTTTTTCTGAGGTTAGCTTTTGTCTTAACCCTAACTCCATTGTCCTTCATGGCGATTCCGGTAGAGAATTGGCACTGAGTCCAAACCGGCATGATTTATTTGTCGTTAGAACAAGAGAACAAAGCCCCTTACCTGGTAGACGTTGATTGGTAGATCAGAGAAGCCCGCCTAATCATCGAGCCAGAGGAGAAGAATACTTACAGCAACAAGACTATCACAGTACGAGTGAGCTTCATCAACTCAGTGGTCTTCGATCACATGAAAGTAAGGGAGATCTTGGGAACTCCTTATTATGTTCCCCTTCCGTCATTTCCTAAAGCTATCTCCATGAAGCTTCTTATTTGGAACTGTAGGGGTGCTGGTAACAAAGCCTTCAAACACACCTTGAAGGAGCTGGAGAAGAATCATAAGCCTTCTATCATTGTGTTGATGGAAACAAAAGTTGATCTAAGTTCTATGGGTTTGTTTTTTAATAAGCTTGGGTTTACTACTTCTTCTCATATTGATCCGATAGGTAAGAGTGGTGGCATGTGGGTCTTGTGGGATCCGTTTTGTGTCATAGTCAAAGCTCTAGATGTGAATGCTCAAGTCATTCATGCCAAGATTCAACGTGATGGTTACTCGGATTGGATCTTGTCCGCCATTTATGCTAGTCCTAATCCGAGGTTAAGGGACACTTTGTGGGAAAACCTAGAAGCTGTGGCTCAGAATATGAACCAACCTTGGCTTGCTGCTGGGGACTTTAATGATTTTGCCATGCAGAGTGAGAAACGTAGCTTCTCCACTAATACTAATGCTGCTCGAACTTAGAAATTTGCGGCTAGGATGAAAAGATGCAAACTTATGGATTTGGGTTGTTTTGGGCCTAATCTCACTTGGTCAAATGGACGGCAAGGCTTAGCTAACACCCTGGAGCGTCTTGATCGAGCGGTGTGCAATACTAAGTGGCGTCTCGCTTTCTTAGAGGGAGCAGTCAAAAACCTTCCTCATACTTATTCTAATCATTCCCCCTTGATTGTGTATACTCAAGGTATGTCTACTTTAAACTCTCTGGCCAAACCTTTTAGAATGGAGGCCGTTTGGTTTACGGACTCTAGTTTCACTAAGTTGGTTGAACAGTCTTGGTCTATTAGGAATAATTCTATTCCTGTAACTTTATATACTATTACCCAGAATGCTATCTCTTGGAATAAAAATATTTTTGGCAAGATTTTCCGAAAAAAAAGATGGCTTTTGGGGCGGATTGAAGGGATTCAGAAGTCCCAATCTTGGGTTTATGCTCATAATCTTTTTATTTTGGAAAGGGAGCTTGTGAAAGAGTGCAATAAAATCCTTTTTCAAGAGGAACTGCTTTGGTTTCAAAAGTCCAGGGCCAACTGGATTACTCAAGGGGAAAGGAACACTCATTTTTTTTCATGTCTCTACTATTGCTGGAAGACAGAGAACGAGAGTTTCTTCTCTTAAGGATGGTGAAGGTGGTTGGATTTCAGATCCTGAGTTGATCAAGAGTCATGTTCACAGCTATTTTTATAATTTGCTTAAGCGGGATTGTGGCCAGTCTTATCCTTATATCAATGTTATTCCTCATCCTCGTCTCTCTTGTAAGGATAATTGTTTCCTCTCTCGTCCTATTTCCCCTCGTGAAGTGTGGGAGGCGATCAAAAGTATCAAGGCCTTTAAGGCCCCATGGGGTGATGGCATTCCCTCTCTCTTTTATCACTCTCATTAGGAGATTATTGGTCCTTCTATTTGTGCATTTATTCAAGAGTGCTTTAATATAAAATCTGTCCCTCCAAGTTTTAAAGACACTTCGATTACTCTTATCCCAAAAATTGATAACCCTGAATCTTTAAACCATTTTCGGCCTATTAGTTTCTGTTTTGTTTTATACAAAACCCTTACTAAAATTTTGGTGAGTTGTCTCAGATCTCTGTTGTCTAATGTGGTTTGGCTTTTTCAGAGTAGCTTTATTCCTGTTCGCTCAACTTGTGATAATATCTTTATCGCCCAAGAGCTTGTCCATACACTTAGGAATAGAAAAAAGGAGAAATGGGGAAATGATTTTGAAAATTAATCTCGAAAAGGCCTATGATAATGTGTCATGGGAGTTTCTCCATCATACTATTTTGGATCTTGGCTTGAATGCCTATTGGGTGGAGTTAATTATGAATTGTGTTACTAATGTCAAAGCTTCTGTTCTTTGGAATGAGGAAAAGTTGTAGGATTTTCACATGGAGAAAGGGCTTAGGTAGGGGGATCCGTTATCTCCCTACCTTTTTGTTCTTTGCATGGAGAGACTTTCAAACATGATTTTGGCAAAGTCAATGATAAAAGTTAGAAAAGGGTGAAGGCTTCTGCGCAGGGCCCTATTCTTTCCCACCTCTTCTTTGTGGACGATCTCCTTCTTTTTGGCAAAGCTATGGACAATAATTGTCATACTATCATGGATGTTTTGATTGAGTTTAGTGTTATCTCAGGTCTTAATTTGAACCTCTTGAAGTCTAAACTCTTCATTTCTCCTAATGTGCCTATTTCTAAAGCCAGGGTTTTGAGTGGTTTGTGTGGCATTTCTTTTACTCAAGACTTGGGAAGATATCTCGGTATTCCGTTGCTCTATAGCAAATGTAACCAGAACCACTTTCAATTTATTATTGATAAGATCCAAAGTTGTCTTTCTAGTTGGAAAGCTAATATGCTCTCGTTAACGGGGAGAGCTACACTAATTCAATCGGTTACCTCTTCTCTTCCTACTTATACTATGCAGACCATGCTTTTCCCTGCTAATATCTGCAAGGTTATTACTAAGCTTAACCGTAATTTCTTATGGGGTGATTGTGAGAATAGAAAAAGAATTCATCTTGTGAATTGGGCTACTGCTTGTAATAGCAAGAAATTAAGGGGGCTTGGTCTTCGTAAGGCTAAGTTCAAGAATAATGCCCTTTTATCCAAGTTAGGTTAGAAAATCCTTTGTAAGGACTCTAGCTTGTGGGTGAAGGTGTTGGAACATAAATATTTACTTAATGATAAATTCATGACCTATTCTTCCAAAATGAGCTCCTCCCTAACTTGGAGGGGTATTCTTAAGTTAAGAGATGTCTTGAGGAAAGGTGTTAAATGGGGTGTTGGTGATGGTTCTAAGATCTCCATTTGGCATGATTGGTGGTATGGGGAGGCTTCTTTAGCATCCCAATACCCGAATCATAACTCCATTATTATGGACACGGTGGATAAGCTCATTAATGGTTTGGGGGAGTGGGATGCGACTTTGATTGAATCCTCTCTCCCGAGTGATATTTTTGTTAAGGTGCTTAAAATCTATTTACCCCAATTTGTTACATTTCCTGATACCCCTTTTTGGAAGATGTGGACTCGCCTTTTTTCGCGCCCCCTTTCGAAAGGTTTGAAATGAAGGCCTCACAATTCGAACTCCTGCGGTTCTGAATCTAGTCTTACAAGTGCAATGTGAAACTGATAAACATCAAAGAGTCTAAATCTGGCAAATCTTTTTGGAAAATCGATTTTAAATCAAATAATGCCAAAAGTGGACTGCTTTTTCCAGATACAGAGTTGCCACCTAAATATTTCATTTTGGAAAAATTTAGGAAACCCATGACTCGTGCCAAAGGCCACGTGTCGTCATCACCAAAGTTGCCTCGGGTCGGGAACTTGGGTACGAAGGAGGAAGGTCATGAATTGAGCACCCCCACTCGCCTAATCAAAAGATCGGCCTCTACTAATCATGATATGATTTTTTATAAATATTATGTGCTATAATTCCGGTTATTAGATTAGCTTTACTATGTAATGCGCACAAGCAAGTATAGACTAGTTTGTTCAATTTGGAATAATTCAACTCATGTTTGTTTTGTGAAAATGGTTTGAATTTGCCACCTTAAGTGGGTTTGAAAGTTGTGGATTTGTCACCAAACATAGTAGGCTTAAAACATGATTTGTTACTCAACAAAGTGGGCTTAAAACGTACATTCGTTGAATCATTTCAATTCAAACAACACGCCTTCATCCACAGGCATTCAAGCAGTTTAGCATTTAAGCACATAGCCTCATGACAAGTATGTTAATCATGACAACATTCACACTTATACAAGTATGCTAAAGCATAAAAACTCACCTAGTACTCCAAGCTAAGAAAACATGAATTAGAAAAACATACATAATTCCTAACTATACAAGATGCCTAATGTAACACATGCAATATGCAATTAATAGGCTCGGCTACTAATATGACATATGGATTGATTTGAACAAAATGCGATTAAACACGTATTCAAATAAGTATATTGAAATGATAATGCAGTTTGAATGATGCGTCGAGCCTCGGTGCATGCAATACAAATGAATGGATGCAAGCATAAGGTATGCTAATTGAAACATGATGTCCCTAATCTAACCATCGAAAACGATTAAATAAAAGGGAGAAATATGTGGGGTTGGAAAACATACACACATGCACACACACTTATTACAACATTACGCCATCGCGAAGGAGGGTCCAAATAAATAAAAACTAAGCTAATCTAATTAAGCTAATTAGACTAATTATTACAAATCAAACGAATAACTAGTTAAACTAATTACTAATTATTATAACACTTTAACTAACTAGCAAACTAATTAATTAAATTACAACACAAATGTACACGAACTAAGCAATTAAGATATTAAACTATGCTACCACTGCTCCACCTCGGGAAATAGAAGGTGTATATGCTCGGTTTTGGCCCGAAAAGATCTCCGTTTTGCCCTCAAAAGCCTCTGTTTACAGGTCTGAGCATTTCTAGAACCTTTCTACTCCACCTTACCAAAATCAACTGAGATTTACATTAGTGGCTTGCCGGCCATGGAGGGATGCTGCTGGCCATCTGCCAGCCAAGGAGGTGTCCTGCCAGCTAGAAATGATGCACTGCCAGCCATAAATGGTGGCCTATTAGCCACTGATGCACTGGGTCATCATACTGCAACAGAGTACAAACAGAGCAAAAATAGGGTTTTTCCAAGGATTTGTTTGTACTGTATCCCTCCTTATCATCTTAATATCTCAAACGTGTGACACATTTGGATCCAAAAACCACCAATCAAGCAAGTTCATTGCATGATGGCCAAAGATCTAAGTTGTACAATTTCGATAAACGCACAAATATGATCAACAAGATCACCACCCTATTATGCATGATCAAAGGCAATGGAGACCTAAGAAAGTGGCACATTTCATCACTTTTGAGTATGAAATGTCCCATTTTCCTTGTGTTCAAATTAACGTCCGATTTGAACACATGCAATGTAACACAAAGACATGCTTATCTTGTCACTTTTACTTGTCAATTTTGTCTACACATTTTAATTACCAAATCATTATTTAATCACATTAAGTCCAAATAGTGAATTGAGTCCTTTAAATGGAAAGACAGCCCAAACCAAAGGTTGTTTTAGGCATGAAAGAGACCTCATCCCGATTAAACCGCTAAAGGGATTAAACCATTAAGCACAAAACCTCGATTTCATGTTTTAAACAAGCAAATGGTTTGAACCACTTTCAAAGCAAAAGTAAAACTAAGAAAGAAAGAAGGTTGTAGAAATGATTAAGTACTGAAAATGAGTGATGAAAGCATAAACAAATGCTATCAACTTAAACAAGAAGGTGTCTAGAGCCTAAATCACCAAGCTTATGAGGACTATTGCACTACAACTATGCAAAACAAGACTCAACTGACCCAAACAGCCCAAAATAGAGCTAAAGCAGGTTATTTCAAAGGCTAAAACATGTTGGACTTGAGCTAAGTTAAGCTAGAAAAATATGCTAACATATTAAGCTAACTAAGCAAGCAAACAAGACACAAAGAGGGGAGGCTAATCCCTCCAAATTTGGACTTTAAAATAAGTTTTTTGTCACTCAAAAACCTCTAAAATTCAATGGTTAAAAGGCCCAAAAAGGTTGATTTGAAAGTGATGGATAAAGGTACAAAAGCTTTATAAATTAAGAAACAAGAAGGGTGAACCACCCCTAACTAAAAAAGGGCTCAAACCACCATTTTTAAACCACAGAAACAGAGCTTTTTACAGTTCAAAACCAGCCCCAAAAATAATTGAAAAAGATAGAAAAACTAGTATTGAAAACAAGATAACAAGACTAGTATTCTACCTCTTGAAGCAAAGAACACTTTAGGCACAAGTTCAAGCCAAAACCACCTTCAAGAGCTCCAAAAAAGCCCCAAGGAACCTCAGCTCAAAGGTGAGAGGATTTGGTTTAGGAGAAGTAGGCAAAAATGTAGAGAAACTAGGCAAACACACAATTTTGCAAGAGAGAGAGAGAAAAAATCCCTAGGGGTTAGAAAAATTTGAGACATAAAAAATTTCGGTATGAACATCAGGATGCTCTCAAATGTTTTTAACCGAAGGAGTTATCCTAACGTGTTGCACACGGGATGAAGGAGAGTAAAAGGATATGATTCGAAGGGCACGAATGATTTTACTTGGAACTCCTCTGAATGGACTGCACATACAATATCGTTTGTCTGTGCTGACTCTACTGAATGAACCGTACATACAATATTGTGCCTTCGTGTAAAAGGGTGTTATGTAACGACAGTGCATTTTCTATGCATGAAACAAGAATGAAAGCATATTCTATGCAACAATAGAGAAGTGCATATTCCATGCAATAATGAAGAAGCGCATATTCTATGCACATGTAACGAATAGGAAACACATATTCTATGCAAGACAACAACTGAGATATAATGGCATGTTCTATGCGAACCAAACAATTTGAGAGCATATTCTATGCATGATTGGTAACGGGAGCATATTTTACGCATGATTCAAAGACAAATGCATATATTCCATGCATGATTCAAGATCGAAAGCAATAAGCATGTTCTATGCATAATGCAAGAGCAGAAGCACATTGTATGCAGCTAGAGTAAGAGCATGTTTTATGTGAGAGTATAAGTGGAACGCACGTTCCATGCCACAACAAAGAAACACATATTCTATGCAACAACAAAAGCATATTCGTCAAAACCAATTCAAGAACAACTTCTGATTTACCACTCGGAAACGTTTCAATATGTTCAAAAGGATAAATCTTGCTTATGTTAATGAGTGACGAATGTCCTGCACTAGAAATGCAGTTCTGAGCTTCCATAGAGGCATTCTGAACTCAATAATGAACAATCCCTTCAATTTTGAAATCCAAGGACACAAAACAAAACCAGGGACACAGAGGAGACCCTTGGAAATCCGCTGGCCACAGGGGGCCGCTGGCCACCTACCGGCCGCCAGTGTGCCTTGCCGACCATCGATGGCAGTTCGAGGCAAAGTTGTCTTTTCATGCATGGTCTTTAAATACAAGCCACTAGGGCTCATTTACTCACACCCTCTTGACCGAAAATGCTCTATCTCTCTCTAGGTGTTTTCCCTTTCTAGATCTGAGCCTTTTACGTGTTTTTCAACGCCCTACACAAACTTTATTTGCTAAATCCTTCTAGTTCTCTTTGCTTTGAATCGATTGGAATTTGATTTCGACTCTTCTTTCCTCATTTCCACTATTCTAGGCTCATTCCCCTCGAGTTTTTCTCGAGTTCTGTGCACTTTTCCCGGCTTTAACTTTTTCTTTCATTTTCTCTCTCTTAGGGTTGATTTTTTCCAAGTTTATCCATTTTCTTCACTTTTCTTCACTTTTCACCCATCTCGCACCTATTTTCAGATGGCGAATGATTTTTCTCATGATGGGGCTCCTCCCGAGCTTCCCCCAGTAGACTTCGAGGCGGTCATCGAGGCTGAGCCAGAGCCATTGCCGTTGAGTGTACGACTTTTTGATCCAGTGAGGTATCATCCTCAGACACATAGCCCACTATTGGAGGCATCAGATGTTTTACTGATTTCGTTGACGACGCGCTAGAGGACTCCTGCTAAGGGAGCCAAAGTCTCATTTATCGACCATTGCCATTGAGGTACGAACTTCGTTTCTATGCATTTCTGCCCTTAATTGTTCACATTTCTTGCATTACTTTCATCTGACTATGTCTCATACACTGCCTTGATCTGATTGCATCTCATGCACTGCTTTGATCTGATTACATCTCATGCACTGCCACAAGATGAGTCTCGCGCCTTTAGGGGCTATAGTGCGACAACTGCTCGAGGTTGGTATTACGAGCTCCCAGCTGGAGTTCATGACATTATTGACGAGGCAGGCTTCGGCCTCTTCTGCTTTAGCTTGACTCAGGTTATCGTGAATCGTCCTCTCTTAGGAGCACTAGTGGAGAGGTGGTGGGACACCACCAACTCCTTTCACTTTTCCACCACAGAAGAGATAACGATGACTCCTTACAACTTTGCCATGATCACTGGCTTAGGCGTAGGGGGTGATCCGATTCCTCTTGACCCAGATATGGAGGAGTGGGAGGTAGCCTGGCTCGAGCTGCTTGGGGCATATCCACCGATATACCGGACAGGCATGGTATGATACACCTGGTTCGAGGAGCAGTTTAGGGGGACTGAGCCTGAGATGATAGAGGAGATAGAGCAGTATGCCAGGGGCTTCCTGATGTTCATCTTCGGTACCACCTTGTTTTCAAACAGGTGGAACACCGTGGGTCTGTATTTGTTGAGTGCCTTGGTGACTCTTCCTTGAATTTAATTTTATGATTGGGGTGGAGCCGGCCTCACCACATTATACGGATATATAAGTTCTTCCTCCCATTTGTGAGGAAACTTGGTTGGAGGCTACTAGCGAGCTTGGGAGATACACTTCTCAGTTCCTTCTTTACACTTTGCTCAGCATTTTTTGCTTTACATCCGTTCAACACATGTGCTTTCTGCTTTGCACTTTCTGCATATGTTTATACCGTGTTGATTACATACCTCTACATTCTCCCTGCAGCTATGGGTGTACGCATACTTCCTGACTCTTGCCCTAGAGCCTGTAGATGAGATTCCATTGACGGTTCATTTTTCTTGGGAATATGACGGCCAGCTTTGCCATAGGACTCGTGAGCCCTTCATGTTTTTTCGCAAGTACTTCGACATGGTAGCGGCGCACGAGGTAACTCGAAACACAGTCATTTTTGTGAAACCCCGTATTTTTATATAATAAAAAATAATATATATATTTTTAATTTTCTTAAATAATTATTCACAATTTTTTGAATTTAATAGTATGTATATTTTTATACTAAACATTTATTCAAAATAAAATAAAATAAAATAATTTTTTTGCCTTTATATTATTACTCAATATTAATTTCTGAATCTTATGATATTTTTATTATATTTTTCTCTATATTTTTTTTTGTAATCAAATTACACTGAAACCTAATATTTTATACACTAAAACCGAATAAAAAAAAAAAAAAACCCTGGTCTTGCTCCCCAGGTTTTCTCACCTTCCACATGCACCCCTCTCTCAGATATCATTACCAAAACAAAACGTGGTGAACATGCTGATGCCATACCACCAGGTGTTCAAATTTTTTTTTTTTAATTTCTTTTCATCTTCCTCATTTTGTTTCTCTTCCAATTTGATATCTCTCTCTATCCGTTTCATCTCTCTCTCTCTCTCTCTCTCTCTCTCTCTCTCTCTTCCTCTCCCTCCACTTTTCATTCTCAAAACTCTCTTTCTCATTCTTTATCTATGTTTTTCCTCCTCCCCCGACCTCCATAGCCACAGCCTTAACCCACACTATCACCAACTCGCGACTTTCTCTACCACCGACACATCGTCGGACCGCCACCGCCACCACCATCACCTATTTCCATTATCATCTAGAACCACCATTTACAAAGTGTTGTAGGTGAAGAAAGAGAAGAAGAAGGAAGATGGAGGAGAAAGAAACAATGTTAGAGAAGTTTATTTTGAATTTTAAAAGTTGGTTTTCGGCTTACGGTATGCCAAAACCATCAATTCCAGGAAGGAGTGAGAAAAATAGGCCATGTAAGATGAAGTACGAAGTAAGTTGAAGAGATTAGCGAAAGAATGAAGTGAAGCCGTTAAGAATTAAGAAAGTTATGGAGTCCGAAAGATGGTTCGAATAAATGTCCGAGACGGTAGGAAAATAATCTTATTTTTCGTCAAATTTTGGAGATCCGATGGCATGCAAAAAGAGATGGAACGAGGCGTGTGAGTAGTGAACCAAAAACTAGGCCGTGAGGTAAATCTAATGACAGAAAAATAAGATAAAACGGAGTTACGTTGAAAAAGATACAAGAACTCGAACCAGTGGATTTGAAACAAAATTTCTGGGTCTTTCTGTCATGCATGCTACGGCTGTCGGAGAAGATGAACTAAATTTTATCCAGCATTTCTTGGCTCATGGTGCTACGGTGCATCCTCGTACATTTAGGTTAATCGAGTGGTCCTATGACTTTAGGGATAACCACCCTTAGATTTTTTGACGTGTAGAATCCATTTTTGGGATTAGATCTTGCAAATTCTAAGTCTAAGATGATGATCAACAACTAAAAGTTCAAAGAGAATCTAATGGAAGATCAACGATGAGATCGCGTCCGATTAATGTAAAATTTCAGCAAGACGATCATGGAGCCCGGACAGTCATATCTTACGATCAGAATCATAAATCAAATTCGGACGATAAATCGTTAGCAACCTAACATAGTAAGAAAACCCTCTCAACCCTCTCATTTTTTTTTTATATTTGAAATTTTCAGATTATATACATATGATAAAATGTTTAAACTTGTAGATAGAATTTTATTTATAATTGTATGAAAATTTATGATGGTATATCAAATATTAGTAGTCTGAAAATCATGATAATATTGTGGAATTTGGACTTGCATGTGTAGTTTATGCCATTAAAAAGATTATTGAAGATGTTATTTGGCCCTTTAAATCTGTCAGAAAGTTGTACGAATTTTTAGACAATTTTATACTCAAAATTTGAAGATGATTTCTTCTACAAAGTTGTTGATAATGATGTCTAATTCATCCACAAAAGTTTTCAACAATTATTGAGTTATGTACGAATTTATAAAAATTTTTAACCAAAGCTAGAGCTATAGGCAGATTTCACTATGTGTTTGAAAAATCAT
This sequence comes from Camellia sinensis, assembly GCF_055761805.1. NCBI lineage: Eukaryota > Viridiplantae > Streptophyta > Magnoliopsida > Ericales > Theaceae > Camellia > Camellia sinensis. Next base: position 238,974,928 of record NC_138961.1, on the reverse strand, counting down.
TAAAAAATTTATATTAAACCAAATCTGGTAATTTCTAAGCAAAAAATGAAATTTGAGAAGTCTAGTTTCATAATAAATTTTTATATTATGTAATTGATTTATAAATTTAAGTATGGAATTAATTTAAGAAAATGTGATAAATCTGTGTCATGAACATTCTTGAAATTTTTAAGAATTATTTATAATTTATTTTTGGAAAATGCTTTCTGAAAAATGACCATAACATGTTTATTGAGTATTTTGTAGATTTATATGAATTTTAGAGTTGTATAAGTAATTTATTTATAATTTCATTTGCAAGATATACATTCTGAAAATTTTGGCAGATTAAGGAGGAATAAAAAATAATATCTTCAATTGTTTCTTTGGACTAAAATTTAATATTGTGCTAATCTAATCTTATAGATTAAAAATCCATGCATGTGTGTGGTTATGATTTATTTCTTCGTTTTGGTATCTACATCATTATTTTATACCATGGTTTAAATAAATTGTTTATTTAAATTTGGTACATTGTTTATTATTGTGTGACATGTGTAATATTTTATGTTGGGAATTTTAATGAGTTGGAAAAACATTATTGGTAATTAAATGTTGAATTATTGTGAATATCTCAACAAGTAAAGAAACATGAATTTAACCAATGATACATTAAATTTTAAAAGTGATGGGGTGAGCCCGGTTTAGAATCTTGCGCAAGTGAGTTGCAAACCCTAACATGGCACGGGAAGGTATTTTGGCTCTTATCGGTGTAGGCGATATAAGGTTGGTGGTGCGGGTGTCACAACATAGACTGTTCCCTTGGGGCAGACCGTGATGTCACGACTCGGGTATGTAACCCTGGTGCGTGGGCATCATTGGTAGTTACAGTAAGTAACATTTGAATATTTGACCAAGGGGGAATCAGAATTGCCCTTGGCCATTGCTTAGTGGTTGAGTGGAAATAGTGCTCCGCGAGGAGTTACTTAAACTTATCTGATAAACTAAATCTACGAGAATTTAAAAAGAAAAGTGAACATTTTCCTTATAATGAAATACTGCCTCTGTTTGTCATTTTTTATTTATTTATTATCTATTGTTATTATTTCAACTGATGGCATTCCTGTTATGCTTATTAAATGCTACCTGTTATTCTGTTTCTACGCATTATTCATTGTGGGTATTATTATTGGGGTGGGTATTTCGGGTTGTAGTATCTTATTGAGCTCGTCGCTCATTGGCATCCTTGTTGCCCTGACATTTCATGCCAGGTACCGAAGAAACCGAAGGAAACACCGAGGTGTTGGAAGGCAACATTCAGCCTTGATTAGCTTGAAGCGTGCCAAAGTTCCATGAACCATTTTACTGAGTTTTCTAGTTTTTCTCTATTTTTTTTTTATTTGTGTACTAAGACAAAGTTTTAAGTTTGACTAGAGTTGTACATTAAGAGCTTTTAGTTTTGGTGTTGTTAATTAATGGATGATGGTAAATTTGGTGGCAACATTGATGAGGATTCTTAATTAAGAAAATTGATTTTAAGTTTTAAACCTTATTATGATGTCCCCAAATTTTGGGGCGTCACAATTTTGATTCATACATTAGTAATTGACATCAACTAATAACCTGTTCATTTGCCATTTCAGATCACATGGCAACCCTGGGCCACGATACTGACAGAACTTCGAGCCCAGTACCATGTGGCTTGGGGCATTTCCCGCTATCATATTCTACTTGAGGGCTTGACTTGCCGAGCATGGTTCCTAGGCGAGCGCTTCGTGCGCCAGACCATAGGCCTGCCTGCTCCGTTTATACCGATGGCACCGTTAGTGTCCATGAGAGCGACAGACAAGCTATCTGTCGAAGAGGTGATCCAGTTCATGGTAGGCTTGGAGGTAGAGTATTTCCGTGTAGAGGACGATTATGCGGCCTTTATCTAGACACATTTGATACCGCCTCTGATCGGTGTTCGCGGGGGTGAGGGAGTGAGAGCTCCTACCGCGAGAGCGAGATGCAGAGCGACTCGGGTGAGTAGATCCCGTGGCAGAGGGGCTTCCTAGGCGAGACAGAGGACCAGGTGGCCAGAGATGCCTACTGCACTTACATGTTGGCGGTATACTGGGGAGGCCTATCAGATCCCGATTGAGCCCGCAACAGTCGGGCATAGATACATCAGAACCCAGGATGCACCTTCGGTATGCAGCACATTTTTAGTTTTCCCATTTTTTCTGATATTTGTTTATTCTAGACATTAATCATTCCCAATGCATTTACAGGCACCTCCAGGATATACCGAGAATCTGCTTGAGCTATTAGCCTCATTTGAGGGCATGATATTGAGAAGGGAGGCACTGCTCGGCTTCCATGGCATTCAGGTAATTTCTTCAGTTTTCTTAAATTCCAGTCATCAAATTTCTACTGACACGCTGAAATTGACATGAGAACTTCCCCCCACTGCACTGATACTGCATCTGAAATACTGCACTTCCATACTGTATTCATATTTTGTACTTGACTTCAGCATATACTCATTCTGCCTCATACTTGCATCTGATACGTATACTGTAGCTGGCAAATGACAACTGTCTTTTCAAGTCCCACCAATACCGAGTGCGCCAACAAGAGCAGCACCAGGACTAGCAGTGCCTCCTCCGGCAGCAGGAGAGAGAGATAGGCTCCAGCACGTAGCCGAGGCCGAGCTAGGGGTGCCTGAGCTGAGAATGGTCCTTCAGAGCCTATTCTAGACGATGATGATGCTGAGACTAGTGAGGTTGAGGAGGCAGCGAGTCAGCATTCAGAGTTATCAGAGAGTAGAGATGATGATGTTGGCTCGGGTTCTAAGAGTGGGGATGCTGATGTTGATGCTGAGGAGGGCTTCGAGGTGGAGAGTGGAGACAGCTCCGGTTTAGACTCTGATTCTGATCCAAACAGTGGTGCCGATGGAAACAGTGCCCCAGAGTCTTTTCCTCTAAGGAAGAGGATGAAGAGGGCCTCTAGATCCTGAGATGACTGGCGTTGATCTTTGTATTTTTGCTTAGTTTCTTTTGGTTTATCGTGTTAACACATTGTACAGCTTCGGACAGGTTTTATTTTCTTTAAAAACTTGTACTGCACCTTTTGTAAAAACAACCATGATCAGAACGAAAACCAAGTTTTTTTGAAAGAGTGTTGTATTTTGTATCATGAGCACCACATTGCATGAAAAAATGAGATTGAATTTGATAACGAAAACCGAATACTTGTACTGTCACAATAGTCTGAATCAGGTAACGAACCAACCAACAACTGACATACAAACAAAGCACTATACAACTCGATAAGCAAAATAACTTGGTAAACAACAAATACAACTCGATAAACTTGTTAAAAAAAAGAAACAAAAAGGACTCAACACAAGACCTCAAGGCACACAAACAACAGAGCAAAACACATGCATCCAACATTATTCTTCACAAAGGAGGACAGCAGGTATGAGAGGAACGCTGCCGGCCATAAATGGTGAATGTCGGCCACATGCCGGCCATGAGGGGTGGCCTGCCGGCCATCTATACCTCTTGCCGGCCATCAATGATGCCTTGCCAGCCATCAATATGCAGGACCTCCACATTGTTGATACCTGGCTTTCACTCACTACCTTATCTTCCACAAAAGGGTGAGCTTCATGATTTCTTCATTTCAACTGCAAATCCTTTACAAATGGAGCCATTTTTTGCCGAAAAACTCTCCGATTGGATTGCAACTTTGGATGGCTCGAAAAATGTGAATTTTCGGGGTTTCGGCATAAATGCACTATTCCCGCTGAGTCGTTAGCCACTTTGTTTTCAGTTCCTTTATGCCGCTGCTAGATGTTGGAACCCAATCACGTATGTCTTTAGCTTCGGGGGACAAGAGATATGCCCGACAGTCGAAGAATTTCAAGCGCTAATGGAATTTTGATGTGATGAGAAAATTCTACATCAGCCCCGTTTTGGTCACATCCAAGCTTTGAGAAGCATGTGTGGGCTCACTTTACACGATGCCCGATCCTTGGTTCACAACGGAGAGCTGGATATCTCCAATTTGATTCATCGATTTTCTGACGCCGGTGATCGAGGCGATCTTCTTTGGTGGGGTTTTCGACAACACGCCCTTTGTTTGTGCAAGCTAGCATATTTCCTCATTGCCTCTAGTTTCAGCGAGTTTAGCATTCGACTAATCGAAGTAGCCCAAGGTTTGAAAGAAGGCAAGAGCTACATGGGCTTGGTACTAGCCAAGACTTTGATGGGTCTAGACGCCTTTCATCGGCGAGAGACAACCAAATTTGCGGTAAGTCCACTACTTCTTCAGGTAATGTTTCCCACATTTTCTAATATGTGTTTCTCACATCACTCGGCACTCATGCTCTACTTCTCTCTCAAAGTCCTTTTCTCACTCTTTTCTCAACACAAACCTATCTATTCTTTAATCTCTCTTTTCTTTTATCCCTCCCCAGATATGGCTCATGGACAGGTTGAAGGTAGTGAACTCTTGCCCTACATACTCAGCCCGAGCATACTTCTTTGGCTAACAGCTAGTGGATTTCCCGAATAAGGGATGGTGGTGCCATTGGATGTACAACAGGTCTACTGTTGACATTGCTTGGCATTGTCCCTGGTTTGATCTGCTCAAAATGAGCTACAACATGACTCGACAACCAAGCATTCAGCTGATTGGCTTGACACACTGTGTATTCCACTTTTCGTTCCGATTCAAGCGTTAGTTCGGATACGACCAAACTTGCCCAGAAGAGGAGGTAGAGTATCCGACCTCATTCACAATCCGAGGTTCACAATTGGCTCGATATCCCACTGCGTGGAGGACGAGAGAGCTTCTGGCTCCTGCCCCTAGTTTCAACTGCGCACTTTCTGGAGAGTGCCTAACTTGGCCCGAAGATGAGGCACAAACTGGGCCCACTTTAGCATCAGAAGCTTCCACAAGCACAAGCGGGGGACGTAGGAACACCTGACTCATCTATGTCCCAAGTTTAATTTGTATCGAGAGTTGGAGAACTTTGTATTGAAATCAATGAAATTGAAGTTGTGGGCACTGAAAATTTTTCTTTTGGTCCAAAAATGGTCTAAGTTGTAAAATGATTAATTTGAACAAAATCAACTTTTATCAAAACTTTTCAAAACCATTTTCGATAAAGATCATAGCTTGACACACATGGAATCTATCCTCGAGACGTATAACCCCGAATCCAAAAATGAAAAATTACCCCTTATCTGAATGGCACTGCTCAACACTGTAATCAGCTCTTCTTTTAGTGTAAGGATCACAACCGAACTTTCAGATAATAGACAAAGATGACCCGATCAACATATAGACATAGTTGATTTGGAGGTGTTTACGGCCGAGCTTCAGAATGAAGTTGCCTACGTATCCTGAAGATGGGAATCAGGCTTTACGTAGTTTGGTTCGGGTTCACTCGAGTATTAACTCTCTCCTTTTACGCCCTAACTTTTGCCAAAGCTGCTCTTTCTGGGTTTTCAACCTTGCGAGCTCAGTTTCTTTTTTTTCTAATTTTTTGTGCTCTAACTTTTGCCTAGGTCGCCCTTTTGGGTTTTCGGCCTAGCGAGCCTCTCAGGGGTAATATTTCTTCAACTTGTCCAAGTTGATCGATTGGAAAAATTCTAGGCCATCCAGGTCCATGAGAATAATAGCTCCACCCGACCAAATAGTTTTGATAATGTAAGGACCAGTCCAATTGGATTTGAACTTGTCCCTAGGGTCATGGATGGGAGCTCAGTTGTCTTTCAACACCAAATCTCCTTCCTTAAGATTCCAAGACTTAACTTTCTTGTTAAAAGCCCTGGCAATCCTGCGTTGATATCCTTGAACATGGTACAGTGCTTTCAGCTTTCTCTCATCAAACAGCATCAGTTCTTTGAACCTGCTCTGTTACCAGTCCACTTCTCCTATCTAGCACTCAGCTATAACTCACAGCAACGGAACCTTTATTTCAATTGGCAGAACAACTTCCATCCCATAAACAAGAGAGTACGGAATTGCCCCAGTAGATGTCCGAATTGAAGTTCTGTAACCCCAGAGAGCAAATGGCAATTTGTCTGGCCAGTCCTTGTAGGTTTCAACCATTTTCTACAAAATGTGCTCGATGTTCTTGTTGGCAGCCTCAACAGCTCCGTTGGTTTGAGGCCGATATGTAGATGACTTATGAAAAGCCACGTTATATTTCTCCAACAAGTCGATCACTTCTTTCTTGAAATGGGAGCCATTGTCTGAAATGATCTCATTCGAGACTCCATAACGAAAAATGATGTTGTTTTGGATGAACTTAGTCACATGTGCTGCTTTCAACACTGCATAAGATTGAGCTTCCACTCACTTCGTAAAATAATCAATTGCCACCAGAATGTATTCGTGCCTATTTGACCCTTTCGGTGTAACTGTCCCAATGACGTCAATTCCCCAGACTGAGTAAGGCCATGGTGAAGTCATGTTGTATAGCTTCGACAACGGGATATTCATGCAATTTGCATGGATTTGGCATTTATGGCATTGCCGAACAAAACCAATACAATCCTCCTCCATGGTAGACCAGTAGTAACCTTGCCTGAGAATCTTTCGGGCCAATATTACCCCGCTCATGTGTGCTTCGCACTCTCCTCCATGGATGGCCTCCATTATGCGCTTTGATTCCTCTGCGTCAACACATAACTTGTGCATTCCCAGATGACCCTTCTTATATAGCTTACCCCTGCAAATGATAAATTAAACGGCCAACCGCCGTATTGCCCTTTTATCTTTGGCATTCACCTTTGGTGGATAAACCTCATTTTTCAAGAAGTTTCAGATATCATAATACCAAGGGTTTTGATCTTGCACTTCATCTATTGCGGCAATAGTCTCGTAGGCCAGCGTATATCTCTGTTCAATGATGATCGGACGCATCTGAACTCCAAACAGGATGTTTATCATAGAAGATAGAGTTGATAAAGTGTCAGCGAACCTGTTGTTTTCTCTTAGTAGATGAGTGAAGGTTAGCTTCTCAAACCTAGGAATCAGAACATCTAGGGTTTCGTGATAGATCTTCATCTTTTCTTCTTTGACCTTCTAGTGTCTATTTGCTTGAGACACAACTAGGTTCGAGTCTCCAATGACATCCAACCTTTTTGCCCCTAGTTCCAGGGTGGCTTCCAAACCAGTGATACACGCCTCGTATTCTGCTTCGTTGTTGGATACCTTGAATCGGAGTTTGAAGGCTAAAGGTATATGGGAATTGTCAGGTGCTATCAGCAACAACCCTATCCTATAACCGTATTGATTAGACGGTCTGTCAAAGTACATTGTCTAAATCCCTTCCTCGATTTGCAGAATAACTTCATCTGGGAATAGATATTCTACCGCTTCATCCCCTTCCACTGGGTGATCCGCTAGGAACTTAGCTACCACTCTCCCTTTGACAGACTTGCGAGTGACATATTTCAGATCAAATTAGGAGAGGAGAAACAACCAATGGGCTAGCCTACCTGTAAACACTGGTTTCTCAAAGAGATATTTGATGAGATCTAATCTCGAAACCAGAATTACAGAGTGAGCTAATAAGTAGTGTCTCAACTTCCTGGTAGCCCATACCAAGGCTAAGCAAGCCTTCTCCAGCGGGGTGTAACAGGTCTCATAGTCTAGCATTTTCTTGCTCAAATAGTAGATGACTTTCTCCACCCTATCCTCAGATTCCTAAGCAAGCATGCATCCCATTGCTGTGTCCGTTACTGACAGATACAAAATCAAGGGCTTCCTTGGCTCTGGTGGCAACAACACAGACGGGTTTTGGAGGTACTACTTGATCTACTCGAAAGCGAATTGACATCGGTTATCCCATTGGAATTTCTTTTCTTTCTTTAGGAGACCAAATAGTAGTTCACAAGTTAAGGTTAATTTTGAAATAAACCGTCTTATGAATTGCACTTTACCCAGAAAGCTTCGCACCTCCTTTTCAGTCCTTGGTGGTGGCATTTCTAGGATGGCCTTGATTTTGGAAGGGTCTACCTTGATGCCCCTTTATGTGATTAAGAAACCCAGCATTTTCTCTACTGTTACGCCAAAAGTACACTTCTTTAGATTCAATCTCAATCTATATTCTCTGATCCGTTAGAAGACTTGACAATCATGTCATCCGTGTACACCTCGACCTCTTTATGGATCATGTCATGCAGAATTGTGGTTGCAGCCCTTTGATAGGTAGCCCCGGCATTCTTCAACCCAAACGGCATCACCCTGTAGCAGTAGGTTTCCCACGGCGTGGTGAAAGTCGTTTTCTCTCTATCCTCGGGTGCCATCAGAATTTGGTTATACCTGGAAAATCCATTCATGAAGGAGAGCAATGCATGGCTTGCTGTAATAACCCCGACCCATGATTAACGTTAATCCATAATTAATTATGCCTAATTAGCAATTAAGGTGAAATTCTAAATTAAAACGCATGTGTGTGTTGCATTGTTGTGTTTATATCTGTTAGGCGTAGAAAGATCTGTTCATGTTTTAGTTTCGGTTTGCGAATTGAAAGCCTTATCAGTGTCCGAATCAGAAATTGACTTGATTTATGTGCTAATTAGGATTTATAGAATTTTATGGTAGGTTTAATTAAAATTCGGTTTGGAATGATTAAACTAGATTAAAATAATGCCATTTGTTTACTTTTGAATAAATTACTACTTATTAGGCTAATTGAGCCCCACTCACCTCTTTTATTCATCTTGATCACACTTGAGCCCATTCTAAGAGAGAAAAACGTGAGAGAGGGTGAGAGTAGGGGAATTTGGTTCAAGAATTGGAGATTGAGCTTAACTCAAGGAGGTGCTAAGAATTGTTGATAATTGAAGAAGATTTGTAGAGCCTCAACCTTAATTTTTGGAGATTGAAGCCTCTAGGTAAGAGACTAAGCTCTTCATTGAGTAATTGAGTTAGATCCAACAAGATTGTTAGTGAACTAAGTGAATTCATATAGGAATTGTACTAGAATTGGACCATACCATGCATGCATGTACATTTCCTTGCAAATTGAGCATGATTTCAAAGGTTTCTTTCATGCATGTGTTAACCTCACTTACATTTTGGTCATTCATCATGTTTTCCTTTAAATTACCAAGTTTGATTATGTTTTGGGAGTGTTTGATTCAAGAAAAATTCATGTGTATTATGTTCATAAATTATCCTTGAGCTTCATGTTGAATTTTGCGCAATTGGTATCCTTTTGGGCCATCATTTCTTGAAATGATCCTTTAAACATGTTGTTTTATGAGTCTCTAGGTGTTTTCCAAAGTTTTGGGCCCAGAAAATTGAGTTTGATGCATTTGAAGTTGAATTTGAGCATGGTGGTCAAATCTGGGAATTCCAGATTTTTGATCCACCCTCGAGCGGGGAACTTTACACTCAAGCGTGCACTCTGAGTACATGCGCTCCGCTCAAGCGTCGAGGTTTACGCTCGAGCGTGAAATACATATACCTAGAAGTTCTTGTGTTTTGCAGTCCGCTCGAGCGGGGGAATCTACGCTCGAGCGAAGGTCTGAGTCTTACGCTTGGGCGGAGGTCGAGCATCCATCGAGCGTGAAAATCATACATCCAGCACTTTTTCAAGAGTTTATAGTCCGCTCGAGCGGAGAAAGTCACGCTCGAGTGGAGCTTCATTGTCTGCATATCCGCTTGAGCGGGGGAAGCCACGCTCGAGCGTGGACCTTATTTTCAGCAAGTTTTAAGAAATGTTTTCCAATGCATTCTTGCATCCTCATTCCCTCCTAGGCATTCCTAGGCTATGTTTGAGACTCCATAATGAGGATTAAGGGTTAGAAACACACTAAGAGCAAACGACATAAGTTATGTACAATTAGAATGTGTGTTTCAAGTGTGTGTCTGTTATGTGTTTTGTAGGTCACGTGCCGCGTACCGTTTGACCAATCTGCTCCGTCTATCTGTCTCAAGGCCAACTGTGAGTAACAACATAGTAAAGTTATGTTCAACCTTATTTATTTTCTGTGTGATAAATTAAGATCTGTTTTCTGAGATGATATGTTCTGTATAATGAATGATTGTCCAATTTCTGATATATATTCGTGACATCCTTAGCATCATGTGATATCTGTTGGCTGTTACCCGGTATCGGAGGTTCCTTTATAGAACTTAATCTGTCTGTACTCTGTTACCTGTACCGGAGGCCCCGTCGTGGGGGCTCAGCGTGTTTATTCTCTGTTACCCGGATCCGGAGGTTCCTTTATGGAACTGGTTATTCGTAACCCTCACGTGTCTGCATCTGTTCTGTATCTGCTCTGTTAATGCTAATGGATGTATCACGTATACTTAAGCATACCTCATGATTTCTGTATGTGATCTGGACAAATTATGAATTTGATATAAAACTGAATATTGATTTCTGAATCTGTACGGACTCATTCATTGAAACCCCTTTACTCTGTTATTGTTCACTGAGCTTTCGCTCACAGTTTATATTATGTATGTAGGTGAGCCGGTGCGTGATCAGGGCCAGAGTTGACGGCCTTCATTTCTGTTTTTGTCAGCCAACCGTTGTGCCTCCCGAGGAGGTTCCGATCGGAGTCTAGTTATACGGCTGTTTTTGTACTTATGCTAGTCTCTATCTGTTTTGGTAAAGTCAGGTCCTGGGAATTACACTTTTGTAAATATGTTGTAAATATTGATGTCCTACGACCGAGACGCTTATGTATATACAAGTTTTTGAAATCTTCTGTTCCATGTATGTTATCACAGCTCATTGGACCTTGTCTATTTTGTATAATTGCTTCTGCAACCCCTTATCATATGCTTATCTGTTAAGAGGCCTTTGGTACTCCATGAATTACTGGCCGGTTACGATGTTAAACCTACAGGGGCAGGTTTGGGTCATGACACCTGCGGTGAAGTCCACCAGTTTATCAATGTGCAGCAAAGGAAAGTCGTCCTTCAGACTGGCTTTGTTCAAATCTCTGAAATCCACACACACTCGAATTCTATCATCTTTCTTTGGCACTGGAACGGTGTTGGCCAACCAAGTTGGATACTCAGATACTAGCAAGAACCCTGTATCTATTTGCTTGGTGACTTCCTCTTTAATCTTCAATGCCCAATCCGGGTGTATTCTCCGCAGCTTTTGCTTGATGGGTCGGTCCTCGGGGTCAAAAGGGATCTGATGCTGTACAATCTCAGGATCGATTCCAGGCATGTCTTCGTAGAACCACACGAAAACATTTTTGAAATCCTTTAATAAAACGACTAAGCGCTCGCGCTCCTCTGAAAACAACGTGGACCTGATCTGGACCAAATGCAGATCCTCCTCAGTACCCACGTTAATTGCAATGCTTTTATCAACAAGGGGTTTTACAAACCTCTTATCCTCTCGATCAATCAAATGTTTCAAAACTAAAGGAATTCCTTTCTCGTCGTTTTCATCAAAATATTGAGAGTCATGATCAATGCAATATACAAGTGGCACAGAGAAGTACTCAAAACCTGTAATGGCATTCTCATTCACAAAGTCTAGCTCATCCAGTTCCTCGGTTACAACCGACTCAAAAGAAAAGGAAAAAGACGACCTAGACAAAACCTCGGTATCCGGGTTATCAACCCTAGGAATATCGGACTCCTACTCAAAGGAACTGAAATCTGATTCTAACTCTACAGACTTTGTGGAATCAGATTCCGGCTCACTACCCGACTCAGAATTACTGGACAGGAAGCCCTTCTCCAACTGCCAAATGAGGGACGGTGTGTCGGATGCAACCAAGATACCACTGGAAGGGTACGGACCCGGTTGGTCTCCGATCATGGAAACGGTCAGGTTATCCCCCAAGCTCTCTGAGTTAATCTGAGGATCTGAAAGTAGACATGCCAATGCTGCTCATACTTCAAGTTCACCGCTGTTGGAATCACTTTCTATGCTCTTTGCAGCCTCAGCGGTTAGTTCAGTCTGTTCCTCTGTATCACTGTCGTGCAACTACAAGTCAAAGAAAATTTCAAAGCCAGGAACCTGCTGCTTCTCAGAGTTGACAGGGTTCGGGAAAACCATAGAATGGGACGTCTTCTCCCTCCTGAACAAAATAGCCATTCAGGGTTCCTCGGATAGGTCGATGCACAATATCATAGTGCTTTCCGCTTTGCTTTACTTTGGCTCTCTCGACCATCTCTTTCCCTTTCCTCACGCAATCCTCTTTGGTGGGCGTATAGCTAAGATCAAAGGCATACGGGTTATGTGACACGTCGGCCAATGCAATAACGCCTGTCCGGCCACTTCTTCTTAATCCCATTTCGGGCATGTGCTGTAGGTTATTCATAAGATATACAGATTGGGCGCTGACATATAGGCTCTCATTAACAACCAAGATATTCTGCACTACCTGGGCCTCAGCCAAGGTAAACCCTGAAATGAAAACATCCTCTTCGCCATGTACAATCTCCAGCACAGGTATAGTGACCTCTGGCGGAGGATGTATAGATGAATTCCCGAAAACAATAGCCACTCCTTTTCCATAGGGGTGCTTCAGTATTTAGTGGAGGGTGAAAGAGACAGCTTTTACTTGGTGTAGCCAGGGTTGCCCAAGTAGTAAGTTGAAAGTAGCCGGAATATCTAGGACATGGAACTTGATGTCCTGTTGAGTTGGGCCAACCTGTACTCTAATCTGCACTGTTCACATCACCACTCTACTTGTATTGTCATATGCCCGGATTACCTAGGCTGTAGGCACAAAATCGGCCGGTTTTAGACCAATAGCATAAGCCGTACGACAAGGACAGACGTTGATTGCTGACCTGGCGTCGACTAATACCACTGGTATCGACTTTTCTCGGCACTCTACAGATATGTATAGAGGCTTGTTGTGTACAGAGCCTTCTGGCGGTAATTCCTTGTCTGAAAAGGTCAAAGTCAATGCAGCACCTCCTGGGAAGACTAATCCCACCAGTTGTTCCGGGGTAGTCTCAATGGGCAACTTGGCTTTATCCATCGCCGACAGTATAGCCTGTCTGTGCACTCGCGAAGCCATAAGCAGCCCCTAGATAGATATGTCAACATGAATCTTCTTCAACTGCTTCAGCACAGCCTTTTCCTCCAACTGTTTTTCCTTCTATTTTTCAGCTTCTTTATCCTTCCCAGATGTCTTGGATTGGTCCAGATACGGGGGTTTGAAATATCGGCCACTTCTTGTCATGTGGTCGACCTCTTCCACATACCAATTGTTGTCTGGAAGGTCCTTACCCCAGTCCTCATTAGTATGGGCCAAGTGCAAGTCGTCGTTATCCCACTAGATTCCTTCGGCAGCCGACAAGCAGTTGTCCGGCTTCGTTCGGGTCATCTTTTCATCACAGATTTCCCCCACAGGGTCTTGGACCTTTCCAGCCTTCTATTTATTTTGATCTGCTTCTTGCTCAAGGTATCTAGTTCCCGAGCCACTTGTTCTGCACCGGTGTTTTTCGGCAGTTTACCCTGTCCATCGGCCGTTCTAGCCATTGCAGCGGTTCCCGTTTTCTGTTCTTTCAATTTCAGTTCAGTTCCCTCGTGTATATCGGCTTTATCACGTAGCCACCCTGAATTGTCGGTCGACCCATTCAGATTGAACCAATCAATATGCACGTCCCCTTGATCTTACTCATCAAAGAACTGCAAATTGTCTATGTCTTCCTCTAGGTTGGCCAGATCATCTAATCCCTGACTTGGTCCATCTTCATAAACTACATTGACCTCGATCCCAACTGGTAACACCACCTCTGGCTTTGCTTGATTGATTGGCACAATATAACAACATGGGTTGTACACCTCTTCAGATGAGTCTTTAGAGCTCTCAGGCAATGGATTGACATGTTCCACTGAGGCCAACCTATCTTCCTTTGCTACCATCACCACCACGGTTTCAGTTTAGATTGTTGACGTATTCATCATGCACAAGTTTATGCTCTCAGGGATGAACAACGCCGGTTTAGATAGGTGAGAATGAGTGATATATATACTGGGGTCATAAAGGATGGCCACTATATGGATGAGGTTTATATGCAGGAGTAGAGGAGCTTGATTATGTGGTGGGAGAGGATTTGTAGTGACGTTGGATTTTTGAGAAGGTGCTATCAGCTTATTGTCAATGAGACCTTGAATCTCATGACGCAGTCTGTAGCACTAATCAGTGTCATGACCATGCTGTTAGTGAAAAGCACAATATTTGTCCAAGTTGTGTTTAAGTGGGAGAGGATCGGGCAATGGGCGTTGTTCTAATGGCTTAAGATGTCTTTTTTTTATCAGGATCCCTAGGGCTTTGGATAAGGACATGTAAAGTGGGGTGAAGACCCTCTGGCCTCGGGCCTGATGGCTTGAGGTTTGTGAAGTTATGTTGGATATACTGGCAAAGGGGTTGGCAGTCTTGGATGTGGTGGTGACCATGCTCACATCCGAAGGCCGTGCAGAGGTGCCACCAGTCGTGGCTACATTGGAGTTACGTGTAAAAGGCCTTTTGGGTTGTTCCTTCTCATGGTCTATCAACCCTTACTTCATCGCATCCTCAATTTGGACCTTTAATTCGTGGAACTCAACAAATGTAGACAAATGCAAGACTATCATTTTTCGTAATAATCTTCCTTGCAAGTTACGGACCACCATTCTGATTTGGTCATTTTCAGACGGCCGGATAGCATCATAGAGGCCTTGGCCCTCTACCAGGTCACAAAATCTGAAAAGCCCTCATTTTGCTCCTGGCGAGTTACTTCGAGATCACAAGTAGTGACCTCGATCTGAGTATTATAGGAGTACTGTGCTATAAAGGCCTTAGTCATTTCCTCTCAATTTCTTTTCACAGAGTCCTCAAGTTTGACATACCAGATGGTCGATATACCCAACAGGGTCTGGCCAAAAAGCGACAACTTCTGCAGTCTAGCGAGACCCATTGCTCGTAGGATATCTGAAAATAACCAGAGATGGACCATGGGATCCTCAAAGCCATCAAAACGGTCTATGTGTGGCATCTTGAATCTGTCGGGCAGAGTCCCTGTCGAGTCAGTGTATCCATCCTCAATATCAGGGATTGAATTCACACCCTACGCCCGTTTGAAGAGTTTTTCTAGCTTGCTAACCTTCAATGTAGTAGGGTCAACCTCGAATTCAAACGACGCCTCAGTTTGGTAAACTGGTGCCTTGGAGGTCTAAGGTGGGATTGGATCTGCCGGAATGCCCATATTCTCTTGGACATTGATTGTGACCCCGAGTGCCGGAACTCCCGTTGGGGGTGCATGGGATGCAGAGGCTACTGCCGGTTATGGTTGCTGTTGCTAAAGCCTAGCTATCAATTCTGTTTGGTGGGTTACGACCTCGACTTGGCGGGCTGTGACCTCAGCTTGACAAGCAGCATCTAGCTGCATGGTCTCAATGGTCTGCTGGAGTTGACGAAGCATATCTTCCATGCTGACTAAGGGATGTTGAGCTATCAGAACTAGTGAATACTCTCCTTCCGGAGTAGAAGTAGAACAGTGGGCCTGACTGGGCACAGGCGAAGTAAGTGGTGACTGCTGAATTGATGACTGTTGAACTGGTGAGTTATGCCTAACCCTTATCCGTCTTGTAACCGGTGTGAGCAAAGCAAAACACTAGCTGTATCCTGACAAAATCCCCGGATCTATAAAGTCTTCTTACACGAGTCCAGAGTGCTTGGGGATAATTGAATCGTCAGAAGCAATGGTGAAAAACTACCTTACAAAAAGAAAATAAAGTAAAAAAAAACAAAAATCAGAAACCACACAACACCTCGGCTCAGACACAAACAACATGCAGTTGCAATCATAAGTTGGAGAACTGTACTCAACATTGATTTCTACCTCAAAACTGATACCCAGACTTGCAACTGATACATACATTCCTGCAGAGTTTCACTATAAAAGCACATATCAAACAAGTGAGGGCCAAAACACCCCTATGATGGGATAGGGTTACCCTGTCCTAATTTCGTCAGGAGCTAGGGATTCACTATGCAAAACAAGTGGTTTCATACAATTCCTGTATTCGGGTAAGCAACATGTCCTAGTTTGGAACAGTCTCTATGGTTTCCGATATGCAACTAGGTCGATTGGTCAAAAAGGGTACCTCGGCAAGGCTACCTAATATACCTCTCACACCTAACACCGAGAAGTGTAAGGAGGATCAAACAGTACAACGGCAGTCCAAATCCAAGGGTTGTGTTCCCATCGTGGCAGAACCCATAACCGGTCATCCTTTTGGCAAGCTTTTCCAAGCAAGCCTCTGGCAAATCGCTCAGGAATAGCAGATGGCAAACACTGTGACTTAGGCGCATCGATGCAAATACAAATGCAAAGGCAAAGAAACACATAAGTGTAGATAAAACAACATATCATGAGTTTGAGTCAAGTTCTCTAAATCCCCAGCAGAGTCGTCAGAAACTGTGGACTCGCCTTTTTTTGCGCCCCCTTTCGGAAGATTTGAAATGAAGGCCTCACAGTTCAGACTCCTGCGGTTTTGAATCTAGTCTCACAAGTGCAATGTGAAACTGATAAACACCACAGAGTCCAAATCCGGAAAATCTTTTTGGAAAATCAATTTTAAATCAAATAATGCCAAAATTGGACTATTTTACCAGATACAGAGTCGCCACCTAAATATTTTATTTTGAAAAAATTTAGGAAACCCATGACTCCTGCCAAAGGCCACGTGTCCGTCATCACCAAAGTTGCCTCGGCTCGGAAACTTGGGTACGAAGGGGGAAGGTCATGAATTGAGCACCTCCACTCACCCGATCAAAAGATCGGCCTCTACTAATCATGATATGATTTTTTTATAAACATTATGTGCTCTTATTCCGGTTATTAGACTAGTTTTATTACGTGATGCACACAAGCAAGTATAGACTAGTTTGCTCAATTTGGAACAATTCAACTCATGTTTGTTTTGCGAAAATGGTTTGAATTTGCCACCTCAAGTGGGCATAAAAGTTGTAGATTTGCCACCAAACATAGTGGGCTTAAAATATGATTTGCCACTCAATAAAGTGGGCTTAAAACGTACATTCATTGAATTGTTCCAATTCAAACAATAAGTCTTCATCCACAGGCATTCATGCAGTTTAGCTTTTAAGCACATAACCTCATGGAAAGCATACTAATCATGGCAACATTCACACTTATGCAAGTATGCTAAAGCGTAAAAAGTCGCCTAGTACTCCAAGCTAAGAAAACATGAGTTAGAAAAACATACATAATTCCTAACTATACAAGATGCCTAATGTAACACATGCAATATGCAATTAATAGGCTCGGCTACTAATATGACATATGGATTGATTTGAACAACATGCGATTAAACACGTATTCAAACAAGTATATTGAAATGATAATGCAGTTTGAATGATGCGTCAAGCCTCGGTGCATGCAATACAAATGAATGGATGCAAGCATAAGGCATGCTAATTGAAATATGTCCCTAATCTAACCATCGAAAGCGATTAAATAAAAGGGAGAAAGACGTGGGATTGGAAAACATACACACACGCACGCACACTTATTACAACATTACGCCCTCGCGAAAGAGGGTCCGAATAAATAAGAGCTAAGATTATTTAATTATTACAAAACTTTAACTAACTAGCAAACTAATTAATTAATTTGCAACACAAATGCACACGGACTAAGCATTTAAGATATTAAACTATGCTGCCACTGCTTCGTCTTGGAAAGTAGAAGGTGCATATGCTCGGTTTTGGCCCGAAAAGACCTTCGTTTTGCTCTCGAAAGCCTCTGTTTGCAGGTCTGAGCATTTCAAGAACCTTTCTGCTCCACCTTACCAAAATCAATTGAGATTTACATCAGTGGCCTGCCAGCTCTAGAGGGATGCTACCGGCCAGGGAGGTGTCCTGCCGGCCAAAAATAATGCACTGCTGGCCATAAATGGTGGCCTGCCAGCCACTGATGCACTGGGTCATCATATTGCAACAGAGTACAAACAGAGCAAAAATAGGGTTTTTCCAAGGATTTGTTTATACTGTATCTCTCCTTATCATCTCAAAATCTCACAGGAGTGACACATTTGGATCCAAAAACCACCAATCAAGCAAGTTCATTGCATGATGGCCAATGATCCAAGTTATACAATTTTGATAAATGCACAAATATGACCAACAAGACCACCACCCTATCATGCATAATCAAGGGCAATGGAGACCTAGGAAAGTGGCACATTTCATCACTTTTGAGTATGAAATGTCCCATTTTTCTTGTGTTCAAATTAACGTCCGATTTGAACACATGCAATACAACACAAAGATATGCTTATCTTATCACTTTTATTTGTCAATTTTGTTTACACATTTTAATTACCAAATCATTCTTTAATCACATTAAGTCCAAATGGTGAATTGAGTCCTCTAAATGGAAAGAAAGCCCAAACCAAAGGTTGTTTTAGGCATGAAAGAGACCTCATGCCGTTGGTAATGAACTCCCAAAGGGATTAAACCATTAAGCACAAAACCTCGATTTCATGTTTTAAACAAGCAAATGGTTTGAACCACTTTCAAAGCAAAAGTAAAACCAAGAAAGGAGGAAGGTTGCAGAGATGATTAAGTGCTGAAAATGAGTGATAAAAGCATAAAAAAATGCTATCAACTCAAACAAAAAGGTGTCTAGAGCCTAAATCACCAAGCTTGTGAGGATTATTGCACTACAACCATGCAAAACAAGACCCAACTGACCTAAACAGCCCAAAACAAAGCTAAAGCAGGCTATTTCAGAGGCTAAAACATGCTGAACTTGAGCTAAGTTAAGCTAGAAAAATATGCTAACATATTAAGTTAACTAAGCATGCAAGCAAGACATAAGCAGGGGAGGCTGACCCCTCCAAATTTGGATTTCAAAATAAGTTTTTTGCCACTGAAAAATCTCTGAAATTCAGTGGTTAAAAGGCCTAAAAAGGTTGGTTTGAAAGTGGTGGATAAAGGCACAAAAGCTTTATAAATTAAGAAAGAAGAAGGGTGAACCACCCCCTAATTAAAAAAAAGGCTCAAACCACTATTTTTAAGCCACAAAAACAAAGCTTTTTACAGTTCAAAATCAGCCCCAGAAATAATTGAAAAATATAGAAAAACAAGTATTGAAAACAAGATAACAAGACTAGCATTCTATCGTTTGAAGCAAAGAATACTTTAGGCACAAGTTCAAGCCAAAACCACCTTCAAGAGCTCCAAGAAGGCCCCAAGGAACCTCAGCTCAAAGGTGAGAGGATTTGGTTTAGGAGAAGTAGGCAAAAATGTAGAGAAACTAGGCAAACACACACAATTTTGCAAGAGAGAGAGAGAGAGAAAGAGAGAGAATTTTTATGTCTCAAATTTTTCTAACCCGTACACATGAGAGAAAGGGGTCATATATATAGAAAACACAAATTTCCCTCACAAACATCCAGCCACATACGTGTAGGAAGATGCATGGATCTGTACAAACAGCTAGCACAAAATATCACAAAATATCTGTAACATACAATGGTGGCTGGCTGGCCATTAGTGGTGGCCGGCAAGGCTTCATTGATGGTAAGCAATGCATATCAATGGCCGGCAAAGGAGAAGTGGTGGCTGGAAGCCTCCAAGGATGGCCGGCAGGCCATCAGGAACTTCAGGCTGAAAAGACCCAGGCATAGTCCAAAGATAAGACAAAATGGATGTAGGGTTTAAAATGCTCAAAGTTGTGGCATTCTGCTAGAGACTTCGAGCGTTCGACAATCAAACAGACTCATCATCGGATGTTGTCACGACCCAAACCCGCCCCTATGGGTTTAGTGTTATAACCGGCCAGTAATCCTTGGATTACCAAAGGCCTCTTGACAAATTAACATAAAGTTAGGAGTTGCGGAAACAAATACACAAAATATACATGGTCCATTGAGCTGAGCAGACATGCATGAGACTAATGATCTTGAAACTTTTATAAATTTTCGAGTGATGTTAGAAGATATAACATTTACATATCACTCCTAAAAGTATAATAACAGAAATCTTGCCTAAAACTTAACAAAACAAACAAAGACTAGTACGGTTACAAAAACAACCACAAAACTTGACTTCATTTGGAACCTCCTCGGGAGGCACAAAGGTTGGTTGACAAAAACTGAAACATAGGCCGTCAAATCTGGGCCTGGTCACGTGCATGCTCACCTACATACATAATATAAATAGTGAGCTAAAGCCCAGTGAATAATAACAGAGTAAAGACTTTAATGAATGATGCCTATAACATATTTCAAATCTCATAGCAAATCAGAATCATATTCAGATGACAGAAATAGAATCATAATCTTATCCATATTCAAATCATGTGTGGTACATCCATTAGCATAATCATGTCTTTTTGGTCAAGCATATCAAGTTTCGTAAAGGAACCTCCGGTATCGGGTAACATATCTCTTACCTCGACCACGGTATTGTTTTCCCCGGGTGAGGGCCTGTGCCACGGTATTGTTTCCCCCGGGCGAGGGCCTAGGCCACGGTATTGTTTCCCCCGGGCGAGAGCTTGGGCCATGGTGTTATTCCCCGGGCTAGGGCCTCATGACCGTAAGCCACAGTATTATGTCCCCTAGGCGAGGGCCTTTGCTAAGGATTCCACAATTACGTTTCAAAGAAAATTGGACAATCATTCATTTATACAAAACATAGCATTTCAGAAAACTTATCATTTCATATCATCATAAAATAATTAAAATTAAACATAACTTTACAGAGTTATTACTCACAGATAATTGATAGCTCCAATTAGATGGCAAAGTGGGCAATTCACTTATCTAGAGGCGCGTGACCTACATAACATGGCAGATTCATACATTGAAACACATGCTCGATTGTACATAACTTATCCAGTTTATTCTTAGTGTGTTTCTAGCCTTTAATCCTCATTATGGAGTCTTCATCATGGCCTAGGAATGCCTAGGATGGAATGAGGATGCAAAAATGTACTTGAAGACATTTTTCAAGCCTTGCTGAAAATAGGGTCCACGCTCGAGCGTGGCTTCCCTCGCTCGAGTGGACATGCAAAATGTGAAGGTTCTTTCGAGCGTGATTTCCTTCACTCGAGCGGACTGTAAACTTTGACAAAAGTATTGGTTACTTGCTTTTCACGCTCGATGGACGCTTGATTCACGCTCGAGCATGACTTATGTCGCTCGAGCGTGTTGCAAAACATATAAACTTCTGGATACATGCATTTCACGCTCGAGCGGGCTTCAGGTCGCTCGAGCGGAAGTGCACGCACTCAGAGTGCTCACTCGAGTGTGAAATCCTACGCTCGAGCGTGAATGCAAAATCTGAAATTTGCAGATTTGATCTCCAAGCTTCGAACTCAAACCAAACACTTCAAAACTCATCCTTTCTAGGCCAAAATCTTGGAAAACACTTAGAAACTCATAAAACAACATGTTTAAAGGATCATGTCAAGAAATCATGGCCCAAAAGCATGTCAATTGTACACAATTTCAACTTTAAACTTTAGAAATGATTCAAGAACATAACATGCATGAATTTTCTTGATCTTGAGCTTCTCAAAACATGATCAAATGCCATATTCAACTCAAAAACATGGTGAATTCTTAGAGTACAACCATAATATGAACATGCATGTGAGAATTCTCATGAAAACAACTTCAAACTCCATGATATGGACATGCATGCATGGATTGACTTAGTTTCCTTAAATTCTTGCTCAATTCTCCCATAAATTCATCTATTTCATTTGAAGTCTTGTAGAGTCTAACTCAATTACATAATTAAGAGTTTGATTCCTTACGTAGAGACTTGAATTCCCAAGTGTTGAAGTTGAATTCTCAAATTCTCTTCAAATGCCAACAATTCCTAGTAAATCTCTCATTCTCCCTTGTTGAACTCACCCTCACTCTTAGTCTCTCTTCCTTCCTCACGTTTGTAGCTCCCCCAAAAGAGTGAATTGAGGGAATGTATGAGTGCATATGGAAGTCCACTAATGCCTTAATTTGGCTTGGGTAATAGTGCAATTAATTAAGGTTAAATAAGTGGGCATTAACTTATTCTAATTTAATCGTTCCAAATTGAATTTTAATTAAACCTATCATAAAATCCTATAAATCCTAATTAACATATAAATCGAGTCAATTTTTGAATCGGATGCCGATAGGGCCTTCAATTCACAAATCGAAATCAGAACATGAACAGATATAAACACAAAATGATGCAATGCACATATAATTGATTCAGGATTTCTTCTTAATTACTTATTTAGCATACTTAACGTGAATTAGCGTTATTCATGGGTCGGGGTTGTTACAGATGTACCTGCAAGAACATCAAAGTCTTAAAGGGCCGTCAAAAATGGGGTGTCTACAGGTCCCCTACTGGCAATTTCACTTCTGTCTTAGCTTACCATATTATTTCTCCTCCGGTGGAGAATCCATTGTGCCTGGATTGGGTTTGGAAACTTAAGCTTCCCCAAAAGCTTAAAGGTTTTTTATGGCTTAAATTTCATGATAAACTACTTACTAATGCTGCGAGATTATTGAGAGGCTTATCGGATAATGCTAGTTGTCCCAGGTGTAATCACCATCTGGAAGATGCTGAGCATCTGGTTCGTAGTTGTATGCATTCTCAAAATGTTTGGGACAATCTGGTTGGTAGTCATGGTTATGTTCTTAATCAGCAGGGGTCTTTCCTTGCTTGGTTTAAAAGGAATTTATGTCCTTAACCTGATATGGTTTCTAATTGGAGTTTAATCTTTGCGATTGCCGTTTGGAAAATCTTGAAGGATAGAAACAGGAAAATTTTTGAAAATATTGAACCTTTTTGGCAAAAAACAGTCTATCTTACCTATAATTATGTTAATGAGATTCAACAAGCTTTTGAATTAAATTTACATCCTAATAGGCCATCTCTTGTTTTGGTTAATTAGATTCCCCCTCCTGCAGGTAAGATCAAGCTTAATACTGATGGATGTGCTCATGGAGATCCGGGGGAAGGTGGGTTTGGAGGTGTTTTCAGAGATGAAACAGGTGTTTGGCTTTGTGGATTTTTTTGGGAAATTGGACTCTTGTCAAAGTCTCAAAGCTGAAATGTGGGGTACTTATCGAGGGCTTACGATTGTGCTAGAGAAAGGGATGCAAGAAGTTATCGTGGAAACTGATTCTACTTCGGCTGAAGCTCTCCTCCTGAAGGTCCTCTCCATAATTGCCCTTTTCACAGCATTATGGAGGATTCTTGGCACTTGATCCGTAGGTGTAATTGCACCATCCGCCATATCATGCGTGAAGATAACAAATGTGATGATTTCCTTGCTAACTTGGAGGCTGATCAAATGGAGCGTTTGGTGATAGTCAATGACCCTCCTGCTGGAGTTCGGAGCCAAGTTGTGGCAGATATGATTGGGACGGTCTACCGAAGAATATAGGATTGGCTCTGCTCTGCTTTTCCTGGCTCTCTTTTCTTTTCTTTTGCTGTTTTGCTAGTATTTCTATTTTTGATGTACCGGGAAAAAAAAACGGAAGAAACAAAAAATAGGCTATGGCTTCTCTCCAATCTTTCATTAGATTAGAGAGGTGTTGTTAGGTCAATTTGAGTCCCGTTTCAATGATTCGTACCGTTCACATTTTAAAATTTGTCGAATATATCATCCTTGAAAAAAACCAAATTGATTGGATAACGACAATCATGTGTTTGGATCAGTTTTGTATGAAAAAATAGATAGAAAAAAAAATGGTTTCATACAAAATTGATTCGAACACATAGTTTTCGTTATCCAATCAACTTGATTTTTTACAGGAATAGTGCACCCAACGAACCCTAAAATGTGAACGATTTGAATTATTGAAATGGTACCCAAAAGTGAGCTCATTAGACCAGACTGGAGACAGTCCAATCCCAAAAAATATATATATGGGGATTAAGGAAATTTCAGACTTTTCTTCTATCATTTATTTTTTCATGATGGATTTAGTAAAGAACAATGCTATATGCACTAATTAGTATACCAACTGATGATGTGGCATAATTTAAAAGATTTTTAGTATTTGTAATGTGATTAAGAGTGAGATCAATAATATGTTATAACTAGTGTTGATACACTAGTTAGTATACTAATTGATACATGTAGCACCGCCATTTAGTAAACAAAATTTTCTATGTTCTGTTGATTATGGGCTTAATTTAAAGTCAATTTTTTTCTTCTTTCTTCTTATACTTCTTCTTTTGTTCTTTTGTTTGTCTTTTTTTTTCATGTTGTGAAATATTGGTTTAGCAGAATGATATAGCTGATTTTTTTTCCTCTTTCCATTTTTTTGAAGCATGTCTTCTTGATTGACTGACACTCAATTCTGGGCCAAAGCCTATTTTGGCCCTAAATTAAGGCACTTTCTTCGTAGCACACGACCACAAACACTAATTATATTTATTTATTTCCACTTGTTCAGTTATGTGTGTGCTTGATTATAAACTTCGAGTCTCAAAATATTTGCACCGACTCTTATAGTGTAAATTCAGTAATTACCTTGTAATGACTACATTTATGTACTAAAACTTATTTAATATTTCATTTTTATCACGTTATTAAAACGCATGTTAAGAAATTTAAAAATATTATACATACTGTAAGAAAGTAGATGCATTAAAAAATATATAAATATTTTAACAAAACCCTTGATTGAGAGAGAGAGAGAGAGATCGATCATCCCATCCTTTACTTTTATTAAACATGATACTGAAACCCACATACCCCACTCCATAAGTTTAGCCAACATCGGTATTAGTATTTGTACAACAGCAGAGTTCCTACCTCACCAATAGCATACTTTTTTTTTTTTTTTTCTTTTCTTTACTTCTCTCATTCTCTCTATTTTATTTTATTTTATTTTTTGTTGGGTAAACTACTAAAGTTCAAGGAGGTAGCTTTAACCAAAGCATCCCAACTTTATTCCAGGCTCTTGTGTCATCCACCTTAATCAACCCTGCACGAAATATATATATATACATCGGCAAACTATACAAATTCTCAAGTTTAATGCAAAATTTTCAACTTCATATATGGTAAATTTTATGTTCTTGTGCATGTATAAAAAAGCTTACGAGGTACAGTCAGTGTTGCGAGAGATAGGGATATTGATTTGAACTTCACATTTTTGAGGGAGTTCAGCAGCCGCGTCATCCCTTATTTGGAAGCTTGCAGCTGCGGTCTTCATGCAGCTACACGCTGCCTGCCTGTCCTCCTTGGTCTGCGCCTCAGATTGCAAATTTCTAACCCCGGAACAGCATGTGTCCGATGGAGTTCCACCTTGGGTCAGGTACTGGATGCACGGTGAAAGTGCACCCTCAACTTGGCTACAGTTGATGGCAGCATTGCTCGGCTTTGCCATCAACTGTACCGTCGCTAGCACCACCACCACCACCACCACCAATGTGATAGCTACTCCCTTCATGTTTTTTTCTTGCGTTGTATGTTTAATGGAATTGGGGGGAGGGTGTGGGAGTTCAGAGGCTATTTATAGTGTTTGTGGTGATAGTAATGTACAGACTATGAAAGTAGGGGGATTGGGTCACGACAAAGAGTTGGTTGGAGAGTTATGGACTGTTTGTAGTAGCTTTTTAAAATGTCATTTAGTTGCTTTAATATTGTGTTTGGTTGAGAGATTTGATGAGAGATTTAGAAAAGAAAATAAAATAGATAAGTAAAATGTAAATAAAATATATCTATATTTCACTTAATTTCACGTACCTTTTTTCTTTCTATTTTTAAATCTCTTTCTAAATTCTTCAACGAAATATAGTGTAATTAGGAAAAAGGACGAATTTTTTCTTGTTTGTTTGCATCACCTTGTTCTCGTTTTCAGCTTGGCCATTCAACTGTAACTGGCCCTATATGCATAAAGGTGGTACTAACACGACAAACAATGGACACATCAACAACAATCACTTTGCTTAATTTTGATTTTTAGAAAATTTTAAATTGCATTTGGTAGAATTTTCTAACTATGATTTGAGAATAGGAGTTGTATTTTGAGTTTGTGAGTTTTAGAATTATGATTTGAGTGTGAAAAATTTATTTGGTGAAAGAGTTTTGAAAAGAATTTTGAATTAAGTGAGAAATTTTTGATGTGACATTTAATATTTGATACAAAAACTTATAACTCATAACTAAACATACAACTCAAAATTCTATTAAAACAAATAATTTTTTTTTAAAATTCGAAAAATATTTTTTTCGAATATATAAAAATTAAAATATGTCAATTGCAACAAAAAAAAAATTGCACTGTTCCGGTCAACCGACCGGACGACCGATGGGACGTCCGGTTAGGCCAAATTTAAAAAAAAAATTTAAATTCGCGCTCACATACAGAGTTTTCTACAGAGTTGTGAAAAATTAGTTCCAAAACTCTATCCAAACATCATATTGGAACGTGGGGGTAAAATCAACATTTGAAAATCGTTCCAAATACAGCCTTACTTTTTTATTTTTTATATTTTTTTATTATTTTAAGTATTTTTTAAATTTTTAGATATAAATACACTTTAAAAATATAATATTTTTAAAAAAAATCTTTAAAAAATTCACTAAATATTAAAAATACAAAAAAAAAAAAAAACAAAAACAAAAATACAAAAATTCAATTTTTTCTTTTTGTATTTTTGTGTATTTATTATTTTTTTAAAATATTTTTTTACAAATATTTTATTATTTAGATACATCTAAGTAAAGTACATCTAAAAAAAATAAAAAAATTACTTAAAATTTTAAAAATATTCACTAAAAACAAAAAAAAACACAAAAAACAAAAAAACTCAATTTTTAGGAAACTAAACTCAAAAAACTAAAACCAAACATACTAAATAGTAATTGTATTGATTATATTATTAAATTGTCATATTTTGTTTATAATATGATATGTCATTAATGTACTGAGAATATTTAAGATTTAGGAAGGATTTTTTGACTTTTTAACTTTTTTGATTTTTTTTGTAAGAGAAGAATGTAATAATTATGGATTGGATATGATATTTTATTTTTTGTGACTAAAATAATATATTTTATCTTTTGTGACTAAAATAACCAAAAAAATCTACTTTAGTTCTTCCCAAACGGTGTTTTCGGATGTAGAAGAACGAGGTGAGCCCTACTACCACAATTCCCGATCTAAACTTTTCATATCTAGAAGAAAAAGAAAAAGAACAAAAATAAAGAAGAATATGAGGGAACAAGCGAAAGGGCGTTAAGGGGCGACGACGGAGGGTTAGGGGATTGAAACCAAATAACAAGCAAGGCTATCTGATCCTGATTAGAAGGAACCAATCTTTTTTTTTTTTTTCTTTTTATTTCAAATATCAAATTTCACCAAACGATCATCAAAATTGGATGGCATTCCTGGCATTTAAATAATACAAAAGCAATGGACATTTTATAGAAAAAATAGAAAAACTGTTATTGGTTACAAACATAGCCGACTCGTTGTCAAACCCACTCTATGAAACCTTCAATAGTTCATGAAAAGCCTCCTGAGGTATATCAACAGAGCCAACACGCTTCATTCGTTTCTTTCCTTCCTTCTGTTTTTCTAACAACTTCCTCTTTCGAGTCACATCTCCTCCATAACACTTTGCCAGAACATTCTTCCTCATCGCTGAAATCCTGAGACAAGCAAAGGTAGGCTAAAAATTAACATAATCAATTTGTGAAAATTATCCAGCAAAGGGAAAGGCAAATTTATGACTTACGTCTCCCTAGCAACGATCTTCGATCCAATAGCAGCTTGTATTGTTATCTCAAACATTTGCCTGTTGAAGTCAGAAATTTAAGACATACTACTGAAACAAGAAGCAAATATAGGGGAAGACTCCGAATTAACTACGAATCAGTAAACCTGTCTATGAATTTCTTAAGCTTCTCCACAAGTTCGCGACCAACACGTTGCGCCTTCAAATTATGAACAATGGTTGCCATTGCATCAACTGGTTGCCCATTCAAGAGAAGATCCAGTTTCACTAAATCAGAGGCCTGATATCTGTTAAACCATCCATCGAGAAACAATACAAACAAAGCTAAAATCACCTTTTCCCATATATCAAAGAGGGGAATTCAGCTATAGCAATTTGTGTAAAAAAGAAACAGAGCCATAAAATAGCCTTCAAAATTTCGAATAAACGTTTGAGTCTACCTTGATTTGGGAAAAATAGTAAAACTCAATTTGGTATAAATTTGGGTCAAGGAGTGGATGGTGTTTTGAGCGATTTTCAATCAAATTTAAATTCAACGTAGGTTTGAATCAAGGATTGGAGATGCCCTTGCGAAGCACCCATTAGGGCAAGACTTCTTTTGAGTAACCCCTAAATTTCATATGCAGATGCACAAGCAATCATTGTTTCACTTGTATGTGTTTGTGCATGTGTGTACGCAACAGAGAGATAGAGTACACAAACTTACTCTGCATCCTCATAGTCAAATGATGCATACCCTGATGTTATACTTTTCAATTCATTATAGAAGTCAACAACAATTTCCCTCAAAGGCAAACGATACTTCATGAAGGCACGTTGACTGCATGTAAAAACTCAAAAAATCAATATTTTAATAACCATTCATTTTATAGAAGGGTAAGCATACATAAGTCTTGATAGTTAATTACCACCAAAAAAAAAAATTCACAAGGCAAGGAGTGGTCAGGATTCCAGGTTTCTGTTCAACATCCAAATTACTTGATTTTCCCAAAACTTAAACACAATTCATTACAAGGTCCAGCGATAGATATAAAATTTTAAAACCATTATTTGTCCTATGCATTGCAGTATTTTATTCATTGCAATGGGACAGTTAAGGAAAACCAGCAAACATAATAGCCATTGTAAGGGAAAATATCAACTTTTTTGGTCCAGAAGTTACCTATCTATAAATGTGTGCTCCAACTGCTCCCCTCTCCGCTCAGCACAAAGGGTAATAACGGGTCCCACATACCTTCAAGTACAAACAGATGAAGGATGAATAAATTCTTTGCAAACAGAAAAAGGACAATTGGGTAACATGTAAAGGGTGTATGAGAGCTTACTCACTAGGAATAATAATTGTAGCTATTACAGTCGGTTCCCAGGTAGCAGTCACCCGTTTTTTGGGATTTGAGAGCAATGCAGCCGGATTTTGAACTTGTACTTTGCTAATCAAGGCATCAACATATATTGCTTCGTAAACCATGTGGTAGTCCAAACATTAAGAGACAACAACACAACACGTGACATACCTTCCATCCGAATACTCAAAAATATATGGCACAGTAGGAACAGTGGAAATGACATGAGCTCCATACTCCTACCATCCACAATGCAACCATGGTCAACAATAAGCATAATTATGAGAATCATAGCTTTACAGCCTTCTAACTGGTATAGTTTACAGCTAGCCTTTTATCTCCCACATCCATTCAAGATGAACTTTTTTTTTAATACATGTAAAACCCAAATAATTCAAATGTAAATGATCATCACATGTAACAACCACTCAAATATATGCACAAACCCATCAGGTATATCACACTTTCACTTGCATGATATTTAATTGATTTTCTTTTTTCATGAACTTGAAATGTTTTCTTTTGTGCACAAAGGAGCCATTTAGCATAATAACAATGACATCTTTCTTCATGTTTTAAAATGACACTTCTTTTTCTGTAATAACTCCTCTTTTTGATAATTTTTCTTCTTTAGCAGGAATCCATTCTCCAATTTATGGATTGTCACTTCATATGCTATATTGCAGAGTATAGTAATTCATCTTCTTGTTACATTTGTATTGTATGTCTCACGAGTAGATGTTAAGTCACATTAGACACTTATACAATTTATATATTTTGGGTATGGACACACCATAGACACTTCACATAAAGTTTCCGCTCGTTTAGCTTCTCCTCACCTTCACGCTTCTTTTGGCTCGTACTGTAAGAATTCTGAAGAATTTCTGTATATTCAATTATATTTACTGAACAAAGAATACATCACTTATATAGAACACTAAATCATAATCCTAAACGAATACATCACTGATATAGAATTCTAATAAATATAGAACACTAATCCTAAATAGGAAACAAGAATAAACTTAAACCAATCCTAAATAAGAAACAATAACAATAAATCTAAACCAATCCTAAATAGGAAACAATATTCACATAAAATATATACTAATATTATTCTCACACCCCCGCTCAAACTGAAGGTGTTTGGGCAGAAAACACTGAGAGTTTACCAAGAAGAGATTGAAACCGAGCAATGGTGTGAGTCTTGGTAAAGAAGTCAACAAGCTGCAGAGCCGAAGAGCCGAAAGGAAGCGAGATAGAGCCAGACTGCAGATGCTGACGAACAAAGTGACAATCAATCTCAATGTGCTTGGTTCGCTTATGAAAGACAATGTCATGTGCAATTTGAATAGCACTGTGGTTGTCACAATAGAGGGAGGTCGGGAAAGACTGAGGGACACCCAAGTCAGAAAGAAGACAACGAAGCCAGACAACTTCAGCAGTAACATGAGCCATAGCACAATACTCAGTTTCGGCAGTAGATCGAGCAACAACAGTTTGTTTCTTGCTTTTCCAAAAGATTAAGGAATCACCAAAAAACATACAGAAACCAGACGTGAACTTGAGATCAGTAACATCACCAGCCCAATTAGAATCAACATAGACCACCAAATCCAGAAAGGAAGTACAGGGCAATGGTAAACCCTGAAAGATAGTACCTCAGAGATAGCGAAGAATCCGAACCAAGGCAGCCCAATGTGTAAAGTGAGGAGTAAAGACAAACTGGCTAACCAAATGAACAACACAGGCAAGATCAGGACGAGTAACCGTCAGATAGACTAAGCAACCCACGAGCTCTTGATATCGAGTAGGATCATCCAGAAGAACACCATTAGTAGTTTTGAGCTTTACATTAAGCTCAATAGGGGTATTAGAAATCTTAGTGTCAGTAAGACCGGCACGATGAATAACCTCATTGGCATACTTGACTTGAGAGAGAAAGTAACCCTTGAGAGAAGAAACTACCTCAATACCAAAAAAATACAGCAATGGGTCCAGATCCTTCATTTTAAAGGTGCGGAAAAGATGCTGCTTGACCTTAGATATAACAGAAGAGTCGGAACCAGTGATAATCATATCATCCACATACAGTAATAACGTAACAAATCCAACAGAGGTATGGAGAAGAAATAAAGCAGAGTCCTGAGCACAAGGATGAAACCCAAGCTCAGTAACAGCAGTCTGAAAGCGATTATACCAAGCACGAGGAGACTGCTTCAAACCATATAGAACACGCCGAAGGCGACAAACCTGTCCAAAGGAATGGTGAAGGCCAAGAGGAGGACGCATGTAAACCTCCTCAGTGAAATGGCCATTAAGAAAAACATTCTTAACATCCATCTAATAAAGAGGCCAAGAACGAACAACAACGACAGAGATCAAAGTACGGGCAGTAGTCATCTTGGCAACAGGAGCAAAGGTCTCTTCATAATCAATACCATATTTCTGTGAGAAACCTTTGGCAACCAGATGAGCTTTGTAGCGCTCAAAAAAATCATTAGAATGAGTCTTGACTTTGTAAACCCATTTGCAACTAACCAGATTCTTACTAGCAGGCAAAGAAACCAACTTCTAAGTACTAGTTTTCTGTAAAGCAGACAACTCATCCTCCATAGCTTGAACCCAACGAGGATCCTAGCAGTCCTCCTTGTAAGACTGAGGCTCTGAAAAAGAGTGAATAACAGACAAAAAAATACTATAGGAAGCAGAAAAATATGTATTAGACCAACCCAACCTGTTTGGAAGATGACGCGCTCAAGTAGGGTATCGGTGTACAGCAGGATCAAAGTTGTCAGAAGCAAGAGGATCAGCAGCAGGGGCAGAGACAACTAGTGGAGGAGAAGCCTTGCGATGATAATAAACTAACAACGAAGGAGAAGAATAAATCGAAGGAGGAGTAGTAGCCAGAGGTCAAGCAGGAGGAGAAGATGGAACAAGCTCAAGAGGAACTATGGAGATGTACTCATCAGACGGAACCTCAGAAGGAAATGGATCAATATGAACCAAATCCTCTTTGGAAACTTGGGCGGTGAGAGGAGGAAGCTAAAAGTAAGGTAAACATTCGAGAAAATAAACATGACGGGAGACATAAAGACGACGAGAAACAGGGTCGTAACACCGATAGCCTTTCTGAGGCCTCGTTTGGGAACTGGCTAATTTAGTAACTTTTTGGCTATTTGGCTAAAAAGGTAAGTAAAAAAAACTTGTATGTTTGGGATGACTTTTTGGCTAATTACGAAAAGATGTGCAAAAAGTAGAGAGAAAAGAGAATCTTTGACTTTTTGGTATGGGTTGTTGGCTTTTTGGCTAATTTAGTAACTTTTTGGCTAATTGGCTAAAATAGCCTCTTGCCAAACGAGGCCTGAGTAGGACTATAATCCAAAAAGACACAGAGGACAGACCGGGCACTAAAGTTTGATCCTATCTTTGAGGGAAAGAAGGACAAAACAGGCAAACACAAACACACGAAGAAAGGAGTAGTTAGGAATTTGAAAAAACAAAGCCTCATAAGGAGACCGACTAGAAAGAAGGCGAGTAGGCATGCGATTGAGAAGAAAAACAGCATTAAGAACTGCCTCTTCCCAGAATGGAGCCGGAACTGAGTCAGAGAGAAGAAGAGACCTAACTGTCTCAAGGAGATGACGGTGTTTACGCTCAGCTCGCCCATTTTGGGCAGGTGTATCTGTACAAGAAGTTTCGTGAATGGTACCCAAATTAGCCAAATACTCACAGAACTCATTTTTAAAATATTTCCTACCCAAGTCAAACCGTAACACTTTAATTGTAGACCCAAACTGAGTAGTAATCATAGACTGAAAGGTACGGTATATCTGATAGAAATCAGACTTATGAGTCATAAGATAAACCCAAGTGTAACTGGTGCAGTCATCAACAAAGGACACATAGTATGCAGAAACTCTTTTGGTGAGAACAGGAGAACGACCCCAGACATCAGTATGAACTAAAGAAAACGGTGTAGCAGATATAGAAGTACTTTTACAGAAAGGTAAGGCTGTCATTTTGGCAAGTTTACACCCTCGACACTCGGTAAGTTGATTAGGAGAAACTTTACCCAATATACCTGACTGAGCTAAAGACTGTAAGCAGTCAGCAGACAAATGCCCTAATCTGGAATGCCACAAATAGAAAGGACTTGACAGAGAATCTAACTGAAAAGAAGAAAAGGCTATCAGAGAGGTAGTCATAGGCAGATACAAGCTCTCCACCACATAGAGGTCTCCAATTCTACGGCCAATCCCAATCTGCTGCTTGGACATCCGATCCTGCACAGAACAAATAGAAAAAAAAAAAGATAACATCAAAATCAGAGGCATCAAGTTGCCTAATAGATAATAAACTGACAGATAACTAAGGAACATATAAGACAGATGGAATAGAGACTGCAGACATAGCAGATAGTAGGACAGACCCAACAAATATAACTAACATACCAGACCCATTAGCAGCATTGACAGTAATAGGAAAGGGATGGGGAGTACAATTCTGAAGTAAGGAGAGATGATGAATCATATGATGAGAGGCATCAGAGTCAAAAAACCAGACAGACGAAGAGATACCTGAAGAAGACCTAAGCAAACCTGAATGAAGAGAGGAAACAATGGAGGTAGACGAAGATGGTTGGGAGATAGATAGTGTATGTTGAAGTTGACTAATATGAGCACTCAAGGAAGCCAAGTCAGGATCTGGAGCTGGAGGAGATGTAGTAAAACCGGCAAAAGCCTGAAAAATACTCGGAGAAGAAGGAAAAACTGGGTCCGAGACTGTGGAGAATACGAGCTAGACAGACATCCCAATCCCTTCTTAGGACAGTGATACTTCCAATGGCCCCTTTGATGGCAAAAGGCACACTCATCTAAAGCAAGGAGCCCATTCTTGGGCTTTACGGAAGCTGAATCCGTCATCATCATAATGAACCAAAAAATAATAGAGAATCGTAATAACTTGAAAGCTGATGGGACAACTATGTAATATCAAGAAACTTGTTTGGTCCAAACA
The DNA here is from genome assembly GCF_055761805.1 of Camellia sinensis. NCBI lineage: Eukaryota > Viridiplantae > Streptophyta > Magnoliopsida > Ericales > Theaceae > Camellia > Camellia sinensis. Next base: position 238,940,865 of record NC_138961.1, on the reverse strand, counting down.
AGAATAAAAGAGAACAGTAGTCAGCCAAAGAAAAACACCTAGGTTCACCAGACTCAGAACAAGAGAGAGAAAGATGTCATGATATAGGTTGTGACTCTGACAGGTGCGACTGATGTCACAATTCCAGCAACTGACGAAGACGAAGTCGAAGAACTGATGTCGTAACTCCAACAAGAGATCAATCACTCGTGAGTCACAAGCAGAGAACAAGAAGCACCGAGGCAACTAGCAGATGCGACGAGCAAAGAGTGACGCGAGTCGCAAACCAGAGAGGACGAATCAGCGAACCAGAAAAAACCACGATCAGAGATAGCCGCGAGTCAGAGAGAAGAAGTCACGAATAGATGAGGAATCGAAGGGAGTCATTCGGCGAAAGAGACCCATACGACCCACAAAGCAAGGAGCTTTGATCGATCGTGAACCAGAGAGGGAAACGACGAACCAAAAATAAGAGGTTAGGGTTTCGAACATAGCTCTGATACCATGCAAGAATTTTGAAGAATTTCTGTATATTCAATTGTATTTACTGAACAAAGAATACATCACTTATATCGAACACTAAATTCTAATCCTAAACGAATACATCTGATATAGAATTCTAATAGATATAGAACACTAATCCTAAATAGGAAACAAGAATAAGCCTAAACCAATCCTAGATACGAAACAACAAGAATAAACCTAAACCAATCCTAAATAGGAAACAATATTCACATAATATATATACTAATATTATTCTCACAAGCATAACAAACTTATTATCTGTGACAAGTCCCCGGTTTTCCATGAAAGTTTACTCTTGAATGGCCTATGTCATGCTCATGTCATCTCATCTCTGTTTCATGTTGGATGAAAAGTGGCAACTAGATTAGGCTATTCACCAAGGCACCATAGCATACCCTCCGGGAAGTGGCAGCAATTGTCAAGACATCAGTAACCAACAACTTTCATATTTGAGCTTTAAACTACCGAAACTCATTTTTATCTCAGTGTTTCTGCTCTTCGTGCAAGCTTCTTATACCATCTTTACCAAACTGCCCTTATTATTATGTCCAGAGATTGCCACATGGTGCCTTTTGCATGCAGGAAATTTCTTGAAACGTTTAAATTCCCTTTATTATTGTTGTTCATTGAAAAATTTCTGCAATATCAGTCACAGGAAATGAATTTCTGCACCAATATAGTTTTAGGAAGCATGACCTACACCATCCTAAGTATGTCAACATGAACACCAAACTAGTCAACTTGTTGCAGGCTTTGCAGCCATACAATCTACATGTGTTCCTTCCAGACTACTTAGTGGGTTTGTATGATCACATGATCTTATTAAATTCAACTTAGATGATAGACATTCTTCTATGTGCCTGTCCAAACATGATGATTTCATAGCAACCATCACTTGCAAGCAAAATCATGCTACAATTAACCTTAACTCATTGTTTGATTTATCTATGAAAAATATATATAAAAGAGGGTAGTAAAACCTGTTCAAGACGCTGATGAAAAACATCCATGTGAAGTAAGCCTAAGAAACCACACCTGCAGGAAGAACACAAGAAGAAGAATCAGAATTGGCCATGAAAATAGAGACCTTCTCTTGACTTCAAATAATCCACACCTAAAGCCCAGACCGAGAGCTGTGCTACTCTCTTTAGTGACCGAGACACTAGCATCATTGCACGTCAGTCTCTCTATTGCATGGTTAAGTGCATCAAAATCAGATCCATCAGCGGGGTAAAGGCCAGAAAATACCATGTGCTTTGCAGGCTTGAAACCTGCAAAGTTCAGAATTATAACAGAACAGACAAACAGTTAAACAGACAGGAGCAGAAATGAAAAAATTTACACTTTTCATTACTATTTCAGCCCAAATATTATAAAACTACAAATCTTATTGAATGGAGCCTCTGAATCAGCCAACTCCAGATAATTATCCATCGGTGGTCATCTAAGTGAAAACAGGTGTGGTTTCTGCAAAATTGGAAGGTTGGATCCTCAGTGAGGCTGGGATCAGACTGTGTCAAGCCTGCTTTGAGGAAGTGCCTGTGGATCCCTCATGTGCGGTATGGTATCCCATGTTGCTGGACCCATCTAGGCCCCTCTTGTCAGGCTCCCCAGCAAGTAGGAGCTGCTATGGTCACACCCAAGGAGGTTCACTATGCGTTGGTTACCCCCGCCTACCCTTTTCACTTGGCAAAAAAAAGGAAGGTTGGATGCAGGTTTCCTTGCCCTTCTGCATACAAATTTATCTAATTACTTAATTCTCTATATATATGCATCCATGTCATTTCACTGACGAGCTTCTCGGCTACAAAGATACCAGCCATGAATGAACATTCAAGGTCTAACTCATAAGCATATATGTGCCGTAAATCAAAAAACACAATGACTAACAACTAAAAAGAGCGTACTTAGTGCACGAAGCTCCCACATATGTGGGGCCTAGGGAAAGGTTGATGTACGCAGCCTTACCCCCACAAGCGGAGAGACTGTTTCCGCAACTCAAACCCGTGACCATTAGGTCACAATGACTAACAACTACGACATGAAAATTCAGAGGTGGCAAGGACTTCCTAAGAATTATTTGAAGTCGGATTAAATGTTAATGAAAGTACCTGGGAGTGGCTCTACAATGCTTCGGCTATGATACAGAGTATCTCCAACACGAGCCTCTTTTGTTGAACGCATGCCACTCACAATATATCCCACTTGTCCAGTTAAAAGAATGCCAGTAGGTGTGAGTTCAGGATGCATGAATCCAACATCAGAAACTTCATAAGCCTGACCAGTTCCTGCAGATGAAATTTTATCTCCCTTGCGCAAAGTACCGTCAACAACTGCCACATGGCATATCACTCCCTTGTATTCATCATAATAAGAATCCAACAAAAGCATACGCAAAGATGAATTACAGTTCCCTGGAGGAGGAGGTATTCGCTCTATGACAGTAGGAAGGACCTGCTCCAGACCTTGACCCGTCTTGGCAGATGTCAAAAGACAATCACTTGGGTCAAGGTCAAACATGGATTTTAGCTGAGCTTTAACACGATCTGGATCAGCAGTTGGCTGGTCAATTTTGTTTATGACTGGGATTATTGTCAGGTTTGATTCAAAAGCAAGATAAAAGTTAGCAACAGTTTGTGCCTGGACACCTTGGGCAGCATCAACAACCAAAAGGGCACCTTGACAAGCTGCTAAGGATCTCGACACTTCATAGCTGAAATCCACATGACCAGGGGTGTCGATTAAGTTCAGCAAAAAATTCCCTGATTCTTGTGAATCAATAACATCGGCACCCCGAAACTTGTGCATATGGAACATAGTTGCTGTCTGGGCTTTGACAGTGATTCCCCTTTCTCTCTCTACCTAAGAAAAATCCAACCTCTGTTACATAAAGATGACATAAACAAGGAGTACAAAAATAAAAGGAAATAAAGAAGAAAATAGGGAAAAAATAATAGTTTTTCTCCAGCAAAATACAAATTTCAAGTAGAACCTTTAGAGGCCATTACCTCAAATAAAATTCAGTTTCTATTTTAATACAAGAGATTTTTGATTTTCAGGATAATAACCACAAAATGGAAAGACTAGGTCGCGTTTCCACTCTCACATCCAAATAAATATAATAATGCTCGTTATTTAGGACAGGAACAATTGATATATATATATATAGTTTTCCAATTTCAATGATCAAAATGGACCCATAAGACAGGAGAAGTAAAAGTGCATTTTGAAAGTTTCGAAGTAAGCAGTGATTGCATTGAGCCAGTTTCCCTGAAATATCAGAACCCCCACCCAAAAGTCAAGAGGTGCAATTCGATCAATGACCAGTCCACTGTTTCATTTGGTTCAAATGTCATACAAAAGGCAATAACCAAATACGTTTATTCTCTTAGGCCCTTACCCCACTTAGAGCATCCACAATGGATGTGTTAGTGGGTGTGCTAGTGTCAGTGGCCAAATTTTGGCCAGCTAAAAACACTATTTTGTGCTGCAATGGAACTGCTAACTTGTTTTTTAGTGTCAACTGTTAGTGTTGTGTGTTAACTTGTGTGTTAACTGTGACTAGCATTTTACCCAGCGAGAGAGAGAGGAGGGGGACGGCACCCGGATGTCCGGACCCTTCAAGTAAAAAAAAAAAAAAAAATTTATAGTTGACCGGTTGACCTGGCCGGACATCCAGCTATCTTCCTCAAAAGCTTGCTGCCTTCATTTTCCTGAATAAGAAGCTGACAAACAAGGAAAAAAAAGAAAAGTGTGTCCATTGATAAATAAGCGAAAGTGTGTTAAAGAAAACTGTGTCCATTGATAAGCAAAAGTGTTAAAGAACTGTGCCCATTTATTTTATCCAAGAGCTGTATCCATTTTCCTGGATAAAAAAGCTTGCTGCCTTTATTGGCCATCTTCCTCAAAAGCTTGCTGCCTTCCATGGAACTTATTTATTTATTTATTTATTTTATTATATATATATATATATTCTTAACACACATCTTAACACACACCTTAACACATCCATTGTACCACCACTCACCCTCTAAAATTAACAAACTCTTGACACACCTTAACATACATTTTTGAGCCCCACTTTTGTCACTTTTTCTCATATAACACACCCTTTAACACACTTTTTTAGCTATCCCACTGTGCATGCTCTTAGAGCGGTTTCTAGTTAGTTACTAGAACTAAGCCTCAATAGTACACCAGAGAGGTAGTTAATAGATTCCCTTAAGCTTGTTCATTTCAATATAATTCCCACAAAGTAAAAGAACACATAGATTACAAACTTGAAGACAGGTCTCACACTAGCTAATAAAGCAACATATATTCAATTCAATCATCAATTACAAACTAAAGAAGTGATAATAGTTGCAAACTCCTCTTAATCAACAATTAAAACACACCCACTATCACAGAGCAATTATGCTAGAAAAGGCATCAATTTCAAACCCATATAGTAAAACAGAATAGTCATCAAATGTACTACTCAAGGAAACAATAATTAGATAAAAAAATTTTAAAAATAAAAATAAATAAAAATTACATATACAACAACAACAACAACAACAACAACAACAACAATAATAATACTCTCTCCGTTCCAAAATAATAGTCCTTATAGTCCTTTCGAATTCAACTTTTTTTAGATGTACAAAATTTAAAAAAATTAATTTTTCAAAATTACCGTTGATAGTAATGTTCTGAAAATATCAATGTTATCATGCTACCTTTTATATTGGTAATGAATTTAAAAGAAAGGCAAAATGAAAATTTTATTTTTTGAAAGGGACTAATATTTTGGGATAGAATAATGGACTAATATTTTAAGATGGAGGGAGTAATAATCATAAAAATCTGAATACCTGCAACTTATCTAGGTACTGAGGCTGACCATGGCCTCTCTTTATGGTCCCGGTGAGCTCCAAAAGGCGGTCGGCGAGTGTGGACTTGCCGTGATCAACATGGGCAATAATAGAAAAATTTCGAATTCTTTCAGGAGGGTACTGGGTTAAATCTATGGAATTGGCATTGTCTCTGCTATTTGGGCGAGAATGAGAACAGAATCCATGGTGATTCTTCCAACTCCAACCAAATTGGGTCCAACTGAGTCTACTCTCAATCGAGTTAGCAGCTCTAGATGTAGAAGAAGATAATGGGTTAGATTTCGAGGAGGCGTATAATAATAAAGACGATAACTTTGGTGATCTGAAGAAGGTCTTTGGAGCTTTCATGAAACAACTCATTTGAAGGTTTACGATGAAAACCTAAAACTGGTAAAGAGATTTTAGGGCTTTTATTGTGCTGCGCGGCAAAAAGACGCATGCAATTGAAGTTTCTTTCTAGGGAGGGAGGAAGGAAGTCGTTTTGGGTGTTGTATTGTTTGTTAGGGCTTGTTTGGTTCCGTTCGCAAAAGCAAAACTCTACTCCGTAGGTGTTTGATATGCACTAAAAATGTATATATATATATATATATATATTTTTGTATATATATATTTATTTGGACTACATCAATCAATATATTTTATTTATTTTTCTATCCATTTTTTTCTATTTTTTACACATTTTTTTTTATAAAAAATTAAAAACTACACTTATTTAGAGCATCTCAAACCACCCATCAATTTAATAGATATTAACATTTTCAGGTAAAATTTGAAAGAAAAAATAAATAAATTTATAGGGACACAATATTACTGATTTTCTAAAAATAAAAAACTACGATTATTAAAAAATAAAAACACAAATACTTGGGACCCAAAAAATTAGAAAAATATTTAAAGAAATATATTGAATTGTTGAAATTGTCTCATTTTAGACTCTTTCACTTTTTTTAATAAAATTTTGTATAATTTTTTTGAAACGAAAGATATATTTATAAATGTGAAATAGAGAGCTAACGGATAATTAAACGTTATCAACCAAATTATTATAAATTTATTTAGAAGAGTTTAATATAATTATATTAAAATTATAAAATTAATTGTAATTGATTCATTATTTCAGAAAAATCAGTCAGCAATTAAATTAAACCTTAATAAAGGATGTGGCAACTCATTGACCAGCGCATGAATAAAATATGAAAAGAAAAATATTATCCAAAAAAAATATTTTTTTAGTCAGAATTATTTATTTATTTTTTTTGTAATTTTTTTTAATTAAGCTGACCTTGATATATGACAAATACTTGGCACATAACTCTCTTATAAATAAGACTTGTATGCACATAATCAAAACATTTGTTAACCAATGCAGAAAGCTCAACTCCCAACTGAAATGACCGATTAACCTTTCAATCGTGTATTAAAAGAACCAGTAATGCTACACGCACAGGACCAGACACAAACTATTTCCTTGGATGACCCGCCAAAACTTGTCGATCACGACTGTCATGATGTCGATTGCAGCCGATCTCTAGATGCACAGTTTTTATGTTAGGATCTGTGTTCGATCGTTTGTGCACCTAAACTTTTGTAAAAGAACTGTGTTTTAGGTAGATCGTACTTTTTTTTAAGTTCTTGATTTAAGCTAATCCTGTGACTCCCGTGGCCCTCTCTTCAGTATAAAAAGCTGCACACTCCAATCATATTTAACTCATTCCAACAAGTAAATCATGGATCATGTCACCTGTGTAACACCATGAGCAAACAGTCAAGCACAATCACTGGATCTGTCTTCAAACCTACCATTAACACCAAGAAAAAAAACATCAAGGGGATAACATGTAGCAACCCAGCCTTCACCAATGGCCTTCAAGCCTACCATTCTCCTACCATCTAAAACTTGTAGTTAAGTAAACAAGAACTGCAAAATTCCAAAATCAAATATCACATACTTTGTCAAAGCACAAAGATACAGAAAACAAGACGTCTCTAGAGACCGATTTGTTGACAAACTGGATAAGAAGTTCCCCCCAAGTCATATCAGTCTAGGAAAACTGAACTAAAGAGACTTTCTTTCAGATTTTGTGGCACCTACACCTAGACAAATAATATTTTCCACATTTCTTCTTCATCGTCATTGTCGTCGTCATCATCAAAGTCAAAATTTCTTTCAGACATAATATAATCTAAAAAGGCTTTTGCTTTGTTACTCCATTGTTTCAGCTCTTTGAGGCTTGCTTCTCCTTAGACTTCTGGATCTTCAGAACCTTCTTCACAATCTTTTGCTCTTCAACCAAGAAAGCTCGGATGATCCTACCACAACCACAAAAGGGAAAATATTAGAAGGAAAAAAAAAAAAAAAACATACTTTACCCAATTGCTTTCACTTAACAAAACATTTGTTAACAACTGAAAATTATAGAATCCCGTTAATTGAGTACAGCAACTTACCTCCCCCTGACAGCTCCACCAGACAATACACCGCCATAGGCACGATTAACTGTTCGGCGGTTCCTGGACAATCTAGACCTCTCGTATTCAGCAGGTCTCAAGTGAGGAAGCTGCACACAAATGAAATTTGGGAACAGAATTAATCCTATTTCTCTTAAAAAAAAATTATGATGTTGCTGAAGACAGGTCCGTTCACTTAAGAACTTGCATAGCTGGTTTCAAATAGCAATTTAACCCATAATTCAATACACAGATTATTGAAACATCATAGAGTCATAAAGTAAAGAAGCTCTTCATATGAAAGAAACTAAATCAGATCGTATATAATATTATTAAAAAGATAAAAGTTAACCACCACCATAACAACATTAAACATGCCCCTCACTCTCTCTTCCCAACAGCTAAAAGAGAGGAGGGGGGAGGGGGGGGGGGGGGGGAAAGAAAAGAACAAGCAAAGCATATGCAAGTGAAGTGTTCACAAGAAATTAATGGAGCAGATGTTAAAAAACACTACCAAACAATCTAAAATAAATGTCAGTCAGACGAGACTAGCTGCATCATGCAATAAACCTCAAAATCCTCCAGCTAAAACCAAAAACATACAGAAAGTGATATATGGAAGCTAAGACCAAAGGCCGATGCACAATTACATTTTTAACTAGGAAAACCACTAATAGTTACAGCTGGCATGGCAACATAAGTTCGAGTACCAGCAAGGATTCTGGAAAATTAGGCAAGACTATTTTGGAGGTAAAGGTTGGTCTTTACCAGAACTAACGATTTTCTTAAACACGTGTTAAGAAATCCCTAGCATCAGCTTATTTCTCAAAAGCAGTAGAGACATCTTAGAAAATGAGGCTTCTTTATTTATTTTATTTTTTTAATGAATGTCACCAAAAATTTTGGGGCCTTAAAGACTTTTTTACTTCACGTAAGGCAATATTTTGTCATATAATCCCTTAAGTGGTAGAAACCTGAACCTCTGAACAACAGTCTAGCTCACTGGATATGTGGCATATGATATCATACATAACATGGCCTTACATTTCCGAGCCTGTCTATACATACATTGCAGCCAAACCCCACCTCAAAATCATTGTAAAAATTTATGTATTATTGATTGATTTGTTGTTGTTCTGTATATTTACAAAGAGATTTACACTCTCTTTATAGAGAGGAGAAAGCCAACATTGGGTGCCAATTGAGGCACCGAAAGCATAAAGCAAGGATAATTATTAAAGCTAACATAATGCTGTACTAAACATAATGATAACACTAGCAATACTAACATAGACTACTAACATCACTAACATATAATACTAACATATTTTAACAGCCCCCCGCAAACTCAAGGAGGATAGAAACTAACCAACTTGAGTTTGGAGAGAGGAACAAAATAATAAAATACATAAAAATTAAAAAGGATAGGAGACACGATATGGTCGTGTCAGACCATTGTAGAAGACACGGTATGGTCGTGTCGGACCGTTGTAGCAGACAGGTTACGGGGTCATGTCGGACCGTTGTAGCAGACACTGTGTGGTCGTGTCAGACCGATGTAGAAGACAGTTTACGGGGTCATGTCGGACCGTTGTAGCAGGACAGTTTACGGGGTCATGTCGGACCGATGTAGCAGCTGACCGGAATCAATGTCGGGACAGTTTATGAGGTCATGTCGGACCGTTGTAGCAGACAGTTTACGGGGTCATGTCGGACCGTTGTAGCAGGACAGTTTACGAGGTCATGCCAGACCGATGTAGCAGACACTATGTGGTCGTGTCAGACCGTTGTAGAAGACAGTTTATGGGGTCATGTCGGACCGGTGTAGAAGAGGTTGCGGTGGTGCACCAAGGGGGTGACTTAGGGAGTGCGCCATGAGCGACTTATACATGATACTGGTATAACCCCCCCTCAAACTCAAATAGGTGTGAAGATAAAAACCTATTTGAGGTTGAAACAAAGGGATTGATAAAGCTGACCGGTGTAGAAGACACTGTATGAGTGTGTAGATAGGCTGCCAAAAAAAAAAAATATACATGTAGATATATATCGAGCCCTCAAAAGTCGTGCCCTCAAAAGGTGTGCCCAATTTGTCAAAAGGCGTGCCCGATGCATCAAAAGGCGTGCCATGAAAAGGCGTGTCATATATGATGGCGAGGCACGTGAGTGCTTGGGCTGGCGTGTCCGTTTGTCTGGCGTCAAGAGGCGCGCGATGCGCGTGGCTGCCTCGGCTATTTAACCAAGACAGAGCCTGAGGCCCAGGCAGAAGCAAGAAACCTGCGAAATCCTCTGTAAAACTCTTCGTTGTGCTGAGAGAGAGAGGCTGTAACACTGTTGTGCTGAGAGAGAGAGTCTGTAACACTCTGTTGCAAGAGAAAATGGCTTCGTCGTCCCGTGGTCTGCTAACCCTCTTTCCCGACCTCAACGAGTCAACAAGAGAGATAACGGGTGCGGTGTCCCGTGAACCTCAACCAAACACCACTGGGTTTGCTCCGTTGAACTTTCCGATGCAGTCGGTGGAGCAAAAAATGGCAGTGCAAACGGATGTGGAGGCTAATCAGTATACTTTGAAGGCATGCGTGCTAAGGGCAGAAAACAAGGAGCTGAAGCGGAAGGCCACCGTGATGTTCCGATTTGGAGGGCCGCCATATGCTGCAGTGGAGGAGCAGGGAGTAGTGATCATGCCCAGTGGAGTGGGAAACACGGAGGCAACACCGGCAAGGGCCGCCCAGGACGGAGGCAAGAAGAAGAGATCGGCGGCAGAGTAGAAAAAATCCCGCCTGTGGATGTGTGTTGTTGAATGTTGTTTTTTTTTTTTTTTGTGGTTTTTTTGTTTTTTTTTTTGTGGTAAAAAAATGTGATCGGGGTTGATCCCGGAGAGAAATAAAAGATGGTTTGTTGGGCAAATTGTTTTTTTTTTTTTTAATAAAAGAAGAATAATAATAATAATAATAATAAAGTAAAGGAAAGCATGTGACCTGGGGGTGGATAAGATTAAAAGAAAAAAAAAAAATGAAAAGAGAGGGACAAAAGTTGATGTCGGGGTTGGAGTGGGGCGGTGGGAAAAGCAAAGAAAGAAATAAAAAGAAAAGAAAAGAAAGAAAAGAAGAGAAATGGTTGGGTGGGAGAATATTTTAGAATGAAAAAATAGAGAAAAAGCTGAAAAAGAGGGAGGTGGTGATGAACTGGTAGTGTTTTTTTTTTTTTTTTTTTGTTTATTAAAGAAGCGTGCTCTGTTTGAGTTTGCTGTAAGCATGTCATCAATTAAAGATAGAACATATTCGATTGGTTCTTCCTGGAATAGGTCACGGAATATGCTAATGAACACGCGAACATAAGCTGGACCATCATCATCCAGCGATGCTGCTCGGTGACTTTCTGATCTGTTATCATAACGTCTTAACAGCTGAAGGCCAGAGCTCCTCGCCGGCCATCGACGAGCTTCGAGAAATGTCTGATGGCTTCGGAGTAGAGTCCAGCGTCGAGGGCGGCGATAACGGCCGTCTTGCGGCGGAGGAGGAGCTTGATGTGGCCGAGCAACTGGATTATGCTCTCGGACTCGGTCGGTGGAGGGGTGTGGGGTGGGTTGGGGAGAGATGATTTCGCCGGAGAAGCTATCCTCCGACCAGCAGATGCTTTCGCGGCGGAATGCGGCAGTGGCGAGGCGTTTTCCGGTCTGGAGTAGGAGCATGGCATCCTCCATTAGACCCAGGTGGCAGCATGCTTGACCCAGAACCGAGAGAGGGGGTTTTGTGAGTGATGGCTGCACAGCAGCAGCACGAGGCAGAGAGAAGTTTTATGTCGGAGATGACGTGTCCGGCACGTTGACGGTGGGTGATATGAGGAACGTTAAGTTGCTGGTAGAGGATCTGACGGAATCTGAGGGAGATACTTGGTGGGATGCTGACGCCGTTATTGTCTCGGATGAGGTAGTTGACGATGCCGTGCAAGGGGAGGTTATTCACTGTCGTGATGAGGCAAAGGGCATGGTTTCGGCGAGGTGGTGAAGCAGAACGAAGGTATGTGTAGAAAAAAAAAAAAAAAAATTTTAGCGGACTAGGTTGAGGTCCGGCGGGCGGCTAAGGTGAGGTTGCCGCCCGCCGGTAAAGCGTGAATACTAGGTTCTAAACCCGCTCTGATACCATGTAAAAATTTATGTATTATTGATTGATTTGTTGTTGTTCTGTATATTTACAAAGAGATTTACACTCTCTTTATAGAGAGGAGAAAGCCAACATTGGGTGCCAATTGAAGCACCGAAAGCATAAAGCAAGGATAATTATTAAAGCTAACATAATGCTGTACTAAACATAATGATAACACTAGCAATACTAACATAGACTACTAACATCACTAACATATAATACTAACATATTTTAACAATCATAATTACATTCCAATAATTAATCACTGAGAGGATAGGGATCCACCTCAAGCCTTGCTTCAAAGTTCAAAACATGAGAAGGCAAGGAAACATAATAGGATGCTTTAGTCCATCAGATATTAACTGAATTCTCAAAACAAAAAACTAAATCTTCAAAAGCTTTCCCAAACAAGAAAATGCTAGGGCTGGGCAACAAACCCACCCGCCCGCACGAACCGCCCGACCCTACCCTACCCGCAGTGCTTTAGGCGGTTTCGATGTAGGTAGGCGGGCGGGTGCGGGTCAAGAAATTGACAAAAGATCGGGTTCGGGTCGAACCCGACCCGCCCGCAACCCGCAGTTTTTTTTTTTTTTTTTTAAAAGAAAAAATAACTAGTTATTATTATTATTTTTTACATTTTGGATGGATGGAGATAACTAGTTATTATTTTTATTTTTACATTTTAGATGAAAGTAAAATTTATTATATGGGCACTTATATACATTATCATGATCTAATGATATTTAAATTAGTGTTACTAGTTTGACTTTTATTTATACATATAAAAAAAATCATTATATTCTATTAGTCTAGTAGACACAGTTAAATATGATATTTTGAATTGTCATTCTATTATCACATTATTGCATATTAAAAGCTAAACAGTGAAGATTAATCCACTATTAAAATTAATGTTACTAGTTTGACTTTTAAGGGTTTGTTTTTGCATATTTAAATTAGTGTTACTAGTTTGACTTTTAAGGGTTTGTTTTTGCAAGCTAAGGAGGAAGATTAATTACTATCCTCAAACATGGTTCCATATCATCTTATCTAACATGTAGACTATTTATTATGATCATGAATTGTATATCTTGTAATTTAATTTATAACTCTTCTTAAAAAAAAAAAAAAGTGTTTAGAAAGTAACAAAAAATGTCAAATTTGCTTAAGTTAAAAAAAAAAAAAAAAAAAAAAAAAACCTAAACCGCAAACCGAACCGCACCCGCCCGCACAAACCGCGAACCGCATCGCGGGCGGTTGCGGGTCCATTTTTCCCCAACCGCATAAGTGCGGGTCGGGTCGGTTTTGACCCGCACCCGGCCAAAACCGACCCGCGAGCAGCCCTAGAAAATGCCATTAAAATTAATATACTAACAGAATAATAAAAATTGAGCAAGAAAATATTTTGTATTCTGATGCATTAAAAATGAAATCCAATATAATGAAATTGGCTCACCAAATAAATTTGCAATATTCCCTGTTGTTGAACAGAACAAATTCAACATGTGTATAGATGCAGACATTGCTCCCTTCATACGTTAAAAGCCAGCAATCAACCCCCATAGTCTCATGTAAAGTTCTCAATAAGCAACTAAAGTGCATCAATAGTAGCATAAATATATTCATTGCATTGCTATTTTCCATAACTTTACTTCAAGCATACAAAATACAAGTCTTATACAATCATGTCTAACAATTTATTCATTCACCTTCTTAGAGAACAATAGTTCTTCATTATACAAAAATCCTTACTAAATTTGAATGGGACATTTAGAATCCAACCAGAAACCGCAATGTCAGTTTGTGGCTTTGTTGCAAAAGCCTCCCACATTAAGTAAGGAACTTGCTTCAAACAACAACTTTTTAATTTCCCATTTTCATGATGAACTAAATGAAATCACAGTTCTAAGAAATAAAAGTTCCACGGGATATATTTTTACAAATAAAAAGAAAAGGAGGCGAGGGGAAGAAAGAAAAAGTTCTTAGTAAAATTAAATACATTAAGAATCCTTAAGAATATACAAAAAAAACACCATTATATGAAATAATGAATGTTAAATTTAGTTTCATTAAAGCAATAGCTTGCTGTCTGGCATAGCACCAAGCTTAAAACCTCCAAGCGCTAAAAATTCCACCTAGCTATGCTCCTAAACCACCTCTCTACCCATTTCATGTAAGAATTCATCAAGAGAATCTCTAAGGGCCTGTTTGATTGGTTGGAGTAATAGCGATGGGATTAATAATCTATGGGATTAACTATTGGATTGATTGTCCAACTCAATTAGTAGGACAAATATGTATGGGATTATTAATACCTATCTCCATATGGTATTGAATATCCCACAATTTTGTGGGATTAGAAGTCCTACGTATGACTAAGCCAACCATCATTTATGCCATCCAAACGCAAGAATGTGTCACTGGATTAACAATCCAATCTTGTGCTCTAATACTGGAATCAAACAGGCCCTAAATGTACTCCCTTCATTTGCAACTGAATCCTGTAGTTGCCATAATGGTTGGTAGCAGAGCTTGAACCAATAGTTAAAAATGGATTAACTAGTGGAATATGCTTGAACCATCCAAATAATGGTCCGATAAACTACCCATTAAGGATAATTGATGTAAAATTTTCTATAATTTTAATTAGTCAAGAACAAACACACACACACACACAAAAAAAAAAACTGAATACTATGAAAATATTATTTAAAATTATACATCACATAGCACTAACCAATGCACACTTACAGCAATGCAAGCAAGCCCAATTAGTTCACATTGTGAATACCTGGAGAAAAACCCGACAGCTGATAAATATAATAATGAATCTGGAATATGCTCTTCTTCAGCGACTTGAAGTCAAACTAGTATTTTCATATTGATGCACAATTACAAAATGAACCAGTATAAGAAAAGATATGCAATAATGTGACATCTCTTTTATTCAAAGCAACATAAATACATTTATGAGTAAACAAAACAAAACACCCCATTTTTTTTTTAAAAAAAGCGCAAATTACATATACCTCCCTCGAGATTTGACTAAATTACAGGTAACTCTGGGGTTTCGGAAATTACATCCCGCCCCTGAAGTTTGTATTTTCATAATAACTTGTCCATTGAGATTTATATTTCATAAATTACCCCCTAATTTGTTACGCAAATATAACATTCAAGGGAAAATTTGTAATTTCTCAAACCTTAGGGGTATTTGTAATTTATCCAAACCTCAAGGGGTATATGTAATTTGTCCTAAAAAAAAAAGACATAATAATACCCCTTGGATTCGCTTTCCAGTAACAGGACACTTGGGTCCGCTGGCTCTCTTCTTTGTGCTCTGATACACCAACCTCCCTCCTAAATTCATACACATTTTTAACTCAAATGAGTAATCAAACACCCACAAATGTGCACTACATAATCAACACAAAACAGCACATCGATCAGATAAAAATAAATAATAATAATAAAAAAAAAGTATTATGGATCGGTCACAAAACAAAAACACAAAAAAATAAAATAAAATCCAGAGTTATGGATCGGTGGATTGCAATATTAAGTGCACTAAAAAAGAGGGGTTTTGGTGAAGAATAACAGGGGTTTTGACGGCCCTGTTCTGGTTGGATTTGGTGGCGTAACTATGGCGTTTGCGATACGTGAGTCTCTGAACCATCTTTGGAGCAGGGGTCCCTGCTGTGGAATAACCACAGCAGTCATGGCTGTGGATTAAAACGCCACCGTTTCATGTTTTTTTTTTTTTTTAATCTGAGGGTTTATTAATTGTTCTCTCCCTATAATAAACAAAAGAATGAAACTAGGGCCGCCGCCGTCTATTCCGTGGAGCAGGGCCTCTCCATTGATCTGAGGGTTTATTTTATAAATAGAAAATATAATTAAATAAAAAAAAATTATATTAAAAAAAAAACATTAAAAAAATTTATTTTAGAAATAGAAAATATAATAAAATAAAAATAATTCATAGAACAAATCAATTTATGAAACCAAATTATATTTTTTAAAAAAGATTAATTTTAAAATTAAAATCAAACAAACCATACATGTTTTGACTTTTTCAAAACTGACTTAAATGCATCAAAAGTGAAATTAAAAGGGAAAAAAAATGTATTTGAACAAATCAATTTATCAAACCATAAGCAAAAAAAATGTAACTTCAAAAAAAAAAAAAAACCAACTTAAGGCCAAAATATATTCAATTCACATCCAACATCTATATAAAAAAAATAAAACAAAATTCTGAGACATTTAAACTTCAAAATCTCCTACCAAATATCCCAAAATCTGTCTCAACCGTTCTAAATTATCCAAACAAAATTCTAAAAACCTTCAATTTGAATCCTCAAAACAAAAACTACAAAGTGGATCCCCATGTCAATTTTTTGGAGGCGGTTGGGAATAAATAGAAAAATCAAAAAAACTCTCATTTCTAAATTCGGTCTCCATTGGATTGCGCCCCACTGGATTAAGTGATATTCCCTATAAAAATAAAAATAAAAAGAAAAGAAAAAAAATTCATTAGAATAAATTTTATGGACTAAATTACATTACAAACATATATATATATATATATATATATATATATATACTTACTTGAGAACTTTGTGGACTATGTGATGCTTGGAAAGACAAAGATTGTGATTGTAGATACCTTGGTGAGTGTGAATTAGTATCATGTGTGAGAAGATTATACCCATAAGTTATCAATTGTGGCCAATAGAAACTCCCACCATCCTACTCCATAAAACACCATGAAAAGTAAATACACTAATACAATGTAGTCTAAAAAATAAACAAAATAACATAAAACAAGAGCTAACCTGTGGTTGACTTAAAGATGAATTTTGAACATTTGTGATATTGCTTGATTGACCAATAATCTACATAAGTTGTTAAATTTATCAATACATTACACAATTTATAAAAAAAAAATAATAATAATAAATAAATAACATAAAACAATAGCTAACCTGTTGTTGGCTTGAGGATGAATTTTGAACATTTGTAGTGTTGCTTGATTGACCAATAGTCTAAAGAAATTCAAAAAGTTATCAATACTTTACATAATTTATAAAAATAAATGCATGTCATTTGAAATTTCAAAAGTACGTAGGTAATACCTTACTAAGGCGGGTAGGTTGTGAAATAACTTTTGTCTTCTTATTCATCATCTCATGCCAAGGTTTTAATCTACCCCTCCCTTTGTGTCCAACATCTTTCTTCTTTATGCCCTTAACTTGTGTAATGTTGGGGTCGTCCACATCTAATTCATTGGTACCAAAACTTCCAACTCCCTTCATTATATTATTTACTTTTATACACAATTCCTTAATTCCTTCATCAACCAATTGATAGGCAGGTTTGTGCATAGATGCTTGAGTTGCTAGTTTCACCATTCTTGGACAAAGATCTCTATAACGTGCTAATATTAACAACTTCAGATCATCCTCATCCACTACAACATTTTTCTCTTCAACTTCACAATCTTTTGCATCCAATCTCCATCGGCCTAATATATACCTTTCGGGAATTTTCATAACATTCATTCTATCAAGTGCTTTGATTGCATGACTACATAAAATTCCAAAGTTCTCAAATTTCTTACAAGTACAATGTATTTCTTGACAACTTTTTTCTCCTCTTAGCCCAATAACTTCCACCCTACCCTCCACAATATACTCTTTACCATTACCATACAAGCCAATCACGCACTTAACTTCTTCTTCTAACTCATGGAATTGCTTCACTTGACAACAAAGGGACGTATCCAACTCACAATGAAATAAATCAAAGATAGGAGGGGTGTACAAACTCGCAACTTGGATTAAAATGGGAGACTTTTTCAATTTCATTCTTGGCAACTTTTGTCTAGAATCATATATTGCGGAAATTTCCTCATACCGCTTATCTACAACAATTCAATTGAAGTGAGTAAAGAATTGAACAATGTTATGATCACCCTTCAAATATCCCCTTAATGTTCCATTTAGACTTTCACTAAGTTGTGTGTTTCGCATTCCTCCAATAAATACCCACTTCATATACACATGCGCCCACTGCTCTCTTTTTCTCCAAGTTCTTTTCATCCACTCATTCTCTTGCAAGTTGTATTTATCAGTCAAAGAATTCCAAGCTTCAATTAATTCATGCTCATTCTCGTAGTCATAAATGCAAGCTTTTAAATCGCTACTAAATTTTGAACCACTCTTGAACAAGTAACCCAAATGCTTCAAAGCATTTTGCATTAGGTGAAAAGTGCACAACCCATGAAAAACCTCAGGCATGATTTGTGAAATTGCCTTAGCCATTGCTTGATCTTGATCTGTGAAAAAACTAACAGGTTTTTTTCCTGACATTGCATCCAAAAATGTTTCAAATAACCATTCAAATGACTCTGTAGTTTCATCATATAATAATGCTGCACCAAAAATCACTGTCATTCTAAAGTGGTTAAAGCCACAAAATAAAGTAAGTGGACGGTACTCTTTATTTGTTCGAAAAGTTGTGTCAAATGACACCGCATCACCGAAAAGCCCATAATCTGTTATCATCTGATGATCAGCCCAAAAAATATTAGTAATCATCTCATCTACATCCAACTGAATGGCATAGTAAAAATATGGATTTTCTGCCACTTGCTGCTGGAAATATCTTAACAAACTCCCCGCTTCACCATACTGCAAGTTTTGCTGTCTTTTTGCACGTAAGTAGGTTTTCTGATCCTCTCGCGTGAACCCTACAAATTCCTTCCCTCCTGCTATAGCACTAATAAGATCATGTGAAGCCTTAAGAGATATTCCACTCTCATCAGCTATGTCAATATTTATACCCTGAGCATCACATACCTTTCTCTGAGAATGCATCAAATGAGTACATTGAGGAAGATGCAAAGGGTGGTTGTGGTTGCTATCAAACTTCGACACAATCCACTTCGACAAGTCCCGCTTAAAAGATATATGCATAAATGCTTTACAATTTGTTCTTGTCTCACTTCGAGGATTTTTTATCATCGTGTACCGTTTATCTTTTTCCCTCTCTCCCTCCTTACAACAAACAAACTTTCTACTAGTCATAACACCATCTTTCTGACTTTTGTTACAATAATCTCTTCTAATACTAAATCCCACAATTCTTCCGTATTCATTATAAAACTCATATGCAGCTTCTTCTGATGGAAACTCCATACCAAGATATGGTGATTTATCCTTGGCCAACTCTCCCATTTCTTCGATGCATCCCTCAAGTCCACCATCATCCATTATACTATCCTCCATTTCAACATTAACAAATATGGGGGAAAAAATATATATATATTAAACGAAACAAGAATCTGAGCAAAAAAGTTATTAATTAATTTTAAATGCTGAGTAATTAAACAATTCAATGAAATCTAATAAATCAATTAATAATGTAAATTAATTAAAAGTTATTAATTAATTTTTGGGTAAATGTTATGTCATCATTTATTGAGTTATAACAATTTATGATTAAAAAATTAAATTCGCATTTTATAGTAAGATTATAGATTTTTTTATTGAAACTTTTTTTAGACCACAAAATGCATAACATTATTACAAAAATAAATAACATTGTTATAAAAATGTGTAATATTTCCACAAAAATACATAACATTGCTATAAAAAAAATAATTATGAATTACAAATTATCGTAACTCCTTAAAAAAATTATATAATATTTATACAAAAATACATAATATGTACAAAACAAATTACATAATAAAAAAAATTTTCTTATAATATACAATTGTGTTTCTCAATCCATTCACAAAAAACAAACCAAACTATTATACTTGTTCAACCCACTAACATACTGTACAAAACAAAATACAAAACATATATACATATAATATATATAGATATACATACCAGTTTGTTGAACAATAATGGTCTGTAAATCCTGCAGAAGAACGGTGAAGCAAAAATAAAGAACACTGTTCAATCTGTTTGAGAGAAGACAAAAATGTTAGAAAATAAAAAAATAAAAACTAACTTTTAGAAAATAAAAAAATAAAAACTAACTTTTCAATCCATGTCAATAGAAAATAAAAAAAAATAAATAAAAACTAACCTTCAATCCATGTCAATGGAGAGGCCCTGCTCCACGGAATAGACGGCGGCGGCCCTAGTTTCATTCTTTTGTTTGTTATAGGGTGAGAACAATTAATAAACCCTCAGATTTAAAAAAAAAAAAAAAAAAAAAAAAAAAAAAAAAAAAACATGAAAACGGTGGCGTTTTAATCCACAGCCGTGACTGCTGTGGTTATTCCACAGCAGGGACCCCTGCTCCTCTTTCTTTTCACTCTTTGCTTTTTCAGCTCCCCTGGAGAGTGTAAAAAGATAAGGACTAAAACAAAAGAGTCCACCAAATCGGAAAGAAAGTATATATATATATAGAAAAATAGCTTGTAGCTCGAAAAGTGAAGGCTCCATTGGACCGAATTACAAAACGTTGTTTTGCTATTTTTTTTAAGGAAAATGTCTCGTAACTTAAATTTTGTAACTCAAAAGTGGCTCAAATGGCCAAAACGACATCGTTTTGGCCATTTTTATGTTGTTTTGTACTCAAAACGACGTCGTTTTGGCCATTTGAGCCACTTTTGAGCCACAAAATTTGAGCTACGTAGCATTGTCATTTTTTTTTTTCTTATTTTTTCTCTTTTACATCTGAAACAGGAGGAGGGAGGAAGAGAGAGAGTGAGAGAAAGCGAGAGAAGAGAGAAGAAAGAAGAAATAGAAGGAGGGCGAACAAAGAGAGAGTAAGAAAGTTAGCAACGGTGCGAGACGGTGATGGGCGACGGTGCGATGATGTAAATTTGTGTTTGGTTTTTTTTTTTTATTTTGATTTTGAAAATCTGTGTTTGATGATGATGTTGTGTGTTGTGGTAGATCTGTGTCTGGTTTTTTTTTTTTTTTAATTTTGATTTCAAAAATCTGTGTTTGATGATGATGATGATGATGTTGTGTGTTGTTGTGGTTATTGTTGATGATGATCTATGATTGGTTCGCTGCTCCATCTCTTCTTCTTATTTCTTATTCCTCTCTGTTCTAACAGAGACAAGAAGAAAAAATAAAAAATAAATAAATCCAAAACGATCTCGTTTTGGATTCGAGCCATTTGGAGGCTTAATTTATTCGAGCTACAAAGCGGAATTGATGTATATACATATATATGAGAAAAGAGCGGTAACTCGAATATCGTGGCTCGAAAATGGCCCCAATTTCTCTTCTTTTTTTTTTATTTCAGAGAAAGAGAGAAGCAAGAGAAAAAGAGGAGGAAGAGGGGAGAAGAAAACAAAGAGAGGGGGCCATGGACGGAGATCACCACAACCCGCCATGGACGGAGATCGCGAACCACTCAAACCCAACCCACCGCCTTGGGCGGATGATTTTTTTGATTCAGTGGGCTGATTTTGGATTTATTTTTGATTTTTGATTTTGATTTTGTTGGTTTGATTTTGTTTTGATTTTGATTTTGATTTTGTTTTGATTTTAATTTTGATTTTGTTTTGATTTTGATTTTGATTTTAATTTTGATTTTGTTGTTGATGATGGATGTTGTTGTTGATGAGATGCTGTGTTGTTGTTGTTGCTAATGAGATGCTGTGTTGATGAAGAGTTTTTGTTGATGATGATGCTCTATTCTTCTCCTCTCCCTACTCTGTTCTTTTCTTTGTTTTTTTTTTTTTTTTTTGACGAATCTGTTCTTCCGAATCTTTTCTTTGATAATTCGTAAAAAAACAGTAAACAGATTCGTTACTGTTTTTTAGATAGATGAAGAGATCAGTGGGCATCATTTTCAGAGCCAAAAAAAAAAAAAAAAAGGGTGCCAAAACGATCGTTTTGGCACCTCGAGCCATTCGGGGCTGGGTAAATTCGAGTTACGAATCGCGGTTGCATATATATATATATATATATATATAAAAGGACCGGACTGTTGTCTCCAGTCCAGATCTGTATAGTCCGATTTAACTCGGCCTATTGAGTTTATTTTGGATTTTTTTAATAATAAATCATTTATATTTTAAGATTTGTCGAGTTATTATTTTTATAAAAAATTACATCAATCGGATAACAGATATTAGGATCACTTTTGTGTGAAAAAAATGAACGGTCAGAAAATTAACGGTTTATAAAAAAATGATCCGAATACATAGTATCCTTTATCTGATTGATGTGATTTTTTACAAGAATAATATATTCAACAAACCTTAAAATGTGAACGGTTCGAATTATTAAAAAGAAGCCCAAAAGTGAGCCCAAAAGTAAACCCAATGAGCCGGACTAGACCCTCTAGTTCAGATGATGGACTGGAGGCAAGCCCAGCCATATAGGGGTGAGCATGGTCCAGATTGGATCGGATTGGAGTAAAACCAGGACCAATCCGTTATCTACGGATCCTAAAAAATTGAAACCAATTAAATCCGTTTAAATCGTGGAACCAATCCGAACCAATCCATTTAAATACGGATATGATCGGTTTAGGACCACGGATTTACATAATTAAATAACAAAAAATATATGTATAACACTTTAATTTCATAAAAATATAAATATAAAATCATATTAGTTTCACAATAGCAACATGTTTTTTCGTAATAGGGACAAATTGTTCAAGAATTTAAAAAACCATAAGAAAATTAGTTCCACCATAAGTATTTAGATCATTACAAATAAACACTAAAAACTAGCAAACAAAAGTAATAAAAGAAGATATTATGCAAGTTTAGGTTTGGATTTAAGTTTTATATGAAATAAGAGAAGATACTATGCATGAGGGTGTATAATAAAAATATAGACTATTTTTATACGGTTCGGATCGGTTCCAATCCGGAACCGTGGGGTTCAATCCGGAACCAATCCGTGAACTATGGATTTTTAATTTTTCAATCCGGAACCGAACCACAGATTCAAAAAATCAATCCAAACCTACTGGATTGGACTGGACTGGATCGGATTACGGATTTTACGAATTTCTTGCTCAGCCCTACAGCCATATATATATATATGGGCTTTCGAAGTCTTTCAAACCCTAGATGATCTTTCATTACGACGCCAAATCCAAACCTAGGCCAACCTAAGCCCCATTTGAATTAGGCCTATTTGCCGTCTGAGCTTGGACCGAGTAAAAGGTTATGAAGTCACTTAAAGCATCTCCAATGACAAATGCTATAATAGCATTGTCACTGTCAAATTATGGCAATAAATAATAGAAAATTGATGAAAAATAACAATGATGCTCCAATGGTTCAACTGTTATTTTTGTCATTTTGGCATAGAAACTGATGTGGTCAAATGATCAACTTGACGTTGAGTCGATCGTCCAAACACACCAGTTTTTGTGTTTCTTCTGTAAAAATGGCAGACAAGAAGGAGAGATGTTTTGCTGAGAGAGAGGAGGAAAGAAGAGAGGTGTTTTCTGATAATTTTGGACAAACAACAACTGTTGAAACTTGTGTCAAATTTGACACAAACTTTGACATTTCTCAAATATAACAGCTGCTATTTTTTGCCATTAGAGCATACGATTCTACTAAAACTATCAAATTATGACAATAACACTAATGGCAAATTATTTGAACTGTTCTTAGCTCGCCGCTGTAGACACCCCATTTTTGACCGACCTTAAGACTCAGACATCATCGATTGAGCGCTCGGTGATAGTGCATGTTGTGCTCGTTCGAGTTTCCAGAGTTTTCGGCTGAGTGCCTTGCCTCCGAGCCTCTGAACTCTTTGTGTTGTGGCTCGGTTTGTGGACCAAGCCTTGTTTCCCTTCCCTAAAGGGAAGGGGTGGTCTGTAGACCACTCTTTTGTGGTCGTAGACCACTTTTCGCTCTTGGAGACCGGTTTCCGGTTTTCGGTTTTCGATTTTCAGAGCCTTCGGGCGCGCGCCTTGTCTCGGGACCGCTTAACGTCCTCCGTTTGGCGTGGTTTTTGAACCACACCTTGTTTCCTTTGCCTAGAGGGACACTGTGGTCCGGGAGACCACTTTTGTGGTCGTAGACCACTCTTGGTGCTGGTAGACTAGTTTTCGAGGCTTCTGGCTGCGCGCCTTGCCTCCCAAACTTTCGTCTTGCATCCTTTTTGGTTTGTTTTTGGTACAAACCTTGTTTTCCTTGTTTGGAAGGTGGTGTAAAGGTGGGAGACCAGTTCTTCCCCTTGGAGACCACTTTTCTTCCCGCCAGCCAGTTTTCTGGTCAGCCAATTGGTTTTCTTGGTCTTTGGGCCCCATTTTCTGGTCGGCCACCACACCACCACCTTGGTTTCATGTTGCAAACCACCTCTCTCCTGTGGCTGACCACTTTTTGCCCTGGCCGACCACTTCCACTGGTTGGCCGACCAGTAGAAGTGGCTAGCCGATCACTTCAAGTGGTCGGCAGCTTTCTAACTCATTCCTGGATATATTTTATATCCGGCTGTCACAGCTGAAAGGCACTAAAACCATCCTCCATACACGTGTATGGAGGGATGACCTTAGACCCTAAGCTTGTCCAACAAGCTTACACTTTTGTTCTCTATAAGAGAGAACCTCACCCCTCCTCCTCCAAGGTCAGAATTTTGTGGCTTGAGCTATAGATACACATATATCTCTATATATCTCTCTTGGTCTCATTTTTGTGCCTTAAAGTGCTTATTCTTCATACTTTAACACATAAACACACACTCAAACACTATCATTTTGTTGCTGAGGCTCTTAGAAGCTGATTTTTGTGTTTTTGGTTTGGTTTGAGCTCAAAAAAGTTCCTGGAGTTGTAGTTTTGAAGGTATTCTTCAAGGGTGAGTCAACTAGCCTTTAAAACCTTATTTTGGTTTAAGCTTTTGGACCTTTTTGCATGCTGATTTAAGCTTAACTTTCTACTGTAAAAAGTCCTGATTTTGCATACTTAACATGTTTGTTTAAGGTCTCTTTTGTGTTAGGGGTAGTCTACCCCTTCTTAGGCCTTGTTTGGCCTTGTTCTTGTGCCATCTTTTTAAGCTATCGGGATCACCTTGTTTTGGCCTTCTCACCACTGAAACTCAGAGGAATTTCAGTGGTGGAAATGGTGTTTTAAGGTCCCAAATGGGAGAGGGTCATCCCCCCTCCTTGTGTTCTTGAATGCTTGCTTCATATGCCTCATGTTTGAGCATGTTTGTTAAGCTTATGTTGGCCATATCTTAGCATATATTTGGGGTTATTTTGACATGGCATACCACTGTTTTGGCTTGGTTTTGTCATCCCTTGTATGCCTTATACACTTGTAGTGTATTTCTCACAAACTACTCTTGTATGTTTCATGAAGTAGCATGTCTTTCTAGCTTGTTTTGAGTCCATTTCAGTATGTTCTTGGTGTTGTTTTCCCATAATATACCTCTGTTAAGGTTTGATTTGATAGCCCCTTGCATGTCCCTTTGCACTTGTAGTGCAATTCCATGAATTAGTCTAATGTGTATCATGTTTTAACATGTCATTCTAGCATGATTTTGGATTAACTCTAAGAAGCTTTTGTTCATGTGTTTAGCATGCTCTAGCTCTGATTTGTGTTATCTTGGTCATGCATGCCATGCTTTGTATAGCTATAATGCATTCTAGCTTGTTAGCTTTGTGTATCAAGTCCACTAGCATGCATTGCTTGGTCTATTTGAATGATTTGGAATAATTTGTTATGAGATTTCAGTGCATGTTTCATAGCCATACCCTCACATCTTTCACCATTTCCATGCTTTAGAGAGTTTGTGTTTTATGCCTTAACATGAATCATTGCGTATGCCTTCATGCCTAAGCTTGCGAGCTATCATTTTAGTGTGTTTTTTGGGTTATTTTGCCATGATATAACTCTGATTTTTGTTGACGAAGCCACCTCATGCTTGGTCTTGGTAGGTGTAGTGTAACCCTCCCTTTTGGCCTTGCATATTCCATGCTTCATGCCCTTCATGCTAGCTTGTTTTGGCTTCCTTCCATGCATGTTTTAGTATCATTTTAACATGTTCTAGGACTGTTTTGGGTTGCCTTGACCATATGCTTCATGTTTTGCATAGTTGTAGTACAAATGGCTATGCTAGCTTCAAGCTTTGAGCACCATAGCATGCTTCATTTGCATTGTGTGCATGATTTGGCATCATTTACCATGACATTTCAGAGCATATAGGACTACCATGTTCTTATTTCTCTCACTCTTTGATTGCCTTTGAGTGTTATGCTTTGTTGCCTTGTTTGTGGCCTAGCATGTATGCCATCTTGCCTAGGTCTTTGAGCCCTTATCTTAGCATGTTTTGGTCTTTGTTTAGACCTAATTAAGCTTTGTCCATGATTGATTCATGCCTTTGTACCATGTATTGCATACCCCCTCTTTGTAGTCCTCTTTGCTAGCTTTAATGCTTAAGGACCTTTGCATGCTATACTTGTATTGTTTGAGTGATTTGGCATCATTTCATACCTTATTTCAGTGCACTTAATGTTGTTACACTTCCATGCTTGTCACTCTTTGAGCACTCTTGAGAGTTGTGCTCTTATGCCTAGTGGATGGGCCATTGCATTAAGCATGTTTGTCTTGATCTTCATGCCTTAGTTTCATCTCCATGGCCATTGATTTGGGTATGATTGAGGTATGTCCATTTTGGTTTAAGTCCATCGAGCATGTTATGTGAATGTTGTTACATTGCATCGTGTTGTTGCATACTTATGTTGCCTTGTATTGTGTGTGCATGCATTAGCATTGTTTGCATGTCATTAGCTTTGTTAAGTTAATCATGTCACATTGCATTGAGTATGCCATGTTGTTCTTTGCATTGTGTATGCCATGTTATTCTTTGCATTGTGTATGCCATGTAATTGCTTTGTGTTTTGCATGCCTTGCATTGCATGTTTGCATGCTTAAGTTGCATTGCCTGTTTGCATGCTTAAGTTGCTTTGCATGTGTTTGGATTAGGTGTTAGTCCAAACACGAGAAACGAGGGACGTTTCATACTCGAAGTGATGAAACGTGCCTCAATTATCGGTCGCCGACCCTCTTGATCAATCGTGATAGAGGTAAAGGCATTTATGTGTTTATTTGTGCATTCATTTTACATTGAATTGTGCAATTTGGCTTCTCGGCCATCATGCATCGAAATGCGTGATTGATGGCCCGAGGTCGAGAACCACACTCCCTTGAGCTTATAAAATGATAAGGAGGGTGGTTGTGCACATATACCTTGCAAATACATTGCCATGCCCTTTCTTGCTCTCTGTTACAGCAAAATGGAGAAGTGCAGCAAACCTGGTCGGCCGACTAGAAAAACTAGCTGGCCGACCACTTTTTTTGGTCTGCAGCAATGGAAAGTGGTCGGCCAGTGGCTGGCAACACCCTAGGTGGTCGGCAGCCCTCCCACAGGTCCCCAAGGTGAGTTGGAAGCTTTCTGGAGCTTGGTGCAAGGTTCTGAGAAGAGTTGCAAACAGAGGCAAGTTGGGGCATCGCGACGGATTTCCAAATGAGGTGATTGAGCATGCATGCATTCTTCTCCCTCTGAAGACATTGCTTTACTGCTTTACTTAGCTTTTTTCCTTAGCTAGTTTATGCTTTGGTTCTGTACCTAATTAGTTAAATGCGTTTAGCTATTCAATTTGGGTTGTAATAACTAGTTAGTTAACTTGTTAGTTAATTAGCTTTGTTTTATACTTAATTAGTTAGCTTGTTAGTTAATTAGTTTTGTGATGTAATAATTAGTTTAATTAGCTTAGATTAGCTAGTTAGCTTATTATTCGGACCTTCCGGCGAGAGGGCCAACTGTTGTAATAAGCGTGCGTGTGTGTGATGCATGTCTTCCAACCCCCATTTCTTTCTCTCTTTTACTTACCAGCTTTTGATGGTTAGTTTTAGGGCATGTTTTCATTAGCATACCTTATGCTTGCATGTGTGCATCCATTCATCTGTTTTGCATGCATCGGGCTTGACGCATCATACTAACTGCATTGTATTTCAATTCCAAGTTGAATACATGTATCGAATTGTCGCATTCATATGCCATCTTAGAATAGCCGAGCCTATCTTAGTTGCATATTTGCATGTGTTGCATTAGCCATCTTAACATGAACCAGGATCATGCATGATTTCTAACTAGTTCTCTTTTTTGGCTCGGAGTACATTGTGAGTGTTTATGCTTTAGCATACTGCATGTGTGTTAGTGTTGCCATGTTAGCATGCTTGCCATGAGGCTAACTGCTTATTTGATTAACTGCCTGAATGCCTGTGGGTGATGGTTGGATTGCTTGAATTGGAAAAATTCATCAAAATATGCGTCTTAGCCTACTTGCGGGTAACAAACTTCAAAATCATTTTCACAAACGAACATGCAATGTTTTGTTCCAACTTCAGCGATCTAGTCTATACTTGAATGCTGCGAGCATCACATAGTAATTCTAGGTTAATAACCGAAATAAGAACACGTGTGTTTTCAAAAATAAAATATCATGCTTAGTAAAAGCCGATCTTTGATCGGACAAGAGGGGGTGCTCATTGCATGACCTTCCCCTCTCGTACCCAAGTTCCCGAACCGAGGCAACTTTGGTGATGATGGACACGTGGCCTTAGGCACGAGTCAGGGTTTCCTAAATTTCTCCAAAATAAAATATTTAGGTGGCGACTCTGTATTTGGCAAAGCAATCCATGTTTGACACTTCTTTATAAAAATCAGTTTTCCAAAACGATTTGCCGGATTTGGACTCTTTGGTGATTTATCGGTCTTGCATTGCACTTTGCGAGATTAGATTCAGAACCGTGATATGAGTCCGAACTGTAGTAGCCTAAGAACAAAACGGATTTGTGCCCTCGCGTGCGGAGCCCGGGTAGTTCTTGGGGCGGTCTACAGCCGCCCTTTAGATCAAATAATGATCTTTGAAAAAAGAATATTCAATTTAAAAAGAAAGAAAGAAAGAAAATAATATTCACTCACTTATCGTTAACTCACATCAAACTCGGTGGTGGTGTTATTGTTCGCACCCATCACTTTTGTTTCGGTGCATAAAAGCATCCACAATGGATGCGTTAGTGAGTGTGTTAGTATCAGGTGTTAGTTTCTGGCTAGCCAAAAACACTGTTGGGTGCTGCAATAGGTGTGTTAGTGTCAATTATTAACTTGTGTGTTAAATATAGCTAGCGTTTTAACTAGCGAAGAAAGAGAGAGATGTGTGCCTGGAAAAATCCTCTCGAACATTTAGCCGGAAGTCCCCTCGGACGTCTCGCCGGAAGTCCACCCCAGACGTCCGGACCCTTCAAGAAAAGGGCAAAAATAAATAAATTTGGGTCTGGCTGGTTGACCGGCTGGACATCCGGACGGTCAATTGATTTTTTTTTTTTTTTACTTGTTGGGATTTTTTTTTTTTGCTTGAAATTTTTGATTAAATTAAATTATTTATTTATTTTATTTATTATATATATATATATATATTCTTAACACACACCTTAAACACACTCCTTAACACATCCATTGCACCACTATTCACTCTCTAAAATTAACACATCTTAACACTAGGGCTGTGCAGCGGATTGCCCAACCCGCATGTCCCGACTTGACCCGACCGCATTTTGATGGATGCGTGACACATGGCGGGTGGATGCGGGCCCATTTTTTGAGTTTTGTGGGTTCGGGTCGGGTGGCGGTTGATCCACCATTACACCCGTGAAACCCGACCCGCCCGTATTGCCTTCATTTTTTTTATTTACTTTTTTTTTAACCCTCCTTTACCTATTACCTAAAGGCTAAAGCCATTCATCTTCTTTGATTCAAGAGATACACAACACACACAGACACACTCACTCTCTTCTCTCTTTCTCTCTTTCCCTCCCCGAAACCCTAATGATAGACAGCGACGACCGACGATCCCTAAAGGCGATCGGCGATCTTCTTTCTGACCGACGATCTGAGTTGTTTTTTTATTTTTTTTATTTTTACGCCCTTTTCTTCGACTGAAACCTTAACCCTAACCCATTCTTCGACTGAAAGAGGATCGGCGATCGTTATGGTGGTGGTGAGATCTTCTTTCCTCTTCTTCTTCTATTCTTCTCCTCAATCTCTAATCTTATTTATTTTTATTTTTTTTTGGGTTCCATTCCAGTTCTTCGACTGAAACCTTGATCTGTTTTTCAATTTTTTTTTCCTGCTCTTGTTTTGTAATTTGATAGTCGATAATCTTCTTTCCTCTTCTTCTTCTATTCTTCTCCTCAATCTCTAATCTTTTTTTTTTTTTTTGGTTCCAGTTCTTCGACTGAAAGCTTAATCTGTTTTCATTTTTTTTTTCCTGCTCTTGTTTTGTTGATATTCGATAATTTGTCTAACCAAAAATCTGTTTTTTTGTTTTGTTGCAATTTTGTTGCAGTTCTAATACTGCCATTGATGTAATCTTGAACTGGGTTTGGATTTTCCTCTCTCTATGTCTATCAGCTTTAGCTTCAGCTTCATACAAAAGTTGCTATTCGATTTGAGGTAATGTAATGCCACTGAGAAACTTTTGATTTTTTTTTTTATTTATAAAGAAATTATAATAATTATTTAGCACAACCCATTTGTTACAAATACATATATGATTCTGTTATAGTGGGAAAGTGATTCATGTTACTTCCATAGAGACATTCAACCCTGTTTTCTTGTTTGTTTGCTTAGTTTTATAACTCTGATAATAATTTGCTTGGTTGATTCTATTTGGGTTTTGTCTTTTTGGGACTTGTATTGAATGCTTTGGAGTAACAAAATGATTTTTTTGTCATCTCTTGTATTTCTGGGAATTGATTTAGTTGTTCATATATGTATTTGTTCATGTAGTTATTCTGGGAATTCTGGGAATTGATTTAGTTGTTCATGTATTTTCCTAAGCATATTTGATAATCATAAGGAAAAACCATTATGGGACTTAAAAACCATTATGGGATTTGTTCATCTTGTTTGAAATCATAAGGAAAAACAAACCATGGATTTAAAAAGCATATTTTGAATGATTTTTTATTTATTTTTGGCAGTATATTTGATAATATTTTGGTCATGGTTCCTTCAAGCGAAGAAATATGTTTTGTGACTCCTAATGTTAAGCCCAAATCATTTTCTGTTGACCCCTCTACCTAACCTAATGCTCCCCCTCGTAGACCACCCCTGGCCAAAACTAGTAGTAGTGGGAGAACAACATCAAAGGCTTGGGATCATTTTGAAAGATTAAGGGTATTGATGGGAAAGATAGGGCTATGTGCAAGTATTGTAAGAAAAAATATATGGTAGGATCTAAGAGTCATGGAACAAGTAATTTGTTAAGTCATTTAAAAAATTGTACAAAGTATCTATATAGGGATACTCATAGGCAACAAACATTGGGGTTTCAACCTAGAGAAGTTGGTGGGGAGGGTGTTGCGGATGTTGTGGCTACGCCATTTTGTACCGAAGTTGCTAGAAGGTATCTTGCTGAGATGATAGTAATTGATGAATTGCCCTTTAGATTTGTTGAGGGGATTGGTTTTAAGAGGTTTTGTAATGTCATGCAATCCAAGTTTAAGATCCCTTCTCGATATACCATTGTTAGGGACATTGTAGACATATACACCAATAAAAGGGAGAAGTTGAAGAAAATTGTGAAAGGGAGTAGAATTTGTTTCACCACAGACACATGGACTTCTATACAAAATTTGTGTTATATGTGTCTAACTACACATTTCATTGATGATGATTAGAAGTTACAAAAGAGGATCATAAATTTTTGTCAAGTTAAAGACCACAAAGGAGAAACTCTTGGTAAAAAAATTGAGGCACTCTTAAAAGAGTGGGACATTGATGGCCTTTTTGCCTTAACTGTTGATAATGCGAGTTCCAATAATCTAACCATTAGATTCTTGAAATGAACCACAAAACTATGGAAGGGAACAATCTTGGGCCATGAATTTTTACATATGCGTTGTTGTGCACATATTCCAAATCTCATTGTTAGTGATGGATTGAAGGATCTTGAGTCTTGTATAGAGAATGTGAGGCATGCAGTGAGGTATGTGAGTCTTCTCCAAACCACCTTGACTCTTTTAAAAAGTATGCGGAAATTTTGAAAATTGAGAGTAAGAGTCTTGTGCCTAGATGTGTCAACACGGTGAAATTTCACATATCTTATGTTGGAGGCGGCAAAAAAATTTGAGAGTGATTTTCAAAGAATGGGTGAAGAGGACTACAATTACAAAGAGGACTACTTTTTGGATAATGAAGGGGGTGAAAGGAGAGAGATGCCTACAGCTGAGGATTGGGATAATTGTAGGGTGTTTTTGAAATTTCTTAGAATGTTTTACAATGCAACAAAGAGATTTTCTGGGTCTTTGTTTGTTACTTCAAATACATTCTACACTGAAATTTTTGTCATTGAAAATATGATTGGACAATTAATCAAAGACAATGATCTTATTTTGTCCTCAATAGCAGAGAAAATAAAAGGGAAGTTCGACAAGTACTGGGGAAATGGGGATAAAATCAATCTACTTTTGTATGTTGCGGTAGTGCTTGATCTTCGAAGAAAAATGACATACTTACAATTTTGTTTTTCAACAATTTTTGCTGGAGATGTGATGAAAGTGAAAGAAATGTTAGACAAGGTGAAAAATTGTTTGAGTCAATTGTATGATCATTATGCCACACTTGATTCAATAAATGCGCATGCCTCTAATGTAAATGAAAGAGTAGATATGGTGATAGATAAAAATGACCCACACTCTATTGTGAACTCTCAATTTAACTCATTTTTTGAGGGGCAATTTTTTAGTAGTGGGAGTATATCGGAATTGGACAAGTACTTGGGTGATATTGAGAAAGGTGGGAATAATGCTCAATTTGATATTTTGGAGTGGTGGAAGGTCAATGCAACTAAGTATAGAGTATTATCACTTATAGCACGAGATGTGTTGGCAATGCCTATTTCTACTGTTGCTTCTGAGTCAGCCTTTAGTACAGGAGGTCGTATACTTGATCCATTTCGTAGTTCACTTTCTCCCAAGATTGTGGAAGTTCTTGTTTGTACACAAAATTGGCTTTGAAATAATATTCCAATATGCCTTCGACAAGCAATGGAGGATGTTGAAGAATTTGAACAACAATATGATTCGGGTAATATATATACAATGATTTTTTTTTTTAATCCATTTCATTTATTTTGTTTTTTTGAAAATTCACTATCTTCACTTTACATGTTTTTGTTGTTTTATGTTTTATGCGTAGTTGTTTCGGAATCAAGTTCATGTTCAAGTCCAAGTCCAAGTCCGGAGAGTAATTTTATTCAAGTTTAATATCATTGGTAAAATACTATCCCTTTGTTAAATGTCTTTAATATATTTTTATTTGTTTTAAGTTTAAGACTTTTTGTTTTTAGTGTTTCCTTATTAAATGTTAGAAATTGGGTATCCATGTGGCATGACCCTTTGAACCTTTTGAGCCTTATCCATGTAAGTTTGAATTTGAATTCAAAACTTATTTGGATAACCACTCATGATATCTACATCTATCATATCAACTGATATTGATAGATTGATATATATATGGTTATATATCTGATTATATATTTATATAATATATTGATATCATATATACGTTATGTGGTTTTTACCCATAACTTTTTTCCTAAACTCTCTAACTCTCTCCCATGAAGAGAACGATCCAGCCTTTGCACTGTGACTGGTGTGGGTGATACTCATATTGTGGTATCACTCCACTGCTGGGTTCGTTGTTCGCATTCTTGAAGCACGTGATTTACCCACGAGATTCTTCGCTTCAGGTTCTGTCATTAAGGTATGGTATGAAATATTTTATCCGCTACGTAATACTTTATTTTACATTGGTATCAGAGCCTAAATGGGTATTTTCGTGCTTATTTCTTTAATCATGTGTATAATTTTATATATATATACACATTGTATGCATGAAAATTAATGAAGGAGGAAGATGAAGTGCAGGGTTTCTGCACTTCCACTTTCATTAGATTGAGAGTGTAAAACACCTTATTTTTATGGTCATTAAACGTTATTTTTGAGACTATAAATGTTTTTATTTTGAAAAATGGAGTCTAACAGTACCAAAATTGGACCAGAAAACACCCCGGAAGGCGGCGCATGAGCCGCACGCAACAGAAGACACCGTCACTGGCGAGCACGCGCTGTCACGCGCCAGGCGCGCTTTGCCACGCACTGTCGCGTCGTCCACGGGCGCGACTTGCGCCCTCCCATGCGCACGTTAGCCGCGCCACTTCGAACCGCGCCACGTGCGCTGCCACGCGTGAGCCTTGCGCTGAGTCGCTTGCCGAGTCGAGTTGGGCCGTTTTCCGCGCCGGCATGGCTGGTTTGACGGCTGGGGATAAGGGTCTGTTTGTTTTTTTTTTTAAATCCAGAATTGCGTTAAATGGTCATAAGTAATTCGTTATAGCTTTGTTTTAAGCGTGGTTGGTGCTGT
Source organism: Camellia sinensis (assembly GCF_055761805.1). Lineage (NCBI taxonomy): Eukaryota > Viridiplantae > Streptophyta > Magnoliopsida > Ericales > Theaceae > Camellia > Camellia sinensis. Next base: position 238,906,446 of record NC_138961.1, on the reverse strand, counting down.
TAGACTCAGAATTAAATTTTCTATCTTCTGGAAAATTTTCAAAATTTTATGAAAATAAAAAATATTTTTCCTGAAATAATAATTCATTATTTCTGCTTTAAAATGATTTTGGGATTGCATGATTAAGTTTCTGGAGCTGAAATTTTTACTGTAGACTACTGTAATGGTTTACTATTTACTGGTATGATTGTTGTATTTTCCTAGATTCTGGAATATTTATTTATGATTTCATGTGTGTTTATTAATTATTTAAAATTCTAGAAAATTCTAGAAAATTTCAGAAATGATATACTTTCTGTTATGGCATAATCTGAATATTAAATACAGCATATTGTTATTTTTTGCCTAAAGTTTCTAATATGTTGTGATTCGAATAGCATGATTAATTTTTTATTTATTTAAATTCTATTATTAATTGTAACATAGCATGAGTTGATTGTGAATCTACTTTGTGATGCTATTGTATGGAATTAGAATATTTTATCATGCTTTTAGACATGCCATAGTCAGTGAGAGGTTATTCGGTTTAGAGAAATCTTTGTAGACTTACTCCCGAAAACTAATTTACGCATAAATTAAATTAAATTTTGGATAATTGTCACCTGTGGCGCAAGAGATGATTACGAGCATAACGGATTTTCGATCTTGCGACTTATGTAATATTGTCACTATTTAATTTAGATTTTTGTGGCAAAATTATATTATGCTAATCAAATTAATCCCAATGCGAATTTCTCTCTAAATTGACTTAACTTATGGAAGGTAATTTGCTTGACCTAGACTTAGTAGAGATGTTCAAATGTAAACAATGTAATCCTATTCTTTAGATGAGCAAAAGTCTTGGAGATTTTAGGTCAGACCTTAATTAAGTCAAAATAAGGAAACATGACTCAAAGTCGCCGTGTTTTTGTTGCCTTGTTTCGCACAATAAAAACTTATGTGTGAGCTATCGTTAGTGGCACGCTACATAGTTTTGACTGGCGAGTTTTGGAGTTGTGAAATTAGTAAGCCCTCAATAGATCTGTATATGATCTTTGACTATTGAGCTGCACGGATTGACTTTGTATTTTGACTTGTAATGATGTTGCATCATTGGATGAAATAACATTCAAGAGTTACGTCATCCAAGAAATGCGAGCTTAAATGAATTAGTCATTAAGTGTAAGATGAGTAGCCAATATAAGCAGTGTTTTGCTCTCTATCCAACTGTTGGGAGTGAATAAAGCAAAATTTCATGCACTATAATAGTGTGCATTAAAGTATCACTTGAAGTTAAAAAGATTAGCGCTTAATAGCAGAAAAATCTATTAACACTAAGTGAACAGATTAGCGCCAAGTGGCTGCAAAATCTATTAGCATTGCCAACTTGTCTAAGTCTGGACACTTACTGTTTCCACACTTGAGTGTGAGACGTGAAGAGGTGCTTCTTTGTATGATTCCTTTACTAGGCTAACATTTTTGAATAACGTTTACCACTAAGCGCAAACGTTGCAGCATAGTAATGAAAAGGTCAAGGCCGACAAGGTTGTTATGACTCTAAGAATTTGACACATCGCTTGTGAGAGCATTGTGTTGAATAAGGCTCTTCAGCCTAAATTTCGCACTTAAGTTACTTCAGGAGCTGTCATAGATTGATAGCTTATTCTCTCCTTCTTGTGGATAGTAGAATTAATTGCAAGTAATTATGAAGCGAGAAACAGTGATGGCAAGAGGAGTATCGTCATGTTTCAACTAGATGCATTAAAGTGTATGGAGAATAAAATTGACTTGAAGGTGCAAGGGATTAGCACTTACTAGTTAAATTTGCGACTTAGGCGCACTTGATATCTCCATGACATCCTTTTATGATCTAGTGAATATGAATTAGTTGTGAATCATTACCTAGTTGGGCCTAAACCTTTAAAACTTGACTTCGAGAACTCACACATTAGGATGATTGGAATTAGTTTATGACATAGGTCATGAACCGGTGGCTTATTATACTTAATCACATTAATGAGATGATGATAGGATGGTTTGAGTAGGTTTTCTCGGGCCCACTCGCTTGTGACATCCTGCTCTCATGTGAATGTGTAACTTTGTTCGCAATGGTTGCGCACAAGTAAGTAGGTAAGCCGCAGAAGGACATCTGTATTGGTGCATTTAGTCCACTATGATATTTGTGACTAGATATGTGTAAGGGTATGATAGTTAAGCCTCAATCTCGACACATTTATAGATTACGATACGCATCTGAGTCAAGATTATTTGATTTTCCATAAGTCAAAAGTTTTGAGATTATTTTTGACATTACACATATGAGGTTGAGATCAATTAGATAAGAGCTTTTGTGCTTTTAGTTTTGACTAAGGTGGCGAGTATCTATTTGAATTATTTTTTAGAAAGCTCTGTGAAGAGAAATGGATGCTTAGAAAATTAATTATTCCTAGTACTCAGCAACACAAAAGTGTAGTAGAGATAAGGAATTAAGTATTGTTAATGTTAGGTGGATGATGGCATAAAATGTTTCCCAATTGGGAATTGCACTAGTTTGTTGCCTATATCCCCAACTAAGTGCCCTCCATATCAGATTTTACACTCCACTTGAGTAATGGGTTAGCAGAGAGCCATTTATGGGCAATCTGTAACCGTTAAGCAGCTTATCTTTATTTTACTTCTCATAAGTTTGCGAAGTTAAGACTTAGGGTTCTATAGCGCATTATTGTATGATGTCTTGTAAACACATAAGGTTATGTGGTGCATTATTGTATGTTGTCATGTAAACCCTCCGGGTCATGTGCATATAGGTAAGCAGCTTTGTGGTAGTGTAACTAAGCCACATAAAGTTTTCTTAGTAAAGGTAACGTGAATAGAGTTTTGGAACTCTATAAGATAGAGAATTCTAAGCATAGCGCTTTATGTAGCCTAGTTGAGAATGGAAAGAAATTTCCAATATCCTATGGACAGTGGGAGCGATGTGCCTACTAATGGATTAATCCATTAGAAAAGAATACTCTACATTCTTAGTTGTGTGGTAGCAATTGTGAAATTTTTCCACATCATCACTGGGTGATTGAAAGGGAAACATTCATGATTGCTCCGCAAGATGATAAAGAGCCTAGGATAATACCAAAGACTCTAGTCCCCTGTTTTTAGAAAGTGGATTAATGTTGCGCAGTTTAAGACAAAGTCTTTGAGGATTAACTATTTTTATAATTTGGTTGACTTTTCATTATGACGCGAAATTGTTCTAAAGTTATGCGTGATTTGGATAGTCATTGTTGAGGCATAAGGCTTGCTAGATACCGAAAAGTCGCACCATTGAGAAAAGTGTAGACCATGAGAAGATTTTCTCCTGGGGAGTGAGGTTATTTTGACTTAGGCTATGATTGACGTAAGTTTGGAACATTGATTTGTGGACATTGTGACCCAACTTTTTCGTTGGAGAATTGGATAAGTAGATTCATAGGGATTTACTTTCTGCTTTTATAGTGAAAAGGTAGGAGCGCAAAAAGGTTGCTAGTTACAATAAATCTTTTACAGCCTAAAGCAGTTATCCAAATAGTGGTTCTTAGATTTCGTCAAGCCATGATAGGCCAACGATGATCGATGAAGACCACTGAGGTATGATTAATGGTCCAAAAGAAGTTTTTCCTTACTTAATCATTACGAGCCAGGAATTTATAAGGTTATCACCACCTAGGGTAGGCAGTCCTCTGTTTTAGATATGATGGACATGGGTAATGTAATTTATATGCTCGGATGTACGATCCTTAGGGATTGTTTTGGGAGAATTCTCGGTTTGTCTTTGATGACTTACATAAGGAATATCCTAGAATGATTCTAGATTCAAAATTGCAAATCCATTGACTTACCTATCGGTAAAAGTCAGAGCCTTAGCTATTTAGTGAATCCTCGGATTGTCTTTGGGAGAAACATATGACCTATATTCCTTGATCTTTTCTTCATTGTGGGAGCCTAAAGTACGCTATGTGGGCGTATTCGGCATGATAAGTGTTATCTTTAGTAAATGGTCAACTAAGTAGTTTAGACATTAACATTGCTCATTAGACTATGGATAGAATCCTTTACTAGTAGTACATCAATTTGCTCCTTGTAAGATTCAATGCGCTGATTGGGCGCATCTTGAATGGAAGTAGATTGGTCACCAAAATATCTTTAGAGAGGTAATTGCGCAAGAAGTAGTGCTCTTGAATCACTTCATGTGAGGCGCACATGGTGGATTCCGTTGTATATACTTATCGCAAGAGATGCTGATAAGGTATGTGTTTGGAATCTAGAATTGCGCAAGTTGTGGTAAATTTTTTTTTTTAAATTGATCACTTATTTGTTGTGAGATGATGAGATGTTGACACTATTATGGTTTGTGTCATAATGATTAGCAGATGATGATGTCAGCAGGCAAGATTGGCTCACTCACACGAGCAATCGCCCTTGGCGCTTGGGAGCGAGCAAGGATGAGACTAGTGGTTTATTTTTTATTTGGAGCCAAGAAAGGCTTAAATTATCCACTATGTATGTCACCTTCGTTACAACCAAGATGAGGTCGTGTTAAGGACCAAACATGGATGTTAGTACCTACTTTCCATGTTGTGCCTGTTATGATTAGCCAGATGCGAGATCTCATTTGGCGCCTGGAATATGAGCAAATAGAGAATTCGAGTTAGGCGCTAGAAAACGACTAGACTAATATCTGTACGGTGTATCGAGAATGACGTCACTCTTTTAGAAGAGTTACTCCACCGTAACATGTATTCTTACTATATGTGCTTGGCGATCGAGTAATGAGGTGAGAGAATGGATCCCTGTTTCCTCACCGTATGAGTCTTACGTGTCATTATTGATATGCCTTTCATTTATGTACCCTTTTGTGACTTTTGACTATGTCATAAGGTAAGGGGTTGATGTTCTACAACTTTGGTATGTTACATGTGGTCATGTATGATTCGGCCTTAAGGGACATCACTGGGAAAGCGATGGTCACGACCCAAACCTGCCCCTATGGATTTAGCACCGTAACCGGCCAGTAATCCTTGATTACCGAAGGTCTGCTTAACAGTAAAGACAGTAATACAGAGTACAGGGGCTGGCAGAAGCCAAAATAGTAATAAAAGATGTCCAATGAACTGTGACAGTCTGTATGCAAAAAGACTTTTCATACATATACACATTCAGAACCAAACAGTATATACATACATATACAATCATTCAGGTCAGGGACCAAATCCCTACCATAACAGTACAGTATGAGTCCATACAGTCTATACAAAACAGAGACAGAAAGGGGGAATCTAAAACACCCTGAAGCAGCCTTGGCTTGGACACACATGGAACCTCGCAGTGAGGCATGTTGGTTGGCTTGACCAAAAAGGAAGTTTAACCCAATGCTCCTAACTCCGATCCGGTGCCTGCACACCTACACATATAAATATATATATATAAACAGTAAGTTAAAGCCCAGTGAATAACATATGCGTAAAGAGGTTAAGAATGAATGTCCTTTCAGTATTTAAAACAGTCATTTGAACAGTATATCAGTTATTCGATCATAGCAGTCATTAGTGGTACATCCAATAGCAAACAGTACAGTAGGTCTTAACAGACCGAACAGTCAATCAATGGCCATCTTGTCAGTAAACAGTAATGGTTCCAACATGGGAACCGACAGAGATCTCTATGACAGTAGCAGTACAGTACAGTAACAATAAATTGCTATGGATACTGTACGGGGAGGAAATAATTCTCCTCGTATAATCCTGTTGACCAAGTCCACGCTCCTCCGTACGACGTCGCTTTGTCACCTGAAAACACAAACGTGAGCTAGCCGGCGGGTGTGTGCCGGAAACCTCTCCGATGCCTAAGTCAGAAAACTTGACAAATAGACAAAGCTCTAAGTTCTCAGAAAGATTGTGTTCAATTACCTCCTCCAAGGTGATGCTTGTGAGTTTTTATAAGTTTCATATGGCACAATCCTAGTAGGACTTGTACTTCTCCATACAGAGTCCTCCTAGGATTCAATCTCTTAAGGATAATGCTTATCCTTTTACACCCTCCCCCACTGCTTAAACCAAGTGGGATGGTTTTCTTTACGGCCGAACTTCCTTTTGACCGAAATAAACCTTGGCTATACCGGGCCACAGAAGGCCGAACTATCCTTAGCTCGGTCCTCTCCTCCAACTCTTTACTTCGGCTGCCCTGTTCAACCTTGATGCGCTTAGATCAAACTTCCAAGTAACAAGTTCTGACCGACCTAACCATTGTAAGTCACGACCGGACTAACTCTGAGATCGGCCTAACTGTGAGTTGCCTCCAGACCGGAGTAGTTTTACTAATTCTTGGGCCAAAGTAACTTTGTCTTCCCAAGGCCGGAGTAGCTTTACATCCATGAGCCGAAGTAACATTTACTTCTCCCAGCCGGAGTAACATTGCTCTCTGGGCCGGAGTATCCTTTACGGCCTTCTTACTTAGTCCTTCGCGTTTTGGGCCTCAAAGCCCAACTTGCAGCTCGGCCCAATTTTTCCCAAAAATTACCCTCTCAATTGCCCCTTAATTCCATCTGCATAGCATGATTGGGATTACCAGTCCACTGGCCGAGCTAGTGTCGTTTTAAGCTTTTCCAGCCGAGCTAAAAAATACTTTAGCCTCTCCAGCCGAGCTAAAAACTCTCGAGTTTTAAGCCGAGCTAATTTTACTCCTGGCCATGTTTTGTCCGGTCAAAAACGTCTCTTCAATCATAATGTCTGTAACGCTTCCCATTCTTATGGCACGTGGCATGTTTTGGTTGGCTAAGGACGGCTGTCACGCCGTCTCTCGTACTTCGTGAAATTTGAACAGTCCCGCCCAAATTTTGGGCTTTCTAACAAAATCAATCCCTGAGGCTAGGGTCCCTTCACTTTTGCCATTTCTCCATCTTCTCTCTTTGTGTTCTTGCTGCTCGTGTTCTTTCTTTACTGCGACAGTCTTCATCTTCAGTCCTTCCTTATTTAATTCTGGTAAGCAAATCCATTTTCCCTTCATGTTTTTGCTTTTACATTCGTTTTGTGCAACTGTATATCTAGTTTTCGTATGCTTTTTGCAAACATTTTCTCCATTTATCTGCTCTGCTTTTGTACTTTCTATGAAGAAACCAGTAGAACTTGTATATTTTGTAGGAATCTTAGATCCAAAATCACCTAGCAACCGGACTAGAAAACTGTTTGTGTTATGTATGTGGATAGATTCTGAACATAACCGAACTAGAACTTGTAGGAATATCAGTAGTTTCTTCTGACCCACTCTAGCCAAGATAAGATCACCGAACAAGCTTGCTCATACCGAACTCGGTACTTCGGTCTATAACCGAGCTAAGATTTTGGGGCCAAGTCGGCTTTCTTAGTTCTCAAACCGAACTCAGAAAGCCGCCCCTAAGAGCTCAACCGAAGTAATTATACTGTAACCGTTTTTAGGCCTTGGGACTAAACCAGCTTTCTTAGTTTCTTAGACCGAACTCAGGAAAGCTGCCCCTAGACGTTAAACCGGTCTAAACTGCTCAAAACCGAGCTAAGAAACCTTCTGATGAGCCAAGGTAGAACCAGCCAACTAAGCCGAAGTAGGATTTGTATATCTTGCTTATAATTTGTAGCGCGGTCCAACGATCTGTGCTTAACCCCCTTGCTTTCTACTTTGCAGACTTAGGTTGCCCAGGCCCTCCTGCGTGTGCTCAACCGAGCTATTGAGCCAAATTTTTGTACCGAAATAACTTATCCGTAATTTATACAACAAATGGGTAAGTATAGATATTTAGTCGAAACCCCTGGTGGCATGGCCGAATTCAGGCAGGACTACCAGATTCCTGATGATGTTCAACTGGAGTTGGCCAAGAAAGATGCTACTCCCTGGGACAATGAAGGCTTCGTCCCTTTCACCCTTCAATCAATAATTGAAACTGGACTACGGTTTCCTGTCCAACCGCTAATCTGCGAATTCCTTAGGCAGACTAGGCTATGTCCCACCCAACTATCCACCAACACATATCGTATTATAATGGGGATAGCCGCATTAAACCACCAAACCGGACTGAATCTTGGTCTGGCCGAAATATTCCATCAGTATTCCATCGGTTCAAAGAATGCTGGGTGGGTATATTACCTTAGAATTCGCCGCCGCCGAGAGAAGATAATTAAGCATACTCCGGACAAAGATCTCAATGATGATGATTTCTTTTGGGTCTCTGGGAACTTTGAGGATTTTCAAGCTCAAATTCCTGGCCGACCTATAAATTGGAAAATGGGAGAGCCTGGTAATTTTACTTCGGTCTTCTGCTTTGTATGTTATCTCGGTTGTTTAATCTGCTAGCCGAACTAACACTTGTCTTTTTTTTGCAGATTTCGCCCATCTCCACTCCTTGTATAGCTATCCTAACCTCGGCGTTTTGCGAGCCGCATTTCGGGTTAAAGAAAGAGATTGGGCCAAGCTTCTAAATTTCGAACCGACCTACCGTTACAGCGGTCGACGGAAGGCAAAAGTAACCGATTTTCTTCTCGAGGAAGCACCGGAGCCGGACCCCACTTTGCCCGAGATAAGACTTGTTCCATTAACCGCTGAGGAAGAAATGGCAAAGAAGAGCAGAGTCAGGGCCCTTCTAACTTCAACAACTAGAGCCGAAGTAACACCAACTACTGAGGTGCAGCCTGCCGTCGTGGCCCTTCCTTCACAACGGCCCTCTTCGTCTCGCCCTTCAAAACGCGCCCGATCTACGTCAGCCGAACAACAACTTGTTGACGAAGTCGAAACCGTCCCCCAAAGTCCTCAACCTGCCTCCCAACCAGAACAAACTGACCGAGCCCGATCTCCGAAGTGGGCTCCGCCTTTGATCTTCAATGACCGAAACATCAAAGTCACTGATTCGGTCGTGGGTGAAAAAGACCACCAACTGGCCTTTAACCTGGCCAAAAGTGTGTGCCTCCCTAAGGACATGGAGCACCACTTGAAGCAACTGAATACCGAAATGAAATCAATTCGGTCTGTTTCCAAGTCCATGGTCTTGGTAAGTAGCTGTCTGCTTTTTCCTGTCTAAATTTTTCTAACTCTTACTTCGGTTCTAAAGATATCTTTGCTTTGCCAGGCCTTGCAAAAGAACAATGTCACTTACCGGAAAGTCCAAGAGCTCCGCAAAACCACAAGGCAGGCGATGGCGGAAGCCGAAGCAAGGTCGGCCGAACTACAACAAGCCGAAAAGAGAATGGCCGAGCTGGAAGCGGAGAACGGCCGTCTTGCCGATCTAGTTAATTCGGCGGAAGCGGAGAAGCAGAAAGCTGCCATTGTTATGAAGGACAAGTATTTGCGGGAGTTGTTGAAGCTAGAGAAGAGAAAGGACGCCGAACTAAGCGAACTGAAAAAGAATATGGAGGCGGTCGACAAGGGGGGGTACAAGCGAGGTTTCAAGGAGGCCGAGGAGGCCTACGTCAAGCAATGCGATGCCGCAAAGGAGCTTTTCTTCAAGTGCGGCTGGAGGGCGGCTGTGGAGAAGCTCGGTCATGATCAACAGACCGAGGTCTTCAACCCTCCAGAGTACTTTATACCGAAGTCCCTTGCGGGGTACGCGGATGCCATGCAGCAGCAATTCCTTGAAGGTTCAGATACTGACGAAGATTCTACTTCTGGGGGTACTCCAGTTGAAAACGTGGATCAGACAGATCGGCCGGAGTCCAGAGTGGAAGATCTGACTATTGAACAGCCGAATGAAACTGTGGCTCCGGTCGATGCCACCGTTGTGACTGAAGGAGTGCTGCCGCCAGAGACCGGTCTTCCAGTAGATGCCGATGCGGTTTTCGATGCTGAAATTGATGAACTTTTCTCTTAGTTTTTTACTTTTTCTTCTTTGTAACCGAACTAAGCCCCCTTGTAATGACTTCTGTTTGAATAAAAATTTCACTTCTCTTATTCCGGTTATTGTGTGTATGCTTGGGTTTGTAATGTCTTCTATTACTCCAAGTGTTATTTCGGTTTTTGGTTGGTTAAACTATACTTACCAGCCAACCACTCCTTAGCCGATATAATTACTTCGGCTGAGGAGTACAGTGTTGGTTCATTTCAGCCAACCACTCTTCAGTCATACACTTACTTCGGCTGAAGAGCAACAAGTGTTGGTTTAATCCAGCCAACCACTCTTCAGCCATTCACGTACTTCGGCTGAAGAGTAACAAGTGTTGGTTTAATCCAGCCAACCACTCTTCAGCCATACACTTACTTCGGCTGAAGAGTAACAAGTGTTGGTTTATTCCAGCCAACCACTCCTTAGTCATGTACTTACTTCGGCTAAGGAGTACAAAGTGTTGGTTTATTCCAGCCAACCACTCCTTAGTCATGTACTTACTTTGGCTAAGGAGTACAAAGTGTTGGTGTATTCCAGCCAACCACTCTTCAGCCATACACTTACTTCGGCTGAAGAGTAACAAGTGTTGGTTTAATCCAGCCAACCACTCTTCAGCCATACACTTACTTCGGCTGAAGAGCAACAAGTGTTGGTTTATTCCAGCCAACCACTCCTTAGTCATGCACTTACTTCGGCTAAGGAGTACAAAGTGTTGGTTTATTCCAGCCAACCAATGAAGTTAGTTTTTCCAGCTAACTTAAAGTATTTGGTTATTCCGACCAAACGTCCTGCAGCCTGGATCCTTATCCAGGGCTCAGGAAGGGTGTTGGTTTATTCCAGCCAACCCCTAAGTTAGTTTTTCCGGCTAACTTAGAATGAAAGTGCTTTAATCTTTACTAATGCTAACTTTTACGAGGAACAACTTGTGATAAAAAGAATTTCTCGCTTTATTGAAGGAAGAGGAAATTACATATGCTTGAAAAAGAAAAAGCTAAAAGTAAAATAACTTGAGATTGGCCGTGTTCCATGGCCTAGGGATTGTCTTGCCATCCTTGTCTTCTAGGTGGTATGCCCCTTTGCCTGCTAATCCAACCACCTTATAAGGACCTTCCCAATTTGGTCCTAACTTGCCGTCTCCTGGGATTAGGGTGTTTCCCATTACTTTGCGTAGTACCCAATCCCCAATCTTGAATTGTCTTGGATGTACCTTTTTGCTGTATTTTCTGATTAACTCTCGTTGGTAGGCGGCGATGTGAACCATTGCTTTTTCTCTTCTTTCTTCTACAAGGTCGAGTTCTAAGGCTATGGCTTCTCCATTTAAGTCTGGATCAAAATTTTCGGTTCGAATTGTGGGGAGGCCAACTTCTAGTGGGATCACTGCTTCCATTCCATATGCTAAGGAGAATGGTGTTTCTCCTGTTGATCGCCGAGGTGTGGTGCGGTAGGCCCATAAAACATGAGGAAGTTCATCTGCCCACTTGCCTTTTGCCTTCTCTAGCCTTTTCTTTAGTCCATCCAAGACGACTTTATTTGATGCTTCTGCTTGCCCATTTGCTTGGGGATATGCCGGTGTGGAATTGTAGAACTCTATCTTGTACTCTTCACAAAAGCTTCTAAAGATCCTGCCGTCGAACTGAGTTCCATTGTCTGAGATCAGTGCTTTTGGTATGCCAAACCGAGTGATAATATTCTGCCAAACAAACTTCTTCACATCCTTCTCTTTGATTGACGCCAATGCTTCTGCTTCCACCCACTTTGTGAAGTAGTCTGTTGCTGCGAGAAAGAATTTTCTACCTCCGGGTGCTGTTGGAAGTGGTCCTACTATGTCTAAGCCCCACATTGCGAAAGGCCATGGGCTAGTTAAAGGTAGGAGTTCTCTTGCTGGTTGATGTATTTGGTGCGCGAATTTCTGGCATTTTTCACACTTCTTCACATATTTTTCTGAGTCTGCTTGCATATATGGCCACCAGTATCCTTGCGAAATAGCCCTGTAGGCGAGCGACCTTCCCCCTTGATGACTTCCACATACCCCTTCATGTATTTCGAATAGGAAGGCTTCTACTTTGCTGGGATGAACGCACTTGAGGTAAGGCCCAGAGAATGACTTCTTGTATAATGCCAAAGATGGAGATAGCCAAAATCGCTGCGACTTTGCCCTTATTTTGTTGGCTTCTTTTTTCTCTGCTGGTAGGATGCTGTCTTTTAGGAACAGGATGATGGGATCCATCCATGAAGGGCCTAATTCAGTGCAATATACTTCTTCTGCTTCGGGGTCTTCTATACTTGGTCTTGGTAAGAAGTCGATGAGTAATGGATGAGGGATCGATGTATCTGCCATTGAGGCCAGGCCTGCTAGCTCGTCCGCTCGGCTGTTTTCCTCCCTGCCAATTTGTTCTATCCTTACCACATCAAACTTCTTGATCTCTGTTCTGACTAACTCTTGGTACTTGGCCATTCTGTCGTCCTTTGCTTCGTATTTGCCCGAAATTTGGTTTACCACCAGCAGAGAGTCACTGTATACCATTAGTTCGGCTGCTTTCATGAAGTGTGCTGACTTGAGTCCTGCGATAAGCGCCTCATACTCTGCTTCATTGTTGGATGCTGGGAAGCCAAGGTTGATTGCTTGCTCTATAACCAGGCCGTCTGGAGAGATGAGGACTATGCCAAGCCCTGCACCATGTCGGTTGGATGCTCCATCCACAAAGAGCTTCCACATCTCTCCAACAAATAGTTTCCAGCATGTGGAAGGGTCAGACGATGCCGTGGGGTCAAGGATGGTGTTTTCTTCAAAGTCCATATTGGCTGTCTGCCCTTCGTCCTCTGTTTGAACTGCTGGTGAGCCTTTGTTTGGCTCTTCCTTGTCGTCCTTAATGTGGTCTGCCTTTGTGCTTGATGGACTACTTTCCACTAGGGGTTGCGCTATTCCGGCGTCAACTTCCGTCCCTAGTTTGGTCGATGGACTATCTTTCACTAGGGGTTGCGCTATTCCGGCGTCAACTTCCATCCCTAGTTCGGTTGAGTCAGTCAGGTCGACTGGACAGATATGATGACTTCCAGGAGTAAACTCTGCGACGAAGTCTGCCAAAGATTGAGCTTTTATTGCCTGAGTTGGTGACTGATGAAGTTTGGATCAATGCCTGGCATGTCGTAAGGTGTCCAGGCAAACACTTCGATATTAGAAGTCAAGAATTCCATGACCTCTAATCTCTCAGCGCTGGACAAAGATGAGCCAAGCAAGAAGAACTTATCCGGGTTCTTCTCATCTATTTTTACCTCCACCAAGTCTTCCACCGCTTTCTGATTAGCTTCTTTGCCGATGTCAGCGAATAGTTCGTTACTCTCTGGTTCTTCCACCGAATGAACGTATCCTTTGGCGGCTCGGCTTCCATTTGCTGTGGCGAAGCACTGTTTTGACATGATCTGATCGCCATAGACTTCTTCAATTATACCGGCGTCACTGGGGAACCGCATTACCTGATGGTAAGACGACGCCACCGAACGCATGGCATGCAGCCATGTTCTGCCCAGGATGATGTTGTAGGTGGAGGGGACCTTCAATACCCAGAACTCCACCTGTTTTGATACACTTCCAGCTCTGACTGGAAGGATTATTTTGCCGACAGGCCACTCTGGCATGGAGTTGAATCCAATCAGGGGAGAAACTGCAGGTGCCAAGTCTTTGTCTTGCAACTTTAGTTGTTTGAATGTGTCGTAATACATGATCTCACATGAACTACCCTGGTCAATCAGAATCCGCTTGACGTCAAAATCCTTGACTCGGAGAGTGACAACTAGGGCATCATTATGGGGGCAGTAAATTCGTTCCAAGTCCTTATCCGAAAAGGACATGACGTTTGTTGCCTCTGTCCTCCCCTTCTTGATGGTGGGTTGGGAACTTAATACTTCCCTAAAGTGTTCAGCCTTCTTGATTGAACCTCTAAGCTCGCATACGCGCTCAGGTTCAAAAATTCCATGAATTACATTGATAATGCCTTGTGGTGGTGCGTCGTTTGGCATTCTGTTGGGTTGGTCATGATCTTGGGGGGCCGGTTGCGCTCCTCCTTCAATGTATTCGTCCAAGTGGCCTGCTGCCACCAATTCTTCTAAATGCTGTCTTAGGGGCGTGCAATTCTCAGTTCGGTGCCCCTTTTCTTTGTGGAAGGTGCACCGTGATCTGTCGTCGTAATTCTTCTGAGCTTCTCCAAGCTTGGCTGGCCACTTGACAAAAGGCTCATCCTTGATTTCGCTCAGAATCCGATATATTGGTTTTTTGAACACCGTGGTTATGGCAGTGCGAATTCTTAGCCATCTTTTGTCTGGGTCTTCTCCGTTATCTCGTCTGCCACGTCCATTTTTGTTACTTCGGTCCACCGTATTAACCTTTGCTGAGGTTTTCTTTTCTGGTACCGTGGCCGCACTTGTTTTGGCTTTGGAACGTGCGCCATCTTCTTCTACCCTGATGTGCTGATGCACTCTCTCCATCAGGGCTTCCATGGTGAGGGGTGGCGTCATGGTAATTGAATCCCTTAGTCGGTTCCCTACTGGTAGGCCTCTTTTATATTGCGCAATGGCTAGATTGGTGGGGCAGTCTCCAATCTGGTTGAATGTCTCCCAGTAGCGACTGTTGTAAGATCTGAGAGTTTCTTTCTCACCCATGTCAATGGAGAGTAGCTGGTCTATCTCCACCGGTGTTTTAGTATTTGTCCGAAACCTTGTTACGAATGCTTCTGCCAATTGGGCCCAGGAGGCTATGCTACCTTCTGGGAGCTTTTCGAACCAAGTCAAGCCCAGGTCGCCCAGACTTGATGGGAAAAGTATGCACATTAAGGCCTCGTTTCGCCTGTACACGGCCATGACTTGGCGAAAGTGGCTCAAGTGTGAATACGGGTCCGTCTTCCCTTCATATGTATTGAACTTCGGCTGAAGGAAGCCTGATGGTAGGGGAGCGTTTTCGATCGCTGGGACAAACGGCGAAGTCTGTAGCCTTGCCAATGCTTTGTCCGCTGGTTCGTAGGCCGGTTGCGGTATTGGCATTCCAACCTCGACGCTTCCATGCGTTCGAGGAGCCAACCGTTGTAGGGCCGAAATTCGGTGTGGATCCCTTGCCCTGGCATCCTCCTTGCATCGTGCTTTTTCTTCTAGCACGGTTCGTAAGTCGGATGACCTGGGTAGCTCGGTTTGTCTGGATCTGGTTTGGTGTGAATGTGAAGGCCAATACGTACTTCCTTCAGTATATGATCTTTCGGATCTCGTCCTCTCAGACCTGGAGTGACGAGTTCTTGAAGATAAGGAGTGAGTGTCGCCTGTCCTGAGGCTTCTGCTCTCTCCTTGGGAGGGCGTAGTATTCCTACTACGATTCTCTGAGTGGCGAGGGGGCGTTTTATGCTTGCGCCCCTCTCCTGTCGCCACATCTTTGGTCTTTATCTGGCGTTTTAAAGTCTCCATGTCCGCCGCCATCCTTCGAATTAGTTCATCCTGTTCCTTTACGCGATCTTCCAGGGCTTGAGGATCAATCCTCCTCCTTTGCCTGTCGGGACTTTGAGAGTGACGAGGGCTGCCATTCCGCCTTCCCCTGCCACTCCTCCTGGAATTATGTTGTTGGGGCTCCAAGTCCGCCATGGGAGGGACAGCAGGTAATCCCTCACGCCTTGCGCCCCCTTCTGGAGTTAGTCCGTCGACGGCGGACTGCGGCAAGTCTTCAATGTGTGCCATTGAATGAGAAAAGGAGAAGCTTAGTCAAGAGGTTTTTGTTCTTGTCTGTTGTTCCCACAGACGGCGCCAATTGTACGGGGAGGAAATAATTCTCCTCGTATAATCCTGTTGACCAAGTCCACGCTCCTCCGTACGACGTCGCTTTGTCACCTGAAAACACAAACGTGAGCTAGCCGGCGGGTGTGTGCCGGAAACCTCTCCGATGCCTAAGTCAGAAAACTTGACAAATAGACAAAGCTCTAAGTTCTCAGAAAGATTGTGTTCAATTACCTCCTCCAAGGTGATGCTTGTGAGTTTTTATAAGTTTCATATGGCACAATCCTAGTAGGACTTGTACTTCTCCATACAGAGTCCTCCTAGGATTCAATCTCTTAAGGATAATGCTTATCCTTTTACACCCTCCCCCACTGCTTAAACCAAGTGGGATGGTTTTCTTTACGGCCGAACTTCCTTTTGACCGAAATAAACCTTGGCTATACCGGGCCACAGAAGGCCGAACTATCCTTAGCTCGGTCCTCTCCTCCAACTCTTTACTTCGGCTGCCCT
Organism: Camellia sinensis; assembly: GCF_055761805.1. NCBI lineage: Eukaryota > Viridiplantae > Streptophyta > Magnoliopsida > Ericales > Theaceae > Camellia > Camellia sinensis. Next base: position 238,890,335 of record NC_138961.1, on the reverse strand, counting down.
GTTCAACCTTGATGCGCTTAGATCAAACTTCCAAGTAACAAGTTCTGACCGACCTAACCATTGTAAGTCACGACCGGACTAACTCTGAGATCGGCCTAACTGTGAGTTGCCTCCAGACCGGAGTAGTTTTACTAATTCTTGGGCCAAAGTAACTTTGTCTTCCCAAGGCCGGAGTAGCTTTACATCCATGAGCCGAAGTAACATTTACTTCTCCCAGCCGGAGTAACATTGCTCTCTGGGCCGGAGTATCCTTTACGGCCTTCTTACTTAGTCCTTCGCGTTTTGGGCCTCAAAGCCCAACTTGCAGCTCGGCCCAATTTTTCCCAAAAATTACCCTCTCAGATACCATGAATACAGTTCGCAAATAGAACAAGCATTCATTCAGTAAGAAATATCATTTCAGAAAACAGTACAGTAGATCATTCAAAAAATATTCGTGATTGAATATATCTTTACAGCATTGTTACTCACAGAGTTCTAGGCTACAGATAGGCTAGTGAGCGTCCTCGGATGCCAACTCTACACAGTTACAGGATGAACACACACTAAGTTGCACATTTGGGAAACAATAACTTAGTCCCTAACTTGACTCGGTGTGGTTCTATATCATTATCCTCATTAAGATGCCTTAAACTAGGCCTAGGAATGCCTAGGATGGAATGAGGATGCAAAGATGCACTTTAAAACACTTTACAGATTTTTTTAGAAAACAGGGGTCTCGCTCGAACGTGGCTTTCTACGCTCGAGTGGACATGCAGACAAGGGAGCTCCGCTCGAGCGTGACTTTTCTCGCTTGAGCAGACTGCAAAAGTACTGGATGCATGAAATTCACGCTCGACGGGCGCTCGACCCCCGCTCGAGCTTGAGACACAAGTCCTCGCTCGAGCGTGCATTTCCTCGCTCGAGCGGACTATAAACACATGCAAAATACTGGATACACGCATTTACGCTCCAGCGTCACTTTACTCGCTCGAGCGGATTGCATGAACCCAGAGTGTACACTTGAGCGTAGAGTTCCTCGCTCGAGCGTGGGTCCAAATTCTGGAATTTCCAGATTGGACCTACAAGCTCAAAATCAACTTTTAAAGCATCAAATCCGATCCTTTTGGGCTAATTTTCTGGAAAACACTTTAAAACTCATAATATGACATGTTTTCAAGATCAATTTGAAAAATCAAAGCCCAAAGGTAGTTCAATTAAACACCATTTTTTAAAAATAAACTTCAAGAACAAGCTCAAACATAACATGCATGTATTCAATTGAATTCGAAGCTTCCAATGCATAATCAAATGAGTTAAAACTTTCAAAAACATGATGAATTCATGAACTATAGTCAAGATATGGGCATGCATGTGGAAATTCATGAAGAACAATCTCAAAATGCAAGAATATGTACATGCATGCATGATCTAGCTCTCAATTTAACATTTTAAACCAATTCTTGACAGTAATCTCCAAATTTCCATGAATCATACAAGACACAACTTGAATACAAATTCAAGAAGATGATTCTCCTACCTTAGGTCTCAATTCAAGATGTAGGAGCTCAAATATGCAATCATCTCTTCAATTCTTCTAATTCTCCTAGCAAAACTTGTTGAAAACAATTCTCTCCTAAGTCTCTCTCTCTCTCTAGACGGTTTTGGACTTGAGGAAATGGCTGAAGAAATGTTAATGCTAGCATATAGAAATCAAATAAAAGGCTCATGAACTAGTCCATTAAGTGGCATCTTGGTAATAAAGCCAAACCAATGCAATTTAACCTTATTTAATCTAATTTAATCATACCAAATCAAATTTCAATTAAACATACCATAAAATCACATAAATTCTAATTAATATGAAACACTAATTAATTTCTGGTTTGGCCGCCGATAAGGCCTTCAATTTGCAGTTTAAAACATAAAACATGAACAGATCATTTAGCAGTCAAACAGATAGATTGCAATTAAACTAATACACTCAATCAATCAGTTATTTAACATGCTTAATCATAGATCAGCACTAATCAGTGGTGAGAGTTGTCACAGCGGTCAATCCTAAACTAAATGGTATGAGGGCAAAGGGAAGATCATCTAGTATTACACCACTATTGTATATTCACTGCCGGCAACTCACATCGCTTTGTATGGGAGGCGGATTGAGTGTGAATGTATTGCAAGAATTGAGAGGGTCAAACATGATCTTTTTTTGAGGGATTAGAGATGTTTTTTGGACTGGTGTAATTAGATGGGTCTAGGGTATATGAGACACTATTTCTGTTCTTTTTGGGTTGATGGCTCTATGCTGGCTCATTTTGAGTTTCTAATATAGAGCTCCCACATGCAGGTGTTCTCAGTAGTCGCACGGTGCATTGGCTAGTGTGAGATTATTCATTTTTGGGGAGATTGAGATAGAGATGTGGCAGTGTCATGCCAACTCATGTGCGAGTGGAAGATATTAGAAATTGGGCGCCCATGTGGCATGACCCTTTGAACCTTTTGAACCGTATCCATGTAAGTTTGAATTTGAATTCAAAACTTATTTGGATAACCACTCATGATATCTATATCTATAAACTGATATGGATAGATTGATATATATGGTTATATATCTGATTATATATTTATATAATATATTGATATCATATATACGTTATGTGGTTTTTACCCATAACTTTTTTCCTAGACTCTCTAGCTCTCTCCCATGAAGAGAACGATCCAGCCTTTACACTGTGACTAGTGTGGGTGATACTCATATTGTGGTATCACTCCATTGCTGGGTTCGTTGTTCGCATTCTTGAAGCACGTGATTTACCCACGAAATTCTTCACTTCAGGTTCTGTCATTAAGGTATGGTATGAAATATTTTATCCGCTGCGTAATACTTTGTTTTGCATTAAATAATTTCATTTTTTTGTTATGCAGGTTTACATGGCTCATGGTTTGGTGACAGGAAATGAATGGTTTTTTTACTTCTTTTTGGATGATTGTAACTTTTTTTTTTTGGGATACACAATGTTTGTTGGATGACTGTAACTTTTTTTTTTTTTTTTTGGATGCACAATGCTTGTTGGATGACTGTAACTTTTTTATTTTTGGAACTCTTGTATGATTGTCACTTGGATGCACGATGTTTTCTTATGTTTTATGTGTAAGTTAGATAATTTATGCCCATTAGATGCACAATGTTTTGGGTGATATTGAATTATGTCAATTAGAACCAATATTGCACTTGTATGTTGAATTATGTCCAGGTTGCACTTGTATTATGAATTATGAAACCAATATCATAGATGGAACCAATATTGAATTATGTCCAGGTTAAATTATGCCCATTGCTATGAAACCAATATTGCACTTGTATGTTGAATTATGTCCAGGTTACACTTGTATTATGAATTATGAAACCAATATTGCACTTGTATGCATTTCATAGATGGAACCAATATTGAATTATGTCCAGGTTGAATTATGCCCATTGCTATGAAACTAATATTGCACTTATATGTTGAATTATGTGTAGGTTGCACTTGTATTATGAATTATGAAACTAATATTGCACTTGTATGCATTTCATAGATGGAACCAATATTGACTGATGTCCAGGTTGCACTTGTTTCATAGTTGCACTTGTATGTTGAAAATTTGTAAAATTTCAAACCACCAAACCGATTCGTATCCATCCGCCAAATCCGCATCCGCCGGATTGGCGAACGGATGCGGATTGATTTTCTCCAATCCGCCAATCTGGCTGACGGATGGCGGATTGGAGGTTTCATGGCCGCAACCGATTCGCACCCACCCCTACTTAACACACATTTTTTGGCCTCACTTTTATCACTTTTTGTTATATACACACCTTAATACACTTTTTTAGCCATCCCACTGTGAATGCTCTAAGAATTAGGGTGGCTCCAAATGTCATTAGAGTAACTAGTGAAAAGCGGTGTTATGTATGGAATGTGAAAAAATTAATAAAATATTTTTATATAAAATAATATAAATAGTTAAATTTTTATATATAAATTATGAAAATTTATAATTTAAGTTTTACAATTTTATCACAATTTATATATTAATTTTTAATTTATCATAATTTTAATCACGTAACTTCAACCCTCTTATTAGAATTGTAAACTTGGGCGAGTTCAACTCAAACAATTTCAGTAAAGCTTGAAATTTTTTAAAGATTAGGTAACATAGTTCGATGAGGACTTATGTAAAATTTAAAATTTTGAATAAATTTGAGTAAACTTGGGTAGAGACACCAAATAATCTGAGTAATTGAAACAAAATTGTATATATAAAATTATTTGTTAATTTATTTTTTTAATAATAAATAAGATTAATTAAAAATTTAATATTAATGAACAAAAGAAAAAGTAATATGCTTAAGTTTTTTTAATAGATTTGTTTTTTTATTATGTTTTAAAAAATGCACCTTTCAGAAAGGAGTGTCAAATATGTTGATATAAAAAAAAAATTACATTTTATAATGGTATAAAATAATTTAAATATGATTTTTAAGAAATTATTTTTAATTTAAAAATTACAATAAAATATTTAAATATAATAAAATTAAATTTTTTACAAAATAAAAATATATGGATAAATAAATATTAAAAAAAAGATAAGAAGAAAATTAAAATGCTATTCTCATTCAACCTGAAAATAATTCTAGATGGCTAATAAAATTTTCACTTATAATCCTCATTTTGTTTTTAATAAAAAAAAGATATTTCTCAAACCATCACTTTTAATAAAAAAAATTAACATTTATTTCTATTTGTTTTAGCAAAAGTCACTTTTTAGCCATTTTGAGCAAAAAAAATTCATTTTAGTTTGTTTAATTGACAATTAAGATTAAAAAAAAATTAATAGGATTCACCATATTTCGCAAGTGCTAAAAACATCCAGATGAATGATAAGAAAAATGTTTAAAACTTATAAAAAACATTCACAATTGTACTCACAAACAATGATGTGATATCATATGTATCAACTCTTAATTTGCCATACACTCAATAACATAGGATCCCAACTCTCCTGCCACATATGAGTGAAAGTGTGGACTATAATATTTGCTGGAATAATAAATTATTACGTATAACTCTATTTTTTTTAGGGGAATTGACCAGTAAATCCTATATTCCCATCTTATAGACCATATGATCCTAATTGTTTTTTTTGTAACCGTTTAGTCCCGTTGAGTGTATGTGGACCATTTTGCCATTGACGCCTTAAATTTAGGGGTGGGTTCGTGGGACGCGCGTGGGTTTGTGGAATGGGGGTGTGATTGTGTGTCTCGTAACAATTACAAAATGTACTAATTAATTTTTTTAGTTGCTGCCAGTGATGTGGGTCAGTTCTGAGCTCACGTGACACTGCGTAACCCGACCCACGAAACCGTTCTAAATTCTTTGTTCGATGTATTTGGGGGTTTCTAAGATTTCGTTTTTGGGATTCGACGTGAAACGCAGAATCTGATACGATCATCCCCTTGTGTCATTTGAAATTCAAATTTCGTTGATTGCGGAACCAACGACCCTGATTTTGGAAATATTTGACGCATTCATTTTTTGCATAATAGAATCTTTAGGGTTCGAAATCCTTTATTCGTGGTGGCCAAGAACCCTAATACATTCCGTGGAACTGGTTGTCGCTCTGCGAACATTGCAGATTAGTCTGAGGTTTGTTTGGCTGGGGGTACGGAAAAGTATTTGAAATGCCTGACACTGGTAAGTTGGTAATGGATTGGGTTATTATTTTACGTTTAGCATTATATATTGACGTGGTTAGGGATTTTGGTTTGAGTCGATCATGGTATGTGTTACTCCGCACAGTCAAATATGATATGTAGGTATGATTGTCGTTGCAATTTGTTTAGTAATGGCGTGTTTCTGAGGATTTGTTTGTTGTGTTATTTGAATAAAGTTTTGGTTGGTTTTGAAACGTAGGCAAAATTGTACTTGTAGTGCCAGTGTGGGGTATGTGTTTGAAGTTTTGTGTGAAAAGGATTAGTTATGGTGTGGGGTTTTTTACTGTCGAGGGAAAAGTGCTTTGTGTGAGGGGACCACATGCACCTGGGTGTGGGGATGGAATTATTTTTTTTGTGTGTGTGGAAGTTGTGTGGACGTGGAATGTGTATGCTAGTGTCAAATGGTATGTATTATGTTGCTTTATCACTAACATTGTTGGTCAAAGGGTTTGTTGATGTGTGTGGTGTACGCGGGCGTTATGTGAATGTGTTGTGAACATTTTTTTGTTGGAGTTGTAAGTAATTTTGTTAAGTGACATGTTTTTTTTTTTTCAGATTGTGTTTTTGTGAATGGGTTGGGTAATGTATGTTTATGTGAATTTCTGAAATTTGTCAGTTTGTGGTGAAGTTGTATTTGTTGCTTATGTGAGTTGTGGAACTGTAGATGTTAATTCTGCTGGGTCTCGGTGGACACGGTCATGTGAACGTAAAAGGCAAGAGGCATTGGGCTTGTCATCGAGAAGAAAAGTCGGGGTGAACATGCCTGGACGAGTCCTGTTTAAGCAGCCCAATATTGTCAGCCGGTCCGTTGGTGCTAGAAAGGGTGTCAAACCACGGCTCAATTTCCGGTCTAACGTTGCTGGGATCATTAAATTGGTTTACGCAGTCAATTTGCGGGAAGTGCACCTGGCATACTTGAGAAGGACACCGTTTTGGATTATGATTGAAGCTATATTAATGAACCAGATTGATCACACAGAGTTCCGAAAAGGCGACGATCTGATCGTGCGTATCCTAAGGTCATACAGTGTACGGGAAGGCAAGTTTGTTCTGGGTGGTCATGGAGTTGACTTGACGGATGAGGATATGAAGCTGTTGTTTGGGCTGCAAGGTGGTAATGCATTCCTTGATTTGACGCCACGACCAAGGCCTGCGTCTGATTTTGTCCAGCGTAGGTGTCCAGGGACAAGTAGGATAACGGCCAAACTTGTGAAGGATTTGCTGATGGAGGCCTTGGTGGGGGACACCCCGAACGATCATGAGGATACGGCCAAGTTTATTTGTCTGTATGTGTGTGGGAAGCTTTTGTTTGCCACGTCCGGAGAGACCATTAGTTGGACCCTGATACGGTATGTGGACAACTTTGACGCCATGAAATTATATGATTGGGGTGCAGCTGTACGTAATATGCTCATGTGTTCGGTAAGGGACTTCCATCGGACACCGGAGAAAGTTACCGGATGCGTAGTTGCTTTAACGGTACGTGTACAACCTGTCTGTGGGTAGTTAATTTCTTGGCTAAAATAAGTTTATGGTTTTTGTTAAGGTTTTGGAGTGGTTGTTATTATGGTTTGGTTGTTTCATGCTTGTTTGTGGTGCAGTTCTGGTTGTGTGAACATACAAACATTGTGAAGCCGAAATATGGTCACAGGTTCCCCAGATTCTTGAGATGGGACGTTGGTGAGCTGCTATCTACTTCACAAGGTCTGAAGCTGTCCGAGACAAATAAGTTTGAGGTAATTATTTATGAATCGTTGAGTTTTTTTTCAGGTTATATTGTGTTCCCATGCTGTTGTTGTTATGTGTGGTTGCACTGATGTTTGGTTGTAAAATATGCTGTTTTGGCTAGGTGATCACGGACGAGTTGAGCGTACAGGTGCACGAAGTGGCAATGTTGGAGGGGGAGGGTATGTTGGGGGAAGGTAATGTGGGTCTGGTTGAAGAAGAGGGTGGTAAAGTGACAGGGCTGGCTGTTAGTGGGACTGCAGAAGTGGCTGTTACAGTGGAGGGCAGGAGCTATGGTAAGCAGTGTAGTGGGAGCATACATAAGGAAGACGTTAATGTGCCGTTTGGCGTGCGTAGTGTGGAACGTGGGGATGTATCCAGCGTGGTGGTGGAGGGTGGGGATGGTAAGTTCTTACCCCCGTTCAGTAGTCCGACCGGGAAGAGCAATTGTGGACATGTTGGTTCAAGAAGTCCTGATTTTATAACTGTGGATGCAGGAGACAGCAAAGTTGTAATGGAATTGAAGAACGAAGTTGAAAGATTGAAAAGGAAGAATGAGATGCAATCAGTTAATTTGGTGGCAGGATTCGAGAGCATTTTTAAGGTGAAAGATGAAGAATGCAAGAAACTTATAGCTGAGAATGCCGAGTTACGACGGAGCCTTGCAGCCCTTGAGGAACAAGTTGCTGAGCAAGCAGTGCATAGTGTGACGCAACATTTCACCAGTGTGAATGCCACGGACCCTAATGTTGACGGATATGTTGTTCGTAATGGGGTTGGTGTTGGTAATGTACAGGACCACTGCCCCACTGTTGAAGGTGGTATCATGGTGGACGCCTCTCCCGTCGCATATGTTCCTATAGTTGACAACAACGAAATGCACGATCCCATCCTACCAGATGACAGTGACGTTGTTGTTGTGAGTCCGTTGTTGACGGAAGGTGGCAGTGCTGTGGGTGGTATGAACTCCTTTGTACGTAACATCAAAGGTAAAGTGAGGAAGAATCTGAAGTTATCGGGGTTTGAGTACCCAGAGTTGAGGCGTAAGGGACGGGTGATGAACAACGAAGTGAACGTTTCAAAGACCGGGGTGGTTGGATGTAGTGTCGATGTGGTGAAAAGCCAAAGTGTGATTGATGTGGACGGGGTTGGTGACGGGAAGAAAATTTTCACAGGTTTTGGAATCACGAATCGTAACACAGTGTGGAAGATGATGACTGAGACAGAAAAAGATGTGATAAGCAATGCGTATGATACATACAGTGATAGGTCAGTACTGTGTGTGTTTGTGGGTTTAATTTTTAAGGAGTGCACTACTAATTGCAGTGGTAGTTTTTTGTACTGTAGTACACAATGTTAGTGTTGTTTATGTGATTGTAATGTTATATGTTGACACGTGTGTAGGGCTGTAATGTGGGTCGGTCGAATTGATGGCAATGCAGTATATTTTTCGGACGTTAGATCACTGGTGAGGCAATTAGGTGTGCGGGGGAATGTAAGTGTTACCAATTCCGTTATGGGTCATACTAGTTTACCGAAATAACTCTTTTGTGAATGTGTGTGACTGTGTGAATATTGGTTTTATTTGGATTCTGGCACTATTTGTTGCAGGTTATTGACGCCTTCGCAGAGGTGCTGTCTGATGAGCAGGAAAGGTTGAATGCGGGAAAAGATTTTCCAGAGAACTCCTATTTCTTCAGCAGCATATGCTGGGTAAGTGTTTTTCAGGTATCCATTGTGTGTCATTGTTTGTGGGTGGTGTTGACTGATCTTGTTTTTTTGGTTTGTCGTGTGTTTTTGATGTATGCAGGACGTGATGAAAGGTGACAATGTGGAGGCAAAATTCAAGTATGTGACGAGCAATTTACATGCTGGTAGGGATGCACGTTACATCCATTTCCCGGTTTGCCACCTTGGTCATTGGACGTTAGTGGTTTATGATACTGAGGACGGAAGCTGGAAGCACTACAATTCGATGCGGAGCAGGACGGGTACAGGCGGTGTGCACTATGCGGAGGCTGTAAAATTGGTGTGTTGATTTGAATAATGATAGAGTTAACGAGTGTTGGACTAATTTACGTGTATTGGAGGTACATGTTATACATTCTCATTGGGTTTGTTTTTATGGCGCAGAAAAAAATTGTAACGGACATTCAGCGGCAAGCGATGGCTGCAAATGGATTGGAGCAGCTGGTTGGTACGCAGGACTTTGATATGATGGTTGAATCAGTTTCGGAATGCCCCCAGCAGCATGCGGAAACGTAATTGCGACGTGTTTTTATTTATTTATTCTTTTTAACAAAAGGTTGTTCCTGTAGAAGATTTCTGATGTGTTTTGTTGACTGACCGTTTCTAATGTGTGTTTTGTTGCAGCATGGACTGTGCAATTATTGTTTGCGCAGTAATAAGGCAGTATGTGAATCATGTTGATGTGGGGCGGTCGTTGGAAGGAGGCAACTGTAGCGTGTTACGTGCGGACATGGTGAAAAGATTCATTAGAGATCCTATACGTGGGGTGATGAGCAACATGGGCCGAATGGTTGGGTGAATGAAGTTCAATTACCGTTACGTTACTACGTACTAGAACTACTTTATATTTTGCTGCGTAGATTACAATTTGGAAAAAGTTTTTTGGTTGGCAGTTGCAGTACATACTATTTATATTTTGTGTGTTGGTTTTTTTGTTTTTGCATTGGTTTGTGGTATATAATGTGGGTTTTGTCGTGGATATTTTTGGTTACGTTGAAATTAAATTATGCCTAGATTATAAACAAATAAGAACTATTATGTTACTTCGTTCCGCAACTGTGTTGAATTATAGTGATCAATACGCTCGTTTGAAATACTGATTTACTGTAGTTGCATCGATATGGAAATCTAACTTACTGGTTGTTGTTCTGTTCGTCTTGCTGGCGGTGTTTAAAGTGGATATTTTTGTGTGTTGGTTTTTTGGTTTTCGCATTGGTTTGTGGTATATAATGTGGGTTTTGTCGTGGATATTTTTGGTTACGTTGAAATTAAATTATGCCTAGATTATAAACAAATAAAAACTATTACGTTACTCCGTTTCGCAACTGTGTTGAATTATAGTGATCAATAGGCCCGTTTGAAATACTGATTTACTGTAGTTGCATCGATATGGAAATCTAACTTACTGGTTGCTGTTCTGTTCGTCTTGCTGGCGGTGTTTAAAGTGCATCGTTTCGGGTAGGATGCGACCGTTAGTTGGAGTTGGGAATTTAGGTGTGTGGTGATGGTGTGAGTTGCAAGTTTTGGTTCATGTTTGCATCGTAAATGTGTGTTTGTGGCGTGATGTTCGCACTGTTAAGCTTGTATGAATTAATGACGGAGGAAGTAATATGTTGTTGATGTGCAAAGGCTGGTGTGATATTCACCACATGACGTCCACACGCTTGGGTTGGTTACCCTGCATGTTGTCATACCAAACACGAATGCAGATTATTTGCATGTTCTGTTGTAGTTGTAAAAATACTGCAGTTCAGGATGCACGTAAAGACACGTGAAAAAATGTTGTGGAAGGTATAAGCTGACATATTGGTTCAATACGCGGATGTAAAAGTTTGTGACGGAACTACGTTATCTGCTGTGGAGATAACACGTATGAAATTAAATGAAGGAAACCTATTATTAATAACTGAGTGTGCCAATGATAGTAAATTGGTTATGACATTGTCGTGTGGCGTCGCACACAATTATTGAAATCGAAAAACAATTGATACAAAAAAATTGCATCGAGGAAAAAACTGGAACAGTAATAAGAAAGTATTGTATCGAATATGGCGAGGAAAAAACTTGAGTAGTAGTAATAGTTTAGTGCTGGTGTGGCCGCGTGGAAGGATGTGGTTAAATGGGTTCGTTGCATGTCTTCCTGTTATGATTCCCCATGCGCCCACATCTGCCGCATCTTATTTGCTGAACATGTTCCCCCTTTGACAGTATCCTCTTCTTCTTTGGTCTACCGGGTGGACGTTTCACGGCAGGGGGCTTTATGATGTAATCATTTGGGTTGAAAGGCGGTTGCTCGACAGTGGGAATTGGGAAAATGCTTGATGCGTAAGTGGCCCGAAACTCGGACACGTGGAAGTATGGTTCGACCAAAGTGTTCAAATCCCGCCCACTCTTACGGACGGCAACCATCGTATGTGCGCAAGGGAACCCATTGAGTTGCCACTTGAAACATGAGCAAGTTCGTCGCCCGATGTGAACAGTGACCGATGGGAAAGAGTGCACCTCGTACACATCAGCGTTTGATTGGCTCACTTTCCATGATCTACCTTCGTTGAATGCTTTTTCTAAACGATCTTCCATTTTGGGACATATGGTGCCGGTCCACAGTTGGGAAGCGTCTCTACGTTTCGCCATTTGTCGCATCAATTTGGTCCGTATGCTGTCAACCATTCTTGTGATTGGGAGGTTACGGGCCTCACGGACCCATGAGTTGAATGATTCTGCAGCATTTGAGCACATTTCGCCATAACGTCGCCCCCTGCAGAATGAGTAGAACATGTAGGTAAATAATTATGAACATTATGAGGAAATGTGTTGTGCATGTGGTTTTTATGAGTAACATGTGGGACGGACCTGAAAAATGCATTTGCCCAATGTTGTGGATGTGCATTTGCTAGGAATTCAGATGCAACAGACCTGCCCGATTTTTGGAATTGTTCTACTCTGTGGTTAAAAGCGGTAACAGTTGGTGCGTATGCGCAATGTCGTAATTTGCTAACCAAACCTGCCCGATGCAAACTGTTTGTGTAACGCAACCTGTCCCTTAAGTTCCTCTGCAAATGTTGTAGACAGAATGCATGTTCTGCATTCGGAAATACGGTGGGCATTGCCTCAAGCAAACCAAGGTTCCGATCCGATACGAATGTTAGAGGTCTGTCACCATGAACCACCTGCGCGAGATGATGAAGAAACCAAGACCAGTTTGAGGTGTTTTCGGAATCCACCACCGCATATGATAGCGGGAACAAACCTGCAGATTTGGAAAATTTTTGTAGAACTAAGTATGTACTGCATGCAAAGGTTGTGACAGAAACATAGCGCCTGGGGTTAATGACCACGTTAAAATGTAGTTTACAGGTGGTGTGGTTGGTTGTCATGTGAATGGGGTATTGTGATTGTGTAAATTGAAGGAACTAACCTTGGTTGCCGTCTTTTGCAGTGGCCGCAAGTAGAAAACCTTTGAAGCGGCCTTTGAGGAACGTCTAGGAAAAGCAAAGGGCGGCAATGGTGGAACCCGTCGATGCATGCTTTGAATGAAATGAAATAGCGTCTGAACTGTTGGGTGTGATCATCGTATTCGATGTTAATGTAGGTCCCGGGGTTGTGTTCCAATACTGCGTTGCTATGCCAACGTAACTGGTCAAACGAAATGGAATGTGCACCGAACAATTCTCCCCTCGCTTTTTCAACACCGAGCCAGGCCACCCGGTAACTTATATCGAGCCCGTAATCTTGTTTCAAGTCCAATATCACTTCGGTCGGACGGGTTAAAGGTCTATCACGCACACGTTCAGATACAATGTCGGCCACAAGATCAGACCCAACAAGTGGGTGTGTGGACGTACGCACAGCCACGCCACAAATGTGTTCACTGTTCCATTTTCGTAAGTAGAAAAATCCGTTTGCCTCCAATTTCCGTCCGTGCACAGACCACGTGCAAGACTTCGATTCGTTCATAGCACATATAGCCGTTACCCGAACGGAGTCGTTCTTCAGAAATTTGATCTGGAACCCACATTCAACGGCGTATTTCCGTAGTACATTGCGAAATTCAAAAGCCCCATCTTCGAAATGTTGTCCAATGTGGGTAAAACCTTTTGTCCATGGAGCGGAAAGGAAGACTTTCTCCTTGTGGGGACAAAATGATTGCAGCAGGTCGGTTTCATCATCCATTCCGAAATCATTAAGTAGTGCATCCCCCGTTGTGCCTTGATCTTGGATTATCATTGGGTCAATGGCAGGAATGTTATCATCCCGACGAGGATGCTGTTCAATGACCACGTCAATTAACTGCAACTGGAACGAGCGCGCAAGGCAAACCATATTCTTCAGGTCGACATCATTCTGTAAGGAGAAGTTGTTATAGCCGGGAATCTTATAGAACAACTGGAAATTTCCCGGCAGGAGTCCGGAAAACTTCGAACAAACATAATCAACAATCTCAGCAAATGTGTTTGACGATTGCAGATTATATGCGACATTCATGGATCGGTAAGAACAAAGAAGCATCAAAAGGGCGTCCATCTGCATAACGGCACAGGTATCAGTAAGAAATAACACACGACTAAGTATGTGAGAAAGACCCATAACTCGAAGATGAAAAAAATTACGACAGAATTGTAACTACAATGGGAATTGTGCATCGTTGTCAATGTGTGGTTGCAAGTGCGTATCGAACGGGAATACATGGAATTGGCTATTGTGTTGGTGAAGTCTAATGTTTATCTGTAAACATTAACGTGCCAGTGTGTTCCACAACATCTACGAAGTTGTGCATAGGTGAGGGGGGGATTACTGAAGTGTGGGTATGGTGAGTGAGGGATCCGTAACGGAAAATGAAGAGATAACCTGTATGATATGACAGTGTGAACGTAAGCGGCTAAATTTCTAAGGCGCAGAGACGATCATGAACCCAGAATGTAAACCCTAATTATAATACCTCTTAAATGAATTTTGACCCGCTGTCAGGTTCCACAATTGCTGGGATTGCGCATACCAATATGGAAAAACAGAACATCCCATATATTAGCTGAGGCCATATCCGTCCAGGCCAGACAAAAAAATTTAAAAAAGGACTTATGGGTAAGGAATCCCACCTAATATGGAGTTTTCAATCAAAGAAAAAATCAGCAGGACCAACTGGAACACAATTCACCCATAAAGGACTTTCCGATAAATTTTCCTTTTTTTTATTATATAAAAAAATTAAGTTTCACTAACAATCACTTTTAATAGAAAAATAATGTTTATTTCTATTTGATTTTAACAAAAGTCATTTCTTAACTATTGAAGTCAAAAAATTTTATTTTTTTATTTTAATTTGTTTAATTAACAATTGAGATAAAAAATAAAAAAAATAGAATCCACCATTTTTGACAAGTGTTTAAAAAGTTATTTATTTTCTTGACATTTTTTGCTTTTATTAAAAAAAATATTTGTATTAAAAAAAGTTATTGTTCAAGTCCTTGTAATTTAGAAGGATATAATTTTTTTTTATAAAATCTAAAATAAAAAATGACAAAAAAATTAATTTTTTTTAATAGTGATTAATAATTTGAACACGTGTATTTAATAACATATTATGTTTAGACCAATAATATTATGATACATCATTATGATATATGTCAATATTGATCTTATTCTAATTGTAGTATCATAATTTAAAGGGAGACTTATTTATAAGTCCTTTTTCAGACACTTATGGTAGGTTAAGTCCTGTGTAATTTCTTATAGAGTCTCAAATCCTATTTAGATAGAAATGTATTCCACAAGATCCTATATAAACGTAACATGACGTGACACTTACATAAACGTAATGTAACATGACACCTATATAAACGTAACGTAACGTGACACCTACATAAACGTAACGTAACGTGTCACGTTACGTTTCGCAAACTTAATGAGTTTTTATTTTTTTTAAAATTGAATGTAAAAATATTGCTGGTTTATGTTGGTGTCACGTTACGTTTCATATAAATATGATCTATGGTAACATTCAATTTCCTATATAGGAAATTGAATGTTGTCATAGATCATAGGTGTCACGTTACGTTTATGTAGGTGTCACGTTACGTTACGTTTATGTAGATATAGGAAATTGAATGATACCATAGATCATATGTGTCACGTTACGTTTATGTAGGTGTCACGTTACGTTACGTTTATGTAGATATGATCTATGGTAGCATGCAAAGAAATTGCATGTTACCATAGATCATAGGTGTCACGTTACGTTTATGTAGGTGTCACGTTACGTTACGTTACGTTTATATAGATATGATCTATGGTAACATTCAATTTCCTATATATAGTTTTACTATTATTTATTATATTAACAACTAATATTGAGGGTAAATGTGTCAACAAACTTCTCACAGGACTTATGGGAACATAAGTTTTTTAGTAGGATCATATGTAGCATAAGTCTCCCTAATAGGACTTATAAATAATTTTTCCTAGTTTGAAATTATATTTTTTAATTTAATAAAGGATGCATAAATTAATTAATGAATATTGATCTTATTCCAATTATGTTAACATAATTTAAGGAAGAATCTAAATTTAAAATTTTATTTTAAAAATATAGAATTAATTTATATACCAATCATATTGTGCCACATATTAACCAAAATTGAACAAAAAAAAAAAAAGAAAAGAAAAATAATTACAATTTTCAACCTTAGATAATAAAGGTATTATAATTTTACTAGGATATAAATACACTGTCGAGAATGTAAGTATAAAGTATCTAGAGTAATGTTAAAAATTCTAAAAGTTTTATTAAATTTTTTATCAAATATCTTATATAAATATGGGACCCACATCATAAATTTTTTATCAAATATTTTATATAGGCATGGAATCCACACTTTATAAATCTCCCACTTATATAAAATATTTGATAAAATTTTTAAGGGGGTCTAAGTATTTTTCAGTATCTAATGGTAATAGGGCATGAAAGCAAAAGCCTGTCAATTGGTGGGTCCATTCTATATGTTAGAATTTACCATAATATATCATCACCTACCACCTCCACTCAACTCACCTACCACACACACTCACCTACTCCCCAATCCTCTCCTATATAATTAGTACCTCACCATCTGTAATTTACACAATAATTTTTCAATACATCAATAATAATACATCAGTTATTTTAACATGGTATCAGAGCCAGGTTAAGAACCTAATATTTTCGTTCCACCGGCGGGCGGCAATCTCGTCTTGGCTGCCCGCCGGACAAACCCACAGCAGCCAATTAAGCCGCCATCACCATTACCCCTTCCCACCACCAAAATACAGAAGGCAACCAAAGTAACAAACAAGGCAAACAACAATCATACCAGCAGAAAAAAGACTGAACTTCTCAAACCATCACTACTGAAGATCATAGCTTCTTGTTTTCTCCGAGTTAGAGAATCTCTTCACTTCCCAATGTTCTGCTGGTAATCAAGAAACCAACTGCGAATTGCACAGTAAATTGATAACCAAAGATCATTTCACCTTTCTTGATCTCAAACGCTGCATCGTGGCTGTGCACCACCATATCTACCTTGGCCTTACCGTACTGGAACGGTACCGGCGGTTCAATCCCCTCAGCACCCCTGTGCCCAGATCCGCCTACCACGTCGGCGCCGTCGGCTTAGGATCCGACGGTCGGATCTTCGTCAGCGTCAACCTTGAGTTCCCTGATCTTCGTCAGCGCTCCTTCGTCTTCTCTCTCCGCCTTCCCGTCGCCGACTCGATGCTGTCGACCCCACAGAGTTTGGGCTTCTTGTCAAGAATGCCAACCAGAAGCTCAGAAACACATACACATAACAGAGAAGGAGAGAGAGAGAGAGAGGCTCGCTTCAATCTTCATTCCTGATCACAACTGGCTGAACAACAATGGGTGCTGGTGGACGAATGCCTGTCCCAGCAACCAAACATGAACAGCAGATTCCCACCCACAGGGCCCCTCACTCAAAGCCACCATTCACTCTCGGTGAAATCAAGAAAGCCATCCCACCCCACTGCTTTGAACGTTCTCTCTCTCGGGCATTGTCTCTCTCTCCCTCTTCTTTTTAATTAAGTGCTTCACACACCACCCCCCACATGGGTTGGTTTCACTTTTCCTCATCACTATATTCCCACACTCTTCTACTTTCTTTTCTTTCTTTTTTTTATATATCACCCACGAGCCTGCACCACCCACACCCCCACTCTCTTTTTTATTTCAACATATACAACCCATTTTTTTTATTTTTATCATCCTCCTGATCATGTTCCCCCCTTTCTCTCTCTCATTTTTTCACTTTCCAATTCCCCGAAGAATTCATGTTGTTCCCACTTTTCTTTATTTTATATATCTATATATATATCTATTTTTATATTTAAAAAAATAAAAATAAAAAATAAAATAAAATAAAAAAAATAACATGAAAAACACACACACAAAAAAAACCATCTTTTATTCCTCTCAGGGATCCACCCCGATCACCATTTTACACACAAAAAAAAAAAAAAAAAAAAAAAAAAAAAAAACACACACACACAAACCACAACAAAACACCCACACCCACAGCGGGATTTTTTCTTCTCTACTCTACTGCAGGTCTCTTCTTCTTGCCTCCGTCCTGGCCGGCCCTTGACGGTGTTGCCTCAGTGCTTCCTTGTCCACCGAGCACGTTCACTCCCCCATACTCCTCCACTGCAGCATATGGCGGCCCTCCAAAACGGAACATCACGGTGGCCTTCCGTTTCAGCTCCTTATTTTCCGCCTTCAGCATGCTTATCTCTGTTCGCGCATCCTTATACATGCGCTGGAGCAGAGCCAGCTGGGAGTTTAAATGCTGCACCTCATTTGTTCTACTCTGCAGCCGGTTCGACAAATTAGTGACCGCCGTCATGCTTTCCACACATGCCTTCAAAGTATACTGATTGGCCTCCACATCCGACAGCACTGCCATTCTTTGCTCCACCGACCGCATCGGAAAGTTCAACGGAGTATACTCCGGGGCGCTTGGTTGAGTTTCCAGTGCCACCGCACCAGTTCTCTCTCTCGTTGACTCGTTGAGGTCGGGAAAGAGGGTGAGCAGCCCGCGGGAAGACGATGAAGTCATTTTTTCTGGGCAACAGAGTGTTATAGAGAGTGTTACAGAGTATCTTCTCAACAAAACCTCTCTTTCTCAGCAAAACGAAGAATTTTTCAGAGGTTTCTCTCAGTTTTTCAGTCTCAGTTTCTGCCTCCTCCGCTTCGGTTTATAAAGACCATGACACAGAGGCAGCCACGCGCATCGCGCGCCTTTTGACGCCGACAAACGGGCACGCCAACCAAGGCACTCACGTGCCTCGCCATGATGACTCCGGCACGCCTTTTGATAAATTGGGCACGCCTTTTGATGGCACGCCTTTTGACAAAATTGGGCACACCTTTTGAGGGTGCAACTTTTTCAACGGTCCGACATGACCCCATAAACTGTCCCGACATTGATTCCGGTTAGCATCTTCAACGGTCCGACATGACCCCATAAACTGTCCCGACATTGATTCCGGTTAGCATCTTCACCGGTCCGACATGACCCTATAAACTGTCCCGACATTTGATTCCGGTTAGCCTACAGTGTCCTCTACAACGTTATGACACACCCATACAGTGTCCTCTACACCGTTATGACACCATCATCCAGTGTCCTCTACACCGTTATGGCACACCCATCCAGTGTCCTGTACCACGTTATGGCACCACCTTTCAGAGTCTTCACCAACGGTCTGACACGACCATACAGTGTCCCCTATCTTTTTTTTTATTATTTTTATGTATTTTCTTGTTTTGTAAACTCTCTCCAAACTCAAGTTGGTTAGTTCCTATCCTCCTTGAGTTTGCGGGGGGCTGTTAGAATTTACCATAATATATCATCACCTACCACCTCCACTCAACTCACCTACCACACACACTCACCTACTCCCCAATCCTCTCCTATATAATTAGTACCTCACCATCTGTAATTTACACAATAATTTTTCAATACATCAATAATAATACATCAGTTATTTTAACACTATAGTTGGGGGCATCATAATATTCGTCACAATACACTTAATGAAGCCGACACACTGAGCTTTCCCAAGTGTTGTCTGTTCACATTAGCCAAAGCAATTTGCATATTTACGCGTTCAATTCTCAATGAAGCAAAAACTGAAAGCAACTTCGAACCTTTCTTTTGACTTATTCATTATTGATCTAGAACACTTCTTTCTTGATTTAAAAATGTTTTTCTATCCATATGTTAGATCTCACTCACATCTAGTCATGGTTTAACCTGCTAAAGAAAATCCAAAACACTTTTTGCTCGGATTGTACTATGATTCAATAGGCAAATTAGGTAACCAAAGTCAGTGGTGGCGAGGGGGTTACTCGTATGTGGTGTGGTTTGGTGAAGAGCATGTGTTCGAGACAATATTTTTAACTATATTGATCTTGAATCACTGATTTTGTTTTGAAAAAATATTTATAGATGTCTGTGTGTTGTCTGACTCTCAATTGATATGGATTTCTATGATCACACTCAAAAAAAAAAAGGGAAAAATCTAATAGATCCAACCTATAGCCAATAGATATGGACTTTTATGTATCTTTCTAATAAAATAAGGAGATACATAACCATTTTATCTCTAATTTTTCAAACAAAATAATCATATTTCTCTTATTATTGAATAGACACATAATTATATGAGCAAGTCACAGCTGACACATAGCTTATCTTAAAGGCGATTGCCATGTGCTAATAGCTCCATCCAAAAAGTACACAGTTTTTCTATGAATACAAAAACCAATTTTTACAACGTTAGTTAGTAGAGTATATTTTCGAAAGAGTAAGGTTTTGTTTGGCATTTGCTAAAATAGCATATATTATTTTAGCATATTATCTTATTTGAGTCATAATCATCTTATTTAGGCTACATTACCCTTTTACCACATCATTTCAAACCTAATTCATATTTCATATTTTTTGTAAACAGTAAAAAAATATACTAATCTAACGCTTCCCAAACAACCCCTAAAACTAAGTTCACAGAGTATTTTTATAGAATGGGACAAATGTGAGACAAACTATGGGTCACGTTTACATTTATATTTCATTTTGTGAAAATCTTCTTTTGCTCATTGCATAGTTGTTTTTGAAAAAGTTTATCCATTCATATATATTTGGTGTCCAATTTCTATGTTCGTAAACTTATTTGTAAAATACACAACCATGACAAAAAAAATCCTAAGTATTTCTCATTTTTATATATGACAATATGCTCTAGGTGTGAAATGGGCATGATGACACAGCGCATGAGCTAGGGTAGGTTGGGGTTATAGAATATTAACAAGGAAAGAGTAAAAAGGAGGGTTCTACGCGTATCTTTCTGTTTACAAAACTGATCTTAGTTAGCTTATTGCGACACCAGAGTAGTTGGTCTGTTGATATTCTAGACATGTTTAGTACTCTAGAAACTAATTTCATATCCACTTGTGAGAAGAAGTAAAGAACTTGATCTTCGGAATCGCCTTCTTGACACTTTTGGAACCTCTTTAGTATGCATTTCCCACTCCTCAACAACTCTTTCAACTTCTTCTCCTTCTGCATCCATTCCAACAAGAAAAATTAAAACATTAAGTCAGGTCAAAGATCATCTATCTTTAAATTTCTCTCTTCTTTTATTTTGATAAACATCAATCATTCAGTCATATGAAAAATTTAAAGCACGTGAATTTTCAAACAAAGGAATGTCATACGATTGAATTGATAGCTAACCTTTTGAAGATTGGCTCGGATCTCCCTCAAAAGATCTGAGTCTGTAGGGTCTTCAAACTCGACATGAGGGCCTCTTTGACATTTTACAATGGGGATAGAACAATCCTTATCAGCACGAACAAAGCGCCAAAAAATTCGAATGGACTCTTCCAAGATCTCTACAAGCATATCACTTGTAATGGAGTACTCTCTCACTTTAATTGCCTTCTTTCTATCCTTTGTACTGTCCTCTGCATTAACACAATTAAGCTTTAAGAACTCTATTTTTGTTAACTGAATTAATTTATCTTAAAACTCCTTTGCCATCAACTTAAGAAATGAATACTTGTTACATAATCAATGTTTAAAACCCCACGTAGCTAAATTAGGACTATAATGAGTTGACAATGAAACCACCAAATTGCATGTCACTAAATATCCTACAAAAATTAATTAAATTATCACTTTTAAGAATTTGATACCAAGGGATGGCCAAGTGCATAAAGCACATTTTTTGTTGAACATATTTAAATTCGAGTCTCATCGCTACTAGGCTAGCTCCTTTAAGACTTTCACCTAAAAGTCTCAACTTTTCACCCATTTAATCTTTTTCAAATAAAACCCCAACAATTAAAAAAAAAAAAATTTCCTTGTCCAAAAGTTCACACCAAAAAATAAAATAAAAATCTTTATTAACTAAAGGCTTAATCAAACATGTTTTATTTTCAAAGGCAAAACAAAATAAAAATCATTTTGACCATAATCCCAATAATTCAATAATAAAGGTTGAATGATGCATTTCTTGTTCAAAGTCCAAGTAAGAAAAATAAACCTCTTTAGCTAAAAATCCAATAAAATAAAAAATTTCATTGTCCAAAACCCTCCCAATAGTAAACGTTATAAATATTGTGATCATAATAACACATGCAACCAAAAAAAAAAAAAAAAATGATTGAAATTTATTTTTTTTAAATTTAAAACTTAAATAAAATAAAATAAAATAAAATCCAAAGTTATGTACCTCTAATAACAGGAACTTGAAGAAGATTACGCAGAACACATCTACTCTTAACATAATTCTGAACTCTTGGGGCTTGAAAAGGTTCATCCTCTATAAACCTTTGAAGAAGAACTTGAAACTGTTGAAATTCACCAGCAACTTCGTTATATTGCCGAACACAACGAGGGTCATTTTCCCAGAGTTCCAAGGCCTTGCCATATTGCCAGTGTAGGATTTCCCAGGAAAGGCACATCTGCCCAACATACACCACTTCTAACTCACTCTGCAATTCTCTTATGAATTTCATCATTGGGTCGCTTCCAATTTTCTTGCTTCGTTTGCCTAGATTTAGATTTTGGGGAAGAAGGGATGCAATTGATGGAACTGAAGAAGATTTCTGGGTTGAAATTGACTGAAGCGGGTCCTTTAGCTGCAGAAAACCTATCGATAATTTTTACACAAAATTTGTTATTTTTAAGAATTATGTGTCCATAGAGACGATTATTTAAAAAATTTAATAAATCTATATTTGTTGTTTGTTTCTTAATACTTCAATTATTTTGTATGATTTTTGAGCTATGTAATTATGATTTTAATGTTTAATTATTAAATTATCAATTTAAGATATTTTATAGGTTGATATAATTTATATAAATTAAAAAACCTACTTCTATGACTTTTGTAATAGAAAAAAATAACATAATGACATTTACATATTAAATTACGTGTAATAATAATTAAATAAAAGTATTGAATAAAGATGTAACATGTGACTCGTGCATTAATCACACGGAAAAGCCATTTTGAATACACCGACTTTCTCTAGATTGTGTACCACAATTAAGAAAAGTATGTTCAAATCAGTGAGCCAAAAAAAGATTTCGTGGACCACTTCATAAAATTTTTGATGACTTTTAGGACAATAAGAAAACTATATACAGAAGTTTGGTGGAGCTATTCCTTATTAAAATAATGTTTCAATGTAAAGGTGGAGAAATATGAAATTAAAAGTTGGATGGCATTAGTTTTATGAATATGACCTTTAACTTATAAGAATGTTTCACTAAAGAATATAGAAATTAGGTTAACTCTATGTCCAAATTGTTGCTTGACTCGAATAACATAAACAACCTGACAAGTAAAAAACAGTGTGCATATCAGATGATACCCGTCACCTATTCTGTTAGTGCATCGCGTTAATAAAACTCGATACAACCCAAAGGACATGGTACTCACTCGGTCAAGAAGCCAAACCCCTCCTATGACATTATATATATATATATATATATATATATTATTAAATGAAAGTTTCAGTTGGTGTAGTGAAATTTTACTTTACTCGTGTCATGTGACAGTATTTTTTATTTAAAAAAATAATAGTTACACAAAAAGATGACTAAGAATTAAATCCATAACTATGACTTCAAAGCAGAAGAACTCATACTACTTATACTAAGTATACATTATAATATTAATTTTATTTTTATTTTATTTTATTCTTACTTATTTAAATTGAGTACGTACCTACTAATATATATATATATATATATACATGTCAAGAGGAAAAAGTGTATCATCCTTTTATCACTGAGCCAAAACTGTTTTGATCATCATTCTAATGCTTGTGAGCTGAACAGGTTCATGTTTTTTGTGTTAGTGCTGAGAGGCCAACTAACCAGATTGAGTGGGTCCTTTCCTTTCGCTAACTTGTTAATTATGAAAGGTAGGTTGTATAATTCATGTCAGCTGATTAATTGGTTCAGACCACAGGTAACATTTGTTGATAATAATGGAAATGCCACGCTTATTTACATCATGAGCATAACAAACACTAAAATAAGATAAAAAATTATGTTATGATTATTATGAAGGGATCCAAATTAAACAATGGAATAATCTGAGTGGCAAGTGGAACCACAAAGGGTCTTAAAAAGTGTAAATCCAATCTTATCCTATAAACAGCAATAGCCCATATTCAATATGTGTGGAACAGGCAGTGACGGAGTCAGAAAATTAAATCAGGAGGGATACTTATTAATTATAATTTTATTTATTTTTTCATAATCAACGATAAGAAAATAATAATAATTTTTGAATTAATGGTAAGTATAAAAAATTAAATAAATTGTTACAAAAGTATTTCATATAAAATTTTACAATTAATTTCGAGTAAAATCGAAATGAAAGTATTGCGTGTAATTAGTGTA
The DNA here is from genome assembly GCF_055761805.1 of Camellia sinensis. Lineage (NCBI taxonomy): Eukaryota > Viridiplantae > Streptophyta > Magnoliopsida > Ericales > Theaceae > Camellia > Camellia sinensis. The sequence continues at coordinate 238,866,149 of NC_138961.1, read as the reverse complement.
TCATGGACAATGTAAAAAAGTCATATATTTAAGTCGTAAAATAAATTATATAATGATAAGATAAATCAAATTTTTACAAAATTTGAGTAAAAATTTCATATAATAGTGATATCATGCTATTATTGACATATGATATCACCAACTAATAGTAAAACAATATAAGGGTGAACTCCACATGCAAATATAATTAACACTCTAATAATTTTTACATATATATAATGAGATTAATTATATTTACATATTAATAATGATAGATATTACCTTTATATTGAGATTTTTTTACAAAATTTTCATACATAAAAATATAATTCGTTGTAGTCATTTCATTTTCAATAAAATAATCACAATTGTTTTCATAAATTTAAAAATACACTTGATATTTTATTCTAAATATTATTTTTATTTAAAATTTTATTTATATACATAAAAAAAAAATGAAAAATCTAAAGAGCACGTGACCCTCTAGTCTCCATGTGACTCCGCCAAATGTTCAATATGTGTGAGACAAGAGTACTGCATCTATTCTATCAAGATTAACGAATAAAATAGTTCATATAATTGAAAGAGTGCATATTTTTCACAACTCTCCGATCCAATATGTATTACAAATTAATTGTGTGACGAAAGTAACAAGGTAAAATACCTTGGACTCGTAACTAGAACTTTTCTTATTAATATATGTTGCTTTTTTATCAAAATAATAATAATAATAATTCTATGTACTCAAATTTTTACTCTATATAACATGTAGTCCAAATTCATATGGTCATTCAATTTTTTTTTTCCAAATTCATAATAAATGTGAACCTATTAAAAAAAAAAAAAAAAAAAAAACTGAATATGTAATTTTTTTTCTGGGTAAAATTATGTTATGCGTACCTAGAATTACTGAGAAAAAATGGTAGGGAATATGTGAAGGACTGACCTATTGCATACATCTTCTGGTAATTCAAGATGTCGAATTTCCTCATCCTCTCTCTGTAGCTCTTGTAGAATTTGTGAAGCTCTCCCATTCGGTCTGCATGCTGGAACTTCTCGTCAATCTTCCATGGCTTCAAATCTTCCATTATCTTCGGAGACTCCGATTCTTCTAGGATTGTGGGCAGCCCTGTAGCCCTCACCTTTTTTAGCTCCATCTTCAACTGTTCAATCAATTCTTGATGTTCCCATAATGTTTCCAACTTGTTTGATTCCTCCGAATCCCATTCCGATGCATTCTTTGAATTGGGTTTTTCAGAATCATCTGCAGGGTCTGCTGGTTTATCATCCTGGCCTCCAACTTCTTCATGCTTGGAATTTTCTACCCCTCCAAGAAAATCTTTCCCAGATAGAAAATCTGAATTCAACTTTCCTACCTTTCGGAAATGAACCTCTAATTTCTCAAGCTCTTCAATTGTATACACATCTTCTTCAAAGTTATCCTCTTTGTGTTCCCCGCTCGAATCATCCAAATGATGATCTTCTACCTTCTCTCCATCGATGTCCATTGAATTGTCAATCATAAATTCTCCTCCAAAATCTCCGTCTGATAGAAACCCATCACTGTAGGAATCGATTAAACGATTCATAATCAAACGCAGAGGACTCGAACTGATTGACTCCGAGTCAGAGTCCATCGCGAATGAATCCATTTCAGAGTGAAGGATTTCATCAGAAACATCTTGTCCCTTCTCTTCCATAAATGCCATTGCCTCAATTTTCTCCGATACATCACCCGTACCCAAATCACTAGCCAAGTCCTCTGATAGTTCTTGATGAATAGTTTTTGTTTCAGAATTAATCTGCATAAAATCTTTATCTGCCAAAAAGCCATCATCGACACTATCTTTATCATCAAAAGGACAACAATCCATATCAGTATTTAATTCTTCGGCATTAAAGCTCACCACCTCTGGTTCTTCAATGGAGTCACTAGAACACTTGACAGGCATGAACTCATACTTAGCGATGCTCGTATCTGGGGCTGCTTCAAAGCTGATAGAACCCCCATTTTCTTTCCTGTTCCGATTGAATTCTTCAAAAGTTGGAAACTTGAATTTGAAAGAGAACTCGGGTGTCTGTTTTTGGCCAAGCCCATCAGAAAATTCATTGTCTTCTTGTTTGGATTCGACCCCTGTGTGTATCCACGGTTGCAACTCTGTTTTTGGCTCAATAGGAATCGAATCTTTAAGACTGTTTTCTGCAGAAGAAACCTCCGATTGTTTTGAATTGTCCTCCGAAGACCTGTCATTTCTTTTGAATCTGTAACAAACAAAATAATCAGAAACAACATAAGATTTTAAAACAAGTAAGATTTTTTTAATTGCCATAAAAATAGAAAAAGAAAATTGAAGACGAGTTTTGAAATACCTGAAAAGGTATCTCTTGAAGAAATCGAACAGAGGGAAAAAGTAGGTGGAGACAGAGAAGCAAAAAATGCCGACAAAGAGAACAAAATTTTGGTACAAGAACTGTGTGTCAGAACCCATATCCACTGATCGAAATGGGAACACCACACAATTAAGCATTCACTCACCCATCAATTTATTTAACCTGTCTGTGAATTCAATTCGAAGCAAAAAAACAGGGGAAACAGAGAGAGAGAGAGAGAGAGCAGTTCAGAGAACTCATAGCCCTTTTGAAATTTTTCAGAGAAGAATGGACTTGGTACCTGAAACCCAAAACGAAAACGAAAATCAAATAAAAAATGAAAGAGTAGCACAGAGATTTGACTGGGAAAGAGGTGGAAATCTGACCTAATTTGGAGGGGTTAAGGGGAGAGGGAAGAGGGGGGTTGAGATTTGGAAGCAAGATTTAAGGGGGGGAGATAGTTACAGACCAGCGACTAAGGGGGTTTGAGCTAATCTTATGGTTGCTTAGAGGCTTGGAATTCTGAGGTCAGTTATGTCTATGACTATGTCTATGTCTATTGAGAGAGAGAGAGAGAGAGAGAGAGAGAGAGAGGGGGGGGGAGGGGGGGTTAGAAGATCTATCAGTTGAACGGTCTGTTCTTGCTGTTTATTATTTTCTGTTGATCACTGTTTGAGAGAGAGAGAGAGAGAGAGAATGAGAATGAGGTTAAATTGAAGATTTACGCCTGTCTCGTTGGGAGATGGGAGATGAATATATTGAAAGTTTACGTCAGATTGATATAATTGGTAATAAGATTTTGGGAGGCAGAGGCTTGTTTTGGGGGGAAACAGTGTGAAATGAAATGGGTCGAGCCGACCTATTTAGTTTTGGAGAACAGGATGACAGTGGGTATTAGGGGTGAAAGTGGGTTGATTGCCGTTACGGAATTTTTAATTTGTTATTTGTCTATTAGATTGGTACGTTAAAAAAAATCAATTAAGATTCATCCGTTAATTTGGCAGATATAGATTAAACGAATTGATGGAAAAATATAAATCGATTTAACAGTTTAAAATTTTATAAAATTTTAACATAATTTAACTTGTGCATTAGTATTACAGTTAATGACTTAAAAATGTATTATAATCACTGCATGTCTCATCCAAAGAAAGAAAATTTAAAATTTTAAAATATTACAATCACTGCATGTCTCGTTCACATATTACAATCACAGTATGCCTTATCCATATAAAATATTACAATTTATGATTCATAAAATATAAAAACAATTCAAACCACCAAAACCATGAACATAATAGTAATAGAGATTGTATGTCTCTATATTATTATATCTATATCTGTTTTTGAAAATAAAAATCAACTAGCATATATCATCTTTTTTATTTATTATTTTTAGAGTTAGATTTAAAAATAAAAAAAAATATAGATAAATAATACATTTATTTTTTTCAATTCAAAAAATATATTCAAGTTGAAAACTCTTTTTCAACAGAACATATTCAACAGAATATTTAAACTATTTTTTAATTAAAAACACAAACAGAATATTTAAATAAATTAAAAACACAAAATCTTACAAATTACTAAGGATGTTCGGGGTTTGGCGGTTCAGTTGCAGTTAAAGGAACCTCAAATCCACCATCTGTCTAAAACTAGGCAGATTAGAAAAAATCAATCCGCAACCGTCCGTTCATTATCACGCATCCGTCTAAAATACGACAAATCGGTTCAGTTCGATCGGTTTGGACGAATAGATATATCCGCTGTTCACTCTTAGTATGTATATGTATTTTATAATTAAAAAATAATAATAACATAATTTTATATTTTTTGAATTATAAATTTAAAAATATATATATGATAATTAAATATAATATAAGATATAATTAACGAATTCATAAATTATAAATATAATAATATCGTAATTAAAAAAAATGACATAGACTAAAAAAAGTCAAAAATCTAAATTTTTGGTTTTTTTTTTTTAAACTTTTTGGTGACTTTTTTGCGTAAAAAATTAAAAAACCAAAAAATTGACTCTTTTAACAAGTTTCCAAATTGCCCCATAGTGTTATTATATTAAGACGGAATTTAGATAAGAAAAATCCTATATGCACTAATTTTTATATCAATTAATATATTAATGAATGATGTGACATAGTTTTAAAATGGTACTACATGTATTAATTAGTGTGCTAACTAGTGTACCAATATTAGTTATGACATTATGATTGACCTTACTCATTATACAAATTACAAATACCAAAAACATCTCAAATTATGCCACATCATCAATTGGCACACTAGTTAGTGCATTAATTGGTACAGACAACATTAATCATAGTTTTATTAGTTTTGAATATTGGTGGTGCTACCTGCACTAATTAATGTACTAATTAATGTACCAACACTAGTTCTAACATTATTATTGACTCAACTCATTAATCACATTACAATTACTAAAAATCTCTAAAATTATGTCACATCAACAATTGGTAAACTAATTAATACACTAATTTATGCATATAATATTATTCTTTGAATATTTGTAGTTTATATAATAGAAGGAGTTCATAATTTTAACATTATAATACTATAGTATGTGTTAATACATTAATTGATATAATAATTACTATGTATAGCACCACTGGTCTTAATTAATAACTAATAAATTTATAATTTATTATTTAATATTTTTATATATAAATCACATAAATAATAACACATAATATTCTTAGCTATCTATTTATAAATCAACACAAACCTTACTATGCTAAATTGCAAGATTAATAAAAAAAAAAAAAAAAAAAAAAAAAAAAAAAAAAACTAGTAATTCAAGGAGATTTGTTGGTTGGCCTAAATTATTTTTCTTCATTATAAGGTTAAAGTTTGATTCTCCGACTATGAGGCCTATTTTCTTTTCTTTTCTTTTTTTTTTGTGCAGTATATCTGTCATTTTAGAAATTTACGTGATTACAATTTATAAATTAATTTCTAATTCATTTTACTTCATTGTAGGGCGATAAATTCTAATAAAAAAATTAAGAATTAATAAAGGTCGGTACAGTAGAGGAGACCCATCCAAGGGTCAATTTGAATACGAAGTTTACTATTAATACCTGGTTGTCAAAATTAATACCTTGGTTGTTTTGTTTGGAAAATAAATTTGTGATGACAAATTGTTATAAAGTTTAATATCAATACCTAGTTATCAAAAGTAATGCCTTGTTTGTTTTATTATTATTGCCTTAATTTTTTCTACTAACGTAGGCCAATCTCCAGAACATGTACACCTATGCAAACATCATAATGATTATATCAAAATAATTATATTCACATGAGTTATTTTAGGGACCTCAAGTATTCTATCAAATTTAGTGGGACCTATACACACGTGGATTTGTATGAATCTCACTTTATATGAGAGGTTTGATAGAATATTTAGTAAAATATTTAGGATACCTAGCATTTCTCTATTCACATTCCTAGCCAACAACAATACATGGTCATGTTTAATTCATAAGACTAATAGTGAAGTATTAATAATCCTATTAAATTAGTGTGGTATTCATTATCTAATTGGATTAATATCCATTGGATTAATAATCTCACTCCTACCTCATTACTAATAATCCTTGGATTAATTATCCATTGGATTAATAATCCTAAACCAAAATGTTAAAACAAACATAGAATAATTGAGCCCACGGATTAGCAATCTCAATCCTATACTCTAATCCACCCAATCAAATATGCCAATAGATGCCACAACTTCACAACAAATACAAGGAATCATTAAAAGAAAGTTAAATCGAAGACCACAATAATTGAGATATTAATGTTTTCCCCCAATTACATTAATTAGAAAACTTGAAATAGTCTCCCCTAAAAAAAATATAAAGACTTTTATTTGTTATTAACACTTATCTTTCTTTCATTAACGAGGAACATTTCTAAAAGTATAGTCACATTTGACCTACCCCTATAAAATAAATTTTAGATATATGTAATCACTTGCCAACTACATGTATCTGGTAAGTTCAAACGCATTACCAAGAAAGATTTTTCAAAACATTCAAATTTACGGTTCATCTTAGAGACTCTTAACAAAAGGCTATCCTATATAAGTTGAAAATAGAAGTTAAATAAATATGATTGAAAGTAATTTTGAAAAGAAGAAGAGTGTTTAGCAAATATACACAACATATTAAATTCTCATTAGTTGTTTATGCTGACTAATTAATCATATGTTGTGTTAGTGAAAGTGTGTAGATGCCATTGGACTGTTGTAAATTGTAATGTATACATTACATTAATTATAAGTTTATTAGTCACTGCAACTTTACCTTCTCTTGTACCTTGGTTGCTAGATTAGGTAAGGAAAAAAAGGGAAAATATATGTAATTTAAAAAATTATATTTATAATTGGGACACTTGAAAAATGCAAACATTAAACATTAAGCTAAGACTAACAAAAACTATTTGACTTTAATAAAGTGACATTTACATTCCTTTACCCAGAAAAAGGAGGAAACAAAAAATAAAAATAAAAAAAAAAAAATAGAAAATGGAAGCCAAGCATCAAAAGCAAGAGGCTAAAATGTCTTCCTTTTGGTGGGTAAATGATTCAAAATTTTCTTTATTTTTCTTCTCTCCCATTCCCAATAAACCTACCATAACCATAAAGCAATTATGTGTAATATTCTTATTGGCTACTTAAATTGAACTTGAATTGTATGTTATGCGAGACAAATCACTTGATTGAAGTTTTGTCTCACTCCAAATAAAACATGGTTTTAGATTTAAGAATGAAACAAACGTTTTTAGACAAATGGACATGTATGTAATTAGTTCAAATTTTTTTAAGTACTTTAATTTTTTGGGGGGGGGGGGGGGGGTACTTTTAAGACTTGTACTTGATAGTTCCGTGATAAATTTGAAACGGGTTTGTTGGCTACATATTTTGTAAAAGCCAGTTACAGTTCGACACGTGGCAGAGTAAGGGTAATAAAGGAAGGTTATTCAAGCCTTTAATCCTGATCGTACACGTGGCAATAAATATTGGTCCTCACATGATCTGAGTAACACTAGATCAATAACGAGATGCAAGATGACATATCTTCAACGGTTACTTATATTCAAATTCAAGTACAAGAGGGAAGCTCAACTGCCAGTAATGGCGTAATGGAGCTACTTGTAAGGAAGCATGATCAGCGATCATGGAGGAGCAGTTCGACGGTTAGAAGTGCAGTTCGAAGGTCATCACTGACGAGTATAAATAGCAGGGCAGCCCCCAGAAAAAAGGGACGGACTCAGATCATACAAATCAGTCATTTACTTCATATATTTTCTTTTCCAGTCTTTTACATTTCCAGTCTTTAAATACCTGTTCTTTAAATACCTGCACTTTAAATACCCGCACTGTATTTCGATTCATAGGAGTAGCTTCAAGTAGATTCAAGTAGATTCAAGTAGATTGCTGTTGTAAACCTCTCCAAGGCTGAGTTCGGACCATTGTAAGTGTTCATTTTTATGAAATACTTCAATTGTTCTTCGTATTACTGTTATTTCTCTTAATTTCTCCTAAGTCAAGCCACCAGTAAAAGTCCTCTTCATTGAGGCTGAAAAGAACTAAAACACAATCGTCTGATAATTGGTTGGCAATCACAATTTCTGTAAGGACTGATTGATCCTTGCTGGCACGCTCACATTTACAAAAATACCCTTCGAAAAGCCAAAAAGCCAACATATATTTTTGGCACGCCCAGTGGGACATAATTAAAAATGGCTAGAAGAAGACGACAAGGAGAAAATGAACGCTTGGAAGAAGGCGTGGAAGGAGAGGTAGAAATACCAAATCCAGAGGATAATGTGGTAACACATCCTGTGAAAACTCCTATATTGTTAGAACCTATGGTCGAACAGACCAGTACTTCTGGACAAGAACCATATGTTCATATTATTGGACAAAACCAAGGAATTGGACCGTCCACTGTGCCATTTATTCAACCAACAAATCCATGGGATGGTTTAGTAAATGCCATGGGACAACAATTAATGAACACAATGGAAAGGTGGGCAACATCCTTTTTGGATCGAATGAATAACCACCAACCAACAAACACAAGACACACGGAGGAAGTTGTAAATGTCCCCCAACAAAGATTGGCTAGAGAAAAACAGCCTATGCAAGTTAATGGACATTCTAATGGTCAAACTAGTACCCAAAACTTTGAAAGACCATCACCTCAGTCTTGGTATGAACCCATTTCAAGGCCTATAGCAGGCCAAAATGCCTCAGTTCTTAATAATGAAGCCACACAGGTTGGTGGATCTGGCCAAGTACAAGAAACTGGCATAAGAATGGTTACAAATCCCATGTTCGAAGCCATGCCTGGCACAAGGGGGTACACTAATCCCTTATTCGAATTTACACCCGGGGGGTCGGAGGGTTTTCCTACAAATGGCAGAGACACAACACCTGTTCCAGCACCTTTTGCAGGTCCTTTCGCAGGTCAGGCTCAAAGGGGTTACCCACACCCCCAACAGCAACCTGCACTGCAAGGACAACCAGCTCCAAATTTACCACCTTATGGACCAAGAGGACCACAAGCATAAGTTTGTCCACCAAATCCTGTGTTTGCCCCTCCAATAGTGGTTCAGCAGGCACAAAATATGGTCCCTAGAGACCAGATTGCTGATATTGTTAGGGAGATATGTGGACCAATGGCTCGGGGGGTCCAGACTCCTATATACAGAAAACCATACCCAGAATGGGTGGATAGGGTGCATGAATACCCAAGGGGATTCAGGATACCAGATTTTACCCTTTTTTATGGGACTGGAAATCAATCAACGATAGAACATATTGCTAGGTTTGCTGCTCAATGCGGTGAATTTACTAACCATGACTATATGAAACTGAGATTATTTCCAAATTCCCTAACGGGGGGAGCATTTGTATGGTACATCAACCTTACACCTGGCTCCATTCAAAATTGGCAACAAATGGAAGAGGCATTTCATGCCCAATTCTTCCAATCAGAGCCAGAAGTATCTATGGCAGATTTGGCTAGATTGAGTCAAAGGCCTGAAGAAAAGGCTACTCAGTTTATTGCCAGATTTAAAAGGGCTCGAAATAAATGTAGAGTCATCCTGCCAGAGCCAGAATTCGTCAGATTGACTCAAAACGGTTTAGAATTCAGGCTTCGAAAGAAGTTTGATTCAACTGAATTCAGAGATTTGGTCGAATTGACCTATAAGGTGTCTCGATATGAAGCATTATTAGAAGAGGAACAAGATCGAAATAATGCATCATATAAGACATATTATAGAGATCCTAATTATGAAATAGATGCAGCAGAGATTGTAGGCAAAGAACCTGTAATTTGTGAAGCATTAATTCATAAGGATACAACTATAGACCAGCAGTTTAAAAAGAAAGACTTTCACAGAAAATACTCTTTCGATTTAACAAAAGCAGATGACATCTTTGATTATTTGCTCGCGGCTAATTTCCTTAAGTTACCAAAAGGAGTAAAACTACCATCTCCAGATGAACTGAAAGGAAAAGTATACTGTAAATGGCATAATTCTTGGTCTCACTCGACTAAAAACTGCATTGTTTTTCGAGACAGGATCCAAGAACAGATTCGGAAAGGAAGTTTGAAGTTCCCAGCTAAAACAGAAAAAGCCATGGGAATTGACAGTGATCCGTTTCCAGAAGTTGGAGAAGGCACAGCTAATGTGGTTGTACCAAACTTCCAGAATCTATCTCTGCAAGAGTTGGAAGAGGTCAACGTGCAAATGCATACTGCCAACCAGATAACTGCTAAGAAGGAGGCTAGAAACCCACCAGCCATTGGACAAGGTTTCTCACATCAGGAGGAGCAATCTGACGAAGAAACACTAGATGACAACTCCTTGGAAGCAGCGGTGATGCAGAGAATGTGCCCCAGGTGCAGACTCAGTTACAAGTGGTTGAAGGGGCTTCCAACTGATGGGAAGCAATACTACAGGGATGTTCAGAGACATTCTAAGTCAACCAATGCTTACAACAAAAGGCCGTATCCGGCTAGTGATAGGCAGAGACCACCAGTGGTTGAGCCTGTGGTGAACAGAATGCATGACAAAGGCAAGAAGCTCTTGCATGAATCCAGGCCACATAACTATTATAGAATGGAGAGTAGCCATTCTGAAAGAAAACTGGAGAGGGGTTCAGTTCATGGAATCAAAGCCAGAGATTGGCCCCCTAGACCAGTTTCACGCAGGACAGAAAATGGTCACCCTTATCGAAGGTCTGAATTAGATTCAAAACATGAGGACAAAACCAAGCACTTACCTTCACGGCCAGTTTTGAAGATGGCTTCGAAGGTGGAAAAGGGCAGTTCAGCGTCTGAATCAGCAAGTTCATGGGTACCTGGAGTCCCAGACTGGTTTGTAATGCAAAACAAACCTAGAGAATTGCCTGTTCGAGGAGATGTTGTAAACCAAGGCAGGATGATCAGGCCTCCTATGGTGGCTCCGAATAACTGGGTGCTACTTAAACACCCAAAGACGAGGGAACCAGGTATGATCCCAGTCATCTCAAGATCACAGAGGAGAAAAATTCAGCGCAGGTACACCCAGTACCAGAAAGATCTGAAGGAAAGTGGAGAAAATTCTTCACCAGTCAAAACGGAAGGAAGGAAGAACCCAAAGTCAGACCATGCTCCAAAGCCGGTTCCACAGAGCAAAGTGGTCTGCAGCCGAGAACAATTGGCTAAGGTTCATGCCGAACTGAAAACCAGAGAGAAGGCTAGTTTGGTAGGGTTGGAGAAAGCTCTGATGGAGACAGATAGCGAGACTGAAGAAGAGATTAGCATAAGCCAGAAGAAAGAGGTCGTGGAGGAAGAGATGTTCGAAGCCTTCATGGCTGAGCAAACGTTTCTGACTGAAGAGCCAGTTGAGAAAGATCCTTCGAAGGGATCAGTTAGCAATAAAATACCAGAATGCATCATGCAGGATGTTTCTGAGGGAGTCAACCAAAGTAACCAAGAGGGGGAACAAGTACAGCCAGCCATCCAGTTTGGCTCGTTTCCCCCAGTATCAGTGAACATGGTACACATACTACCACAGGAATTCCAAGCTGGAGATGAAAATCAAGAGGGGCAGGAAGCTGATCCAGTTCAGATCTCTAGTGAAGACTCGCAAGCAAGTATGGTGCAGGATAATTTCGAAATGGTTACCCCGATGGAAGATGAATATGACGGTGAGGAAGTGGTAAGCATCAATCTATCGTATCCATTTGAGTACCCCTCGGATTCGATGACGTAGCACGTCAAGCCTTTGTACATCAAGGCTTTCTTTGATGGAATACAGCTGAACCGAGTCCTGATAGATAATGGGGCAGCAGTAAACCTACTCCCGAAATCTTCTTTGAAGAAACTAGGAAAAAAGAATCCCAGGTTGATACCAACCAGCACAACCATTGCTGGTTTTGCTGGAGATAAGCAAATGGCTCAGGGGATTCTACCCATTAATTTAAGTGTGGGAACCAGGGATTGTATGACAGCATTCTTCGTAATCGACAGTAATGCTAAATACAATGCTTTGCTTGGAAGGGATTGGATCCACACTAACAAATGTGTGCCTTCTTCTTTACATCAGAAAGTCATGATGGCTTTAGGCAATGGAGAGACAGAGGAAATCGATGCAAATCCTCAACCCTTCATAGCCTGTGCAGACTTTGCGGAGGCTAAATTGTATATTGAGGGAGTGACACCACTCAGTATACTGATGAAAGATGACAGTTCAGCCGAAGTAACGGCTGATGAGGAGGTGACACACCTGAAGCACTTAGTCCAAGAAAGTGCTGATGAAGAGGTTGTCCTTAGAGATGACAATGATGCCTGGTTATAGGCAAAGAGAGGAACCACAAGAAGCCAAGTCCTTGGCTTTGATTAAATTTTCAGCATTGGATATAAAAGCAATAGTCCAGAAAGTTCAGGAGCAAGAGAGAGAGGCCATGATAATTGGCTGCAAACAGCAGAAGCAACAGGCTAGAGTCTTGACTCTTGGTAAGTACTGTGCCTTGGACATTGAAACAAAAGTCCAGGAGATACAGGAAGAGGAAGCCTTGTGGACAGATTTTGTCTATGAAGAGGAGGGCAGAGATATTGAATTGAAGAACCTGGGGGCAGAACCAAGCTTGAAGATCACTTCAAAGGTAGAAGAAACCAGAGGGAGTTCTCATGCACAAGACCCTTTAGAAGAAGTAAATCTAGGGGAAGGTTCTGTACAACAGCCCACTTATGTAAGTGCTTGTTTGAATGCTCTGGACAGAAACCAACTTTTGGTTGTTCTGAAGAAATACAAAGATTGCTTTGCATGGTCTTATAATGAACTACCAGGATTGGACAGGTCATTAGTGGAACATAGACTCCTTATGAAGCCTAACTTCAAGCCATATAAGCAGAAACCAAGAAGGATGAGTCCAGAAGTAATTCAGAAGGTCAAGGAAGAGATCCTCAGACTACTCAAGGCAGGTTTTATTAGGACAGCCAGGTATGTTGAATGGCTATCTAATATTGTGCCTGTAGTCAAGAAGAACGGTAAAATGAGGGTATGCATCGATTTCAGAAATTTGAATCTAGCAACTCCAAAAGATGAGTACTCTATGCCCATAGTAGATTTGCTAGTAGATAGTTCAGCAGGGCATCAAGTTTTATCAATGATGGATGGACACTCTGGTTATAATCAAATCTGCATTGCAGAGGAGGATGTCCATAAGACAGCATTCAGATGTCCTGGAAATATTGGCACCTTCGAATGGGTTAAGATGCCATTTGGCCTGAAGAATGCTGGAGCTACATACCAAAGGGCTATGAACACCATTTTTCATGACCTCATTGGAGGGTATTTAGAATGTTATATTGATGACATTGTAGTGAAATCCCAGTCCATGGAGGAACACCTGCTTCACTTAGAAGCAGCCTTTGAAAGGATGAGGAAATTCAAGTTGAAACTCAATCCTCTTAAATGTGCTTTTGGTGTATCATCTGGAAATTTCTTGGGCTATGTTGTTCACAAGAAGGGAATACAGATTGATCAGAATAAAGCCAAAGCAATCATTGAAGCCAAACCCCCATCAAGTAAGAAAGAATTACAAAGGTTCCTTGGGCAGGTTAACTTTCTTCGAAGGTTCATTTCTAACACTGCAGGGAAAACTAAAGTATTTTCTTCCTTGTTAAGGCTGAAAGATGAAGAGGAATTTATGTGGACAGCAGAGCATCAAATTGCTTTCGAAGGTATCAAGGCCTACTTGGCCAACCCTCCAGTGCTGATGCCACCAAAGGGTAACAACCCCTTGAAGTTGTACATAGCTGCAGCAGAAGATTCATTGGGAGCTTTCTTGGCCCAAGACAATGTAGAAGGCAAGTGTAACAAGCCCGCGGGGGGACCTCGCTACAGCTCGGACTCGACTTTCGCAGTCACGGTTCTAAGTCTGAACCAAAGAGTCCAAATCCGGCAAATCGTTTTAGGAAAACTGATTTTTGAAAGAAGTGCCAAACATGGACTGCTTTGCCAGATACAGAGTCGCCACCTAAATATTTTATTTTGGGAAATTTAGGAAACCCTGACTCGGTGCCAAAAGGCCACGTGTCCGTCATCACCAAAGTTGCCTCGGCTCGGGAACTTGGGTACGATTGGGGAAGGTCACTTCGTGAGCACCCCCGCTCGCCCGGTCATAGACCGGCCTCTACTAACCATGATATCAATTTTTGAAAACATTGTGAGTTCTTATTCCGGTTATTAGCCTAGGTTACTATGTGATACTCACAGCATATAAGTATAGACCGGGTCGCCCGAATTGGAATAAAACATTTCATGTTTATTTTTGAAAATGGTTTGCTACCCGCAGGTAGGCTTGAAACATTTTGATGATTCATTCCAATTCAGATAACCCAACCTTCACCCACAGGCATTCGGGCAGTTATATCATATAAGCACATAGCCTCATGGTAAGCATGCTATCATGGCATTCACTCACACGCATGCAAGGATACTAAAGCATAAAACTCACCGAGTACTCCAAGCCAAAATAGAAACTATATTAGAAATCATGCATGATCCTAAGTGTACAGAAATGCCTAATGCAACACATGCAAAATGCAACCATAGCAGGTTCGGCTATTCTAAGATGGCATATGAAATGCTACAACTAACATGTATTCAATTTGGAATTGAAAGTACAATGCAGTTAGTATGGTGCGCCGAGCCCGGTGCATGCAATACAGATGAATGTTGCAAACATGCTGTCATACTGTATGCTAATTGAAATATGCCCTAATCTAACCATCAAAAGCGGATAAATAAAAGGGAGAAAGACGTGGGGTTGGAAGACATATATCACACTCACCCACACTTATTACAGTTGTGCCCTCACTCGGAGGGTCCAAATAAATAATACAGTCCAAATATTACAGTCCCCAAAATAAAAGAATATTACAGTCCAAAATATTACAGAATTCTAATTAATTAATGAATTAACTAGAAAGCAAATAAACTGGCGTGCAAGCCAGGGACTGCCTTGCTTCTGGTGGATGATGCATGTCCGGATTGTCTTGCGCGGAAATCCACCGGAATGCCCCGATTAGCCTCTGTTTACACCTGTTCTTGAAATGCGTGCCAAGTTCCAAAAAAGTTGCTGATTCCTCGTTTTGCTGCAACAGAGAGCAGAAAAGGGGCATAGCAATGTATTTGCACAAATATATGCATGTCTCGATCCTCGTGCCACCAATCACGCATACTGAGGCATGATGGCCGAGGAGTCGAAATGCACAACTCAATATAGGATGAATGCACATGAAACTACAGCTAAAACCTAACTCCATCATGGGTAATCTGGAGTGTCGGTGACTGGGGAATTGAGACACATTCCGTCACTCGGAGTACGAAATGTACCTCGTTTCCCGCGCCCGGGCTAACTCCTATTCCGGACACGATGCAATATGCATGATATGCATGAAATGCAACTAAGATACAATCCTATCATACACAGAATGTTATGAAAATGAGATGTCTCGCAATGCGTGCACACGGGCACGCAAACCGAGGCGATGGCATGTGTCTCGAAATACGCGTATGCGGGCACGCAAACCGAGGCGATGATATGTTTCTCGAAATACGTGCACGCGGGCACGCAAACCGAGGCGATGATATGTGTCTCGAAATACGTGCACGCGGGCACGCAAACCGAGGCGATGATATGTGTCTCAAAGTACGTGCACGCGGGCACGCAAACCGAGGCAATGATATGTGTCTCGAAGTACGTGCATGCGGGCACGCAAACTGAGGCAATGATATGTGTCTCGAAATACGTGCACGCGGGCACTCAAACCGAGGCGATGATATATGTCTCGAAGTACGTACACGCGGGCACGCAAACCGAGGCAATGATATGTGTCTCAAAGTACGTGCACGCGGGTACGCAAACCGAGGCAATGATATATGTCTCGAAGTACGTGCACGCGGGCACGCAAACCGAGGCAATGATATGTGTCTCGAAGTACGTGCACGCGGGCACGCAAACCGAGGCAATGATATGATATGATGAAATGATATGGGAACATGATATGGGCTTATACCAACATGAGTGAGCCTCAGCCACACTCATATAGGATGCCGTCTGATAAAAATGAGGTGCCTCGAAATGCGTGCCCACGGGCACGCAAACTGAGGCAATGACGGAATGCGATAAAATGACATGAAAACATGATATGGGCTTATACCAACATGAGTGAGCCTCAGCCACACTCACATAGGATGCCGTCGGATAAAAATGAAGTGCCTCGAAATGCGTGCACACGGGCACGCAAACTGAGGCGATGCAAAAGCGATGCGAATGACATGGAAAGTGCAACATGGACTTATACTAACATGAGAGAGCCTCAGCCGCACTCACATGAGATGCCGATGGCAGAAAATGAAGTGCCTCGAAATGCGTGCACACGGGCACGCAAACCGAGGCGATGGCATACGCAATGCAATGACATGGAAACATGATATGGACTTATACTAACATGAGAGAGCCTCAGCCACACTCACATAGGATGCCGTCGGATAAAAATGAGGTGCCTCGAAATGCGTGCACACGGGCACGCAAATCGAGGCGACGCGAAAAAGTGATGAAACATGGCAAAAATGATATGCAAGCATGCCAATGGGATTTCAGCAACAAAATAAGGGGAAAACAGTCCCGAAATGAGGCGAAATGACATGAAATGCAAGGAAATGTCCCGAAATGCAAATTTAGGCACCCGAAATGGCCTATAGCTATGCAATGCGTGCACAATATGGACATGGAATGTAAAGACAGAAGCAAGGCAGCCCGAAAATTAGCATTTTACTAGTTTATAGCATGGCCAAACAGCAAGTATAAGTAAGGGAAAAATAGCATGTAAGAATAGGGGCCAAAAGAGGGGTAATGAAGCAAGTGGTATAAGAAAAACTCAAACTGAAAAATTTCCTTCTACAACACTGAAGATGGACCAAAAATATGAACATTTACAGTATATGGAAGACCTCAAATCAGTATACAAACATGCTAAAAATGTGATGCAAAACAAGGCTCAAAAGGTGCTATAACATGAAGTATATAAAATAATCACCAAACAGAAAAAAAGTGTGAATGAAACATGAAGTATAGGCCAAAATAAGACAACTTTCAGTTCGAACCAAGGTCCAAAAACAGAAGCAAAGAGGGCTACTAATTTATGCAAAAATGGGGCCAAATAGGGGATATAACTACAAGTGACATATGGAAACACCAAACAAGGTTGAGCCCTTCATCAATGTTGAAGAGGGGCTCAAAATAAGCCTTATATCAGTTTATAACATGCTCAAAAACAGATTGCTCATGGGCCAAAGATAGCATGCAAAATCATGACATACAAGATGATCAATGAAGCAAGTATATTATGGAGGTCTCAAACAAGGTTGAGCCCTTAATGAGAAGTGAAGATGAGCTCAAAATATGGCCCTTTTCAGTTAGGGCCGGAGCTTGAAACCAAAAAGAAATGGGGCTTAGAAATAGATCAAGGAAAAGGGTCAAAAGGTTAAAAGAGTAACTTACCCTTGAAGATTTAAGCTTTTGTTGCTTCTTGGATGGATTTGCAGCTTCTTTTGCCTTCTAGAAACCTGCCTTGCTGCTGGAGGTGAGGTGGTGGTGGTAGAGCTTGGTGGTGTAGAAGGAATGAAGGTTAGGGACTTAGGGTTTTTGAAGAATTGAGAGGGAAGAAGATGGAGTTGGCTATGGAGCTTTGAAGGATAATTTTTCTAACCCTTGTAGAGGAGGCCATCAGCTGGTTAAAAAGGGCCAAAAGGGGGTGTAAAAGGTGGGGGAGATGGAGAGCAAAACTCCCCCACAAAATATCCCCCGGATACAGAAAATATCTGGGGGATATTGCCCCACAGCTGGAAAGGGTACAGTGCAAGGAAGCAGGCCGGCCGCATACTTTTGCTGGAGGTGGCCGGCCGGCCACACCCCCTAGCCGGCCGGCTAGGGGTCAAAAGGGTCAAGGAGCTTTTCTGGCCGGCCAGATATTGGAGAGGTGCCCCTATGTGTGTACAACACAACCATGTAGTTGAAATTCCAAGAAAGTGGGCCCAAGGGGTTCAACAATGGCTCGGAAAGAGGGGGTCAAAAGGGTCAAGTTGACTTACTGGCCGGCCATGAACTTTTAGGGGCCTCTCAGATGTGTAGATCACAGATATGTGGTTCAAAGTTCAAGAAAAAAAGTCCAAGGGGTTCAACATTAGCCCGGAAGAAAGGGGTCAAAAGGGTCAGGTGACCTTAATGGCCGGCCATGAACTTTTAGGGGCCTCTCAGATGTGTAGATCACAGATATGTGGTTCAAAGTTGGCAATACTAGCTCCAAGGTATTCAACATTAGCCCGGAAGTGCGAAAAACGGGCGCCGGGAGGCTCCGGAAGAGAGATAACTGGTTGTTGCAACAATTGCTGGCCTCTCACCCTTCAGTGACCTTCCCTGTGATAAAACAGAGGTACCTGCCAAAAATGAACGAAAATCGTTGCAAAACGGACGTTCCGGGGCCAAAACACGCAGTTCGGGGTCCCGAAAATGGGCTGTTAAGCACCGAAAATGGTATTCGACCTCGAAATGGGTTTCTCAGCCCCCAGTGTCCCTCAAAAGGGATGAAATAAGATGTATGCCAAAAATCAAAGCAATAGGAGATGGTTAAGCGGTCCCGAACCGAGGCACACAGCCTGACGGCTCCGAAAACCGGGAACCAGACTCCGAAGTGGGCAAAATGGCCTACGGCCACCAAAAGTAGCCTACGGACATTGAGAGATGGTCCACGGGACCTCTCTCTTCCCTCAGGAAAAGAAATAGAGAAAACCGAGTCTGGCTCGCAAACCGAGACAAGGCACAGAAAAGGGTTCGGAAGTCCGGAGGCAGGGCTCACGGCCGCGACTCTGAAACTTCTGAACGAGCATATTATGCAATATCACCCAACGCTCAACTGGTGACGTCTGAGTCTTAAGGTCGGTCAAAAATGGGGTGTCTACAGCAAGGAGCAAGCTGTTTATTACCTTAGTAGGTTTTTAAATTCTTGTGAATGTAAATACTCAGCTGTTGAAAAGCTGTGCCTTGCTTTGTATTTTGCTGCAATGAAATTGAGATACTATCTTTTACCTACAACTGTCTTGGTAATTGCAACCACAGATTTGGTTAAATATATGTTATCTAGACCAATGTTGAGGGGAAGAATTGGCAAATGGATGCTTGCCTTATCAAAATTTCATCTAGAATATGTCCCTCAAAGGGCAGTAAAAGGGCAAGTTTTAGCCAATTTCTTGGCAGATCATCCATCTCAAACAGAGAGCCAGGAGATAATGGAACTTGGTATGGCCAGTGTTGAGCCATGGCAAATGTGGTTCGATGGGTCGAAAGCAAATGGGTTAATTAGAATTGGTATTGTAATCAAGTCTCCACAGGGGACAGAAACTACCCATGGTTTTAGAGTGGATGAAGCTACCTGTTCCAATAACCAGGCTGAATATGAAGCCTTAATTGTGGGACTAGAGATTCTTATTGGATTACAAGTACATGCAATTGACATATTTGGAGATTCTCAATTGGTGGTTAACCAAGTGAAAGGAATTTTCAAGTGTCAAAGCATAAGTATCCTGCCATATTATGTTGTTGCATTACATTTGCTTTCTCAGTTTCAAATAGCAAATGTAACTCATGTTCCAAGATTCTTGAACAATAGAGCCAATGATGTGGCTCAAAAGGCTTCGAACTTCAAGAGAAGGGATAATACCCAAAGGGACATAAGCCAAACAACATATCAGAGATTAATACAACCTTTGAATAAAAGGAATGTGATCTTGGAAGTCAATCATAATGACTTACAAGAACAAGATTGGAGGCATCCAATAATGCAGTACTTGGCTGGTCCATCTTCGAAGGTCAGTAGAAAAGTTAAGTTGCAGTCTATGCAATATATGATATATGGTAATGCTCTCTACAAAAGGGGGGGAGATGGCTTATTGTTAGAATGTCTAGGCCCGAAAGAAGCATTAACAGCCATGGCTGAGGTTCATGAAGGCATCTGTGGTGCTCATCAACCTGGTGTAAAAATGAGATGGTTGCTTCGAAGGCATTCCTATTATTGGCCAACCATCCTTAAAGACTGTATAGAATATGCAAAGGGGTGTCAGGCATGTCAAAAGCATGGCACAATAAGGCACGTGCCCATAACTGACCTACATGCAGTAGTGAAGCCTTGGCTATTCAGAGGGTGGGCTATGGATATGATGGGAAAAATACACCCACCTTCTTCGAAGCATCATTGTTTCATTCTAGTGGCCACTGACTACTTCACTAAATGGGTCGAAGCTAAGCCATACAAGGCTGTAGACCAAACAGAGGTTATTGGTTTTATTAAAGATTTGATCCATAGATTTGGCATCCCGCAAACCATAACAGTTGATAATGGAACTGTGTTTGATGGGAAGATGGTGAAGGCTTTTGTGGCAGAATTTGGAATTAGCCTTGTTAATTCCACACCCTATTATGCACAAGCTAATGGTCAAGCTGAGTCATCCAATAAGTCCTTGAAAAAAGGAATACAGAAGGTTGTGGATGACAATCCCAGGGATTGGCATAACCTATTATTGGATGTTTTGTGGGCATATAGAACCTCACCGAGGTCAAGCACAGGAGTCACTCCCTATGCCTTGGTGTATGGACATGATGCAGTCTTACCAGTAGAGATTAATGTTAAATCTTTGAGAGTAAGATGTCAAGATCAATTGAATCCTGAACAATACCATCAAAGTATGTGCTTAGAATTAGAAGGCATAGATGAAGCCAGAATTTTGGCATTAAATAGCATTCTTTTCCAAAAGAAGAAAGCAGCCAAGAATTATAATAAGAAAGTCAAACACATTGGCTTTGATGAAGGTGATTTGGTATGGAAGACAATACTCCCAATTGGGATTAAAAGCCATAAGTTTGGCAAATGGTCACCTAACTGGGAAGGACCATATCAAATTCATAGGGTTCTGCCTTTTGGAGCATACCATTTAAGAAATTTGAATGGTTATGTACATCCCAAAAAGATTAATAGCAGATATTTAAAACCTTATTTTCCAACCATTTGGGAAACACAAGGGATAGAGTAAACATCATATGCAAGCATCATATGCAAAAACACAAGCTTGCTCAAATGATATACAAAATATTGTGCTTTCATAAAGAATCAAGTACATTGTGCCACAAATTGGCCCAAAAATCATTACAATGCTTTAGTTGTTTTTGTACAATAGCTTTCCTATTGCTAAGGGAAGGAAATAATTGGATAGCCACAGCCATGTCTTCTTTTCGATTAGCCAGCCCTTGATTGGTGATGTGCAGTTTCTTATCAGTTCGAACCAAGGCTTGGTTTACTGCGGCTAACTCTTCTTCAAGCTGAGCTTTCTTCTCCAGAAGTTGGACTCGAAAGTGGGAGGCAGAAGAGTGTTGTTCTTTCAAAGTCGATACTTCAGTATGCACTTGAGAAACAAAACTCTGGTCCTTAGCCAGCTTCTCATCCGCAGTCTTAGCAGCATGACAAATATTGAGATAAAAATCAATAGTAGCTGCAGCCTGAGATAGATGACTTGAGACACTCATGGCAGACTGCTCAGCAATGTTACAGCATTGAAGGAACCCATTCCTGATGATAGGCCTTTGTAGAGCCTCGAAGGGGATCCTTGAAAAAGAAGTCAACAGTTGCAAGCATGTGTCCAAATCTACTGAAGGTGCAAAAGGCTTGTTGCTGGAGGAAGGAGAACTCTTGAAGATTTCCAGTAGGGAGTCAGCCAAGGCTAATGGTTCAGTTTCAGCAGTAGAGGTGGGAGAGGTAGAAGGTATGTCAAAGAGACTAGCTAGTCTTCCTTCGAAGATGTCTACCTCGTCCCTTGACATGAAGGGCATAGAGAGTGTTGTGGTGGAAGACACAAAGGGCTGCATGGGGATGGGAGAAACGGATGGAACATCTTTGGCAGCCTCTATGGTCTTGGCCACCAACAAATCAAGTGAAGAGGGGCTGGAAACTGGCATTGGTGATGAGCCACGAATTGAAGAGCTACCAGTGTCCTCTGTGGAAGAATCAACTGCCACTAGGAATGGAGCAGCAGTTGGAGTTTCTGTAAAGGATGGAAAAAGAGCATGGCTTGAAGGAAAAGTAGACTGAGGTAGGTCACGAGCCAAAAAAGGGAGGTATGGCTTTAATCCAAGAAAAGGAGATGCAGGAATACTGGGACTTAAGGAGGGTACGTCAAATATAGGTTTTGGAAGTGGAAGTACAATTCGAACAACCCTGACATTCTGCATTTGGTCAACCTTAACCGAAATTGAGGAAGGTCTCATTGGAAAGGTGAGTGCAGTAGTTGTCGCTGCAAAAGGAAGAAATGCAGAACAATGTTAAACTTCAATACCACGAGCTGACAAAGTAAAAAACAACAGAGGTATGAAAGAAATTACTTGTTCCAGAGGCGTTAGTACTGATGGGAGAACCGCGGAGAGAGTAATGTCCAGCAGTCTGCTGCCTTCTTACCATTTCCCCTTGTGTTGCATCGGCAGTAGCAGCTTCCTCTCTTAGCATTTGCTCTTGCCATCTTTTCTTGGCCCTCTCAAATACAACGATTGCCTTGGAATGTTCTTGTTCGACTGCCTTGGCAGCTGCTTTATGAGTAGAGTCCTCAACATGGTCAGTGACAGGAACAGTCATTTTCTTTCTCTTCTCCCTTGGCAGAGATACAACCAATTCTTTTCCAACCTCCCCTTCTTCAGATCGGGGTTCAGACTCTCCAGAGATAAGTTCTTTCTCTGCTATTATGGTGGTTGCCTCGCTAACAGGATTTTCAATGGCATCAGATGAAGAAACAGCTACCTTTTGTCTCTTTGTTCTTTGTAAGGGCACTTCCTTCTCTGGCTCAACCTCTCTTTCTTCTTCAAGAGATTCAGGTACTTCAGGAGGAAGCACTAGTCTCCTTTTTGTTTTTTGTTGTTGTTTCTTCTTGAGAATAGCTAAAGTCTCGGCTCTCTTGGGAGACTCTTCTTGTGGAGACCCTACACCAAAAGCATGAGTATAAGGAAACCAACAAAAGATTCAGAAATAAAAGGGGAGGCGAAGAACTTGAAGATACTCACCCTTCTTCGAAGCAGCTCTAGTAACCCTGGCTGGAAGGGGTAAAGTGGCAGGAGTGGTGGTGACAACTTCAGGAGGGGGAGAAGTGTTCTGGGCTGTTATTGACTTATCCTTCGAAGGCAATCCCAACCCCACCAACAAGTCATGAGGGTGTGCAGAGAGGCGCACTTCCATATTGGCTGTCCACCAGTTCTTAAACCTTTTTAAAACTGAGCCAAAGGGGCGAAAGGGGATAAATTGGAATTCACTCAATTCCTTCAGCAGTCTGAGTACTGCTGCCTCTGGCTTGGATTTGGGTATTCTCAAATCCCTGGCAGTGAGATGGACATTTGAAAGACTGCAAAGAGGAACAGGTATCCCTTGAGAGAGCCCAAATTGCCTTGCAAATTGAGAAGGGCAGTATACCTCAGATATGCATTTATACGCTCGAGGGTTCAGAGTGCCAATGAACAGCTCCCTTGGTAATAATATAGAGGCCCACATATCTTTGTGGGGAGAAGTGGAACATTCCTTATCAGCCAGAAAAGATTGTAGCCAGGTTGGTCCTCTATTGGCTTCGAAAGGATAAAAGAAGAAAGCAGATGGAGAGATAGGAAGTTGATAAAAGAAGGTAAAGTAATAAGCAAAGGAAGCAGGGTAAAGGGCAATCCTGGCATATTTTTCCCCGTAGGTACTAGGATCCTGAACAAGGAATCCTAAACACTTGGGATGTAGGTTAGTGAAATAAGCAAAGAGCCAGAGTTGGAGCACCCAGAGGGGACCTCCTTGGTTAGCATCGAGGGGTTTTTCGCAAAATTGGGAGCAAGTTCTGTAGACATGACCTAGAAGATAAGGAGCAAGAGCGATATGTTTCTTTAAGACGAGTGCCTTCGTAAGTGGAGCAAACTCAGGCATAATCCTCTGAGATGAGGTACAAAAGAGGAATTTGCATAACCAGTATAATATGAAGGAGAAGAGTTCTCTGTCCCGCACAGGACCTTCTCTTTTATTTTCAGCCTTTACGAAGTCACTATAAGAAGAGCTTAGGGCTGGAAGAGAAAATTTGACAGGAAGGTCTGGATAGTTGGGAGTAAAAGGAGAACCATGGGGTGAAAGCCCTAGGAGATGGCAAATATCAAGAACGGTGGGGGCCATCATACCGCACCGAAACTGGAAGAAATTGAAAGCCATATTCCAAAAACATAAGGCAGCAGGAATCAAAAAGGGGTCTTCAGGAATAATGAACCTGGAAAGTCGAAGGGCATCGAGGATATAAAGCTCTTGCAGGTCATCTTCTCTCGCAGGCACCACTCTGTCATACCATTCCTCCCATTCAGTCCTTAATGTCGGCCAGCAACGATGAGGACGATTTACCTTCCAATTTCCCCAATCAAGCCTTCCTTCGTAGAGAAGGAAATGGTCCTCCAAACGAGGGTACAGAGCTGGGAGTTGAGCAGGAGCCTCCCGGAAGATAGGACCTAGGACGTACTCCTGTTTGTTGCTGTGGCGAGGAACGAAAAGACGACCATCGATGTTACTTGACTCACCAGATGTCAGCTTGCTGATTTCTTCATCGATACAATATTTCAAAGCCATGGTAGGGCTGATATGGTCGCCAGCAAGTACTTTTAGAGAGGAGGGATCCATTGGTAGTAAGCAAAAGAAGAGCAAAGAAGATCAGAAGAACCAGTAGAGAGAAGGGTTTGTAAAAGGCAAGAGATTTCGGAACATGAAACGAGAGGGTTTTAAAACCTTTGTGTCCGAAATTATACCCCGTAAGTCGTTAAGTACTAAAAGTACGAATGCGAGGAATTTCTTCCAATACTGATAGTTTTGGAGGGAAGAGTGTATTCCGGGGATTGGGGCCAGCTTCGAAATGAAATATTTGGCTTCGAAAACAAGATCTTGGTGTCAAAAAATCAAATAACAACGGCTTCGAAATACATAAGTCGGCTTCGAAGCCTAGTATATGCTTAAAGGTGCTAAATTGCTTGATTATGGGTCTGTTTAGGGGTTATAAATCAAAGTAACGACCTTCGGAGCAAAACCTAGTATTCTCTGAGTATGAGAAACGCTGTACGGAGCATACTACATGCTTAAAAATGCTTGAATGCTCAAAGTATTGGTCTACTTCAAAAATCTAAAGACCTGCTTGAAGGTTATCAGTCAAAATGACAACATTCGAAGCAAACCCTAGGACTCTTTAAGGAAGAGGGGCACTGTTCGAAACATCCAAGACCAATCATTGGTTTCTATATGAGCAAGAAGGAATTGCCATAGGTTGCCCTTCGAAGCCAAAAGAGATCAGTTTAAAATTGATTGGCTTTATTAACCATGACCATATATTGGTTACAGTTAGTGTTGAAGAGTAAAGTCATTAAAATCGAAGTACTAAAATAATATCTGCCAGAATTGTCAATTTTACTCCATGAATTGGAAAAAGACATGATTGGTTCTTCTAGTACTTCATTAAACAATTGATTCGAATGGTGAGATTGTTCAAATTCGAAGTTACGAGTTAGCTGTTAAAGATAAAAGGAAACAAAGTCAAACAGTGTTAAATACAGAAAGACTTTGTTTATATTAAAGCCAAGATGATTACATTAAGTAACCCTATCTGGGTACAAATTCAAACTCATAAAAATAAGGAATAGAATAAATAACAAGGTCATGAAATTTTGTCCAGCAATGGTCAATAAATTTCTGTTCTTTCTTTATTATTTCTTCTATCTCTTCTAAAGTTGGTTGCATAAGCTGATGAGCTCTCACTTCATAATAGAGTTCTTCAGCCTTCGCTTCGAAAGCCTCTTCCCTCGATTTTTGTTCCAATTCATCTATAACCAAATCATCCCAGTACGCAGAATCTTTATTCCTGAAGTCATCGAACTCTTCGATAAAATTCTCTGCTTCATACTGGGCATGAATTCGGAGAGATGAAAGTTGATCTAGATTTTGGATGGTGATCTTAGAATTCTGATGCCAGTAGAGGAGCACTGGGAGTTGGTCCAAAAACAAATGAAGCTCTGCCTGGGCAAGAGGGTTGAGGACATGACCCCTAGTTAGGACATCACAAGCCCATTGAAAGTTCTTAAGAGGAATGTCATCCTCAAGAACATTGAAGGGCAGGTGGGAGAAAGCCGCGAGCAAAAGTTGAGCTTGCTTTCGCTCGACTGGAGAAGGGGGTGACGGAGGTTGGTAAGGTGGAAAAACTTTGTCCATTGGAAGGGCAAGTCTTAGTTTCTCTGTCCAGGAAAGAATGGGAGAAGGAGAAGGAGAAGATGATCCTGCTTCGGAAGATGGGAAGAGAGTAGATGGCTCTGCTTCAGAAGACAAAGGGGAGGGAGTAGATGTTTCTATCTCAGAAGATGCAGAAGAGGGTGTGGATGCCTCTATTATGGGAGATGGCACGGGAGCAGAAGGAACAAAGGCATTAATGTAATCAAGCCAATCAGAAGAACAAATCTTCGCCTTCTTGGCTAAGAATGAAGGGGTATATCCTTGTGCTTCTTCTGGACGCCGGGCAGGGTGCATTATCTTTGTAGGCATGGAAGAAGTATACCAAGCCACAAGCAGAGTCTCTTCCAAGCTACGTCGAAGGTCAATGGGCACGTAAGGGTAGACCACTGAGCTTCGAGCGTAGGAGGGAAACTCCAAGGGGTCAGTGAACTTAACAAAATGGTGATTGATTCGCTCCCTTAAATCATAAGTCTCAGGAGTTGACCAGCTTGTCCAGCCAGAAGCCCAAGAGGGTGAAGAGGTTACAGTTTCATCCCATGCAGAGGTCTGTGAAGAAGAGTTTCCTAAGTCCATATTTTCAACTTGTCGAAGCAAAGGCTTGAGAGTAGTTTGGTCAAAATACAAAGGGAGCTTAGGGGAAGAACTCTTTGTGTCTGTAAGTTTGTAAACCAAGGGATTAAAGGCAATGTGTTCGTAGTCCAAAGGTTTATAATCTGCAAAAGCCTCCATTACCTGAATAGAGAAGGGCGGGTAAAGGTGGCTAATGAATGCGTGGAGATTCTTTCGAGGAGGAATAACATCACTCAAAGGCTCTTCATATGCTTGATCAGTAGTAAGGGAAGTTGATGCAGCCATAGCCTGTTCGAAAACTAAGGTATTGGGATGTTCAACGAGTTAATGCAAATGATCACCAAATGGATGACGGTTGTATTTCCAGAATTTGGACTCCATACACGATCTAGAGGCGCGGGAAAACTGTAATCCACTAATATCACCAAGTATTGGGTATATTAGTGCGGGGGGTAATATTGGCTACATATTTTGTAAAAGCCAGTTACAGTTCGACACGTGGCAGAGTAAGGGTAATAAAGGGAGGTTATTCAAGCCTTTAATCCTGATCGTACACGTGGCAATAAATATTGGTCCTCACATGATCTGAGTAACACTAGATCAATAACGAGATGCAAGATGACATATCTTCAACGGTTACTCATATTCAAATTCAAGTACAAGAGGGAAGCTCAACTGCCAGTAATGGCGTAATGGAGCTACTTGTAAGGAAGCATGATCAGCGATCATGGAGGAGCAGTTCGACGGTTCGAAGTGCAGTTCGAAGGTCATCACTGACGAGTATAAATAGCAGGGCAGCTCCCAGAAAAAAGGGACGGACTCAGATCATACAAATCAGTCATTTACTTCATATATTTTCTTTTCCAGTCTTTTACATTTCCAGTCTTTAAATACCTGTTCTTTAAATACCTGCACTTTAAATACCCGCACTGTATTTCGATTCATAGGAGTAGCTTCAAGTAGATTCAAGTAGATTCAAGTAGATTGCTGTTGTAAACCTCTCCAAGGCTGAGTTCGGACCATTGTAAGTGTTCATTTTTATGGAATACTTCAATTGTTCTTCGTATTACTGTTATTTCTCTTAATTTCTCCTAAGTCAAGCCACCAGTAAAAGTCCTCTTCATTGAGGCTGAAAAGAACTAAAACACAATCGTCTGATAATTGGTTGGCAATCACAATTTCTGTAAGGACTGATTGATCCTTGCTGGCACGCTCACATTTACAAAAATACCCTTCGAAAAGCCAAAAAGCCAACAGGGTTAAACAGTATCTATTAATGTTTCTATCAATGAATTTCATTTCAGATCCACTTCAACAATTTAAAGTGTTCACTTTATGGTATTCATCGAGAAGATAATTTAAATAACAAATTAAGTTGATTAGATATTGATAAATATATGATTAAGTTTTTTTGTTTTAAAAAATACGATAGTATATTCTTAAAATCACATTTATTATCTAATTTCTTAAAACAAATATGATTTAATCATGTAACTGTCATGTCTAATCAATTTTATTTTTTACATAATTATTTTTTTAACGGATCTTATAACATAAACAATTCAAATTGTTGAAATGGATTAGAGATTAAACTCATTGATAAAAACAATACTGGCATAATATGAACCTTTCACTCGTTAAACGGGGGACTACATCTACTAGGGAAAATATTAAGGAGAAAACCTCAAACACTCTCATTAACAATAAAAAAATAAAAAA
Source organism: Camellia sinensis (assembly GCF_055761805.1). Lineage (NCBI taxonomy): Eukaryota > Viridiplantae > Streptophyta > Magnoliopsida > Ericales > Theaceae > Camellia > Camellia sinensis. The sequence goes on along the minus strand of NC_138961.1, from coordinate 238,837,587 downwards.
TTATCCATCATCACCCTTTGACTATATCTCCCGCGAGTGGAAAAGAAAAATGAGAGGGGCTCTTTCAAGCATTATGTCCACTAATCTGGACTTCTCCTGCAAAAATCAGTGTAGTTTTACTTTTTTTTTTTAAAAAAAAAAAAACAAAAACAAAAATAAAAACAAAAACAAAAACAAAAACAAAATCAGTGTAGTTGCCCTAGAAAAAAAAATCAGTGTAGGAATTCAAATTTATTTAATAAACATGATAATGTAAATCCGGAATCACTGGCTGATGGTGAGGTAGCAACAAAAAACATAAAAACCCAAAAATTGTACTAGTTGACTAATTACATATTCCTCAACCTAAACCCATTGAGTAGAAGAAGAAGAGAGGAAAAAAAAAAAGACAAAAACATGGTTATTTGCCTTATAAAAGATCATGTTTTGGTCCATTCCTTTAAGCCTCTTAATTCTTGGACAAGCTTCATTACGACCCAATCCTCCATTTTTTTCAACCTTCGACATTGTTGTACTATAATTTATCAGATTTAAGCAAATAAATAGATATGAAGTTTGCACTAATTGTCTGATTCTGTTCAATAATATTTCTTTATTTCTTGCAAACTCCCTTCAATAGCATTCCTTTTTGTAAATTTTTTAACTTTTATTCAAGCTTGGAAAGAAATTGACAAATTGCAATGCAAATATTAATTAAAGAATAAAGTTATATATACTAATTGGTATACCAATTAATGTATTAACGAATGATGTGACATAATTTTAAAAATTTTGAATTTTTATAGTTTGTACAATGGTGGGGGTCCATAGTTTTTGAAATGACAATGACATATCATATATTGATATACTAATTGGTATACCAATTAATGTGTGTAGTATCATTGTAATTAAAAGACAATGGCGCTACACACCAGTTACTATACCAATTAGTCTCAACATATCATTGCAAAATTATGGACATCACCCATCATACAAATTATAAAGGTTTAAAACCAAAAAAACTATGTCCAATCATCTGTTAATTGGTATATCAATTGGTACGTATAGCTTTATTCATTAAAACATAATAATAAGGGAACCTAAACAAACAAAATCATGTAATTATAGGTACCAGGAAGATTTCTTGGCATGTATTACTAAGGAAATTGATATATCCAATGGGCTTATCTTTGGTTCTGGTGCGATATCATGTATAAGTTTTTTGCTTTTTAGTATAATCTTAATTTTTTTTTTTGTCAATTGGTATAACTTATAAGAGATGAATTACAAATATCATGATAATTACATCAAATTAAATATTCAACTATCAAAAAAAGCTTAATAGATAATCACAACACAATTAAGACTCAAACAAATACAAGAAATACTCCAAACAAATATAAAGTGAAAAACAAATATGTAAGTGGGGAGAGTTAAATCCCAAACCTCAAGTGACATGCATAAATTATTTGTCAATGAGATAGGATTTTGGATCCAATCTTTTGTGATTAGTTAGTATTTTGGATTTGTGAACAGATAAATCGAAGAAAAAAGTGAGAAAAAAATTACATATCATTCAATTTTTTCATTTTTTGTTCTTTTTCTTTTGCAATTTTCTCTACATATCTATAATTCAAATACAACTTTTGTAGTGAGCAGAACAACAGCGAGGTTACTTACTTTCAGTTCTAATATAGTTGTCCACTTTTTAAAAATCTTTTAAAGCAATTAATGAAATAAGAAAACAAACAACCATTATTGCCCAGAAGTTGCTCCAAACCACATAGCAATTTAAATACTAAAACTAGTATTAACTTAATAAGGGACCATCTCATTATATTTCCAAGCAACAGCTCAGGAAATCCAAATCCAGCATTATGACATTTACAGCAAACCACAACATATCTCTGTTCCTCCTCAATTGTCTCTCTCCTGGCTAGTATATACAAACAGCAACAATATACAATAAAATTAATGTTGCTCCAGTCAAGTAATTTTAGTGGGTCCTTTTTTTTTTTTTTTTGATAATAAAGATGGAAGTTAGATTGATAATAGCTAAGTAGTTACATTTCTAGGGTAAAAAGTACCCTAGCGTCTTCAAAAAATTGAAATGAAATACAATTAGGAATAGAGGAAAAAATAAGTAGACCCTCATGATTGGATCCTTCGTTGGCAAGCAAGTCTGCGCATTTGTTTCCTTCCCAGTAAGTATGGCTAATAGTCGAGGTTCCGAGCCGGTCCAGGAAGTACCTGCAATCATGAATGAGATTACTAAGTTGATGACAATGGTTGAAGTTTCCAAGAATGATATTTTGCATGATGGTTGCATCTGTTTCCACTTCTATTCCTGTGAGGTTAAGGTCAAGAGCAAGCTTGAGACCATCTCGCATGGCCCAAAGTTCAGCTTCGATACTGGACGAGTGGCCAATGTTGCGGCAGAAATCAGAAATCCATTTACCCGTCCAGTCCCTAATGATACCATCGGCAGCGGCAAGGCCAGGGTTGTTTTTTGAGGCACCATCGGTATTGAGTTTGAAAAGGCCAGGTTTGGGGGGGAGCCAGGAGATAGTGGATGGTAGAGAGGGGCAAGGTTGCTTGGAAGGAGAGAGATGTTGCCATTCGATGGCAGATGCAATGGCCGAGGAAGGGTCCTTCTCAAATACTAAAGATTTAGTAGTACCAAAATATATATATATATATATATATATATTTTTAAATTACGAGATGATGTAATGAATGCTATTCCACCATAATATTTTTTCTTACCCTTAAAACCCATGTGAAAGTTTTTTTGGGGGGTTTATTGTTACCAAATTTGTGAAAAGATACGCATCATCATCAAACATTATTAGTGTCCCATAAAAAGAAAAGTATTTATTTATGAAAAATATTATAAGTCTTAAATTTTATACCAAATAAATGAATGTTTAGGGTTTATAAAATTACGTACCCATACTCATGTAAGATATTTGATCATTTATTTAATAAAAAATTTAGTATTCTTAACATTACCTTTCATTTATTTGTTCATAATATTAGAACGGAAGTTTGTTTTTACTGCAGTACTTGTAGAATGAATCACCTTAAAGTGAAAAAAAAATTGATTTTTTTTATTATTTTTATTTTATGGGAGATAATATATGATATCCACGTGGGAAGGACTACGCGTTTAGGTGAAAGGGTCAATAAGGATTGAGAGAGATTAAAAAATTTGAAAAGGTTTTTGTTTTAAAAGGGTATTTCTTGTCTTCATATATTTACCTGTCCGACCCCAATATACAATTCAAATTGTTCTTGGCTATTACGTATGGCATGAGAGGTGTGGACACTGGACTTAAAGGCAGCCACAGCCACTTTTGTTTAATTCTTAGGTTTACCTTTCTAGAAAAAGTTTATCTGTAGACAAATATATATATATATATATATATATATATATATCTCAAGAATGATGTATATCAATGTTATTATTATAAATAATATGTCTTAATGAAAGGTTTTCATTAAGACATGTCATTTTATACAGAAAGTTTGAATGGATTTTTTGTTAATGTTTAATTAATTTTATAAAAATAGTATAAAAAGTTAATGTGTGACCCATACATACTGTGTGGTTTTTGTTGCATTGAGATCCTCTCCATTTCATAGATGAATTTCTTTATGTTGTGTTTGGTTGGGGGATTTGAGGGGGGATTTGGAAGGAGAAATGGAAAAGGTAGGTAAAATAAGACTAAAATATACCTAAATTTCACATAGTTTCACACACATTTTCCCTTTCCCTTTCCAAATCTCTCCCCAAATCCTCCAACCAAACACAGCATTAGTGTTAAAACAAATTTACAAATAAATTATTGCTTGAATAGACTCGTTTATTTAGCAAATTTTTAGCTTTTATGGTGACTTTTAAAAGTGACTAATGTTATTGTTTTGACGAGAAATAAACATGTCTAATAACTTGTAAAATTTTATTTTTTAACAAAATGAACTTATAAGTCAATTTATGAAGGCTATCAAACGAGGTCGAATATCACTATTTGGTAATGACAAATCTAGCTCAACATAAATTTATACTTCAAATTAAAGATTATGGCAAGTTTTAAAGCTTATAACAACATAAAAGGTACAAATAGTTGATATGGAATAGCTATGGCGTGTTATAACATTATTAGATGAAACAAAAAATTTTATTTTCTTCTACAAAATAGAGAGAGTCACTATTTGAATTATACATTAAATTTTCTTTGCATATTTTTTTATAAATTATATTTTAATATGCAAACAGCATTATTAAAATAACTTGAGAGTTGGACCCACCACCCTAGAGGGGATAGCAGAGCAGGGCCATCTTCAATAGGTTAGGGTCAAATCTTCCCACTGGTTGACTTGCAGAAAAAACGAGTGAGGGGGGACGAGTCTTGTTTGAATCTTCCATGAACATAATACATGTTCTCACAACTTCCAAATTCTTGTACTTTTGGGTTTGAAATCGAGAACAAATATTATTTTTTTGGGGGTATATTTGACTAGTTGAGACCGATTCGTTCATTATCACATTCTTTGAGCATCCACATTAGCTTCAATAAAGTAACAAAAAGGTAAAATATAGTTAACTAATCATAATTTGCTTACTCCATCAATCTCGCCAAATTATTTTTAAATTGACTTTTGGTTGAATTTACTACAGTTCTTCAAAAAATTTGTTAAGGTAATATTCATTAGTTATTTAATATTATATTATTTTTTTGAGACAGGTTAATATATTTTTTATTATATTTTTCTCACTCACCGGACGTCCTCCCGGATGTCCTCTCAGATATCCCTGCAATGAAGGAAGTTTTGCTGAATTTCGACCTGACCGGTTGATTGCCCGGTCGACCGCCCCTCAGTGGGTTTGCCTTCTTTGGCTGCTGCTCTCTGCTGCTACTCTAGTGCACTGGAAAAAAAAATATGTAAATTGAAAAAGATAAAAGAATAAAAAATAATATTTTAATAAAATAAAATTTTAGAATAAAAAGTTTGATGGAGTGTGTATATAAAAAAAAGGAGAAAATTACAAACACCCCCTCGAGATTTTGTAAAAATACAGATTCTTCCCTGAGGTTTGAGAAATTACATCCCGCCTCCTGAGGTTTATATTTTTATAACAAATTGCCCTTTGAGATTTTTATTTTCATACAGATTTCTCCCTAATTTTTCCTAATTTGTTATGAAAATTTGACCCTCAAGTGGCAATTTGTAATTTCTCAAACTTCAGGAAGGAATTTGTATTTTTACCAAACCTCGAGGGGGGTGTTTGTAATTTGTCCATAAAAAAAGGTTAGCTAAAATATAAAAGTGAATTTTGAATTATAATTTGACTCAAATTTTATTGAGACTGATGCGGATGTTCTTAGATATTATTTGGTATCTTCTACAAAAATAGATATTTTTTATTTTTTTATATATTTTCTTTAAAAAAAAAAAAAGTACTCATATAAATCGTTTCAATCACTCTAATAGTAATAGGGCCCTCAGTATGAAGACTTATTTCATTTTGAATTGGGCTACCCACCTAAAAAAAAACGTGGTCCAACTTTGATGGGCTAATTGGGGTGCAATTTTTGTGACCTAGTCTAGGACTAAAGCCTGAAGACCCAAGTTTTGAAATCCATTGTATGGTAAGGGGTGATTTTATTTGTCCCCAAATAGTAACTTAGTACATTTAATTAAAATTTTAAAATTTTAATTATTATTATATTTTAATGTAAATTTACTAAAAAGAATAATACACATTAAATTTTAAATAAAATATATTTTTTTTCTTATAGTACACCTAAATCACTTATAGTTATTCAATTGAGAGGGTTTTAGGGTTTATGGAAGGACTTGGTTTTAGGGCTAAGAAGTTTCAAAAACTCTGAAGAACAAAATATAAACTAAAATCTTCAATGACATTAGTTTTATGAACAAAATATAAACCATAATCTTCTCCACCGCTAAACTCCCCAGAACCATAAGTTATTGCCATTGCAAAAGCCGCTTGAACTGTGATTTCGCCACAGGCTTTACTAATTTGTTGGGAATCAACTCTTTCTGAGAGTTAAAATGGATAGGTTGAATCTTCATGGGAAAAGGCATGACAAGTACTTATGGAGGCTCGTTTCAATTTTCAAGCTTCATTTATATTAATTAAAAGTCAAAGAACAATTGCTATCGAATTATAATTTATAAGCCCCTTTGAATTCTTTACCTTGATTTTTCAACAACATAAGAGAGAGAAAATGCAGCTAAAAAACATGTACAAATCAAACCCCAAATCAAAAATCCTACATAATTTAAAAGGGTTTTTTAAAGTGGTATAATCTAAAAGGGTTTTTTTAAGTGGTGTAATTTGAAGTTTTTGATTTGTTTATTATTTTTGGTGTATCTCGAAGAGTAATTTGAGAAAAAACTTAGGATGTATTGAGAGTAAATCATAACTTTAAATAATTTAATAGAGTGTATTAAAAATTGGACGTACTTAACAATTTTTTAGATGCAAATAAAATTTCCATAGGTAAGACTAGGCTGGGCTGGACTTCTGGTATCAATCTTCTCACCCATGAAACCCTTTCGAGTTCGGGCTACATCCAAGTCCAACAGACGCGAGATATCTCCCACTGTATCTTCTTAGAGTCGAGTGATTTTGGCAACGCACAATTAAGGGCTGGTTTGGCATACACTGTAAAAGTCAAAAAGTTATTAAAAAAACAAAAAAAATTAACATTATTCACCTATATAACGCGGCAAAAATTACTTAGGGGTCTTTTGGGAAGTTGAAAAAAAAAAGTTTGTTTTTAATTTTTTACCTATTTTGAATCACATCACTTCTCATAATTTTTACCTATAAAAAGACAAAATAGATTAAAAAAGTCAAAAAGTCAGAAGCCAAAAACCTGGCTTTTTTAGTAAGTTCCCAAATTGCCCCTTAGATAGCTAAGAATATTATGTGTTATTATTTATGTGATTTATATATAAAAGTATTGAATAATAAATTATAAATTTATTAGTTATTAATTAAGAGAAGTGGTGCTATACATAGTAATTATTATACCAATTAATGTATTAACACATACTATAGTATTATAATGTTAAAATTATGAACTCCTTCTATTATATAAACTACAAATATTCAAATAATAATATTATATATATCAATTAGTATACTAACTAGTGTATCAATTGATGATGTGACAAAATTTCAGAAATTTTTAATATTTGTAAACTAGTGTTGGTACACTAGTTAGTACATTAACAATAAAGATTAATAGCTCGAATTTAAGCCCCCGAATGGCCCGAATCACTCTCTCTCCATTTTGGACTCACGTGCATAGCTTTTTATCTCTCTCTCTGTCAGACCCAAACATCTGTGAATATTAAGTGATTACTATTGTTATAGAGTTTTCTCATCTCTATATTTCAATGGCGATTTCGGAGGATGATTAATAATAGTAATAGTAATTGAAGAACTAGTAACATATGATCTCCTATGCCCACCAAGTGCTTGCCTAGATGAGAAAACTCTATAACAAACAAGACATTCATGGATTTTTCTCTTCAGAAACACCTGCATTTCGATTTTTAACAACCGCCAATGCTTCTTCATGGGTTTGATTCGAAACTCCATTGTTGTGAGCTCGAGCTTTTTTCTGACTCGTTCTATGCCTACCAAGTACTTGACAAGATCGAAACACTTTGTGACAGAGCTCAATCTTATCAGACTCCTTTGTTTCATCATCATTATCTTCATACTTTAGTTTTGGTTCTTGTTCTTCATCTGTCATCCATTTGTCTCTCGACATCATTATCAAACAATATGCAATGTCTTTTTCTGGAGTAGTGTTGAAGATTGAACTCACCGCCTCCGGCTCGGACGCACACGGCGGCGGAGGATGCTGTTGCTCCGGCCAGCCCAGTTTTCACGATTTAGGCTTGGTTCTGACAATGGTGATTGTGATGGTGATGTGGAATTCCTGATTTACAAATTCGTTTGGATCAGCGGTAAATTGGGTTCTTTGAAGACTTGGTCCCGCTCTCTCTGTCTTGAAGAATTAATTACAAAGCCACCAGAGCTAGTAACATCGATTGCAAAAGAGAACTCGGGATCTACTATGTGAATGCTCTTCTTTGGATTCTCTCTCATCCCATAAGACAATAATACTTTCTCATTATTCTCTTCTTTTGAAAATGATGATGAAGAAGAAGAAAACCCATTTCATTGGATTGTGATTGTTGTTCTGGTTTTGGTGAAACATAGAGATTCAACGTGTGGGTTTCACGCAGATTTGGGCAACTGGGCCAAAGACTACAACCAGCACTGCAAACACATTTGGGCCATTTGGGGGCATAATTTCGAGCTACATAGCATGATTGGTACATTAATTAGTGCATGTAGCACTACCGTAATAGAACTATATACCAATTAGTGCACAAACTAGTGTACCAATTGATGATGTGACATAATTTGAGATGTTTTTGGTATTTGTAATTTATATAATGAGTGGAATCAATAATAATGTTATAACTAGTGTTGATACACAAGTTAGAACACTAATTGATGCATGTAGCACCACTGTAAAACCATATCACATCATTTATTAATATATTAATTGATATAAAAATTAGTGTATATAGCTTTATTCTTATATAAATTCATTCTTAATATAATAACACTATATATATATTTTTTGGGGGTACAACTGAAAGAATATAACACTATTCAAAACCTAGTATAAACCACACATTAATTTATATATGCACATTTTTGTGATTTCTTCTATATGCTGCATACAATTTTGTTTGGTAATTTGTTTGGCAAATGAAACCCGAAATCCTTATAAGTTTAAATAGTGTACTGACAGATAATGTGATATAATTTTATTAGTTTTGAATATTTATAGTTTGTATAACACTACTGTATAATAGTTGGTACAATTATTACTTTTCACACATTTTTCTTTCTCCTTCTCCGTATCCTTTTCAAATCTCTTCTCAAATTTATAAATCAACACAAACGGGAAATTCTATTTTCTCACACCTAATTATCTCCGTGCATATACTTAATAAAATATTATTTTAATGATAATTATACCCTAAACTAAAATTACTATAATGGACATTCATTAGCATTCATAATATTATATGAAAATATTCTTTGTACACATCTTTTAAAAAGAAAAAAAATCTCAATGTATACCTTTTGAGTAAAAAAAACTAAACTATAATTTTTCCATTATTGTCACTTTGCTTGCTATACACACTATACTCCTCTATTGCTTGCAAAGCAATATTCTCATAACAACTCTCATATTGCTTTAATCTCTAAATTTATACTCTATTAGTGATGAAAATATTAGTTTTTTCATGCATATATTTTTTTTTCTTTCGTGGTTATCAGTCGAACAACTAGTGTCAAATTATTTCAATATATTCAGATATCAACTGCCGAATTATTTCATTATATTAGGACATCAACTGCTGAATTATTTTATTATATTCAGATATCTGTTGGAAAATGGCTTTTGTGTAACCTTATTTTTTGCTAACTTTGAGCATTAATTAAGGTGGGATCCAAGCGTTGTTTTTAACGTTTCTAATTGGATTCATATTTAATGCCGCGTAGTGAATAAATTTATATATTTGGTTGCTTAAAAGCATTTCCGAATGAATAAGAATTCAACGCGCATTTTCGGGATCGTGGAACTAGTTTTTGGTGGGTTTCCTACGCATTTGTGAAATGTGCTTGTCCCACATTGGAAAGGATTGAGGTTTTGAATGGGTTTATATACCTTAGCTTGAGATACTTGGGATGGGTCCCAACGGGTACCCAAGTTTGTGGAAGGGTGAAGTGAGCTAGACCCATTGAACCCAAAATTAAAATTGCGCGCGCGCCGTCGGGCAGGTTGGACTGGGCTTGGGCGCGGGGTATGAGGTTGAGTTGGGCTTGTTCGGCCCAATACTTATCTTGTTAGGTAAAAAAAATTTGTAATTTATTTATTTATTTTTATTTTGGTTTCAAAATTCAAAATAAATTGGTCCAAAATTTTTTCTTTCACCCAAACAGATCCTAATCCATCCGAACAGGTTTGAACCGGTTGAATCCTTTCCATACAGATCCAGAACTGTTCAAACAGTTCAAACAAATTTCTTATCTGTTGAAATCTGTCTAAACAGTTGCTTATCTATTGGCACCTGTTCGAATAGCAACCAAACTGCCTATATAAAGGTTGCTTCCAGCAATTCATTTCATCACATTTTTTTCTCAGATTTTCATTTATCTTCTCTCCTTTCTGTCTTCTTATTTTCTGCATTTGTTCTGCATTTAATTTTAGGAAAAGAAAGAAAGAGTTTCAGCAAAGTTTTGGTTCACTAGACCTGATTTTATAGTACTGTAAAATCAAGTGTTAGTCGTTGCATCCTGGGAAGTAGACGCTGGTAAAACTCGAAGCACCGGAGTCAGGGCGAAATCTACTTTAAAGAAATTGTATCCAACACAAGCCTCGACATTATTTTCTATAAGCGTTTAATTCGGGAAATAATTTATATAATTATTTTTCTGAATTATGTATTTTATTGTTTATTTAATTTATACATTTAATTTTCTCACACACACTACTGTGGGTATAACAATCTTAAAGTAGATTTTTTATTTTTATTTATTTCTGCGTTAGACAGACAAATATTTTGTTTCGGGAAATTAAATAGTAGTAATATACTGTTTAATTTCTTAAATAGTAATAATATACTATTTAATGATTTCTTTGATAACATAGTAGTAATATACTATTTAATGATTTCTTTGATAACATAGTAGTAATATACTATTTATTATTGGAATTTTGGTACAAAATATTATTCTGTTTATTTTGTGTGTAATTTCTTTTTGTGTATAAATTTGTGATTGGTAATTTTTTTTTATTTCGTCAGAAATATGACAACTAACAGTACTGAGACTGTTATTACACCGATCCCCACACCTATTGTGCCAGTGATGACTTCGGCAGTACCCGTAAATCATGGGGAGAAGCCAGAAAAATTCAATGGCAATGATTTTAAAAGATGACAACAAAAAATGATGTTTCATCTTACAACATTGAATTTTGCTCGCTTCACTGATGAAAAGGCACCGGTGCACTGAACGAATGAGAAACTGATCGGCAAGTGGTTGCCGCAGTTGATACATGGAAACATAGTGATTTTCTGTGTCAGAATTATATCCTTAATGTGTTGGATAATACATCGTATAATGTATATAGTGTTAAAAGCACTGCTAAAGAACTGTGGGAATCTCTAGATCACAAATATAAGATAGAAGACGCCGATACAAAGAAATTTGTTGTCAGCCATTTTCTAGATTTTAAAATGATGGATTCCAAGACGGTTATTAGCCAGGTTCAAGATCTCCAATTAATTCTCCATGACATACATGAGGAAGGGATGGTTCTCAATGAATCTTTTCAGGTTGCAGCAATCATTGAAAAATTGCCACCATCCTGAAAAGAATTTAAGAATTATCTAAAACATAAGCGCAAGGAGATGAAATTGGAGGAACTGATAGTGCGGCTCCGTATTGAGGAATCTTGGGTTTGTTTTATCAAAACCCTAGTTGTATCCAAATTGAATTGGGTCTCCACAAATATAATATATAAAAATATATTATATATAAACCAAACCAAATTAAAACTCTTTTAATAAACCATTGGGTCCTACACTCCAATAAGGAGGTATACCCAACAGAACTCACTCTTAACAATGTACTCCATGTGCTAGAGATTCGCAAGAATTTGATTTCTGGGTCATTGTTGATCAAGAATGAGTTTAAATTAGTCTTTGAATCTGATAAAGTTGCACTCTCCAAGAGTGGAATATATGTGGGGCGAGGATACATAAGTGATGTGCTTTTTAAGCTCAATGTAAATACTGTTGTACCAAATTTGGCTATTAATAATAAGAACGCATCTTCTATTTATATTGCTGAGTCTTCTTTTTTATGGCATGGTAGATTAGGACATGTTAATTTTAATTCTTTGCATAGACTTGTTACATTAGAATGTTTACCTAACTTAGAATTTGATTCTAATCATAAATGTGAGATTTGTGTTAAGGCAAAACTCACTAAGCCATCATTTAATAAAGTTGAAAGACGTATTGAACCTCTAAGTTTAATTCACACAGATATTTGTGATTTAAAATTTGTTCAAACTAGAAGAGGTAAGAAGTACTTTATTACTTTTATTGATGATTGCACTTGATATTGCTATGTTTACTTATTGAGAAGTAAAGATGAAGCCGTAAAACCTTTTAAGTAATATAAATTTGAGGTTGAAAATTAACTTGGCAAAACTATTAAGATAGTAAGGAGTGACAGAGGTGGTTAGTATAATGCACCATTTGAAGAACTTTGTTCTGAACATGATATCATTTACCAAACCACTGCACCCTATTCTCCCCAGTCAAATGGGGTTGCTGAGAGAAAGAATCGAACTCTTAAAGAGATAATAAATGCCATGTTGATTAGTTTAGGGTTACCTCAAAATTTGTGGGGGGAGGCAATTTTGTCTGCTAACTTTATCCTTAACAGGGTACCTCACAAGAAACTCAATCAAACACCTTATGAATTATGGAAATGTCGACAACCTATCTACAATTACCTCAAAGTGTGGGGGTGTTTGGCCAAGGTTGCAGTCCTTAGTTCCAAAACGACTAAGATAGGACTAAAAACTGTTGATTGTAAGTTCATTGGTTACGCAAATAATAGTAGTGCATATAAATTTTTAGTTCATAGATTTGAAAATCCTGATATGCATGTAAAGGCTATTATTGAGTCAAGGAATGCATCGTTCTTTGAACATTTTTCCTTGCAAGGAAACTGAAGAGATAAGTTCAAATAAAAGAACTTTTGATATTGCTATAGGTAGCAGTAAAGACCATAATGATAATGAATCAGATGAACCTAGACGTAGCAAAAGGGTTAGGATCTCTAAATCATTTGGTCCAGATTCTCTAACATACCTATTAGAAAATGAGCCTCAAAACTTCAAGGAAACAATGTCAAGTCCTGAAGCTCCATTGTGGAGAGAGGCTGTGAATAGTGAAATTGAATTAATACTGCAAAACCATACTTGGGAACTGGTGGATCTTCCACCAGGGTGTAAACCTATTGGATATAAGTAGATATTCAAGAGAAAAATGAAAGCAGATGGTTCAATAGATTAATACAAGGCTAGGCTTGTTATTAAGGGATACAGGCAGAAGGAAGGCCTTGATTATTTTGACACCTATTCACCAGCGACAAGAATAACATCCATTCACATGTTGATTGCAATTGCAGCTTTATATGATCTGGAAATACATCAAATGGATGTTAAAACAGTGTTTTTGAATGGCAAGTTAGATGAGGAAATCTATATGGAACAACCGGAAGGGTTTCAAGTTCCCGGCCAGGAGAAAAAGGTTTGTAAACCTATCAAATCCCTTTATGGATTAAAATAAGCTCCGAAATAGTGGCATGAAAAATTTGATCACACTATGCTTTCGGATGGTTTTAAGATAAACGAATGTGACAAATGCGTCTATGTTAAAAACACAGACAAAGGCTATGTCATAGTTTGTCTTTATGTGGATGACATGCTCATTATGATTAAATCCACAAAGAAAATGTTGAACAAAAAGTTTGACATGAAAGATCTGGGAATAACAGACGTAATTCTAGGAATAAAAATTACTAGAACATTTGAAGGATATGCTTTATCTCAGTCTCACTATGTTGAGAAGATTCTGGAGAAATTTGGAAAGCATGAAGACCGTCCTGCTAAAACATCTGTTGACATTAGTCTTCTTTTGTCAAAAAATATAAGTCTAAGCATATCACAATTAGAGTATTCTCGAATAATCGGAAGCTTGATGTACTTAATGAATTACACTAGGCCAGATTTAGCCTATGCTGTAAGCAAATTGAGTAAGTACACAAGTAATCCAAGCTCCGATCATTGGAAAGCGATAATTAGGGTATTTAGGTATCTAAGACATGCCCAGAATTATGGATTACATTATACCAAATATCCAACAGTACTCGAGGGGTACAGTGATGCAAATTAGATATCGGATACTAAAGACTCAAAATCTACTAGTGGATACGTCTTTACCCTGGGAGGTGCTGCAGTCTCTTGGAAATCTTCCAAGCAAACATGCATAACTAGGTCGACAATGGAATCTGAGTTTATCGCATTAGATAAAACAGGAGAAGAAGCAGAATGACTTCGTAATTTCTTAGAAGACATTCCAATGTGGCCTAAACCTGTGCTAGCTATATGCATTCACTGTGATGGTGAAGCAGCAATAGGACGAGCATAGAATCATATGTATAACAGTAAGTCTCGACACATTCGTCGAAGACATAATATTGTTAGGCATTTGCTCTCACATGGAATAATTTCCATAAAATATGTAAAGTCAAAGGAGAATATTGCGGATCCATTGACTAAAGGGCTAACCAGAGAGCAAGTGTACTATTTATCGAGGGGAATAGGATTAAAGTCTATTACTTAAAAGTCGTCATAATGGCAACCCAACCTAGTTGACTAGAGATCCCAAGATTTAGGTTCAAAGGGACAACCGAATTATGGATGACTTCATTTATCATTAAGGAGGTTTACTTCTACCTATTTCTGTGATAAGAAGAGTGACACCTGTAGAGTTAATAGGATAAGCTTTGCTTTTAATGATTCTTATAGCTTGGACATCCAAGTGGGGTATAGTAGGATACTCTTAATAAGAAGTCACATATATGAGTGTGAATTGGGCCGATTCTGTGAGAATTGAGAAGGCTAAATTCTCTAGGGCACTCATGAATTACCAGGCGATGTTCAGGGCCAAAATGAACACAACCGTAAGAACCAAACTGTGTCTGCGGATACACTATGTGTAGTCTATTGTCTTGGCTTACAGAAACAGCTGAACAATTCAAGACATCGCGTCCACTGGTTAGCCAGTAAGTTTGATAGGCTTTCACTAGAGGAGGTTTAAAGCCAAAAACTACCTATCTCGATGTGGTGTATCTTCTCAATATACTCTTTCTTTGTCTGCATCTTGTTGCATGTCCGTTACGGTGAATTCCATTCATATGGGGGATTGTTGAAAAATGGATTTTGTATAACCTTTTTTTTTGCTAACTTTGAGCATTAATTAAGGTGGGACCCAAGCGTTATTTTTAACTTTTGTAATTGGGTTCATGTTTAATGCCGCGTAGTGAATAAATTCATGTATTTGATTGCTCAAAACAATTTCCGGATGAATGAGAATTCAACGCGCGTTTTCGAGTTCGTGGAACTAGTTTTTTGGTGGATTTCCTACACATTTGTGAAATGTGCTTGTCCCATATTGGAAAGGCTTGAGGTTTTGAATAAGTTTATATACCTTAGCTTGGGATACGTGGGATGGGCCCCAAGGGATATCCAAGTTTATGGAAGGGTGAGGTTATGAGTGAAGTGGGCTAAATCCATTGGACCCAAAATTAAAACCACGCGCGCGCGCTGCCGTCGTCGTTGTCGATCGGGCGGGCTGGGCTGGGCTAGGCTTGGGTGCGGGTGCATGGTATGAGGTTGGGTTGGGCTTGTTCGGCCCAATACTTATCTTTTTGGGCTAAAAACATTTGTCATGTATTTATTTATTTTGGTTTCAAAATTCAAAATAAATTGGTCCAAATTTTTTTCTTTCACCAAACAGATCCTAACCCACCCGAACAGGTTTGAACCTGTTGAATCCTTCCCGTACAAATTCGAAACAGTTCAAACAGTTCAAACAGATTTCTTATCTGTTGAAATCTGTCCGAACAGTTGCCTATCTGTTCTGTTCAAACAGCCACCAAACTGCCTATATAAAGGCTGCTTCCAGCAATTCATTTCATCACATTTTTCCCTCAGATTTTCGTCTCTCTTCTCCTATTTCCGTCTTCCTATTTTCTGCATTTGTAATGCATTAAATTTTAGGAAAAGAAAGAGAGAGTTTCAACAAAGTTTTGGTTCTCTAGACTTGATTTTATAGTGCTATAAAATCAAGTGTTAGTCGTTGCATCCTGGAAAGTAGACGCCGGTAAAACTAGAAGCATTGAAACGAGGGCGAAATCTACTTTAAGGAGATTGTGTCCAACACAAGTCTCGACATTATTTTTTGTAAGCATTTAATTCGGGAAATAATTTATATAATTATTTTTTTGAATTATCTATTTTATTGTTTATTTAATTTATACATTTAATTTACACACACACACCACTGTGGGTATAACAATATCAACTGTCAAGAGTTTTTTTTTATTTGTTTTTGCAACAAATTTATTGAACAAATCACTTTTATTCGGAAGTTAAGTTTTAAATGTATAATTTCGGAAAACCAGTACTGAAATCCCCAAACTGAAAAACATAAAAAAAAAATTTTAAAAAAAACAAGAGTTTTATGGCAATGGAGTGCACAAAGATCTAAAAATGGTAAATATAATAATAAAATGGAAAGATCCCTCATCTTCAACAATATTTTTGAAGAGTTTTCAAAGGTGTTTTTAACGGAGTTTCAACAGAGTCTTTAATGGAGGTTTTCAATGAAGGATTTTGTTTTCACTTTACACTGTGGTCTTCAATGGTCTTTATGTGAGTCTACAATATGTCTACAAATCTGGAAGCAACATCACTTAACAAGTGTGTGGAAAGAAGGATTGAGTGGTGTGTGTACAATGATTATGAGTGAAGAGTATAATTGTAACTTTTAGTTTGTCGATTGAGAAAATTAATTAATAATCAAATTAATAAGTGTGTGTACTGAGAGAAGATGTGCACTGAGGTAATTAAGTGTGTGGAAATAGAATTTCCCAACACAAACCTTACTATGCTAAATTGCAAGATTTAAAAAAAAATAAAAATAAAAATAAAAATAAAAACTAGTAATTCAATGAGATTAGTTGGTTGAACTAAATTATTTTTCTTCCTTATGAGGTCAAGGTTTGATTCTCCGACTATAAGGCCTATTTTTTTTTCTCCTCTTTTGTGCAGTATCTCTGTCATTTTAGAAATTTACATGATTACAATTTTTGTTGGACAATCTTCACTATATTTAAAGATTTAATTCTATTGTGTACACAACAACAATTAGAATTTAAAGAAATAAAGAAAATGAGAGAATTTGTTTGATTACAAAAATCAAACTCGAAATAAAAATAAATAAATAAAAAACAAATTTTATTTTGTTACAAAAGCAAAATTTAAATATGATTTTAATAAATAAAAACAACACTGAAAATAAATTAAATAACTTACTTGATTTAATTTGTTCGAATTATTTTCTGATCAAGTCTAGTGTTTGACACTGTGTCCTTAAGACAGATTCGTCCTCTCCACAGTGCTTTCAGAATTTGGACGTCTATCTCCCAGGATGAAATGATCTACCACAAACAATAGCAGCACTGTAAATTGTTTGCCTTACGAACACACTAAGTGTTTACACTCTTTGTTACAGAAATAAAATGCAACAAAATGAAGAATAGAATAAGCAGAGGTGAAATACAAAATTTCTGAATAAATAACATCAAATGAGGGTGGTCCTATTTATATATGTAACGGTGGCTCTTGATTTTAAATTGAACAGGTATGATACCTGTTGGTTTTGAATTCAAACAGATTTGAATCTGTTACAATTCAAACAGATAGAAAAAACGGGAAGGGCCCTGTTTGGGTGTGCACTAATTCCAAACTAGTTTATTTATGTTTGAAAACGGGAAGGGCCCTGTTTGGATGTACAGAAAATCCAAATCAGTTTAATTTGAATTCTGGATTTTATTTTACCAAAAAATAAAATTAAATTCAAATGTTTTTTACCCAAAAAAATTAGAAGCCCAACCCAACCACACACCACGCACAAGCCCAGGCGGCGGCGCGAGCGTGTGGTGATTTTTGGGTCCAATGGGTCTAGCCCATTTTGCCCATAACCTCTCCCTCTAAAACACTTGGGTACCCCTTGGGGTACACCCCAAGTATCTCACCCAAGCCTTATAAACCCTTTCAAAACTTCCCACAAAATCAATGTGGGACAAGCCAATTTACAACCTTAAGGAATTTCTACCAAAACTCCATTTCCATGGAGCACACTTTGGCTTTAATTTCCCATTCACTCGGTAATGGTTTTGAGCAACCAAATATACCACGTGAATCACAACGCGGCATAGAACGCGTTACCACTTTGACCCGAGTAAATCGACACTCGGGGTCCACCTAAAAAATAGACCAAACTTAAAAAAAAAATTTGATTTTATCCAAAATTTTTCTACCATTTCCAACAATTTATACATAATTCGTTTTACTTCATTGTATGGCGATAAATTCTAATAAAAAAATTAAGAATTAGTAAAGGTGGGTACGGTAGAGGAGACCCATCCAAGTGTCAATTTTAATACGAAGTTTACTATTAATACCTGGTTGTCAAAATTAATATCTTGGTCGTTTTGTTTGGAAAATAAATTTGTGATGACAAATTATTATAAAGTTTAATATAAATACCCAGTTATCAAAATTAATACCTTGTTTGTTTTATTATTATTGCCTTAATTTTTTTTACTAACGTAGGCCAATCTCCAGAACATGTACACCTATGCAAACATCATAATGATTATATCAAAATAATTATATTCACATTCCTAGCCAACAATAGTACATGGTGTGTTTGATTGGACGGATTGAATAAGGGAGAATTAGAATCTATCAGACTTGAGTCCTGGGACTGTGAATCTCCCAGACTATTTGGTTGGATTGAATATGTATTCTGTGTTTGTTTTTTCATGGGATTAAATGTTTGAAAAGGACTAGTTTTAGTGAATCCAACGTTTGGTTCGACGGACTGGATAGGATAAATGAACAAAAGACTATTTTATCATTTTTCAATTATTTACTAAGTAAAAACAATATTAAACATATCTTTAATATTTTAATTATTTTTAGCTAGATTAAAAAAAAATATTTTATTTTATTTTTTACACAATTAAATAAATTTATATTTTTTAAATAAAATAAATAAAATATCAATAAAAATATATTTTATTTTTAATTAAAATTTTAAATAAATTTGTTTTAACAATAATAATAATTAAACAATGAAATTAAATAAAACATCTATTAACATTTAAATAATGAAATTAAATAAAATATAAACAAAATTTTAAAATAAAATATCAATAAAAAATTATTTTAAAAAATTAAATAAATAAAACATCAATAAAAAGTTAAATAAAATTATTTTATTTTTAAATTGAGACATTTAAATTTTATTGAATTTTATTAAATATATTATATAATTAAATAGTAGAAGGTCAAAATGGTCATTTTATCACCTAATCTCAACAGTAAATTGTCCCCCCAAAACTGTCCCACACCCCCCCGGGATAGTATAATCCCCCATATTGGAGATAAGGAGTCCGGCCGAACTAAAAAAAAAACAAACGATGGACTACTCATTCCTTCAGATAAGCAATCCGAATAGTGAATAGTCCCCTCCCTAATCCCTCCAATCAAACACATCCATAGATGCCACAACTTCACAACAAATACAAGGAATCATTAAAAGAAAGTTAAATCTAAGACCATAATAATTGAGATATTAATGTTTTCCCACAATTACATTAATTAGAAAACTTGAAGTAGTCTCCCCTAGAAAAAAAGATATAAAGACATTTATTTGTCATTAACACCCGTCTTTCTTTTACTAACGAGGAACATCTCTAAAAGTATAGTCGCATTTGACCCACCCCTATAAGTAAATTCCAGATATATGCAATCACTTTCCAACTACATGTATCTGGTAAGTTCGAACGCATTACTAAGAAAGATTTCTCAGAACATTCAGATTTACGGTTCATTTTAGAGACTCTTAACAAAAGGCTATCTCATATAAGTTGAAAATAGAAGTTTAATAAAGATGATTGAATGTAATTTTGAAAAGAAGAAGAGTGTTTAGCAAATATACACAATATATTAAATTCTCATTAGTTGTTCATGCTGACTAATTAATCATATGTTGTTGTGTTAGTGAAAGTGTGCAGATGTCATTAGACTGTTGTAAATTGTAATGTATACATTACCTGAATTATAATAAGTTTATTAGTCACTGCAAATTTACCTTCTCTTGTACCTTGGTTGCTAGATTAGGTAAGGAAAAAAAGGGAAATATATGTAATTTAAAAAATTATATTTATAATTGGGACACTTGAAAAATGCAAACATTAGACATTAAGCTAAGACTAACAAAAACTATTTGACTTTAATAAAGTGACTTTTACATTCCTTTACCCAGCAAAAGGAGGAAACAAAAAAAAAGAAAAAAAAAAGAAAAAGAAAATGGAAGCCAAACATCAAAAGCAAGAGGCTAAAATGTCTTCCTTTTGGTGGGTAAATGATTCAAAATTTTCTTTACTTTCTTCTCTCCCATTCCCCATAAACCTACCATAATCATAAAGCAATTATGTGTAATATTCTTATTGGCTACTTAAATTGAACTTGAATATTGTACGTTATGCGAGACAAATCACTTGATTGAAGTTTTGTCTCACTCCAAAAACATGGTTTTAGATTTAAAAATGAAACAAACGTTTTTAGACAAATGGAAATGTATGTAACTATTAAGGAGAAAACCTCAAACACTCTCATTAACAATAAAAAAATAAAAAATTATCCATCATCACCCTTTGACTATATCTCCCGCGAGTGGAAAAGAAAAATGGGAGGGGCTCTTTCGAGCATCATGTCCACTAATCTGGACTTCTCCTGCAAAAATCAGTGTAGTTTTCATTCTTCTTTTTTTTTAAAAAAAACAAAAACAAAAACAAAAACAAAATCAGTGTAATTGCCCTAGAAAAAAAAAAATCAGTGTAGGAATTCAAATTTATTTAATAAACTTGATTAATGTAAATCTGGAATCACTGGCTGATGGTGAGGTAGCAACAAAAAACATAAAAACCCAAAAATTGTACTAGTTGACTAATTACATATTCCTCAACCTAAACCCATTAAGTAGAAGATGAAGAGAGGAAAAAAAAAGATGAAAAACAAAAACATGGTTATTTACCTTATAAAAGATCATGTTTTGGTCCATTCCTTTAAGCCTCTTAATTCTTGGACAAGCTTCATTAGGGCCTAATCCTCCATTTTTTTCGGGGAACTTACTGATAAGTCCCATGTAACAAGTTCAAAACTCAATTAATCCCAAAACAAAATACTTGCACCAATTAGTCCAACACATTTTTAATTGTTACCAAAAAATCCTTTTTTTTTTTTAATTTATAGACACTGTTCACATCTTACTACCGTCGAACTTCCGTTTAACGGTCGCCGGAGACTCACCGGAATGTCTAGAATATTGCCGGAAAAAAAAAATTAAAAAACATGTTATGAAACTGTAAAATTTTACAGTTCTAAAGAATGTTATAAAACTGCAAAATTTTATAGTTTTAAACCATGATTCATTCCAGCACAAAAAAAAAAATTTGAAACTGCAAAATTTTACAGTTTTCACCGCCTGTAACTAAAACTTGAAAACTGCTTGTTCAGAATTCGAAAATTTTCTCTATTAGAACAGAAAAACAGAAGTGTATAGCAGAGAGAAAAAAAAAAAAAGAGAGATCGAAGGGGAAAGACGGATGTCTAACCAAATCTGTGTAGATCTACTCAGATCTGATGCAGATCTGAGTAGATCTATATCAGATCTAAGTAGATCCATTCATCTTCTTCGTCGGAAAATATATCATCTTCTTCGTCGGAGTTGATTTCAATGCTTGGTGGTTATCAATGAACCCCGATCAATGGAGAAAGATATGATCACCGGTGGTCCTCTTCCATGACAAACACGGTGACAGAAAAATGTAGAAAAAAAAACGAGAGAGGAAGGGAAGCAAAAAGCAGAGAGAGAGGAAAGGACTTTTGGGTGTAGTGAAAAAGTTATGGGATTAAATGGAGATCACATGTTTCCCATGGGACCTATGGGTAATTTCCCCATTTTTTTCAACCTTCGACATTGTTGTACTATAATTTATCAGATTTAAGCAAATAAATAGAAATGAAGTTTGCACTAATTGTCTGATTCTGTTCAATAATATTTCTTTATTTCTTGCAAACTCCTTTCAATACATTCCTTTTTGTGAATTTTTTACCTTTTATTCAAGCTTGGAAAGAAATTGGCAAATTGCAATGCAAATATTAATTAAAGAATAAAGTTATACGCATTCATTGGTATACCAATTAATGTATTAACGGATGATGTGATATAATTTTAAAAATTTTGAATCTTTGTAATTTGTATAATGGTGGGGTTTATAGTTTTTGAAGTAACAATGTTATATCATATATTGATATACTAATTGGTATACCAATTGATGTGTGTAGCATCATTGTAATTAAAATACAATAGTGCTACATACCAGTTACCATACCAATTAATCTCAACACATGTTATAACATTGTAACTTCAAAATTACGGACATCACCCATCATACAAATTATAAAGGTTCAAAACCAATAAAACTATGCCAAATCATCTGCTGATTGGAATACCAATTGGTACGTATAACTTTATTCATTAAAACATAATAATAAAGGAAACTAAACAAACAAAATCATGTAATTATAGCTAGCAGGAAGATTTCTTGGCATGTATTACCAAGGAAATTGATATATCCAATGTGCTTATCTTTGGTTATGGTGGGATATCATGTATAAGTTTTTTTTTTTTTCTTTTTAGTGTAATCTAATTTTATTTTTTGTCAATTGGTATAACTTATAAGGGATGAATTACAAATATCATGATGATTACATCAAATTAAATATTCAACTATCAAAAAAAGCTTAACAGATAGTCACAACATAGACTCAAAACAAATACAAGAAATACTCCAAACAAATATAAAGTGAAACAAATATGTAAGTGGGGAGAGTTGAATCCCAAACCTCAAGTGACATGCATAAATTATTGGTCAATGATCTAGGATTTTGGATCCAATCTTTTGTGATTAGTTGGTGCCGTTTGGTAACACTTACGTTTTCAGTTTTCTGTTTATATTTACAAAAATTTAAAAAACTCAAATAAAAACTTGTTTGGTAAAATTTTTGATTTATAAATCAGTGGTCTCAGTTTATAAATTTAGCCAAAAAATGAAAACACAAAAAATGTGTTTTCATTTTGAGTTTTTAGGTTTTTTTTTTTTTGTCACCCAACATTAGCCACCACCTGCCACCATTTTCCACCACCGTCTTCCGCCACCACCACCCACCACCACCTGCCACCACTACTCACCACCCACCTGCTACCACCAGCTACCACCACCCACCAGCCACCACCCACCTGCCACGCACTCACCACCACCACCTACCCTTCGTCGCCGCCGCCGCCGACGCCACTACCACCACCCACCTGTCATCCACCCGCCACCACCCACCACCTGCCACTACTATTCACCGCCCGCCACCACCACCACCACCACCCGCCACTTACTTGCCACCACCACTCACCACCCACCTGTCACTACCAGCCACCAACCACCACTTGCCACCCACCCGCGACCACCACCACCACCACCACCACCCACCCGCCACCCACCTGCCACCACCACCCACTCGCTATCACTTACCACCCGCCACCGTCACCCACCCACCCACCACCACCACCACCACCACCCGACACCCACCACCACCCACCACCACCACCACCCGCCACCGTCACCCACCCACCCACCACCACCACCACCACCCGCCATCCGCCACCCACTTACTACCACCACCCACCACCCGTCGCCACCACCACCACCACCATCGCCCACTCGCTACCACCCACCACCCACCACCTGCCACCGTCACCCACCCACCCACCTACCACCACCACCACCACCCGCCACCTACCCGCCACCCGCCATCGGCCACTCACCACCCACCACCCGCCACCTACCCGCCACCCACTACCACCCGCCACCCACCTGCCACCACCACCCACCACCACCTCCCACTCACTACCACCCACCATGCGCCACCGTCACCCACCCACCCACCCACCACCACGAGTTACCCACCACCCACCGTCACCACTTTCCACCACCGTCTTGCGCCGCCACTTACCATTTCTCACTCTTTTTTATATTTTTAAATTTTTTTAAACATTTTGTCAATTACCAAACGCGTTTGTAGTTTATGTTTTTTTAAAAATAAATAAAAAATAAACAAAAACCTGTTTATAAAATTTTTGTAAATATAAACTGAAAACGTAAACGTTACCAAACACATAGTATTTTGGATTTGTGAACAGATACATCAAAGAAAAAGTAAGAAAAAAATTACATATCATTCATTTTTTTTTCATTTTTTGTTCCTTTTCTTTTCCAAATTTCTCTACGTATCTATAATTCAAACACAACTTTTGTAGTCAATAGAACAACAACGAGGTTACTTACTTTAAGTTCTAATGTAGTTGTCCCCTTTTTAAAAATCTTTTAAAGCAATTGGGACGAAATAAGAAAACAAACAAGCATTGTTGCCCAGAAGTTGCTAAAAACCAAATAGCAATTTAAATACTGAAACTAGTATTAACTTAATAAGGGACCATCTCATTATATTTCCAAGCAACAGCTCAGGAAATCCAAATCCAGCATTATGACATTTACAGCAAACTACAACATATCTCTGTTCTTCCTCAATTGTCTCTCTCCTGACTAGTATATACAAACAAACTCAAAATAATTTACAAATTTATTTTTATAAAATATACAATTAACGTTGCTCCAGTCAAGTAATTTTAGTGGGTCATTTTCAAATACTAAAGATTTATTATTACCCAAAAAAAAAAAAAATTAAATTACGAGATGATGCGTTGAATGTTATTCTACTATCATATTTTTTCTTATCATTAAAACCCATGTGAAAGTTTTTTTGGGGGTTTATTGTTACCAAATTTGTGAAAAGATACGCATCATCATCAAACATTTATTGGTGTCCCATAAAAAGAAAAGCATTTATTTATTTGTGCATTGCATAATATTGGAACGAAAGTTTGTTTTTACTGCAGTATTTGTAAAATGAATCACCTTAATCAAGTAAAAAAATTGATTTTATTTTTTATTTTTATTTTATGGGAGATATGATATCCACGTGGGAAGGACTACGCGTTTAGGTGAAAGGGTCAATAAGGATTGAGAGAGATTAAAAAATTTGAAAAGGTTTTTTTGTTTTAAAAGGGTATTTCTTGTCTTCATATATTTATTTACCTGTCCGACCTCAATATACAATTCAAATTGTTCTTGGCTATTACGTATGGCATGAGAGGTGTGGACACTGGACTTAAGGCAGCCCACAGCCACTTTTGTTTAATTCTTAAGTTTACATTTCTAGAGAAAGTTTATCTGCAGACAAATATATATATATATATATATATATATCACAAGAATGATGTGTATCAATGTTATTATTATAAATAAAGCCATATTTACAGGTATTTTGTTTTAAAATGAAAAGTTTTCATTAAGACATGCTATTCTATACAGAAAGTTCGAATGAATTTTTTGTTAATATTTAATTAATTTTATAAAAATAGTATAAAAAGTTAATGTGTGACCCCATATACACTCCGTGGTTTTTGTTGCATTGAGATCCTCTCCATTTCATAGATGAATTCATTTAGTGTTAAAACAAATTTACAAATAAATTATTGCTTGAATAAGCTAGTTTATTTAGCAAATTTTTAGTTTTTCTAGTGATTTTTTAGAGTGACTAATGTTATTTTTTTAACGAGAAATAGACACGTCTAATAACTTGTAAAATTTTATTTTTTAACAAAATGAACTTGTAAGTCAATTTGTAAAGGCCATCAAACAAGGTCGAATATCACCATTTGATAATCAATGACCGTGACAAATCTAACTCAACATAAATTTATACTTCAAATTAAAGATTATGGCAAGTTTTAAAGCTTATAACAACATAAAAGGTACAAATAGTTGATATGAAATAGCTATGGCGTGTTATAACCTTATTAGATGAAACAAAAATTTTATTTTCCTCTACAAAGCAGAGAGAATCACTATTTGAATTATACATTAAATTTTCTTTGCATCTTTTTTATAAATTATATTTTTAATATGCAAATAGCATTATTAAAATAACTTCAGAGTTGGACCCACCACCCTAGAGTGGATAGCAGAGCAGGGCCATCTTCAATAGGTTAGGGTCAAATCTTCCCACTAGTTGACTTGCAGAAAAAACGAGGGAGGGGGAACGAGTCTTGTTTGAATCTTCCATGAACATAATACATGTTCTCACAACTTCCAAATTCCTGTACTTTTGGGTTTGAAATTGAGAACAAATATTATTTTTTGGGGGGTACATTTGACTAGTTGAGACCGATTTGTTCATTCATCACATTCTTAGAGCATCTCCAACCGTGAATCAAAAATTTCACCAATTCTGAGTTTAAAAATGACCATTTCCTGAATTTGATACTTCAGGCTCCAACGGTTCACCTTCACCAAATCTATCCCGGGACAACCGGGTGGTCGACCGGCCGGTTGACCGGTTAGGCCAAAAAAATTTTTTTTTTTTTTTTTTTTTGCGAATTGTCTGAACTTTTTTTGAACTTTCTGAACTTTTTTCGGGACAACCGGGGTGGTCGACCGGCCGGTCAACCGGCCGGTTGACCGGTTAGGCAAAAAAAAAATATATATATATTTTTTTAACGGTTTGAACTATTTTTTCTGAACTGTTTGAATCTTTTACTGGTTGACCGGTTGGTCAACCGGCCGGGCAACCGGTTGGTCGACCGGTGTAGCATTTTCAACGGTCAGTAACAGTGATTTGGTAAAATCTGTGTCTTGATCTCAGTTTGATGTCTTGTTTGCTGAATTCTCATTTTGGTATGACTTTGGTGCAACCGTTGGAGCGTGAAAAAGTGGGTTTTTCATCAAAATTTAAATCTGACACTGGGTTTGGTTCAGCGTTGGAGATGGTCTTAGACACTATTTGGTATCTTCTACCGAAAAAAAAAAATAGATATTTCTTATTTTTTTAAGTCATATTACCTTTCTATTTTTTTATATATTTTCTTAAAAATATATATATATATATATATATATATATTTATATAGATCATTTCAAGCACTCCAATAATAATAGGCCGAAGACTTGTTTCATTTTGTATGAAGACTTATTTCATTTTGAATTGGACTACCCACCCAAAAAAAAAGACATGGTCCAACTTTGATGGGCAAATTGGGGTGCAATTTTTGTGACCGAGTCTAGGACTAAAGCCTGAAGACGCAAGTTTTGAAATCCATAGTATGGTAAGGGGATGATTTTATTTGTATCCAAATAGTAACTTAGTATACTTAATTAAAATTTTAAAATTTTAATTCTTATTATATTTTAATATAAATTTATTAAAAAGAATAATACACATTAAATCTTAAAATAAAAAATATATTTTTTTTTTATAGTACACTTAAATCACTTATAGTTATTCAATTGAGAGGGTTTTAGGGTTTATGAAAGAACTTGGTTTTAGGGCTAAGTAGTTTCAAAAACTCTGAAGAACAAAATATAAACTAGAATCTTCAATGACATTAGTTTTATGAACAAAATATAAACCATAATCTTCTCCACCGCTAAACTCCCAAGATCCATAAGTTATTGTCGTTGAAAAAGTCGTTTGAATTATGATTTCGCCACAGGCTTTACTAATTCGTTGGGAATCAACTCTTTCGGAGAGTTAAAATCGATAGGTTGGGGAAAGGCATGACAAGTACTTACGGAGGCTCGTATCAGTTTTCAAGCTTCACTTATAGTCTTCATAGTTATTTATCAATTAAAAGTTAAAGAAAAATTGCTATCGAATTATAATTTATAAGCCCCTCCGAATTCTCTACCTTGATTTTTCAACAACTTAAAAGAGAGGAAATGCAGCTAAAAAACATGTACAAATCAAAGCCCCAAATCAAAAATCCTAAATAATTTGAAAGGGTTTTTTTAAGTGGTATAATTTGAAGTTTTTGATTTGTTTATTATTTTGGTGTATCTTGAAGGGTAATTTAAGAAAAAACATAGGATATATTAAAAATAAATCATAACCTAAAATAATTTAATAGAATGTATTAAAAAATTCGACGTACTTAATAATTTTTTAGGTGCAAATAGAATCCTCTTAGGTAAGATTAAGCTGGGCTGGATTTCTAGTATCAATCTTCTCACTCGTGAAACCCTTTCAAATCCGAGCCACATCCAAGTCCAACAGACTCGAGATATCTCCCACCGTATCTTCTTGGAGTCAAGTGATTTGGCAATGCGCAATTAAGTCACTCCAAAATAAATTATTAAGGTCAAGTTTGGTAAGTTGTTAAAAGTCAAAAAGTTAAAAAAGTTACTCAAAAAGTTAAAAAGTTATCACTATTCACCAAAATTCAAAAATTATGGCTGCACAACTTCACATCCTAATTTTTCTCTACACACTAATTTATACAATTTTTTAATACACATTTTTTCATAAAAAGTCAAAAAATTAGCCCAAACATCTATATTTTTTTCTTCAATTTTTTAGTCAAAAAAGACAAAAAATACACTTATTTAAGACATATATATTAGAATATTATTTATTTGGGGTCTTTAATAACCTTGTTTGGCAAAATTTTTTTTTTTTTGGGGCTAAAATTTATAAAAAAAAAACAAAATAGGTTAAAATAGATAATAAGACAAAATGTCACATTAAACTTATAATTATTTCATTTTTTTTTTCACAAACATCACATCCAATTATAAAAAAATTCAACCATCGTTCTAAACATAAATATTTTAACTACTAAAATAGTCTATTGAAATAATCGACTTCCTAAATAAATGTGATAAATAAATTTTTAAAGAATAATATGAAAACGAGCACTAAATCTACAATAATGCTACATCCCTTAATTTATCACTCCTAGATGAGCCCCTAATAATGTGACTTGAGATTAGATCTCACATGATAAAATGTTTTATAAATTAAAATTTAATATTTATTGGACACTTCATTAAAAATAATTTTAAAAAATGATAAATTAAATGTTTCAAGTATTTTTTTTTTTTTTTTTGCCAAATATATGGAATAGTTTATTATAGGCTTTCTTTCTTTGGGAATCCAATAATTCCGAGCATTGCTTTTTTGGTTGGGGTCAGGGAGTGGGTGAAGGATGACAAATGACAATCTCACGGATGACAAATGACAAATTAATTGAATAAAAATAAATATGATTATGAGTATTTTTTATAAATAATTTTCACTAAAATAATTTTAATTTAAAAAAAAAAACTTCTATAAAAATAGATTTTAAAAATCAAACGCAACAGAGCAAGTGTTTTTCTCCTATACCACTAAACATTTGGTGCCTCTATTTACACACCATTATTTATTTCGAGGCACACCATTAATTGATAATTTTTTATTACAATAATGACCTTACCTAAAATGACCAAATACACACCTTACTTGAATACACAACATCCATTAGTCAAATTACCATTTTAGACAGAATTCTAATTACACACCAACCATAACCAATGTTGCACTTTCATCAGTTGCTCCTAACTCCGGTCGAGGAAGAGGCAGTGGTCGCGATAGGTGGTGATGATGCAATACTTCTTAGTGATCACCGCTTTCATTCCAATCGCCACAGCTTCTTGGCTGTCATAGAAGTGGCAGAAACCGCGGATCAACTTCGCTTTGTAAAGTGAATTGGCGGTGATCTCCATCTGACGCATCATTGCCATGTCTCGAAAAAAACGGTTATGAGCTCTTTGGAGGTGGTGGTGACGGTGTGATACAGTGCTCGCAGTTGTGGCCGATGAAGGGAACGCTGGTCTCGACGGTAATGGAGGTTGAATCGTCGGTGGATAATGAACAGCGGAGAGATGAGGTGTATGAGACCGCGATGGAGAACAGCTTCAGCATATTCGAATACCAGTGAGTCAAAGCCATCTTGATCGTTCGATTGCTTGACTTTTCTTTGATCTCTGCTCATTTTCTCTCTCTCTAAAATGGAGCCTGAGAAGTTGAAGGGTTTGGTATGTGAGAGAGAGATTGGGGGAAGATGAGGGTATGTTTATATCAATTGATGGGTAGTGGATGGGTGGCGAGAGTCACCGGAAAAAAAAAGAAGAAGAAAAAGAAGAAGGTTGGGGACGGTGAGTGGCGGCCCGGAAGGGATGATAGCCGTAAGTGATGGTGGTAGTTAAGATTAAGGTTAGAATTTGGTAAGGGTTGGAGAGTTGGAAGATTAGGGTATTCTGAGTTTTTTTTTTTTTTTTTTTTTTTGAATTTGAGATGTACACTAAGTGGTGTGGGAGTAAGGGCAAAAATGGAATGTTGTGGTGTGTGCTAAGAAAAATTATAGTTTTTTCAAATTATTAAAGGTATGAACTGAGTACTGGTGTGCCTTAAGATCAAATGTGGTGTGCAAATAGAGGTACTCCTAAATATTTGCTCAATAATTCCGATAATTTATTTATTTATTAACCATTATTGCCATGTTAAAGAATTAACTTGAAAATGACTACACCACAGGGTAGCTCAAGCCCATAAATTACACCCATAAAACTGCTTTGTCCCACCACTCCGACAGTGCCATGTCAGTCCAACCAAAAGTCACTCTTCTTTGGTGGGCCAGGCCCATGATAAAATATCTAAGAGAATCACTTTTTTTGTAAATCTGGGGTTCGGATTTTATCTACCAAAGCCCAATATCAGGTTTGTAGCGCACAATCAGGGCCTCATTTACTATCTCCACATGGCACTCCCCTACAAATTCCTCTCAGCAAACGGCACGTGTAATGAAAATTGGCCAATCACTTCAGAAATTTTTTAGATATGATAATGAAATATGTTCATTTATTTGGAAAAAAATTTAGGCCTGTACAGCATTTACCTTTAGATATAGTTTGAATGAATTATTTTTAAAAGAAAATTCACAATGAAATTCATGCTATCCAAAGATAATCCTAATGCTATGATAGATTTAAATTTTATCCGAACATAGCCTTAGGGCATTGGTTTTCCAAAGAGAGAGGAAAAAAAAAGGGTAAGGATCACTACAAGAATTAACACTTTTGCCGACCAATAAATTGGTCGCTAAAAGTCCATTTTTGGTCGGCAAAAGTTATCCGCGACCAATTTTTTTGGTCGCTACTTTGGTCGCCAATTGAGGGTCGGCAAAAGTAATTTGCGACCAAAATTTTGGTTGGTCGGGAAAAGTTAGATTTGCCGACTAAATTTTTGGTCGCTAAATATTTAATTACTGCGACTAATCCATTTTGTCGCTAAAACACTTTTGTCGCGAAAAGTGATATTTTCCCGACCAAATTTCTTAGTCGCCAATTGTCACATTTCGCGACCAAAAAGTTTGGTCGCCAAAAGTCAAAGAATCGCCGACTAAAAATTTAGTCGCCAAATCTTTTTTTTTTCTTTTTTTTTAAACAATCAGTTTTTTATTATAAAACTTCAATCCAATATTAAGCAGAACTGATACTGACGAGTCTCTTGATCTGATACTGAGTTTGAGTTGCTTGATCAGGCGTTTTATATTGCGTTTTATTAGCAGTTCCTTTATAAATTGGGGTTTTCTTGATGGGTGCTAATTTGTGTATGCCTGCTGATGTATTGAATTCACATGACTTAGTTTCAGCATTCCAAACTTTCCTTTTGCATCTCTGGGCCGCGTTGTGAACTGGCATTTCTTAAGTTCTATTACTAATTTTTATAAAAAAAAATGGATAAAGAGAAACCAGTAATACCCAGTTCAGAGGAGGCAAAATAAGTTCCAATAGAACTTAAGATCAATTGTTTTCTCTTGATCATGTGCTGATAAGTTCCCGATGATGCAACTTTCGGAGCCTTACCATTTTGCTGTCTTGTATTCAAAACCTGTAAAATGCCAAATTGTCCATATGTACAGGCAGAGCGAGCAACCGTTTGTTATCGCCATAATGTCACAACTCCGTCATGACTTGCCGAAGCAATCATTTCGGTCTGAGAAGAATCTGCTAAAGCAGCGATTATACCATGGTGTGCACCAATTGTCAAAGTCTTGTTGTTCTCAGCTGGATTCCAGAAGTCAAGTGTCTGCAAGGACACTCAGATTGGAAGATTCCACCATGAGGACTGACAACATAAACATTAAAAAATTATAAACTTTTTACACAAAACTACAAAATAACAGCAAACATCGATTGTCAAGGTCGTTTTGTTTGGTTGAGTTTCCAGAAATTCTCAGAAAAAAATTCAAAAACTAATTGTGGCCGTAGGCACCCCTCTAAAGTAACCTTAACCTGATCTCGATATCACCTGTACCGATCTGGATACTGAAACCAGAGCTCAATATCGCCCTTAAACCGGTTCGTTGCGAGCCGATAAATCTCCAGAATCCTCGAAACTCCAGCGAAATTGGAAACTGATTTCTTCATCTTCTTGTTCTGCTTCTTCAGCTCCCGAGCCACAGCCTTCTTGCGGAGTAGCCGAAGAGCTTCAAGCTGCTTGTCGTAGTCTATGTAGGCTATGAAGTCTTGCTTGAGAGGGCTCGGACGCTTGCGCATGTACTCGAACTTCCTTCTCTGCTTCACAATCTCTGCAATCTCGCATCGCGAGAAGAGTCCTCGTCGCTCGAGGTCGTCGACCTCGTCCACCATGCACTCGAGCTTGTACTGAACCACGTCCGCTATTGTTACACACAGAGAGAGAGAGAGAGAGAGAGAGAGAGAGAGAGAGAGAATGAGAGGACTTGCAAGTAAGGAGGATGGAGAGTTGAAGATGGATTGGTGGTGGTGGTGGTTTTGCCTGAGACATATTTTATGTTTTAACATAGTTTTATGAGTTCAAAATTTAAGTGCCAAAAGACGCCAAATTTAAGTGCCAAAACATAGCTGAGACAGATTTCAAAATTTTAAGTGGTAGTCTTGGCAGAAATTTTCAAAATTTCATTTCCCCCCTTCATGTTTCAAATTTCCCTCCCAAACTTTTGGCGACCAAAAGACCATATTAGTCGCAGAAAAGGTACCTTCGCCGACAAACTTTTTTAGTCGCCAAATCTCAATCAACGGCGACTAAAATATTAGTCGCTAAAGGTACTAATTTGGCGACTAATTTTTTTTGGTTGCTGAAAATAAGTTTTTGGCGACCAAATTTTTGGTCGCTAAAAAATATATGACCTTCCGCGACCAAATTTGTAGTTGGTCGGCAAAAGTGTACCACTTTCTGCGACCAACTCATTTTTTGGTCGCCAAAATATAACCCTCTACGACCAATAATATTTGGTCGCCAAAAATAATGATCATTCGCGGCTAATTAATATTTGGTCGCCAAATGTCAATTTTTTGCGACCAAAATTTTTTTGATCGGCAAAAGTGGTCGGCAATTGTGTAAATTCTTGTAGTGGATTAATAGATATTTTGATATATTGGAAGAAAAGAAAATTAATAATTACAACCTATTATTTGATTCGATAAATAAATAAATATCAATTTTGTTAGAAAATCTAATACAATCTAATTTAGCAATTTTTTTTAATGAAAATTCACAACCAAAGATATAGCAAAGCGTATTCTATCTGAATATATATATATATATATATATTTTTTTTTTGGTACAATAAAATTGTTGAGAAAAAAAAAAGGGTTGTTTGGGGTGTTCTACATAAATCTACTTTTTGAGTTTTTAGAATAAAAAGTTGAGGGAAAAAAAAGATGGTTGTTTATGATAACTTTTTTACTTTTTACAAAAAAATGTATATTAAAAAATTGTATAAATTAGTGTATAGGAAAAGATTGAGTAGAGTAGGCAGCACGGTGGACAGAGTAGTGTATAGGAGAAGCTTGCCTCATTTTCAGGCATTGAATTGGACAGTATTGTTAAGCCTGTGTGGCCCCACCATAGGTCCCGTTTTGCTAATCGGAACCGTTCAATGTGTAGAACTTGTTGAGTACTATATACTTGTCAAAAATCACGTTAATCGAACATCGAAAACTGTTTGATCGGATTAGTTTTTTTATCAACCGTAAGCTATAACACCATCTATTTTTTATAAAAAATTGATTTGATCATGTAGTGAGCGATATCCGATCAACTTGATTTTTTATACATATATATTACTCGATAAATTCTACACATTCAACGGTTCAGATTATTAAAACGGGACCCGTAATGGACCCCACGGACCGAACAACACTATCTTATTTGCTTCTCCGCCTGTTCCTTTTGTACAAACGGTGGGCAGCTAAAGCAATGTTTTAAAAACCGGATCGGTGAGCGAACCGGAAAAGGGATCGGGTGGACGGGTCACCGGTTCAACCGTCGGGTTGAACCGAAATCGAATCGTGACGTAATAAATATATTAAAATTATATTTAAATAAAAATATAAGTAATAAAATTATAAATTAAAAATATTAAATTATCTTAAATATTTGTCCTAATATTTTTTTTACTGAAAAATATAATAATATATTTTAAAATATTATTAATTTCAATTTTAGAAGATGAAATCAAATATTTAATATTCCTTCCAAGTGATTTTAATTCAAATAATTTGATTGAAATGAGAGCAAAAATTTTGGAGGGATATCAAAATTTCAATATTCCCTCCAATACATTTGATTGAATCCCACATGGATTTCTTGAGTATTTTTGAAAGAATTTTTTTCTTATAAATAGGTGAAGACTTTCACAATAATTTCATCAAGCTCTTAATGGGATTCCTCACAAGTGGAGACCCTTGAAAAAAAGTTTCAAATTAAAATTTTCTTATATTCTTATATTTTATATATATATATATATATATATATAAAATAAGAAAAAAAGAAAAGAAAGAAAGAAAATGAAAAAAAAAAAAATCGAGCCAGACAGCCCGGTGAACCGACTTCGATTCGCCGGTTCAACCGCCGATTTTTCCGGTTCTGGCTAAATACGCCGGTTTCATCTTTGGCCGGTTCAGAGGGCATGTCCGGACCAGAACCCCGACCGGTCGACAGTTCAATCAGTCAAACCGGTCGATCCGGTCCGATTTTTAAAACCTTGAGCTAAAGTACAACTCACGTGACATGTGAGTTGTACTTTTTTTGAGTAAAATTATTATTTATTTATTTATTTATTTTGATAAATAATAATAATTTTTTTAATAACTTCTTAACTATTTTAAAATAGGTCAAACTAGGCCTTAATCTTGCTTATAATAAAATTTAAAATCCTTATAGAATAAAGGATTCCAATTAAAGTAGGCAGATGGTTTCGTTCTCCTTCTCCTTTTTTATGTAACTTTTTTTTTTTTCAGTTACGAAGGAGGATGTCCCACTAAAAAAAAGTTTAAAATAAGAGATTGTTTGAGGTGTCTTAAATAAGTGTACTTTTTATCTTTTTAAATTAAAAAATTGAGAAAAAAATATAGATATTTGGGTTAACTTTTTGACTATTTATAAAAAAAAATATATATTAAAAAATTGTATAAATAAATGTATGGTGGAAGTTATAGATGGAATAGCCCGCACGGTCGGAAGCATGAGGGCAGCGTGGCAGAGGGTATAGTGTAGGAGATTGATTCTCTCCTTTTTGGGTATAAATTGGACGGTGCTGTTTGGCACATGGGAGCTCACCACGGGTCCCGTTTTACTAATCGGAACCGTTCAATATATAAAACTCGTCGAGTACTATATATTCGTAAAAAATCACGTTGATTGGATATCAATAGCTATCTGATCGTGTTAGTTTTTCTTGTCAACTGTTAACTATAACAACATCCATTTTTTATACAAAACTGATATGATCAAATAGTTATCAATTTCCGATCAACGTGCTTTTTTATAAGCATATAGTTCTCGACGAGTTCTACATATTGAACGGCTCGGATTATCAAAACGGGACCCGTGGTGAGGCCCCACAGGCCCAACATTTCCGTCAAACTTAGTAATTTTATATATGTAATTCTTTTTTTTCCCCTCTCACGGTAGTACAGGGTCATTTCAACTGTGTGAATTGTGTAAATTTTGTTCGATTAAAATATTATGTATTTTATTTTTTAATATTTTTAATTTGTGAATAGTAATAATTTTTTTATTTTTTTTATAACTTTTTAATCTTTTTGATACATTCCAAATCAGGCCTAAATAGAAAGAAGATATGAGTTTTCATAATAGAGGGAAAACCAAATTTGCCCATAAATACTAGCTAAGTTGGGATTTTGAACCATTAAGAAGGTAGGGCCAACAAATCGCAGTTATATCAAGTTTGACCAAAGTAACCAATCCCAACTCGGTCTAAAAGGGTCTCATTAATTAGATTTATAGTCAAATCAACCTGATTATTAGATTAAGGCATTTAAGGCGGAGACTTTTTTTTGGTTCGGGAGAGGCTAAATTATGCAGTGCGGTGGTTTGGATTTTTTGAATTAAAATTTTGGACAAATTACATATATCCTCTCGAAGTTTGGCTAAATTACAAATACTCTCTTGAGATTTTAGAAATTACAAATTCTCCCTTGAATGCTATATTTGCATAACAAATTAGGGAGTAATTTGTTATGAAATTTAAACCTCAGGGGGCAAATTGTTATGAAAATACAAACCTCAGGGGGCGGAATGTAATTTCTGAAACCTCAGGGGGGTATCTGTAATTTATCCAAACCTCAAGGGAGGTATATGTAATTTGCCCAAAAATTTTTAAAAGTTAATTTTTTTAATTTTTGTGTTTTTCATTTTTATTTTTATTTTTAGTAAATATTTTTAAAATTTTAAATATATTTTTTATTTTTTTAGAGGTACCTTATTTAGATGTATTTAAAAAGTAAAAAATATGTGAAAAATATTTTAAAAAATTAATAAATATATAAAAATACAAAAAATGTTCTGAATTTTCATTTTTTTTATACTTTTGGTATTTAGTGAATTTTTAATATATTTTTTTCACATTTTTTTTTACTCTTTAGATATATTTATGTTAGATATGTCTAAAAATTTAAAAAATTACTTAAAATATTAAAAAACTCAATAAAAATAAAAAAACACGAAAAACAAAAAAATGTCTAACCAAGGATTATTTATTTATAAATATGAGAATATTATTCATATAAGGAATAAATTATTGATGGACAAATTGGTTATTTTGCAATGAAGAGTTAAAAAAAACTATAAAAGTCAAACTGTGTAAACAAAAAGTAAGATAAAAAAAAAACTTTGAAAATTTGGATTTTAAACGTTGCCAAAATGATTAGCCTTTTTAAGTAGAAAATTCTCATTGAAATTTTGTAAGGCTAATCGAAATAAACCCTTTTTATTCTCTCTTTATGAATTTGTAATAGATCCATCAAAAGGTTTAGTCCTTTAATTTATGATGATGTTACAAATTTTTATAAAAAAAAAAAATTATAATAAAATTCTTAGAAAAAGTGTCCAAACCCAAAGCAAAAGATTCAATAACATGCAAAAAAAAAAAGCATATTTGTCTGAACG
Organism: Camellia sinensis; assembly: GCF_055761805.1. Taxonomy (NCBI): domain Eukaryota; kingdom Viridiplantae; phylum Streptophyta; class Magnoliopsida; order Ericales; family Theaceae; genus Camellia; species Camellia sinensis. The sequence continues at coordinate 238,800,084 of NC_138961.1, read as the reverse complement.
GACTGGATAAGAGATATTGTAATTTATCAGGCTATTAGTGCTTGGTTATATAGTTTATGGACTATTTGGTTGAAAATGATGTGTAGCTTATATTTGTTTTCTTATGAGATTAAATTTGTGAAAAGGACTATCCTACTGAATCTCATATTTGATTGAAATATTATGAAGAAGGATAATGATCAATAGACTATTTACCATTTTCAATTGTTTACCAAGTAATAACAATAATAAAATTGTCTTTAACATTTTATTATTTGTTGGCTAGATTAAATAAAAAATTATTTTATTTTATTTTTAAAAATTAAATAAATTAAATAAATAAAACAACAATAAAAATTTATGTTATTTTAAAAATAAAATTTTAAATAAATTTATTTTAAGATTTAATAAATATTAAATAATTAAATTAAACAAAATATCAACAAAAAAAATTAAATTAAAACATTTATAAAAATTAAATAAATTTGTTTTATTTTATTTTTAATTAATATTTTTATATTTTACTAAATACAATATATAATGAAATTAAATATTGGAAGGGCAAATGTATCATTTTAGAATGCGATTCCAATCGTGCCATTTCTATGGCATATCCTTTTAGGACACAATAGTCCAATCCAATATTTATGAGATTTATAGTTTGGTATAACTTCTAATCTAACAAATAAATTTTTAACCTAACATATAAATTTTTAACCAAACAATCAACTCCATTATAAATTGGATATGGAATCTAATCACACCCTCCAATCCTTCCAAAATAAAGAGTAATACAAATGGAAGGGGCAAAGTTGTCATGGTAGAGTTAACGATTCAAAATAAAAAAACGGAACCCAAAAAAAAATATTGATAATTGATGTAGGCCGAAAGGTACCACATTAAGGCCACTTAAGTTACATTTTTAGTCTTTTAATTTTATTTATTTGGTGGAGAAGATATGTTTCGTGTACTTGTACAGATTTGGTAGGAAATATGAAAATTCAATCAAAAAGGACGCGAAAGCAGATCCTTCGAGCAAGAAGTGAAGAATCCGAGCAAGCCCACCACGAAGCGGCCCACATGGGCGCTCAAACGGCCCACCTAGGGACGCGTGCATGGAATTTTTGGTTTGTTTTGCTCTGAATAAAAGACAAAAAAATAGCCAAAATGAGGGTTCGAAAATTAATTCAGAGAAAAGGGAGGCTGGGGTTCCAAAGAGGGGATATTCTACCAAAGCTTGAAGGAAACTTCCATGGGGTTTTTTTCCTCATCTTCTTCCTCCTCCATGAGTGATTAGTGGTCTTTTCTAGGATTTTGATGAAACCTTAGCCATGTAATAGGATTTCTCATTAGCTTTAATTGTGAATTGGTTTGAATAGATGTATGGATGATTTAGAAGTTTTTAATATTCGTTTCTTTCATCTCTTCAAGTATTTTTACTTTCTGTGATTGTCTAATGCTTTCCATACATTAGTTTTCTTTGTGTTTGTATTCAAAGTATGAGACGAGTCATGCTCTGAGAGACATGTCGTGTTGCTATTATAGTTTAGAGCAAACGACTCGTATTATTCCAGATGATTCGTGCCTGTGCGTTGAATGCAACAACCCTCTTGATCAATATTTCAAACTTGTAGTTGTGAAATATTGGGTAGTTCAAACCGAATCGCAATTGGTTGCCGATGTTAAATCTCATTCATGTAGTTAGTGGTGAATTCTCTATCCTAGGATTTTTTTCCGAAAATTAATAACTCAAACCCTAATTTTAGTTGTTAGTCTAATTCCTCAATTTCTTTTAATTGCTGCTTAGTTATAAAATCAATCTTATCTTTTTAATCAAAATTAATTTAGGAAAATTACGATTGAATTAATCTAATTTCACATTTGTCCCTGCGGATCGATACTTGGACTTGCCATTATTTTGATAGAATTTGGTATAGTTTAGTGATTTATTTTTGGTCTGTTCAACAACCCATCAATAATATATTTCAAAGCATAAAATGATCAGCTAACTGCTAAGTATTTTTTTTAAGGTCTAGCTTGTCTCAGGTTGAGATTAAGATTGGACCGTTTAGTTTGGCTTATGGGTTTATTTTTGGGCCTTGTTTTAATAATTTGAACTGTTTAACGTATAGAATTCGTTGAGTACTGTATACCTGTAAAAAATTAAGTTGATCAGATTAGAATTCTGTCAACTGTTTATTTTTTTACCGTTCATTTTTTAATAAAAATACGATCCGATCAAATAGCTGTTAATATCCGATCAATGTAATTTTTTACAAGAATATAGTAATCGACGAGTTCTACATATTAACGGTTCGAATTATCAAAACGAGATAAAAAATAAGCCCTTAAGCCGGATTGAATGAATCTAGTATTGATGAGACAAGTTGGTTTGTTTTTTAAAACCTTTTTGAAAATTATTCATGAAACCTACGTAGCAGCAGATCACGTAGCACATGGTGTGCCATCAGTTGTGTCATGCTGGACCACAATAATGCGTTTCTGATAAGTTTGAATGTTTTTCACATATATATACACGCAATAAATAATGTTTTGATGATTTTATTAATATTTTATTTAGAGATTGAATTAAATTTGTCATTTAATTTGAGAAAATATTTAAATTTGGTGAGTTCATTTTAAGATCAATCTCAATCATTTTTTATGATTTATTTAGTAGAATATTTATATAAAAAAATAAGATAATTAAATATTAATAATTATATATTTAAATCATATTTATTTTTAAAAATAAAATGTAATTATAATTTTAAAAATAGTCATTATTTTTTTATATCCCGGCAAAATGAGGGATTGAATTTGAGCATATAAGAAAGACAAACACACTCGCAGTGGGAAGTGTTTTGAATTAGGAGAGGAAGGAGAAATGGCTGAGAGCAAGGGGGACGCACAATTTTAATGAAAAATGCTGTGAACTCTATTTAAATATTTTGAATTTATTTTTGAATGAAAGTTGTGTAGTTGATATTAAATTTGTGTAAAATGAGATTTATGTGTATAATACATCTAAATTATAAGATGATAATTTTAAATAATTAAGTCTTAATTAATAATATTACTAAATTGTGATTGAAAGAGAGGGGTTGAAAGGTCTTTATCTCATAATGACAAGATGCTACTTACTTACACTTGATTAGGGAGACAAGCCCATAAAGATTGGTTATTTGGAAGCGCATATATATATAAAAGTAAAATCCACATTTGGGAGTTGGTCCACATCATCAACAAGACGGAGAAGAGAGAATGTGATGAAATTACAGTAATTTTTACTTTTTAAAATTTGACCATTAAATTGTTAATATGAGAGTTTTGTATGTGTTGAGTAAGTAAAGATGTGAGAACAAAATTTAAAGAGTATTGCTAAAGATCCTAAATATTCTATCAAAAATTTTATCAAATGTCTCACATGAGTGTAGGATCCACACAAGGTGGGTCCCATGTGGGTCCCACACCCATGTGAGACATTTGGTAAAACTTTTGATAGAATTTTGGGGGCTCTAGTATTTTTGAAATTTAAAATTTTGAGTTTGAGTCAATTTAAGGGACTATTAAAAGTTTGTCCGAGTGTTGATTTTAAGATTTGAAATTAGTTGAGTGGTGCAAATAAGTTTGTCTAAACACGTAATTATAAAAATTGAACAAAAACAATGAATAATATAATGGATCATGTTATAGTATAGGGGAAATTTCACTTCAGGGTAATTTTGAAAAATAATTATAAATAAGTAGTAAATTTTATAAATATTGATATTTAAAAACATAATTTTTTTAAATGAAAATGTAATAAATTTTTGAAACAGCCACTTATTAGTAATTTTTCCTATAATATACATTGTTTGTATTATATGTAATTTTTTTTATTAATTTAAATCATTAACATAACATAAAATAAACACAATCATTAACATAATATATTATTGTTAATTTCTTTGATTGATTTTATATATGTTCGAAATTCCTCAACTTATTTGTTCTTTTAAAAATGCATTTTGAGGATATTTCTACATAAGGTTGACGTAAAAATTAATATCCACCGCCGGATATATTAATTAATGGTCCCGAATCATGGCCCACTAACATGATCAATGCGTTGGATTCCTATAACAATAGGGGTAATTATTTAATAATTTTGGAGTATAGACATATAATATTTTATAATATTGTGATTGATAGAGAAGATGTATTATATTAGATGATTGTGAAATATGGAGATATAATAAATTATGATTGGTTAGAAATACGAACACATGGTACTACTTTGGGAATAGTCTATAATTTTCCAATACAAAAATGCTAGAGGCCCCAAATATTTTACCAAAAGTTTTACCAAATGTCTCACATAGGTGTGGGACCACAAAAATGCTAGAGGTCCCAAATATTTTACCAAAAGTTTTACCAAATGTCTCACATAGGTGTGGGACATTTGGTAAAACTTTTGGTAGAATATGTGAGTCCCACACCCATGTGAGATATTTGATAAAATTTTTAGTAGAATATTTGGGACCTCTAGCATTACTCTTTCACAATAATATGTAGTATGTATGTATGTTCAAGTTCATCCATTTGACGGGCCATGCATGATCGTCTTCGTCACTTGACCGCTGTTCCATACAAGCCATAGATCTTTCTGATCAACATAATCAGTCAAACCTTCACTAGTTTGTGTTTGTTTTGAAGGATTGAATTTGATGGGTTTAACATTTTTAAAACTCTTAATTTTGACATTATTAATTAATTTTAATTATATATTTTATTTTATATTTAGATTGACTCAGAAAAATAATTAATAAAATTGTAGCAACTTTATAGTTTAGTCAATGAGTATGAATCTTTCCCTAATCTAAACATATTGTGTATTTTATTAAATTATGTATTTTAATCTCAAATCCAAATCTATCTAAACAAATATGCCCTAATTTTTCATATGATCTGATATGGCGTAGGTGAGCATTGGATCTTTTATTCTCAAATCACTCAATTCTCCTATTTCAAAACAATCACATTCTCTGGTTGAGTTATATCTTGAGATTATTTCTTTAAAAAAATTTCAATGATTCATTAGTTAAAAAAGTTTTTAAATTAGAAAAAAATAAAATTAAAAACAGTGAATGGTTGTGGTTGACCAAGTATAGTTCTTGGAAAATTACTCCATGAAAAGCTAGCAACGAGTTACAAGGAAGTTTCATATACGTATGATGACTGTGAGCAGAGCAGACTTGGATTTACAATTACTACAGCATCTAAACCCGTGTAAGACATCAAATTAGGGTTCTTTCTTGCAGAGAGTGCAAGCAAGCAACCACATTGAATGCCACGCGGTATTCGGTGATGCAAAAAGAGCCACAGAGAGAGAGAGAGAGAGAGAGAGACAGCAGACTTTAGGTACCCATATATAATACACCCCATTCAGTAAATGCTCTTGCTGTCAAAACCCCCTTTTGACTCTTTAGGTACCCCTCTTGCTTTTTCTAGGTCAGCGTCCTCAAAAACTAGGGTGTCTCTTAAATTTATATATATATATATAGATCAACAACGACCTTTGCATAAGGGTAACACTAAGACCCTTGTCTCAGCTTTTCATAAAGAATAAAGCAAGCAAGAGATATATATAGAGAGTAGACTTTGATTGAAGAAACACCACAAAGACACAAATTTCACAAGAAAACAAAGGGGGAGGTGATATGGGTAGGTCACCATGCTGTGATAAAGTGGGAGTGAAGAAAGGACCGTGGACTCCTGAAGAAGATATCATGTTAGTCTCTTATGTTCAAGAACATGGTCCTGGGAATTGGAGGGCTGTTCCTACCAATACAGGTATACCACATGTTTCTCTCTCTCTCCACTCCTCGTTAAATGTTTTTCTACATTTGAGTTTCATTTCATCTACTTGCTTCGTCGGTGGGTTTATAGTACTGTTCTGGTTTGGTGTGTTCATTGAAGAAAAACCATCAATGTGAGAGAGAGAGAGAGAGAGAGAGAGAGAGAGAGAGAGAGAGAGAGAGAGAGAGAGAGAGAGAAACTGTTAACTGATGAGTTTGTTGTACATGTGTGTTAATGGGTATGTCAGGGTTGCGTAGATGCAGTAAGAGTTGCAGGCTTCGATGGGCTAATTATCTCAGGCCAGGGATCAAGAGGGGTAGCTTCACAGATCATGAAGAGAAGATCATCATCCAACTTCAAGCTCTTTTAGGCAACAAGTACCCCCCCTCCCTTTCTCTCTCTCTCTCTCTCTCATTCTCTCTCTCTCTTAGTTGCAGCGTCATTTTTTGGTTAAGAATCTTCTGTCCTCGAATCTCCGATTTAAAACACTTAACAAGTTTTTTGGATCAACATAAGACACGTACAAGCTCACAATAATCATAATTTTGAAAATCCTAAAACATGATCTAATGACTATAGTCTATAACTGTGATTGCTTATTTTGAATCAAGATTACGTGTTCCCTTATATGCCTCATTCTCTATTCCCTACATGTTTTTTTTTTTAGAAAGGCTAATCCTTACATGTAATTGGTTCCTAAGATTATTTATGACCTAATAAGATTCAAGGAGACAGAGAATGCTATATAAAAGGGGATAAAAGATCGCATATTTAAGATTCTAGAGAGGCAGAAATTTAGGATCCTGTGCCCTTTTGTAGCTTTGAATGTTTGGGAGTTGCGATTTGGTTTCTAGTGTGTTAATGTAATGTAATGTCACTGGTTTTTGTGCAGATGGGCTGCCATAGCTTCTTACTTACCCGAGAGAACCGACAATGACATTAAAAACTACTGGAATACCCATTTGAAGAAGAAGCTCAAGAAGCTTCAAGAGCAAGAAGCCTTTGATGATCATCACTCTCAAGTTGGGTTTTCAACCTCACACTCAATCTCTAGGGGTCAATGGGAGAAAAAGCTACAAACTGATATCAACAAGGCCAAACAAGCCCTACATGAAGCCTTGTCTTTGGAGAAACCAAGCCTGATTGTACCTGAATTGAAGCCCTCTAATGGGTATTACTCTTATACTAAACCAACAACCCAAGGACCTACCTATGCATCAAGCACTGAGAACATAGCTAGATTGCTAAAAGGGTGGATGAAAAATTCACCAAAGCAAGCTCATGCAAACTCTTCAAGTACTCAGAATTCTATGTCTTGTGAAGAGACTTTAAGTGTTCCAAACAATAGTGGTATTGATTTGTCTGAGGCATTTGAATCGCTGTTCGGTTTTGAGTCCTTGGACTCATCAAATTCTGATTTTTCTCAATCTATGTCACCTGAGGCTAGTCTTCTTCAAGGGGAAAGTAAACCAGATCTTGGTATGCATGTGCCATTGTCAATGCTTGAGAATTGGTTGTTTGATGAAGGTGTTGTTCAAGGGATCAAAGAAGACTTGACTGACTTTTCATTTGATGAAAATGCAGAATTGTTTTAGAGAAATTAATTCTTATTTTGGGCCCTTTTAAAAAAAAAAAACTCAATTTGTATCTTTTGTTGCTTTTTTGGTCTAGGCCTTGACATGAAGAGTAATTTTATGGTCTGATAATTATTTAATTGTTAAGCATTTTAGTGCTCATGTAGCACTGTGAAATGGCAAATTGTTAAGCAATATGCATTATATATATATAAGAATAAAATTCCCTTTCTCTTGATTTTATTTTCTTAGCTTTCAAAATCTTGATTGGGATCATAAAATAATATGGAATGTGTGTTTATCTCTGAAAGATTCACAGGCTAATTTACAATGTCCAGATTGATTCTTGAAAGATTCATAGATATTCTGGATTAAATGCGAAACATGCTTGTAAAGAAATGTTGCCTTTGGATACTTGCACTTGATTCCCTTTCTCAGCATAGATCTTTATGTCCTCAATTTTTTTTTTTTTTTTTTTTTAATTGTGTTTCGAAATTTTTAAATCTAATATAATAGTAATTAATCAAGAGTAAGAGATGTGTTGGCAAGCACCGTCACTTATAAGTATTCTAATTTCTGTTAGTTTTTTGAAATCCTGACTTCCCCAAGATGCATATATAGTTCCTGAATTTTACAGTTATCTTCTTGAGTTTGTTACAATGTGCCAACTTGTCATAAATCATAATCCAAAGCAATGATTTCCATAGGATAAATTTCCAAATAGCAAAATTACCTATGAAAAATAAAGTAAGAAAAATATTAAGAATTTAAAATATGTATTAAGGCCATGTTTGTTGGAGCAGACTAGATTAGATGGGATTAACATTATCAATCCCTTTGTCCAGATGGACTATTAGTCTCAACTCCAATTTTCTAATCCAAATTTTAAATTATGCATTTTATTAGATTATTAATCTAATCTCAAGGCTAAGTCTATTCAAACAAACATGACTTAAATTCATTATGCGTGTAGTTCATGTGCACCAAATTTAAATTTACATTATTGAAAAATGTAAAAATCCCCTAGATATTGATTTGTGATTATGTAACAATTTTAAGCAGTATATAACAATCCCAATCAAACAATCAAGACAAATAAACACAACGATTTTAACGTGGAAAAAACCACAATTGGACACCTCCAACTGTGATTAAAAAACCACGGGTAACAGCCACAAAATAATCCACTAAGAAGATTGAAAGGAATTACACAGGTATACTTTCAATTACCTAGCGAATCCACGCCTAATTGAACAAACCTCTATGTGCCTCTTCCAACCCGTCTTCACCTCGGAATTGTCTTTACGATGAGCCACCCCGGAATCCACCAAAGTTTCAGGCTCGAATTCTTCAGAATCCACCGAAGAACAACTCTCTCTTTTGTAGAACAAACAAAACCTTTGATGTATACTCTTTAAAACATGAGTTGAATACTCAATCAAAATATCAAAGAAAACTCACAAAGTATCCCCAGATATAAACCCTAAAACCCAAAAAGAAGATCTTGAGTAGTAATCCTAAAATCTGACCCAACACGCGAATTTATAGAATCTGTCCCGCGATCTCCGCTCGAGCTCCCAACATCCCGCTCGAGCGGCTTCAGCAAAATATGCACGTGATATAACAGAGGTCCGCTCGATCGCGAAATCACACAGCTCAGTACTTTTACAGGCGACCAAAACTTCTGGAACCATGAATTCTCCGCTTGAGCGGGGGAATGTCTGCTCGAGCGAACAGGCAACTTGGAATGCATTTTTGCATTTTGCTTCGGGGGCGCTGCCTCTCGACCCCGCCGTGGCGCTGCCCCGGACCCGCCAAGGGGCGCTGCCCCCTTGAACCCCGCGAGGTGACTGGGAAGCTCGATACCCGTCATAATTAGCGAAGTGACAATCTTGAAAGTATTAGCATCACAAACTTCTCTGAAAGGCACAATTCGGGTTGGATTCGCATCTAAACACTCATAGCCTCACTGAAATAAAAGTGAGAAAATAAATACAACTGAAAAGAGTTTTGTCAAACGAGATTGCCAAAAAATAAAACCTAACAATTATATTCAAATTGTAATTATTTTTTAAAATATTTTTTCTGGGTACATAATTTTTTTCTTTTTTTGAATGCCCAAACAAAAATTAATACTCCTTGCAAAACAACAAAACCCGATGGAGCCAACGGAGAAAAATTAATTTTTTTTAACCACCAAGTCATTATTTCAACTATTTTTTCTTTTTTTTCTTTATAAATTTCTTACCAAATACATTATCCAAATATAATCTTAGAAAAGAGACTACAAAATCATAGATATTTCTGGAAACTAAATTTTGAAGGTATCAATACATCAGTATAATAACATGCAAGGTGGGTCCCTTAAATCAGTCCCATAACGCATCAAATAATAGGTTAAAGAGTATGTTATTGGGTCCGAGAATTGATCTAACTCTAAACCAACCTTACATGACAGCTATCCATTGAAATTTGGTAGGTGGGCGGGATCACCGATTACTTACCATTTTTACAGCACCCAACAAAATCTACATCACTCGGTTTAGTAAAAATCCACTTATTTATTAGTAAAAATCCACTTATTTAATCGGATAATGTATCATTTTCCTGCCCAATATTTTGACACGAAAAGATTATGCACTAGATTTCCTAGTTGGTAGGGTAACTTGTGTGAGCGAACAAGGATCAAAACTCAACTCACACTCATTGCACAATAATATTTAGGGTTTTACACTAGTAAAAAATTATCATAAAATTAAGCATCTTATCCAGTTCTGTTATTAAATTCTGTTATAACAAACTAAGACTATATGAAGTAAAATAAGGCCTATTTTAACAATTGAGTTAATAGTTAGTTTTTTGACTTTTTAATTTTTTTTGAATTATATTATCCCTCCATTTTAAAAATTAAAAAAAAAATTTAAAAAAATCATAAAACTGACTTTAAATCTACTTTCCAAAATAGACGAGGCTTAAAAAAACAACTTAATAGAATGACTATCTTTTATCTCATTTTTTTACACAAATTAATAGGATTCACATTAATAAATATATAAATGATTTGTAACATTTTTTTAATAAAATATGCACTGTACCCACTATTAATTAGGCCAAATGTAAAATTTTAAATTTTTTTTAAAAAAAAAGAAAAAAAAAAAAGGCTATTCGATGAGGTCTAAAAATCTACCACCAAAAGGATGGAAATGATGATGAGAGAGACCAAAACAGAAAGTGAATGTTGTGTTGTTACAAGTTACAGCAATGGTATGGTCACATGATACCCCTTTGGGTGAGCAAAGTCACTTTAGTTAGCGCCTTTTTTTTCTTTCTTTTTTTTCCCTCCTTCCTTTGAGATATTGCTGGACTCGGCGTGGGATGGCTCATAAATATTCTTTCATTAGATACATAGGGATTGTTTGTTATAATTTTTGGAAGGTGATGATAGTTTATTTTGATTTAGAATTTTGTATCAGATTATTTGATGCAATTTCTACTTATAGTTTATTAGACAGAAATAATTTAAATAAACTGAAAAAAAACTGATAACTTAAAAGTTAGGATAAAAATGCTATTTACTTAAAAAAAAAAAAAAAAAAAAAAAAAAAAAAAAAAAAAAAAAAAACTCCACCAGGCCATATATACTGTGGAAAAATCTGAGGGCAGGATTTGCATTGGAAAGCTGCAGCTTGGCCTTGAATGCACACATGAGAGAGCTGTTTGTTTTGATTTTTTACAAGTAGGACCGGTAGTTTGATCTGACCATGCAAGTTAAGTAGCCAAAGCTGTAAAGGCATAAGCCCCTCATGAGTACCATTACCAATTGACTGCATAAAGGATTGTTTTTTTTTGGAAAAAAAACCCATTTCTCAGTTGCTTTATTTATTTATTTATTATTGTTATTTTTTTTGGATAGGGTTACTAGTTTTTTTTTTTTCAATGAGAAATTAACTTTCATCGAATTCATTAATTGGGCTAGAAAGTTCAGTTCATGAGCTGTGGGCTTTCTCCAAGTTTTATTTTGATAATCACAATCATTTATTTTTTGTACTTTTTAAATAAAATATTCATAAAAAAATTAAATTGATCAAATATTAGTAATTGAGAGGGTAATTTTTGGGAAAAATTGGGCCGAGCTTCAAGTTGGGCCTTAAGGCCCAAAACGCAAAGGGCTAAGTAAAAAGGCCGTAATGGATACTCCGGCCTAGGGGGCAAGGTTACTCCGGCCTTGGGGAGACAAAGTTACTTCGGCCAAAGGAGGTGAGATTACTCCGGCTCAGGAAGAAATAGTTACTTTGGCCCAAGGAAGAGTAAATCTATTCCGGTCCGGAGGCAACTCAGAGTCAGGCCAGTCTCAGTGTTAGTCCGGTCGCAGTATGTTCTGGGAAGGCCGGTTTCGGAATTAGTCCGGTCGTGACTTACAATGGTTAGGTCGGTCAGAACTCGTTATTTGGAAGTTTGATCTAAGCACACCAAGGTTGAACAGGGCAGCCGAAGTAAGGAGTTAGAGGAGAAGACCGAGCTAAGATAGTTCGGCCCTCTGTGGCTCGGTATAGCCAATTTTACTTCGGTCAAATGGAAGTTCGGCCATAAAGAAAACCATCCCACTTGGTTTAAGCAGTGGAGGAGGGTGTAAAAGGATAAGCATTATCCTTTGGAGTATGAATCCTAGGAGGATTCTGCATGGAGAAATACAAGTCCTACTAGGATTGTGCCACGGGAAACTTATAAAAGCTCACAAGCATCACCTTGATGGAGGTAATTGAACACAATACTTTTTGAGAACATAAATCTTTATCTATTTGTCAAGCTTTCTGACTTAGGCATCGGAGAGGTTTCCGGCACACACCCGCCGGCTAGCTCACGTTTGTGTTTTCAGGTGACAAAGCGACGTCGTACGGAGGAGCGTGGACTTGGTCAACAGGATTATACGAGGAGAATTATTTCCTCCTCGTACAATTGGCGCCGTCTGTGGGAAGAACAGACAAGAACAAAAACCTCTTGACTAAGCTTCTCCTTTTCTCATTCAATGGCACACATTGAAGACTTGCCGCAGTCCGCCGTCGACGGACTAACTCCAGAAGGGGGCGCGAGGCGTGAAGGATTACCTGCTGTCCCTCCCATGGCGGATTTGGAGCCCCAACAACATAACTCCAGGAGGAGTGGCAGGGGAAGGCGGAATAGCAGCCCTCGTCACTCTCAGAGTCCTGACAGGCAAAGGAGGAGGATTGATCCTCAAGCCCTGGAAGATCGCGTGAAGGAACAAGATGAACTAATTCGAAAGATGGCGGCGGACATGGAGGCTTTGAAACGCCAGATGAAGACTCAAGATGTGGCGACAGGAGAGGGGCGCAAGCACAGGACGCCCCCTCGCCACTCAGAGAATCGTAGTAGGAATACTACACCCTCCTAAGGAGAGAGCAGAAGCCTCAGGACAGGCGACACTCACTCCTTATCCTCAAGGACTCGTCACTCCAGGTCTGAGAGGATGAGATCCGAAAGATCATACACTGAAGGAAGCACGTATCGGCCTTCACATTCACACCAAACCAGATCTAGACAAACAGAGCTGCCCAGGTCATCCGACTTACGAACCGTGCTAGAAGAAAAAGCACGATGCAAGGAGGATGCCAGGGCAAGAGATCCACACCGAGTTTCGGCCTTACAACGGTTGGCTCCTCGGACGCATGGAAGCGTCGAGGTTGGAATGCCTATACCGCGACCGGCCTACGAACCAACGGACAAGGCGTTGGCGAGACTACAGACTTCGCCGTTTGTCCCAGCGATCGAAAACGCGCCCCTACCATCAGGCTTCCTTTAGCTGAAATTCAATACATATGAAGGGAAGACGGACCCGTATTCACACTTGAGCCACTTTTGCCAAGTCATGGCTGTGTACAGGCGAAACGAGGCCTTAATGTGCATACTCTTCCCGTCAAGTCTTGGCGACCTAGGCTTGACTTGGTTCGAGAAACTCCCAGAAGGCAGCATAGCCTCCTGGGCTCAACTGGCGGAAGCGTTCGTAACGAGGTTTCGGACAAATACTAAGACACCAGTAGAGATAGACCAGTTACTCTCCATCGACATGGGTGAAAAAGAGACCCTCAGATCTTACAACAGTCGCTACTGGGAGACATTCAACCAGATTGGAGACTGCCCCACCAATCTAGCCATTGCGCAATATAAAAGAGGCCTACCAGTAGGAAACCGACTAAGGGATTCAATTACCATGACGCCACCCCTCACCATGGAGGCCCTGATGGAGAGAGTACATCAGCACATCAGGGTAGAAGAGGATGACGCACGTGCAAAAGCGAAATCTAGTACAACCGTGGTACCAGAAAAGAAGACCTCAGCAAAGATCAATACAGTAGATCGGCAGAATAAAAACGGGCGTGGCAGACGAGATAACGGAGAAGACCCAGACAAAAGATGGTTGAGAATCCGCACTGCCATAACAACGGTGTTCAAAAAACCAATATATCGGATTCTGAGCGAAATAAAAGACGAGCCATTCGTCAAGTGGCCAGCCAAGCTAGGGGAAGCTCAGAAGAATTACGACGACCGATCACGGTGCACCTTCCACAAAGAAAAGGGGCACCGAACTGAGAATTGCACGCCACTAAGACAGCACTTGGAAGAATTGGTGGCAGCAGGCCACTTGGACAAATACATTGAAGGAGGAGCGCAACCGGCCCCCCAAGATCATAATGACCATCCCAATAGAATGCCAATCGATGCACCACCTCAAGGCATTATCAATGTAATTCATGGAGTTTTTGAACCTGAGCGCGTATGTGAGCTCAGAGGTTCAATCAAGAAGGCTGAGCACTTTAGGGAAGTATTAAGTGCCCAACCTGCCATTAAGAAGGGGAGGACAGAGGCAACAAATGTCATGTCCTTTTCGGATAAGGACTTGGAACGAATTTACTGCCCCCATAATGACGCCCTGGTTGTCACTCTCCGAGTCAAGGATTTTGACGTCAAGCGGATTCTGATTGACCAGGGTAGTTCATGTGAGATCATGTGTTACGACACATTCAAGCAACTGAAACTGCAAGACAAAGACTTGGCACCTGCAGTTTCTCCCCTGATTGGATTCAACTCCATGCCAGAGTGGCCTGTCGGCAAAATAATCCTTCCAGTCAGAGCAGGAAGTGTAACAAAACAAGTGGAGTTCTGGGTATTGAAGGTCCCCTCCACCTACAACATCATCCTGGGCAGAACATGGCTGCATGCCATGCGTTCGGTAGCGTCATCATACCATCAAGTAATGAGGTTCCCCAATGACGCCGGTATAATTGAAGAAGTCTATGGCGATCAGATCATGTCAAAACAGTGCTTCGCCACAGCGAATGGAAGCCGAGCTGCCAAAGGATACGTTCATTCGGTGGAAGAGCCAGAAAGTAATGAACTATTCGCGGACGTCGGCAAAGAGGCTGATCAGAAAGCGGTGGAAGACTTGGTGGAGGTAAAAATAGATGAGAAGAACCCGGATAAGTTCTTCTTGCTTGGCTCATCATTGTCCAGCACTGAGAGATCAGAGGTCTTGGAATTCTTGACCTCTAATATCGAAGTGTTTGCCTGGACGCCCTACGACATGCCAGGCATTGATCCAAACTTCATCAGTCACCAACTCAATGTCCACCCATCTGCCAGGCCAGTCATCCAACGCACGCGCAGATCGGCACTCCACCACGCTGAAATAGTGGCAGAAGAGGTAGACAACCTGCTGGAGGCAGGAGCAATAAGGGAAGTACACTACCCAAGGTGGATCTCCAATACAGTCGTAGTGCCAAAAAAGAATGGTAAATGGCGTGTCTGCGTCGACTACAAAACAGTCAACAAGGCGTGCCCAAAAGATAGCTTTCCTCTACCAAGGATAGATCAACTGGTGGACCTAACGGCAGGGCATAACCGACTTAGCTTTCTGGATGCATACAGAGGCTACCACCAGATCGCCATGCACGAACCAGACTAGGAGGTCACATCCTTCACAACACCAAGGGGGTTATATTGCTACAAGGTCATGCCCTTTGGCCTAAAGAACGCAGGGGCGACATTCCAAAGGATGGTCACCAAGATGTTTGAACCATTGTTAGGCAAAACAATGGAGGCTTACATCGACGACATGGTGGTCAAAAGCAAGGATGAGAATGACCATCTGAAAGATTTGGGCGAGATGTTCCAGATCCTGAAGAAACACAAGTTGCGCCTCAATGCGTCCAAATGCGCATTCGGAGTTGGATCTGGCAAATTCTTGGGCTTCCTGGTGACCAACCGAGGTATAGAAGCAGACCCCTCTCAGATCAAAGCAATCCAGGAGTTGGAGAGACCGAACTCAGTCAAAGAAGTGCAGCATCTTACTGGTATGGCGGCTGCACTCAACCGGTTCATAAGCAGATCGTCGGACAGACTACAACCGTTATTCCAAGCTTTAAAAGCCAAGTTTGAGTGGGATGAAGAATGCGACCGAGCTCTGGAAAGCTTGAAGGAGTACATGTCTTTCCCACCACTACTTGTTACTCCAGTACCTGGTGAAGAACTCTTTTTGTACATGGCAGTTTCTCAGCACGCAGTTAGCGCAGTGTTGGTTCGTGCAGAAGGAATACAACACCTACCCATCTTTTATGTCAGCAAGACATTGTTGGGAGCCGAAACAAGGTACTTGCCCTTGGAGAAACTAGCACTAGCATTAATGATGGCATCCAGAAAATTGGCACACTACTTTCACGCCCACACCATAGTCGTCCTCACGGCCTTTCCACTAAAAGCTCTATTTGAAAGGGCGAACTTTAGTGGGCGAATCTTAAAGTGGGCAGTAGAGTTGGGACAATTCGACATTAAGTTCCAACCCAAGACCGCAATAAAAGCCCAATCTCTGGCAGACTTCGTCGCAGAATTTACTCCTGGAAGTCATCATATCTGCCCAGTCGACCTGACTGACACAACCGAACTAAGGACGGAAGTTGACGCCGGAATAGCGCAACCCCTAGTGGAAGGTAGTCAATCAAGCACAAAGGCAGACCATACTAAGGACAACAAGGAAGAACCAAACAAAGGCTCACCAGCAGTTCAAACAGAGGACGAAGGGCAGACAGCCAACATGGACTTTGAAGAAAACACCATCCTTGACCCCACGGCATCGTCTGATCCTTCCACTTGCTGGAAACTATTCGTTGGAGAGATGTGGAAGCTCTTTGTGGATGGAGCATCCAACCGACATGGTGCAGGGCTTGGCATAGTCCTCATCTCTCCAGACGGCCTGGTTATAGAGCAAGCAATCAACCTTGGCTTCCCAGCATCCAACAATGAAGCAGAGTATGAGGCGCTTCTCGCAGGACTCAAGTCGGCTCACTTCATGAAAGCAACCGAACTAATGGTATACAGTGACTCTCTGCTAGTGGTAAACCAAATTTCTGGCGAATACGAAGCAAAGGATGACAGAATGGCCAAGTACCAAGAGCTAGTCAGAACGGAGATCAAGAAGTTTGATGTGGTAAAGATAGAACAAATTGGCAGGGAGGAAAACAGCCGAGCGGACGAGCTAGCAGGCCTTGCCTCAATGGCAGATACATCAATCCCTCATCCATTACTCATCGACTTCTTACCAAGACCAAGCATAGAAGACCCCGTAGCAGAAGAAGTATGTTGCACAGAATTAGGCCCTTCTTGGATGGATCCCATCATCCTATTCCTAAAAGACGGCATCCTACCAGAAGAGAAAAAAGAAGCCAACAGAATAAGAGCAAAGTCGCAGCGATTTTGGCTATCTCCGTCTTTGGCATTATACAAGAAGTCGTTCTCTGGGCCTTACATCAAGTGCGTTCATCCCAGCAAAGTAGAAGCATTCCTGTTTGAAATACACGAAGGGGTGTGTGGAAGTCATCAAGGGGGAAGGTCACTCGCGTACAGGGCTATTTCGCAAGGATATTGGTGGCCATATATGCAAGCAGACTCAGAGAAATATGTGAAGAAGTGTGAAAAATGCCAGAAATTCGCGCACCAAATACATCAACCAGCAAGAGAACTCCTACCCTTAACCAGCCCATGGCCTTTCGCAATGTGGGGCTTAGACATAGTAGGACCACTTCCAACAGTACCCGGGGGCAGAAAATTCTTTCTCGCAGCAACAGACTACTTCACCAAGTGGGTAGAAGCAGAAGCATTGGCGTCAATCAAAGAAAAAGACGTGAAGAAGTTTGTTTGGCAGAATATTATCACTCGGTTTGGCATACCAAAAGCACTGATCTCTGACAATGGAACTCAGTTCGACGGCAGAATCTTTAGAAGCTTTTGTGAAGAATACAAGATAGAGTTCTACAATTCCACACCAGCATATCGTCAAGCAAATGGGCAGGCTGAAGCATCAAATAAAGTTGTCTTGGATGGACTAAAGAAAAGGCTAGAGAAAGCAAAAGGCAAGTGGGCAGATGAACTTCCTCACGTCTTATGGGCTTACCGCACCACGCCTCGGCGATCAACTGGAGAAACACCATTCTCCTTAGCCTATGGAATGGAAGCAGTGATCCCACTAGAAGTTGGCCTCCCCACAATTCGAAGCGAAAATTTTGATCCAGACTTAAATGGAGAAGCCATAGCCTTAGAACTCAACCTTGCAGAAGAAAGAAGAGAAAGAGTGTTAGTCCACATCGCCTCATACCAACGAGAGTTAATCAGAAAATACAGCAAAAAGGTGCATCCAAGACAATTCAAGATTGGGGATTGGGTACTACGCAAAGTAATGGGAAACACCTTGATCCCAGGAGACGGCAAGTTAGGCCCAAATTGGGAAGGTCCTTATAAGGTGGTTGGTTTAGCAGGCAAAGGGGCATACCACCTAGAAGACAAGGATGGCAAGGCAATCCCTAGGCCATGGAACACGGCCAATCTCAAGTTATTTTACTTTTAGCTCTTCTTTTTTCAAACATGTGTAATTTTTTCTTCCTTCAATAAAATGAGAAATTCTTTTTAGCACGAATTATTCTTTGTAAAAGTTAGCTTGAAAGACTAAGTATATTACAAGCATTCTATTCTAAGTTAGCTGGAAAAACTAACTTAGAGGTTGGCTGGATTAAACCAACACCCATCCTAAGCCCAGGATAAGGATCCAGGCTGCAGGACATTTGGTCGGAATAACCAAATACTATAAGTTAGCTGGAAAAACTAACTTCAATGGTTGGCTGGAATAAACCAACACTTGTTACTCTTCAGCCGAAGTAAGTGTAATGGCTGAAGAGTGGTTGGCTGGAATAAACCAACACTTGTTACTCTTCAGCCGAAGTAAGTGTATGGTTGAAGAGTGGTTGGCTGGAATAAACCAACACTTGGTACTCTTCAGCCGAAGTAAGTGTATGGCTGAAGAGTGGTTGGCTGGAATAAACCAACTCTAGTTACTCTTCAGCCGAAGTAAGTGCATGGCTGAAGAGTGGTTGGCTGGAATAAACCAACTCTAGTTACTCTTCAGCCGAAGTAAGTGCATGGCTGAAGAGTGGTTGGCTGGAATAAACCAACTCTAGTTACTCTTCAGCCGAAGTAAGTGCATGGCTGAAGAGTGGTTGGCTGGAATAAACAAACTCTAGTTACTCTTCAGCCGAAGTAAGTGCAAGGCTGAAGAGTGGTTGGCTGGAATAAACCAACTCTTGTTACCCTTCAGCCGAAGTAAGTGCATGGCTGAAAAGTGGTTGGCTGGAATAAACCAACTCTTGTTACTCTTCAGCCGAAGTAAATGCATGGCTGAAGAGTGGTTGACTGGAATAAACCAACACTTGGTACTCCTCAGCCGAAGTAATTATATCGGCTAAGGAGTGGTTGGCTAGTAAGCATATTTTAACCAGCCTAAACCGTAATAACAGTCGAAGTAATTAGAAGACATCACAAGTGCAAGCATACACATCAAGACCGGAGTAAGAGTTGTGCAAAATTTCCATTCATTAAAAAAAGTAAGTACAAGAGGGGCATAGCCCGGTTACAAAGACGAAATAACAAAAGAAAAAATACAGAATCAAGAAAAAAGATCTTCAATCTCGGCGTCAAAGGCAGCATCGGCGTCAACCTGAAGACCGGTTTCTGGCGCAGGGACGTTTTCAGAAGGAAGAATGGTTTCGGCCGGAGCCACGGTTTCACTTGGTTGATCAATAGTTAGATCTTCCACCATGGGCTCCGACCGAACTACCTGACCTGCATTCACAACCGAAGTATCCTCAGGGGCAGTGTCTTCATCAGAATCTTCATCGTCAGAGCCCTCAAGGAACTGCTGTTGCATGGCCTTGGCATGTTCCATCAGGGAGTTCGGTATAAAGTAGGCTGGAGGGTTGAAAACCTCGGTCTGAGGATCATGACCAAGCTTCTCAACGGCCCCCCTCCAGCCGCACTTAAAGAACAGCTCCTTGGCAGCATCGCATTGTTTGGCGTAAGCATCCTCAGCCCTCTTGAAGCCTTGTTTGTCAGCCTCCTTCACCTTCTCCTTTATTTCGGCATCTTTCTTTCTTTCGAGCTTCACCAGCTCACGCAAGTACTTGTCCTTCAGAGCAATAGCAGTCTTTTGTTTTTCAGCTTCGGCCGAACTAACCATTCCGGTCAGTCGGCCGACCTCGCCTCGGAGTTCGGCCATTTCCTTTCTGGCCTCTTCCAGTTCGGCCGACTTGGCCTCTGCTTCTGCCGCTGCTTGCTGGTCACTTTCCTCAGCTCTAGCACTCTCCTGTGGGTGATTTGGTTTTTCTGAATGGCCTGCCAAAGCAACAACTTCCCTTTAAGCCGAAGAAAGAGTTGAAAAGAAAAAGAAAAATAAACAGAAAAGCGACCGAAGTTACTAACCAGAATCATGGATTTAGTAGCAGACCGGATGGACTTCAGCTCGGTGGTCAACTGTTTTTGGTGATGCTCCATATCTTTGGGCAGACACACGCTCTTGGCCAGATTGATGGCCAACAAGTGGTCTTTCTCAGCAACAACCGAGTTTGTGTTTAGAATGTCTCGGTCGCTGAAAGTTAGTTTCGGTGCCCAGCAGCCGATGGTTCGGTCGGAAGACACCGGTTGGGGGCTTGGTGGTAAGCTCGGCTGAATAGCAGGTTCTTCATCAACCAAAACCTGTTCGGTTTCGGAAGTTCGGGCACGTTTAGTTCGGCGGGAGGAGGATGGCTGTTGAGAAGGGAGGGCCACAACAGCAGGCTGCGATTGACTGGGAGGCGTTACTTTGGGCCTAGTTGTTTCGGTGAGAAGGGCCCTAACTCTGCTCCTTTTCGCCATCTCTTCTTCTGCGGTTAGTGGAACAAGTCTTATCTCGGGCAAACTTGGGTCCGGTTCTGGGGCTTCTTCAAGGAGAAAGTCGGTTACCCTTGCTTTTCGGCGACCGCTGTACCGGTAGGTCGGCTCAAAGTTTAGAAGCTTTGCCCAACTTCTTTCTTTAATCCGTAGTGCGGCTCGCAGAATTGCAAGGTTTGGATAACTATACAGGGAATGGAGGTGGGCAAAATCTGCAAAAAAGAAGAGAGTGTTAGTTCGGTCAATAGATTAAAAAACCGAGATAACATATTAGGAACAAGACCGAAGTTAAATTACCAGGCTCTCCCATTTTCCAATTTATAGGTCGGCCAGGAATTTGGGCTTGAAAATCCTCAAAATTCCCAGAGACCCAGAAGAAGTCATCATCATTAAGGTCTTTATCCGGTGTGTGCTTAACAATCTTCTCTCGGCAGCGGCGGATCCTAAGGTAGTAAACCCACCCAGCATCTTTCGAACCGATGGAATATTGATGAAATATTTCGGCTAGGCCGAGGTTTAAACCGGTTTGATGGTTTAGTGCGGCTATCCCCATAATAATACGGTATGTATTGGTGGACAGTTGGGTGGGGCATAACCTAGTTTGCCTAAGGAACTCACAGATCAACGGTTGTACGGGAAACCGTAGTCCGGTTTCTATTATGGATTGAAGAGTAAAGGGGACGAAGCCTTCGTTATCCCAGGGTGTGATGTCTTTTTCGGCCAAAGTCAAATGGACGTCATCCGGTATGTTATAGTCCTTCCTGAATTCGGCCATCCCGCCAGGGGTCTCAACTAAATACCTATACTTACCCATTTGTCGTATAAATTACGGATAAGTTATTTCGGTGCGATAATCATGCTCAGAAGCTCGGTTGAGCGCACGCAGGAGTGCCTGGGTAACCTAGGTCTGCAAAGTAAAAAACAGAGGGGGTTAAAGCACTGATCAATGGACCGTGCTACAATTTACAAGCAAGGTATAAAAGCCCTACTTCGGCCTCAAAAAGCTGGTTCTATCTCGGTTCATCAAAAGGGTTGGTAGTTCGGTTTGAGCAGTTTGCTCGGTAGACCGGTTTTACGTCTAGGGGCAGCTTTCTGAGTTCGGTCTAAGAAACTAAGAAAGCTGGTTTAGCCCCAAGGCCTAAATCGGTTGTAGGGTGAATAGAGTTACTTCGGTTAAGCCTCTAGGGGCGGCTTTCCGAGTTCGGTTTAAGAACGAAGAAAACCGGCTTGGCCCCGAAAGCTTAGCTCGGTTATAGGCCGAAGTACCTAGTTCGGTATGTGCAAGCTTGTTCGGTGATCTTATCTCGGCTAGAGTGGTTCAGAAGAAACTACTGATATTCCTACAAGTTCTAGTTCGGTCATTTTCTGAATCTATCTACATACATAACACAAACAGTATCCTAGTCCGGTTGCTAGGTGATTTTGGATCTAAGACTATTTTCCTACAAAATAGTTCATACACACATGAGTTCTACTGGTTTTTTCGTAACAATATAGAAGCATAGCAAAAATGGAAGAAATGTTTCGCAAAAGCATAGAAAGCAACATAAGCGAAAACAGAAGAGGAAAATGGATTTACTTACCAGATTGAAGAAGGAACTACAGATGGAACGGTCATAGTAAACGAAGAAGCACGAGCTTGATAATAGTTGAAAAAGCAAAGGCTCAGAGAGAGAAGATGAACAGCAATAGAGTGAGTAAGTCGAAAAATGAAAGGGACTGTCCTGTGTAAAAGCAGAAAGGGCGGGAACTGTTTCAAATTCACGAAGCATGAAGACGGCGTGACAGCCGTCCTTAGCCAACCAAAACATGCCACGTGTCATAAGAATGGGAAGCGTTACAGTCGCTGTGATTGAAGAGACGTTTTTTACCGGACATAGTGATACCCGAGGCAAAATTAGCTCGGTTGGAGAGCCTGAGGGTTTTTTTTGCTTGGCCGGAGAGGCTAAAGGATTTTTAGCTCGGCTGAAAAAGCTTAATAAACTCTAGCTCGGCCAATAGACTGGTAATCCCAATCATGTTGCGCAGGTGGAATTAAGGGGCAATTGAGAGGGTAATTTTTGGGAAAAATTGGGCCGAGCTTCAAGTTGGGCCTTAAGGCCCAAAACGCAAAGGGCTAAGTAAAAAGGCCGTAATGGATACTCCGGCCTAGGGGGCAAGGTTACTCCGGCCTTGGGGAGACAAAGTTACTTCGGCCAAAGGAGGTGAGATTACTTCGGCTCAGGAAGAAATAGTTGCTTTGGCCCAAGGAAGAGTAAATCTATTCCGGTCCGGAGGCAACTCAGAGTCAGGCCGGTCTCAGTGTTAGTCCGGTCGCAGTATGTTCTGGGAAGGCCGGTTTCGGAATTAGTCCGGTCGTGACTTACAATGGTTAGGTCGGTCAGAACTCGTTATTTGGAAGTTTGATCTAAGCACACCAAGGTTGAACAGGGCAGCCGAAGTAAGGAGTTAGAGGAGAAGACCGAGCTAAGATAGTTCGGCCCTCTGTGGCTCGGTATAGCCAATTTTACTTCGGTCAAATGGAAGTTCGGCCATAAAGAAAACCATCCCACTTGGTTTAAGCAGTGGGGGAGAGTGTAAAAGGATAAGCATTATCCTTTGGAGTATGAATCCTAGGAGGATTCTGCATGGAGAAATACAAGTCCTACTAGGATTGTGCCACGGGAAACTTATAAAAGCTCACAAGCATCACCTTGAAGGAGGTAATTGAACACAATACTTTTTGAGAACATAAATCTTTGTCTATTTGTCAAGCTTTCTGACTTAGGCATCGGAAAGGTTTCCGGCACACACCCGCCGGCTAGCTCACGTTTGTGTTTTCAGGTGACAAAGCGACGTCGTACGGAGGAGCGTGGACTTGGTCAACAGGATTATACGAGGAGAATTATTTCCTCCCCGTACAGTAATCATATAATTAGATAATTTTTTTTTTAAGAAAATGTACATATGACTTGAAGAATAAATTGTCTATTTTCTAAAAAATAAATATGATCTAATTATATAACTATTGATATTCAATTAATCTATTTTTTATATTAATTAATAATTTACGTGGTGGAGACTAAATATGTACAAATTAAATCACCAAATTCGGTTTGGAGCGAACCTTTTTCCTATTATATTGCAAAGTAGTGACTACCTCCAAGTAACGTTAATCTTAATTTGAGTAACCTCCTGGATTAATTAGGAATAGTAAGGATCAACTTGTCTTTCAACTTATGTGACGAATGAAGGGACCAATCGGAATCGGAGCAACAACTATACACTATTTATCAGGGTCCATAAAATTGACTTGAAGAAAAAAAAATTCCAATTTATTTTTATTTTTTTGAGAAACCACTCAGAATTTAAATTTTAAAGTTAAGATTCTTTTATGAGTGGCTTTGCAACAAGAAAATTTAATCTACATTCTTGAAATGAAATTCTGGGTGCCTAGTTAATTTTTTTAGCCGGCCCCGATTGGTCAGTTCATTTCAATCCTGCTGCATGATTATCATAGAAGGAATGGTTGTAGAATTTTTGTTTCTATTATATTAGTATATATGTGCACTTTATCATAATGTATTAGACCACCCTCGTTTTCTGGTTGTTCAGGAATACGTATAAATATATAATTCCAATTTTGCAGAGTGTAAATTATTTTTTGTAAGACAAAATCATGTGCCTTTGGACACGATCTCATTAAACCCCCCTCGTGTTATATTTAAGTGAAGCATGTGGATATACAAGACATTACAGAAAAATTGCATGTCTACTATGATACTGGCTGCATGCATAATTGTAACAAGTCATTTAATGTGGCATTCTTGAATTTTCATGTTAGTAAATTTTTTTATTTTTATTTTTTTTAATGAACAGGTGTCTGGATCAATTTGCGCACACCTCAACTAATCTAGAGATCTATGCAAAGTGCCATCTCGACGCAGATCGGGCAAATTTTAGCCAGAGCCCACAGACATAACCTCAAAAAATTGATAACACCTAATAAGAGTTGAACCTGAGTCCTAAAGGAAGCATCCCATGACATAAAGTTCAAAGAGAGATAAAATGATTGCATGGAAGGAGACCGAAGATCTGAATAATTAAATTATTGGTAGTGAGATAAACTAAACTAATTTATTTCTTTAATTTTCCTTATCATTAATTTGCAGAAAAAACTAATTTCATTTTCCAACATCATCGCCACAAGATTTTCTTAGTGGCTTGTTTGGGTCAGACCCTTCGGCTTTTGGATATTGGATCTTATGCCTGGCATTGTTCACAGAATAATGCAAGTGGGCCTTGAAGGTTTGGGTTCCGGGTTAGGTTTTTAGGGCCTTGTTCCTTAGTTGTACCAAAAAGAAAATTTATTAATAATAATTCTATCCTTTTCACTATTTATTTTATTTTAAAAAATACTAAAAACAATCCTTAAAGCTATTATTAGTGTCAAAAAATATATTGAAATGTAAAAAACGTATAAAAATATTTTGAAATATATGTGTGGAGATATATTTTCTGAGTACCAACACGTGGCAAGGTGACGCCGACGTGTCAGCCGAGATGCCACGTGTCTTAGTCGTTGTGCTGAGGTCATCTCGACTAGGCCGAAGTTGCCTCCGAAGATATCAGAATCCGAGATAAGCGGATAAAGGACAAGAGTCCTAGAATGAAGAGGGAACTCAACTTGGGTATGGACAAGAGTCCTAGATTGGGAGAAGATTTCAGTTTAGGTAAAGATAAGACTCTTAGAGAGTTTATCCTAATCCCACTGGGAGTCCCAGATTAGCAGTAATCCTAAGTCCATTAGGGCCAGACTCCTATTGGGACTAGGATTGTATTGGCTATAAAAGAGAGGCACCTCCATGGGTCTAAGGTATGCTTTTGATACTCAAGCTTGTGAGTTTAGTACTTGATTTATCTTTAAGAGATATACTGACTTGATCGTCGGAGTGCCCCCGGGTGGTCGAAACCACCGCGGGATTCTTATATTTCTGTTGCAGGTCCGTCAGGTGCCATCTATTCTGCCAGTGCTCTCCAGCTGGTTACTAAGCGGGCAGTGTGGTCAGAAAATCACCCACACAATTTGGCGCCGTCTGTGGGAACGAAGGAAGAATAGATGGCCAGTAACGGACAGCAGGAAAATATTGGGGATGACGCCCCCACTGGGAGTGGCAGACCAATTGACCTTGACATAGAAGGAGACAACCATAGTGCAGAAGCCCGTGACCAGGGTCACAGAGAGAACGACGTCATCCCAGAAGGCGACACGTCAAAAAGAACAAACCAAGGAAAGTACTACAATGAAGACAACCTTCAGGTATGGAGGGACAGGTGCTTACGGAGGGATGAGGAAGTAAAAGAACTAGCAAACAAGTTGGCGGACCTTCAGTCAGTCGTCAACTTCATGATGCAGAATAACGTTATGCAGCCACCATACCCGCTGCAAGATACGCCGATGCCGGCGAACAACACTCAGAAGGGTGGAAGAAAAACAATCCCCGAGGTCCCTCAGCATACCAGGAGCGGAAGGCATTCTCACCGGCCTTCCAGGGAAGTCGGACGGGAAAAGCCGAGGCAAGAGGAGTCCCGAAGGACACACCACATGAAGAATCCAGACCCCAAAGAACATCGACATGTTCAGGGGCAAGTACTCCATTTTGACACAACCCATAAAGAAAGATCCAAATGGACCCACCACGAGGCCGAAAGCAGTGTACCGAAAAGACTAAAATCCAAAGACAGCCGAGCTCTAGGGAGGAGCAAAGAAGACTTAAGGGACTACCTCAAGAGGAGGCAGCAAAATGCAGAAGCCGAGGTAAACTCACCAGTAAAACCGAAGACAGCCTTCTCGGTGGAACTGGACAAATTCGAACCGCCCAAAAGATTCAGTATGCCGAGGTTTCAAATCTATGATGGTAAGTCAGATCCAAACTTTCATGTTGGGCTATACCTGAATTCAATGGCATTATATAGCGGAAACGAGCCGTTGCTCTGTAAAGTATTCCCCTCATCCTTTGGGGAAATTGCATCTGATTGGTTCCATAAGTTACCAAAAGGAAGCATAAAGACATGGGAAGGCTTGGCCGAGATGTTTGTGGCCAGATTCGTGACCAACAAGCTGCAACCCCTGAGGGTTGATGCTTTGATGGCTTTACGAATCACCAAGGAAGAAGGCCTCAGGGCCTATGCGAAGAGGTACTACGAGGTGTTCAACCGAATACCCGAATGCAACCAGGAAGTAGCAGTCGTGTCCTTTAAGAACGGCCTGAAAGATGACTGCCCTCTACGGAAGTCTTTGGCAAAAACATTGCCAAAAAGCATGGAAGAACTCATGGCAAGAATTGAGAAATACGCCAGGGCCGAAGAAGATACATCGGGAAACAAAGAGGTGAAACAAGAAAAGGGAAACGGCTCGCCAAAGCGAGGCCGAGTCAACAATGGGCCGACCAAACAAGAAATAGAATTAAGAAATAAACAGGCGGTAACCACGGTATTCCGGATCCCAATCCATAAAATCTTAGATCGGATTCGAAATCAACCTTATTTCAGGGCTCCGGCAAGAGCACCGGGGGAATTCATGGGAAGGAACGTTGGTAGACGTTGTGCCTACCACAATGAAGAAGGGCATCCAACTCAAGGTTGCAGAGCCTTAAAAGCACACTTGGAAGACCTGGTAAGACAAGGCCTTCTGAGAGACCTGGTCGATGAGGCCAGAACAAGGGAAGAGCAGGCAAGGTTGCCTCAAGCACCAGCAGCACCCCCTCCCCCAGCACAGCTACCACAAGCAGGAGAACCGAGGGTGGTTAATGTGATCCACTCAAGGGTCAACGAAAACGAAGTCAGAGGAGAAACCCAGAGGGTAAGACATTTGCAGCATATCTACCAAGTCGGGGAAAAGAGACATCGGCCAAAAGAATGCCAAGGGCCAATGATAGCCTTTACTGAAGCCGACCTAGAACTGGTCCAACATCCGCATAATGATGCCTTGGTAGTATCCCTCCAGGTTGGGGAGTGCCAAGTAAAACGCATCCTAATAGATCAAGGCAGCTCCTCTGACATCATGTATGTCAGATGTTACAAAGAGCTAGGCCTTCACCCCGATGACCTAGAACAATCAAGCGGCCCGATGGTCGGCTTTAATGGAACACCGACATGGCCACTGGGTGCAACAAGCTTAGAAGTACAAGCCGGCACTAAGAAGATCAGGACGGAATTCCTGGTAATTGATACACCCTCACCATACAACATCATCTTGGGAAGGCCGTGGTTGCATGCAATGGGGGCAGTTCCCTCGACGTTGCATCAACTACTCCGGTTCCCAACAGAGCATGGGATTGAAGAAGTCAGAGGGGATCAACTACAAGCCAAAAATTGCTCCATGGCAGCAATAAAGTCCACCTGTAGTATACGGGAGCCAAAGAAAGCAGAAGTTGAAGATGAAAACATGGAAGTCCTAGAAGACGTCGGGAAAGAACCAGCCGAGAAGAGCGAAGAGGCGCTAAAGAAAATCCTCGTCCAGGAGGGCGACGAAGAACGATTTTTTCTTCTCGGCTCAGGCTTAGCTAGAGAAGAAGAAAAAGAACTAGAAGATTTTTTAAGGGCAAACATAGAGGCGTTCGCCTGGACACCCTATGAAATGCTTGGCATTGACCCCGAGGTCACTTGCCACAGTCTGAATGTCGACAGATCGGCAAAGCCAGTGATTCAGCGAGCCAGAAGGCCGACATTAATGCACGTCGAAGCAGTAGAGGAAGAGGTAGACAGACTCCTTGAAGCCAGGGCCATCCGAGAAGTTCAGTACCCAACATGGCTGTCCAACACAGTAGTAGTAAAAAAGAAGAATGGCAAGTGGAGGGTTTGTGTAGACTTTACCAGCCTCAACAAAGCTTGCCCCAAAGACAGCTTTCCCCTGCCCAAAATCGACCAACTGGTAGACGCCACTTCGGGACATGAAAGGATGAGTTTTTTAGATGCATATAGAGGGTACCACCAGATTGCTATGTACCCACTAGATGAGGAGAAGACCGCATTCATCACCCCGAAAGGCCTGTACTGTTACAAGGTAATGCCTTTTGGACTGAAAAACGCAGGAGCAACCTATCAGAGGTTAGTGACAAAGATGTTTAAACATCTAATTGGCAAAACGGTAGAAGTTTACATCGATGACATGGTCGTAAAGACCAAGAAATCAGAAGGTTATCTTGCCGACCTAAAAGAGGTCTTTGACATACTCAAAAGATATCGGCTTCGACTCAACGCCTCGAAGTGTGCCTTCGGAGTTGGATCAGGTAAATTTCTAGGATATCTGGTAACAAGAAAAGGCATTGAGGCCAGCCCAGACCAAATCAAAGCCATCCTGGAACTACAGAGTCCGACATCGGCAAAACAAGTTCAAGTGCTCACTGGAAGGGCCACAGCCCTAAACTGATTCATCAGCAGAAGCTCGGACAAGTGCAGACCCTTCTTTAACCTGGTGAAAAAAGCCACAGACTTCCTATGGACAGAAGAATGTGAAGCTGCCTTAGCCGACCTAAAAAAATACTTGACCACAACCCCGGTCCTTTCTAACCCAATTCCAGGGGAGGAATTGTTTTTGTATTTAGCAGTCTCTGAGCACGCAGTCAGTGCAGTGCTAATCCGTGAGGAAAAAGGGGAGCAGAAGGCTATCTATTATGTAAGTAAGACTTTGGCTGACGCAGAAACAAGATACCTACCACTGGAACAATTAATGCTAGCCTTGGTAATGGCCTCGAAGAAATTAAGCCATTACTTTCAGGCACACAAAATTGTGGTCCTAACAGAGCACCCGCTGAAGTCCTTATTACATTAAGGAGACTTAACAGGAAGGATAGCAAAATGGGCAGTAACACTGGGCCAGTTTGACCTAGAATTTAGGCCAAGAACAGCAATAAAGGGCCAAGTTTTGGCCGACTTCGTCGCAGAACTCACACCTGAAGCCATCACACCTCGGGCTCCGTCAAGCCAAGATGAGCATCGCCCCGACAAGCAAAAAGAATCCCAGTCAAAGACAAAAAAGCAAGAGAAAGAAAAACTCAGACCATGCAGCATATACATCGGCGATTCATTCAGACTATTCGTCGATGGAAGTTCAAACCGCCAGGGAGCAGGAGCAGGAGTACTGCTGATATCTCCAGATGGAGAAATTGTAGAACAATCCATCCGTCTGGGGTTCAAAGCCTCCAATAATGAAGCAGAATATGAAGCATTAATTGCAGGGCTAAAGCTAGCAGCAGCGGCAGAGGCAGACGAGGTAATTGTTTTTTGTGATTCACAACTGATTGTTAGCCAGTCAACAGGAGAATTTGCAGCCAGAGACGAAAGAATGTCGGCATATGCAAAAGAAGTCATCCGACTGGCAGCTCTATTCCAGAACTGCAGATTACTCCAAGTTAGCCGAGATGACAATACCCACGCCGACGCGTTAGCCAACCTGGCCAGCTCAATTCAAACTGGAAAAACAAGGACAATTATGATCGACTACATGTCGGCCCCGAGCATAGAAAAACAGAGCACCGAACAAGAAGCAATGTGCGTGGGCTTTGGACCAAGCTGGATGGATGCAATCATTGCATTCCTAAAAGAGGGGAAGCTGCCAGAAGACCATAAAGAAGCACATAAAATAAGGCTAAAATCAGCCAGATTCAGTCTAACAGCGGAAGGTCATCTCTACAGGAGGTCGTTCACTGGACCACTTTTAAGGTGCGTACACCCTTTGCAGGTTGAAGATTTTCTTTACGAGATTCATGAAGGAATCTGTGGAAGCCATGCTGGGGGCAGATCGTTAGCCCACAGGGCCATTACCCAGGGGTATTGGTGGCCCTACATGCACAAGGATGCCGAAGCTTATGTAAAGAAGTGTGAACAATGTCAAAAGTTTGCACCTTTGATACATCAGCCAGCTGCCGACCTAAACCCAGTATCCAGCCCTTGGCCGTTTGCCCAATGGGGCATGGATCTGGTCGGACAACTTCCCCAGGCAACTGGGCAGAGAAAATACTTGCTGGTAGCAACAGACTACTTTACAAAATGGATAGAGGCAGAACCTCTTGCCAAAATCCGAGATGTGGACGTTAAGAATTTTATATGGAAAAACATTATCACGAGATTTGGGATTCCAAGAGCAATAGTTGCCGACAACGGAACACAGTTCGACAGCAAACTTATCAAAAACTTTTGTGCAAAATTCAAGATCAAGAATTATTTCTCAACACCAAGTTTTCCTCAAAGCAATGGGCAAGCAGAGGCATCCAACAAAGTAATCTTGGATGGAATAAAGAAGAGGCTCCAAGCAGCAAAAGGAAAGTGGGTGGACGAGTTGCCCAACGTACTTTGGGCATATCGGACTACGCCGAGAAGATCAACAGGAGAATCCCCCTTTGCCATGGCCTATGGCACAGAAGCAGTCATCCCATTAGAGATTGGCATCCCAGGGATCAGAACCCAGGGAGTAGAGAATGGCACCAATGACATACTCTTAGCCCGAGACCTGGATTTATTGGAAGAATGAAGAGAGAAAGCTGCAATTCAGCTCGCAGTATACCAGCAACAGCTTGCCAGAGCTTACAACAAGAAAGTTAATCCAAGAGATTTTCAAGTTGGCGACCTAGTCCTAAGAAAAGTCGTCGGGAACAAGAAGGATCCCAGGGAGGGCAAGCTTGGCCCAAACCGGGAAGGACCCTACAGAATTACTTCAGTACTAGGCAATGGAGCATATCGGCTTGAGGACAATGAGGGCAAAGCATTACCCAAACCTTGGAATACTTGTAATTTGAAATTTTTCTATCATTAGATAAACATCATTGTTCGGCCGATTTCATCAATAAAGTCTTTTCAGAATCTTTCAACATATATGATTGATAAAGTTATGCATGGATGTTTATTGAATACATATCAAACTCAGGCAAAGATAAGCCGATGTTATTCCTTAATTCACTTGTTGAAATTTGTAGCAATTTACAAGTTGGAATTAAGCTGATTCCTTATCTTCACTTGTTGAAATTTGTAGCAATTTACAAGTTGAAGTTAAACCGATGTTATTCCTTAATTCACTTGTTGAAATTTGTAGCAATTTACAAGTTGGAATTAAGCTGATTCCTTATCTTCACTTGTTGAAATTTGTAGCAATTTACAAGTTGAAGTTAAGCCGATGTTATTCCTTAATTCACTTGTTGAAATTTGTAGCAATTTACAAGTTGGAATTAAGCTGATTCCTTATCTTCACTTGTTGAAATTTGTAGCAATTTACAAGTTGAAGTTAAGCCGATGTTATTCCTTAATTCACTTGTTGAAATTTGTAGCAATTTACAAGTTGGAATTAAGCTGATTCCTTATCTTCACTTGTTGAAAGTGGTAGCAATTTACAAGTCGAAGATAGGCCGAGGTTATTGCTTAAGTTCTCATAGCAATATGTGGGTTGTTTAAACCCTAGGGAAGATGCTTAACACTTGTTGAAATTTGTAGCAATTTACAAGTTTATGTTAAGCCGACATATGATCACCCGCTGAGGTATACAGAAAGTTACAGGTTAAAATAAAGGCTAAGTATATTGTTCATTACTTGTTGAAAATTGTAGCAATTTACAAGTAAGTAAGACTAAGATTACCATTTAATACTAGTTGAAACTTAAGAAGAAGCTTGCAAAAGTTTACATTCCGAAATATATGTTCTATACTTGTTGAAATTTATGAAAAGATTGCAGGACAGTACCTTGCCGAAGTAAAAGTTTTATGGTTATACCCGAGGTATGTAACCCCGAGAAGATTACACAAAGGAAGCAACATACAAAAGATTTTTTCTAAGTACAAGACTATGCAGAAGCAGTCAACAGAATATCACAAGATCAAAACATCCAGAGGAAGAACTATTGCAATTACATATTAAAGAAACCACGTCGGCCAAAAGAAAGAGTTTTGCATTACCCAGAAAGTAAAAAAGTACAAAGTGCAAAGTACAGAAAAAGAAGGAAAAAATACAAAAAGTAATTTGGTCAAGCTTCTTCAATGTTAGCCACTGCAGGGACTGGGACCTCGGACGATTCTGGAGGAACCTCGTCGGCCACTTTTTCCGCTTGTATCTCGGCATCAATCTCTGCTAATGATTCTTCAACACTTCTTTCTATCAGGAGAAGATTGGACGATAGCTCCCCAGTAGCAGTTTCCCTAGTTGCCTCCTTGGCCTCATCACCATCCTCATCCAAGGTTAAGTCCATAACCTGCTCAGCAGGAGGAGGGGACTTGGCTACGACGGCATCCTTGGGTTTTCTCACCAAGGCTTCTTCATCTTCATCCTCAGCATCAGCATCAGATTCTGATCCACCTTCAGGTGGAGGAGGAGGAAATGGCAAAGGGATGGCATCAGCATTCCGAAGGGGTGAGTCAACAGGGAGATCAAGCTTCTTTATCAGGGACATCCAACCTAGGGAAAATCCCCTGTTGCATGCCTGCCTGACTTGAAGCTTATAATCTTCTGCGACATCGGCCATACCTTGGGCATAGGCCTTTTCATCGGCCTCTTTGATTTCGGCCTCTTTGGTGGCCAGAGCTTGCTGGAGTTCTTTCTCCGCTTGGGCCTTCTGAACCTCGGCCTCTCTTTTCTCGGCCTCAGCAACTTTTCTAACGGCCTCAGCAGCTTCGGCCTTCTCAAGAGCTAAAGTTTGAACTTTAGTTGCAGCCTCGGCTTGATCCTCCAGTTTTTTCATTTTTGCTTCAAGAGACTTGATCTCTCTCTTCATAGAAGATGCTTCCCTTTTCATATCAACCAACCTTTGACGATTTTCAAAGGATTGCATGGAAAATGAGTGGGCATGCTGAATGGCCTGCAGAAAAACAGAAATGTGAGACAGTACTCTCAGTAAAGAGCGGAAGAAAAAATCACAAGTACAAATAGAAATACTCACTTGGACGGAGTGTTGGAGCATGAGAGCGTAATTCTCATACTCACTAAGCTTAGCATTTCGCTCCAAGTCGTTCGGAAGGAGAAGAGCAGTGCTGAGGGCGACACCAACGTTAATGTCGTCAGCACTTTCACTAGCCATAATGGGCCTATCCTCCAGGGATAGATCAGGGGCCCAGGGGACATCGGGCTTCTTTGAAGCCGAGGTCGTCGCGGATGATGACCTCGCCTTCTTCGATTGTGTAGACCCTGAGGGTTGGCCCTCAGCAGACTTCTTGGTTGAAGTAGAGGCTGATTTTTTGCTTTCTGCTAGTTTAGAAATCGGCAGAGCATCCTCAGCCTTGGCATCTGTAGCCCTGGCCTTAGGTTGAGCCTTTTTAACTCTCTTTGGTTTGGGTGGGAGCATTGATTGTGTTGGTACGGCTTCGGCGTCAGTTGGAAGATCGGCGAGAAGGTCTTGAACGACAGGCCTTGGACGAACCATCTCGGCAGTCTTTACAAGCCTTCGTCGACGTTTACGCTCAGGAATTGGTATTAAGTAGGGGGCCGAGGTTGATGGAAGATCGGCTGGGTCAGATGTAGACTCTTGATCTGTTCGGGATGTGGAAGCAGTTAGGGTCGTGGCTGTGGGTGGAGAAAGACTCTTCTTTCTTTTTCTTGGGACGTCGGGTAAAGTGGATTTGTATGTAGGGATGAAGTTTAGTAACAGTGGGGCCTTTCGTTTGTGGATTGGGAGGTTGAGGAGTGTTTTTAGATCTGTTCCTGGGAAGAAGGATTGACGAAAATTTTTCGGTGGCTGATGAAGATCTGCAGGACAAAGAAACAGACGTCAGAAACAAAAAAGTATTAAGGACTTAAATAAAAACAACTAAGTGTTGACTCAGGGCTCTTACTCTTGCCCTCTATAATTGTTCGAGGAAGAGGGTAGAGGTGGACATCTTCATCTGGGCCAAATTCCCAATTTCCAGAAGCAATGAGAAAATCATCTCCAGCCCCCTTGTTGGAGTTTGGGAGGTCGGCTACGATTTTTTACTGAGTGGATCTCGGTTTAAGGTAATAAACGAAACCCCTATCCTTCAGGTCAAGAGGGCACATGGTATAGCAGTATTGAAGGTCGGCCAGGGTAATTCTAAGGTTCTCTTGCCTAGCTAAGGCTATAATACCATTGATCACCCTATAGGAGTTAATAGTAAGTTGCATGGGGTTCAGCTTATAGAAATAAAGAACATGACGGAAAAGGGGATGAAGTGGGAGTCGGAGTCCACATTCGGTGAAAGCTACTATAGAGAAGGGCATCGTATGGTCTGTGGGCATGATGGTATCACTGTCCCCAGCCAGTTTAAGATGAACATCGACTGGGATGGAGAATTCCTGCCTAAAGTATTCAAGTTTTGTTGGGGTATTTACCCTGTGCCTCCACATACCCATTATGACAAATTAAAATATATTTCAGAAGATAGGCGTTTTTAGGAAGGGTTACAAAAACCTCGGTAAAGATCTAAGAAACGGCTGATAAGGCTTATTTCAGTTTTCCCTAAATTTGAAGGTTCTAAGCACAAATCCCAAACCTAAGAACTATAAAGATCAAGATTAAAGGCACAGATCTGGGGCAGAAAAGGAAAAAAAAGAGAATCAAGAACAGTGGTAAAGAGAATGGTGAAAAAGTATAGAAGTTCAAGGTATAACCACAAATTCAAGATACAAATAAATCCAAGGCTTCGAACAAAATCAGTAATGGCAACAGGCAGGCAAAAGCACAGAAAGAGAAATTGACATTGAAGGGAATGAATCTTACCGGAACAAGTGAAGCCGGGGCAATATTCGCCGAGCTCAGAAATTGGTTGCAATAGCAGAGAAGGCTTCGCAAGAATGAGGGATTAAGAGCAGTTCCAGAAGAGAGATTAAAGTGATGGTAAATTCGGAGAAGAAAGAGCTTTCAAAGAGAGAAAGAACAAGAAGACAGAATGAAAAAGTGAAGGAAAAGAAGAGGCAAAAAAGAGTTTTGTCAAAAAATTTGAAACGGCGGCAAAAATAGGGCAATTATTGCGCCTAGAGCAACGCACGCGTCAGACGGCGCAGACGAACGGACAGACAGCTTCCAGGCGCGTCACAAAAACGCTCCAATAAGAACAAAACACGTGAAAAGGAACGGTTAGATATGCATGACAGCTCATGCGCGTGGGAGAGTACGACCAAAGCCTTGTTCTCCGAAGAGAACACGTCGGCTGAAAGTAGATAATCTTGGCTAATCAGTTTTCGAACCATTACTCAGAAAAGAGGTGACAAAATATCGGAATAGGTTCCATCACCTCAGAATGCCGAAGTAATAGAACCTAGGGGGCAGTTGTGGAGATATATTTTCTGAGTACCAATACGTGGCAAGGTGACGCCGACGTGTCAGCCGAGATGCCACGTGTCTTAGTCGTTGTGCTGAGGTCATCTCGGCTAGGCCGAAGTTGCCTCCGAAGATATCGGAATCCGAGATAAGCGGATAAAGGACAAGAGTCCTAGAATGAAGAGGGAACTCAACTTGGGTATGGACAAGAGTCCTAGATTGGGAGAAGACTTCAGTTTAGGTAAAGATAAGACTCTTAGAGAGTTTATCCTAATCCCACTGGGAGTCCCAGATTAGCAGTAATCCTAAGTCCATTAGGGCCAGGCTCCTATTGGGACTAGGATTGTATTGGCTATAAAAGAGAGGCACCTCCATGGGTCTAAGGTATGCTTTTGATACTCAAGCTTGTGAGTTTAGTACTTGATTTATCTTTAAGAGATATACTGACTTGATCGTCGGAGTGCCCCCGGGTGGTCGAAACCACCGCGGGATTCTTATATTTCTGTTGCAGGTCCGTCAGGTGCCATCTATTCTGCCAGTGCTCTCCAGCTGGTTACTAAGCGGGCAGTGTGGTCGGAAAATCACCCACACAATATGACTTTCTTTTATATTTTTTAAAAATAACTCTTAAAATTGTTATTTACCAATCCTATGTTGTATACCTAATTTATAGTGGAAGTGACATTTTCTCGTGTGGCAGTAGTATTGGTTGATGTCCAAACACTCTACTTTTACGTCAAAAGTGTCTCTTTGAGGAATCTTATAATTATAGTTTGTCTTGAAGTAATGGTCTTTCTAATTTGATGAGGAAAGAAAGTCTTACACTTATAAATTTTTTTAAATTGTTTATAATGAATCCAATTTAAGCATCATGTCATGTTCCGTCTTTATTCTGCACACGATTTCAAAATTGTAGATCAATGTTGGGTCTATTAATAATTGTGATTTAAACCCAAAATAGAATTAATGGGACCGTTTAAGGGTTTAAATCATTCTTAAATTAGGGCCAGCTATGACTTTTTTGAGATTTCAAGTGAACTTTAAACATGAGCCCATTCATACATTTAAAAAAAAAAAAAAAAAATTATTTGTTCATTTTTTTTGGTATTTGACAATACTCGTAAAAAGGTTACGTCTAGTATATATATCTATTAAAATTTACATTAAAGTTTACAATAAGAAAAATGACCCAAATAATTTAAACTGAAGTATTAAATAAAAAGTAAATAAACTGTAATAAAAAATCACTTAAACATCATTCTTCTGACATTTTTAGTTATAAAATTACTGATCTAGTTCGCATAAACCAACTTATAAGCTAAATTATTTTTTATGGATAAAATTACTAATCCATTTAATCTTTCATTTGACATAGTTAAGAAAATGTAAAATTTAATCAACTTTAATTTGAAAAGAGTAACTGTAAGTAATATAATCAATCATATTCTATATATAATCCATACATTTAGAAAATAACCATTCAATAATCTTAAACAATTCACCACATCAATAATTTATTTGGTTTATTCTCAAAAAAAATAACTTATAAGTTTTAAATATGTTAGAACTTGGGCGCCCATATGGCATGACCTACGAACCTTTTGAACCTTATCCATGTAAGTTTGAATTTGAATTCAAAACTTATTTGGATAACTCACTCATGATATCTATATCTATTATATCAATTGATATGAATAGAAGATATACTTAGCCTATATATCTGATACGATATATGGGATATGGTATAATGAAACAACATATGGTTTTTAATGAAACAACGTATATTTTTTCCCATACTGACTCTCTCCCATTAAAACAGCGAACAAACTTTTTGCACTGTGACTTGTGTGGGTGATGCTCATATTGTGGTATTACTCCATTGCTGGGGGTTCGTTGTTCGCATTTTGAAGCACGTGATTTACCCATGAGATTCTTCGCTTCAGGTTCTACCACCTGAGGTATGATCTGAAATTTTTACCTGTTGCGTTATACTTGGTTTACATTGGTATCAGAGCATTAATGGGTATTTTCGTGCTTATTTTATGCATTAAAATATGTGTACAATTTTATATAAATATATACACGATATATGCATGAAAATTAATAATTTTACATGAATGATGATTTTACATGCTTTAATTTCAGTCTACAAATCTTACATATTTATAACCCTTGTTTCGAGACCTTCGAAACTATATATTATTTGTTAGATTTGGATTTACGTTTGATGAGATACATTAAACCCTAATTTGGGTTTGTTTCTAATTTCTTGATGACTTGAGGAAGAAATTTATGTTCATTAAACGTTATTTTTGAGACCACAAATGTTTTTATTTTGGAAAATGAAGTCCAGAAGTACCAAAATTAGACCAGAAAATACCCCGGAAGGCGGTATGTGAGCCGCATGCGCCAGATGACGTCGTCAGTGGTGGTCACGCGCTTCCACGGGCTGCCATGGGCTTTTACGTGCCAGGGGCACTTCTCACGGGCTACCACGCGCGCGCTGTCCGCGCCATCACGCGCGCGTCCTCCACGCTGTCACTCCCGTTGCGCCGAGCTGAGCCGCGCCGTTTTCTGCGCCGGCTTGGCTGGCTTAGCTACTAGGTGCTAAGGCGCTGTTTGTTTTTTTTTAAATTCTGAATATTGTTAAATGGTCATAAATAATTCGTTATACCTTTGTTTTAAGCGTGGTTGGTACTGTTAGACTCAGAATTAAATTTTCTATCTTCTGTAAAAATTTCAAAATTTTATGAAAATAAAAAATATATTTCCTGAGATAATAATTCATTATTTCTGCTTTAAAATGCTTTTGGTGTTGCATGACTAATTTTCTGGGATTGAAATTTTTATTGTAGACTACTGCAAAAGTTTACTATTTACTGGAATATTTTTTTCAGTTTACCAGATTCTAGAATATTTATTTTTAATTTATGTGTGTTTATTAGTTATTTAAAATTCCAGAAAATTCCAGAAAATTTCAGAAGTGATATACTTTCTGTTATGGCATAATCTAAACATTAAATACAGAATATTGCTATCTTTTAGAATTTTTAATATGTTGTGATTCGAATAGCATGATTAATTTTTTATTTGTTTAAATTCCATTATTAATTGTAACATAACATGAGCTGATTGTGAACCTACATTATGATGTTATTGTATGGAATTAGAATATTTTATCATACTTTTAGACATGCCATAGTCAGTGGGAGGTTGTTCGGTTGAGAGAAATCTTTGTGGATTTACTCCCGAAAACTAATATTTTGCGCATAAATTAAATTAAATTTTGGATAATTGTCATCTGTGGCGCAAGAGATGATTACGAGCATAGCAGATTTTCGATCTTGCGACTTGTGTAATATTGTCATTATTTAATTTAGATTTTTGCGGCAAAATTATATTATGCTAATCAAATTAATCTCAATGTGAATTTCTCTCTAAATTGACTTAGCTTATGGAAGTTAATTTGGTTGGCCTAAATTTAGTAGAGATGTTCAAATGTGAACAATGTAATTATATTCTTTAGATGAGCAAAAGTCTTGGAGACTTTTGTAGACGTCCCCGAACGTCTCGGGAGGAAATCCCCTCCCCCCCCCCCCCCCCGGTTTTGTTCATTGGGCTTACTACAGTTCAGGACTCAATGTCACGGCCTTGTATCTAATCTCGCAGAGTGCAATGCAAGACCGATGAAATCATCAAAGAGTCCAAATCCGGCAAATCGATTTTTTGAAAACAGATTTTTTGAAAAAAGTGCTAAACATGAACTGCTTTGCCAGATACAGAGTCGCCACCTAAATATTTTATTTTGGGAAATTTAGGAAACCCTGACTTGTTGTCTAAGGCCACGTGTCCGTCATCACCAAAGTTGCCTCGGCTCGGGAACTTGGGTATAATTGGGGAAAGTCACTTCGCGAGCACCCCCGCTCGCCCGATCAAAGATCGGCCTCTACTAATCATGATATCGGGTTTTGAAAACATTATGCTTTCTTATTCTGGTTATTAGTCTAGATTTACTATGTGATGCGCACAGCATACAAGTATAGACTGGATCGCCTGAATTGGAATAAAACATTTCATGTTTGTTTATTTTGAAAATGGTTTGATGGTGCTACCCACAAGTAGGCTAAAATGTGGATTTGCCACCCTCGGGTGGGCTTAGGAAACATGGTTTTGCCACTCTCAAGAGGGCTTAAAACTCACATTTAATGAATTGTTCAAATCCAAATAACCTAACCTTCACCCACAGGCATTCAGGCAAGTATATCATATAAGCAAATAGGCTCATGGTAAGCATGCTATCATGGCAGTCACTCACACGCATGCAAGGATGCTAGAGCATAAAACTTACCGAGTACTCCAAGCCAAAACAGAAGCTATGTTAGAAATCCATGCATGATCCTAACTATACAGAAATGTCTAATGCAACACATGCAAAATGCAACTAAGATAGGCTCGGCAATTCTAAAGATGGCGTATGAAATGCTACAACTAACAGGTATTCAATTTGGAATTAAAATGCAAATGCAGTTAGTATGGTGCGCCGAGCCCGGTACATGTAAGACAAATGAATGGTGTAAACATGCTATCATACTGTATGCTAATTGAAACATGCCCTAATCTAACTATCATAAGCTGGTAAATAAAAGGGAGAAAGACGTGGGGTTGGAAGACATACATCACACTCACGCACACTTATTACAACATTGCCCTCGCTCAGAGGGTCCGAAAAAATAATACAGCCCGAATGAATAATACAGTCCGAATAAGTAGTATAGTCTGAATAAATACAAAACCCTAATTAATTAACAAATTAATCTAGGAAAGCAGGTAAATTGGCACGTAAATCCATGGACCGCCTCAGCTCTGTTCCAAATGATGAATGATGCATGCTCGAGTTGCCTTGCATAGAAATCCATTACGATGCCCCGGTTTGCCTCTGTTTGCAATTGTTTTCGAAATATTGCGCAACGCTCTAGAAGGCCGCTGATTTCTGATTTACTGCAACAGAGAGCAACAAAGGGGCATGGCAAAGTATTTCACATATGTATGTATGACTGCTCTTCAAGGAGTGTAGTCCTCGATCCTCGTGCCACCAATCACGCATATCGATGCATGATGGCCGAGGAGCCGAATTGCACGACTCAATATGAGATGAATGCACATGAAAACACAACAAGACCTAAACTCCATCATGGGGAATCAAAAGTGTCGGCGACAGGGAATTGAGACACGTTCCGTCACTCGGAGTATGAAACGTCCCTCGTTTCCCGTGCTCGGGCTAACTCCTGTCCCAAACACAATGCAAATGAGATGGCATATACAATGCGACTAACATACAACCTAGCATACGCAATACTATGAAATGGCATACACAATGCTCGATGTAACATGGCATACACAAAGCTCTAACAGGTAACCTAGCATACGCAATGCTATGAATTGAAAAGGCATACACAATGCATAATGGACTTACACCAACATGAGTGGACCTCAGCCACACTCACATCAGTGGCTATTAGATGAAAATGAGACAACCGAAATGCGTGCACACATACACGCATACCGAGGACCGAACCTAAGGCATCAAATGCCACTCTACCAAAGCATGGCAAGGGATGAAAGATGGCCTATGAACATGTAATTTTCAGCACTAAAACATGATGCTAAATGATCCCGAAACATGGAAATATGGCACCTGATGCTTGGAATAAGCCCCGAAACTCAATATTAGGCACATGCATTGAACTACAAGTATAAAAATCAAGCATTATTTGATCATGAAGTCAAAAGACAGAGCCAAGGCAGTCCCAAAACATGCACATTTCTAGTTTAGATCATGGCCAAAAGATGCTAACATGATGGACTAAAATAGCATGCAACATTGGCTAGCAAACATGGTTTACATGGCATGTATATGAAGCAAATGAGAACTCATCAAACCAGACAAAAACAGTGAATAAAACATGCCAAAATATGCCCAAATAATCACTGAAATGCAGCTAATGCATGCAAAAATGAGGGGCTTCTTTGAAAGGCCATTCAAGGGGTTGTTAAGCACATATAAGATAGACACTTAGCATGACCAAATCAACTCTGGAAATGAGTTATTACAGCCCTAAAACTCACAAAATTGGCCTTGAAATCAGTCAAGGAAGCATACGATGAAAGGCCCCGCAAAAGGCCTTGAATGGAATTGTTCTACACATGCACTATAGACATAAAATATAATCAAAAGGGCCCCGGACAGACCTAAGGCAGACCTTAAAACCCACAAAATTGGGCCCAAAAAGTGACTTCAATGCATGCAAAATAGACCCCCTTTGGAAAGCCAATGATGCCAGTAAAGAAAATGAGGGG
Organism: Camellia sinensis; assembly: GCF_055761805.1. Taxonomy (NCBI): domain Eukaryota; kingdom Viridiplantae; phylum Streptophyta; class Magnoliopsida; order Ericales; family Theaceae; genus Camellia; species Camellia sinensis. The sequence continues at coordinate 238,757,844 of NC_138961.1, read as the reverse complement.
TGAGAGGGTCACCCCTCTATGATTTCAAAGCCTAAAACCTGGATTTCAGTGGCTAAGAGGTCAAAACAAGTCCAATGCAAATCCTCTAATGCATAGCCCTAAATATGAAGGAATGAAGCATGCAAGGTAGGAGATGACTCCAAACAGAAAAGTGACCTCAAGAAAACTTAAAGAGGAGGTCAAAAAAAGGCTTTTTCCAGTTTATAACAAATCTCGAAAATGTTCACAAGTAAGGCTAAAGTATGATGCAAAAATAGCCCTAAAAGAGAGATAGAGGGTAAGGGGAAGTAGATGACCTCAAACAGCAAAGTTCCCTTAAACAAAGTTGAAGAAGAGCTCAAAATATGACACTTTCTAGTTTATGAAAAAGCCCAGAAATACTTTCAAGTGAACCTAAGTAATGAACCAAAAAAATGCAAGTTTAAGGGAAATAGACACTTACCCTTGAAGAGCCGACCTCCAGCAGCTTGTGGACCAAGTTGGTGAGCTTTCAACCTCTACAAATGACTTCCAAGGTTCTGGAATGGATGATGGAGGTGTGGTGCTAAGGGTTGTAGTGCAAATGGACCAAGAAAATTAGGGTTTTGGAGCTTGGAATAGTGACAATGGAGGAGGGAGGTTACATACCTTAAGCAAAAATGTTCAACCCTTTGATATGAAGCCAAGCCTCTCCTTTATAGAGGAGAGGCTCCAAAATATCCAAAAAGGTCCCAAGCATCCTCCATACACGTGTATGGAGGATACACCAAATGGTTTCCAGGTGGCACAGTTGGACTACACTCAGAAAAAGCGAAAAGCAAGAAGTAGGCCGGCCAGTTCAAGTAGCCGGCCGGCCACCCCCCCTGGTCGGCCGACCAAGGGTCAACAAAATTTTTTGGCCGGCCACCCCAGAAAGGTGGCCTCCCAGATGAGTGCAACACAGCTATGTAAAGAAAAACCAGAAAATGTGACCAAGGAGAGAGAAAAGCTAGCTTTCAAGCAAGGTTCAAAAGGGTCAAGAAGAGAAAATTGGTCGGCCTACCATATTGGTGGCCTCCCAGATGAGTAGATCACAATGGTGGTATGAAAAGCCAGAAAATGTGGCTCAAAATTGAGAAAAACCAGCTTTCTGTCAGAAAAATCGGCTTTTGGAGAGAGAAAATGAGAAAACAGGTTTTTCAGGGGAAAAGGTGGTCGGCCACCATCCTACCACCTTCCCAACAATGAAAATAGGGTCTCTACCAAAAATGGACCAAAACGGATGCAAAACGAAGATTTGGGGGCCAAAACGCGCGGTTCGGGATCCCGAAATTAGGCTGTTAGGCACCGGAAGTGGCGTATGACCACGAAAGGGGTCTCCCGGGTCACAGTGTCCCTCTAAAGGGAGGAAATAAGATGTGTGCCAAAAAATGGAGCGAACGGAGGTAGTTAAGAGGTCCCGAACCGAGGCACACGGCCGACGGCTCCGAAAATCAAAAACTGGGCTCAAAACTGGAAAAATGGCCTACGACCACGAAACGTAGCCTACGGCCACTGAGAGATGGTCTACGAGACCTCTCCCTCCCTTCGGGAAGGGAAAAAGGAGAAAAAAGGACCCAGTTCGCAAACCGAGACAAGGCACGAAAAGAGCTCCGAAGTCCGGGGACAAGACTCGCAGCCGAGACTCTGAAACCTCAAAACGAACACAATATGCAACATCATCAAGCGCTCAACTGGTGACGTCTGAGTCTTAAGGTCGGTCAAAAATGGGGTGTCTACAGTTGCCCCTCTTTGACAGAACTCGGAAGTCATAAGTGACGGGAGTGAATGTCAAAGCCCAGAGACGACCCATTTTTGACAAGGCCGAAGACTTAGACAACATACAAGATAACAAAGACGTGCCCTCAGGCATGCCCACAAGCAGGGGCAAAATGCAAAATGATATGCACAAAGCCGGATATAACTCATGATTATGCAAAGCAGCAAGCTGTAATGAAGCGCACACGCAACAGTTTTAAGCAAGAATGCAAAGAAACAACTACATTTCATGTAGTTTAAGAATGCGGAGAATTATTCAATTCTCGCTACGTCTCACACGGAGAAGATATAATACCTGCGCGATTCGTTCGGTCGTACCAGCTTCAAATGAACCGTACATACAATATCGTGTCTGTAAAAGAGAGAAACTTAACAAGTACAATATCATTAGCTACACATGTTCAACGCTACATCGAATGCAGACAAACAGGGTGTCGATGGGAAAGTGCATCGCAGTGCGAGAGACACGCACGTGTCAATACAAGCTAAGCATGGAGGTATGACAATACCAATGAAACGTGCACAACAATGCAGGTGGTATACATGAGAATGCAAGTGACGTGCACAACAATGCAGGATAAGTGAAAATTCAAATGCGTGTTTGACGCGAAACAACGAGCAAAGAAATGCAGATTTCGACGAGTGTGACTCAATCGCGACCTCCGGTTTACCTCCCGGAAGGGTCACAGCGTGCTCAAAAAGGATACATCTTGCTCTTGACGAGTGACGATGAAACACGCATTGAAAGTTGGAGTTGGAGTTTCTGCGGAGGGATTTTGCGACGAAAAGTGCACTTTTCTTGTACTTTCTCGGGTGCTGGGGACTCCGATGACTACCCAAATTTGCAGAGACCTTGGAGACCACCTTGGGAACACCACCGACCAGGTTTGGAGTCCAGGGGAGGCCACCGACCAGGTTTGAGTGCCGGGGGTGGTCGGCTTACCAGAAAAGGTGGCTGGCCGACCACCTTGCCCAAATCCGGGGCAATTTGGTCTTTTTGCTCTCATTTCTTTAAATGTACATGTCCAAAGCTCTTTTCCTCATAAATTCAGCTCTGAAACTGCCTTCTCCTCCTTTCTAGACCATTTTCTCTCTCAGATCTGCGCTCTATACACGTTTTCCAACGCCCCATGCCAAGTTGTTTCGTGAAAACTTTTAGTTTTCTTCACTTTGAACCGATTAAAATTTGATTTCGGAGCTTCTTTTCTCATTTTCACCACTTGAGGTAAGTTTGTCTCAATATTTATAAGATTTTCTCGGGAGTTGGCTTTTGTTGACTTTTTCATTTCCCGAGAGTTGACTTTTGTTGACTTTTTCCAATTTTGGCTCATTTCGCTCATTTTCGCTCCCTTTTGCAGATTTCTTGAAATGGCAGGTCAATGTCCCCATGGCGGAGGTTCTCCAGATGCCAGAGGCGATCCAGACATCATGTCTCTGCCGCCGAGGGTTCGGCCATTCATCCCCGAGAGGTACGATCCTCCCTCGGGCGATTTTTTATCACTTTACCGACTTCGACCCTCGAGCTCCTGTGAACCTGCTACTGCTGGAGCCGGAGTCCCATCTCTCCCATCAGGCATGACAGGTACGTACTTCACCTTTTTACATTTCCTGCCTTAATTCTGCATTTTCCATGCATTTCATGCTATGTATGCTTATTGCTCGTTCTGAACACATTCGCATGCCATGCTTCTGCTCATTTTAGCACACAACTTGTTCTGCATGCTTAGTCTATAACATAATACTCCGTCTTGAACACACAACTCAAACACTTGAATCACTAAAATCTGACCACACAGCCCAAATTTAATTGTGAACACGCAGCCCACATTTGTTGAAAGTTGAACACGTAGCCCAAACTTTAAACTTCTGAAATCTGAATACACAGTCCAAATTTGATTGTGAACACGCAGCCCACATTTGATTGAAAGTTGAACACGCAGCCCAAACTTTGAATTTCTGAAATCTGAACACACAGCCCAAATTTGATTGTGAACACGTAGCCCATATTTGATTGAAAGTTGAACACGCAGCCCAAACTTTGAATTTCTGAAATCTAAACACACAGCCCAAATTTGATTGTGAACACGCAGCCCACATTTGATTGAAAGTTGAACACGCAGCCCAAACTTTAAATTTCTGAAATCTGAACACACAGCCCAAATTTGATTGTGAACACGCAGCCCATATTTGATTGAAAGTTGAACACGCAGTCCAAACTTTAAATTTCTGAAATCTGAACACACAGCCCAAATTTGATTGTGAACACGCAGCCCACATTTGATTGAAAGTTGAACACGTAGCCCAAATTTTGAATTTCTGAAATCTGAACACACAGCCCAAATTTGATTGTGAACACGCAGCCCACATTTGATTGAAAGTTGAACACGCAGCCCAAACTTTAAATTTTTGAAATCTGAACACACAGCCCAAATTTGATTGTGAACACGCAACCCACATTTGATTGAAAGTGATTTGATCTGTACACAGCTCATATCTTTTCATTTGCACATAGCTTATTCATTTCGTTCTAAAACTGAATACATGTGTTTATTATGAATGCAGACATCCTCCCATGTTACACGGGGATACGGTTCTATTGCTGCGAGAGATTGGTATGGAGAGCTCCCGGAGGCTGTCCGCGATTGGGTTGATCTGGCAGGATTCGGGACCTTTTGTACCGGGATATCTCGCTATCCAGCTAGCCGAACATTGATGGGCGCCCTAGTGGAGAGATAGTGGGACACCACCAACTCCTTCCATTTCTCAGCCGCCGGGGACATGACCATGACCCCATTTGACTTCGCCGTGTTGACGGGCCTTGACGTGGGAGGCTGGGCGATCCCTTACGACGAGGACATGGGCGAGTGGGAGGCTGTCTGGATTCATCTGTTGGGAGCTCGCCCACCGGTCGACCGATCTTCGGGCCGAGTTCGATACACCTGGTTTTCTACACAGTTCAGGGGGACTGAGCCCGAGACTCCTAAGGAGATTGCACAGTATGCCCGCGGGTTTTTGATGTTCCTCTTCGGAACCACTCTGTTTGCCGATAGGGCGAACACCGTTGGGCTATATTTGCTGAGTGCCCTGGTGGACCTTACGCAAGTTGGTCAGTATGACTGGGGTGGCGCCATCTTGGCTACCCTTTATTGCTATATGAGTGCGACCTCCCGCGAGTGAGAGAACATTGTCGGCGGCTATTGGAGAGCTTGGGAGGTACCTTCTACGATTCATATTTCTGTTTTTCATTATCTGTACATTGCACACACGGCACATTTTACATTCTGTACTTACATTTTGCCCTCAGCATTCTGTATTCAAATTCTACACTCAGCATTCTGTATTTTGATGGCTTTTGCCCTGTTTTCCACAGTTATGGGTCTTCGCGTACTTTCCGACGCTAGCCCCGGAGCTCGAAGTGGAGGCCCCTCTCATGACCCCTTATTCGCTCGTCTTCGAGGGCCAGTACCGGTCGTGGCCCCGGGAGACTCTCCCTTACCTACGGCAGTATTTTGACACTGTGCGGGCGACTGAGGTATTTCAGAACTCTAAATTCTTTATGTGTTGATCTTTGACTTATTTTGTACATTTGCGATTTCTAATCGGCTTATGCATTGGTCATCCGCAGATCTTATGGCAGCCTTGGGCGCCCCTGGGTGGGGATCTTCGATTCCAGTTTGCCAGAGGATGGGCCGCCTCCCGGTATAGAAACTTGTTCGAGGGGCCAGTTGGTAAGGCCTGGTTCTTGGGAGACCGCTTCCTTCGTCAGACTATTGACTTCCCTGAGCCGAGTGTCCCTTCAGCACCCCCGGACGATATGCGGCTCGTTGATAGGCTTACTCCCCAGGGTGTCATTGACGCCAGGCTGGGCACTGATGCACTGGTGCATTTGGAGGACGGGGAGTACGCGACCTACCGTCACACCTACTTGATGCCTCCATTGACAGGTGTCCGTACTCCCTCGAAGAGGTCTACCGGCATGCCGTCTTCGAGTCGCACCTGAGCCAAAGACATTCCTTCGACCAGTAGGGCTGGTACATCCAGTGGTGGGGCTGGACTGGTCCCTCTGATTCCCCCGACTTATCATCATGCAGGATGGCCAGACATTCCGACCGAATTGACGGGTTGGCGATACGGGAGCTCCTACCCGATTCCGATAGAGCCTCTTATGCCTGATCATCGATATGTCAGTGATCCTGACTCACCACCGGTATGTCCCACTGCTTTTCATTTATCACTCAGATACTTAGACACTCATTTATTCATTGATGACTTGAGCTTGTGTCTGCAACCACCCAGAGAGTACATGGAGGAGATACTCGGATTGGTGGCCTCACTCGAGGGTATGGTCTTGCGGAGAGTGGCGCAGCTGTCCATCATGGGTGTCTAGGTACTCTTTAGTTTTCTTACATTTATCATATCTCTGATGACATGCTGAATTTGAACATTTCACTGCATTGATTGACCGACTGTATGAGGAGTGCACATCTGACACACACCACATCTATGTACTATATTTGCATACATTCACTCCATGTAGCTTTTTATCTGTACATCTGATATACATATTTTGGCTAATGCATTCAAATTGCACTCTTCCTTTTCAGATGCCTCCGATATATACCGGACCACAAGCCGGGCCATCTGGGCTTTCCCGAGGAGCTGGGCCATCTAGGCCTTCTCAAGGAGCCGGGAGAGGGGAGTCGTCTCGCGGACGTGGTGGGCGCAGAGCACATATCATTGAGGAAGAGTCCAGTGAGGAGGAGGAGTTCGCGCATCGTCAGTCAAAGACATCTGCTGGCAGAGAGGATGACTTTGAGTCTGGCTCTGAGGGCGAAGGTGATGCCGAGGAAGACTCTGAGGACAGTGGCTCCGATTCAGATAGTGGTGCTGATGGAGATGGCACAGAGGCTATTCCGCGGAAGAGGACGAAGAGGGCCTCTTTTTTTTACACTTGAGAGCACAGATGTTCCTGCTTTATTTGCCTTTTTTACTAGTAGTTGTAGCACATTGTACATTATTAGGCAGTTTTTATTTTCTGTAAAACTTTTACCCTTGCTGTAAAATGTTGTAATAAAGGAAGTATGATGGAATGAAACAACTTTTGTTCAAAAAAAAAAAAAAGTGTTGTATTTTATGTTCTTGCATCGCATCGCATCGCATTATTTTGCACAAAAATGAGATTGAATGGAAATCGTGCAATGAAAATTGCCAAGTTAGGTAGTGAACCGACGCAACCAACAAAGCAACTTAACTTACTAAGAAATAGCAGAACGTTAGCAAGTTTACAACTCGATAAGCAAGACACAACAATGTTGATTAAACTTACAACTCGATAAGCAAGACACAACAATGTTGATAAACAAAAAGTAACAACTCAATACACAAAACTCGTCAACTCGACAAAACTTAACAACTTGGTAAGCTTAATAACTCGGTAAGCAAAGCAACAACTCGATAAGCAAAAACAACAACTCAATAAGCAGGATTTAACAACAACTCGTTAGACAAATGCATTTCGGACGATCTAGGTGACGGAACGCATCCGAAACAGAGGAAAACTCGCACCTTTAACGCCCCCAATGCTTGAAAATGCTTGGAACTTTCTTCTAGAGGCTAGAACAAGACTAAAGCCACCCTCCTCTTGATGGCCGACCACCTAAGGGAGCTGGCCGACCAGCTTTTTGCATTGGAGGGGAGAGGGGTGGTCGGCCTGCCAGAAAAGGTAGCCGGCCGGCCACCTAGCTTGGCAACCACCAAATTTTCGACACGTGTCCTCCGAACAGTGCCTTATCCTCTTTAAAAACTCCAGCCTCGTGGTTTTCTCATTTCATCTTAGTTTTGCACCAAAATGGAAGCATTTCTCACCCAAAATCTCGCAGCTTGGATTGTTTCTCTAGATGGCTCGGAAAAGTTGAACTTCCGGGGCTTCGGCTTGAATGCACTATTCACGCTGAGCCATACTTCGCTGCACATTCCGTTCCTCCATGCCGCGGCGAGGTTTTGGAATCCGGTAACACACGTCTTTAGCTTCGGCAGGCAAGAGATGTGTTCGACCTTCGAGGATTTTCAAGTTTTGATGGAATCTGAACGCCATGAAGAGATTTTGTCCCAGTTTCGCTTCGGTCACGCCCAAGCTTTAGGACAGATGTGTGGGTTCACCATGCACGATGCTCGATCTCTGATCTGCAACGGGGAACTGGATATCCTTGGCTTGATTCATCGCTTTTCTGATGCCGGTAACCGCGGCGACCATCATTGGCAAGGTTTTCGGCAACACGCCCTTTGCTTGTGCATGCTATCTCACTTTTTGCTTGCCCCGGGCTTTAGTGGATCTAGCATCCGTCTGATTGAAGTTGCTCAAGGCTTGAAAGAAGGAAAGAGCTGCATTGCCATGACATTGGCCGAGACGCTGATGGGCTTGGATGCTTTCTATCGCCGAGAGACGACCAGATTCGCGAGGAGTCCACTACTGCTGCAGGTAATGTTTCCGACCCTTTCTCACATATATATTGCTCACATCACTCGGCCCTCAGGCTCGATTTTTCTCACAAAACCCTTTTCTTACTTTTCTCTCATCATACATCTCTTTATTCTTTATTCTCTCATTTTCCAATCCCTCCCCAGGTATGGTTGATGGATAAATTGCAGGTTGTGAACTCTTGCCCAGCCTACTCAGCTCGCGGCTACTTCTTCCGACAACGACTAGTCGATGCCCTTGATGAGGGATGGTGGTTCGACTAGATGTGCAATTTGTCTGCAGATCGCATTGCTTGGCGCTGTCCTTGGCTCAATATCTCGGCAATGAGCTATAGTATGTTCCGGCAGACCGGGATCCAGTTGATTGGTCTGACTCACTATGTGTTCTACTTTCCATTCCGGTTCCGGCGCCAGTTCAGCCATGATCAGACTTGCCCGCTAGAGGGGATGGAGTATCCTGTCGCATTCCTGGTTCGAGGCGCACAGCTTGCCCGGTATGCCACAGCATGGAGGACTAGAGAGCTCCTGGCCCCTGCTCCTACAATTAGTTACACCTTGTCTAATGAGTGCTTGGATTGGCTCAATGAAGAGGCACAGGAAGGGCCTACTTTGGCATCAGAGGCTTCAACCAGCTCTTGGAGGGGGCGCAGGAACACCTGACTTAGCTATGCCCTGAATTATTGCTTTATTAGTACTTTCAAGTTTTCTTTATGAATGTAATAAAAAGCAACTTCAATTTGTATGCAAGAGCAGGAGAACTCTGTATTGAAATCAATGAAATTGAAGGTTGCGGGTACTGAAAATTTTCCGCTTTGGTCCAAAAATGGTCTAAGTTGTAAAAAGATTAATCTTGAACACAGTCAACTTTTATTAAAACTTTTCAAAACCATTTTCGATATGGATCAAAACTGGGCATGCCTGAAATCTGTCACTGAGATGCACAACCCCAGATCCCAGCAACTGGAAAGTTGCCCCTAGTCTGAAGAGTACCGCGGCATTGCATGGCAACGAAAAGTTGCCCCTAGTCTGAAAAGCACTGCAACGGAGATCATAACCGAACTCTTGAATGCTGAATAGACAAAGATGGCCGAGATGATCAAATGGACAAAATTGATCGGGAAAAAGTTTATGGCTGAACTTCAGGATGAAGTTGCCTACGTATCCCAAAGATGGGAATCAAGCCTTACGTAGTTCAGGCTTAGGTTCACTCGAGTATTTTCACTTTCCTTTTACGCTCTAACTTTTGCCAAGGCCGGCCTTTACGGGTTTTCAACCTTGCGAGCTTAGTTTTTATATTTTCCAATTTTTCAATGCTCTAACTTTTGCCTAGGTCGCCCTTTCGGGTTTTCGGCCTAGCGAGCCTCTTAGGGGTAATATTTTTTCAACTTGTCCATGTTGATCGGTTGCGAGAACTCCAAGCCATCTAGGTCCATTAGAACCACAGCTCCACCTGACCAGATTGACTTGATGATGTAGGGACCAGTCCAATTGGGTCTAAACTTGCCCCTTGGGTCGTGGATGGGAGCTCGGTTGTCCTTGAGCACCAAATTTCCTTCTTTTAGATTCCTGGACTTAACTTTTTTGTTGAAAGCCCGGGCAATTCTGCGCTGATAGCCTTGAACATGGTACAGTGCTTTTAGTCTGCGTTCGTCAAAAAGCTTGAGTTCTTCAAATCTGTTCTGTTACCAATCTGCTTCGGCTATCTGACACTTAGCCAACACTCGCAAAGACGGAATCTCAATTTCAATAGGTAGAACGGCCTCCATCCCATAAACTAATGAATACGGAGTCGCCCCAGTAAAAGTTCTGATTGAAGTCCGATACCCCCACAGAGCAAACGGCAGCTTGTCTGGCCAATCCTTGTAAGTTTCCACTATCTTCTGCAATATGTGTTTGATATTCTTGTTGGTGGCCTCGACCGCTCCATTGGTTTGCGGCCGATATGTAGACGACTTATGAAAAGTCACGTTGTATTTCTCTAACAAGTCAATCACTTCCTTCTTGAAGTGGGAACCATTATCTGAAATGACCTTGTTTGGGACCCCATAACGACAGATGATGTTGTTTCTAATGAACTTTGCAACATGCGAAGCCTTCAACACCGCATAGGATTGGGCCTCAACCCACTTCGTGAAATAATCTATCGCGACCAGGATGAACTCATGCCCATTAGACCCCTTCGGAGTGACAACCCCGATCACATCGATTTCCCAAACTAAAAATGGCCATGGCGAAGTCATATTGTACAACTTTGATGGCGGGATGTTCATGCGGTTTGCATGGATCTGACATTTGTGGCATCGCCGAACAAAGATGAAACAATCCTCCTCCATAGTGGACCAGTAGTAACCCTGTCTGAGGATCTTCCATGCTAGCATTACCCCGTTCATATGCGCACCACATTCTCCTCCATAGATGGCCTCCATCAGGCGTTTTGATTCTTCAGCTTCAACACATAACTTATACATTCCCAGATGACCTCTCTTATATAATTTACCTCCGCAGATGATGAACTGAACGGCCATTCTTCTGATATCCCTTTTATCCTTGACATTTGCCCCTGGTGGATACGCCTCTTTTTCCAAGAAGTTCCAAATGTCGTCATACCAGGGGTTCTCATCTTGAACCTCGTCTATAGTAGCAATTGATTTGTAAGCCGGCGCAAACTTCTGGTCAATAATGACTGGACGCAGCCGGACTCCAAACGGGATGTCTATCATGGAAGATAGAGTTGCCAGTGAATCTGCGAACCTGTTGTTCTCTCTTACTAGATGAGCAAAGTTTAGCTTCTCAAACCGAGGAATTAACAAATCCAGGGCCTGATGATACATCATCATCTTTTCTTCTTTGACTTTCCAATCTCCTTTCGCATGAGATACAACAAGGTTCGAGTCCCCGATGAGGTCCAACCGTTTTGCCCCTAGTTCCAGGGCTGCTTCTAGACTGGCAATGCATGCCTCATACTCTGCTTCGTTGTTCGAGACTTTGAATCGGAGCTTAAAGGCTAGAGGGATACGGGAATTGTTGGGCTATCAGCAACACTCCTATCCCATACTCATATTGGTTTGACGCCCCGTCAAAGTACATCATCCAAAACTCGTCGTCGATATGCAAAATGGCCTCATCTGGGAATAAGTACTCAACTGCATCACCCCCTTCCACTGGATGATCAGCTAAGAATTCTGCTACTGCTCTTCCCTTGACCGACTTGCGCATCACATATTTTAGATCGAATTCGAAAAGCAACAACAACCAACGAGCTAGCCTACCCGTAAGTGCCGGTTTCTCGAAGAGATATTTGATGGGATCTAATCTCGAAACCAACATTACAGAGTGAGCTAACAGGTAGTGTCGCAGCTTCCTGGTAGCCCATACCAAGGCCAAGCAAGCCTTCTCCAATGGTGTGTAGCGAGTTTCATACTCTAACATTTTCTTGCTCAGATAATAGATGGCCCTTTCCACTTTGTCCTCTGATTCCTGCGCGAGCATGCAGCCCATTATGGTCTCAGTTACCGAAAGGTACAATATCAACGGTCTTCCCAGTTCTGGTGGTGACAACACAGGTGGGTTCTGTAAATATTCCTTGATTTTTTCAAAAGCAGCTTGGCATTGGCCGTCCCACTGGAATTTCATTCCTTTCTTCAGGAGACCAAAAAGTGGTTCACAAGTCAAGGTTAATTTTGAGATAAACCGTCTTATGAATTGCACTTTACCCAGAAAGCCTCGCACCTCCTTTTCAGTCCTTAGTGGTGACATTTCTAGGATGGCCTTGATTTTGGAAGGGTCGACTTCGATACCCCTCTGTGTAATGAGAAACCCCAACATTTTTGCTGCTGTAACACCAAACGTACACTTCTGAGGATTCAACCGCAACCGAAATTCACTGATCCTTTGAAAGAATTTTTGCAAGGCGGTGTAGTGGCCCTCCCTTTCTTTGGACTTGACAATCATGTCATCCACGTACACCTCAACCTCTTTGTGGATCATGTCATGCAATATCGTGGTCGCGGCCCGTTGATATGTAGCTCTAGCATTCTTCAACCCAAACGGCATTACTCTGTAACAGTATGTCCCCCACGGGGTGGTGAAGGCAGTCTTTTCTCGGTCTTCAGGTGCCATCACTATCTGGTTGTAGCCTGAGAAGCCATCTATAAACAAAAGCAAAGCATGCCCCGCTGTGAAGTCCACTAACTCATCAATGTGCAGCAAGGGAAAGTCGTCCTTCAGACTAGCTCTGTTCAAATCCCTAAAATCCACACATACGCGAATCCTACCATCCTTCTTCGGCACTGGAACGATGTTAGCCAACCAAGTCGGGTATTCGGATACCTGCAGGAAACCTGCGTCAATTTGCTTGGTGACTTCTTCCTTAATCTTGAGGGCCCAATCCCGGCAGATTCTTCTGAGTTTTTGTTTAACGGGTCGGGCCATGGGGTCAAAAGGGATCCGGTGCTGTACAATCGCAGAATCGATTCCAGGCATGTCTTCGTAAGACCACGTGAAAATATCTTTGAAATCTTTTAATAAAGCAACTAAGCGCTCGCGTTCCTCCGAAGACAGTGTGGACCCGATTTGGACCAGCCACGGGTCCTCCTCAGTACCGACGTTCACAGTAGTGATTTCATCCATTAAGGGTTTAACAAATCTTTTCTGCTCTTGTTTAATTAAGCGTTGCAAAATTGGAGGAATTTCTTCCTCGTCGTTTTCGTCAAAATTTTGAAAGTTTGAATTAATGCAATAAATTAAGGGCACAGAAAAGTACTCAGAAACCACAACTATTTGATTCTCATTAAGAACATCCAAATCGTCCGATTCTTCGGTTACAACAGACTCAAAAGAGAAAGAAAAAGATGACCTGGACAAGACTGTGGCATCCGGGTTATCATCTCCAGGATTACCAGACTCAGACTCAGTCGAGCTGGAACCTGATTCCGACTCACTAGATTCGGTGGAATCAGATTCCGGCTCACTACCTGACCCGGTGCTGCTGGACAAAAATCCCTCTTCATATTGCCAAATGAGAGAGGGTGCGATAGATGCATCCAAAATATTTGCTAGTAGGCCCGCAACCATTCCATTCCCAATCATGCATACCGAGAAGTTATCCCCCAAGCACTTCTGTTCGATCGGAGGATCTGAAAGTAGACACGCCAGCGCTACCCCCATTTCACTTTCGACGTCCTCAGACTCTATTTTCTTGCTCTGCTCAGCCTCAGCTAATGGGTCTGTCTGCTCTTCGGCAACGTCATCCTTGGGTAACTGCAGGTCAAAGAAGATCTCAAACCCCGGCACGCGCTTCTTCTCCGCGTTCAGCCACGGCTCTGGGAAGCCACAGAACGGAAAGTCCTCCCCCTCCTAGATGAAGCGTCCGTTTAGGGTACCCTGAATGGGCCGGTGCATTAAATCAAAAGGCTTCCCCGCCTTCTTCGCTCTGGCTCTCCCAGCCATCTCCTTACCCTTCCTTATCCAATCCTCTTTGGTGGGCAGATAACCCAAACCAAAGGTATGTGGGTTATGTGGCACCTCGGCCAATGCTGCGACGCCCTTCCGGCCGCTCTTTCCCAACCCCATCCCGGGGATATGTTGAAGCTTGTTCATGAGGTATACCGATTGAGCATTGACATACACCCCCTCATTAACAGCTAAGATGTTCTGCACGACCCGGGCCTCAGCTAGGGTAAAACCGGATAAGAACACATCCTCCATACCGTGCTCAATTTCCAAAACTGGCGTAGATACTTCCGGCGGTGGATGGATCGATGAATTCCCAAAAACAATGGCTATTCCCTTTCCATGGGGGTATTTCACCATTTGATGCAAGGTAGAAGAAACTGCTTTCACTTGATGCAGCCACGGCCGCCCCAAGAGTAGATTGAAAGTGGCGGGAACCTCTAGGATGTGAAAGTCAATTTCATGCAGCCCTGGTCCAACCTTGGTCTAAATTTTCGCTGTCCCCATAACTTCTCTACTTGTGTTGTCGTATGCCCGAATCACATAAGCAGTTGGCACAAAGTCCGCGGTCTTCAAGCCGATTGCATAGGCAGTCCTCGCTGGACATACATTGATGGTGGACCTTGTGTCGACAAGCACCACGGGTATCCATTTATTTCTACACTCCACGGAGATGTAGAGTGGCTTGTTATGGTTCGCACCCTCAGGTGGCAGTTCTTTGTCAGAAAAGGTCAACATCGGGGTAGCTCCTCTCGGAAAAACTAAGCCTACCAGCTGTTCGGGTGTGGTGTCTATAGAGAGCTTGGCCTTGTCTATAGCCGATAAGACAGCTTTTCGATGCACTTGCGATGCCATAAGCAGTCCCCAGATGGAGATGTCTGCTTGTATCTTCTTTAATTGTTTCAGTACAGCCTCTTCTTCGACTTGCTTCTCTTTTTGTCTCTCAACTTCCTTATCCTTCCCAGATGCCTCCGGCTGGTCTAGGTGCGGGGGCTTGAAATACCGTCCGCTTCTCATCATATGATCGACCTCACCGATATACCAGGTATCATCTGGCTGATTACTCCCCCAATCCTCATCTGTGTGGGATAGACATAAATCATCGTCTTCCCACCACATTCCGTTGGCAGCCAACAGACACCTATCTGGCTCCGGTTCAATTGCACCCGCAGTACTCTCCGTTCACATGCTTACAACATTCTCTATCTTCATGCACACAGCACTCTCAGTCCCCTCAGGGTCCTTAGCTTTCCTAATTCTCTCGGCATCCTCAAACCTTTCTTGTTCTAGCTGCGTCAGTACAGCTGGTTATTCAATAATCCCCGCATTCATAATGCCCAAGTCTCGAGCGGAATTCTTAGCACCGGCGCTCTCCGGCGATTCATTCTGATTTTCGGCCCTTCTGGCCACCACTGATATACTTACCCCTGCTGGGCCCTGTTCTAACTGAGCTTCGTCAACAACGTCTGGCAAGTCATCAAGCCACCCAGTAGCCTTTGCTGATTCCTTATAATCAAACTAGTTGACTGTCGCGTCTCCTGGATCTTGGTCGTTGAAAAACTGGAGGTTGGCCAAGTCCTCTTCCACAACTGTCAAACCATCTGTCCCCTGCTCAAATCCATCTTCTCGGATCACACACAGCTCTGCCCTCTCTGGCAATTCAATATTAGGCTCAAACTGGCCTGCTGGCAGAATGTAATCACTTGGATCGTAGGCTTCCCCAGCGACACTCCCAGACTGCTCAAACCCTGATTGAACAATTCCATCCTCTTCTGAAATCTCCTCCGTTCTATCTCTGCCAGTCACCACCATTGGCTCGGGTTGGGTTCTAGAGATGTCCAACATGCACAAAGAGTCAGTGTAGTCAGGAAGGAGCACCTCTGGCTTAGGCCGGTGGGAAGGAGCGATATATATGCTAAGATCGTAAGGCACGACCCCAGTCTGGATGAAGTTGATTCTTTTGGGAGGTGGAGCTTGGTTATGCGGTGGAAGAGGGTTTGTTGTGACATTGGGTTTTTCTGGAGGTACAATCACCTGCTTGTCAATGAGGTCTTGAATCTCATGACGCAATCTGAAACATTGGTCAGTGTCGTGACCATGTTTTTAGTGATATGCCCAGTATTTTGCTGGGTTATGAGAAGGAGGGAGTGGATTTGGCAATGGCCTCGACTCCAGGGGCTTTAAGTGCCCTTTCTTGATTAATACCCCTAGAGCCTTGGACAGGGGCATATACAGTGGCGTGAAGGTTCTTTGGCCTCTGGGTTGGAATCGAGTGGTTTGTGTGTTACTTCCGGACGCGCCGGAGAAAGGTGTAGCTGCCATGGGTCTTGGAAAGGGAGGAGGAATGGTGGTGGCCAAGCTCACCTCCGAAGCTCTTGTAGTTGCAGCGCCACTTGAGCCTGTATTGTTGTTGCGGTTAAAGGTTCTTCTGGGTTGCTCTCTATCTTGGTCAACCAGACCTTGTTTCATTGCATCTTCGATTTGTACCCCTATTTCATGTAGATCTGAGAAAGTAGAAAAGGGGAGCATAATCATTTTTTGCATCAGTTTTGGCTGGAGATTGCGCACAATCATCCTGATTTGGTCTTTGTCGGTAGGCCTCAGGGTCATTATCGAAGCCTTCGCCCTCCACCAAGTTACAAAATCCGAGAAGCTCTCTTTAGGCTCCTGCCTTGTTGTTTCGAGATCTCGGGTCGTAATCTCGATTTGGGTATTGTAAGAGTATTGCGCGACAAAGGCCTCAGCCATTTCATCCCAACTCCGCTTGACATCATCCTCTAACTTCGCATACCAGATAGCGGTCACACCCGACAGGGTCCGGCCGAATAGTGAAAGCTTTTGTGGTCTGGTAAGGCCCATTGGCCGTAGTATATCTGAAAATAGCCGGAGATGCACCATGGGGTCCCCAGATCCGTCGAAGCGATCAATTTGCGGCATTTTAAACCTATCCGGCAGCGTCACAGCCACGTCGGTATATCCGTCCTCGATATCCGGGATAGCCTTTACCCCTTGGGATTTCTTGAACAACTTCTCAAGCTTGCTCAATTTCAGTGCTGTATGGTCTATCTCGAACTCGGAGGGAGAGTCCAGTTGATTGACAGGCATAGGTGTCTTAGATAGCTGGGGCAGAATTGGGGGCGGAGCTGGCCCCATTGGTATGTCCGTATCTGCCTGGACATTTGGTGCCTCATTGGGTGCTAGGATTCCTGGTGGGGGAGGAACTGGGTGTAAAGCAGATGCTCCGGTTTGTTGTTGTAATCTGGTAATTAACTCTGCCTGCTGGGCCATGATCTCGGCCTGTTGTTTGGCAAATTCATCTCGGCGAACAGCATCCTGCTGCATGGCTCTCATGGTGTCTTGCATCTGACGCATCATTTCCTCAACTCCTGTCGGTCCTGCCATACTGCCCTAATCTGTCTGAACTACTGGCAGGTCTATCTCTATAGCAACAATTGAGATCTCAATCCGACTGTCCACTGATGGGGTAATCCGCTGCTCTGGCAACCTCTGCTCAGATACACTGCGCCTTTTTGACCTCCGTCTGATAACCGGGGGTAGAGAGTGGAACACTGGTTGTCCGTCGACCAGATCCTCAGATCGATTGAGTCGGCGACCTCTTGTCCAGAGTGCTTGGGGAATATCTGTTTGGTCTGAAGCAATTATGCTAAACTACCTAGCAAAAAGATAAATAAAGCAATAATAAGGAAATAAACGAGCAGACGAACAGACAACATAACGGCGTAAATAAACACAACACACAGTCGGGTATAATTAACACACAATTAATACACTGTTCTCAAAGACCGATCATTATTCCCAAATCACTATTCCCAAATCACTGTCCTCGAAGCTGAATCTGATACCCGCAGATAACTGACTCTGAAAATACTGAACTGGTGCCCGTAGGCCCTTGATACCCAGAAATACTGAACTGGCACCCGCAGGCCTGATGCCCAAACTTGCAAACTGATACATGCATTCATATAGAGACGTACTCTAAAAGCACATAGCAAACAAGTAAGAGCCAAAACACCCCTATGTTGGGGTAGGGTTTCCCTGTCCTATTTTGTCAGGAACTAGGGTTTCACTACGCACGCAGCGGTTTCAAACAACCTATAAACGGGTAAGCAACCTGTCTTAGTTTGGAATGGTCATTATGGATTCCGAATATGCACTAGGTCAAATGGTCAAAAAGAGTGTCCCGGTAAAACCAGGATTTGTGTTCCCGTCATGGCAGAGCCCGCAACTGGTCAGCCTTATGGCACGCTTCTCGAAGCGAGCCTTCGACAAACCATTTAGGAATAGCATACGGCAAACACAGTGTCCTAGGCGTACCAATGCAAATGCAATGCAAAGAAACACATAAGTGTAATCAAAACAAGATATCATGAGTTCGAGTCAAGTTCTCTAATTCCCCAGCAGAGTCGCCAGAAACTGTAGACGTCCCCGAACGTCCCGGGAGGAAATCCCCCCCCCCCCCCCCGTTTTGTTCATTGGGCTCACTACAGTTCAGGACTCAATGTCACGGTCCTGTATCTAATCTCGCAGAGTGCAATGCAAGACCGATGAAATCATCAAAAAGTCCAAATCCGGCAAATCGTTTTTTTGAAAACAGATTTTTTGAAAGAAGTGCCAAACATGGACTGCTTTGCCAGATACAGAGTCGCCACCTAAATATTTTATTTTGGGAAATTTAGGAAACCCTGACTCGTTGCCTAAGGCCACGTATCCATCATCACCAAAGTTGCCTCGGCTCGGGAACTTGGGTACGATTGGGGAAGGTCACTTCGCGAGCACCCCCGCTCGCCCGATCAAAGATCGGCCTTTACTAACCATGATATCGGGTTTTGAAAACATTATGCGTTCTTATTCCAGTTATTACCCTAGATTTATTATGTGATGCGCACAGCATACAAGTATAGACTAGATCGCCTGAATTGGAATAAAACATTTCATGTTTGTTTATTTTGAAAATGGTTTGATGGTGCTACCCGCAAGTAGGCTAAAATGTGGATTTGCCACCCTCGGGTGGGCTTAGGAAACATGGTTTTGCCACTCTCAAGTGGGCTTAAAACTCACATTTAATGAATTGTTCAACCCAAATAGCCCAACCTTCACCCACAGGCATTCAAGCAGATATATCATATAAGCAAATAGCCTCATGGTAAGCATGCTATCATGGCAGTCACTCACACGGATGCAAGGATGCTAGAGCATAAAACTTACCGAGTACTCCAAGCCAAAACAGAAGCTATGTTAGAAATCCATGTATGATCCTAACTATACAGAAATGTCTAATGCAACACATGCAAAATGCAACTAAGATAGGCTCGGCTATTCTAAAGATGGCATATGAAATGCTACAACTAACAAGTATTCAATTTGGAATTAAAATGCAAATGCAGTTAGTATGGTGCGCCGAGCCCGGTGCATGTAAGACAGATGAATGATGCAAACATGCTATCATACTGTATGTTAATTAAAACATGCCCTAATCTAACCATCATAAGCTGGTAAATAAAAGGGAGAAAGACGTAGGGTTGCAAGACATACATCACACTCAAGCACACTTATTACAACATTGCCCTCGCTCGGAGGGTCCGAAAGAATAATACAGTCCGAATAAATAATACAGTCCGAATAAGTAGTACCGTCTGAATAAAAACAAAACCCTAATTAATTAACAAATTAATCTAGGAAAGCAGGTAAATTGGCACGCAAATCCATGGACCGCCTCAGCTCTGTTCCAAATGATGAATGATGCACGCTCGAGTTGCCTTGCGTAGAAATCCATTATGATGCCCCGGTTTGCCTCTGTTTGCAATTGTTTTTGGAATATTGCACAATGCTCCAGAAGGCCGCTGATTTCTGATTTACTGCAACAGAGAGCAACAAAGGAGCATGGCAAAGTATTTCACATATGTATGCATGACTACTCTTCAGGGAGTGTAGTCCTCGATCCTCGTGTCACCAATCACGCATATCGATACATGATGGCCGAGGTGCCGAATTGCACGACTCAATATGAGATGAATGCACATGAAAACACAACAAGACCTAAACTTCATCATGGGTAATCCAGAGTGTCGGCGACAGGGAATTGAGACACATTCCGTCACTCGGAGTACGAAACGTCCCTCGTTTCCCGTGCTCGAGCTAACTCCTGTCCCAAACACAATGCAAATGAGATGGCATACACAATGCGACTAACATACAACCTAGCATACGCAATACTATGAAATGGCATACACAATGCTCGATGTAACATGGCATACACAAAGCTCTAACAGGTAACCTAGCATATGCAATGCTATGAATTGAAAAGCCATACACAATGCATAATGGATTTACACCAACATGAGTGGACCTCAGCCACACTCACATCAGTGGCCATTAGATGAAAATGAGACAACCGAAGTGCGTGCACACATGCACGCATACCGAGGACCGAATCTAAGGCATTAAATGCCACTCTACCAAAGCATGGCAAGGGATGAAAGATGGCCTATGAACATGTAATTTCCAGCACTAAAACATGATGCTAAATGATCCCGAAACATGGAAATATGGCACCCGATGCTTGGAATAAGCCCCAAAACCCAATACTAGGCACGTGCATTGAACTACAAGTATACAAATCAAGCATTATTTGATCATGAAGTCAAAAGTTAGAGCCAAGGAAGTCCCAAAACATGCACATTTCTAGTTTAGAGCATGGCCAAAAGATACTAACATGATGGACTAAAATAGCATGCAACATTGGCTAGCAAACATGGTTTACATGGCATGTATATGAAGAAAATGAGAACTCATCAAACCATTCAAAAACAGTGAATAAAACATGCCAAAATATGTCCAAATGATCACTGAAATGCAGCCAATGCATGCAAAAATGAGGGGCTTCTTTGGAAGGCCATTCAAGGGGTTGTTAAGCACATATAAGATAGAAACTTAGCATGACCAAACCAACTCTGGAAATGAGTTATGACAGCCCTAAAACTCTCAAAATTGGCCCTGAAATCAGTCAAGGAAGCATACGATGAAAGGCCCCCTCAAAAGGTCTTGAATGGAATTGTTCTACACATGCACTATAGACATAAAATATGATCAAAAGGGCCCTGGACAGACCTAAGGAAGACCTTAAAACCCACAAAATTGGGCCCAAAAAGTGACCTCAATGCATGAAAAATAGACCCCCTTTGGAAAGCCAATGATGCCAGAAAAGAAAATGAGGGGTGAGAGGGTCACCCCTCTATGATTTCAAAGCTCAAAACCTCATAAAAGCCACTAAAAATCCCCTGGATTTCAGTGGCTAAGAGGCCAAAACAAGTCCAATGCAAATGCTATAATGCATAGCTCTAAATATGAAGGAATGAAGCATGCAAGGTAGGAGATGACTCCAAACAGAAAAGTGACCTCAAGAAAACTTAAATAGGAGGTCAAAACAAGTCTTTTTCCAGTTTATAACAAATCTCGAAAATGTTCACAAGTAAGGCTAAAGTATGATGCAAAAATAGCTCTAAAAGAGAGATAGAGGGTAAGGGGAAGTAGATGACCTCAAACAGCAAAGTGCCCTTAAACAAAGTTGAAGAGAAGCTTAAAATATGACACTTTCTAGTTTATGACAAAGTCCAGAAATACTTGCAAGTGAAGCTAAGTAATGAAGCAAAAAAATGCAAGTTTAAGGGAAATAGACACTTACCCTTGAAGAGCCGACCTCTAGCAGCTTGTGGACCAAGTTGGTGAGCTTTCAACCTCTGCAAATGACTTCCAAGGTGCTGGAATGGATGATGGAGGTGTGGTGCTAAGGGTTGTAGTGCAAATGGACCCAGAAAATTAGGGTTTTGGAGCTTGGAATAGTGACAATAGAGGAAGGAGGTTATATGCCTTAAGCAAAAATGTTCAACCCTTTGATATCAAGCCAACCCTCTCCTTTATAGAGGAGAGGCTCCAAAATATCCAAAAAGGTCCCAAGCATCCTCCATACACGTGTATGGAGGATACACCAAATGGTCTCCAGCTGGCACAACTGGACTATACTCAGAAAAAACAAAAAGCAAGAAGCAGGCCGGCCAGTTCAAGTGGTCGGCCGGCCACCCCCCCTGGTCGGCCGACCAGGGGTCAAAAGGGTCAACAAGATTTTCTAGCCGGCCACCCCAGAAAGGTGGCCTCCCAGATGAGTGCAACACAGCTATGTAGAGAAAAACCAAAAAATGTGACCTAGGAGAGAGAAAAGCTAGCTTTCAAGCAAGGTTCAAAAGGGTCAAGAAGAGAAAATTGGTTGGCCTACCATATAGGTGGCCTCCCAGATGAGTAGATCACAATGGTGGTATGAAAAGCTAGAAAATGTGGCTCAAAAGTGAGAAAAACCAGTTTTCTGTCAGAAAAATCGGCTTTTTGAGAGAGAAAATGAAAAAATAGGTTTTTCAGGGGAAAAGGTGGCCGGCCACCATCCTACCACCTTCCCAACAACGAAAATAGGGTCTCTACCAAAAATGGACCAAAACGGATGCAAAACGAAGGTTCGGGGGCCAAAACGCGCGATTCGGGATCTCGAAAGCAGGCTGTTAGGCACCGGAAGTGGCGTATGACCACGAAGGGGGTCTCCCGGGTCACAGTGTCCCTCTAAAGGGAGGAAATAAGATGTGTGCCAAAAATCGGAGCAAACGGAGGTAGTTAAGCAGTCCCGAACCGAGGCACACGGCCGACGGCTCCGAAAATCGGAAACTGGGCTCCAAACGGGAAAAATGGCCTACGACCACGAAACGTAGCCTACAGCCACTGAGAGATGGTCTACGAGACCTCTCCCTCCCTTCAGGAAGAGAAAACGGAGAAAACAGGACCCAGTTCACAAACCGAGACAAGGCACGAAAAGAGCCCCGAAGTCTGGAGGCAAGGCTCGTAGCCAAGACTCTGAAACCTCAGAACGAGCACAATATATAACATCACCGAGCGCTCAACTGGTGACGTTTGAGTCTTAAGGCCGGTCAAAAATGGGGTGTCTACAACTTTAGGCCAGACCTTAATTGAGCCAAAGTAAGGAAACATGACTCAAAGTCGTCGTGGTTTTGTTACCTTGTTTAGCACAATGCAAACTGATGTGTACGCTATGGTTAACGGCATGCTACGTAGCTTTGATTGGCGAGTTTTGGAGTTGTGAAATTAGTAAACCCTCAATAGATCTGTATATGATCTTGACTATTGAGCTGCGCGGATTGACTTTGTAATTTGACTTGTAATGATGTTGCATCATTGAATAAAGTAATATTCAAGAGTCACGTCATCGAAGAAATACGAGCTTAAATGAGTTAGTCATTAAGTGTAAGACGAGTAGCCAGTATAAGCAGTGTTTTGCTCTCTACCCAATTATTGGGAGTGGGTGGAGCAAAATTTGACACACTATAATAGTGTGCATTGAAGTATCATTTGAAGTTAAAAGATTAGCACTTAATAATAGCAAAATCTATTAACACTAAGTGAAAAGATTAGCGCCAAGTGGCTGCAAAATCTATTAGCATTGCCAACTTGTCTAAGTCTGGACACTTACTGTTTCCGCAGTTAAGTGTAAGACATGAGGAGGTGCTTCTTTGTATGATTCCTTAGCTAGGCTAACGTTTTTTTAATAACGTTTACCACTAAGCGCAAACGTTGCAACATAGTAATGAAAAGATCAAGACCGACAAGGTTATAATGACTCTAAGATTTTGACACATCACTTGTAAGAACATTGTGTTGAATTAGACTCTTTAGCATAATTCGCGCTTAAGTTACTTCAGGAGCTGTCATAAATTAATAGCTTATTCTCTCATTCTTGTGGATAGTAGAATTAATTGCAAGTAACTATGAAGTGAGAAACAAAGATGGCAAGAGGAGTATCATCATCTTTCAACTAGATGCAGTAAAGTGTATGGAGAATAAAATTGACTTGAAGGAGCAGGGGATTAGCACTTACTAGTTAAATTTGCGACTTAGGCGCACTTGATATCTCCATGACATCCTTTTATGATTAGTTGTGAGTCATTACCTAGTTGGGCCTAAATCTTTTAAACTTGTCTTCGAGATCTCACACATTAGAATGATTGGAATTAGGTTATGACATTGGACATAAACCAGTGGTTTGTTATACTTAATCACATTAATGAGAAGATGACATGGATGGTTTGAGTAGGCCCTCCCGGGCCCACTTGCTTGTAACATCCTACTCTCATATGAATGTGTAACTTTGTTCGTAATGGTTGCGTACAAATAAGTAGGAAAGCCGTAGAAAGTCATTTGTATTGGCGCATTTAGTCCACTATGATATTTGTGACTAGATATGTGTAAGGATATTATAGCTAAGCCTCAATCTTGACACATTTATAAATTATGATACGCATCTGAGTCAAAACTATTTGATCTCCCATAAGTCAAAAGTTTTGAGATGATTTTTGACATTGCACATATGAGGTTGAGATCAATTAGAGAACAGCTTTCGTGATTTTAGTTTTGACTAAGGTGGCGAGTATCTATTTGAGTTATTTTAGAAAACTCTGTGAAAAGAAATGGATTCTTCGAAAATTGATTATTCCTAGTACTCAACAACATAATGGTGTAGTAGAGATAAGGAATTAAGTATTGTTAATGTTAGGTGGATGATGGCGCAAAATGTTTCCCAATTGAGAATTGCACTAGTTTATTGCCTATATATCTAACTAAGTGCCCTCCATATCAGATTTTACACTCCATTTGAGTAATGGGTTAGCAGAGAGTCATCTATGGGCGATCTGTAACTGTTATGCAACTTATCTTTGTTTTACTTCTCATTAAGGCTGCAAAGTTAAGACCTAGGGTTCCATAGCACAGTATTGTATGCTGTCATGTAAATCCTCCGGGTCATGAGCATATAGGCAAGCAGTTTTGTGGTAGTATAATTAAGTCACGTAAAATTTTCTTAGTAAATGTGACGTGAATAGAGTTTTGGAAATCTATAAGATAAAGAATTCTAAGTATAGCGCTTTATATAACCTAGTTGAGAATGAAAAGAAATTTCCAATATCCTAGGGACAGTGGGAGCTATGTGTCTACTAATGGATTACTACATTAGAGAAGAATACTCTACATTCTTAGTTGCGTTGTAGCGAATGTGAAAATTTTCCACGTCATCACTGGGTGATTGAGAGGGAAACATTCATGATTGCTCTGCAAGATGATAAAGAGCCTAGGATAATGCCAAAGGCTCTAATCCCCTGTTTTTAGAAAGTGGATCAATGTTGCGCGATTTAAGACAAAATCTTTGAGGATTAACCATTTCTATAATTCGGTTGACTTTCCATTATGACGCAAAACTGTTCCAAAGTTATGCACAATTTGGATAGTCATTGTTGAGACATAAGGCTCGCTAGATACCGAAAAGTCGCACCATTGAGAAAAGTGTAGACCATGAGAAGACTTCCTCTTGGGGAGTGAGGTTATTTCGACTTAGGCTATGATTGACATAAGTTTAGAATATTGATTTGTGGACATTGTGACCCAACTTCTTGTTGGAGAATTGGGTAAGTAGATCCGTAGAGATTTATCTTCTGATTTTATGATGAAAAGTTAGGAGCGCAATAAGGTTACGAGTTCCAATAAATCTTTTACAGCCTAAAACAGTTATCCAAATAGTGGTTCTTAGATTTCGTCAAGCCATGATAGGTCAACAATGATCGATGAAGACCATTGAGGCATGATCAATGGTCCAAAATAAGTTTTTCCTTACTTATTCATTATGAGCTAGGAATTTAAAAGGTTGTCGCCACCTAGGGTAGGCAGTCCTCTGTTTTAGATATGATGGACATGGGTGATATAATTTATATGCTTGGATGTATGATCCTTAAGGATTGTTTTGGGAGAATTTTCGATTTGTCTTTCATAACTTACATAAGGAATATCCTAGAATGATTCTAGATACAAAAGTGCAAACCCATTAACTTACCTATCGGTAAAAGTCAGAGCCTTAGCTATTGAGTGAATCCTCGGATTGTCTTTGGGAGAAACAAATGACCTATATTCCTTGATCTTCTTTTTTTGTTGTGGGAGCCTAAAGTACGCTATGTGGGCGTATTCAGCATGATAAGTGTTATCGTTGGTAAATGGCCAACTGAGTTGTTTAGACATTGACTTTGCTCATTAGACTGTGGATAGAATGCTTTACTAGTAGTATATAAATTTGCCCCTTGTAAGATTCAATGCGCTAGTTAGGCGCATCCAGAATAAACGCAAATTGGTCACCAAAATATCTTTAGAAAGGTTATTGCGCAAGAGGTAGTGATCTTGAATCACTTCATGT
The DNA here is from genome assembly GCF_055761805.1 of Camellia sinensis. Taxonomy (NCBI): domain Eukaryota; kingdom Viridiplantae; phylum Streptophyta; class Magnoliopsida; order Ericales; family Theaceae; genus Camellia; species Camellia sinensis. Next base: position 238,731,833 of record NC_138961.1, on the reverse strand, counting down.
GAGGCGTACATGGTGGATTCCGTTGTATATACTTATCACAAGAGGTGCTGATAAGGCTTATATTTGGAATCTAGAATTGGGCAAGCTGTGGTCATTTTTTTAAAATCGATCACTTATTTGTTGTGAGATTGTGAGATGTTGACACTATTATGGTTTGTCTCATAATGATTAGCATATGATGATATCAACAGGCAAGATTGGCTCACTCACACAAGCAATCGCCCTTGGCTCTTGGGAGCGAGCAAGGATGAGACTAGTGGTTTATTTTTATTTGGAGCCAAGAGAGTCTTAAATAATCCACTATGTATGTGGCCTTGGTTACAATCAAGATGAGGTCGTGTTAAGGACCAAATATGGATGTTAGTACCCATTTTTCCATGATGTGCCTGTTATGGATAGCCAGATGCGAGATCTCATTTGATGCCTGAGAGGTGAGCAAATAGAGAATTCGAGTTAGACGCTAGGAAGCGACTAGACTAAGATCTGTACGGTGTGTGACTTTAATATCACTCTTTGGAAGAGTTACTCCATTATAACATGCATTCGTACTGCATGTGCTTATCGACACGTTAGCCAGGTGAAAGAATAGATCCCTACTTCTTCACCGTGTGAGTCTTAAAAGTCATTTTTCCCTAAATGATTTCACTTTGTGCCTTTTGTGACCTTTGACTATTTCATAAGATGAGGAGTTGATGTTCAGCTACTTTGGTATGTTGCCTACGGTCATGTATGATTCGGCTTTAAGGGACATTACTGGAAAAGCAGTCAATTTCAAATTAAATGATATGAGGGTGAAGGGATGATCATCTAGTTCTACATCTCTACTCTATATTCACTGTCAACGACTCACATCGCTCTCTATGGGATGCTGATTGGGTGTGAATATAATACGGGACCTAGGAGAGTCAAACATGCTCTTTGAGGGATTAGAAATGTTTTTTGGACCGATGTAGCTAGATGGGTCTGGGTACATGAGACACTATTTCTATTCATTTTTGGATTGATGTCTGTATGCTGACTCATATTGAATTTCTAGTATAGAGCTCCCACATACAGGTGTTCTCAGCGGTCACACGATGCATTGGCTAGTATGAGATTGTTCATTTTTGAGGAGATTGAGACAGAGATGTGGCAGTGTCATGCCAACTCATGTGCGAGTGGGAGATGTTGAAAATTGGGCGCCCATGTGGCATGACCCATGAACCTTTCACTGCTGGAAATTAGAGTTTTAGAGGCGTTTAAAAAACGCCGCTATAACTCTTAAAAACGCCGTTAAATCCTTGTGCGGCGTTTATCATCAAACGTCGAAGATGCGGCCGTCGCTATAACTCTATGGCGCTTTAGAAACGTCGCTATATTACTATAGGCGGCGTTTTAGAAAAACGCCGCTAAAAGTTCCCCTAACGGTAACATGACATCACCGTTCTATTTAGCGACGTTTTAAAAACGCCGCCGTATCTGTTTTTCAAAACTCCAACTGTTGGTATGCTATTTAGCGACGTTTTTAGAAACGCCGTGATAGCCCCTTTCTTTTTTTTTAAAATTGTTCTAATTTTATGTTATTGAACTAAAGAAATACCTATAAAAAAAACTAAAAAATAGCGATAAATTTTTCGTAGTCAGCCATATTCGATATAAGCACAGGCCCACAAGAACCAAATTGTAGATGAAAACAACCAAAGTGTCCATTTGCCACTGGCTGACAATACCAAACCAGTGGCTTAAAACCCATCTTTAAGCAAGCATTGGTGTCTACAGGTCTATCTATGGTTCTATCCACAGGTCTATCTATGGTTCTATCCACAAGTCTATCTATGGTTCTATCCACTTCCACTACAAAAACATTAGAGACTGTATGCTCTTCTTGAACTCATAAAGAGTTGTAGTTCACAACTGAGACGAGTCAACTGCTCAGGATACATACTATTCTTGCAAAAACAGATCAAACCAATTTCAATTATAGAGATCATATGTAACATATCTAAAGCTGTTATAGAAAATAGATTTAACAAAAGTCAACCCTTCTTGATTCAACACAGTTCTTCATCCAACAAATCAAATTTAGTTGGTGAATGAAGCAACTTGTGATTCTACTATATTTTAGGTAAGCATCAAGATTTTTCTTTTAATATTTCTCGTAAAAAAAAATCCATTAATATACAGCAGCCTCTGGGCCTTGAGTTGAGGACAAATCAATGGTGACCACAGTTCAATTTTCATGTGGGATGATTGAAATCCTGTATTGTGGTTTGGGTTCTTGACCAATTTAATGGGTATGTTTGATGAGGGAAAGAGCCATTAGGCTGAAATACCCGGAATTTACAACCAATTTTAGAAAAAAACATCACAATAGATAAAAGAAATTGATTTTACAAGTTTCTATACACACATCTTTTGACAAGAGACTATCCATGTTAAATTCCAACCTTGGATTCACAGAAGCTAACTTCATTGACAGAAACTACAAAATACAAAATGAATACACAATACCCATTAAGTCAAAGTTAGTGACAACACTAACCCCGTGAAATTTTATTACTGCTATGTCATAGGCTGAGCAGCTTCCTCTTGGGTGCCTGAAAATTGCAGTTAAATCAGAACCAGATCGAAATGAAATCAAAACCAGTACAAGAACAGAAAGCCACGGATTGCATTTAAATAGTTGCATTTTTTTAGCAAATTATGTAGCAAAACCACTAATGTCTTGGCAGAATTTGAAATGAGAAGATTTTTTAGCAATTAGATGTCTACGGGAAAAAGTTTTTGCCCAAATAAATTGAGAAGATGCAAAGGAACTCACTGAATGTCCCTAGATAAAGGTCCTTGTTTCCTGCAACTCTGCCTATCCGAGCTTGCCAGCGTCCATGTTGATGATGTCTGTTGAAGATTACATCAGAATTAGAGACCCATAAAGAAGGGCAGGGTCTGGGAACGACGAGATGTACATCAAATATACTTCTACTTATAATTAAAGGAAGTGTGCCAACAAAAATTATAGATTAACAGATGTATGTGCAAAAAATAGTAAGACCTTGTGACTCCTCTGTACATTGAAGCACCCCTTGAGAAGCCACTGCTTTTTCTGCAAAGATCAATATATTAGAGATAAAAACACATCAAACAAAGAAAACAAACATTGTTGTCTAATATACAAGGGGATAGACTATACCTTCTTAAGTGAGCAACATATTCTTGTCTGGTCATGTTCTTCATATGTTCAAGTTCTTGTTGATAGTTTTCCAGCTAAATCATCAATATACAGAGTCCCATGTCAGTTACAAAACAATTGTTAGATGAAATAAGCTGATGAGAGGGTCAGAGAACCACCGGAAAATTGATATGGGTCGAAGGGCCCCAATACTTGAGTGCAGCTAAATCATAAGCTCTTGCAGCCTTTGCTTCCATATCATAACCCCCTGAAAATTAGTATTTGGCAATGATGATGCTATGAGAATTGAAGGAAAGAACATGCTTATTACTCAATCATTGTCAATAACAAGACTTACCCAGATAAACTGATAGTCATTATTGGTATCACCCAGCAATGAAGAACATGAGAAATGAGGAAAGAATAGTATATTAGTCACTTGAACAACAAAAGATGGCCAACAATGCAGGGCCTGGCAAAGTAAAAATCTTAAGGAGGCAATGTGGATGGATTATATGTTTCCTTCACTAACCTTGCCTTCCTTTCCTGCTTTGTCCCTCTTTCTTACAACTGTTGTCCCATAGATGGGCTTCATATCTACCAGTCCATCTATGCCTGATGGATGATAATCCACAGAGAGAAAATCAAAGTACTAAACATGAAAACAAGGGAAACACGACTTATAAAAATAAATAAAGGGTGATCCAGTACACTAGATTCCCGTTAATGCAGGGTTTGAAGAGAATAAGATGTACAAAGTCTTATCCCGTTTTTTGGAGAGGTTGTTGCAGTGACTTGAACACGTACCACCAGAGATGTCAACAGCAAACTTATCGTTAGGCCAAGCCACCCTTAACTCACAAGAATGAATGAGAGAGAAATTGAAAAAATGCAAACACAGCAAGATCATGAAGCAATATATTGCTTTTGGGGAAGTACTAGATAGGGAGCCATTTGATACTGAATTTGGAGTAAGGGTATTTTTGGTATTTATGCATTTGTGATACATTGCTCTAATTATATGCATGTGGTTGCGAGGGGCACCTATCTCTATATATTTTGTGTAATCTTTTTTATTCAGTGCAACTGCAGCGATCATGAATTTGTGGATCGTTTTTGGGTAATTTATGTAAATCTTGTATTTTTGTATATGCATGTGATTTATAATTCTTATGCATTTATTCTTTTCTGTTTTTCTGTGAGCCAATCCTGGTTAGGTGTGACTAATTCCTAACAGGATAATGAGTGATGTGATGTAGGAAGAAAGGTATGCATTTTGTATAATAAAATAAAAAGATAGACAGATGCAATAACAAAGAACATCTAGCATATTACAGAAAAGAGATGGAAGGAGATTAAAGAACTAACCTTGTGACACCTCTATACTGTGAAGTCCTCTGTCCAAATGTATCAATGGACTTCCTATGGACAACCTGCTTCTGATCAAGCTTCTCAGACCCTCTTTTCTTTCCCTCCATGGCTACACACTCAGTAACAGTGGGTGAGATCTGCTGTGAACCAGTAACAGTGTTTGGTACACCTCAGGGCCTCTAAATGCATAGTAAATCCAGCTCATCAATTAGTCTTGAAGGGACAAAGATACCATTTCCATGCACATGTCAGACATTCAAATACTCATGTACAAAAATTTAATGTTCAGGTGCAAAATGCATATATAGTAACTACATAATGAATTGATTTTTTTTTAATTATTAAAAAATTAAAAAATAAATAAAACACAATCATAAGCCATGGTCTCAACAATCCCTGATAAACAAGCAATTAATGGTGCGATTTGCATCATGGCATTGTCTTCAATATCCAATCACCTGTTACCAAAAAGAAAAGAAGCCAGCATAGAGTCCAAAGGTGCAGCTCAGCTCCAGGTTAGCTCAACTCAGCTCATGGGTGTTCATAATGTACCAATCACAAGTTGCATAAAATTGTCAAAGCTATTCAACAACACAAAAGAGAGAAGAAAAAGGGTCAGCTCAGCTCATCAGGATAAGTGGACCACCTCAGAAGGATATTATTACTATATTGAAGTCTGGTACACAAGAAAATAATTAAAATGGTCGAAGTATCCAAAGGTGATGAAATTTAATAACAACATAAAAAATAAAATAAAAAAAATCCTAACCCAAAAACTGTCTTGAGAAGTCTAACCATATCCCCCAAAATCATAACTTTAAAAGCAAAAGAAGAAACCAAAAACCAAAAACATTGAAACCAATTCCAGCGAGTCAACAGTTGAATTCTATATTACTAATTACAACAAAGGCAGACAGTAAGAAGATGCCCATGAAGAGCTCTGCAGTAGAGTCCTTGAAATAAAATAAAATAAATACACTTGAAACAATTTCATTGTTTTCCTCAAAAAACTTTAAATGTCATTATTTCAATAACAATATATTCTATCATTTTCCATCGAACTCAGAGATTCCCTCTAAAACAATTAAAAACAGAGTGATTAACAAAACTAGAAAGTTAATTTGAATGTTATTTTGGGGTGTGGTTTTCATTTGCAACCACCATACCTATACCTTCACCATGTGCCAAATTTTGTCGGTTTGTTGTGAATATTGTTTTGCTGTTCTGGTGACTGCATCTCCTAACTGGTCTTCTGGTTTTTGATGATACAAAAAATGCACAAATATGATAATGGCATCCAAAAACTTATTTCACATTTTTTATTCTCCTTTTACAAGTCCACAAAAAGTGTTACACGAAGTTCTTGGTAATTCCTAGTTTCCTGTCCTCTACACTACATGATTACAGTAAAACATACAGACAAACCCAAACTTTCAGACTAACATTTTTCAACATACAAAACCCAAAATTCATGAGAAAAGAGGCTTTAAACGAGCAGAGACAATGAAAACATACCAATTGTGAGCACAACACTTAAACATACAACACAAATCTGACTAATTGTAAGTTATATAGAGTTGACCAATTCAGATGAATTGAGACTAGCATTTAAAAAGTTTAGGCGAGCCTGGCCCAATAAGCCTAATTATCAATTCAAAGCCCTTAAAAATGTGGGCTAGCTTAGGCAGGCCACCAAAACAGTGCTACCTCTATGCAGGATGTGTATTTCTCTAGTAAATGCTGGAAAAGTTCCTATAGAGAGGAGTACATAGTTAATTACCAGCTAGTTGTCACAGTAGTAATGAAGAATTGTGATCCATTGGTGTCTGCTCCTCCATTTGCCATGGATATTACGCCGTTATACCAGAGTTATATTACAAAGCACCAATTGCTTTCAACATCTGGCAACTTTAAATCACAAAGCTCCAAAATTACCAAAATCCATTTATTTTAATTTTTCATATATCCGATTGTTTAATATCATTTTTATATTTTGTGTCAAATCTTACAATTCTCATTTCAATTTGCTTCACAATTAGCAAAATTAATATTTTAGTGCATTGTTGGATGTTCAAGGCAAAAATATTATTCAAGCTTCTAATACACCCATACAATTTATGTGTGAATTATGAAAGAGCATTGTAAACCGACGTAGTAAACTTCAACATCTGGCAACTCATTTTAACTTCAATTGACGAATCAAATTATGCTATTTAGCTATGTAAAAGTTCCCTGTCAATTGAAGTTTTACATGGCTAAATATGAGAAATGTAAACTTCAGCATCTGGCAACTAATTTTAACTTCAAATGATGCAATTCTACCAGTCAGTTGTATTACCAAATATGAGAAATGTTATATCCAACACCAACCGGAACTGATCCTGGTGTCTCTCTCATTGTTATTCAATTTACTAAATTTCTAACTTCACTCTTAATTAAGTAAACAATTTTTTTCAAAAAAGAAAAAAAAGAAAAAAAGAAAGAGTTATTGGATAAGAAGTCTAGAAGGAGAAAGCCACCAGTCCTGCAGACAAAGGGTTAATTACACTTTTATCTCCCCTCAACTATCAATGAATATTGCTTTACCACATCAACTTCAATACTGTACATTGAGAACCATTAACTATGAAAAATGGTACAAATACCCTTCTTTTGGAAGGGTGGAAGTGAAGCAATTTTTATAGTTGAGGGATCCAAATGTATGGTTTTAAAGTTATGGGGGTAAAGTAATATTCAGTGATAGATCAGGGGGAAAAAGTGTAAAGAAGACTGATAGAAGCAATATCTAGTACTTCACGCCATCTGTCTACAAGTAATTTTCCACAAGGACTTCACACTAGCACTCCTTTTGGTAATACGCCAAACAATTAGGTAGCCCAACTGAAAAACTAAGTCCTTTTATGATACATGTGAAATCTCCTTCTGAACAAAAAGGTCCACACAGTATCCTACTTTCCCACAATGACCTGTTTTGAGTCTTTCAGACTTCTTCCAGTTACTAGGAAAGCAGTTATAACTGTCATGGTGTCCAACCATGTCTCCCAAATAACAGTGGGTGTTTTACTCGTGTATCGTGTAGTGGTAGCATTTTGCATCATCAAATTATTCCTTTTAGAATTTCCATTTATTTTTTTATTTGTTTTCCCTCGTCTCTTAAAAGATTGTATCCCTGTCAGGTTTTGACAATAACAGTATTATTAGTGCAATTAACCCAAAAGATGGAAGAAAGTATTAACGTGCTAAAAAATTTTCAAGTAAAACCACAGAGAGACAGTACCCAAACAAAATGCTGATTCCAAGCCGTAAATAATTTCCTCAACAACTTCAGATTGCATCTGCAAGGAAAAAGCACATCACAACATAAAAGGGGAAATCCCAAGCTGACGCTTTGTAGTTTGATAAAACAATACATAATATTAGGAAGAAAAAAAATACCATCTCTTGTTCTCTTCGGTGACGTCTGTAGATGCGAAGCCATCCGTTAAGTAGTACCTACAGTCACGAGATTTCTGTTAATGCCTGAATCATATCGACAAATTTAAGAAACAATTTCTTTAACAAAACCCTAATAGCAGTGATAAGACAAGCAAAATATAGCACTGGTGGAAAACCATACAGCATAAATATATTACACAAATAGGAAAAGAAAGGCAGTAACAATCTAGAAAACTAAATCAGTGACAGAAACAGGGAATTCACAATCTACTGCATCTTCCAGCAAATCAGCCCATTCAGAGCCAAAAAAAACAAGGCTCAAAATAGAAGGGATTACTATATTTTTGTAACATCAATTGTGACTCTTCCATAATATTACAGCTAGATTAATACTACTACAACTTTGCTTTTTTTGAGTTTCTCATAATATACAGATGTAACTTTATTAAAAATTAAAAATGCTTGAAGCCAACAATGAGACTCTTTATTTATCACACAGACAACAGGACGAGCCCTTGCATTATCTCTAATCTTGTTTTAATTCTTTTTTCATAAAATGCACTAAAGACCTTTAATTAACTTCCTGATTACCAAAAAAATCAAAATTCTGTGAGTAATTAATATAAGAAAAAAACAAAATTAACAAAGAATTATTTGCAAGAAAGAGTAGATGGACAATAATAACATTCAATTGAATCAAAGTCTTATAGTACATAATAGAGAAACTGCAGAGAGACTAAATTCAAATAAATGAAGAAATTAATCATGAAATTACATACTGGAATTTAAAAAAATATTACACTCATTGTTTTTTTGGGAGCCCAGACGACATCCTTAGAACCACTCACATCTAAACAAACCCACATTTACGTATTAGAAATTCTTACATCTAATTTACACAACAATTAACAAGTAACAATCCCCCCCCCCCTAATTAAAAAGTCCCCCAATTAACACCATTCATCATTGACATAAAAAATTTAAAAAAAAAATAAAAGAAAGAAAGAAGGAAGGAAGGAAAGCAGGAATGAACGATATGGCAGATGCAAAAACGTGAGCTTGATCTTGAGACGATCTACAGCTTTATTTTTCCACGAACACATGATGATGTTAATTTTCCAAAACGACATTGATTGATGGATATGGATGCCCAAATGAATCAATGATTAAGTTGGGATCTGGTGTTGATCTTTCCGATTCCATCGTCGAAGTTCTGAGAATAAGTAACGGAGTCGTACCTGAAGGTTTGAGGGAGGTTATGATGAGGGCGGACTAGAAGCTTTCTGAGCTTGTAGAAGACGTGTCTCCAGCTACCCTTGCTGTGGCAGCCCAGAACAGTAGTCTCTTGTTCGTTCATCTCCAGATCTCTGGCGAAGGTGGGCTTTCTGGAGAGGATCCAACCGCATCCCCAATCCCACCATTTCCTGATCCAACCGCATCCCCAAACCTAGCAAATCTATATCAGAAAACCCTAACCTTGAGCCCTAGACCAATTTAGATCATAGGGATTCGAACAATCACGGAGAGATACGCTCAAATCACGAGTAGAACAAGATTTTTCAGATCAAACAACTGAAGAATTGATGGAGATCGAAGATCCGACGCCTCGAAGATCCGATGCCTCGATTTCTCTCTCTTTCTGATCTGAAGTCACGCCTCTGTTCAATCTGAATAGAAGAATGTCATAGCCTTGAGTTGAGCCACTGTTTAAAAGAAATAACGGGGCACAAAACGAGAGATGGTTTAGTTTAATTTTTTTGGAATTTGAAAAATCTGGACAATTTCACGACGTTTTTTAAAAACGTCATAAAAAAAACGCCACTGTATATTCTTTTTCTTGTAGTGTTTTGAACCTTATCCAAGTAAGTTTGAATTTGAATTCAAAACTTATTTGGATAACTCACTCATGATATATATATCTATCATATCAACTGATATGGATAGAAGATATACTTAGTCTATATATCTGATACGATATATGGGATATGGTATAATGAAACAACGTATATTTTTTACCATACGGACTCTCTTCTATTAAAACAATGATCAAGCTTTTTTCACTGTAACTTGTGTGAGTGATACTCATATTGTGGTATTACTCCATTGCTGGGGGTTCGTTGTTCGCATTTTGAAACACGTGATTTATCCACGAGATTCTTCACTTCAGGTTCTATCACCTAAGGTCTGATCTGAAATTTTTACTCACTGCGTTATACTTAATTTACAAAATATTTATCATATCAACCATCTATTAGTTTTAAATCATAATTGAATTTTGTCAAGGTACTTTAAAATTCAGTGAGATTTTTCTTTTTATAGGTTAATATAATAATTAATAAAAATTTGAGATCTTTTTTTAATCTATTTTCCGGGACTCAAAACGGCGACTAGCCGGTCCTGTCTTAAACTATTAAGATTATTACACCAGAAATCATTGCAAAAAGTTCTCGTCCTCTACAAGATATTTATCAGATTAAGTGTTTTTAATTTTCTTTTCATTCAAAAAAAAAAAAAAAAAAAAAAGTCCAAACAATTGAATTATGGTTTTGCTTTAAAACTGTTACTAAAACAAAATTCTAATTAAATTTGCATTGAAAATTAGAGAAATTTGTTGAATTTTGAATAATTTTATCCAGATAAATTAACAGTTGCCTTTCAAATCTTAATGTAACATCCAACAAGTTTTGCACTGATACAAGATTGGGATCATCCTTTTTGTTGCTATTTGTTCATTTTTTGTAATTTCCATATGTGCGTTCACGTGCATAACTTTATTTCAAGGTTGAATTGGATTTAACTACAAATTTAAAGCCATTCCTCCACGTCCCCTTGATTTTGACTATTGGGGCCACTTAGCAAGACTAAATATGTGAATCATAATAATATTTTGTATAAATTTTTTTTGTTAGAATGAATGGATAAATTACCATCAACAACCACTAAAACGATTTTTTTAGTGCGTTCGCACTTTTCTCAATTGTGGCAATTATCGATGATAATGTTTGTTGATTTTAGAGACAAAACAAGGTGGTAACTTGATTAAAACTGGTCTGGTTGAAAAAAAAAGAAAAAGAAAAAGAAAATGGAACACAATAAAATAAATAAATAAATAAGTGCCTGTCTATATTTTAAATTTGTGTGATGGTGATATAGTTAAATGGACACGTTTTTAAGTTTATATAGCGACATTTCACCAATTAGCAATGACTAAAACTTTATTAATTAGAGTAAAATCTATTGATTTAGAACACAATAATGAAATATGAGAAAAATTATTTGATGCTCCTGATTAACCACACGTGTGGGCTTGCTCCTAGATACTATATTCTAATGATAAAGTGGGACATAAAGTGACATTATCATTAGATTATAGGGACACTTGGAGCACCCACTAATTTCTCAAAAGTATTGAACAAACTTTAATTACTTCTTAATTTTTAGTGGTGGGAGCATTTACCAAATAAAAAACAAAATTAAAATAATCAATTTATTAAAAGAGATAATCAACGCCTTTGGTCTAATTGTTGTGTAGTATCACTTTATGATGTGAAATTGTGTGTTAAAATCCTATGAAAATGTGTTTGATATTTCTTGTAGTATTTATTTCTTCCCAAATATTGGGTGTTTTTTTTTTCTTTTTTTCTTTTTTCTTTTTTCTTTTTGTAGTTGTTTGTTATTATTAAGTTTGGGTTATTTCTTGCATTGGTTGTTGGACTTAGTGACGGTTAATTTTCTGTCTATTGTTGAATTTTAATTGTCTAATTTAATATAAGACTTAATATTTATAATTAATTTTCTATCAATTAAAAAAAATTCAAATACAAAATCTAGCAAAGATAGTAGAAAATGAACCCATGAGAGCTTTTCCTTCTATACGATTGGGCTTATACTTTCGAGACCTTCACAACTTAATTTGTAAATCCATTGTTTCAAGTTATATGATTGGGCTTATAAAAAAAATGAAACAATTGGATTTTACAAATTAAATTCTTATGTCTTAAAAGTGAATTTAATTAAGATAATCTAATAAGATCGTGGTTGGTATGATATATATTTGGTGGTCCAAAAGATCAAGATTGAAGTTATCAGATCTTATACTAAATGTCACTGTTTGTTTCTAAAACGAAACAAGTTGTAAAGTGGACCATACATACACTAAATGGGTACGTAATAATATGATTTTAGTATCAAGGATAAGTGTCCTGTAGGACAGGTTTGCATCAATCAACACCAGTTTCCATATTTAAGTAAACATTTCTAATTTAATCTCTATGATTACAGCTTTTATTAGTGACTAGTTTTGGTGATATGTTATGTCATTTCCATCCATATTTGCAAAAAGGAAAATAAATAAATAAATAAATAAAGTTGATTTTGGAAGCCTAAGATGCTTTAAACAAGGTCTCCAAAGCAGTTTTGTGTATGGGACATCACAAGATGGGTTCGGTTGGTGAGAAGCAAAAGTATTCATCTTTCATTATACTCCTCAAAAACACAATCACACTTTTCTTTGAGGTCCCTATCAAACTTCTAATCCATTCTCAATCCTTAATTATTTACTTACTAATCCATCTCCCTTGTCAATTTGATTTCTCATTTGCTCAACTCAACCAAGATAGTGTGGCTTCACCATGGTGGGAATAGTCAATTCGTAATCATCATAGCCGAGATCGAATCTGTTAGGACTTGTACAACACCTGATCAAGATCGATGAGATATGAAAACTAGGAAGAGCAAGCACAATAGCAAATATGAGAAAACAAAATTTACATAGTTCACTTCAAAACTAAAGTTAATGTTCATGGTCACAACAATTTCACTATGGTAAAAAATATTTACAAGCAAGATGTAAAGATAGTAACCCACTCATGTACATATACATGGAATTGGAGCTACACGTCACTAGTGTAAAAATACTAAAATACCCATATTTCATAATCCGGACGAATGGATCTGCAATCGAATGGAATATTAAGGTCTTTCCAGGTGCACACTATGGAACAGATACTTAGGGGTTGTTTGGGGTGCCTAAATAAGTGCACTTTTTGTCTTTTTGGACTAAAAAATTGAGGTTGAAAATATGAATGTTTGGGTTAACTTTTCCACTTTTTATGGAAAAATGTGTAATAAAAAATTGTAAAAATTGATTTGTAGAGAAAAATTCGAATTGGGAGTTATGCAGCCGTAATTGTTGACTTTTGATGAATAGTGTTAACTTTTTAACTTTTTGAGTAACTTTTTGACTTTTTTACAAGTTCCCAAACTTGGCCTTAGTGCTTGGGGGTGTATCGAATATCATAAACTCCAATTGCAAAAGGTTACAAAAAAGTACACTCAACTTCAGAACTTTGGCATCCATGTGTTCTAGTGAACATGAGGATGTTAGGCAGCCATGATTTTCAATTCAGTTTTGGAGCAAGAGAGCATGGTGAGGCTGTTGGAGAGCCAAACATCTGCCCAATTATATGACCAAAAATGGCAACAAAAAATGTTCAATAGGCACAACTACATAAGTCAAGCACATCAATGCCTCATACCAACATTACCTAACTAATTGTCGATTGCAATAAAAAATTATTAGGAGGCTTTTGCAGATTCATGCATTCAAAAATCTATCCAGAAGTTTCTGGAATGGAAAACATTATGAAGAGAATTATATAAGATTAATTTGTTGTGAAGGAGAGAAATCAACAAGTTGCTTGATCACATTGAAAAATATATTGTTTAAAAAAAAATAATTATTGTCAATTCAATTCAGAGGTGCTATCTTTTGCAATTCAAAGTGTCTTGACTTTAGTCTATAAATTGTCTTACAGATTCTATCTTTTGTGATTCAATGTAGATACAAGTTGATCATTACTGGTTTAGGAAATTGAACCGTCACTTTTGACACTGTAAAAGATGTTAATTAGTTGTTAGAGTAGAGTATTTCTCAAAGAAAACTGAATTAATTTTTCCCTTGTTGGCCCAACAAAAAATAAAAATTGACAATAAAAAAAAGGATGATTAGCACAACATGCTAAGCTTGGCAGTACTTTGTAATTTCAACAGTGGGTTTTTTTTACTTGCTTTTTTATCTTTCCAATCATTTTATAACTAAATCTTATTACTGTTGTAGATATGGAATAGACAGAAAAAATTCTTCAGTTCCCTCTTGTTGGGCTATACAAAGAGAAAGAGAAAGAGAAAAGAAAAGAAAAGAAAAGAAAAGAAAATGGACTTTCTTCTCTCTAATTACTTATGATATGTTTGGTAGTTCAAGAGAAATGAAGAGTTATAATTCACTGTCTGAATCTTCTCAAAAGTAAAAAGATCAGTAATAACTACCCATTTAATTAGGTGTGGCCTACTAATTGTAGTTGGTTTTTCCAATTTAAACTCATACAATCAATTAATTGAAAAAAAATAACAAAAAGAACATATTTTCGTACATACTACAATGACTTTGTATATATTTACATACGGTTAGAAATGGGCGCCCATGTGACATGACCATTTCAATGCTTTGAATTTATAACTGTAACTCCTACATTAATGGGGTTTGTAACTCCTGCATTAATGGGGTTTGTAACTCCTGCCTTTATTGCAGAGGTTAATGGTGCATTAATGACCAGCCATAAAGGCTGGAGGCTTTTTCTCTCTCCCCTATACATGTATAAATTGAGACCCTCCTGTCAAGTCTAAAATACACAGAAATTTCCCATATTCTGACTCTCTCCCAAAAACAACGATCAAACCATTATGCACTGTGACTTGTGTGGGTGATACTCATTTTGTAGTATCACTCCACTGCTGGGTTCGTTGACTGATCAGATTTTGGAAGCACGTGATTTACCCACGAGGTTGTGTCATTAAGGTATGATCCGAATTATTTTTATCCGCTGCGTTAATTTATAATGCTTTATGATTTACATTGGTATCAGAGTCTAATATGGGTATTTTCATGCTTAGTTATATGCGATAAAATATGTGTATAATTTTATACAAATATACATACATATTATATGCATGAAAATTAATGGAGGAGGAAGATGAAGTGCACGGTTTTTTGCACTTTAACTTTCATTGATTTCAGAAGTGATACAGTTTTTGTTATGGCATAATTTGAATATTCAATATAGCATATTATTTTTTTTGGGTTTGTAATATGTTGTGATTAGAATAGCATGAGTAGTTTTTTATTTATTTATTTGAATTCCATTATTAAATGAATATAGCATGTATTGATTGTGAATCTACATTATGATGCTATTGTATGGAATTATAATTTTTTATCATGCTTTTAAACATGCCATAGTTAGTGGGAGGTTGTCCGGTTAAGAGAAATCTTTGTAGATTTACTCCCGAAAATCAATATTTTGCGCATAAATTAAATTGAATTTTGGATAATTGTCACCTGTGGCGCAAGAGATGATTACGAGCATAGCAGATTTTCGATCTTGCGACTTGTGTAATATTATCACTATTTAATTTAGATTTTTGCGGCAAAATTATATTATGCTAATCAAATTAATCCCAATGCGAATTTCTCTTTAAATTGACTTAGCTTATGGAAGTTAGTTGGTTGACCTAGACTTAGTAAAGATGTTCAAATGTGAATAATATAATCCCATTCTTTAGATGAGCAAAAGTCTTGGAGACTTTAGGTCAAGTCTTAATTGAGCCAAAGTAAGGAAACATGACTCAAAGTCGCCGTGGTTTTGTTGCCTTGTTTGGCATAATAAAAACTAATGTGTGCGCTATGGTTAGCGGCACGCTACGTAGTTTTGGTTGGCGAGTTTTGGAGTTATGAAATTAGTAAGCCCTGAATAGATCTGTATATGATCTTGACTATTGAGCTGCGCGGATTGACTTTGTAATTTGACTTGTAAATAATGTTACATCATTAGATGAAGTAACATTCAAGAGTCACGTCATCCAAGAAATGCGAGCTTAAATAAATTAGTCATTAAGTGTAAGACGAGTAGCCAGTATGAGCAGTGTTTTGCTCTCTACCCAATTATTGGGAGTGGATGGAGCAAAATTTCATGCACTATAATAGTGTGCGTTGAAATATCACGTGAAGTTAAAAGATTAACGCTTAGAAGATGCAAAATCTATTAACACTAAGTGAAAAGATTAGCGCTTAGAAGCTGCAAAATTTATTAACACTATGTGATAAGATTAGTGCTTAGTGGCTGCAAAATCTATTAACATTACCAACTTGTCTAAGTCTGGACACTTACTGTTTTCACACTTGAGTGTGAGACATGAGGAGGGGCTTCTTTGTATGCTTCCTTAGCTAGGCTAACGTTTTTTAATGACACCACTAAGCGCAAACGTTGCAGCATAGTAATGAAAAGGTCAAGGCCGACAAGGTTGTTATGACTCTAAGAATTTGACGCATGGCTTGTGAGAGCATTGTGTTGAATTAGACTCTTTAGCCTAATTCGCGCTTAAGTTACTTCAGGAGCTGTCATAGTTAATAGCTTATTCTTTCTTTCTTGTGGATAGTAGAATTAATTGTAAGTAACTATGAAGCGAGAAATAGAAATGGCAAAAGGAGTATCATCATCTTTCAACTAGATGCAGTAAAGTGTATGGAGAATAAAATTGACTTGAAGGTGTAGGAGATTGGCACTTACTAGTTAAATTTGCGACTTAGACGCACTTGATATCTCCATGACATCCTTTATGATCTAGTGAATATGAATTAGTCGTGAGTCATTACCTAGTTGAGCCTAAACTTTTTTAAACTTGTCTTCGAGAACTCACACATTAAGATGATTGGAATTAGTTTATGATATTGGTCATGAACCAGTGGCTTATTACACTTCATCACATTAATGAGATGATGACACGATGGTTTGCGTAGGCCTTCTCGGGCCCACTCGCTTGTGACATCCTGCTCTCATGTGAATGTGTAACTTTGTTCGCAATGGGTGCGCACAAGTAAGTAGGAAAGCCGTAGAAGGTCATTTGTATTGGCGCATTTAGTCCACTATGATATTTGTGACTAGATATGTGTAAGGGTATGATAGCTAAGCCTCAATCTCGACACATTTATAGATTACGATACGCATCTGAGTCAAGACTATTTGATCTTCCATAAGTCAAAAGTTTTGAGATGATTTTGACATTGCACATATGAGGTTGAGATCAATTAGATAACAGCTTTCGTGCTTTTAGTTTTGACCAAGGTGGCGAGTATCTATTTGAGTTATTTTTTAGAAAACTCTGTGAAGAGAGATGGATGCTTAGAAAATTGATTATTCCTAGTACTCAACAATACAATGGTGTAGTAGAGATAAGGAATTAAATATTGTTAATGTTAGGTGGATAATGGCGCAAAATGTTTCCCAATTGGAAATTGCACTAGTTTGTTGCCTATATCCCTAACTAAGTGCCCTCCATATCAGATTTTACACTCCATTTTGAGTAATAGGTTAGCGGAGAGCCATCTATGGGCGATCTGTAACCGTTAAGCAGCTTATCTTTATTTTACTTCTCATAAGATTGCGAAGTTAAGACCTAGGGTTCTATAGCGCATTATTGTATGCTGTCTTGTAAACACAAAGGGTCGTGTGGCGCATTATTGTATGCAGTCATGTAAACACTCCAGGTCATGTGCATATAGGTAAGCAGCTTTGTAGTAGTGTAACTAAGTCACATAAAGTTTTCTTAGTAAAGGTGACGTGAATAGAGTTTTGGAACTCTATAAGATAGAGAATTCTAAGCATAGCGCTTTATGTAGCCTAGTTAAGAATGGAAAGAAATTTCCAATATCCTAGGGACAGTGGGAGCGATGTGCCTACTAATGGATTACTCCATTAGAGAAGAATACTCTACATTCTTAGTTGCGTGGTAGCGAATGTGAAAATTTTCCATGTAATCACTGGGCGATTGAGAGGGAAACATTCATGATTGCTCCACAAGATGATAAAGAGCCTAGGATAATGCCTAAGGCTCTAGTCTCATATTTTTAGAAAGTGGATCAATGTTGCGCAATTTAAGACAAATTCTTTGAGGATTAACAATTTTTATAATTTGGTTGACTTTCCATTATGACGCAAAACTGTTATAAAGTTATGCGTAATTTGGATAGTCATTGTTGAGGCATAAGGCTCGCTAGATACCGAAAAGTTGCACCATTGAGGAAAGTGTAGACTATGAGAAGACTTCCTCTTGGGAAGTGAGGTTATTTTGACTTAGGCTATGATTGACATAAGTTCGGAACATTGATTTGTGGACATTGTGACCTAACTTTCTCGTTAGAGAATTGGGTAAGTAGATCCGTAGGGATTTACCTTTTGTTTTTATGGTGAAAAGTTAGGAGCGCAAAAAGGTTGCTAGTTCCAATAAATCTTTTACAGCCTAAAACAGTTATCCAAATAGTGGTTCTTAGATTTCGTCAAGCCATGATAGGCCAACGATGATCGATGAAGATCACTGAGGCATGATCAATGGTCCAAAAGAAGTTTTTCCTTACTTAGTCATTATGAGCCAGGAATTTATAAGGTTGTCGCCACCTAGGGTGGGCAGTCCTCTATTTTTGATATGATGGACATGGGTGATGTAATTTATATGCTCGGATGTACGATCCTTAGGGATTGTTTTAGGAAAATTCTCGGTTTGTCTTCGATGACTTACATAGAGAATATCCTAGAATAATTCTAGATGCAAAATTGCAAATCCATTGACTTACCTATCGGTAAAAGCCAGAGCCTTAGCTATTGAGTGAATTCTCGGATTGTCTTTGGGAGAAACAGATGACCTATATTCCTTGATCTTTTTTGTTGTGGGAGCCTGAAGTACGCTATGTGGGCGTATTTGGCATGATAAGTGTTATATTTGCTAAATGGTCAACTGAGTTATTTAGACATTGACCATGCTCATTAGATTGTGGATAAAATGTTTTACTAGTAGTATATTAATTTGCTTCTTGTAAGATTCAATGCGCTAGTTGGGCGCATCCAGAATGAACGCAAATTGGTCACCAAAATATCTTTAGAGGGGTAATTGCGCAAGAGGTAGTGATCTTGGACCACTTCATATGAGGCGCAAATGGTGGATTCTGTTGTATATGCTTATCACAAGAGATGCTGATAAGGGTTATGCTTGGAATCTAGAATTGCGCAAACTGTGGTCAAATTTTTTTTAATCGATCACTCATTTGTTATAAGATGATGGGATGTTGACACTATTATGGTTAATGTCATAATGATTAGCAGATGATGATGTCAGCAGGCAAGATTAGCTCACTTACACGAGCAATCGCCCTTGGCGCTTGAGAGCGAACAAGGATGAGACTAGTGGTTTATTTTTATTTGGAGCCAAGAGAGGCTTAAATAATCCACTAACTAGTGGTTTATTTTTATTTGGAGCCAAGAGAGGCTTAAATAATCCACTATCTAT
Organism: Camellia sinensis; assembly: GCF_055761805.1. Lineage (NCBI taxonomy): Eukaryota > Viridiplantae > Streptophyta > Magnoliopsida > Ericales > Theaceae > Camellia > Camellia sinensis. Next base: position 238,712,485 of record NC_138961.1, on the reverse strand, counting down.
GTCGCCGTGGTTACAACCAAGATAAGGTCGTGTTAAGGATCAAACATGGATATTAGTACCCACTTTCCATGTTGTGCCTGTTATGATTAGCCAGATGCGAGATCTCATTTGGCGCCTAGAAGGCGAGCAAATAGAGAATTCGAGTTAGGCACTAGAAAGCGACTAGACTTATATCTGTATGGTGTATCAAGGATGACGTCACTCTTTTGGAAGAGTTACTCCACCGTAACATATATTCATACTATATGTGCTTGGCGACTGAATAATGAGGTGAGAGAATGGATCCCTGTTTCCTCACCGTGTGAGTCTTACGTGTGATTATTGATATGACTTTCATTTATGTACCCTTTTGTGACTTTTGACTATGTCATAAGGTAAGGGGTTGATGTTCTGCTACTTTGGTATGTTGCCTGCGGTCATGTATGATTCGGCCTTAAGGGACATCACTGGGAAAGCGGTCAATCCTAAACTAAATGGCATGAGGGCAAAGGGAAGATCATCTAGTATTACACCACTGTTGTATATTCACTGCCGGCAACTCATATCGCTCTGTATGAGAAGCAGATTGAGTGTGAATATATGCAAGAATTGAGAGGGTCAAACATGCTCTTTTGAGGGATTAGAGATGTTTTTTTGACCGGTGTAATTAGATGGGTCTGGGGTATATGAGACACTATTTCTGTTCTTTTTGGGTTGATGTCTCTATGCTTGCTCATTTTGAGTTTCTAGTATAGAGCTCCCACATGCAGGTGTTCTCAGCAGTCGCACGGTGCATTGGCTAGTATGGGATTGTTCTTTTTTGGGGAGATTGAGATAAGAGATGTGGCAGTGTCATACCAACTCATGTGCGAATGGGAGATGTTAGAAATGGGCGCCTTTGTGGCATGACCATTTCAATGTTTTGAATTTATAACTGTAACTCCTGCATTAATGGGGTTTGTAACTCCTGTATTAATGGGGTTTGTAACTCCTGCCTTTATTGTAGAGGTTAATGGTGCATTAATGACCAGCCATAAAGGCTGGAGGCTTTTCCTCTCTCCCCTATACATGTATAAATTGAGACCCTCCTGTCAAGTCTAAAATACACATAAATTTTTCATATTCTGACTCTCTCCCAAAAACAACGATCAAGCCATTTTACACTGTGACTTGTGTGGGTGATACTCATTTTGTAGTATCACTCCACTGCTGGGTTCGTTGACTGATCAGATTTTGGAAGCACGTGATTTACCCACGAGGTTGTATCATTAAAGTATGATCTGAATTATTTTTATCCGCTGCGTTAATTTATAATGTTTTATGATTTACACATACTCTTATCACATTCACAAGATGACCAAGAAAATTGGCTATAGTGAAAAAATATATATATGATTGTATAGGACTTTGTCTATATGATTTTTTTTTTTTTAATTTGGACATTTCTTATTTGTTGAGGGGCTTTTCTTAGGCAGCTTCTTCGTTTGACTAAGGCTAGGCTTAGGTCTCTTTTGGAATCATATTATTTTAGTAATTTTTTAGATTTTTTACTAAAATATGAGATAAAAAAGTATGTTTGGATTGATTTTTTGTTTTTTTACAAAAAGATGTGCAAACGTAGAGAGAAAAGAGAATATTTGACTTTTTTGTATAGGTTATAAGTTTTTAATTTTTTTAGTAACTTTTTAACTTTTAGGCTAAAATTATTGTATGCTAAATGAGGCCTAGTCTCTTTATTTTTATTTTCAAAATCTGTTTTCTAAATTTAGTGAGAAAAAAATAAGTCAAATGCTTATAATATTCATACAATTTTACTTTCTATAAGGGTGGAATTAATTTTAAAAACACTTTTTAGTATTAATTTTAATTAAATAAAATTTAAAAAATTGATTATGAAAATGAAACCAACAGTAACCTAAATGCCCTAGTTAGGGTTTGGTTGAGATGACCTAAATAAGTATATTTTTTTATTTTTTACGAAAAGATGTACAGAAATGTAAAAAGATGATATGACCAAAATAAATACACTTATCTAAATAAGTACACTTATTTAAATTATGTCAAATAGTACCTTAGTAATATATATCTTTGGTTAACAAATTTCCGTAGTAGCATGTTTGGACGTGGGTCATGCATGCGTCACTTCGAAATATACATGAAAAGAAGGAGAGAGAAGACTCTGATTAATCCGATTATCAATCAATTAGAGCCTCTTAAATGAAGATTTTGAATCTTTGGTGAGATTATCTTTTGTCAAAAGTATAACATTTTTAGCCACCAACCGATGAAATGAAATGTGTGTGGGAAATGATTCAATTCTGTTAGTTACTTCAATCAATCTCGCCAATCTATTCTTCAACTACCAAAACATTATTTCTAATTATATACCGTAAAATAAATTAACAATAAAAATAAAAATTGGTATGATTCTAATGGAGAAAATAATATATTTTTGTGTACTCGTCACCTAAACTCTCTCATCATAGAAGAACACATCTTAAATAACTAGAAAATATTACATATTTTGTTGATAATTAATTGAGTAATTCTATTAACATAGTATATGGAATACAAAACTGTTCACAGATTTATGTTTTTATTTTTATTTTTTTGGTTTTAACTTACTTTGTTGAAGGAAGTCACATCAGCTTCTGTGAATAATTTTTATAGAACTACTCTAATAAATGATGTCACGAGTCTATGAACATTTTTTTTAATTATTTTTTTGTGTTTTTTAAATAAGTCATTAAAAAAAAAAAAAAAAACACACTAACTGAATGTACTACTTTGTTAAGATGCACTCTCAAAGACTTAATAGGAAAATATTAGTACCGTTGGCTTTTTTCACTTTTGAATATTAATTATGTAATTTAAAGCATGCTAGTAAGGATCAATAAGTCCGTACAAAATTTGCCAACTAATTATCAAAAGATTGTATTGCAGTTCTTTCAGCCTTAATGAAGAGGACTTTTACTGGTGGATTTTTAGGAGAAATTTATAAATGATCACAGATACAAAATAGTTTAGAAACTGAATTTTATTAAGTAAATAAGTACTTATAATGAAATGACCCCAGCCTTAAAAAGGTTTATAGCAGCGGCTACTTGAAACTACTTCTAGGAAGTAATATAGGAATTGAAAAACTGAAAATGTAAAACTGGAAAGAATATATGAAGTAAACGACTGGTTTCTAAATCTGAGTCTGAGTCTAAGTCTTTCATTCTGGGACCTTCTCTTCTATTTATACTTTCTAATGGTAACCATCGAAATGAGCTTCCAATCGTCGAAAGGCCTTCCCATGATCCTTGATCATGTTCTCTCACAGTTAGCCTCCACTACGCCATTCTTACAGTTAGGCTTCCCTCCTGAATTTGAATTTGAATTTGTAAGTAACCGTTGGGTCACGTCATCTTGCGTCTTCTAGTTGCTCCAATGCTACACAAATTCATTATTACCAATATGAACTGTCACGTGTCTATTGATGATTGGAATCTTACATTAACTCCCCAAATTACTTTATACGTGCCACTTGTTAAGCTGGGATTGCTTTATACAAAATATGTAGCTAACAAATACTAAGAACTCAAAATGAAGAAAAATATTCAAAATCCAACATTTATAACTAAATTTTTTTCAAAAGTGTTACCCCACAATAAACACTTTTACAATATATACTATTGATCTAAAATTTATTCATCAATTATTTGCGACCATTAGACAGCTTGTGATAATAATTTTACTAGAGTTTATTGGGGGTTAGGAGGGAAGGATAATGGAAAATGGCTCTACACAATTCACAAGGCAGTCCCAATGTAAAGGCAATTAGTGGTGTGCCCAAAAGCTGTAACAAATTATAGTTAGGTTTTACCACTATAATAAATTACTTTTGTATATCTGTCAACAGCAATTGAAAATCTGTTGACTAGTGACTAGTGTTTAAGATGATGATATCCATCTTATTCATAGCTAGATAAAAAAAATTCATCCGAGTGAAAATGGCATCAATGTGTTGCTCGAATAGTTTTGATGCATCTTGAACTTGAATATTCTTTCTTGATTTTGCTTCACCATACCATCTTCTTCTTCCTGTTTTTTTTTTTTTTTTCTTTCTTTTTTTTGCTGTGAAAATTGTTACTCAATAGAAGCAGTATATGTAGGAAAAGAAAGTTTTTGAGTCGGTGATAATGGCAAGCCTAATTTATCCCGCAATTACTACGTGGAAAAAACACTATTTTAAATGCTATGTTTATCAAATTCAAGGTTCGTAGTAGATATCTTCCTAGACATTTGACTTTGACGTAAGCGAAAAGCTATTGAATTATAATTTTTTTATTCGTATAAAATATTACAATAATTTTTTTTAACTATAATTATAATAAAAAAAATCAAATATAATATATAATTAATACCAAAAAAAAATTAGTGAGAAATTCTCAATACGTATGACCTTTAGAAGTTTTGGCCAATCAAATTAATCCCATTAGTTAATATTGCATTACTTTAAATGGTAGATTATTTTGCTTTTTTCTTTTGAATATTAATAATGATTTATTTCATGATGTTATTTGAAGAGATACCCAATCTCTCAATTGTGTCAGTATAGTATCCAAATTACAAAATGTTTGTTCATGTGTCCAACATTAGTAACAAGGCTAAGGATATTTTTGGTAGAAAAATAGAGAAAGTCTGAAACCAAAAATAAAAATAAATCAATCATTAGAGTTCACAAGTCAAGCACGTGAGCCTCTGTTTCTTGGCATTTGATATATGTGGCGGCGAGGAGCTGAGATTAGTCAATGGTGGTGGTGGGAATTTGAATTCGAAGGGGTGGATGTTGTTAAAGGATGGGGCCAATGATGATGGTTATATTTGAGAAAAAAATTAGTGAAATCTCTTTTCTTAATTTTGTATAGTAAGAGAGGTTTAACATATTTTTTTTTATTACTTAAGATTTCTCTATAAAATTTCTTTGTAATCATATCAGAGAATTTTTGAAATTTCTCTGTGAAAATTGAAAATTCTCTGTATTAAGACCGAAATTTCTCTGAATCGAATTTACTCTGTAAAAACATTGAAGGACCTTAACTATTATGAAAATATTATATGTCATTTATCTTATAAAATCTTAATATCAAAGACTTTAAAAAGAAATTTTCTATATTTTAGAGTAATGATTGAAAGTTTAATGAATATTAAATATATTTATATGGGCTTCACTTGACATGAGAGTTACCTAATGCTACACGTATGTGAATATTTGGTAGTAATTTATTTTGGATTTTTAGTATTTTGTATATTTAAATAAGAAAGATTAGTTTATAGTTAAAGTGGGTGATGGTTTATCTATAATAGTGGAGTTGGGTGTCGTGGTAATGGTGGCTACAAACAACGATGGACCTAAAGTTGGGTAAGAGTGATGATCACCCCTTTACAATTTTAAAAAAAAAACTCTTTTTATATTATTATGCATTCACCCCTTATAAAGTTTGAAAAAAATAATAATTGCACGACCTACACATTTCTATCATTGAAAAGTGAGGTTCAAAGTAAAAACTCATAAAAATTGCAATAAAATACAACGCCAAAATCAACTAATATGGCTTAGATTATTTTACACTTGATATTTTATAGCTTAATATGAGTATAAGAAAATATATATATATATATATATTTTATGCTATGTTTCACCTTATATATTTGTAGAAATTAATGTTATAATTTACACTTTCTTTTTAAAACTTTTAATAGAACATAATGTTATATGCACCAATTAGTGTACTAATTGATGATGTGACATAATTTAAGAAATTTTTGATATTTATAATTTGTCTAATGAATAGGATCAATAATAATATCATAACTAGTATTAATATACTAATTAGTACAGATAACACCACCGTTAATATATACTCTTTCCCTTACATTAAAATCATGTGTGTGTCCATTCGGTTTTTGGTGATATGGGTGGCAGCAGCAGTCGAGTAACTGAGACTATTTGCGAGATGAGTGTTTCATTTCATGTGAACCTCTCGTGCTTGACACATGAGTTTTAGGTCAAGTTTGGGTACTTTCAAAAAAGTTAAAAAGTCAAAAAGTTACTCAAAAAGTTAAAAAGTTAACACTATTCATCAAAAGTCAACAATTACGGCTGCACAACTCCCAATTCAAATTTTTCCCTACAAATCAATTTTTATAATTTTTTATTACACATTTTTTAATAAAAAGTCAAAAAGTTAACCCAAACATCCATATTTTCAACCTCAATTTTTTAGTCCAAAAAGACAAAAAGTACACTTTTTTAGTCTTCCCAAACTTCCTTAATATTTTTGAATATTTACTTCTTTTTTTTTATCGAATCTTTTTTTCCCAATATACACCTTTTTCCCTGGGCCTCAAGTCTTCTCCGGATCCTCTACTCCCCTGCACCACACCTCATGATGCCCTTTTGCTGGATTATAGTTGGCTCTAATATTACTTAAAACGGTCCAAGAATTTTACGGGCCCAACCACTTGACCCAAAAGTTTAAACTCAAACAACATTATCAAATAAATTACTAATTGACAATAATTAAAAAGTCAACAAAGTCTAAAACACTAATAAACCAAACCCAACAACCACTAAACTAAGTCAAATATCCTGGCCAATTTATTAGTAGTCTAACTGATTGTTTTTATACCAGGCTTAACATTTAAAAACAATAACCTAATGAATTAAGCCTTAATTGATCCTAGCTACATAGAAACAAGGGCGAAAGGGAAAAAAACAAGGTTAAGTGCGTACGAATGGTTAGGCAAAGTTTACTTAATCCAGCTCACGTTTTGAGGTCAAAGCTAGACAAATGTTGTTGGCATCGTTTCAGTGCACCCCACAACTTGCCTTTTACTCCTCAGTTTAGGGGCCACACACAATTTGGTTTGGAACTCTAACCTATTCACTATTCACTATTAGTAGTATCATTATTTTATTAGGATAAATTAGATAGTCTCTTCATTTTATGTTGTGTGTCATTTTAGTTATTTTAATTAATTTGATTTTAATCTTTAATTTTTAGATTTAGTTATTTTGGTCTAATTGATAACGCCGATTATGATTTTTTAAGAAAAATAATTACTGAATTGGTATACATACTAAATTGAACAAGTTTATAATCTTACCTATAAAAAAAGCATAACACATGACGAACATATGCACATTTTCCTTCTAAAAACACTAACAATTGTTATCAATTGGACACAATTGTAATCAATTAGATTAAATTGAAATAAAATCATAAATTCAACGTTTAAATTAAATCAACTGAAATTATAATGGCCAAAGTGAAATAAGACGCAAAATACATGTACTACCATTGTAATTTTCTCTTGTTATTATTATGATTGTTTGTCATGTGACTTTTTGACTAAAATAAATAAAAAACCAAACCAAGTTTTTTTACACATTTTTTTTCATAAAAAATTAAAAAATCAACTAAAATAATCAATTCTCAAATGAGCTTTTATTGGGCTAAATGAAAAGCTCTCATTATTTTAGGGTTTTGCTTTGGATATAGGCAGGGAATTACTTTTGTAATTTATTGGTTGGGCGATCAATTCACCATTATCATTTTAGGGTTTACTATAGTAAAAAACTAATGGTATGATTGAACAGTGACACTGTAAATGGGTGGTTATGGTTTTTAACCTAATGTACTGAAAGGTTTACTGGCTATAAATATGCCTTCTAGGGTTAGGGCTTGCCACAAGCCAAATATGTGAGCTGGAGATTTGGCCTATTTCTCTCTTCCTCTTTCTCTTTCTCACTCTCTTTCTATCTCTGTCTATGCCAACTTCTAGGTTAGTAGATCAATTGGAGAATTCCAAAACCGACTCTAAATCATTTGCAGGAGAAGAAGAACCAACCGAAGAAATGAGGAAGCGACAAGTGGTTCTGAAAAGAGATGAACCATCTTCAAGAAACTCTACCACTTCATCTCTCACCATTAGGAGTGTGAGATATGGAGAGTGCCAGAAGAACCACGCGGCTAGCGTTGGAGGGTACGCTGTGGATGGGTGCAGGGAATTCATGGCTAGTGGGGAAGAAGGGACAACCGGTGCACTCACTTGCGCCGCGTGTGGCTGTCACAGAAACTTCCACAGAAGGGAAGTGGAGACTGAGGCAGTGAGTGAGTCTTCTTCACCTTCTTCACATGGGAAGTAATAATAAGGATAAAAGAAACCCTCTTTGTGTGTGTGTGTGTGTGTGTGTGTGTTTGTTAGTCTGTTTGTTTGGGTGGAAAAGGATGTTCATGTGATGTCTAGACTCCTATTTAATTTGGGTTTTTTTGTTTCCCTCTTTATATTTGATATTGGATATTTTTGAAGTAATTTTCATGTTGGTGCACATGAATAAAGCTTTATATATGTTAATTATGTATAAGAATGAAGTGGTGTCCGTGTTGTCTTTCTTTCTTTTTATTTGGTCAGTAGGAGGTAGTTAAAATTGCCTCTGAAAAAGGAGTCTTGAGATCAGGAAAATATGGATCTCAAATTGTGATTGTAATTAAGTTTTTGCTAGTGGCCAGAAGCCAAACAGAAAGCAAATATGTGATGTGAGTTGAATTGTACATATCTTTTCCTTAAATGTATTTTCTATCTTTTTTTTTTTTTTTTTTCATTTATTTCGGTTACAAACGTAGGGTTTTTCTCTTAAAACATTCTTTGATTAATCTTCGTTTCTCCTGCTCCTCTTGCATATCTGCCTTTTTAACTATCACCTTCCGTATGCTGTTATTTTGTCAATAATCAATAATTTATGACTTCATGAAGGAACCTAAAACTTTTTTTCTTGGAAATACATTTTAGAAAAAATTGACCAAAAAAGAATAATTTATAGATGTACTTAAAATCACTTATTGAGGTCTCATAGCTATACTTAACTGGAAGAATCTTTTCATATCTTTTACTTCTAGATAGGGTAAGTTATTTCTTTATACTTGTTGCAGTGTGTTTCTAGGTTTAGGTCAGAAATGCATGGCTGTTAGCCTAATCTGTCTGGAAAGATCTGTATGTTTGTAATTTTTATCAAGTTATGGGCCCATGCATACTTAATCATGTTGGTGGTTGTGGTGGAATTGTCCTTTAACTATGTCATTAAAAGGTGATTATTAATTAGTATGGAATCAATATCCACTCTTGCCTATAGGCCTTGCTTTCATTTCTTTTGGTCCATCAATGGAATTGATTTGTAAAACCAAGCAAATTGAGGAAAATTATGGATAGATAGAGTTTCAATCAAGTCCTATCATGTTTCTAAACCCTAGAATTTAGTATGCTAAAAAACATCAAATCATAAATCCTTGTGTGCACATTCTTAACCATAATAATAAGCAGCTACTGATTGAAGAAAAGAGAAATGTTAACAAATGGCTTTAATGCAATACCGGAACTCCTAGATATTTTTGCTGGCTGAATGAAAAAAATAAATATATAAATGTTCATCATCAAATACTTTGATATTTGCCATGTGAGCTGTGCAACCAGAAGAGCCCAAGTTAGGTTTGAGCATATGGAGGGAACAAACCTTTAGGTATATGTTAATTTGAATTGGGTAGATGTCAAATCTAGCATGCGAATAGTACATGTTTGGGGGTAATACCGCCTAAGGTAATTTATAATCATACTTTCGGCACTCCAGTCGCCTTCTGTTTGGCAATGATCAAAAAATAAAATAAGAAATGAAATTATGTACCAAAAAATAAAATAAGAAATGAAATTATGTATAACATTTACTCATTTTGATATAGCTTGTTCTCATCTCTGCTAAAAAAATCTGCCATTTTTTGTGGTTGATAACGAAACTTCGGTATTCCATGTGGAAGGGCACAGCTTCCTCACCTGTCTTAAGAAGACTAATTGGGTTGATGTATTAGTACAGCATGTGATTTAACAATGATGTCAAAGTTCCATTTTGGATGACTAATTGGGTTGATGTATCAGTACAACATGTGATTTTACAATGATATTAAAATTCCATTTTGATCTAGTAGGCAGAGAGTGATTAGGGTTTTTTTTCCCTTCAAGTTAGTAATATATAACATGAACTCTTATATAAGAAACTGAGGGTTGTTAACTTTCATTGTAAAAGTGTATCACAAAAAATAAACATTACAAAATACAAACAGCTGTCGCTTGCTTTACTACAGTCTAAAATTCCAATCATTGAAAAAGGATTGTTAGAGTGAATTTTTGTGTTTGATATTCAGAACATCTGCTATAAACATTCACTTTCAAAAATGAAACATTCAGATCAATTTGAGGACTATAGTACACGATATATCGGTAAGGGTGCAACTTGGGCAGATTCGGATAGGTTGAGAAGTTGTCTAAACCCAGTCCAAATCTAACCCAAGTTAAATTCGAGCTGCCGGAATTGTGCATAAATTTTATTTTGTTTTTTAGTTCAATTAAGTTAATTAATTTGTTAAAATTAGACTCCATTAAAAAAAAAATTATATATAAAATCATTAAAAACATCAAAATAAATCATTTATATAATGTAAGAGATATGCCGCTGTGATAGTCTTTACAATTTATGAATGGAAAAAAACAAAAAAATTGTATTGCGTTACTTATATATATAATATACATTCAATATGATCCAACTATCTAAATTATTTTAATATTATCCAATGACTAATAATATATATATATATATATATATTTAATATTTTGATATATATATATATATATATATTTCAGATTTTGGATTGCTCGATTTGTTTGATGTCTTTGCGCAAGCACATTCAAATTTAATTCGGACTTTTAAACTTTTGTTCAAGTCCGTACCAAATTCAAAAATATTTTGCCCAAACCCTAAAAAAAATTGGGCTAGGCTCAAGTTGCTCGAGTTGAACCCGTCCAAATTACACTCTTGTATATCGGGTACAAAAATCACTAATTCTAATATAAACATTTATTTATAATAAAAAAAAATCCACTCTTAGTATGTTCGTTGTATAAAATATACTAAAATGAAATAGAGCATATAGTAATGTTACTGAAGTGAGAAACATAGTTCAAAATAGGGATCCTATGTTGGATTTTTGGAAGGAAATTGAAATTATAGAAAAGGAAAAAAAATGAAAGAGGATAAATTTATTTAGTTGGATTAAGAAAACAGTATATTTCTTATTTGGTTACCCATAAATATTGAATATGTTTAACTAATTTTATTTTCTTTGCCCTTTACAAATTTAAAATACAAACATAGCTCGAAGGAAAGAATAAATAAATAAAAGAGAGAGAATTTCAAAAAAGTGGTATATACACAAAATAATAAAAATACAAGTGGTTCATGCATAAATTTATGCTATAAAAACTTGTGCTATCATCATTTTGAAATTATCAGGGAATTCAAAACTACTCATATTTAACAGAACAATTACTTATTGTTGTGATAAAAATTGTTCTGTTTTATATTCAAAATAAAATACTGAGAAGAGGAATTCTAGAATGTTTCCGAGAGAATTTTTCCTTAACTACTTCTGAATAAGCTTTTAGAAGTTTTGGTGCCAAAAACAATTTTCCCTAATTTAATATTCCTCAAAGTTTTATCTCAGATTTCAAAGTAAATTTCCAGGAAATTGAGACCCTCGAACCAGATTTTCCACCAATTATGTGATAGATTTAAATTATTTTATCGGTTTTCTTAATATTGTTTTTTTCTCTTAATCGTGACATTTTTTTTTTTTTTTTTTTGAACAAAAACGAGACTCCGTTGGAACCGGGAACGTATTTTACAACTTGAATGGGCAAAGGCCCACTGAAAACCCAATGATAACAGCAAATGGGTTGGCGTTTTCTTATGTTTATGGGCCGTAAATGCTTCTTTTGACTAAAGAGATTACTTTTTTCATTTGGGCCATTGAATCCACATCACAAGACCCCCAAAAAAAACATTATCAAAAGTAGTGATTCATCCCCATAAAACTAAAGTTTTAATTGAGCTTTAGTGATGTGAAAATCAAAAAATAAAAAAAACACAGGACCAAAGCATCACATCAGATAAAGTCCACACACACATTAAAACTATTAGAACTAATTTTTTAGAGCTCCCAAACATTTTCCATTATCAAATTATCCATAAGAAGGAAAAAAAAAAAAAAGATATTAGTTGTTCCTTGGATTTAGATGATTGTTTGGTTAAACTTGTTCAAGCAAAAAATATGTTTGAATCAGAAGAAATGAGGATATCATGTAGATTTGTGTTTAAAATATGAATTTAGAAAGAAAAATAGAAACGGTGGATGGAAATTTGTTGCAGTGTATTTTACTTACTTTTTTCTTTTTTCTTTTTTCTTTTTTCTTTTCAAATTACTACCTAAATTTCTTATTTAAATACAGCCGTAGCGCTTTTCAAAAATTAAAATTTGTTACAATGTATTAGACTTTCATTGAAGTACATGTATTATTGTCCCCAATTTTTTTTTACATGTAATTAAACTAGTTTAAATTAATTTTGTTGATATTATATACTTGTGTGAAAGTTGTTTTTAAATTTCTTGTAGAACTAAAATCAGATCAATTGTAATTAATGTCTCCAAATTTAACATTAAAACAAAAAAATCATAGTATCAGACAATGCTGAATCATATCCATTTGTGTGCATAATCACACCTAAAATTTAAGGAATTCGTAAACAGCTTTAAGTTGCATTTGAATTTTGCCTTTTCTCTTATCTCTATAAATTTCTTCTCAAATTTAAAACCCAAATAAACCATTCAATTCAGGTCCCTTTTTCGTTTAGCCAACAAAAGGTTCTTTTTTCTTTCTTTCTCGCATGGAAATTAAGCCTGCAGTTTAATACTGTACTTCGAAGCAAATGAGTTGCAGTCCTTGTTGAGCTAAAAATAAATCTGTGGAAAAAAAAGAAAAAAAAAATGCTAACAAACTATTAGAAATATATCAAATCATGGCATGTGTGAGATTTTGAGTTGCAACGTAATGTATCTATGTATTTAATCATTTCATATGACAACGTTTCATTCACAAAAAAAAAAGATAAAAAGTGAGATAAAACTATTTTATCCAGGAGTTGTCTTTTCACTTCATAAATGACTTGGGATAAATGCTCACATGGTCATTTTATATGCATGATTATTTTGTAATGGAAATAGGATAACATATCCCTAAATAAAATTTTATTGTAAAATAACTGAAATACCCTCGTATGAATAACTCATCTCAGAATAAGTTATCAAGTCCTATCCTATCGCGAGGCAAATTAACATGGCCCATGTGTTTTGGAATGTTAGACTGACACATAAGAATACAGTTGAATAAATAGAGATGGAAATAGGAGGACCACATTACAAGCAGCGTAACCTTGGTGATGTTAATGGAGTTGTGGTCCTCCATGGCCAAGCAATTACTGTTCCTATCATCGCATACATTTTTTTTTTTTTTTTTTCTGAGAAAGGAGCTGAGGCTCAAATTTAGACCAAGAAAATTAAGCTCTGGTGGTGGATTTGAGTCTGAAGTTGATTATTATCTTTCGATGCGATAACCATTGGACTTATTACGTGAAAGTTGGAATAATTTTATGAGATTAGCTGAGCAACAAGTTTAGTTATGATAAATGCTTTACGAAGCGTGTGTCATCTTCAAAAACTTATTAGACATAAGAAAAATATGAGAAAATTGCGTAAAAATACCAGCACCGAATTGCAATTTTGCTAATAGGTTCCCATCCCAACAAATCATCTCCAGAATAAAACAAACCTAAAATCCAATTCTGTTGAATTTTCAAATTTCTTTTTTTATGAAACATGAAATTTGATATAAGAAAAGAAAATCGGAGATTATAAAATTTGCTTGACAATTTTGTGTAAGACAAGAAACTATATATTCAAATTAGTTGAGGCAAAACCCGAATGTCCTCGTTATCAAAATGCTATTTGAAGAGATTTATTTATTTATTTATTTTGGGGGATCCAAGTGGCTCAAGGCTAATTAAATTAAATCCACATTTTAGCTTGGTTCAAAGGTAGTCCAACTAATCCCAATAATGACATTCAAATGGGCTACAATTTGAACATTGATGAAAAGATCACCACGAGAATCCAATGGAGATGACAAACAATAACTCTTCAAACCATGATGGTGTGGGGTGTTTTGCAATCTATTGTTAATCAGTAATTGCCAAATCGATGTCGGAAGATAAATATATGACACACACAAACTTATATATGTGAAAGGCATGGTGGTCCATTCCAACCATGATGCCAACCTTTCACAAAGCATTATATATGTATTTCCCACATATTGAATTAGCGATTATGAACAATTGCGTACTCCTCTTGAATAATAATTCATGAAAGAAAAGTCGTTTTCACCATGTGATCAAGGGCCGTAGTGTGCTCTAGAACTACAATGATGAGTGTATTTTTGATAACTAAAAATATAAAATTTAAAATTGGAAGTTATATGGGGATAATTTAAGAATAAGAAAAGTGTGACAATTTCAAAAGAGTATTTAAATAAATAAAAAATTAATTATCTAAAAGTCTTATTTATAAATGTTATGATAATTCATATCGTATTTAAGATTTTTTAAACCATTAAGTCTTATTTAATAAAATTGATAATATTGTCAGTTTTTCTTAATTTTAAAAATTAATAACATTATCAATTTTATATAATAATGTTTCACATAATTATTTTACTAACTGATAAAAAAAATATAATATGAAATTAAATATTTTTGCCGTTTTACTTATTGATTTGATTCAACTATCCAATAAAACCGAGAATATTAACAGTTTTTTTCAATTTTAAAACTGAGAAAATTATCTTTTTTTTCATTTTTAAAGTTTTTTTTTTTAGTTTTGCACATCAATGTTCCATCAGCATGCTCCTTTATAGATACAAAATTTTCAATTTTGCACAAAAAAATAACTCATTTTTTTCAATTTTTTCAAAAAAAAAAATTATGATTTTTTTTTTAGTTTTTTTCAATTTGAAAGTTGATGTTTAAGTTTTGAAAATCAAAACAAATGTCAAATCATCATATTCCTTTATATAATCATAAATGGTGAATAATCATTGTTTGAAGAATAATTCCGACTATTAAAAATTTAATGAGATTTAAAGGTCCAAAATATTTTAATTAAGGGGTTGTTTGGGATGTTCTAAATAAGTGCACTTTTTGACTTTTTATGAAATATATGTTGAGTTTGAAGTGATGTGGTAGAGAGGTGAAGTGACTTAAAAAAGATGATATGACTTAAATATGATAGTGATTTTTTGACTTTTTTTTAAGATGCCAAACTTAACCTTAATAGAGTATAATTTTATAAATTAAGACTTGTGTGTAAATTCCTCATAACTAAAACACCCTTATTGGCCACTCACCCGAAGCCACCAACACAGTGTACATTAATTAAGCAAACAATTTTTCTTATGATAGTAGTCACTGTGTGTAAATTGGAATTGGGTCACTGCTGTGTCTTTGGCACAGCATTGACTGTTGTGTCTTATTTTGAGATATATTATGTGCTTATTTTTATTATCTGAACCGTTAATTTTGTAAGATTTGTTGAGTACTTCATGCCTGTCAAAAATCATATTAATCGGATATCAATAATTATATGATCAAATTGTATATTTTTATACTATTTTTCAAAAGAAAAACTTCTTGTTTATTTTTTTGGTTATCAATCATATAGTTATTGATATCCGATTAATATGATTTTTGGTAGGCATGAAGTACTAAACAAACCCTACAACATGAACGGTTCAGATTATAAAAATAAGTCCATAATACACTACAAAATAAAGCACAACAGTCACTGCTGTCCGTGTAAAATTATATTTACATAATCTATTCCTCCCTAATTCAGTTCTATTTTAATTGGGCTTCTTTTTTCTTTTTTTTCTTTTTTATGGGTTATTGTGATTACAATGATTTGGTTGTCAATAACCAGAGACATCCAAAAAAAATTAAAATTTCAAAATATTTTTACACATTTTTAAAATACTGTCACATAAGAATCCACATTTTTGTGATATATAACTTCTCTCTATTGTCATTTACTTCTTGACATATTTAAATACACTCGTTCATATAATGGTAATTCCAATTAATTAGCATATATGTATATATATATATATATATATATATTACTATTAGTGTGTTTCTTTTGTCCTCTGTCTATTGGTACTAAAAATTAATGAAAATTTTACCACAATCTAGCAAATAAAAGTTTCTGTACTATTGTTTCTGATGTGTCATATGTTCTCTTCTATGGTGATAATGAAAATTAAGTAAAAATAAAAAAGTTCAATGAAAAAAAATGAAAATGAACTGAAAAAAATTTAAAGAAAAATAAAATTGAAACGCTAGAAGAAGGGCTTGAACCTTCGACCTTGTGGTTAACAGCCACACGCTCTAACCAACTGAGCTACTCCAGCTTTGGATGCCAATTTCGGAAACATAGATACTTAATTGTTTTGAGTTAACCCAACCTACGCCAAAACCCAATTTCAATTTTAGTACACCCACATTCTACACCAAAGATTGACCCGACGCGACTCAGATCATGGGTCAGGATGAGAAGAGAGGAGCCATGTGAACTAGGGGTGAGGGTAGCTCACCCAATTCCCTGTTTGGTTAGACAAATGCGAGTGCTTTCTACATTATTTTAGCACATGGGTTCGAGTCCGTCTATGCATGGCTTGATTTAGTTATGAGTGTGCGAGGCTTCAACTTCGCCTACTCCTTTTTCATGATTGACGTTTAAAATAATCTATAGACCTCATCAATAATAATATCTCAAAAGTCAAAAAGGTGGATATTTCTCAAAATTGGAGTGGACACATGAGAATATTTTAGAATTATTCATTATTAATGTCCTCATATATTGAACTTCCCGCAACTCACATTTTGGTTTTAAGCCCTCATTAAAAACATGTATATATTCCATAGGGCTTGTTTGGAACAGCTACTTTAGTAATGTTTTAATTTTTTAATTAAAATATGAGATAAAAAAAAATTAGCGGGTGTGTTCAGTTTGTGTTTTGAAATAAATTTTCAAAAAAAAAAATTGGGAAGGGAGTTTAGAATTTTTTTTGATTTGTTTGGTTGTATATTCTGAAAATAGTTTAGAAGTTTGAATAATTTGATATTTTGTTATAATTGAGTAGATATGTGTGAGAGAAAAAGTGTTTGAAAATTAGAAAGGAGAGAAAAAAAATGATTGATTTATGTGTAGGAGAAAGAAAGTAATTTTAGAAAAAAATTTCAAAAATTTAGAAAAATTTTCTCAAAAATTATATCTTGAAATAGAAACCTAACAAATCCATATGTTTAGAAGGAATTTTAAATTTTTTACAAAAAGATATGTAAAAAGTAAAATGAAAAAGAATGTTTAACTTTTTTATATAATTTGTTAGTTTTTTAATTTTTTTAATAAATTTTTAACTTTTAAATTAAAATATTAAATTGTCAAACGAAACTTAAATGAATATGAAAAATCAGAATTCAATGTACAATTTTGAAATGTATTCTAAAAACAAACGCAAATAGATAGTTAAAGATTGTAACCGCGGAAAACCAATCACGTAATTAAAAAAATTATGAATAAAACATGACTCACAAGCATGCCGACTCAAATTTGTCTAAAGTGTCTATTTGAGAAAGTGCTGCTATTAGTTCTCTATAAATTATTTTAAATTTTTTAAATTTTAATTTTTTTATTATAATAATAAATTCAAATAAAATTATTATAAAGGACATCATTAATTTTGAGACACCCTATCTCACAATTAAACTAACACACCCAATACATCATGAATTAAGGTTTATGAGAGCACCTACCTCCGTTACCACCAGTTCATCTTTCCAAATCCCACCTTCAAAACCTACCCACTCTCAAAACCTAGAAAATCCTTTGGAGCAATATTCCGGTGGTAACGGTGGCACCTATTTAATTACTTACATTTTTTCGGCTATGACAATGAATTGATATTTTTTCTGGCAACCACAACTCTATAGGATAAGAGGACTACAACAATAAAAGTTTAGAGGAGGTTCATAACTTTGATGTTGTTCTTAGCTCAGAGGAGATTGACCTTGTAAGGGGTAAGTTTCTTGAAAAAAAATAGCAAAAATAATAAAATATGTTCGTTATTTTTTCGAGACTGAACTCTTAAACATATAATTGAAATTCGAGAAGACAGGCCCGAACATTATTTATTAGTTTGGGAACCGGTAACCAAACATTGATTTTGAACTTTTTGTGATGTGGGATGAGTCTAGAATGAAGAAAACTCGAAAAGCTGAACCGTTTTAAGAATTGGGAATCTGAAATTTTAATCTCCGAGAAGTGATTGTATGATAGGTTAAGATAAGTAAGGTTGGTGACAACCATAGACAAGTTTTGTATTGGAACATTCCCTGAAAGATTATTGTGGCTCAAATCAAGAGTTTGGACTTGAGAACAATGAAAAATATCATATGGGAAGTTGGTTAAATCGGCAGAGACAGTATTCTGCTTCTTCTTCTTCTTCTTCTTCTTCGTGCGTTTTAAAAAGATTAAGACTTTTCTTCTTCTTAGTGGATTTTGTTAGGATTTTTTGGAAGTGAGATTTTTTTGGGGTGTAGGGTGTGCATTCAATGGGTGGAATGTTTAATGATAATTTTGGTATTATTTGGATGGAGAAAAGAAATTTTAAGGATTTCAAAATTTATAAGTAAGGGTCTAAAATAATTTATAGAACGCTAATAACACCACTCATTTGAGAATCCAAACAAGATATGCCACCATTGAAACCTTGGGGGATGTTGTTGTATCATCAACATTAGATTTTTTTTTGCTTTACAAATCAATCTATTACCGTAATATTATTATATATTAATTTGTCAAATTACATGTAAAATTAAGAGATATATGGTGAATTGACCAAGGGATTCATTTTGTAACTCTCTTAATAATGTTACACAATTTTACTTAAGTAATTTTCTTTCTTTTTTTTAATTTTGATGGTTTCATTTAACACCTCTCAAACAACAAGCCTGTCATTAAAAGGGTAATTTCATTCATATTGTTTCACTTGTATTATTTGTATTTAATTAGTCATCAAAAATTTCTTGGATTTTTCTGTTGTTCTAAATTAAAATTTGTAGAAACAAAGATAGCAATGTTCATATCAATAAATACATGTGAAACTCATGCCTTTCTGTCTAATATTAAGAAAATCAAATAAAAAATGAATTAATGAATAACATTTTTCAGTTGTGTAAATCAAAGCTAAAGCGCGTGGGGTTTAAAGGATTCGAAAGTGCTAACAAAGATAGGATAACTGATAAATTGTCTTCAAAAACCTGAGATGGTGATTCAATTCAAGACATTTTGAATTATGGGTCGATTGGTAAAGGGGAAAGTGATCGAATTTCTTTTTGGACCTTCAATTTAAAACGAAAAAACAGTTATTGCCAGTTGACATAGTGATTTTGACCTTTGCCAACACCACGTACAATATTGGTTTATGAACATCACCAGCCTACCCCATGGTTTGAGGGCTGGTTTCAACTCATCGTCCCAAAGTGGTCTTTTTAATGGAAACCAAGAATAAGTCAGTGACACTGGAGAGGATTCGGAGACGCCTCCACTTTACAAATCATTGTTATGTCGAACCGGAAGGTCTTTCAGGAGGGTTAACTCTTTAGTGGATCGATGATTTTTAGCTGGAAGTTAGGCACAAATCAAGAAACATGATTAGAGCAGTGATTACTACTTCTAATTTTTCATCTAGCTGGGCTATCTCGTTTGTGTATACTCCTCCGCAAAGGTCACTCCACAAAAACTTCTGGGTTCAGTTTAAACAGATGGCTCTAGCTAACAACTATCCATGGATTTGCATTGGTGATTTTAATGAGATTGGTCTGATTGGGGAGAAAGAATGGGGAACCGAATGCCGTATGACCCAACTTCAATTTTTCCATGAACTTTTATCTGACCGTGCTCTTTTGGATTTGGAATTTAAGAGCTGCCCTTTCACTTGGTCGAATAATCAGAAAGGGGTTGATAATGTGAGAGAAAGATTAGATCGGGCTGTTGCGAATGTAGAATGTAGAACTCTTTTTCCTTGCGCCCAAGTGTTTCATGAGCTTCAAATTGGTTCTGCTCATTGTCCTGTAGTGCTTAATTGTTGTGTTCCTCTTAAAAGGGCTCCCAGAATTTTTAAGTTTGAGACAATGTGGTCCACTAGCCCATTATATGAAGAAGTGATTCGTTCCAAGTGGGATAAACCTCATATAGGGTCCCCTATGTACCAACTGCTCCAGAAGCTTAAACTATGCAGGGAAAGTCTTAAAGCTTGGAGTAAAAAACACTTTGGCAATAATCAAATCCAAATTTCTCGCCTAAAGTCAGAATTGGAAACTCTTTAAGCACAACCGTTTTCGGATGACAATTTGAGGAATCAGTTACATGTAAAAGCTGATCTTGAACTGTCTCTTGCGAGGGAGGAAATGTTCCATCACCAACGATCCAACTACGTTGGCTAAATTTTGGGGATAAAAACACTAACTTTTTTCATGCATCTATGATTCAACGAAGGCAGTGGAATTAGATTCTTCAACCTCAAACAGAGGATGGGACTAGCTTTCTTCAGACACTGAGATTAATCATCATATGTATGGTTTTTTCATCAATCTGTTCACTAGTGTTGGCCAGAGAGATTTTAGGGAGGCCTTATCGGTGGTTGAGCCATTAATTCCGGATGTCATGAATTGCCAATTGACTGCCCCAATCTGTGATGAAGAAGTAAAAGGGGCAGTTTTTCAGCTTGGACCCTTAAAATCGCCCGGGCCAGATGGTTTTCCAGGTTTTTTCTATCAGACATATTGGGACACTGTGGGTGGTCAGGTGTGCAAATCGGTGAAAAGTTTCTTTTTGGGAGGTCATTTGCTCAAGGAACTAAATCAAACAAACTTAGTCCTTCTACCTAAAGTTGCTAACCCGGTAAAATTGTCTCAATTTCGCCCTATTAGTTTGTGTAACTTTAACTTGAAGATCATTACAAAAATCCTGGCTAATAGACTGAAATTTTTTTTGAAGGGTCTTATCTCTCCAAACCAATCTGCTTTTGTTCCCGGATGCTTGATTCAAGATAATATCATTGTAGCCCATGAGGCTTTTCATTTTTTGAAGCTAAAGAAGAAAGGGTCGCTAGGGCACATGGTCGTTAAACTTGATTTCAACAAAGCCTATGACCGTGTTGAATGGGATTTCCTGTCAGCCCTCTTGCAGAAGATGGGATTTCACTCTATTTGGATCCGTTGGGTTATGGAATGTGTGACTATAGTCACTTTCTCAATTTTTGCAAATGGAGAAAAGCGGGCATCTATAGTTCCAACTTGTGGGCTACGTCAATGTGATCCTTTGTCCCCGTACATGTTTATTTTGGTAGCAGATGTGCTCTCTAAACTGTTAAATCGAAGTCTTCGTAATAACCTGTTTTTCGGTTTTAAGATAGCTAGGCACTGTCCCACCTTGTCCCATCTTCTTTTTGCGGATGACGTGCTCCTTTTTCTCAAAGCAGATGTAGATGAATGTAATCATGTGCTAGATATTCTAAAGATCTATTGTGAAGCCTCGGGTCAGTTGGTAAATTTTGAGAAATCTAGTGTCCAATTTTCAGCCAATACTCCTGTAACTGTTAGCTCCTCTATCTGCACCACGGCTGGCCTAAGTGTGTCTCGTCCTAATTCGAAGTACTTAGGTTTACCATCTTTTTGGGGGCGATCTAAAGCGGAAGCCTAAGAGTTTCTTATTGAGCGGATCCTATCCAAACTGTAAGGTTGGAAACAAAATTTGTTGTCTCAAGCTGGGAAGGGGGTCCTGATTAAGGCAGTGGTTCAGGCCATCCCATCTTATGCCATGGCGTGCTTTGCCTTTCCTAAAAAATTTTGTGACAAGCTTAATTCTTACATTCGAAATTTTTGGTGGAGAGGAGATCCAGAAGGGAAAGGGATTAATTGGTTGAGTTAGGGTCATATGACTTTGCCAAAGCATCAAAGAGGCATGGGTTTTAGAGACCTTAATTCTTTCAATTTGGCTCTTTTAGCTCGGCAAGTTTGGCGATTATTGAAGTATCCAAGCTCGTTTTGTGCCCGCATGTTGAAAGCAATTTATTTCCTCAATACTTCCTTCATGCACACTGCCAGAGGAAGGAGAGCGTCGTGGGCTTGGGCAAGTCTTATTCAGGGCCGTCAATTGCTTCAAGAAGGTGTTCATTGGCAAGTAAATGATGGAGCTACAATCAATTTCTGGGATGACAAATGGATTCTAGCCATCCCTAGGTTCAAAGTTCTTTCATCGAAACCTGCGGAGTCTGGGATTCAAGATGTTTAGGATGTCATTGATGCTGTGAGACCATGAAATATCCTCTCACATGGATTGTTGGTGAGATTCAACGAAGAGATGAACTTGATCCTGGTATACCTGCAAAGACGAGCATGATCGGCGCCAACCAACTGGGGTTGCCAGCCGGAGGTACTCCGATGGTGAAGTCAGTTACCATGAATAAAGAATCAAGAAAAGTAAATAGTGTTTGTGTGCTACCTGGAGCAGAGAGAGATCATACCTGTATATTATGAGGTCCCTTCCTTTTATAGACGGGGGTGGGCCGAATAAGCCTAATAGTTGGGCCCTTGGCAAGCCTTGATTGGGTTAGCTTAATAAGTTGATATATATTATTTTCCGGCTCCCACAGATGCCCACTCAAGGAGCTGGAGGATTGAATCTTTGGCAAATTTGGTGTCTGAAGCCGAAGTTGAAGCTATTAGTTTAATCTCAATTGCTATGGAAAACACGGCTGACTCCCTTGTTTGGCACTTTGAGTCCAAAGGCGAGTATTTGGTGCGATCGGGTTATTCTACAGCTTTGACTAAGGTGAGCAGGGGTAATTCTTTCCCTCATTCTACCTCTTTCCAGCCTCCTAAAAAATTTTGGAAGTTGCTGTGGGCTTTAAAGATTCCTCCCAAACTCAAACATTTTTGGTGGCGGGTGTGCAACAATGGGCTCGCTACTAAAGATAATTTGTATAGGAGGCGTTGTGCTACTTCGGATCTATGTCCGGTTTGCCAGGAGTTTAGGAAACTATTGAACATCTTCTTTTTGGATGTGACTGGGTTCGAGCGGTTTGGTTTGGTTGTGATCTCAGGTTCCCTGTAGATGGAGATCCTAGCTGCTCGATTTTACGTTGGTCTTGTAATCTGTTAGAGAAACTTCATTCAGATCATGAGTGGGCAAATCTTCTTATCTTTGTTGTATGGATTGGGTGGTATATTTGGAAAGACCGGAACAACTTGGTTTTCAACCATCATTCTATAGAGCCCTCCTCGACGTTATATCGAGCTCGAGTGGCGAAGGAGGAGTTCGACTCAGCCACTGCTTCTGAGGCCATGAGGCAACACCAAAGTTTGCTGGATTGCCTTCCAAGGGTGGCTGACTGGCAAGCCCCCAACACCGGGTCCTTCAAAATAAACTGTGATGTGGCTATCAAAAAGGGTTCTCATTTGGCTTCAACTGCGGTTCTTCTGCGAGATGCAAGGGGTAAATTGATTGATGGACATATGCGAAGCTGGAGGGTCACTTCATCTTTGCAAGGCGAAGCTTTAGCTTGCAGGAGTGCATGTCAATTAGCGGTTGCATGTAACCTCAACTCGGTAGAGATCAAAGGGGACAACAAAGATGTTATTCGCTTGTGTGTTTCCGAAGATGCCCTGCTGTGGGAGTGTGGAGCTATATTCAAGGACATTAAGAGATTGGCGACTCAGGGGCACTTCTCCTTTCATTGGAGTCCTAGAATAGCCAAGAAAGCTGCGCATTAGGTGGCCCAAGCTTCCCCTCATGGTCGTCGCCCTCTTAATTGGGTTAGACATCCACCAGCTGACTTGGAGTTCTTGCTTTTCTCTTCTTTGTGTTGTTATGTTTCTTACTTTCTTTGTTCAACAAAAAAAAAAAAAAAAAAAAAAAACTTTTTTTTTTTTGGGGGCAAGGGGGTCTTGGTTAAGTTTTTCAACCAACTAATTTGATTTATTAAAAACTTTTTCATATTCGAACCCAACTTATTAAACATGTATGCAATATAAAAAAAATATTAAATTATTCAAGTTTAACTTGATAATTAAATCTTATTTTAAATTGGCTAGAAAAATAAATATTTTAAAATTCATTGAAAAAGTTTAATTATTAGCAACTTACTACTCATCTCTACTCATAAATCACCACCCTAATTTTAAAATTGTATTTGAATCATAAATTTAGATAAAGATTCAAAAATAAAAATAAAATCTAATTTATATTTCATTCACATTGTTCTTTTATTTTATTTTTTCTCTATCCAAATTCAAAATTGAAACATATCGTTAATATCTATAAATATATTTGTTAATATCTGGTAGAACTATGCACAGAGGAAAAATATTTATTCACCAAAAATAATATTATTAATTTTAAATTTACAATATATATTTTATTTTTTTAAGGTATTCATCAATTTGGTGTTTTGTTTTTTTTTTAATTTCAACAATGTTTATGATTACATGAATTGCATCGTATGGCATCATCATCACATGTGGTGGTGGCAGTGTCAGGTGGTGGAATCACTGCCTGCCATGTAGCAGAGAGCATATGTTACGGTGTACCACACCACTCCAATCCAATGTTCAATGTCAAGAAGCACAAGACCACCCAGTCAGCTGCCCTGCAAAAACCTACTCCTCTTCCAATTCCGAAATGTAATAATGCTTGAAATCATTAAAAATGATATTTTAAAAGCACCATTAATACTGTGATAGTAAACGAAATATGTTTTTATTATTATTATTATTCAAAATACTTATCAATTTATTAGTGATGTTTTAAAACACCACTTTTAATAAAATGTGTCATTACTGTTTCCAAATGCCAATGAATGAATCAACACAAGCCATTTTAATTGTCTACCCAATAATTCATTAGTATTGTTCTAACTGTGAACCAATCAACGTGTTTGGTTCCCATTTTTTAAACTCATTTTTTTTAAAAAAAAATTAGAATTTTTGTTTGGTTAAATTCAAAAATCAATAAAAGTTTTCAATTTTTTTTTTGGGATGCACACTTGGAAAGTAGAGATGTGACTTGATGTGACTTTTTTTTTTGTTTTCTTTCTATTTTTTTTATGTGATTTGTTCTCTTTTATTTTGCTTTGTTTTTTTTTTTATTTTATTTTTAAAAATATTTTTTTGATATTGCTGAATGGTTCCAGTAAGTTGATCGAAAGTCTAATGCGACGGGATTTTAAATTCGGAAATGAGCCGTAACTCGAATCTAATAGCTCGAATTGACTCGAAAAAGAGAGAGAAGAGAGGAGGAAGAAGCAGAGGAGAAAAAGGGAGAGAGGATCGTCGCTGCTCGCCTCGCCACCGCTACTGCCACCGTCGTCGCCGATCGTCGCAGCACCAGCGATCGCCGGCTCTGCCTCGCCTCCGCCTCCCGGCCCCCGCTTCCAGCCCCAAATGTTGAGCCCCCTCCAGTCCCTCATCCTCCTCCCCCTCCAATCCCTTCTCCTTCCTCCTTCCTCCTCCTCCCCTCCTCCCTCCCCTGCTTCTGGTTCTGCTTCACCTTCATCTCAAAAACGAGGCCGTTTTTGAATTCGAGCCATTTCGAGCCGCTCGGTTTCGAGCTACCTATCACTGCCGTTTTAAATTTTACGTTGACTCAATATTCAATGTGAAGGGATTTTAAATTTAAAAACAAAATAAAATTCAAAAATATTTTGTATTTAATGTTGTAAAAGATTGTAAGTTGGTTACTTTTTTTTTTCATTCTAATTTGTGATTAAATTACGTATTTTGTGATTGACATCACGAAATTTTATAATAAAGTTACAAATTTAATGGTAGGTATGGGCGCATACGAAATTAATTTTTGATACATATACAATATATATATATACATAAAACAAATATGAGAATACTTTTGATGTGGCAATAATTTTTTTTAAATTTATTGCCGAATAGATCATTTAGGTTGCTCTCTCTCTCTCTATGTGTTGTGGGAAATTTGAATTTCTTTGGAATAGTCAAATTTTTGGAAACCAAACACATATCTAATTTCAAAATATAATTTTCAAATCACTTTTTTTAAAAATAACTCAAAAAGTTAAAATCAAATATATTGAATTTTTTAATTTTTATTTTCTTTTTAGGGTGGGAGGAATGGGCTGGTTGAAAACTAATTAAATAGATTATAATTGCTATGACAATGTAGTGTTCATCACGTGATTTTCTTCCTACGTGATTGTGGTGTCTAATGTGTTTTGTCTAATGTGTTTTGCATAATAATATGAGAGTGATAATAACCAATAGTTAGTGTTTTAGGTAATAGTATGAGTAATAATTAATAATTAGTATAAGGTACAATATGAATCCGAATTTCATCCAATTATATTAGATTCAATAAGAGTTGTTTCACATCTGAACTTAATTTATACGAATATTTTCATTAGTTAATGTGAATGTATTAAAAAAATAATAACAATAATAAGCACAAGAAGAAGAAGAAGGAGGATGAGAAAATAGAGAATGATTGGTAATGATAATGTTGGAAGTTAGAGTACAAAACCCACATGTCCAGCTATAACCCACTCCTCCTCATTAGTCTCTGAATTAATTGAGAGGGCAGACGGACCCCCATGACCTACGACCCATTGTATGACTCTATGACAAGGTCGGTGGTTGGGTGTTAAGGATCACACCACACAAGGATGCAACCTCCCATCCACCATAACAACAACAAAATAATAATACTCATAAGTGAGTGATGAATTCACCCATCATCACAGCCCACAAGGTTCAAAAACCCCAGAAACTGAAACAGCCCTCCCTCGCACGACAACTTATTTGGCGGCCTAAGTGCCTCAACTGTGATGTGATTGATGGAGTTATTTGACAATTTTAGAGGACAGTGCCTCAAATGGGCTGGGATTCATAGTGGATAAAATTCTCAATTTTATGCTGAGTGATTAAAACAAATATGATAATTTCCAATAGATCAAGGTATAACCATGTGATGTCCTGAAAATATTTTTTTTCCTAAGAGAGTATTTCCCAAAAATATTTGATGGTGTTGAGTTTAATTTTTATTGATTAGAAGAATGGATCAAGCCACATTTTTTTTAACATAAAAAAATGACATTACGTGGAGATATCATAGCATCCGTGAACCCCAATTTTAGAATAATCAATTGCCGGCCAGATTTAATCTAACTCAAAAGAAGGAACTTACCAGCAAAACAAGAAAAAAATACACCAACTGGAGACAAAATCACAATTGGAGTATAACATAATTAGTTTCACTGTTTTGAAAAATTGGCCGCTAGTTACGAGAATCAAGCCTGCCTGAACTGTACCAAAGAAATGCAATTTTTATTATAAAAAATCAAATTACGGTCGACAACAAGGTAAAGAAGTCAATTTTTATTATAAAAAATCAAATTATTTGTCAAGAATTAAAAAAATTAAATATCATATTAATTTTTTAATATTCACAAAAAATAAATTCAAATGCATTAATTAAAAAAATTAGAAAAAAAAAATCAAAAAACAAAGAATCACTAAAAAAACCAACTGCAAAAACTCATGAGAAGTGTTCTGATAATAGACTATTTTACATAAAAAAAAATAACTATAAAAAATTTAATTTTTTATTTTATTTTTTGCACGTCTCGTATAAAAAATAAAAAATTCAACAAAAATAATTATTTCCGAAAACAATTCTTTTAATATCACAATAATATAGATGGATGGTGTGAAACCTCACCAAATAACTACTATTACAAGAGAGGAGAGGAGGAAGTGATGGACAGGACAGCAGTGTTTAGTACTCTTTCGTCATCTTCAACTCCTAATGAACACTTCTTCCCTTTAAAGGCAAGTGATATAAACAAACAAATTTACAAAAATGATCACCTTTCTTAACTTAGATTAAATACTAATGGATAGGGTTTAATATCCAAATTAAGTAATACCTACCTACGGCCCACCAAATGCGTTCTGAAAATATATTTAAAACCAATAAACATCTTTCAAACTTTCATTTAACTTTATATATAATTCATTATATTTACAAAAAGTAATATTACACTTATTATATACTTATATTATATTTTATTATCTTACATTGTACTTGAAAAATTATTAAATAATCTTAAAATATCATATAACATTATCTTCGGACAACAATATATTCCATAATTACTAATTACTAGCTAATTATCGAAGTACTTTAGCTTAAGAGGAATATGTGTAAAAGGGTTATATCAACGACTAAAAATTCAAAAAAATAAGGACTTCGATAAAAAAAAAAAAAAAAAAAGGACTAAAAATTCAAATGGGTTCCAAAATTTCAAAAGGATACACAAATTGTGACTAACCAACTAAAACATAGATCACATTCAAAGTAGAATCAATAAGAAAGGGACAATGATACTTACAGCTCAAGATTAAACTAGCAAGTAAATATATCCAAATCATAGAAACTTTTGCATTAAAATCTATATACTTCTTTGCAAAATAAAACAAAAAAAGTCTGTGTTAAGCAGGTAAAAAGATGCTCTATCATATGCATCTCTCTCTCTCCTCTCTCCCTCTCTCCATTCCAGGAAGGAAACACGGTTTCAGAAAAGAGAACTCAATAATTATACACTGAAAAATGGAGACAGAGAGAGTTCACTTTAGGACTAGGAAATGAAACTGAATGAATAAACCAATTAAAGTTCCAAAAAGAGAGAAACAATAGCAGCATAAAAACTTAATTTTTCTTTTTTATATAAAAAATAAATAAATAAATAAACAGAAGGAGAAGAATTAATGAGTATTAAAGATAAAGAGAAAAGTTAGGGATCATTAAAAAAAATTTATGAAAATGATAATGAATAATTTATGATTTTTGAATTACTTGATTAGTGTGTTTTAGTAATTCAAAAATCATAAAATTTTCATGATTATTTTCATGAAAATTTTTTCATGATACCTACCATTGTTATAAAGATAATTAGGAAGATTAAAAGCAATGCAGCAACATAAGATGAAACATTAACAAAGTAAAATTCCCTGCAGAAGAGAGTTATCCTCAACAATGTGATCACTTCACTAGTCATTAATTAATTAAACAAGATTTAAAAACAAAAAACAAAAACAAAAGAGCAACTAATAAGACCAGTTGTTCTCTTAGTCTCTCTTTCTCTCTCTCACTATCTAATAATGGAGTAGTACTTATTTGTCCATAATTAAAGATTAAGAAGAAGAAGAAGACCCATTAGTCGCGACAACATGTGCACTTACACTATCATTGTTTTGGTGTTGATTGCTCAGATTTTGGTGGTGGTGGTGGTGGTGGTTGTTATTGCTGTTATTTTCATGGTTGTCAAGACTATTTCCGCTACCATTTCCATTACCGTTACCGTTGTTGTGCTTCCCAAAAGTGTTTTTATTGTTGTGCATCCAGACTTTGAACACACCTCTGTCGACCCCAACGTCGCTGCAGAACTCGTTGATCAACTCTTCGTCTCTCTTCTGCATCTTCCACCCAACTCTCTCTGCCAATTCGTGCATCCTCTCCTTCTGATCCTGCGTGAATTTTGTTCTGAATCGCTTCCTCCCACTGGAATTCGCTGCTGTCGTGCCGGCCGTGGGGGCCATTGATGGGTTGTTTTCTGGCGGTGGGCCCGGCAAGCTTGCGCTGAGGGCGAGGAGCATGTGGGGTGCGGATGGGTAGTAGGAGGAAGAGATCGGCGGCGGAGATGCTGAATTTGGGCTGCTGTGGCCGCCGTGTGGGTGTGGTGCTGGTGGTGGAGGAAGTGGGTGGTGGCGGTGGTGGGGCTGGTACTCGATGACGTGTTGGGCGGCGGTGCTGGTAGGCGCTGGGAGCGGTTCTTCGGGGTCACGACGGTGGAAGTTGCGGTGGCAGCCACAAGCGGCGCATTTTAGAGAGGTGGGGTCGGTGGGGCT
The DNA here is from genome assembly GCF_055761805.1 of Camellia sinensis. Taxonomy (NCBI): domain Eukaryota; kingdom Viridiplantae; phylum Streptophyta; class Magnoliopsida; order Ericales; family Theaceae; genus Camellia; species Camellia sinensis. Next base: position 238,682,469 of record NC_138961.1, on the reverse strand, counting down.
CGATGTGGGAGAAGGCATGAACTCGCCGCAGCCATCGACGGCGTGGCCTCCGAGGCTGGCCGCGTGGTTCTTGAGACACTCCTTGTAAGTGACCACCACAGGTGGGGCACTCAGGTGGTGGTGGTGGTGGTGGTGGCGGTGGTGGTGGCGCTTGAGTACGCCGTTGGTGAAAGATAAGGGTTTGCTGGGTTGGATCCGAGTCGGTGCTTCGGTTTCAGCTTCTGGGGTTTTAACACTGGCTGTGGCGGTGGCGGTGGCGGTGGCGGTGGCTATGTCCATGGATGAAACATCAACCGTGATGAGGCTTTTTAAGTGTTGATGATTAGATTTAGGGTTAGAGTTTTGCAGAAAATTGAGATACCTTTAACCATAGATGAGAAAAATTGGAAGAAGATGAGCTTAGCAAGAGAGAGAGAGAGAGAGAGAGAGAGAGAAATGGGAGAAGAAGATGAAAGTTGTTTTTGGTGATGATGATGATGATGAGTAGTGATGACTGATCTGGGTTATGTGGTTGTCCTTCTTAACCATTTCCTTGTTATTTATTTAACTCGGGTTCGGGTTCTAATATCTGGTTAACTTTATGCCCCTCACTATATTGAGATTATTTGGCGGTTTATATTTATTTATTTTATGTTTTAAATATTTTATAAAAATTAAATTTCTCAATTTTGATAAATATTAAAATTATGTCACCACGTGAGTTTCTTACACGACCTCCACATAATTTTTATTGGAAAATATTATAAATCTTAAATAATTTATTAAATTTCTCATATGAATGTGAGATCTATACAAACTTACATATGTATATTTAATAAAGAAAAATGCTAGGCATCATGAAAAATACTTCATAAAAATTATCATAAACGAATCTCCATCCTTATATTATACTTTGTAACTTATTGTATATCTAATCTAAGGGTCAAAAATCTTTTACGATCATTTTTATAAAATATTTTTCGTGATAATTAATTAAAATTCCTAGCATTACTCGATTTTTACCCTCTGGATGTAATGTCATGTGTGTAATAAATAGGCCCATCTACTGGAGCAAGGATCCTCTAAAGTGATTTTTCCCTAAAATTTCCTAGAGTTCTACATTGTGTGGTTGAGATTTACTAGCAAGTCACATCAATTTTTCTGATGTGACTTGCCAGTAAATCTCAACCACACAATCTAGCACTCTAGGAAACTTTAGAGAAATTTCACTCTAGAGGATCCTTGGTGCATCTACTGGTTCATTATAATCCCTGGTTTAACTCTGCCGATTCAATGGGCTAATAGTGCCAAATTTTACAAGTGAATTCTACTGACACCTACAAAAGTTAGAGAATTTTGATCAAAAAAAGATAAATATATTAAGAAACTTATGATTTTTGAAGCGAAGAAAAAGAATAATAGTGGTTTGTTATGTGGTAAATTTTACAAATAACATATTTATAATATACATCATTGAAATAAAAGAGGTATAAATGTTATAAATCATTTATAATAAAAAAATTAACAATTAAATTAATAAAAAAATTATACAATTGCATTGAAGCGCTGTCCGCATTAGTTTTTGTAGCATCACTAGGCCTAAGACACAATTAAGAGGTCATTTGGCCATTTTTATTGATTAAAAATTTCAACAACAACAACAACACAAAAAAAAAAAAAAAAAAACATAAAAGTCACTGAAAAGCAAGTCAAACATACAAGTTATTCACATTTTCTAATACAATTACAATATTCATTCTCAAAATACACTAACTTTTTTTTTATCTCGTAACAAAGTTAAAAGCAAAAAAAAAAAACTAAAAAAAATAATGATAGAAAGAATAATGATAGAATGATTATTTTTTTGTACATAAAACTTTAAAAAATAAAATATATATTTAAAAAATTATTAACTTTTCAACTTTTTTTTAATTTTTTAGATTCTTCTAAACAGAAAATAAATAAAGAAATGACATAAATTTGAAATTAAAAAAAATACTAAAAACAAAAAGCTCATAAAAATTATTTAAAAAAAATAGAGTTGTCAAAAAAAAAATGAAAATACTTCAGACTTAATCATTGCTGAGTCAACCAAGAGATTGACACAGAGATTAGCTTTCTCGTCTAAGTAACTTGACAGGGAGGAGGTTAATAGCGAAAAAATTGTTAGTAATTGTTAGTGAAAGAGTTGATGGTGAGGGAAATAAATAAAATTGTGTTTATTCTTATAATAGTTGTTAGTGTAGGGATTGTTAAATTATTTTTATATAGAAGAAATATAAAATAGTAAAATAAATAAAATTATGATTCTTACTTAACAAAAACTAGAAAAACATTAAAAATTGATGTTTAAAAAAATGCCCAATGTGTAAAAAAAAATATAAATAAATAAATTAATAAATAAAAAACTAAGACAGATAACTAATTTTCTAATACCAAGTATTCGGTCTCCATCTCAATCACAACATTCAAAGCATATCTTAATCAGAAGGGCTTATGAATCATTTCTCCATCTCTCAAAACAAACACAATATTAATAAGTCTTACCTCTATCTCAATCTTATTCCTACCTTCCTCTTCCTAAACAAAGAGACCCTAAACATAAATTGAACAACAGCACAGGATGCGCCCGCCCCTCCCCCCAACTAACGTCTCGTGTGGGGGTAAATATTTTAATCAAAAAATTATTAAAAGTTATCATATTACTCTTTTAATTTTTTTATACATTTTTTTAAAAATATTAAAAAAAATTAAAATAATATGTTCCCAAACGAAACGTAGTCCCCATATAATTACAAAATTATCCCTAACGAAATACTTCATATAGGACAAGGGGAGGGTGCTGTCATTGTGCCAATCTGGTTGAAATTTGTATTCATTTTATTTTAATGATTCAAATTTTTCATATTATAGGATTTGTTAATTATATCATTCATATAAAAAATGAGATTAATTGAATATGTATAATCTCATAATCGAATCATAATTGTTTTAAACAAAATTATTAAAATTATGTGAATCGTTTATTTTTTTTAAACGTAAATTTGAGCTTGTTATAAATTATAAATGTTTAATTAATTTAATTTGTATTCATAAATAATATACTTAATAAATCTTAGTATAATATTAACGATTTGAATTATCAAAATAAATATAAAACATATCCCACAAAATCACATCACAGTAAGGTTTCGTTTGGAATATAGATTAATTTTTTAATTATTTTAATCTTAAACTAAATAGTTAGGATAGACATTTTAATTTTTTTAACTTTTGTAAAAAAATAAAATAATTATAATTTAAATATGACATTTTTTTTATTAACTTTTAACTTATTTTATTTTTTTATAACTATTTTAATCAAAAAAAAAAAAATCTCAACCTACCCCGACTTGGATATCACAAGTAAAACCCAAGATATACTTGGGGCAAAACTGTCTTTCACACTTGCTACATCCCCTAAATTCAAAGGCATTTTTGTCGGCTGGCGGAATTTTCGGGAGTCGTAACAATTTTAAAGCCTGAATGAAGCACGAAAAACGACGTCGTCTTAAAATTTTCAACTGGACAAGTGTGACCTTGGTTCTGAACCAAATTCACTAAGGGCTATTTTGAGAACTTGGCTAAAAGTCATTTTTTTTGGTTAGTAGCATAAGTTAAAAGTTGGCTTTTTTGGCTTTTTTTTCATTTGGCAAGTTGGTTTTTAGCCAACGGTACAATTACAATTTTACCCCTCATGGGTCACAATGTGTTACATAGGTTCAGTTGTAAATATTTTAAATAAATAGGGGTAGTTTAGTCATTTTATTATGATTTGACATCATAAACAAATATTAATAAAAAAAGTCAAAAGTCACTTTTTACCAACTTCTCAAATCATTTGTCTAAAAAAGCCAAAAACTTAGTTAAAAGCCAAAAATTTACTTTTAACCAACTTCCCAAAACAACCCTAATTGCGTCTACTTTTCTTTTATTTTATTTGGCGTTTAGTGCATGAAAACACAGAGTACTTGTACTTAGCGATTAAATAATTATAATTAGGGTTGGTGATTTGAGAGCCACGTGTGATGAGCCATTACATGTGTGGAGACACGTGGACCATGTACTTTTCATTTCTTGGTTGCCACGTAGTGATCATTATAATCTGTATTCAGATTTGTTTTTAAAAGTCAAAGTTTGATTATTAATTGCCATCTTTAATGAAATGACTCACTTTTTAAGAAGAAAAAACGTAAAACGGAGATTGTTATAGGGTACTTGCTATCTACATTACACTGGCTCGTTTGATAGGATTGTGAAAAAGTAATTATAATTTAACAGTTTATAATTTATAATTTAATATAAGTTAATTTTTAATTTATAAATTAAGTTTTTTTTCCTGCACTCAAATAATAAGTTAATTTTTAACTCATAAAAAAATATAAATTATATTATTAAATTAAATTAAGCACATCAAAATAATTTAAATTAAATTAAAAATTAAAATAAGTCCTATCAAATAAGACCACTATCGTGTTTGTTTTTATCTGGAGAGAAACCGTTGAGAGGCACTGACTACGGTGTTAGTATTTATTAGTCATTTTGAAATGAGTTTATCAATTGAAAAAATAATTTATAATTTATTTTGTATCTCTCGATCTTTTTTTTTTCTTTTTCTTTTCTTGTGATATCACATTTTTGAAAATAAAATTCAACAATGATCAATGCCATACCATTGAGCAAGGCCTAATTGAGTTTTTTTTTTTAAAATAAATTTAATTTAAAAAGAAAAAGTAGATGGGCTTGTGCTCCAAATATATATATATATATATATATTTATTAGTGAGAAACCTGAGTAGGTCTTTTAGCCACTGTTTAGAAAGTGAGTTTGGATGGGTTTGGGTGGGAAGCCTCCGTTTGGGAGGTGGGTTGGCTTTTTTGGCTTTTTGGTTTTTTGGCTATTTTAGCTTGGGCTATTTTAGCCTGGTTTGGGAAGGGTTTTTTGGCTTTTTGGCTTTTTTGACTTTTTTGTGAGAGAGGATTGTAATGATTATGGGTTAGATTTGATGTTTTGTTTTTTGTGGCTAAAATAGCCTATTTTGTTTTTTGTGGCTATTTTAGCCAAAAAAGCCTGGGCTTTTTCTTGCCAAACGGAGTTTAAAATAGTTACAAAAAATAAAATAAATTTTTTAGTTTCAATAAGATAAAATATCACATCTAACTCATAATTATTATTGTACGGGGAGCAAATATTTCGGCAAGCCCGTACTCCTTTCTTCCGAGCTCCGTCGATGTCCGATCACCTGCGAGCAAGTAACGGTGAGCTACCCGGCGGTGTGTGGCCGGAAAAACCCTCCGACGGTCAAGTTAGCACACACCTTAGAGGGAATAGAGAGAAGGGAGAGAGTGTTTGAGTGTAAGGATTTCTTACAGAGTGTTCGTCTGTCCCGTATGGGGGGCGCAGACAGGCTTATATACCTTCTGTGCCCCATATCCACTCCCTGTCATCTCCTGACACGTGGCTCTGCTATCCCATCTGTCAGCTTAAACCATGCCGTTCATCACCTGCTCTCAACTGCCTGCCAGCATAGCTGGAGCTCGGCAGCCGAGCTGCCCTACCTCGGTCATACCATGCTTCATACCTTAAGCGCCCGACCGGATAACCGAATGAAGGACCGGGCTAGGCGGCATCTCGGCAAAGCTTAGCCCGGGATCCTCCTTTGGTCGGTCTTCTCGCCGGTCAGCCAACTACCTCGGCTGACCGCGCCTTTCCGAGCGCCGGCCTCTCGGTCTGTCTGATCTCGTCAATCCTCGGACCGAGCATCCTGGTCTGCACGGTTCGGGGCAGCACATAGTCCAAACTCTGCCCGGCCCAAGTTCTGGTAGCCCATCTCCGGATGAACAGTCGATCATCTCGGCCCACTGCTCTGCTGGGCCCCCAACCTGTTCGGTTTATACCTCGGCCCAACGCCGGAGCATAAATCACCCTCTCAATTGCCCCTTAATTCCGTCCGCGGAAGCGTGACTGGGATTATTCACCTCGTCCGAGATAACGTTTATCTGGTCGTCAAGATGCCAAGCTTCGACCGAGCTAGTTGACGCAATTGTCCGCAGATCTGACCGGTTATATTCCTCGGCTGACCTTTTCTTGTTGAAAGTAGCTCGGTTGGCTCTTCGTCTTTTCAACCCGTCGCTTCAGTCCTGCCAAAGCCATAAATGGTGACACGTGGCGGTCTGCCATTGGTCATCGGGCAGCCAACCCGCCGTTTTTGCCAGAATTTGAATTTGGGCGGTCTCTAACGCCTATACAAACTTGCCCCCCCAGTTCCATTTTTCCTCTACTGCTGCAACCATCTCTGTCGATTCTCAGACCCAAGCTCGACTGCCATCCTGCCGTTCTTCGTGTTTGGGAAGAACACCTTCGGCCCTTCACAGGTAAGATGTCCAATCTCTCTTATGTTGCTATTTACTCTTATTTTGCACACATTAGGACCCGAAAACATAGCTTTTAGGGCTTAGACCATAGAAAACATTCTAAACCTCCCAATGTTCTTGGTGTTCTTCGTCTTCCTGAAGAACGTCGAAGAACTGGGGTGAACCGGGCTCTGGACCTTTTTTTTGATCCAAGAAGCCAGCCAAACCGGGCAAACAACGTGTTTGTTCTAACCGGGGCAAAAACCGAGATAATCAAAGGACTTGGTCGCTCAACCGGGCTAACATCAGGTCTGTTTGGGCGACCGAGCTCCTTAATCAAACAACCGAGGTAGTTTGGCCCCCTTACCGACCGAGCTGAAGTCTAGCTCCCTTTACGAAACCACACACTTACACTTGCCATCCTTTTCCTGCAGAGTCCAAGGGGACCCCTGTCATTCCTGAACCTCTCAGGACCGAGCTGCAGCAATTTATCACCGTGCCCAACCCATCAACCGGGCTATAGAAAGTCGGCCACAAATGGGGAAGTTCCGCTTCCTTGTGGATACTCCGGCCGCGCTAGCCGCTTTCAGAGAGGACTACGGCGTCCCGGCCGATGTCCATCTCGAGCTGGCCGAAGAAGAGACCACGCCTTGGGGTAGGGAGGAATGCCCCTTCACCGTGCTGTCCATTGTCGAAGGGGGCCTTCGTTTCCCTCTCAACCCACTGATTACCGAGTTCTTACGCCGTACCGGGCTAGCGCCAACCCAAGTGTCCACCAACACTTATAGAATAATCAACGGCGTACATGAATTGAACCAACGGCTAGGCACCAACTTAGGCCTAGCCGAGATATTGAGGCAATACACAATGGGCCACACCGGTGACGGCCTAGCTTACTATTTAAAAATAAGACCGGGCAAGGAAAAAATCGTAACCGGCACCCCGGACAAAGATATGCACGATGATGATTTCTTCTGGGTGTCCGGCAACTACGAAACAGCCGAGGTGCCGGGCTGGTTCATAAGCAAGGACTTCGGTTCTTCATGTAAGCCACTCAAATTTGCACGGTTAACTTTATTCTTTTAGTTTTATTAACCGGTTTCCCTGTTTCTTTTGCAGCCATCCAAGCCTTGCAAGCCAACTACCAATTCCCCAACGTCGAGGCAATTCGGGCCGTGCTTAGGTACCGTCACCGAGACTGCAACGAATTGCTCGGCTACACACCCACCTACAGATATTCTGCACCGCGCCGGAGTAGAGTAACTGACTTCCTCAGAGCTCCTTCGCCACCTCCAGATCCAACCCTACCAGACGTCCCATTAATCCGGTTAACCGACGAGCAAGAAATGGCCAAAAGATCTCGGATCAAAAACCTCCTAACCGCGACCTCAGCCGAGATTCCGAGCGTCACCACCCGTTCCCCGTCTGCCGGTCAATCGAGTGCTGCCGTTATAGCCCTTGCTTCTCCAGCTCCAGCTGCCGTGCAATCTGCCAGAGAAGCGCGCCGGGCTGGAAAAAGACCAAGGGCAGATCCCTCCGCCGAGCTCGTCACCGAGCTGACAACCGAGCATCCTGCTGAAACTCCTGCTCCCGTGCCCGCTTGGCGTCCTCAGCTGAAGCACCGGGGACAGGACATCCCGGCGACTGCATCGATCAAGGCAGACAAAGAACATTTGCTTGCCTTCGATCTCTCCAAAGCATTTCTCCTACCGGGCGACGTGGTAGGCAGTGACCACGTCCCTGACACCCGGCTGGTAAAATCTTCTGTGAAGTCGATGGCCAGGGTAAGTCGGCGTTCTTTTTAACATTTCACAAGTGTTTGCTCGGTTCTTCTTGCTCGGTCCCCTTTCTGATGTACTATGCTTCTTTGTGTAGGCCATTCAAAAACAACATTTGGTCCTAGAGCGCATCCACCGGCTTAGACAGAAAGCCAACGACACTGCGAGCCATGTTGAAAGCCTCCAAGCCGAGCTCGGCCGGGCTAAAGCTTCTCTCGAAATGGCCAACCATGACAATAATAGACTGCTCGGTCAGCTGGGCGCAGCCGAGAAAAAACAAGGTGAGCTTCAGGCCGAGGTTGACGCTTTGAAGAAGGCGAAGAAGAAGGCTTGCCGGGCTGCCAACAAGGCCGGGTTCAACGAGGCCGAGGAGAGCTATAAGAAGCAGGTGTTTGCAACACAAGACATCTACTTCAAGGCCGGTTGGAAGTCTGCCTGTGAACACCTCGGCCAGGGCTCTGACACCGACGTTTTTGCCAATCCTCCCAAAGCTTCACTACCGGTCTACCTCGTGCCATATGCAAATGATGTATTTACTGCGCTTCAAGCGGAGGCCGAGGAAGGACTTGAAGATGGAGAGGATGACACAGATTCTGAGGAAGAAGAGGCCGAGGTGCCTGAACAGCTCGGCAACGATGAGCCCGGCGCCCAAGAAGCAAGCCAAGCTGTTGACCTTGATGCTGATGCTGCCGAGGATGAGTTCACCAATCTTTCCCCCTTAGTTTAGGTTTCTTTTCTTTGTATTTTTGCTTTCAATACACTTGATGTAACCGGGCTTTGTCCCCACCTTTTGTAATGAATTTCTTTATCAATGAAAAATTTTGAATTTTCGCTAAGTGTTTGCCCGGTAGTAATTAATTCCGTCTTCAGCAAACTATCTCGGTATGACTTATCATTTGAACACTTGGTCGACCGGAGTCCATAACATGGTCGACGCACTTGAGCATAACAAAACAAATTCACGCACCGAAATATCCATCTCGGTTGTTGCTAAGTTTGGACAAGATACCATGTTGGACAAGACGCCAACTCTTCCAACCGGAGTACTTCATCACGGTTGGGAATCCCAAGTTGGACAGAACACCAACTCTTCCAACCGGAGTACTTCATCTCGGTTGGGAATCCAAAGTTGGATAAAACACTAACTCTTCCAACCGGAATACATCATCTTGGTTGGGATTCTAAGTTGGACAAAACACCAACTCTTCCAACCGGAGCAAATCATCTCGGTTGGGGATCCTAAGTTGGACAAAACACCAACTCTTCCAACCGGAGCAAATCATCTCGGTTGGGGATCATAAGTTGGACAACACACCAACTCTTCCAACCGGAGCAAATCATCTCGGTTGGGGATCCTATGTTGGACAAAACACCAACTCTTTCAACCGGAACAAATCATCTCGGTTGGGAATCCTAAGTTGGACAAAACACCAACTCTTCCAACCGGAGCAAATCATCTCGGTTGGGGGATCCTAAGTTGGACAAAATACCAACTCTTCCAACCGGAGCAAATCATCTCGGTTGGGAATCCTAAGTTGGACAAAACACCAACTCTTCCAACCGGAGCAAATCATATCGGTTTTAAACATTAAAAGAACAATCCGAGTGCTAATGCAAAATGACTTCTATAATTTGACAAAAAGAATTACATTCCGCTTTGCAAGCCAAAAAATTGCTTTACAAAAAAGAGGAAAGTAAAAAGTTTAAAAATAATACAATTTCAAGTTGGCCGCATTCCATGGCCGGGGTATGGCTCTTCCCTCTAGATCCTCCAAGTGGTAAGCCCCCTTGCCAGCCAGACCAATGATCTTGTAAGGTCCTTCCCAATTTGCCCCTAGTTTGCCTTCTCCTGGCACCAGGGTGTTGCCCATAATTTTCCTCAAAACCCAATCCCCAACTTTGAACGGTCTGGGGTGCACTGTCTTGTTATACTTCTTGGAGAGCTCTTGTTGGTAAGCGGCAACATGGATGAGGGCTTTCTCCCGGCGCTCTTCCGCTAAGTCCAACTCCAAGGCAATAGCCTCGGCATTTAGCTCGGGCTCAAAACTCTCAGTTCTGAGGGTGGGCATTTCAACTTCCAAGGGTATGACCGCCTCCATGCCATAAGCCAAAGCAAATGGAGTTTCCCCGGTCGAACGTCGCGGGGTTGTTCGATATGCCCAAAGGACGCTCGGTAATTCTTCAGCCCACTTGCCCTTAGCCTTTTCCAACCGTTTCTTCAACCCATCCAGTATAGTCTTGTTTGATGCTTCGGCTTGACCATTGGACTGCGGGTAGGCCGGGGTGGAGTTGTAGAATTCTATCTTTAGATCTTCACAGAATCCTCTGAATAGGCGACCGTCAAACTGGGTACCGTTGTCAGAGATCAAAATCTTGGGGACGCCAAACCGCGTGACAATGTTCTGCCAGACAAATCGCTTCACGTCTTTTTCTTTGATGGTTGCCAAGGGCTCAGCTTCAACCCACTTTGTGAAGTAATCTGTGGCCGCGATGAAGAATTTCCGGTTGCCTGGTGCTGTTGGCAACGGTCCCACTATATCTAGCCCCCACATGGCGAAAGGCCAAGGACTGGTGAGGGGAAGAAGTTCCCTGGCAGGCTGGTGGATCTGATGAGCGAATTTTTGGCATTTCTCGCACTTGCGGACATATTTTTGGGCGTCGGCCTGTATGCACGGCCACCAGTATCCCTGCGAAATAGCTCGGTAAGCCAAGGACCGTCCCCCGACGTGGCTGCCACAACTGCCTTCATGAATTTCAAACAAGAAGGCCTCCACACTGTTCGGGTGCACGCACTTGAGATAAGGACCGGTGAAGGACTTCTTATACAACGCGCCTGATGGAGAGAGCCAAAACCGCTCGGACTTCACCCGGATTTTGTGTGCTTCTTTCTTGTCCGCTGGAAGAGTCCGGTCTCTGAGGAACGAGATCAATGGGTCCATCCATGAAGGACCTAGCTCGGCGCAGAGTACATCCGTCTGCCCGGCGTTTTCAATGCTTGGCCGCGGAAGAAAGTCAATCAACAGGGGGTTTGGAGATGTGCTATCTACCATGGAAGCGAGGCCGGCGAGTTCATCAGCCCGGCTGTTTTCTTCCCGGCCAATCTGCTGGACTCTGATTGCCTCAAACTGCTTGATATGGTCCCTGACCAGAGCTTGGTACTTCGCCATCCTGTCGTCCTTCGCGTCATAAATCCCGGAAACTTGATTAACCACAAGCTGGGAATCACTATATACCAGAAGCTCGGCAGCCTTCATTTGGATTGCGCTCTTGAGCCCAGCAAGAAGCGCCTCGTACTCAGCCTCGTTGTTAGATGCCGGGAAGCCGAGTGTGATAGAATGCTCTATGGTTAGGCCGTCCGGGGATATAAGAACAATACCTAGGCCGGCACCATGGCGGTTGGACGCTCCATCAACAAAAAGCTTCCACATGTCCCCCACGAAAAGCTTCCAGCAGTCAGATGGGTCCTGAGAGTTGCGAAGGGCAATGGGATCACAACTGCTCGGCTGTGCGGTGTCAAGTTTGGTGTTGATCGGTTCAAAGTCAGTGCCCCTTGGTGATTCGACACCGGACTCAGCAAGTTGGTCCGTAATGCCCAAGTCCGTAGGCGAAACACCAGGTTGCGGTGTGAAGCCGGCCGCAGGTTCTGAGCTGCCTGGAACCATTCCTTCCCCCCTTGAGGATTCGGCACCGGACTCAGCAAGTTGGTTCAGAATGCCCAAGTCCGTAGGCGAATCATCAAGTTCTGAGCTGTGTGGAACCATTCCTTCCCCCCTTGGTGATGCGGTACCGGACAGAGTGGATGGGTTGGTGATACACAACTCCGTCATCGCAACACCGGGAGATACTACCGTGCAAACTGAGGGAATTTCGATGGTGCGCGCTAACTCCACGGCGCGACCTTCGGCAGATAGTAGTTCCTCGGTTGGCATTGTGGGCGTCTCATCATCTGCCCCGGCAATGACGACCGGGCATACCGGATGAGTGCCAGGTGAGAACTCGGCAACAAAATCGGCCAAGGTTTGGGCTTTGATGGCGGTGCGCGGCTGGAACTTAACATCAAACTGTCCCAACTCGACCGCCCATTTTAATATTCGGCTGGAAAAGTCTGCGCGCTCAAACAAGGCCTTGAGAGGGAACTCGGTCAGTACGACGATGGTATGGGCGTGAAAATAATGTGCCAATTTCCTCGAAGCCATCATCAGTGCCAACGCTAGTTTTTCCAGCGGCAAGTACCGCGTCTCAGCCGGCAGAAGGGTCTTACTTACGTAAAAAAATTGGGAGGTGCTTAATTCCTTCAGCCCGGACTAACACCGCACTTACTGCGTGCTGGGAGACGGCAAGGTAAAGGTAGAGTTCCTCACCGGGCTCTGGTGTAACCAACAGCGGCGGGGAAGACAAATAATCCTTGAGCTCAGCCAAAGCTCGGTCACACTCGTCATCCCATGAGAATTTTGACTTCAATGCTTGAAAGAAAGGGCGGCAGCGATCTGATGACCGGCTTATAAATCGATTAAGCGCGGCGGCCATACCGGCCAGATGCTGTACGTCCTTAGCCGAGCTAGGTTGTTTCAATTCTTGCACGGCTTTGATCTGAGTAGGGTCTGCTTCGATGCCTCGGTTCGTGACTAAGAATCCCAAAAATTTCCCGGATCCCACGCCAAAGGTACACTTCGAGGCGTTCAAGCGCAGCTTGTGCTTCTTAAGAATGGCGAACATCTCGGCTAAGTCGGACAGATGGTGTGCCTCATGTCGGCTCTTTACCACCATATCATCGATGTAAGCCTCCATTGTCCGGCCGAGCAAAGGAGCGAACATTTTGGTCACCATCCTCTGAAAGGTTGCCCCGGCGTTTTTCAAACCAAAGGGCATAACTCGATAGCAGAAGAGTCCCCTTGGAGTCGTAAAAGAGGTGATTTCTTGGTCAGGCCCATGCATGGCAATCTGGTGATAGCCGCGGTATGCATCCAAGAAACTGAGCCGACTGTGTCCAGCCGTCAAATCCACTAGCTGGTCAATGCGCGGCAAAGGGAAGCTGTCTTTTGGACAAGCTCGGTTGACTGTCTTATAGTCGACACAAACTCGCCACTTTCCATTTTTCTTGGGCACCACTACCGTGTTGGAAATCCACCGAGGGTAGTGCACTTCCTGTATTGCTCGTGCCTCAAGCAAGTTCTTTACTTCCTCGGCTACTACCTCGGCGTGATGCAGCGCCGATCGCCTTGTTCGCTGGATGACTGGCTTTGCTCCAGGGAAGACATTGAGGTGATGGCAGATAAAGCTTGGGTCAAGACCAGGCATGTCATAGGGCGACCATGCAAAGACTTCGATGTTCGCCATTAAAAAGTCGATCATCTCGGTTCTCTCCATGGCCGAGAGACTTGAACCGAGCAAGAAGAACCTGTCCGGCTGCTCGGCATCAATCCGCACCTCAACTAATTCTTCAACTGCCTTGTCTTCTACTTTGGTGCCAACATCATCCAAGACACTCTGGTCCTCCGGTCCCTCGATCATTTGAACGAATCCTTTGGCAGCCCGGCTCCCGTTGACCGCCACGAAGCACTGCTTGGACATGACCTGATCACCCCAAATCTCCTCGATTGCCCCCATAGCCGAGGGGAATCTCATCACCTGGTGGTAGGTCGATGCTACGGCTTGCATGGCGTGAAGCCATCCTCTTCCAAGGATAAGGTTGTATGTTGAAGGCACTTGTAGCACCCAAAACTCCACTTGCTGGACCACGGATCCCGCTTTGACCGGCAGGATAATCTTTCCCAATGGCCACTCCGGCTGCGAGTTAAATCCAACCAATGGCGAAGTGGCCGGTGCCAAGTCTGTCTCACGGAGTTTGAGCTGTTTGAACGCATCATAATACATGATCTCGACCGAGCTTCCCTGATCGATCAAGATCCGTCTAACATCAAATTCTTTGACGCGTAGTGTTACGACAAGAGCATCGTTGTGCGGCGTCTGGATACGCTCTAAATCCCTGGAGGTGAAACCGATCACGTCTTTCTCCTCTGTCTTCCCCCTTTTGATGGCAGGCTGTACTGACAAAACTTCCCTCATGTGCTCTGCCTTCTTGATCATGCCCCGGAGTTCGCAGACACGCTCCGGTTCCACGATGCCGTGGATGACATTAATGACTCCTTGTGGTGGTGCATCTCGGTCGTCCTGTCCCCTGGGATCAACCGGAGCCTGATTTGGTTTCACTCCGCCATCAATGTAAAGGTCCAGATGCCCGGCCGCAACCAATTCTTCCAAATGTTGCCGCAAAGGCAAACAATCCTCAGTCCGGTGGCCCCTCTCCCGGTGAAACGTACAACGATACCGCGGGTTGTACCCCTTTTGTCCATCGCCCAACTTAGCAGGAAACCGAACATACTCCTCGTCTCGGATTTCGCTAAGTATGCGATAGATTGGAATCTTAAAGACCGTGGTTATGCCAGTCCTTGCCTTCATTCTCCTGTTTGCGTCCTCAACGTCATCACGGGGGTAGTCATCCCGGTCATTCCGACGTCCTCTACCCCGGTTTTTTCGATTTGAACCTCGGTCTGATTCCTCTGCCCGGTCATTTGAGCGGCTGGACTCTTGCCCAACTGCGTGCACCTTGCCTGCTGTCTTCTTGTCTGTTCCGACCGGAGTGGCCTTCACGGTGGAAGCCGACGCATCATCCTCTACTCGGATGTGCTCGTTGATGTGCTGCATGAGCTGGCCCATGGAAGTCGGTTGGTGCATGGTAAGCGAGTCCCGCAGTCTATGTCCGACCGGGAGACCGCGCTTGTACTGCGTGATAGCAAGGTTGACCGGGCAGTCTAAGATCTCGTTGAAGGTTTCCCAATACCTTGAATTGTACGCCTTCAGTGTGTCGCACGGTTCCATCTTGACACTCAGCAAGTGATCAACTTCCTTTGGTGTTTTTGTGTTGGTTTTGAAGCGCGTAACAAACGCCTCGGCCAACTGATGCCACCTTTGTATACTCCCTTCCGGCAACCTCTCGAACCACTTTAAGCCCAGCTCGCCTAAACTTGACGGGAAGATTAGGCACATAAGTCCGTCATTGCGCCGATGTCCGGCCATAACCTGTCGGAAGTGGCTCACATGCATGTACGGATCGGTCTTCCCGTCGTAAAGTGTGAACTTAGGCTGATGGAAGCCCGCTGGAAGCGGCGTTGTTTCTATTTCCAGGGAGAAAGGAGTGACATTCAACCTTGCCAAGTCTGTATCTTCGAATATCGGCACTGCCTGGCGGGGTGGAGGCATTCCGACCTCCTCGCTGGTATGAACCCCGTAGGAGAGCCGCTGGAAAGCAGGTATTCTCTGAGCTTCGCGCCGGCGAGCCCGCTCCCTTAACACTGCCCGTAAGTCCTCTGACTGAGCTGAATAAGAATACCTCGACGTCGTCGCCGGACGTGAGGGTTTGTAGGTGCTGTCTTGCGCGCTGGACTTTTCTGCACGCACGTCGGAATCACCAACCTGGTAACTTCTGGTGATAGATATGGACTGAGTATGTCGTTGGCTCTGTCCGCCTGAACGGCGGGATAGGGTGCGCTCACTGTGGTCTCCCACTCCAGCTACACCTTTCCCTTTGACATGCCGTTTAAGATCCTCCATCTCCGCCGCCATCCGCCTGATGATAGCGTCTTGGTCCCTTAACTTGCTTTCCAGTCGCCTGACGTGTGAGTCTCTCCGCCGGTGACCGTCTGGACTCCGTGAATGCCCATGACTCCTTCCGCGCTTATCCCGCGCGTCTCCTGACTGTCCTCCAGTGGGCGTCCCCAACTCAGCCATTGGATGGACGGCAGGTGGTCCCTCTCTCCTTCGGGTATACTCCGGGGTGGCTCCATCGATGGCGGACAACGGGAACTCGTCGTTGTTCGCCATGGACGGCGATCAGATGAACCTGGAAGACAAGGTTTTGTCTGTCAAGCTTCCCACAGACGGCGCCAATTGTACGGGGAGCAAATATTTCGGCAAGCCCGTACTCCTTTCTTCCGAGCTCCGTCGATGTCCGATCACCTGCGAGCAAGTAACGGTGAGCTACCCGGCGGTGTGTGGCCGGAAAAACCCTCCGACGGTCAAGTTAGCACACACCTTAGAGGGAATAGAGAGAAGGGAGAGAGTGTTTGAGTGTAAGGATTTCTTACAGAGTGTTCGTCTGTCCCGTATGGGGGGCGCAGACAGGCTTATATACCTTCTGTGCCCCATATCCACTCCCTGTCATCTCCTGACACGTGGCTCTGCTATCCCATCTGTCAGCTTAAACCATGCCGTTCATCACCTGCTCTCAACTGCCTGCCAGCATAGCTGGAGCTCGGCAGCCGAGCTGCCCTACCTCGGTCATACCATGCTTCATACCTTAAGCGCCCGACCGGATAACCGAATAAAGGACCGGGCTAGGCGGCATCTCGGCAAAGCTTAGCCCGGGATCCTCCTTTGGTCGGTCTTCTCGCCGGTCAGCCAACTACCTCGGCTGACCGCGCCTTTCCGAGCGCCGGCCTCTCGGTCTGTCTGATCTCGTCAATCCTCGGACCGAGCATCCTGGTCTGCACGGTTCGGGGCAGCACATAGTCCAAACTCTGCCCGGCCCAAGTTCTGGTAGCCCATCTCCGGATGAACAGTCGATCATCTCGGCCCACTGCTCTGCTGGGCCCCCAACCTGTTCGGTTTATACCTCGGCCCAACGCCGGAGCATAAATCACCCTCTCAATTATCTTCTTTCTCTCATAAAAAAATCAAAAGTTATTTCTAAATCAAGCATTTTAACTCTAGATTAAAATAACAAAGAAGTCAAAAAGACAACCCACTTCTCAAACCAAACCTTCGTTTTCTTTTTCTAACTATTACTGTTTTTGTCCAAAAATAAATGATTTTGTTTTGTTTAATTTGTCAAGACTAAAAAGAAAAGAGTGTACTCAATTCTATCTTTATTTCAAAATAATTTTTTTAAAGCAAATCTTTATGAATAGAGGAAAATATTTAGAAATCTTTTTAGAATTTCAGATAAGAATATTTTGGGAAGATGGTTAAAAATTATTTTTTAACTTTTTTTTAATGGGTTAAAAGTTAAGAAGTGACTTTTATAACCTACTTCCCAAAATATGCTATAATAGTGTATATTTAAGCCTTTTTTCGGGACTTAAGATTTTAGTTTAAAAATCACTATTCACTCTCTTTATTTTTCTGTATATTTTTTTATAAAAATTTAAAAAATTAATTAAAATAGTCAATTTCTAAGGGTTTGTTTGGAATGTGGGTTGGCTTTTTAATTTTTTGATTTTTTGGCTTTTTGATTATTTTAGCTTAGGCTAAAAAATCTCATTTGGAGTGAATTTTTTTGACTTTTATGACTTTTATGAGAGAAGATATGATGTTTTGTTTTATTTAATTAAAAAATATATTTTATTTATTTTTTACTATTTTAACTTAAAAGCCTGAGTCTTTTTTTTTTCAAACGAGCTCAAAATGGGATCTTAATCTTTTTATTATAAGCTGACTCTAGGAATGAAACTTAGGCTAAGTTTGGCAACTCTCAAAAAAATTAAAAAGTCAAAAAGTTTATCACTATTCACAAAAAGTCAAAAATTACGACTGCACAACTCTCAATCCTAATTTTCCTCTATACACTAATTTATACAATTTTTTAATATACATTTTTTCTTAAAAAATCAAAAAATTAACCCAAATATCCATATTTTTTCAATCAACTTTTTAGTCTAAAAAGAAAAAAAATACACTTATTTAGGACATTCCAAACAACCTCTTAACATTAAATTTTATATTCTGATAAATTTTACATTAAAAAAGAAAAAGAAAATTGACTTTTTAGACTCATTAAAAAAAAAAAAATTGATTTTCAAATTTTACAATATTTTCTAATAAATAGCTTTTCAACACCCAATGGAGCTCTTACAGCATAGAATGATCACATCAGCGGCAGCAGCAGGGCATAGGGAGGTGTCTAATCCAACCATGGCATCGAAACTCACAACTTGTAAGTATTAAAATAAATAAATGTTTTTCAACTTTAATTTATGAATTTTAATAATTTTAAGGATAATATTTGAGAGTTCGAAAATATTTCCTAATTTTTTTAATGTCCAAAATGATATCGTTTTGGAAATTATTATTATTTTTTTTCCTTCTTCTTCTTCATCGAGTCTGAGCAGAGGGAGAGTGTGAGGGAGAGAAAGAGAAAGAGGGAGAGGGAGAGGGAGAGGGAGAGAGGAGGAGAGGATCGTCTGTTTACCACCGCCGTCGTCGATCGTCTGCTCACCACCATCGATCGTCGCAGCACCACCACCGTCGCCTCCGGCCCCGCCTCCGCCTCCTCCCACTGTTATGGCCCCCTCCAGTCCACTCCTCCTTCCTCCTCCTCCTCCTCCTCCTCCTTCCCTACTTCTGAAAAAAAAAAAAAATTAGGGAGATTCGGAGGGATGCATTTTCGAGCTACGTAGCATGGTCCAAATTTTAATATGTATGTAAAATTTATCTGATATAATATTTTATTATTATTATTATTTTTTTTTTGACTTTTCACTTTGCTAATGTTCAATTAGAACTCTAATTTCATATGAATGTATCTTTCTTGAAGTATTAATTACGACCATAGGAGGTTTTGATGGAAAAAAAATTTAATTATTAATATTTCTAATGTTTTCATCATTTTATAATAAAAAAAAATTCTACACCACACCGGCATTTAATCCTTTCTCTTTTTTATTTGAGGATTACTTTTTTATTGTAGAAAAAGGATAAGAAAATAATATTCAGGTTAATGTTTGTCTGCTGAGGAAAATGTTTAAAATCTTAAAAAAAAAACAAACACTTATAATTTGATTTACAATGATGTGATATGATATATATTAATTTTTAATTTTGTATGACCTGCTTTTCTTACTATATTATTGTGGATAAATTTAAAAATTTAAATTGCAAATCTCTAACAATATTAATCTGCTAAACATAAACAAATGTACTATTCGTAGCCTGTGTTTGGCAAGTGGGTTTGCAGGCTTTTTTAGCTATTTTAGCCACAAAAAACAAAATAGGCTATTTTAGCCATAACAAACAAAACATCATATCTAACCCACAATCATTACATTCTTTTCTCACAAAAAAACTCAAAAAAGCCAAAAAGTCAAAAAGCTCTTCCCAAACCAAGCTTTTAGGCCCAGGCTAAAATAGCCAAAAAAGTCAAAAAGTCAACCTACTTCTCAAACGGAGGCGTAATTATACTAGAATCTCAATATAACAAATGTATATTACAAGTCTTTCAATTTAAACAAATGTACTAATGGACAAAAACAAATGTACTATTTGTATCTATTTTGGATTGAGCTTATTATGGTTATGTGTGTGTAGCACGTCCGCGAGGGATCCCGTTACTACAGTTTGGATTCGATTTGTGTCACGGTTCTTAATCTGAACCAAAGAGTCCAAATCCGGCAAATCGTTTTGAGAAAACAGATTTTTTTGGAAGAAGTGCCAAACATGGACTTCTTTGCCAGATACAGAATCGCCACCTAAATATTTTATTTTTGGAGAAATTTAAGAAACCCTGACTCGGTGCCAAAGGCCACGTGTCCGTCATCACCAAAGTTGCCTCGGCTCGGGAACTTGGGTACGATTGGGGAAGGTCAGCTATGAGCACCCCCTCTCGCCCGATCCGAAGATCGGCCTCTACTAACCATGATATCCGTTTTTGAAAACGTTATGTGTTCTTATTCCATTTATTAGCCTAGAATTACTATGTTATGCGCGCAGCAAACAAGTATAGACCAAATCGCCTAAATTGGAACAAAACATTGCATGTTCGCTTTGAAGATGGTTTGTTACTCGCAAGTAGGCTAAAATGCAAGTTTTGCCACCCTCGAATGGGCTTTTAGAAAAGATGGTTTTGCCACTATCTAGTGGGCTTAAAACTCACAGTTTTAATGCGTTATCCCAATTTAGGTAATTCAACCTCCATCCACAGGCACTCAAGCAGTTATATCACATAAGCAACTAGCCTCATGGTAATCATGCAATTATGGCAACACTCACACGCATACGGTATGCTAAAGCAAAAGGACTTACAGAGTACTCCAAGCCAAAACAGAAACTAGTTAGTAATCATATGCATGATCCTAGTTCATGTTAAGATGGCTAATGTAACACATGCGGAATGTCACTAGAGTAGACTCGGCTAGTCTATAAATGACATGTGAAAATGCACAAGTAGCATGTATTCAAGTTAGATTTGAGATACTTATGCAGTTAGTATGATGCGCCGAACCTAGTGCATGCAATACTGATGAATGATGCACGAATGCATAGCATAAGGTATGTTAAAGTAAACATGTCCTAATACTAACCATCAAAAGCAGGTAAGTAAAAGGGAGAAAGAAGTGGGGGTTGGAAGACATGCACACACGCACCCACACTTATTACAAATTCACCCTCGCTCGGAGAGACCAAAAGAATAATACAAATTAATTAACCTACAAGCTAATTAATTATTACAGACCAATTAATTAATTAACAAATTAACTAATCTAATGAAAGCAGTAAACGGCCTCGGGAAGAGGGCCCAATGCAATGCGCGCTCGGCTCCGCTCGGAAAGTCACTGCCATGCACAAGTTTGCCTCTGCTTTGACTATTCTGCTTCTCTGAAAATTGCACAACTTCCAAGGTTGCTTCTCTGAGTGTTGTGGGATACTACCGGCTGAGTGAGATCATCACCGGCCATTTAAAATGGTCATCGGCTAAACATTATGCTCTCGGCCGGACCTGTTTTGCCGGTCGGCACCCAACACTGCCGGCCGGCCAATTCTTCCTGCTGAAACCTATTTGACAGCAGCAGAGGGCAAAACATGGCATGGCAATGCATTTCAAGCAATGTTTGCACCAACCACACTCCTTATCATGTTTATGACTCAAAGGAGGATGGTGCTTGACCCTCAGACCACCAATCGCGCATTTCAATGAGTGATGGCCCAAGAAATCAAGTTATGCATTTTGATTTCAAATGACATGCAAACCAATTAAACACATAAAGCCCAACCTCTATCATACTCAATTCAAGAGGCAAAGCATGCATGCTCTATGCAATACAACCTAGGCATGGAGGCTAAGTATGCAACATGAACATGTGAATATGTATAGCATGCAACAATCATACAAAATGGAGCAAGGATGTGACAATATGCAAGACAAGCATGCAACATCATGCAAAGATGGACTTAAACTAATATAGGTAGCTCTCAAGCATGCCAAAATCAGTGGCCAAAATGATGTAAGAAAGGCATGAAAACTCACACACAAGCATGCATGCACAAAGGCCTAAACATGGAGCATAAGCTATCAACTCTTCAAAGCCTGAAAAGGGATGGAAAATGCAAGTATGAAAGTATGGAACATGGACTGAAATATGGTCTCCAATGATGCCAAATCATGAGAACAAGCCAAGTAAAGCATACTAGTGACACACACATCCAAGGCTAACAAGCTAGAATGCAAAGAGGCTATACAAAGCATGGAAAGCATGACCAAAATGACACCAAACAGAACTTAAACATGTTAAAACATGACTAAAAACTTCACAAAGCTAAGTCAAAACATGCAAGCATGGTGGTCCAAATGCAAGATGCTTTTTTAGGCAAAATAAAGGAATGCAAGGCAAGTGTAAGGTGCATGTAAGGGACCATTAAACCAAGCAAAAACAGTAACATAGTATGTCAAATAAGCCCCAAAAACCCATGGAAACAAGGTCCACACATGTTAGAATGGGGTGTTCCTTTGAAAGGCCAACAAGAGGGTTACTCTACACATGCAATAAGGGCATTCAACAAGACCAAACCAACTCTGGAAATGGCTTGTGGGGGTCCTAAAACCCACTGAAAAATGCTTGAAACAAGGCTTGAAAGCATGCAAATAGGAGCCCCTTTGGAAGGCCAAAAAGGACAACAAACAAGGCAACAAGGGAGAGGGTCACCCCTCTCCTTCTTAGGACCTTAAACCGCCATCCTCACCACTGAAATCCCTCAAGATTTCAGTGGTGAGGAGGCCCAAACAAGGTGATCCCGAAGCTCACCAAAAATAGCACAAAATGGTGCCAAACAAGGCCTAAGAGGGGGTAAACGACCCCAAACACAAAAGTGTCCTTAATGAAGTATCTTAAACACAAAAAAACAGAACTTTTTTATGTTATACACAAAGCTCAAAATAGCAAGAAGACAGGCTAAAAACTTGTGCAAAAACGGGGGATAAAAGAGGGTTAAAGGCTCACCCTTGTAGACCAACGAAACCAGCAGCTTCTTGGACAAAAAACCAGTCCCTTAGCCTCTGAAAATGGCCTCCAAGCTCCTTAGGTTGATGATGGAGGTGTTAGGCTAGGGGTTGGTGTGCAAAAGAGCCAAGAACCAAGCAATTTGGAGCTAAAATGGAGGAGATATGGAGAGAGATATATGTATGGAGCCTTTGACCAATTCTTGGAACCTCTTGAATGGAAGGATAGGCTCTATATTTATAGAGCAAGACAAGGTGCCAAGCTTCTTAGAGAAGCTAACAAAAAAGGGGTCAAGGGGGTCAACCTTCTCTTAGAAGCTTGGAGCAAAAGGGCCAAGAAGGCTAAGCTTCTTGGAGAAGCTAGACAAAAAGGCCAAGCTTCTTGGAGAAGCTAGACAAGGGTTCAAGCTTCTCTTAGAAGCTTGGAGCAAAGAGTTTAAGCTTCTTGGAGAAGCTAGAGCAAGGGTGCAAAAGGTGCAAGCTTCTCTTGGAAGCTTAGAAGGGTTCAAGTTTCTTGGAGAAGCTAAAAAAAGGTTCAAGCTTCTTGAAGAAGCTAAAAAGGTTCAAGCTTCCTCAAGAAGCTAAAAAAAGGTTCAAAAGGGTCAAGCTTCTTGGAGAAGCTAAAAAGGTTCAAGCTTCCTCAAGAAGCTAAAAAAAGATTCAAAAAGGTCAAGCTTCTTGGAGAAGCTAAAAAGGTTCAAGCTTCCTCAAGAAGCTAAAAAGGTTCAAAAGGGGCAAGCTCCCTCAAGAAAAGGTCTCGGCCAGGAAAAGTGGCCGATTGATCAAAAACAGTGGCCGGCCGACCAAACACAATGCCGACCGACCATCAATTGTGCCGACCAGCCATCACCAATGGCCGGTGGCAAGGAAACAAGGCCGGTGGCCTCAAGCCATGGCCGGTGAGGTGTGGGGATGGCCTACAAGCTACTTCCAACCCTCAGAAGCAAAACCACAAGTGTTTGATACAAAACCAAACACAAAACAAACAAGTCGAGAGGTCTTGAGGTAAGGCGCATAGCCGAAACCTCCGAGAACTCAAGATGAACACAAACAAGGGTAATCATCGAGTGTTCAAACGATGACGTCCAAGTCTTAAGGACGGTCAAAAATGGGGTGTCTACAGTTGCCCCTCTTTGACAGAACTCGAAAGTCATAAAAATGACGGGAGTGAGTGTCAAAACCCAGAGACGACCCATTTTTGACAAGGTCGAAGACTTAGACAAAAGCATACAAGCTACAAATAAAGGTATGCGCCAGAGGGCAAGGGCAAAATGCAAGACAATGCACAAAGCCGAGCATAACATATGATCATGCAAGAAACATAGGGACGTATCCCGGTGTTTCGGAAATGTATAAGCATTGGAACGTATTCCAAATGCTCTTAACCAAAGAGGGAGAAACATAGGGACATATCCCTGTGTTTCAAAACGAATGAGAAACATAGGGACGTATCCCGATGTTTCGGAAAAAGAAGGATAAACATAGGGATGTATCCTGGTGTTTCGAAAAAAGAGAAGAAACATAAGGACGTATTCCAGTGTTTCGGAAAGAATGGAGAAGAAACATAGGGACGTATCCCAGTATTTCGAAAAGAAGAGAGAAACGTAGGGACGTATCCCGATGTTTCGGAAAAAGAGAAACATAGGGACGTATCCTGGTGTTTCGGAAAAAGAGAAAGAAACATAGGGACGTATCCTGGAGTTTCGGAAGGAGAGAGAAACATAGGGACGTATCCCGGTGTTTCGGAAAAAATAGAAACATAGGGACGTATCCCGGTGTTTCGGAAAAAGAGAAAAAAACATAGGGACGTATCCCGGAGTTTCGGAAGGAGAGAGAAACATAGGAACGTATCTCGGTGTTTTGGAAAAAGAGAAAGAAACATAGGGACGTATCCCAGAGTTTCGGAAGGAGAGAGAAACATAGGGACGTATCCGGTGTTTCGGAAAAAGAGAAAGAAACATAGGGACGTATCCCGGAGTTTCGGAAGGAGAGAGAAACATAGGGACGTATCCCGGTGTTTCAAAAAAAAAGAAAGAAACATAGGGACGTATCCCGGAGTTTCGGAAGGAGAGAGAAACATAGGGACGTATCCCGGTGTTTCGGAAAAAGAGAAAGAAACATAGGGACGTATCCCGGAGTTTCGGAAGGAGAGAGAAACATAAGGACGTATCCCGGTGTTTCGGAAAAAGAGAAAGAAACATAGGGACGTATCCCGGTGTTTCGAAATGGTGTGAGCATTGGAACGTATTCCGAACGCTTTTAACCGAAGAGGGAGAAACGAAGGGATGTATCCCAAAGGTTAGGGACGTATCCCAAGGGTTAGGGACGTATCCCAAGGATTAGGGACGTATCCCAAAGATTAGGGACGTATCCCAAGGACTAGGGACGTATCCCAAGGATTAGGGACGTATCCCAAAGATTAGGGACGTATCCCAAGGACTAGGGACGTATCCCAAGGATTAGGGACGTATCCCAGTGTTACGAACAAGGAGGAGAAACATAGGGACGTATCCCGGTGTTTCGACAAAGGAGAAGAAACATAGGGACGTATCCCGGTGTTTCGGAGAGGAGGAGAAACATAGGGACATATCCCATTGTTTCGGAATGGAAAGAGAAACATAGAGACGTATCCCGTTGTTTCGGAATGGAAAGAGAAACATAGGGACGTATCCCAGTGTTTCGAAGAGAAAGAAGAAACATAGGGACGTATCCCGTTGTTTCGGAAATGGAAGAAGAAACATAAGGACGCATCCCGGCGCTTCGGAAAGGTAGGAGAAACATAGAGACGTATCCCGGTGTTTCGGAAAAGAATGAGAAAGGGAAACGTAGGGAAACACCTACCAAAATCGAACTGTTAGCGACGTATGTTGGTGGCGTCGAACAACGGAACGTTAGGAAACACCACCGAACTTCAGGTAATGCTTCTTTCAGTTCTGATTTCGTTTCCTTTTTCGTGTAAATCCGTCCCCTGCTTCCGATCTGTTTCGGTTCATGTCTGAAATCCCTTTCTATGTTAAATATGAATTTTTTTTTTTAATAATTTGTGTGGACTCTGTTGTTTGAATATCCTGTGGGAAACCCACTACCGAATGTCGAGACTTTTTTTACAGGTTTCACAGATTCACACAAATTTGTGAAGTGGATTCTTATGTTTGAGTTCCCAAATCAAGTCAAATATACCTATTTTCATATTGTTTGTATACTCTTCAATTTTTCTGTTTTGTACACTACTCTGCAAAATGGGTCAATTCCATAAACTGATGAGAATAGGGTTGTAACATTCAAAGTATATTACAGAAATACAATGGTCTGTCAAATGTATTGGTCTGTTATTGTTAACGTTACAGTGCTCTGTTTGCTACAACAGAGAATTACAGTGCTCTGTTCAAATTTATCATCCATTTTCCTTCATTTATTTCCTTTGGTGAGGACGATAATTCAATGCGGATCATGACATTTCCATATCCATGGTCATTACGATTAAATTAAGTTCAAACTGTTTGCTTCATCCAACTCAAAGTCGATTTGGATCTGTTGTTATATAAATGTGTACTACGTAAATTGTGAAGATATATATAAATTTGGGAATGATATGTACGTATGATCAACCCATAATAAAAATTGAGATTCTTAAAACAATTTTTACTTGATAACCTGTTCTTGAAGAACCTTACAGAACCTTAAAAATCTGTTCTTATGTAAATCTGTCCTTAAAAATCTGTAAATATGTTTTTCATTTAAAACAATTTGTTCTTCAAGAACCTTAAAAAGATGTTCTTATACATCTGTTGTTCATTTGTCTGTTATACATCTGTTTAGATTCTTAAAACAATCTGTTCTTGATTTAACCTGTTATTGTCAATTCAGAAACAAATAGATATACATATGTTCTTATGTGAATATGTTCTTCAGTTGTTGTTATACAAATGTAAAGGAAGTAAATTGATAGAGATATACATGTATGATATGTTTGGGGGATAACTATATGATCAATCTATGATACAAACTGACAAATCGGACATAGAGATGACGTAGTTTATTGTATTTAGAACTTCTTGTGTGAGAATTGAATCTTATCCAATAGTTTATGCAAATGTGTCTTCATTTCGAAGCCTTTGCACTTTCTCGACGCAAATTGATAGGAAACACATGGTGTTCATGGCTTTTTATTATTATTATTATCATTATTGGTTTGGGGTTGTATATGTCTCATTTGTGCAAGTGCATATGGATAAAAGAACGTGGATGAAGAACCTAAAATAGGAAAAGGCAAATCAGATTTTTAAAACTTCATTTATTAAAAAATTATTTTTACAATTTTAATTTGAAAATAAAGCCACCACTGTAGTATATTTGGATGAATAATAATTTCCACAAGTAACATTTAGTAATGGTAAAGTACCACATTAGTATTTCTCCGTTACCATTTTCATTCATGTAATCGTAATTGATTTACTTTGATCATGAATGTATAATTTATAATTAATTGATTTAATTATAACATGAATTCGTATTTTGATAATGTAAACACACGGTGTTCATTACTATGTTCCATATATTATTATTGTTTTTTTTTGGGTTGTATATATCCTATGTGTGCAAGTGCATGTGGGTTAATAAATAAGTTTACCACTATACAAAGCTACGGATGAACAATACTTTTACAAAATCAATTTCATTAATGGAATCAAATTATGACTAAGTTAGTCTTTGTACGTTATCATTTTCATTTATGTAAATTTAATTCAATGGTAATTTGATTATGAATTTATAATTTACAATGTTTTGACTTAATTTGATCATGAATTCTTCATTTCATTCATGTAAACACACGGTGTTCATGTCTTTTTTATCTGTTAGGTTTGAAAAGGAAATTAGATATTTACCTCCTATTAACACTTTGACAGTGAAACCATAACTGGTAGGCTGCTTTGGGATAAAACAAACTGAACAAAATATGAAGTTTGTATACCTATCCTATGAAACTTGTGAATCAGCGTATTCAGTTCATGTTTAACCTGAAATATGGATAACATAAACTAATTACTTATATGATTCTTTGTCACTTCTGAATGTTTGTCAAACATAGCATGGCTTCATTTACCTCTACTGCAACTTCTAGAACATGGTCACGTCGAATGTATGCCTGTGGACATGGCCCCTGTATTGTTAAGATTTCCAGGTCCACCAAAAATCCAGGGCGTGCCTACTTTGCATGTCCCTACCCTGTGGTGAGTGACCCATTCTTTACCGGTCATAACTGCATGAACATTAACAACCTATTGATTAATAGTTCCATCATTTGCACTCATCATCCTTGTGTCACTTAGATTGGTTGGTGCGAAAAACCAAGGCGAGAGAGCATGGACTATGCGTCATCTAGAGACGAAATGGTCATGCAATTGCGGGTTGATGTCGTATACATTCAACAATCCTTGCGTGTCCTTAAGACCATTGTGTATGTGCTATGCATTGTCGTTGTCATTTTGTTGTTGCGTATGTAAGCAACGTGGCGATGTTGTCAGTATGTGCAAACACGTGACAAGGTTATTAGTATTGTTAAAATTCACCCACTATCACCTACCACACTTCACCTACTCTCCACCTACCACTACCACCTACCACACTTCACCTACTCTCCACCTACTCCCAAACACACTCCTATATAATAGGAATCCTTGTAATTGTAATATAGAACAACAACATCAATCAATCAATAATACATACATTTTTCATGGTATCAGAGCTAAATTAACAACCTAATCATTCTGCTTCACCGGCAGGCGGCAGCCTCACCTTGGCCGCTCGCCGGACCTCTACACATACCTTCACTCCGCTGTCACAAATTCCATAACTGAAGAGCGGGGTCTCGATTTCAGCCTCTGATTCCGTCTTCTCTTCCTCCGCTTTTCTTTCCTCTCTCAAAAATTCCCCAAATCAATCGACTTTCCCAAGAAACAAACAAAACCCCCGAATCGACTTTTTCGAGCAGCTTCTCGATTCTGTGCCAATCGACGAAGTGATTTCTGGTCTCCTGTTCTTCCCTCGGATTGATCCATTGAATCCACAGCTACAAGTGCTCCATGCTGAACTCCATAGGACTGGTTTTTATCATCAGTGTCAACATCTGTGGAAGTGTCCGTCTGTTGGCTATTGTCAGCCATTCCAGCATCTCCCACCAAACCCTAAAGGAATCATCTTTCAACCCTCAAATTTCCAAATTAGTCCCAGAATCAGATGAGAATAGTAACAAGCCTCTGTTTTTTGGGAACAGAGGGCTCGATATCGACTTAAATCTGGACTTCAGCTCTCCGCCGCATACGGCGGACTTCGGCGGCGGAGGAGTCGATACGGCGCACGTTTCCATGGCCGAGAAGAGTTCAGTCGGTGAATGCGATCTTAAGGAAGAGGTTAACGGTTGCGATTCGTCTGCGAACAAGGATGATGAAGAGGAAGAAGAAGAAGAATCAGTAGTTGAAGAGAGAGGAACAGAGTTCTTAGAGGTCATAAATACGCGATCTCAAAGCTCGGAAATCGATAACAATGGAGTCGCTGAAGACACAACGATGATCAAACCGAACAATAACAATCCACTACCAGAACTCAAAAGTGATCACGACTTTCTACATTTGCTAATCAACGCCGCGAAGTTGATTTCCGGCGACTTCATCGACAGCCGAGCCTATGGATCGGCTTCTGCGACTCAGCTTCAGTATGATTACGACTACGAAGAGTACTTGGACGACTCGGAGGGATCGATTCCAGGAAGAGGAGTGCAGTGGGTGATCATGGGGGATCCACTGGCGAAGAAACAGGTTTATGCTGAGAGGCTCTCGAAGCTTCTTCGAGTCCCTCACATTTCTATGGGCTCGCTTGTTCGCCAAGAGCCACACCCTCAGTCTTCTCTCTACAAACAGATTTCAAATGCTGTGAACCAACGGATTGGGGCACAGATAAACACATTGTTAATCTGTGATTCAGGAGCAGCTCCCATGTCTGCTTTTTCAGAAAGTTAAAAAATAAAAAATAAAAAATAAATATAAAAAAAAATAAAATAAAAAGAGGAATAATCTTGGAGGGGTGGAAGCTCTCTCTCTCTCACTTCCCGTTCTCCCACATGCACGCACTTTATGATAACAATATTTTATTTTTAATCCACCCACACCCTCTCTCTCAGGTTCCACCCACTTTAATCATTTCCACCACTATTTTTTTTTATCACACTTCTCTTTATATCCTTTATACAGATATATTTTTTTTTTCTCTCCACCGCATCTGCTTTCTCTCTTAATATCTTATTATTATTATTATTATTATCACAAAAAAAAAAAAAAACACACACACGAAGCCGATGACCTGCACACCAAACTCCACCTTATTTTATTCATGTCGGGACTCACCCCGATCACCATTTTACATAAAAAAAAAAAAAAAAAAAAACCAAACAAACACAACCCAAACAACCACATACACAGGCGGCCTTTTTCTTCTCTACTCTGCCGCCAGTCTCTTCTTCTTGCCTCCGTCCTGGGCGGCCCTTGACGGTACTGCCTCCGTGCTTCCTCGACCACCAAGCCAGTTGTCTCCTCCCTGCTCCTCCACTCCCGCATCTGGTGGCCCTCCAAATCGGAACATCACTGTGGCCTTCCGCTTCAGCTCCTTGTTTTCTGCCTTTAGCACACTTATCTCTGCTCGCACATCCTTATACATGCGTTGGAGCAGAGCCAGCTGGGAGTTTAACTGCTGCACCTCATTTGCCCTACTCTGCAGCCGGTTCGACAAATTTGTGACCACAGTCATGGTTTCCACGCATGACTTCAAAGTATACTGATTGGCCTCCACATCCGACTGCACTGCCATTCTTTGCTCCACCGACCGCATCGGAAAGTTCAACGGGGCAAACTCCGGGGCACTTGGTTGAGTTTCCAGTGCCACCGCACCAGTTCTCTCTCTCGTTGACTCGTTGAGGTCGGGAAAGAGGGTGAGCAGCCCGCGGGAAGACGATGAAGCCATTTTCTAGGCAACAGAGTGTTACACAGTATCTCTCTCAGAAATCTCTCTCAGAAAACAGAGTGTTACAGAATATCTCTCGCAACAGAGTGTTACAGACTCTGTCTCTCAGCACACCGCAGAGTTTTTCTGACTCTCTCTCTCAGCACAATGAAGTTTTTTTTTTTCAGAGGTTTTTCGCAGCTTTTCTCAGCCTCAGCCTCAGCCTCCGTCTTATAGCCGAGGCAGCCACGCGCATCGCGCGCCTCTTGACAGCCGACAAACGGACACGCAAGTCAAGGCACTCACGTGCCTCGCCATCATGTCCGGCACACCTTTTGATGATTGGGCACGCCTTTTGATGGAACGCCTTTTGAAAGATTGGGCACACCTTTTAAGGGTGCGACTTTTTAAAGGGTCCGACAAGACTCTGTAAACTGTCCCGACATAGATTCCGGTTAGTTTCTACAAGGGTCCGACAAGACTCTGTAAACTGTCCCGACATTGATTCCGGTTAGCTCCTTCATGGGTCCGACAAGACTTTGTAAACTGTCCCGACATTGATTCCGGTTAGTTTCTACAAGGGTCCAGCAAGACTCCGTAAACTGTCACAACAACTGTCACAACAGTGTCTGCTACAACGGTCCGACATGACCCCATAAACTGTCTTCTATATCGGTCCGACATGACCCCGTAAACTGTCCTGCTACAACGGTCCGACATGACCCCATAAACTGTCTTCTACATCGGTCTGACACCCCCATACAGTGTCCTCTACAACGTTATGACACCACCATCCCGTGTCTTCACCAATGGTCTGACACGACCATACAGTGTCTCTTATCCTCTTTTATTTTTATGTATTTTCTTGTTTTGTAACTCTCTCCAAACTCAAGTTGGTTAGTTCCTATCCCCCTTGAGTTTGCGGGGGGCTGTTAAAATTCACCCACTATCACCTACCACACTTCACCTACTCTCCACCTACCACTACCACCTACCACACTTCACCTACTCTCCACCTACTCCCAAACACACTCCTATATAATAGGAATCCTTGTAATTGTAATATAGAACAACAACATCAATCAATCAATAATACATACATTTTTCAAGTATGTTGGTATTATGTTTTAGCATGACTAAGGCATTGCTTTGCCTTCCTCCACTACAAAATAGTAGCTGTGTTAATGACTATCATAACTATGTCCACCGCTCAGTTCCATGTTTGTTTATGTATGTTATTAATGTGCAATGGTTATATGTTGTCTAATTTAGCATGCTATTTCTCGGTTTATTGTTCATGGGCATAGATTGTGTATCGTGCAACCAATTTAAATTATTCTGATATGGGCTTATACGTTTGTATATAACAACCAAATATGTAATGGTAATCTTTTGTAACCGTACATTAGTAATGGCTTCCATATGCACTTCTCCGCGTACCCAATCCAAAAGCAAAAGCATTGTCACAGACAAGTCAAGTAGTCTTGAAGAGACACAGAATGAGTTCAGCCACAAGGCCTCATAGAACAGTGACTCAATCCAAGT
Source organism: Camellia sinensis (assembly GCF_055761805.1). Classification (NCBI taxonomy): domain Eukaryota; kingdom Viridiplantae; phylum Streptophyta; class Magnoliopsida; order Ericales; family Theaceae; genus Camellia; species Camellia sinensis. The sequence goes on along the minus strand of NC_138961.1, from coordinate 238,650,516 downwards.
TTTCCTGCAGTTGATTGCAAATGAGATTACAAAAGGAAATCGACCATTCCTAATCCTCAGCCAAGAAGGGTACAAGTCGCTGGCAAGGAAATTTGAAAAAAAAATAGGAAGAAAGCATGGCCTCAAACAGTTGAAGAATAAATACATAAGTTTGAAAAAAGAGTGGCAAGCGTGGACAAAGTTGATGGATTCAAGCAAAAATGTGTCAGGGATAGGGTTTGACAGTGACACCGGTATGTTTCAGGCACCTGACGAGTGGTGGGACAAGATGGAATCGGTAAGTATATGTTCATTGCGTTTTATATTTGTCTGTTACCAGTACATTTCACCTTTTTAGCTAACTGCATTACTTGTTATCTGAAATGTAACGTCTTCCTCTTTCATAAATCTCCAACTGTGCAGATAAACAAGGTGTGTACCAAGTTCAGGAAAAAAAACTTTGGAACATCGTGACTTGATGGAGACGGTCTTTCTCGGGGCATCAGCTACTGGTAAGCACCGTTAGATCCCGAGAGAGAAACTTCCTGAGCATACCAATGACTCATCTAATTCTATGCACAGTTTGGGAGTGCAGCCATTTGCTGAGCCGATACCCGCAGGAGTACAGGACGTGGATTCAGATTCTTCACTGGAACCTATTCCAATTGAAAAGGGAAAAAGGAGAAAGACGCCATCAACAAGTGTTTCGAAGTCATCGAAGAAGGCAACAAGTGGAGCATCAGTTATTGCGAAAAGTATGAACAATCTAACAGATGTGGTGCGCACTAAGAATCAGCAGGTTATGGTGAGGCACCTCACAGGTAACGAATCGCTGTACACTATTTCTGTGAGCCCCCGAATCTACACTATTGGTTGCAGTCAAGGGAAAGTCACTAATGAGTCCTATGGTCAATAACCACGTAAGATCCCAGATTGCCGAAGGAGTCAAATTAGCCTCCCTTCTAAGTCCAGCTTTCTTAGGCAGCGCATTACCTTTTTGACAGATCTTAAAAAGTATTGACACAAGGTCTCATAAGCAACGATAAGGTTTATATATATGTATATATTAGAATATGAGTACATAATAACCACGAATATCCTTAATTTCAAAAGCTTGTTCCATTATATTACATCTCAAAAGAAAATTTAAATCTTCATATGAGCCTTACAAAATATCAAAAGGGAAATTTCTAACTTTTCTAAGATAGCCAAAAGTCTTCGAAGGTTTCAGGCTCGTCGTCTCCAACTATAAGCTCCTCTTCGGCACTTGGCATGATACACCGTGAGTTTTGAATGCCCAGTAAACGCACACACACCCAGTCCCTTTTTCCCAGTCCAATACACAATCACAAATATGACAGCAAGTAATAAAGCATGATACTCAACTAAATAAATAAAGGGTTACAGGGTTAGATGTTAGTAAACTAGAAATCCCTCAAAGGGATTTCGTCCTCCCAACCACAAGAATCGGACGCGGATTATTCGGTGTGCCCCCTCTTTCGCTGCTTTGTTGCAGAACTAACCTAGGATGCCTACCAATGGTTATATACCGCATAGTGCCAACCGTAGGGCCTCAAAAGAGATGGTAATAATGGGCATTGCCCAAATCCCTCCTCACACCAAATACCTAGGGTCCGAATACAACCGCTCCGTTCAAGGGTTCTGAAAATCACTTGCACAAGACTTTAACTTCTAAATAGGGAATGCATCCCAATAATCCATATATCACATATTATCATCTTTTCATTACTCAAGTGATCGAAAACCCAATACCATCCCAATTAAGTTTTCCGTTGAGTTAAATGTTTTAAATCAAGGTTAGACCAACTTAACAAGATAATAATATCCACGTAAGCATGCATCATTAGAATGAAGAAGATAAAGAACATAACCATAACATATGCAATATCATGCCAAGACATGATCATAAGCTAATAAGCATATTCATGAACATAAGAGCATAAAACACACATGCACAACAAAATTTCCATATTCAATACCCTTTAAAGATTAAAATAAAAGGGGCTATTTTAGATTTTTACCGGACTCGGCCTTCTTATGGTTCGTAGAGAATTTAATCTAGTTTCCAGAACATATTTCAACAATGGGATAGCTTTTCTAGATTTTTAGTTATTTAAGGAACACTCCAGCGCTATCCAGATTTGTCTACCGTTACGAAAAATTGATTTTCTTATAAACCACTCACTATTTTTCAATGAAATCAATTTCAATAGAAAGCTAACTCCTTAAGGAAGATTTTGAAATAAAATAGAGGTCCAGAATAATTTTCTACATTTTTCTAGAAATTTTGAAAGTTGGCTGTGAAAACAGATTTTTAAGGCACAATGCCCAAAACAAGAAAATTGTAAGAAAAGGGATCCACTAAGGGAAATTTTTCATTTGTTTTGTGATGAAAACATGCTAAATAATATATATTAAACTCAGAAAATTATCTTGAAGGTGTGCCTTTGGAAAGTTTGAGAGATTGGTATGAAAAAGATAGTTTTGTACCGAAATAAGGAGAACTACAAAAGGGGTAGAATCATGGCACAACTCTTATCATTTTAACACAAGGAAATCATTAATAACACATTTGAAAACAATGTGTAGAACCCTTAAGAACATGTATTTGAAAAAAGAAAATAAAAGAGAGAGTTGTGTTGTGGCTTACTTGCTAGGCTAGGCCAAGCTGAATAAGATTGCTCCCCTCTTCCTTCCTCTTTCTCTCAAGACTTTTCTCTTGCTCTCCTTTCTCTCCTTTAGGCCCAATGTAGGTGTCTGTATGTGTTGTTTGTGTATGCTTTGCTAAGAGGGTGGTTGTATTTATAGGCAATTTTGGTGTGAAAAGACATAAAGGCCCACTAGTTGGAATTGAATTGAGAAGTTTGGATTTACTTGGAGTCTAATGGAATAGGGAGTGATTAGGGGGCTTAATTATGTGATTAAACAAGATTTAGTTAGCCTCTAGTTGGTATGGAACTAGTTTGGAAACACAAACCTTGTACTTGGTACTTGAGCTTCTAGAATGTCATAATTACAAATCTTAAAAATTGGTCCCTCACACTCTCCAAGGTTGGCCGACCATGGGGAAGGGAAATGGGGAACATTTTATTCATTATATGAGTACTATGGACACATTTCCCAATGTATATATATATAGATCTCAAATTGATTTAATGGTACCTATAGTATAAAAAGTACATGTACTAGTTTTGGGGCAATTCTTGAAATTAATAAAAAAAGTGAGGACTTTGAATTAAACTCATGTATTGGAACCTTATTTATGTAGAATTAAATTAAATTAGACTAAGGAACCTAATTCAGCTAGGATATTCCTGTTTCGATAAAAATTAAAAAAATGCTAACCGACAAGATTCAAAATAATTTAAGAAACTGAGGGGCTTTAAGGAAATAATTCAAACATAAGGGTTTTTAAAGAAAATACATTTTTCAGGGGCTTCACAATTTCAGAGTGCATGCATTGCCTAACGACCATTCCAGTCTTTATTGGTACGCCGCTATTTCATTTCGCTTCGACACTTATGGATAACATAGATTACCAGGAGGTGATGATGTGCCAGCCTGATGACAACCACATTGTAGGGTGGCTTACACAAAAGTAGCTCCAGTGTACTGCGTCGGCGCCATTTGCAAACCTGTTTGGGGCTCGCTGGATGTGATATAGCGATGTTAGTAATGCTTTCGATGCCTGCCATTTTCTTGCTTTGGGAAACTTTTAGTTATGTGTTTGTTGGAACTGTACTAAAACAGGATGGTTGTGTGTGCATGTTTTAAACTTTTTCTTGTTTTTTTTTTTCGTGCTAGGTATGGTAAACAAAAGGTTTGCATGTTTGTCGTAGACGGAATGGAAGAATGGTTGTGTGTTTTTTTGGGAATGGAATAGGATGGTTGTGTTTCAATTAAATGTATGAGAATGAAATGCGCAATACCGGCATGCGTGTGCTGTTGTTGTATTTATTTATTTTACTTGGGAAACTATTATGTTAGTTTGACGTCATCTGTTGTGGTTCTGTTCGTAATGCCATTGCTATGTTAATGGTCCCCCTGTAAACAATAACGACCAGGTTCACTGCTTGTTTAATTCATATCATTATGCGTTAGTTTATGTTTTGGTGACGGCATTTTTTTACATTAAAAATAATGTCGGCGTTCTGTAATTGCAAACTGTCATTACATTTGAGTCAATGGATCACGTGCAAACTGATTGAAACAGTGCCACTCTTGTAGGTTTCGCAACAACGAAGACGTGATGAATCCCTGGGATGGAAGCAACAATGACAATTTAAGGAAAAGCTTAATGAAATGGCCATACAACTTCTACAAGAACACAACTAGACATTTCTACAAACATGCCAGTATGTCACAGAGTGGTACGAAAAACACATGGCTAAAACACCATGTCGCACTTCTACATTAACCGGGCATGCATCGATATTTGAGCTCTATGCGGGCCATATAGGTCGATTTGAGGAAAATGTTTGCATGTCGAAGGAAGTTTTTGCCGCTTTGTGTGAGACATTAGTAAATGATTTGGGGTTACAAGTACCACAACGTCCACATGGCTTCGCTGTTGAAGAAAGCGTTGCAATGTTTATCCATGTGTTGAAAGGGAAGCAAAATTGGGAAATCCAAGAACGGTTCCAACATTCGGGGGAGACTGTGTCTCGGCACGTGCATAACGTATTAACTTCCATAAAAGAGTTCACTGTTGTTCATTGTCGGTCCACATATAGTCAACCTCGTATACATCCATGCATGTGGTCTAAACGAAAATACCTACCGTTCAAGGTACTACTGGAAAACATTACCCAGTTATGTGTGCGAAGTCCAGTTATTTTATTATTATTATTGACTGAACGTGACGTATGAAAATAAGCATTACATGTACCCGTAGGAGTAACAATACATTTCGGTTGTTGGTAGGACTATATTGGAGCAATAGACGGAACACATGTAAGTGCATGGGTTACGGGGCTAGATGCGTCAACATATTTCGGTAGGAAATACTGTCACACGCAAAATATCATGGCCGCGTGCGATTTTGACGTGTGTTTCATCTTTATTTCATACGGATGGGAAGGAAATATGCATGATAGTCACATCTTCAACAAAATACTAACAAATGACAATGTCCCATTTCCACATCCTAAACAAGGTAACACATTGCAATGAACAAAATTGATAGGGCTATAATTTTTCGTCAAACAACGTTACTTGAAAATGAAGCACAGTGTAGATTGTCGTGTCATAAATTCTTGTACTGTCTGCAGGCAAATATTATCTTGTCGATTCTGGCTATCCGAACTGGGTTGGTTACCTAGCACCTTTCAAAGGCAGCCGTTACCGCCACCAACAATTCCGAAGTAGTCAACGGAACAGGACGACAAACACGCCAAGGGAATTATTTAACAAAGTTCACTCGTCGTTACACAGTGTGCTGGAATGCACTTTTAGTGTCTTGAAAAATCGATGGGGGTTTATTCGAGACATGCCTCGGTATGATTTTGCAAATATGCAAGTTCAATTAGTAGGTGCGTCAAGGCATTACATAATTATATACGGCGCAATACAAGTAATCCAACAACTGTTCACCCAATCTGCGACGAGGAAGAGGCTATGACAATAGTAAATGCCATACCAGAAGTTGAACATGACGAGGATGGTTTAATGGTTGAGGATGAGGACCCGCATATGGCATTGGTGCGTCTTCGCATACGTGACAAGTTAGTGTACATGTGTAATAACGGAACATTAAGAAATATATAATAGTTCACCTAATATTCGTAGGGTTGTAACATTGGTAACACACATGGAACAGACTGTATTCAAATATATTATCGTGTACAATATATATGTGTTTACAAGGGAATATAATCTCTTTCAGTTGGTGGCGTGCCTAACTTTGAAAAACTAAAAACAACAGAAAAAGCCTTTTCGAAAAAAAAAAAACCAAGGTCAAAAAAATAGGATGAATAAAGAAAAATTGTCATTCAAGATTAATCACGTGTCATGCCCGTTAGAAACATAAAAAAGATCAGTTAAAACAACAAAAAGCCAAAAGAGACATGAAAAATTATCATGTGCGACGACAGTACATTATGATTATTGACATCATTTTAAATAAATTACATGGTCGTAATACTTGTCCAAAAAACACAAACAAGTCAATCCAAAATTACGAATGTCAATTCGCAGTTGCCGTATAATTTAAAAATAAAGCCAACACATGGAAAACCAATTTTCAAAACTAAAAAAAAATTCATGTGTACAAATAAAAATAAATTGACAAAAGCGTAAATGAAAAAAAAAAAACAGAACCACAAAAATAAGCCTCATCCAACCCAAAAAAAAAAAACAGAAACAAAAAATTGAAAAATAGAAATTACCATTTGCAACGTAATTTTGAAAAAAATGAAACACATGAAAGCATACTTATTTAAAAATGAAAACAAATTAATGTATTAAAAAAAAGAAATGAAAAAAACGTAAATTAAAAAAAAAGAACCACAAAAATACGCCTCACCCACAAAAATAAAAAAATCAAAAAAAAAAAACATAATTTACCATTTGGCACGTAATTTTAAAATAAATACAACACATGAAAACTCATTTTTTAAAAATAAAAACAAATTAATGTACACCAATAAAAATAAAAATGACAAAAATATAAATTTAAAAAAAAGTAAAAATTAATGTATAAAAAAAAAACAAAAGACAAAAACATAAATTCCAAAAAAAAAAAAAAACCATCAAAAGACGGCAAAAACATAAATTTCAAAAAAAATGATAAAGAGACGCCTGAAAAAAATAAAAAAATAAAAAATAAAAATAAAATGACCAATGACGCTGACGTGGAACACACGACAAGGACTTGACATGCCAAATTACTTGAAGGGCAGTTTGGTAATTTAATATGAAGGCACATCACCAAAAAATCAAAGAAGTTAAAAAAATTCTTCTCAAATCAAACTTTTTAGTCCCAAATTTAAAATAATCAAAAAAATCAAAAAGTGAAAAAATTAACTTACTTTCCAAACAGAAGTTATAAATTTTATGATAATTCTAGTCGTACTTAAAATTAGGTTTTAGCCTTTTTTTATGAAGTCTAATCATCATAGAAATTAAGCTTCATTTGATAATTTCTACACTTTACATGCAAAAAACACCTCAATACTAGCTGTATGTATGTTTGCATGAATAATTCAAATCATAAAAATATGTAAAAAAAAAAAAAAAAATAGGCCTTTCGAGATTGACACCAGGGTGTTATGCGACCCACTCCAGTAATAATCCAATTCTATAAAATTTATACAAAATTAAGCCTGTGTTTGGCAAGTGGGTTTACAGGTTTTTTTGGCTATTTTAGTCACAAAAAATAAAATAGGCTATTTTAGCCATAACAAACAAAACATCACATCCAACCCATAATCATTACATTCTTCTCTCACAAAAAAACTCAAAAAAGTCAAAAAGCCAAAAAGTCCTTCCCAAACCAAACTTTTAAGCCTAGGCTAAAATAGTCAAAAAAGCCAAAAAGCCAAAAAGCCAACCCACTTCCCAAACCAACCCTAAGCGATTGTATTAAGATGTATTATTTGAAAATAATGTTTATTTACATAATATTTAAGTATATGACCATTATTATCATGTCATTTTGATAACAAAAATTTGTATTAAAAATATTCATTAAAAAAACAATCACACTATTTGGTTTTCATTTTTAGAATTCATTTTTTAGAAAATTTTACTTTTTCGTTTTTCGTATTTTTTTTCTTTTCACTGAATCTTTTTAATATTTTAAGCAATTTTTTAATTTTTAGACATACCTAATATAAATACGCTTAAAAAGTATAATATTTGTAAAAAAATTTTAAAAAAATTCACTAATGTTGACTTATTTTTTCTACAAAGGAAAATATCATAAATGCGAGCATGCCAGTAAGGATTGAAAAGTCCTTACAGATAAATTTCAAGCCAATTATCAAGCAATTGCATTGACGATTCTTTTTCCTGAATGAAGAGGATTTTAAAATTGTTAAATGTAGAGAAAAGAAAAATTAAAAGAAGAAAGAGTGAGACGGAGAAAGGTAATTTAGTGAACAATCAAACTAACCATTAATTTATCTCTATTCCTATGCTTAGAAAAGGAAGTGCACAAAATAAAGTGCAGAAAACTCACCTTTACTCCTACACTTCGAAAGTAAAGTGCAGGTAATTAAATGCAAAAAATATAAATGACAAGAAAAATATAAATTAATTGTCTTTGATTTGAATTCTGGATCCTTGCAATGTAGCCATGAATGACTATTTATAAACAAACATTTGTAGGAAAAAACTACCTAAAACTACTCACTCTTCCACCTTCTCTATTTCATAATTCATGATCTTCCATAACTTCCTTCAACCTCCATTTCATGCTCCATGTTCTCCATTTTGTTTTTCATTTTCTTTTCACATTTCATAACTTCCAAATGAGTAGGAGGATGCCACATATCATGCAATTATATAAATAATAACTAATAAAATTAAAGATTTATAGTGTCAACATTACCCCCCGCGACCACTAAAAATGATGTTTAGTTAAATTTCTGAATGGCCGAACCAAGCACATGACTAATCTAAACAACAATTGCTTCGAATAATATCAAATGATATAATAGCACCAAGAAAATGCTTCGAATGAGTATGAAATTATGACTAGATGTCTCGAATTATACATATGTCTTGAAGAGATATTACATATGTGCTTCGAACCAGTATCAATCCTTTGAAGGAAATTAAACAATTTTGTTTTACTTGTACTTCAAACACTTAGAAAAATTTGAAACCTTTTAAAGTAGGTTGACATTGTTTGCACTTAGAATCATTCAAAACCTCATATTTTCATGATTCATCTTAACAAACTGTTACACATGCTTGCTATTATGGACTAATAACAAGCTTCGAAGATGGTATAGAGGACCAAAAATCATCATTCAAATGTCAAAGGTGCCGACAAAGGATGAATTACATCCTTGGAAATACTTGGTAAATCTTTAAAGGTTCACAACCAACATTATTGTTTCTTCGAAACTGTTATTGATTCAAGATGGAGTGCTCCGAAGCTTACAAAATTATGGCAAAAGGGCTTTCAAAGTAACTTTTGGCCAACATTGTGGTTATTTAAATTTTGTATGTTCTAGTTCACGCATAATTAATGAAAATATTAATTTTGTGCTTTGAACAAATTATTAATTCTTCGAAGACACCAAAACCATTGTTCTTTAAACCAACTTTTGTAGACTATTAGTTACATTTTCATGTAACAAATGACTATAAAAATATTTATCAGTAAAGTCATTAATTATCATGCCAAAAATAGGCATTATTTGACAATTAATTAATTGTCATTTTACATATATTTGAAGGGAGGTATACATTTCGAAAGCTTTCTCGTCTCGTGTTGCATTTCAAAGATGTTTATTGATGACAAAACCACCCTTCGAAAGTCACATATGTTACTAAAGGATCAAAGTCGTCCTTCGAAAGTGCTTACAACATCTCTTCAAACCAAATCCAAAGAGTTAAATTACTATGAACTTAGTTTGGCATTTTAACTAGCCATTAGTAGCTATAAAATGATATTTCAATAAATACATATAACAACACAACCATTTATCCTTCAAAAAGAGATTTAACAACCCTCACATGTTCTTAATAACATGCTTCGAAATCAAAGGTAACCACAAACCAAATGGTGATGATTTTATAGATCAACTAATAACCATATTTTTGGCCCAATATATAGCAATGACGAAATATTATTTGTTAAATGTGATCCACAAATCTAAAATGGATTTTGAACAACAAAAGTCATGATAGAGTGTGACCATGAAAATTCATACTTTTTGACACTTTGAAAAATGTCAAAAATTTTAAATTCATGAACAATGGCTTGTTCATTATTCTTGACCATGTTTGGTTTAAAAACATGACTTTCGCCAAACTGATTTTCATAATTATTGGGCAAAGTGGACTGTTTTTCCATCTTGGCCATGAATGGTTTATTTTCACGATTTAACTCCATAAAAATTAGTTTTTGGACCCCCCGAGCCATACATGGAACATCATTCTTAGCCAAATTTGGCTCAAGAACATGCTATTTTGTTATGATAATTTCATAATTTGACTTTTTAAAAACGGGCTCTTGAATCCCCGCGTCATTGATGAAATTATATTTTCACTAATTTCAGTCACAAATGACTTGAAAACATTTTGTAAAACCCTACAAAATTCAGTCATTGAAGACATGACAAAAAGGGTTGATAACTCATGTCTCCATTAACAAATTTTCATATCAAGTTGATGAATTACTCTAATTAAATGGTGTATTTTTTCTTCTACCAAATAATATTGTAGTGGATGGAAGTTTGTTTCATCAAGAAAATGGATCTCTTCTTGAAGATCCAAATCTTTTTTGTTTATGCCAAAATATTTCATCTAGGCTATTTAGAATGGACGAATCCAATTTATTTTTCATTTCTTACACTTGACGTCCCACTAGGCGTGCTAAAACTTGTTGGCTTACTTTTCCTACGAAGGAAAATATCATAAATGCTAGCGTGTTAATAAGGATTGAAAAATCCTTACAGATTAATTTAAACCAAATATCAAGCAATTGTATTGACAGTTCTTTTGCCTCAATGAAGAGGATTTCAAAATTGCCAAGTGTAGAGAAAAAAAGAAAAATGGCTGGTAGCTCGAATTTGTTGGCTCGAAATTGGCCCGAATAGCCTAAACGACGTCGTTTTGGCTGTTTTTTTTTCTTTTCTTTCTTTCTCTGTGTTCAAATACAGAGGGAGAGAAGAGACGAAGGGAGAGAGAGAAGAGAGAGAGAGAAGAGAGAAGAGAGAAGAGGAAGTGGAAGAGAAGAAGGAAGATCGAACCCCACGGATTTTCATCAGACCAAGCTCCTTCTTCTTCTTCTTATTTCTTCACCAGACCCAGCTCCTCGATTCAGTTCCGGATTAAAGGTAATTTTTTTGAGGATTAAAGGTAATTTTGAGGATTAAAGGTTTTTTTTTTTTTTTTTTTTTGTTGATGAAGATGATGGTGATGTTGAAGATTATGATGATGTTGTTGCTGATTTGAATCTGAGGATGAAGGGAGCAAAAAAAAAAAAATGAGCCAGATCTGATGATGTTGATGAACAAAAAAAAATCTGAGGATGAAGGAAAAAAAATTTGGGCAGATTTAAAAAAAAAATAGATACCAACAAAGCTTCATTTAGGCAGATTTTAAAAAAAAAATCTGAGGATGAATCGGGATTGTTAAAAAAAAATCTGTGTTAGCTTGTTTTTGTTGATGATCCCAATTTTTGAAAATCTACGTTGAAACAAAATCTGGTGATGATGTTGACGAAGATGAAAATCTGTGTTTGATAATGAAAAAAAAAAAAATTTTTTGTTGATGATGATAATGCTGGTGATGATGTTGATGTTGATGATGCTTGTTCATGTTGAAACCCATTTCTTCTTTCTTCTTTTGATGAAACCCAGCTGGTGATGATGCTAATGTCTATGATGGTTGCCAGCCCCTTTCTTCTTTCTTCTTTTGATGAAACCCAGCCCCTTTCCATTTCTTCTTCTTCTTCAGGACAGAGTGACGGAAAAAAAAAAAAAAAAAAGACAACAAATTGACGTCGTTTTGGTGTCGAGCCAAATTCGAGCCTCTGAATTTCGAGCTACGAATCGGAACTGAGAAAAAAATTAAAAGAAGAAAGAGGGAGACGGAGAAAGGTGATTTAGTGAACAATCAAACTAACCATTAATTTATCTCTACTCCTATGTTTCAAAAAGGAAGTGCATAAAATAAAATACAGAGAACTTACCTCTACTCCTACGCTTCGAAAATGAAGTGCATAAAAATAAAGTGCAGAAAATTAAGTGCAGAAAATATAAATGACAAGAAAAATATGAATCAATTGTCTTTAATATGAATTCTGGATCTTTACAATGTAATCATGAATGACTATTTATAAGCAAATATTTGTATGAAAAAACTACTTAAAACTACCTACTCTTCTACCTCCTCCATTTCATACTCTGTGATCTTTCACAACTTCCTTCAACCTCCACTTCATGCTTCATGTTCTCCACTTTATTCTCCATCATCTTTTTGCATCATAACCTCTAAATGAGTAGGAGGATACCACATCTCCTGCAATTATATAAATAATAAATAATAAAATTGTAGATTTACGGTACCAACAGCTAAATACAAATATATATATATATATATATAAAAGGTCAGTACATTTTTCATATTTTTGTGTATTTATTATTTTTTTTAAAATATTTTTTCATAAATATTTTACTATTTAAATATATTTAAGTAAGGTGCATCTAACAAAATTAATAAAAAAATTATTTAAAATTTTAAAAATATTCACTAAAAATAAAGAAATATAAAAAATAAAAAAATTAAATTTAAAAAATTGAAACCAAATAAATTGAATTTTTTTTTTAATTTCCCATCCGAATAAAAGATTTTTATAATTTGGATTAATTATGGGGCACCATACCCTATCATGAGTATACTAGGATGAAGAGGGAGAAAATAGGACAAGTCAAATAAGGTTAATTCTTAGCTTGTTCCCGATGTTAATACCGAGCTGTTATGGTCAAAGATATGATACTACGCAACCCCGATACACCGTTACTTGTGAGCCCCAAATTTTTTTTTATACCCATGTAAAAATGCCTTTGGTTTGGTATAATTATCATTGTAATATTAGTTGATTTCTTACTTTTGTATTGAAAATAACATGATTGATGGATCTACTGAATTAATATGATGTTGAGAAATTAAATGATATAATAAATTAAATTTAGAGATTATTTGGGATGTTATAAATAAGTGTACTTTTTAACTTTTTATAAAAAGATGTGTAAAAAAGTAGAGAGGAGATGTTAATTGATGTGACCCAAAAAAGAAAAAAAAGATAAAAAGTGTAGACTTATTTAGTCTTCCCAAACAAAGCCTTATTATATTAAAAAACATAATTATTGTATCATTATCGTTGGAATAAATATTAAAAGTCACCTTTGTTTAAGTTCTAGAATAATGTTACAAAAATGTTAGGTTCCAAAAATTTTATCAAAAGTTCTACCAAATATTTCACATGGGTGTGAAACTCACATGGATCCACATTGTGTGGGTCCTACACCTATGTGAGACATTTGGTAAAACTTTTGGTAGAATTTTTTAGATTTTTAACATTACTCGTAATGTTATATGTACCAATTAGTGTACTAATTGATAATATGACATAATTTTAGACTTTTTGAATATTTGTAATTTGTATGAGTGGTTTTACATGCACCAATTAGTATACTAACTAGTGTACCAATTGATAATGTTGCTTAATTTAAGTTTTTTTTAATATTTGTAATTTGTATAATAAGCGAGGTCAATAATAATGTCATAACTACTGTTGGTACATTAGTTAGTGTACTAATTGGTGCATGTAGCATTATTCAATTTGTATAATAGGCGGGGTCAGTAATAATGACATAATACTAATTGATAAACTAGTTAGTACATTAATTAGTGCATGTAGTACCACCATAACCTCTAATAGCCTAATTTCGTGAAAATTTATTATTTATTTATTTATTTATTGAGTTGTGCCTGTCAGACCTACAAATGATTAAATACATCAACAGAAAAAAAAAGAAAAAGAAAAAAGAGTCAAAGTATAAATTGTAAGTTTTACATCCCAAAATAAAAAAATTTAAATAATAATAATAATAATAAAAAGAAGTATGAGTTGTAAGTTTCAAATAACAGAATATGAAGTTTTCATTAGAGATGGTAAGTATGGAGTCCCAGTTCTCCAAACAAAGGTTTAATGTTGAAAGCTCATCTACCCACATCATTTTGAATCAAGAAAAATCTTACCTCAATAATCACAGAGGGTGAACCAACTCTTTTTAATGCATAAAAAAGACAAATAAGACAATCATATTCTTCCAATTATCAATTAATAATTCTCTATTTTCCCCCCTTCAATTCACTATTTTTTATATAAATCAATGCCCTATATATAAATAGTTGAATAAATATATATATATATATATATATAGAAGACGAATAAAAAGTAATCAATAATTTGTCAATAATCTTCTGTTCTTAAAATTTATATTTTACGATCGTGCAATTAGGAGTGTATTGAATCAGTACACATGAATTTTTGAGACAAAATGATTTAGTGTAATTAAAAAATGGGCATTGATTTAGACCCCCTCAAAACTCCCACCCCCACTACCCCCACACACACGTGGGGGTTGGGGATTGGGAGAGAAGAAAAAAAAGGAAAAGTTGGCTAATCAAAAGCAAAGGGGGTCAAGGGGGTGACCCCAAAGGGGGTCCCAACCTTTATTCTTATATATAATATGAAGAGAATTATATACAGACAGTCATAGTCCAACACGCCCAATAACCATCTAGTTTAGAGAGAAAAAAAGAGTATTACAGTGTTATATTTAGCAGAAATTAACCCCTCACCTCTCCATTTATTTGTGAGAAACAAAACCCCCCAAAGATAAAGATATTAGAATTCCAAGAAAATGAAATAGCAACGAAATTGGAGAGAGGTCACGACTAGACTACACTCCACCCAATTGATCACTGTTTGATATATTTGAAAAATAATTCACAGTTCTCTCCTTTTGTTTCAATTTGAAGAGAATGATGTTTAAGTCTTGACTAATTATACCTTAAGGCCATGTTTGTTTGGGCGGATTGGATTAGCATTTCTATGACTAATAGTCCTAGGACTACAAATTCGTTGGATTATGTATCCTATCTTAACTAATAGTCAAGTTTAAAATAATTATTCTGTACTGTAATTGTTTAACCAAATATCGGATTAATAATTTTATTAGACTATTAATCCAATCTTAAGCTCATGTCCACTCAAACAAACATGGCCTAATTGTATTCCTTAAGGTTGCAATGAATCATCATGGGCTTTTTGATGTGAAATTACAATTGCTATGAGACCAAATGTCTGATTGAGGAGGGACATCTCACATTATTGGTCCTTTTCCCTTAACCAGAAAGCTACGACTTTTGGTAAACTCCAAATTGGATTTTTATTAGACTCCCCATCCCATGTTCCTGTTTATCTCTTTGTGATCATAGGCAATAAGTTAGGCAAGTAATCAAGTTCAATGTTAAGGTGAGCCCATGTGTTTCTATTAGTTGCATAATTGTATTCCTATCTTAAATTTTGAATATGATTTTCAACACTTTTAAAATATTTAATTCTCAATGGCGTGGATGGTTACATTCCAATTGTTGATTTATTTAAGAATCCACCAATTAAAATTCAACTCTTGTCACATTAATGTGAATAAATTTAGAATTGGTATTTTAAATGTCTCTAATATTATCATTTAGTATATACACACACTTAAAGGCCTACTTATAATGGCACATCTGTCATGGTGACATCTTTTATATATTGAGATTTTCTCAACTTCTTTTTCTTAGGTATAATAGAATTTATAATTAAATGTAAATGTTTATTTTAATTCATATAAACTTTTTTGGGGGGGTTCAAATGGAGTTGACCAGTGAAATACCAAAATGGACTTTCATTCTATATGTTAAAACTCTCATACTATTTCAGCCAGTTTATGGAAAATGGAGCATGCAAGTTTTCCAAGTCTATAAAGTTAAGTGTTACACGTGACACTGAAGAAGCTATGGTAAAAATGAATTTTAAGAACTTATTTATGTGGGACTCAAATAAATGAATGTTTAAAATTTATTCAGATTAATACGTTTTACTCAACAAAAAATAAATAAATAAAATAAGAAGGATGAATAGATAATTTTACCATTATTTTTTAAACAACTGATTTTATTAACTTGAACCAGTAACAGAAAGCTGAAAATAATACTTATCGGCTCATATGTCACCTCAAAGGACCCTTTTGTTTTTCGCTATCACAGTCCATTTAATACAGTAATAGATGAACAGTGAAAATTACTCATGTTTGTTTTAGTTTTGGAGTTCCGGATTCGTAATCCCTTCGGACTACGATAGGCCTTAGCGAGGAGTATTAACAATCTGGGCTGGAAGATGGTATTAGTAAAATAGTCCGTTTGGATTGGGTGTTACCGAACTTCCGGGCGGTCAACTGCAAGTTTTTTTTTTTTGTTTTTACTTGTTGGACATTTTTTTTAAACATTAATGTTTAATATTTTTGTATTTTTTGTTAAGTAAAAATCATTGTTTTATTTGTTTTATTATTTTATATAAAAATAATTTAACAATCCCCACATTAACAACTATCATCAAAACAAACAAAATTTTATTAATCCCCTTACTAATAATCTCCTCACTGTCAATCATTTTCATTCTACCTCTGAAAACAAACAGAACCAAAGAGTAATATTATAAATTCACCCTTATTAATTTAGAAATTATTTAAAAATTAATCTTCACTACACCTCACATGAATCTCACATAAAACTCACACTACACAAATTAATATATACCACACAATCACCTACTCCGAAAATTCTGAGTGAATAAATCTGATTACGAGACTTTCCCCACCTAAAATTCAACAAACTACAAGTAATGAGTGCAAAACTACGTCAATTTTAGTACTGTGTGTCATGTTTATCTGCAATTGATCAGTACAAAGATCACTTGGAAATTCACTACCTCCTTCAATGTTGGCTAGTTCTTGCCACTAATTAATATATAGTGAATCAATAATTCATTCTGCGATTACAATTAATTAATATAGGTAGCAAAACAATGAGACGCTCCTCAAATTTGAAACCTTCATTCGCTAAGAGATTCATACACGTATTTTCATCAGCTAAACGTGCTCCATTTTAGTTACCCCGAGCTGGATAGAAGATACTTGTGTAAAAAATAAGACTACTGAATTAATCAAAATCATTGGTCTCACAAACTATGAGGTAAAAATATTTTGGTTTTTTTTTTTTAATTAGAAATAAAATATAACAAGACAGAAGAAAAAAAAAATAGCAAGAATAGACATTGACTAAAGAGAAAATATTAAATCTCTAAAGACCAGCATAAAATATTATAAGACAGTTAATAATATAGTTTGTTGACCATGACTCTGTGAAGACGAACTCCCTTTGTTTAGTAACAAGCATGAAATTCATTCCAATATATATATATATATATATTTTTACTTAGAAATAAAATATAACAAGACAGAAAAAAAAAAAAAAAAAAAGCAAGAATAGAATATTTTGAATCTCTAAAAACCAACATAAAATATTATAAAACAGTAAAATAATATAATTAGTTGACCTTGTTTAGTAACAAGCATGAAATTCATTCTAATTTTTCAAATGAATATTTCCTTAGTGAAGAGTGACAACCAATAATGCAAAAAAAAGGTGTCAAATTTTTGTCTCCCAACATGGGATATTAGGAGTTATGGTCCGGGGCAACAACCCTGCTGCACATCTTAAAAGCTAATAATTGTATTTCTTTAATATATTATAATACACTATCCTTTTTTTCTAATTTTTTTAAAATAAATAAATAAAAAGTGATCTGCATATGGGTATATGAAAGGGGTTGGTTTGAGATTCAAATGGGCCAAAAAGGTGAAGGTCGTTTTAGTGGTTGTGTGCTTTAATCTTATGTAGGAGAAGGGAAGGATCAAATGCTTATTTACCAAAATGGAGAGAGAGATTCCATGGACCCCTACCCCCTAACTTTGTTGTGTGCATTGTGGGTGGGGGCTAATAAAGCAAAGAAAACCCATTTTTTAACTCATTATTAATACTTTGGAAGTTTTGACTTGAATGAATGGATATCACCATACTGTAAACCTAATCTCTTTTTTTTTCTTCGTGATTTGCCTCCAAGTGAAAATAGGATAAGGTTTTGTGAGAATAAAATCCCTGCTGGACTAGCCGAAAGCAGTGGATAGGAATTCCTTCAATTTCTTACCACATCCTTGTCCCACTTTAAGAAAATGTCTCTTTTTTTTTTTTCTTTTTTTTTTTTTATATGTGTGAGAGAGAGACATGTTAATAGGTTAGTAGAGTTTGATATTTGAAACAAATTACAAATATATATATATATATATATTAGGGGTATGTATGTTGAGTATAATATTAATTTTGACTAGTTCTATCGACCATAAAATTCAAGAATTAACAAATTATTATACTATTTGTACAAAATTGAAAAGCAAAAAAATAAATAAATTGAAAAGAGAGACAGGAGGTGTGGCCCACATATGAAAGGCCCACCTCTTTATCTCTCTTCCTCAACCCAAAAAAAAAAAAAAAAAAAAAAAAAGCATTTTATTTCTCTATTCTTAAAGCTGTAAATGTGTTTCAAAAATTGTGGAAGCTAGTAGACTTTTTGGTAAATAAATTTCCCGTACAGATACTTTCTATAATTACAATCAGGGCTTAACGGTTAAACCTGGCCCAATAAAATATCAACGTAATGGGTCCATAAGGCCCAGAATTCTTGAGCTTCAGAGAAGAAACGTTAATTGTGTAGTTCTTGAGGCCCATGATCTGATAGGATATTCTAACTAGCCTTCAATAAATCACCTCTGACAAATCCTATCTACCAAAAAAATTGAACATCTCAGGATTGGATTGTATTTAAAAGTTTAAATATACGGTGAAACAAACACATGTAGTTTGTGGTACAAAAAATTAATAATGGGCCTACATCTCCTTATGTACTTCAATTTGTGTCGCGTCAAATAAATTTAAATGAATTTTAGTTTCATATAAAACCAAAATATATGGTAATTTTGTAAATCCAACTAATAAAAAAGATGTCCGTGTACCAACCAAACTGGGAAGCAATTTATGTGATTAGCTTTGACACTCAACAACCTACATTAATAATATGGTTGCAAGTTTCAGTGTTGAGGAAGCTGAAACAAAGTCCAAAATGAAAACCAAGAAACTAGCTGATACTTTTAAGCTGGTTCCCAATTATTAAAATAGTTTGACAAAAATAAACAATAATTCACCATGGGCCCAAAGCACTATATCTCGGTTATCATGATTGTAATTGTAGAAAACCAAGTTTGGCCCAGTCCGAATGCAGGTTTTTATACGACTATTGCGGAGCTCAACTTACATATTATTGATTCATAATTTCAAAAAAACAAAAAAAAAAAAAAAAAAAAAACTACATAACAGGATATGTCCCTGAAGGTCAACTCAGCTACATATAATTTTTTTTTTCTTAAAACTGTTTGAGGTTGGTTATTATTTTTCCAAAAACATTAAGCTCAATATCTCAATTCAAATTTTTGAGTAACCCAAGCTAAATTGTTGAGTTTGACCTACGTTTGACTAAAGATTTCAAACTTTAAAGTCAGATTTTAATAGTTTTCACATTACTAAAACTCTGAACCTTGGAAAATGGATCCTATTTATAAGTTTTTTCTTGGTACTAAGAAAACACCAAGTGGCCAAATAGAGAAAATACATGTGTTCCAGAAGATCACATGAAATATTCTACCTTGAGCCACTAGGCTGAAGGTGTCACGTGTCCCTCTGCATGTACTGTGTACTATCTGTTTGCCTCTGCAACTACCTTTTTTGAGCCTCAGCAAGTGTAGTTGCGACAAGAGTGTTTCGAGCTGCAACTCTCTTTTGAGCCTCAGCAAGTGCAGTCGCGGCAGGAGTGCTTGCCTCTGCACTTGTCTTCTCAGCTTGAATCTCAGCAATTGCACTTGCAACAGTAAACTTTGCCGCTGCACTTGCCTCCCCAATTCTACTCGGCCAGTACATGCATTCTTAGGACTCCATTAGTCTGCTATTGACTATGTTCGTACTCACCTCAGCGAAACCTCCACCCTTAGCCACCTAACCACAAATTGCCCCAGCTTCCCAAGGCAAAGGCCACAGCCAAGCCTCCTATCAGCCATGCTGTGCCTTATTACCAATCCCGAGGGAGCTTCCTTAGTCTTGCCTGTGTGACTAAGGCAGGTCCATGACCTGGGTAATGGAAAGGGAGTCCCTTATGTTCGGGCTACCTTGCTCCCATTTTCGTGAGGTTGCCGCGGTAAACTGGTATTTCTGAGCCTGCTATCAGCTCTAACCAATAAGTCTTAGGGCCTGCTATCAGCGCCAAGTTAATAAACTATGGGGCCTGCTATCTACCCTAGGCTAGTAATGTCTTGGGACCTGCTATCGGCGCTAAGCATTAGCCTCTACTTGCAGACAGAAACCTCTCTCAAAGGCTGCCATCACCTTGGCAGGGTATTCCCTCTGCAACTTAGTTGCTGCGATAGTCTTTTCCCGCGGCAAGTTTAGACGGCATGACCGAAGATATTAGAGATGGCGGCGCCAACAGAATGCCTCCGTAACTTGGGCGTTGTGAGTATTACCTTAGCGACTTAGTTGCCTCGATCTTCTCTTTCCTTCGGCAACTCTAGATGATCGTGACACCGACATTACTTGGATGGAGGCGGCACCAAAGATACTTGGACTGGCAGCGCTGAGACAAAGTGCCTCAGTAACTCTGCCGTTGCACATGTTCCCTCGCCAACTTCCAATGGCGACGAAACCGAAGTTAATAGGAATGGCAGCGCTGACACAAAGTGCCTCAGCAACTCTGCTGCTGCACATGTCCTCTCGGCAACTTCACCGCTGCAGGTGTTGCCTCTGCAACTTGACTTGGACATTTTTCCCCGCTGAGTCCATCTGGAGCCTTGATGGTCGGACCTTCCTCGGCCCACTTGTTGGCCCACTTCCCTTGGGCTTTGGCCCACGCTCCTCTCTTATCCCTAGTCACCTTCTCAGGGCGATCTTAATGCTTGAGTCCATACTTAGTTTGGGGTTTAATTTTTGACCCTTTACATTTTGCCCCATGCGCACGTGGGAGACACGCTCCTTGTTTCCCGCGCAGGCATGACTTCAGCAGGCAGCCCAAGGGTTGCGTCGGTTGAGTCAGAAGTTACGTCGGCTTTGAAAAGGTACCCTTTTCACTGCCAGGTCATAATGGACCTAGGGCAGTGTGCTAGCATCCTTTTTCGATTTTCTTTATAAGTAATGCCCCTTGGATCCACCGATCTCCCACTTCTTCCCAACACACCTTTCTGTCTCATTTGTCTTCTTCTGTCCCTTGTCCCCTCTTTCCTAAGCTTTTTGACCTTCTTTATTCCCTTTCATGGCCAGCACGAGGTTTCTTACTGACAAGGCTGCCCCACCCCCTACTGAGTGGAGGTGGACCCCTTACTACGAAGGGTTGCCCGACCCCTTTTGGAAGGCGGTTGATTCTTTTGTTCCTGACACCCCTTCTCTAGAGGAGCCTCTGCTTCCTTTTGGGGAGGCCGCCTTGGAAGACGCAGACATGGTGAACCCAGTTTCAGTGCTGCGGTTTCGTGTGGAGCGTGGCGACTTCCCACATTCTTACATCTACTATTGTACTCATTCGGGCCCTC
This sequence comes from Camellia sinensis, assembly GCF_055761805.1. NCBI lineage: Eukaryota > Viridiplantae > Streptophyta > Magnoliopsida > Ericales > Theaceae > Camellia > Camellia sinensis. The sequence goes on along the minus strand of NC_138961.1, from coordinate 238,629,040 downwards.
CAGCAGATTAGTCCCTTTCGGTCGATGATGTCATGGCGGATGGCAGCTTCGAGCAGCGTCTACGTGATGTTCGCCTTTTCAACGCCATTTTAATCTCGAGAGAGTTATCAGTGCATAAGGTGCAGACTAACACTGAGATGATTGTCTCCCGTTGGAGTCGTGACACCCACACTTTTACCTTGGCATAGAGAGAGATAACCCTGACCCTGGAAGATGTTGTCGTCCTCTTGCGCCTCAACACCCGTGGACATTTCCCCTTTGATCCAGAGTCTCTGACCCCTATAGAGCAAGTCACTGTCACTGCTCTTCAGACAGCCTTTCGGGAGGCGCGAAAGTTTGGTTCCTGGTATGATCTTAGAACCGGGGAACTGCTCCAGGAGAGGCCCAAAAGGGATAAGACTACCTATTTTTCTTGGCTGAAGTATTTCTTTAAGGACTTGCAACCAGTCGTAGGGGACATCACTGAGGAGAGCGGTGAGTCCTTAGTTGGTCCAGGCTACCGAGGTGACTTGTATTTGGCGGCGTTCATCAGCTATTTCATCTCATTCTTCGTCCTACCCAGTAACCCTTCCGAAAGTATCAATCCCCTGGTATTTCCTTTGGCTGTAAAGCTTTGCAGCGGTAGCCAAATCCCTCTGGCTCCCCTCTTTCTGGGCAACTTATACTTTCATCTTGACCTTATCCATTCGGACATGGGGCGATCCCTGGGCCGCTATGATGTGTGGAGCTTTGTGCATACCCAGTTCCTGACTGCTTTCTTCTATGAGAGATTTCCTGCCATGGGCCCCATCCCTAAGGAACACGAGCCCTTCTTTACTGATGAAGTCTTGGATGCAGAGGGCCACCATGTCCTAGATGCAAAGGGTCGGCCTGTCACGAGGCAAGTGCGTCAGTCTTGCCCTCACATCTCTCGGTGGTCTGGCCTTGGCACAAACAGGCCTTTTTCAGACTATGTTGACCATATGGAGGAGTCCGTCTTCCGCCCTTTCACTCAGCCTCTCCTAGGCATTTCTGTTGTCCCCTTTTATTTTTTAGAGTCTTGTCATGTTGATTTTTCTCTCGACAACATCGAGGCTAATTCTCTCCTTATTGCCGCCATGATTCGCCCTGGATTCCTGCCCATGTGGAACGAAGAAGGCATGTCCAGTGTTGTCTATCGACTAGACAGGATCCTTATGCAATTCGGGATAGATCAGGGCGTCCCATATGCTTCCTCGCCTCATACTGATTTCCACCGGAGTTTTCAACGATTTACCCGAGACTACACTGCTCTACTTGTGGAGGACCTAGGGGTCATGGAGCTTCCTTCACTCGAGAAAGAAGGTGCATGTACTCCCGATAATAGGCTATTCTGGCATCGCAATCTTAATTCCTTCCTCAATTTTTGCAATAGCGCCCTGGTTGTCCCAGCAATAGAGCCTATTCCGCAGCCTAACCTTTCCCTTCACCTGCCTTCTGGTCGAGGGAAACAATCCAATATATTCTGTCACTTCAAGTTTCTGTCCTCGCGCGTTGTGGAGGAGCCTCACCCATCTGAGGCGATGTCTGTTCAACCCTTGCAGATTGCTCCCCCTGAAGTGAGTGCAACAGTACGCATGGCCCGTTCCAGGCTAAGGGCAGCCCAAGCAGTAGCGGCATCGATTCTCGAGGCACATGCCTTGGCCAGCAGAAAGAGGCTCCAAAAGGTATGCATATTTAGACAAGTATTTTTCTGTATTATCGCATTGTACTTATCATGTTTACTATAATAACCGCATGATCTTCTTCTTCTTTTAGGGGCTACGGAGCATGCTGCCTTCCGATCCAGGGGGTTCCTCTACTGCCTTTGTCTTTTCTTCAGACTCAGACGACGATGACAACCTTCCCATTGCGACTAGGGTAACAAAATTCAAGACTCGCAGGACAGTTCTTTTAGACGTTGAAGATGAACCAATTGTAGGAGGTGATCTGACCGTTGAGACCAAGGCAGAGCCAGTTGTGGAGACGGCGGACAATATGCAAGTTTCCCCTGCTGCGGAAGTTCCTGCGGGTGATATAGTTGCTAAGGGTTTAAAGCCTCTGCATCCTTCTAACTCTATCTACTCTGGCCATTCCTCTGTTAGTAGGGATGACTTTGAACCTGAGCCCCTAGAGAAGATCGCGACATGAGAGAGCCACTGGAAGTTGTACCACCTACCCTTGGAGCTGCATCTGGTGGTTCCTCCCAATCTACTAAGTCCCCGCTAATTCAGCAAACTCCACTTCCAGACATTCAAGCGGCTGGAGAGAGTGCAAGTGCAACGGCTGCTTCTGCTGTCCCTACTGTGACCCCTCTGCACTTAGACAGACTTGTAGAGGTAGTTGTCACTTTAGCCGCTCACACTGTTACTACTGCTGCTGGTAGGGGTGAACAGCGAATATACCAATCCGCCAAAACCGACCGAACCGAACCGATCCGCCACATTTTGGACTGATGCGTGATGACGACCGAATGGTTTCGGATTGATTTTCTCCAATCCACCAATTTGGCGGACGGATGGGGGATTTGAGATTCCTTTGGCCGCAACCGAACCGCCAAACCGTGAGCACCCCTAATAATTTATAAGACTTTATGTTTTTAATTTGTAAATATTTTGTTTGTGTTTTCAATTGAAAAATAGTTTAAATATTCTGTTAAAAAAAAGTTTTCAACTTGAATATATTTTTTGAATTGAAAAAAATAAACGTATTGTTTATCTATATTTTTTGGTTTTTAAATTTAACTTTAAAAACAATAAATAGAAAATATGATATATGTTGGTTGGTTTTTGTTTTCAAAAACATATATAGATGTAACAATACAGAGACATACAATCTCTACTACTGCCCTGTTCATGGTTTTGGTGGTTTGAATTGTTATTATATTTTAAGAACCACAAATTGTAATATTTTATATGGATGAATCATGCTGTGATTGTAATATGTAGATGAGCTATGCAGTAATTGTGATATTCTAAAGTTTTAAACTTTTTTTTTTGATGAGACATACAGTGATTGTAATAGTTTTTTAAGTCATTGACTGTAATACTTTCTTTCTTTTTTTTCCTTTTTTTTTTTGAGGAAGTGCACAAGTTGAATTATGTTGAAAATTTATAAAATCTTAAACCGCCAAATCGCTCAATCCACATCCGCCGAATTGGCGGATGGATGCGGATTGATTTTCTCTAATCTGCCAATCTGGCGGACGAATGGTGGATTGGAGGTTCCGTGACCGCAACCCACCCGCGCCCACCCCTAGCTGCTGGGGCCTCTAATCCAGTTGCTTCGGCGACCTCTGAACAGCTGGCAGACTTGTACCTTACCCATTTTGTAGAGGTGCCAACTGACCTTGGGATGTCCCGTGACTTTTATACTGGGATAGATACCACTGCGGTTTCGGATTTGAATGTTGGAGATTATCAGATGAATGACCTCTTCTGGGAGCGACGCGACGGTGCATGCAGTTTTGGTCTGTCTCGTGAAACGAGTTCACCCGGTCGTCAACCAGTGTCTACTATCTCCATTGCCGCTGGGTAGCCATCTTCAAGGGAGGTGCGCCGCCCTCAGACCTTCGGTCGCTCCGTCAACCTCCCTCCAGTGATCGAAGTAGGCGGTGGTGTGAGAGAGTCTCCCCGGTCCTCAGAGAAAGTATCCTTCTTAAGTTACTAGGTTTTCTCCGAAGCTACTGCAACCCTTACTCGTATCCAAACACTATATCCGGACACCTTTACCGCCTATAATGTCCATGGGTCAATAGTTCAGACAGTACTGCTGAAGTCACTTGCTGGCTTTATTCGTGATCTTGCCGCCAAGCAGATCTTGACCACTCCTAGAAAGTTCGTGGAGAGTGTCGAGGCCAATCTGAACGGCTTTGAGAGGAATGGTTTTGACCTATCATGGATGAGGGCTAGGCTCCAGACGGTTGATGGCTTCTTGAGCACGCTGACAATGTGGCGATCATCGCGTCCTTGAAGGAAACTATTATGGAGTGTAAGGGTGCCCTGGAGCAGCACCGGCAGAACCTGGCTCAGCTCAAAGAGAAGGACTTTGCATTGGTTTCCCAATTGCCTCAAGATGTAACTCTGATGGACTCATTCTTGAAGGGTTTGATTTGATGTAACTTTGTGGTTTTGCTATGGTTTCTTTCGTTTTTCTTTATTTTGTTGTTGCATCGCACTTGGTGCGTCTTTTCTTCTCTTTTTCTCCGTCATAACTTTTATTCAAACACTGTAATCATGTTCTGGAAGTTTGAGTTCAATGAAAAAGTATGGATGCTTGGTAATACTCTTGAGTTTCATGTCATTGTTTCCCTTACATTGCTTTCACATAGCTTCTAAAGATAAGGCAAGCTCTTTACAAGTGTAAAATTTCATTACAACTAAGCTTTTACGAGGATAAACTTTCATTAAGTATGGAAAACTTTCCTCACGCTAAGTGTATATAAGAGTAACATGTTCACTAAGTGTTCGACCCTTTCTTTACGCTCTGCTTTAGAAGTATTAACAAAGAAACTTACAACTCTTTTCAAAAGAAATTAAGGAAAATATTCTTTGACATACTTGGCGTTGATAGGGCCAGCTCTGAATCCATCATTTACTCTTGTTAACTTGTAGTACCCGTTACTGCTTGCCACAGCAACTTTGTTGGGACCTTCCCATCTAGGTGAGAACTTGAAAATTGGCTGCCCTCGCATGATTGCATCCACTGTTTTCCATACTAAATCCCCTTCTTTAAACTTTATGTGTTGAACAGATTGATTGTAGGCACGGGCTATAGATTGATGATACTTTTCCATTGCTCATGAGGCCCGATCTCTTCTTTCTTCAGTCGTCTCAATGTCTTTGTTCCTGCTGTTTGAAACTAAGTGTGCTGACATAGCCATTCTTGCTGAGGGTACTGCCAACTCAACTGGTAATACAGCTTCGGACCCATATACTAGGGAAAATAGGGTTGCCTGAGTTGGCTTCCTCTTTGACGTTCTATACGCCCAGAGTGCTACGAGGAGTTGCTCAGACCATGTGCCTCTTGCTTCATCTATCATCTTACTCAGTATTCAAATGAGGGTTTTGTTGGTCGCATTAGCTTGTCCATTCCCTTGGGGATAGTACGAACTAGACTTATGATGCTTAATTTGGTAAGCATCCAGCAATCTTCCCACATGGCGATTTACAAAAGGAGTTCCATTGTCGGACATCATTACTTTGGGTATGCCAAACCTGCAGATTATGTTCTCTCTGATGAAGTTGGCTACCCCTGCCCCATCTGCCTTCCTCATTGGTATAGCTTTTACCCATTTGGTGCTAACTTCGGTTGCTGCAAGTATCCATCTGTATCCTTTGGACTGCTGCACTATAGGACCTACCAAGTCAAATGCCCAAGTATGGAACGGATAAGGAGTCTTGATGTTGTGCATTTCAACCGCTGGTGTATGTATCAGATTTCCAAACTTCTGACAAGACTGGCACCTCCTCACAAAGTTTTTAGCATCTTCTTCCATTGTTGGCCAATAGTAGTCGAGGTAAATGAGATGTTCATATAACCGCTGCCCTCCTTGATACTCTGTCTTGTGGGCTTCCTTCAGCACCTCGTTTGCCTCATCTTTTGATAAGCATGCTAAAGGTTCCCCTTCAAAGCTTCTTCGGTATAGCTTGCTTTGGTCAAGGAAGAAGCGGAGGGCTCGCTTTTTAACTCTGATTACATCGGCTTTATTCTTAGGCAGTATGCCATTCTCAAGGTAGTTGATATATGGCTGCCTCTATTCTTCACTACTTAAGAAATGGGCTTCCTCTTCCTTAGGATAGGACTGACATTTTGCGCATTGCCTCTGCAATTCGATACTTTTCTTTTCCATCTCTGGCCAGTAGTACCCTTGCCTCTGTATTCATCTGTATAGGCTGATATCTCCATCTCCATAAGACTTAGCATAGATCTGCTTAAGTTTGTCAGTTACTTCTTGCTTACCGATGCACTTTGCCAGCAAGTTGTTGGGACCGCGAAAATACAACTCTCCTCTGAGGAGCAGAAATGGTGCAAGTTCTGCTGGTCTAATTGCTCCATGACCAGTTTTCAGCTGCTGGATTATATCTGCTTTCCACCCCTCAGCATCTTGCTCTGCATGTTCTTCAGTTAGCACTGTTGGTGTTGTCCTTTTCTTGATGACAATGGCTATACTATCGTCTGGTATCTCCACCTTTGCCCTCAGTGTAGCTAAGGCATCGGAAAAACGATTATGTACTCGAGCGATATGCTGGATTTGGACATCGTCAAACTGAGCAAGCAACTTTTGGACTACAGTGCAATATGAGGCTAACAGAGGTTCTTTCAAGACGAAATCACCAATTGTTTGTTTGGCAACTAACTTGGAGTCGCCCCAGATTCTCAACTTGCAGAGGCCCTTCTTTTGGGCAGCTATCAGGCGCAGTATCAACGCTTCATATTCGGCTTCGTTATTTGAACACTCAAAATCAAGCTTATATGATAAATGGAACTTCTCTCCTTCTCGACTGATTAGTGTGACACCAGCTCCACTTTTCCCAGCTCCGGAAGCTCCGTCAAACTTTAAGTCCCAATAAGTCTCCATTGCAGCTGCTTAGACATAGAACTCACCTGGTAGAGGTACCTCTACAGGTTCATGTTCACCAGACGGGAATTGGGCCAATAGGTCTGCGAGTACTTGGCTTTTAATAGCCTTAGGAGTGATACAAGCGATATCATATTCCGCGAGAGCCAAAAGCCATCTTGTCATTCGCCTAGTCAGAGCGGGCTTGCTCAGCAAGTAGCGGGCTGGATCACTCTAGGTCACAACCTGGATCGGGTGTGCCAAGAAGTAGTAGCGCAACTTCTGCGCTATGAAGATTAAGGCTAAACAATGCCTCTCAATTGGAGTATATCACGACTCGGCACCATTGACTTTGCGACTAATATAATAGACTGGTTTCTCAATTCCATCTATGTCTTGGACAAGCAGGGCTCCAATAGACCGAGGAGTAAAGGTCAAGTACAGTAGTAGAGGTTTTTTAGGATGTGAGGCAATCATTGTAAGTGGTGAGATAAGTGCTTTCTTCACCGTATCACATGCCCATTGGTGTTCTTGCAACCATTCAAACTTGTGATTCCCTTTCAGCAATGTCCCAAAGGAAAAAGTTATCTCAACAAGGACTAGAATAAACCTCCTGAGGTATGACACCTTGCCTAGGAATTTCTTCAAAGCCTTTTGAGAGTGTGGTGGCAGCATCTCCATGATTGACTTGAACTTATCCCCATCTACTTCGATCCCCCGTTGGTGTACAAGGAAGCCAAGGAACTTGCCAACAGTAACTCCAAAGGCACACTTGAGAGGGTTCATCTTGAGGCAGAATTAACGGCAGCGTTGAAGAACCTTTTTCAAGTCGCAGAAGTGGCGGTTTGCCTTAGTAGACTTGACCACCAGATCATCCACATATACTTCCACTTTGTGGTGCAACATGTCATGAAACATTGCAGTCATAGCCCGTTGGTAGATTGCCCCCTCGTTTTTCAAACTGAAGGGCATCACCGTATAGAAAAAATTTCCCAAGGGTGTTTTGAAAGCTATCTTTATTGCATCTTCTGGTGCCATTTTGATCTGGTTATAACCACTGAACCCATCCATGAAAGAGAACATTTGATGGCTCGCAGTTAAATCGACAAGCGTATCAACATGGGGCAATGGAAACTCATCTTTCGGGCAGGCCTTATTCAGGTCGCGAAAGTCTACGCAGACCCTAATCTGACCGTTCTTCTTCTGCACAGGAACAATATTTGCTAGCCAAGTTGGGTACTGTATAGGCTTAATGAACTTGGCCCTTTACAACTTTTTTACCTCTACTTTAATCTTTGCTTCAAGATTAGGGTCATACTTTCGAGGGTGCTGCTTGATCGGTTTAGAGTTGGGAAATGTGTCCAAATGATGAGTGACGAGGGATGGGTCAAGACCAGGCATCTCATCATATGTCCAAGCAAAGACGTCGCTGTATTGCTTTAGTGGTGTTATCAATTCTGCCTTAGCTGCTAGAGCCATTGTAGCACTGACAAACACTGGCTTGCTCTGCCCAGGTAAGTCACTGTGGTTGACCTCAGCGAGTACCTCCTGCTGGGGTTTAGGCCTATCTTGCATGCATTCAGGGGCAGGCTTAGGCGTCTCCACCAATCCTTCTTGGGACTCATTTCTATCACATTTATTTGTCTCGGGGATATCCTCCCAGGGTATGAAGTTTGGCCCCCAAGACCGTCATAGGTAGTAAACTATCTTGCCGCCCTCGCGCACCATGATAATCTTGGGCGGAGGACTCGTGGATTTGCTGCTCCTTTTCTGTCCACTGTTTTTTGGAGCAGCCTCTGCATCTCAAATGTCTTCCCACTGCGACAATTTTACCCTTGCAATTTTATCCATCCTTGGAACTTCATCCGCTGACAACTCAGTAAAGAAAACTGCATCTGAACAGTGTGCCTCTTCCACTCCGAACGGCTTTTCAGACGCGTTTATGGTAACTGTGCGCTTTCCCAACTTTGCCTTCACACATTGGTGATAGCTGGACGGGATAGCCCCATATCGGTGCATCCAAGCTTTGCCAAATATCATGCGGTAGTTTGTATCTGCTTCAATCACATGGAATTTAGTCGCGGAACGAATCTCGCCAACTGCTAAGTCCACCACAACATGGCCGTTAGTGACCTTTTTCTCACCACCAAAACCGGTTACAGTAATAGGTTGGCGAACCATTCTAGACTCCACGATGCCAACTTTTGCGAAGGTGTCAACGGTAATGATGTTTATGGACATCCCACCATCGAGGAAAGCACGCTTGAATGCCACATTATTGATATAAGTTGTGACAAAAAGAGGCCGGTTATGGGGAAATGGGTATGCTCTGTCCACCTCTGAAAAGGTAATGGCCCCATAATCTTCCTGGATACGCTGAGGCACATATTCCTTGGCCTCAGCAACTTCAGTGGGGTGCACTTCAGAGATGTTGATGAGAGCCTTTGTTGCTTCCATCCTGGCGGCTTGGCTCAGCCCTAATTGGTCAAAGAAAGTGCAAAACTTAATAGAATTTTGCAAGGCTTAAGCATGAGTATCCTCTGCGAATTTCATCTCTGCATGTGCTATTTCAGGGAGTTGACCAGTTGCAATTTCTTCTAACTCATCATAGTAGAACGCCGTGTGCACTTGATCGCGCACAGGCCCAAGGTAACTGATCATGTGTACATTTTTCCCCTTCTCTTTGTGGTTAGGATAAGGGTCTTTTCGTACATCACGATTACTAGCATCTTTAAACTTCAGCTCATTCGCGTCAACTTTCTTTTTGAAGATATTTTTTAATATCGAACAGTCCTTGGTAGGGTGTCTCGTAGTTTTGTGATAGACACAATAATCTGGGCTTTCTTTATCCTTCTTGGTTGGAGTAACCTCAACTGGCGGTAAAGTAAGTTCACCATTAGCGACCCATTCTTTGACCAAGGCCTTAACATTCTCAAGGCTGCACGGATATGGATTCCTGTTTTCATAACTCTTCCTCTTTCGAGATGACGAAGCCTCTACTTACGAGAGGCTCGGCCTTGTGGAGGTTACCGCAGAAACTCTACTACTACGGGAGTAGTGATGGCTGTCACGAGATCTGTGTAAAGGACTAGTGGTACTAAGATTTCTAGCTGCCTCAACCGAGGCTGAAAAGGTAGGCAGATTATGGTTCACCAAGAAAATCTTGTAGTCGCGTATGGCACCTTCCACACATATGCTGACTAAGTGAGCTTCATCCACTGGTTCATGACAGTCAATCGCCTTGTCTTGGAACCACTTAACATAGTCCAGTATATCTTCGCCTTCTTTTTGGACGTCTCGCCCAAGTGTGAGGGTTGTAACTTTCTCCTGGACTTGGAAAAACTTCGTGTGGAACTTGTTCACCATCTCCTCCCAACTCTTGATCAAGTTGGGAGCCAAGTTCATGTACCAACTGTAAGCTCTTTCAGTAAGTGATTTGGAGAACTCCCGAAGGCGCAGAGAGTGGTCACTGCCATGAACACCAAGAGTTTCAATGAACCTGACCACGTGTTCTCTGATATTGCCTTGTTTTCCATCAAACTTAATAAACTTGAGCACCATATACCCAGTTGGGTAGGACATGGCCAATATCTCTTGAGAGTATAGGGGCTTCACATCTGGGTCTGGGAGAGAAGACAGTTGTTTCTTGCTACGCTCTTGCTCGAGCATAGCTTGTACATCGGCTAGAGTAACAAAGTGAGTGGGTTGGAATGGTCTAGTCTGCTCCTGGGTAATTGAATCGACGGCTATACCATTCGCCTGAGGTACCACCAGAGGCACCTGGATCGGAGCCCGAACCTTAGGGAACAAGTTAGGTGCTGGGTTTGAAACTACTACAGGTGGGGCTGCGTGCACTGGAGCTGGTTTAGAAGCCATGGCCATAATATCCTCGGTGAGAGTTTGCAAAGCTGCCAGGACCTCCCTCTTCGTATCCTAGAGCAACTGAACTGCCTCAACCACGACACTGTGGTCATGGTCTTCCGTATGCGGTACTCCGCCATTGGAAGAGCCTTGCTGCTGTGGGAGTTCCTGAACTTCATCTTCTGCCATTTTTCCAGTGAAGTGTATAAGCCACTGCGGGTATGAACCATTAACAAAGCAGCCTCCCCAGCAGAGTCGCCAGAAATGTAAGGGGGTTCAAGATTAGAGGAGTGATTAGAGAGGCAAAACGATGCTAATAGTCCACTGATGATGGAAATGGCTTGAGAATGAACAACAGCAACTATCTGGGAATTGGAGAGTGTGTAGCTGGGTGAGGGTGAAACAAGTGGCTCAAGAATAAGTGTATGGCAGTACCAAATTGGGCAGTATCTCCCCCAAATCTCCAAAATTCCTCCTCTGAACCTTTGGAAATAGATCCTATTTATAGGCTTTTCCTTGATGCCAAGAAGACACCAAGTGGCCAAATAGAGAAAAAACATGTGTCCTAGAGGATCACATGGGATATTCTCCCTTGAGCCACCAGGCTGAAGGTGCCACATGTCCCTCTGCATGTACTGTGTACTATCTATTTGCCTCTACAACTACTTTTTTTGAGCCTCGGCAAGTGTAGTTGCGACGGGAGTGTTTGGCGCTGCAACTCCCTTTTGAGCCTCAGCAAGTGCAGTTGCGACGGGAGTGCTTACCTCTACACTTGCCTTCTCAGTTTGAACCTTAGCAAGTGCACTTGCAGCAGTGAACCTCGCCGCTGCACTTGCCTTCTCAATTCTACTTGGCTAGTACATGCATTCTCAGGACTCCATTAGTCTACTATCGACTATATTCGTGCTCACCTCAGCGAAACCTCCACCCTTAGCCACCTAACCACAAATTCCCCCAGCTTCCTAGGGCGAAGGCCACAGCCAAGCCTGCTATCAGCTATGTTGTGCCTTAATACCAAGCCCGAGGGGGCTTCCTTAGTCCAGCCTGTGCGACTAAGGCAGGTCCATGACCTGGGTAATGGAAAGGGAGTCCCTTATGTATGGGCTACCCTGCTCCCATCTTCGCGGGGTTGTCGTGGTAAATTGGTATTTCTTGGCCTGCTATCAGCTCCAACCAGTAAGTCTTGAGGCCTGCTATCAGCGCCAAGTTAATAAATTATGGGGCCTACTATCAGCCCTAGGCTAGTAATGGCTTGGGACCTACTATTGACGAGAAGCATTAGCCTCTATTTGCAAACGGAAACCTCTCTCAAAGGCTGCCATCACCTTGGCAGGGTATTCCCTCTGCAACTTAGTTGCTACGGTGGTAGTTGCTGCAGTAGTTGTTTCCCGCGGCAAGTTCATACAGCATGACTGAAGATATTAGAGATGGCGGCGCCGACAGAATGCCTCCGCAACTTGGGCGCTGCGAGTATTACCACAGCGACTTAGTTGCCTCGGTCTTCTCTTTCCTTCGGAAACTCCAAATAATCATGACACTGACATTACTTGGAATGGCGGCGGCACCGAAGATACTTAGACTGGCGGTGCTGAGACAAAGTGCCTCAGCAACTCTGCCACTGCACATGTTCCCTCGGCAACTTCCAATGGCGGCAGAACCGAAGTTAATAGGAATGGCGGCTCTGAGATAAAGTGCCTCAACAACTCTGCCGCTGCACATGTTCCCTCGACATCTTCACCGCTGCAGGTGTTGCCTCTGCAACTTGGCTTGGGCATTTTTTCTCGCTGAGTCCATCTGGAGCCTTGGTGGGTCGAACCTGCCTCGGCCCACTTGTTGACCCACTTCCCTTGGGCTTTGGCCCACGCTCCTCTCATATCCCTAGTTGCCTTATCAGGGCGATCTTAGTGCTTGAGTCCATACTTAGTTTGGGATTTAATTTCTGACCCTCTACACTCTGGTTGAGCTTGGACAAGTCTTAACCCCGATTGAACTCAATCGAGTTACACCTCTATTGATGTTGATTTCTATTGTCTCTAGAACTTGAAAATTTAATGTGGGTTCTTTGAGCAATACTCCACGGTCCACACCAATTCACACCTCCCCTACTTTAGAATGTATTGTGCTTGAAAGGAATTAAAAAGAGGTGTAAGGGAAAAAAAGAAAACATGCAGCACTTAATTTTATAACAAAATCAAAAAACATAGTTTACCATACTTGAACAATTGAAAAAACTCAAACAAGAAGGGCCATTATAACACATACACCAGGACCAATATGTTTGTGATTAAGACCTTTCCCTTTCCCCTCCCCTCTATCGGTGCTTGAGAGCTAGACTTCACGATTCATGTGTAGAATCTTCAGTAGATCCTAATCCACCTGCCTCCTATTCGAAAAATCATACAAATACCAACTGTAACCTATTGTGGAAAAAATATTTCTTATTTTAGCATAAACGAGCGCGTTCAAAAAAATTTAGCATAAAAGAGCTAAAACAGTACAAAAGGAGCCACTTACGTACCTCTGAACTCGACGAAGCAACACAGTGACAATCCAGGCCATGATATACACCGGCATGAGGAACGCCAAAATGCGTAGTAAGAAAGCCTGGTGATCAATATTAATACATTTATTTTATGGAGTGTGTATTTCTTATAAAAATATTACTTAGAAGTATATATATATGGCATGTTGTGAATGGAGATTTTTGAAGTAACCACTTACGGATAAAAGATTGTACATGTCACTGTCCTCCTCTTCCACAAGTGAAAATGCATGCCTCATCATCAGAATAGCCATCAACTACAACAATTAAAAATAACAACTCATTTTGGCAAAGGGCTTGCCTTAGATTTGTTGATTATGTGAATACAGCGAAAACAAATCGTAAATAAATGACATTTCATAGTTCTATAAAGCAGTTCTATCATAAACTCCTAATTTGTGACTATGATGAAGCCTTACAATCAGAACAACAGAGCGGAAAATCGCAGTTTTGGCACCTCTAGCAGTGGCATACTCATCATACTCTCCCTCGAGAAGGTTATCTGTTGATGCTGATGCTGCCACAACCCCTGGAGAACGTATTTCCCTAGGACTACCAGGAACAACCGGGCCATCTCTGCAAGACAATTTTTTGAGACGCCTAAAAAATCACAAGATAAAAACAAAGGCATCGATATAACAAAACTAATTTACATTTTTCTCTTAAATTATCAATCTTTGGAACTCAAATATTTAAAATCTTGTATTGTAAAATCAAGAGTATATATAAAGCAAGTAGAAAGATCAGACTTGCCTGATATCGAGGGCAGTATCGTCACAATGAGGAAGTGAGGTTGGGGCGGTATAACCAGGTTGGTAAGGCTGCATATTTAAAACGTTAGTAGAAAAAACATATAATGGCTACTTATTTGAGCATCGATCACTAGCAAAAATAGAGTTATTGAACGAGGGAAAAAGTACATATAGTCTTTTATGGCAAGAAACTTCAAAGAAAACATAAATAAGTGCATATTTTGTTGAAACAAAAATCCCAAAAGCTTGTTTTCACTAATATGCAATATTTCAAAAGATAAGAAAAAGAAAATGCAACCATTTTCATTCTCAAATGATGAGAGAACTACAATTGTTTGAGAAAGCAGTCTTATATATATACCTGGTGACAGATTTCACAGATGGTATTCATTTTCTCATTGCACCAGCGCTGAATACATTTCCTGTGAGCGAACTATATAAAAATACAATTGTCAGAAAATATTTTGGAAATTACCCTAACATGACTTTAAACAAATAAATGTGAGTAATTTATCTGTGTCTTAAAAATAAATTATCCTAAGCCGATTACGAATAATGTCATATATAAAGGATTATGGTGACACCTACAAACAAACAAAGGAAAAACATATATATATTATTGTGCCTTATACAAAAAAATAAAAAATTTACTAACTTTTATCACTATTATAAAAGGTGTTATCTATTATCTAAATATTTCACCAATTTTTTTGTTTTTGTTTTTTAACATGGCTTTTCACGTGACCTAATGAGTTTTACAATTTTTTTAAATATGATGGACACCACGTATATAAATATTATTTAGGGAAAATTAGTCTAAGGTCCCTCTCTCATTTTTCGTAATGGAAGAAATCTAGAGTATTATTTTTTGATATCTAAGGTCCCTAAATCTCATACCCATCTATTATAGAGAAATTTGATATATCCCACCTTCTCTCTCTCTCTGTGCTAAAATTATATACAAGTAACAAAACAAACAAAAACAATTTTAAAGCACTTAAAGAGAGAAAGAGAGAGAGTACAGGAAGAGAGATGACATTAAACACTATGTCAAAACAGTCTGAAATTAGGGCTTCGACAACAATCTTCATTCCATGAAAAGCATCGATGCGAAGCTGCTTCTCGACGGAGGCCACCGTAACGTCAACGCCGCCGTGCCACAGTGTATCGATCATTATCACTACCTCCATGCTGTCGGAAAACTTATCGGAACCGAATCGATCTCTATTTGCATTATAATTCTTTGACTGGAGAGATACCCAAAGAGATAGCGAATCTCACTGAACTCACTGATCTCTATCTCGATGTGAATATTCTCTCTGGGATTGATACACTTTTCTAGCTTAGGATTGATGTGAAAGATTCTCTCTGGGATTGATACTCATTAGAAATTGGTTTTTATACACTTTTCTAGCTTAGGATTGATGTGAAAGATTCTCTGGACTTGGTAGAAAGAAGCTTGAATTTTTCTTTCAGATTTATTGGCATTCTTTGTTTTGAACAAATGGATTTGATTTGACTGAATAGCTTAATGAAATAGAAAATGGCTTTTATCTTGATCTTACATTTGTGGGTTTACTCTGTTTCTGGGAAAATTTTACTCTCTTTTGTATATCTGTACCTCAACAGAGTTCTTGAATGGTATTTTTGCTGGCAAATAAAAAATAGCTTAGAGTCCAGGAAAGGCAAAGAGGCCAAAGAAATTTCAAAATTTCTTTGGAGAGGTAATGTTGTAGAAAGGCAGAGAAATTTTTCTGGAGAGTGGGAAGTATATGGAAGGCGGAGAATTTCTCTGGAAAGTCCATGAAAGGCCAAGGAGGCCAGAGAAATTTAAAATTTCTCTAAAGAGGTAATTTTGTGGAGAGGCCGGTGAAGTCAGAGAAATTTCACTGGAGTGTTGAGTCCAGGAGAGGCAGGGAGGGCAAAGAAATTCTCTGGAGTAATTTTGTGGAAAGGCGGAGAAATTTCTCTGGAAGAGTGGGAAGTCTATGGAAGGCAGAGAAATTTAGAGAAGGGGAGGGCAGAGAAAGTTGGAGAAGGGGAGGGTAGAAAAATTTATAGTGGGAAGTTTAGAAAAGGTCAAAAAAAATTTCAAAATTTCTCTGGACCAATTTTTCCTGTGACGTGAATTTTCTCTGGATCAATTTGAGGGACCTTAGACATTATTAAAATATTGAATGTCCTTTATGTTACAAAATCTTAATACTAGGGATTTCTATCATTTATTGTATGAATACTAGTAAAAAATGAAATAAATGATTATATATTTTTTTCCAGGGCAATGGTTTAATTGTTTTTGGATCCTCTATTGCTATAACAATGCTAGAGGTTTTTAAAATTTTACCAACTGTTTTACTTCTCTCTCGCACTAGTAAAACAGCAAATAACATTTCTTATTGCATGTCTTCTAGCCTATTCCATTAAGTCTTAACAATGACTAAGCTAGTTTTAAAATTTAAAGTGTGTCAACATGTTGCACGAGGGTGGGATCGACTGAGGATAGACGGTACAAGCCTAACAACTAGCATAACTGAAACATTTCAATTTAAATAAAGTGTTACAATCAAAGATCAAAATCAAGCATATATAAACATCGTATTCCTACATAAATATATATACCTTCAAACTTCCATTACAAGCACATGGTGCTTCCAATTCCTTGATAAATCCCTCGTCTTGGCAAATGCGTCATTCAAATTTCTCACCGCCTCCTTCTTCATCCGAATATGTAAATGCCTCTAAATCACAATTTTCAGCATGATACTGCTCGACGCTATATGTAGAAGTGCCTTCCCCGAAATGCCGCATTGATTCTAAAGATGCCGAAGTGACAAGATGATCCGCACATAACACTAGGTGATCACTCATTGTCGTAGAAAAACTCCTGAAAATCGAGACCGACTATGTTGTCATAAATGTTGTTAAATAGAAACAAATCATTTCCATAAAGAGTACAGTCAATGAAATTCAACAAAGTTCATTAATGTTCTGTTCTGTTCAGATTGATTATTGTATTGCCGAGGAAAAACAAAATGGGTCCACTCAACTGAGAGCTTTGTGAAAAAACTTTTACTTTGAATTCATGTTTATTTTATTATTTTTATTTATTTATCATTTTGTCTGAAACAAAAACGACAGAGAAGCACAAACACCTCAATAGTAAATTTTTGTTCTCTCTATTTTTCTAGCCAAACAGACTGTGTATGAAATACATTTGGTTATTCATCACTGCTTGGACTAAAAAAGAACAGCTATGGCAGTAAAAAAGATTTATAGTTTTGTTTTCCTTCGTTTTCTAAGCAACCATAATCATTCACACCATGGACTCATAGACAACATAAAAACAAAAAATAAAAAGTTTTTGACTCAAATATCAGTTTCCCTTTCTTTTTCCTCTGTTTTTTTCTGTGGAACCAAACAGAGGTCAATGAAAAACGGGGATAAATTTCAGAGAAAATATTCGAAGCCCAGTTCATTACAGCACAAACCCAGAAAACAACAACTAAAAAACCTCACATAGAACAAATGTTAAGTTGAAATGTAATCACAAACCCAAGAAAAATTCACGAAAATCAGAGAACATTCCTGACGTGAAAAAGATAAGTACAATATGAAGAAGAACATGAAAGAAAAGAGAGTGAAAGTAGTTGAAAAGTACAATCTGTGTCTTGAGTTTGAGCTTCGAACAGGGACGATGAAACTGGAGTTAGAGAGTGTATGGCTGTATATATAGGGTCGGCTGTTGGCGCCTGAGGCTCGGATACTCCGAGACTGTTTCAGGGTTGGTAACGTCAGTCCAACGTCACAAGGGTACAGTTGTCGACCGTCAGCTGAAAAAAAAAACAGCCGTGTTAAGAGCAAATTGGCCGCGTAATAATGCATTTTTGCTAATTACACTTTTGGCATTATGCACTTTCACCATATTTTTTTTTTTTTTTTTTTTGAGAAGATATTGTCACGTGATGTTTTAATGGTATTATAAATGATAAAAATATAAAATTTATAAATTTATATTAAGTAAATAGAAAATATAAGAAGATAGAGCGAACTGTAATTAGTGTGACATATGATCACGCGACATCATAACACCAGTCAGTAATTTTTTCTTTTTTGTTCGTTTCTTAATTTTTAGGATAAATTATAAACACACCATCCGAGATTTATTTAAATTACAAATTATTATCTGTGATTTTAGAAATTATATTATGCCTTTTAAGATTTCTAATTTCATACTAAATATGTCATTTTATTAATAAATCATCAAGTTAATTAATTGTTTTTAATAATGTTAAAATTTTATTTCAATTAATAATTCAGATAATTTTATTATTGTATAAGTGAACAGTTAGAAATTTTACTTTTTCAATTAATTATGTTAAATAAAAATTCTGATATGGAAGTATTTGTAATTTTCCAAACCACAAGGAACAATTCATATTTTAAATAAATCTCAAAATGTGTATTTGTAATTTACCCTGTACGGGGGTGAAATATTCTCAGTTCTCCGTACTCCTTGGACCTAAGCTTCGCGTAACGTCACTTAACCTGAAAACATAAAGATGGTGAGCTCTCTGGCGGTGTGCCGCCGGATAAACCCTTCGACGATCAAGTCAACACACTTGGAGAAGAAGAAGAATGGAGAGAGCACTCTAAAGAGAGAGGGTTGGGAATTCCTTGAGATTGCTTACCTCTAACGTCTCCACGTTTCTTCTTTTCTAGGCTGGCTATGCAGCCTCAGATATTGTGGGTGCACTACCTCTGTTATCCTTCTCTGGGCAGGCAGCTGTGCTCCCTTCTACCTTTCTTACACGTGTAGAGACCAAAACCTCCAAACAGTGTTTGTTCGAACCGCTAAATGGTATTGATGCATACCAGGAGTGGATTTCCCCTTCTTTACCATTGGTCTAGGTATCTTACACAACCGGGCTATCACTTGGAAGAAACAAACATCACAACGGACTAGAATGGTCGAGCTATAGTAAACCGGTCCATCTGAATTGACTGGTCGTAGGACGCGCGGTTCGGCATCTTGGCATTGCCCTGCTATCTCGTAAAACGTCTCAGCCCTACGTCTGTCCGGACTGTCCGTAGCTCGGACCAACGCATCAATGCAGATCTAACTGAATATTGGGTTTCACCGAATCATAGCTCGGTTGAGCACCCGTACGCTTCCACATTTCAGTCGATGGTTTGCCCGGCTCAACGTAATGGGTTGGGGAGCTGCGTTGGTTTAGTTCGGTCAGGCACAGGGTCTTTGGCCCTCCCAAGGCCCAATACCATATCTCTTGCTGCCGTAACTTGGCCCATTTGTTCGGCACAAATCTTCCTCTCAATTGCCCCATAATCCCATCCGAGCTGAGTGTGATTGGGATTACTATTCTGACCATGCTATTCGATTTGCTCGATCATTGAGGATTGCGCCAATAGTTTTATCATTGATCAGACCATCTTTTCAACACCACGTGACCTTCCTTGACTGGTTCCATGCATTCCCACAACTGTCCACATTATGCCAAAGATTTGAAAAGTTGTCGACTATTCAGTTTCCCCCTGTATATACACACAAGAAGTCCAAAGACCCTCATCACTATTCATCTCTCCTCTGCAAAAACCCTAAGCCTTAAACCTTCAAGTTTCTGCCCTCGCCGCCGTCACTTCTTTTCGAGCCATTTTTAGCTTTTTCTGTCCTCACAAAGGCCACAATAAGGGTCGTGGTCGACTGGGTATTGGCTTGGCATCCACACCCGTAAGTTTTTCCCACTTTCCTTTCTATTCTCCCCTGATGTTCTTCGTGTTCTTAATTCCCATTTGTTTTAGGCCTGTTGAAATATTGCCAATGCCCTTCTTGTGGGATTAACACTTGTGGAAATTAGGCTAAATCGAAGCCCTAAGTATCAACGGTGCTTCCTTGCCCCTCACTTCCCTTGATTACTGTAGGTGATTCTAGGTTTAGGACGAACACTGAAAGTTTTGGGTAAAACCGATCAAAAACCCACTTTTAGATCCCAAAAATAGGATTTAGCCGAGCCAAAATTGGTTCGAGGTCCTCCCTTGAGGATGAGACCGAGATAGGAACTGAAATATTAGAATGAGCACCATAATCGATCAAACGCCCAGGGTCTCATACCAAGCTAAAACACTTCCTCATAAGAGCTGTGCAAGTTATGTCGCGCTAATACTTGGACTTATTTTTAATAATGCAGAACAAACAAGGACCGACCAAGCTCATTCAGCATTACTGTCGGTGAGGCTCAAAGACTGAGCAAACAATCACCGGAGCCACCCAATTTTGATCGAGCTACAATCAAAATTACCAAACTAAATAAAACCGGGATAGATGGGTAAGAGGGAAAAATATGGTCTGGATTGAGCCATGGTAATACCAGGCAAATTATGGGCTGAACACATTTGGGCCGTGGTATCCCAGGTCCACCCAGAAGTGATTTTTGCCCAGCAATGGCAAGGACATGTGGAACCGGGCTACTTCACCTTGTCGGCACGGAGGCCGGTCAAGTGAGGGTTCCACGGTTTATGCGTTGCGCGGTTGGAAAGCACGCATCCATAGCTCGGCGTGAAGGCTCACACCTGAAGCTCGACAGAAAGGACTTTGGTTGACCGGTATGACTAATCTCAAGCTTGGAACGCAGTAGAGCATGGCTGGAAAGGAGCTTGGTTGTGGGGGCAACTGGGCATGAATCGCAGCATGGCCGTTGACAGCCGAGATGTTGAAGCCCGGCTGCCGAGCTCCTAGAAGAGTGGGCTGGCAGTCGGGTTAGGTGATGTTCGGCAAGATTTGTGCTGACAGATAGGGTAGCAGAACCACGTGTCGAGAGATCACTGGGAGTAGATTTGGGGCGCAGAAGGCATATAAGCAAGTTTGCGCCCTCCATGCTGAACAGACGAACATTTGGTAAGAGAAATACTTACACTCAACTCTCTCCTCACTCTCTCTATCCTCAGGTGTGTGCTAACTTGATCGCCGGAGGGGTTTTCCGGCCACACACCGCCGGGTAGCTCATTGCTGTTGTGCACGCAGGTGATCGGATAGAAACGGAGCTTAGAAGCAAGGAGTGCGGGCTTGCCTGAATATTTGCTCCTCACACAATGGGGAAGTACCGGTTTATGGTTAGTTTGCATGCCACAATGGCCGAGCTCTGTAGAGAATACAATATTCCAAACGACATCCACTTGGAGCTGGCCAAGAAAGGAGACACTCCCTGGGGCGAGCTGGACAAATGTCCCTTCACAATCATGTCTATTGTGGAAGGCGGCTTACGCTTCCCCGTCCAACCCCTAATCTGTGAATTTTTTAGGCAGACTAGGTTGTGCCCTACCTAAGTCTCCAACAACACATATAAAATAATAAACGGCGTGGCCGCGCTGAATAAGATACTCGGTCTGAATCTCAACTTCGCCGAGATATTCCATCAGTATACACTTAGCAAAAATAAAGGAGGATTTTGCTAGTATCTCAAAGTTAGGAAAGATCGAGCAAAACTTATTGAGGGTAACCCAGATAAAGAGACAAATGACGATGATTTCCTATGGGTGTCCGGTGATTACGAAGACACTGAAACATCTAGACCGGGCTGGTACATAAGAAAATACTTTGGGAGTGCTCGTGAGCACCTCAGCATGTTTTGAATTCTATAACTGTTCTTGTTTTTGCCGATCTAACCCTTGTGTACGGGGAGCAAATATTCCGGCAAGCCCGTATTCCTTTCTTCCGAGCTCCGTCGATGTCCGATCACCTGCAAGCAAGTAATGGTGAGCTACCCGGCGGTGTGTGGCCGGAAAAACCCTCCGACGGTCAAGTTAGCATACACCTTAGGATGGATAGAGAGAAGGGAGAGAGTGTTTGAGTGTAAGAAGTCCTTACAGAGATGTTCGTATGTCGCGTATGGGGGGCGCAGACGTGCTTATATACCTTCTGAGCCCCATATCCACTCCCAGTCATCTCCTGACACGTGGCTCTGTTATCCCATCTGTCAGCATAAACCATGCCATTCATCACCCAACTCCAACTGCCTGTCATCACAGCTGGAGCTCGGCAGCCGAGCTGCTCTATCCGTTGTTGTGCCATGCCGTGCTCCATACCCTAGCACTTCACTGGCCAAGACTGAGGAGGACCGGGCTAGGCGGCGTCTCGGCAAAGCCTAGCCCGAGGTGCCTCCACTGACCAAGACTGAGGAGGACCGAGCTAGGCGGCATCTCGGCAAAGCCTAGCCCGAGGTGCCTCCTGGGGTCGGCCTTTCTGCCGGTCAGATAACTTCCTCGGATGTCCGCGCCTTCCCAGGCGCCGGTCACTCGGCCTATCTGGCTTCGGCCATCCTCGGACCGAGCATCATGGTCCGGCCGAGCACTGCCTTGCCGAGCAGTTTCTGTCCGGTCCGGGGTGGCACACAGCCCGAACTTTGCCCGGCCCAAGTTCTTGCAGCCCTTCTCTGGGCGAACAGTCAATCATCTCGGCCCAATGCACTGTTGGGCTTTCAACCTGTTGGGTCGATATCTCGGCCCAACTCCAGATCATAAATCACCCTCTCAATTGCCCCTTAATTCCGTCCGCGAAAGCGTGACTGGGATTACTCCCTTCGACCGAGATAACATTTCTCCGGTCTTCAAGGCGCCGAACCTCGTCCGGGCTAGTTAACATAATTGTCTGCAAGCTTGCCCGGTTATATTCCTCGGCTGACATCTTTTCTCCAAAAGTAGCTCGGCTGGCTCTTCGACTCTTCAACCCGTCGCTTCAGTCCTGACGTCGCCATAAATAGGGACACGTGGCGGGCTGCCATTAGTCATCGAGCAGCCCACCCGCCGTCTGTGTTAGAATTTGAATTTGGGCGGTCTCATGCTTACATATACACGACCCCCACCATTTCATTTCTTCCTACTGCTGCTTCCATTTCTGACGATTCTGAAGCTCAAACCTTCTCCTCAAACTCAACTGCCATTCTTCGTGTTCGAGGGACACGACCCTGTCCATCACTGGTAAGTCATTCCACCCTCATGTTGTTGCTATTTTCCTTCATATTGCACACATTAGGGCACAAAAACGTAGTCCTTAGGGCATAGGCCATAGAAAACGTCTCAAACCTCCTACTGTTCTTGGTGTTCTTCGTCTTCCTGAAGAACACTGAAGAATTGGGGCGAACCGGGCTCTCAGTCTTATTTTGATCCAAAAAACCAATCAAACCGGGCAAACAACATGTTTGTCGCAACCCCGGCACAAACCGAGATACCAAAAGGACTTTGTCGCTCAACCGGGCTAATATCTGGTCTGCTTGGGCGACCGGGCTCCTTAGATAGAGTAGACAACCGAGGTGGTTTGGCACTCTAAATGACCGAGCTAAAATCCAGCTCCTTTTGCGCGACCGCGCCCAAACCTAACACTTACCATCATTTTCCTGCAGAGTCCAAGGGGACCACTGTCATTCCTGAGGCTCTCAGGACCGAGAAGCATCCAATAACCAGTGCCAAACCTCTCAGCCGGGATACACTAGGCCGGCCACCAATGGGGAAATTCCGCTTCCTAGTGGATACTCTAGCCGCACTAGCTGCTTTCAGAGAGGACTACGGCATCCCGGCCGATGTTCATCTCGAACTGGCAGAAGAAGAGACCACACCCTGGGGCAGACTTGATCAATGCCCCTTCACCGTGCTCTCAATTCTCGAAGGGGGTCTCCGTTTCCCGCTCAATCCTCTTATAACCGAGTTCCTTCGTCGCACCGGGCTGGCACCCACACAAGTGTCAACCAATACCTATAGAATAATCAACGGCGTTCATGAACTGAACAATCGACTAGGCACCCACTTAGGTCTAGCTGAGATATTAAGGCAATACACAATGGGCCACACCGGTGACGGCCTAGCATATTACTTGAAGATTAGACCGGGCAAGGAAAAAATTGTGACCGGCACCCCGGATAAAGATCTTCACGACGATGATTTTTTCTGGGTGTCGGGCAATTACGAAACAGCCGAGGTGCCGGGCTGGTTCATAAACAAGGACTTCGGTTCTTCCTGTAAGTCATTCAAACTTGCTCGGTTTAGCTTAACGTTTTATCTTGTAACTAATCGGTTTTCTTGTTTCCTTTGCAGCAATCCAAGCCTTGCAAGCCAACTATCAATTTCCCAACGTCGAAGCAATTCGGGCCGTGCTTCGGTATCCCCGCCGAGATTGCAACGAATTACTTGGCTACACACCGACATACAGGTATTCTGCTCCGCGCCGGAGTAGAGTAACTGACTTCCTCCGGGCTCCTTCGCCACCTCCAGATCCTACCCTTCCAGACGTTCCTCTCATCCGCCTGACCGAGGAACAAGAGATGGCCAAACGCAGCAGAATCAAGAATCTTCTCACCGCCACATCCGCCGAGCTGCCTAGCGTTGTAACCCGGTCGCCAGCTGCTGGTCAATCCAGCAGCGCTGTGGTCGCCCTTGCCTCCCAATCCGCCGGGCAATCCAGCCGAGAACCCTCTGCACGGCGCGCCGGGAAAAGAGCTCGGGCAGACCCGTCCGCCGAGCTTGTCACCGAGCTTACCACCGAGCATCCAACAGACGCCCCCGCCCCAGTGCCGGCCTGGCGCCCACATTTGAAGCACCGGGGCCAAGACATCCCGGCGACGGCTTCGATCAAGGGTGACAAAGAGCATCTGCTCGCCTTTGATCTGTCAAAATCTCTGCTACTACCGAGCGACGTGGTCGGCAGCGACCACGTCCCCGACACTCGGTTGGTCAAGTCGTCAGTGAAGTCTATGGCCAGGGTAAGTTGATGTTCCTTTTAAAAATTTCACAAGTGTTTGCACGGTTCCCTTTCTGCTCGGTCCCCCTTCTGATCAACTTTGCTTCTTTGTGCAGGCCATTCAAAAACAGCACTTGGTTTTGGAGCGCATCCACCGGCTTAGGGAAAAAGCCAACGACACAGCCAGCCAGGTTGAAAGCCTTCAAGCCGAGCTCGGCCGGGCTAAGTCTTCGCTTGAAATGGCCAACTCCGACAATAACAGACTGCTCGGCCAGCTGGATGCGGCCGAGAAAAAACGAGATGAGCTCCAAGCCGAGGTGGACACTCTAAAGAAGTCGAAGAAGAAAGCTTGCCGGGCTGCAAACACCGCTGGCTTTAACGAGGCCGAGGAGAGCTACAAGAAGCAGGTCTTTGCAACGCAAGACATCTACTTCAAAGCAGGTTGGAAGTCTGCCTGCGAACACCTCGGCCAAGGCTCCGACACCGACGTATTTGCCAACCCTCCTCCAGCTTCGCTACCGGTCTACCTTGTGCCTTACGCGAACGACGTATTCAGCGCTCTGCAAGCGGAGGCCGAGGAAGGACTTGAAGATGGAGAGGATGACACAGATTCTGAGGCAGAGGAGGCCGAGGTACAAGAGCAGCCTGGCAGTGCTGAGCCCGGTGCCCAAGAAGTCGGTCCTACCATCAACCTTGATGTCGGCGAGGACGAGTTCACCAATCTCTCCCCCCTAGTTTAGTTTTCTTTTTCCTTGTTTTTGTATTTTTGCTTCCAACTCTTTTGATGTAACCGGGCTCTGTCCCCTCCTTTTGTAATGAATTTCTTATCAATGAAAAATTCAAATTTTTGCAAGTGTTTGCACGGTTGTAATCAGTTCTGTCTTCAGCAAAACATCTCGGTATAACACATCGTTTGAACACTTTGTCGACCGGAATCCATAACACGGTCGAAGCATTTCAACATAACAAAACAAATCCATGAACCGAAATAACCATCTCGGTTGTAACAAAGTTGAACAAATCAACACTTCCAACCGGAGTACATCATCTCAGTTGGGAATCCTAAGTTGGACAAGACCCCAACTCTTCCAACCGGAGTACATCATCTCGGTTGGGAATCCAAAGTTGGACAAAACACCAACTCTTCCAACCGGAATACATCATCTCGGTTGGGAATCCAAAGTTGGACAAGACACCAACTCTTCCAACCGGAGTACATCATCTCGGTTAGGAATCCAAAGTTGGACAAGACACCAACTCTTCCAACCGGAGTACATCATCTCGGTCCGTAACATTAAAACAACAATCCAAGTTCTAAAGCAAAATTACTTCTATAATTTGACAAAAAGAATTACATTCTGCTTTGCAAGCCAAAAAATTTCTTTACACAAAAAAGGAAAGCAAAAGCTTAAAAATAATACAGTTTCAAGTTGGCCATATTCCATGGCCGGGGTATGGCTCTTCCCTCTAGATCCTCCAAGTGGTAAGCCCCCTTGCTCGCCAGACCGGTGATCTTGTATGGTCCTTCCCAATTTGCCCCTAGTTTGCCTTCTCCTGGCACCAGGGTGTTGCCCATAATCTTCCTCAAAACCCAATCACCAACTTTGAACGGTCTGGGGTGCACCGTCTTGTTATACTTCTTTGAGAGCTCTTGTTGGTAGGCGGCGACATGGATGAGGGCCTTCTCCCGACGCTCTTCCACTAGGTCCAGCTCCAAGGCAATAGCTTCAGCGTTCAGCTCGGGCTCAAAACTCTCACTTCTAAGGGTGGGCATTCCAACTTCCAAAGGTATGACCGCCTCCATGCCGTAAGCCAAAGCAAATGGAGTTTCCCCGGTAGAACGTCGCGGGGTTGTACGGTATGCCCAAAGGACGCTAGGTAATTCCTCAGCCCATTTGCCCTTGGCCTTTTCCAGCCGTTTCTTCAACCCATCTAGTATAGTCTTGTTCGATGCTTCGGCTTGACCATTGGATTGCGGGTAAGCCGGGGTGGAGTTGTAGAATTCTATCTTCAAATCTTCACAAAATCCTCTGAATAGGCGATCGTCAAACTGGGTGCCGTTGTCAGAGATCAAAATCTTGGGGATGCCAAACCGCGTGACCACGTTCTGCCAGACAAACCGCTTCACGTCTTTCTCTTTAATGGTTGCCAAGGGCTCAGCTTCAACCCACTTTGTGAAGTAATCTGTGGCCGCGATGAAGAATTTCCGGTTGCCCGGTGCTGTTGGCAGTGGTCCCACTATATCTAGCCCCACATGGCGAAGGGCCAAGGACTTGTGAGGGGAAGAAGGTCCCTGGCAGGCTGGTGGATCTGATGGGCGAATTTCTGGCATTTTTCGCACTTGCGGACATACTTTTGTGCGTCGGCCTGCATGCATGGCCACCAGTATCCCTGTGAAATAGCTCGGTATGCCAAAGACCTGCCCCCAATGTGGCTGCCACAAATGCCGTCGTGAATTTCAAACAAGAAGGCATCCACACTATTCGGGTGCACGCACTTGAGATAAGGACCGGTGAAGGACTTCTTATACAACGCGCCAGATGGAGAGAGCCAAAACCGCTCTGACTTCACCCGGATTTTGTGTGCTTCTTTCTTGTCTGTTGGAAGAGTCCGGTCTCTGAGGAACAAGATCAAGGGGTCCATCCAGGAAGGACCTAGCCCGGCGCAGAGTACATCCGTCTGCCTGGCGTCTTCAATGCTCGGCCGCGGAAGAAAGTCGATCAACAGAGGGTTTGGAGACGTACTATCTACCATGGAAGTGAGGCCGGCTAGTTCATCAGCTCGGCTGTTTTCTTCCCGGCCAATCTGTTGGACCCTGATCGCCTCAAATTGCTTGATATGTTCCCTGACCAGAGCCTGGTACTTCGCCATCCTGTCGTCCTTCGCTTCATAAATCCCAGAAACTTGGTTAACCACAAGCTGGGAATCACTGTACACCAGGAGCTCGGCAGCCTTCATTTGAATTGCGTTCTTGAGCCCGGCAAGAAGTGCCTCGTACTCAGCCTCGTTGTTAGACGCCGGGAAGCCAAGCGTGATAGAATGTTCAATGGTTAGGCCATCCGGGGATATAAGAACAATACCTAGGCCGGCACCATGGCGGTTGGACGCTCCATCAACAAAAAGCTTCCACATGTCCCCCACAAAAAGCTTCCAGCAGTCAGATGGGTCCTGAGAGTTGCGAAGGGCAATGGGATCACAACTGCTCGGCTGTGCGGTGTCAAGTTCAGTGTTGACCGGTTCAAATTCAGTGCCCCTTGGTGGTTCGACACCGGACTCAGCAAGTTGTTTCGGAATACCCAAGTCCGTAGGCGAATCATCAAGTTCTGAGCGGTGTGGTTCAATTTCTTCCCCCCTTGGTGATGCGGTACTAGACAGAGTGGATGGGTTGGTAATACACAACTCCGTCATTGCATCACCAGGTGGTATGACCGTGCAAACTGAGGGAACTTCGATGGTGCACGCTAACTCCGTGGCACTACCTCCTTCAACTAGTTGTTCCTCGGTTGGCATTGCGTGCATCTCATCATCTGCCTCGGCAATGTCGACCGGGCATACCGGATGAGTGCCAGGTGAGAACTCGGCGACAAAATCTGCCAAGGTTTGGGCTTTGATTGCGGTGCGCGGCTGGAACTTCACATCAAACTGTCCCAACTCTACCGCCCATTTTAGAAATCGGCCTGAAAAGTCTGCGCGTTCAAACAAAGCCTTGAGGGGAAACTCGGTCAATACGATGATGGTATGGGCGTGAAAATAGTGCGCCAATTTTCTTGAAGCCATCATCAAGGCCAGGGCAAGCTTCTCCAACGGCAAGTACCTTAATTCTGCCAGTAACAAAGTTTTGCTGGCATAAAAAATTGGGAGGTGCTTGATTCCTTCAGCCCGGACTAACACCGCACTTACTGCATGCTGGGAGACGGCAAGGTAAAGGTAGAGTTCCTCACCCAGCTCTGGTGTAACCAACAGCAGCGGAGAGGACAAATAATCCTTGAGCTCGGCCAAAGCTCGGTCACACTCGTCATCCCATGAGAACTTTGACTTTAATGCTTGAAAGAAAGGGCGGCAGCGATCTGATGACCGGCTTATAAATCGATTAAGCGCGGCGGCCATCCCGGCCAGATGCTGCACGTCCTTAGCCGAGCTGGGCTGCTTCAACTCTTGCACGGCTCTGATCTGAGTAAGGTCTGCTTCGATGCCTCGGTTCGTGACTAAGAATCCCAAAAATTTTCCGAATCCAACGCCAAAGGCACACTTTGAGGCGTTCAAGCGCAGCTTGTGCTTCTTCAGAATGGCAAATATCTCGGCTAAGTCGGACAAATGGTTTGCCTCATGTCGGCTCTTTACCACCATATCATCGATGTAAGCCTTCATTGTCCGACCGAGCAAAGGAGCAAACATTTTGGTCACCATCCTCTGAAAGGTTGCCCCGGCGTTTTTCAAACCAAAGGGCATAACTCGATAGCAGAAGAGTCCCCTTGGAGTTGTGAAAGAGGTGATTTCTCGATCAGGCCCATGCATGGCGATCTGGTGATAGCCGCGGTACGCATCCAAGAAACTGAGCCTGTTGTGTCCAGCCGTCAAGTCCACCAGCTGGTCAATGCGCGGCAAGGGGAAGCTGTCTTTGGGACAAGCTCGGTTGACTGTCTTGTAGTCGACACAAACTCGCCACTTCCCATTCTTCTTAGGCACCACTACTGTGTTGGAGATCCACCGGGGATAGTGCACTTCTTGGATTGCTCGTGCCTCAAGCAGGTTCTTGACCTCCTCGGCAACTACCTCGGCGTGATGCAACGCCGATCTCCTTATTCGCTGAATGACTGGCTTTGCTCCAGGGAAGACATTGAGGTGATGGCAGACAAAATTCAGGTCGAGGCCAGGCATGTCGTAAGGCGACCATGCAAAGACTTCGATATTCGCCATCAAAAACTCAATCATCTCGGTCTTCTCTATGGCCGTGAGACTTGAGCCCAGCAAGAAGAACTTGTCCGGCTGCTCGGTATCAATCCGCACTTCAACCAATTCCTCAACAGCCTTATCTTCGGCCTTGGTGCCTACATCATCGAAGACACCCTGGTCCTCCGGTCCTTCAATCATTTGAACGAATCCTTTGGCAGCCCGGCTTCCGTTGACCGCCACGAAGCACTGTTTGGACATGACCTGATCGCCCCAAAGCTCCTCGATTGCCCCCATAGCCGAGGGGAATCTCATTACTTGGTGAAAAGTTGATGCCATAGCTTGCATGGCGTGTAGCCATCCCCTTCCAAGGATAAGGTTGTACGTCGAAGGCACTTGCAGCACCCAAAACTCAACTTGCTTGACCACGGATCCCACTTTGACCGGCAGGATTATCTTTCCCAAAGGCCACTCCGGTTGCGAGTTGAATCCAACCAATGGCGAAGTAGCCGGAGCCAAGTCTGTCTCACAGAGTTTGAGCTGCTTGAACGCATCATAATACATGATCTCGACCGAGCTTCCCTGATCGATCAAGATCCGTCTAACATCAAATTCTTTGACGCGTAGTGTTACTACAAGAACATCGTTGTGCGGCGTCTGGATACGCTCTAAATCCCTTAAGGTGAAACTAATCACGTCTTTCTCTTCTGTCTTCCCCCTTTTGATGGCAGGCTGTACCGACAAAACTTCCCTCATATGCTCTGCCTTCTTGATCATGCCCCGGAGTTCGCAAACACGCTCCGGTTCCACGATGCCGTGGATGACATTAATAACTCCTTGTGGTGGTGCATCTCGGTCGTCCTGTCCCCTGGGATCGACCGGAGCCTGATTCGGTTTCACGCCGCCATCAATGTAAAGGTCCAGATGCCCGGCCGCAACCAGTTCTTCCAAGTGTTGTCGCAGAGGCAAACAATCCTCAGTCCGGTGGCCTCTCTCCTGGTGGAACGTGCAACGATACCGCGGATTGTAGCCCTTTTGTCCATCGCCCAACTTAGCAGGAAATCGGACATACTCCTCGTCTCGGATTTCACTAAGTATGCGATAGATTGGAATCTTGAAGACCGTGGTTATGCCAGTCCTCGCCTTCATTCTTCTGTTTGCGTCCTCAACGTCATCTCGGGGGTAGTCATCCCGGTCATTCCGACGTCCTCTACCCCGGTTTTTACGATTGGAACCCCGGTCTGGTTCCTCTGCTCGGTCACTTGAGCGGCTGGACTCTTGCCCAACTGCGTGCACTTTGCCTGTTGTCTTCTTGTCTGTTACGACCGGACTGGCTTTCACGGTAGAAGCCGACGCGTCATCCTCCACACGGATGTGCTCATTGATGCGCTGCATGAGCTGGCCCATGGAGGTCGGCTGGTGCATGGTAAGCGAGTCCCGCAGTCTATGTCCGACCGGGAGACCGCGCTTATACTGTGTGATTGCAAGGTTGACCGGGCAGTCTAAGATCTCGTTGAAGGTTTCCCAATACCTTGAATTGTACGCCTTTAGTGTGTCGCACGGTTCCATCTTGACACTTAGCAAGTGATCGACTTCCTTTGGTGTTTTTGTGTTGGTTTTGAAGCGCGTAACAAACGCCACGGCCAACTGATGCCACCTTTGTATGCTCCCTTCCGGCAACCTCTCAAACCACTTTAAGCCCAGCTCGCCCAAACTTGACGGGAAGATTAGGCACATAAGTCCGTCATTCCGCCTATGTCCGGCCATAACCTGTCGGAAGTGACTCACATGCATGTAAGGGTCGGTTTTTCCGTCATAGAGTGTGAACTTAGGTTGGTGGAAGCCTGCCGGAAGTGGTGTTGTCTCAATTTCCAGGGAAAAAGGAGTGGCACTCAGCCTGGCCAAGTCCATATCTTCGAAGAGTGGAACTACTATGCGGGGCGGAGGCATTCCGACCTCCTCACTGGCGTGAACCCCATAGGATAACCGCTGGAAAGCAGGTATCCTCTGAGCTTCGCGGCGGCGGGCCCGGTCCTTTAAGACCGCCCGTAAATCCTCTGACTGAGCGGAGTATGAGTACCTCGACGTCGTCGCCGGACGTGAGGGTTTGTAGGTGCTGTCTTGCGCGCTAGACTTTTCTGCATGCACGTCGGAATCACCAACCTGGTAGCTTCTGGTGATGGAAATAGACTGAGTACGTCGCTGACTCTGATCGCCTGACCGGCGGGATGGGGTGCGCTCACTGTGGTCTCCCACTCCAGCTACACCCTTCCCTTTGACATGCCGCTTAAGATCCTCCATCTCCGCCGCCATCCGCCTGATGACAGCGTCTTGGTCCCTCAACTTGTTTTCCAATCGCCTGGCGTGAGAGTCTCTCCTCCGCCGGTGACCGTCTGGACTCCGTGAATGACCATGACTCCTTCCGCGCTTATCCCGCGCGTCTCCTGACTGTCCTCCAGTGGGCGTCCCCAAGTCGGCCATTGGATGGACGACAGGAGGTCCCTCTCTCCTTCGGGTATACTCCGGGGTGGCTCCGTCGATGGCAGACAACGGAAACTCGTCGTTGTTCGCCATGGACGGCGATCAGACGAACCTGGAAGACAAGGTTTTGTCTGAAAAGTTTCCACAGACGGCGCCAATTGTACGGGGAACAAATATTCCGGCAAGCCCGTATTCCTTTCTTCCGAGCTCCGTCGATGTCCGATCACCTGCAAGCAAGTAATGGTGAGCTACCCGGCGGTGTGTGGCCGGAAAAACCCTCCGACGGTCAAGTTAGCATACACCTTAGGATGGATAGAGAGAAGGGAGAGAGTGTTTGAGTGTAAGAAGTCCTTACAGAGATGTTCGTATGTCGCGTATGGGGGGCGCAGACGTGCTTATATACCTTCTGAGCCCCATATCCACTCCCAGTCATCTCCTGACACGTGGCTCTGCTATCCCATCTGTCAGCATAAACCATGTCATTCATCACCTAACTCCAACTGCCTGTCATCACAGCTGGAGCTCGGCAGCCGAGCTGCTCTATCCGTTGTTGTGCCATGCCGTGCTCCATACCCTAGCACTTCACTGGCCAAGACTGAGGAGGACCGGGCTAGGCGGCGTCTCGGCAAAGCCTAGCCCGAGGTGCCTCCACTGACCAAGACTGAGGAGGACCGGGCTAGGCGGCATCTCGGCAAAGCCTAGCCCGAGGTGCCTCCTGGGGTCGGCCTTTCTGCCGGTCAGATAACTTCCTCGGATGTCCGCGCCTTCCCGGGCGCCGGTCACTCGGCCTATCTGGCTTCGGCCATCCTCGGACCGAGCATCATGGTCCGGCCGAGCACTGCCTTGCCGAGCAGTTTCTGTCCAGTCCGGGGTGGCACACAGCCCGAACTCTGCCCGACCCAAGTTCTTGCAGCGCTTCTCTGGGCGAACAGTCGATCATCTCGGCCCAATGCACTGCTGGGCTTTCAACCTGTTGGGTCGATATCTCGGCCCAACTCCAGATCATAAATCACCCTCTCACCTTGCATTCCTGTTGTAGACTACAGGCTCATGGCGGATGATTACTCTCGCACCAACCAAGAAGCTATAAGGGTTGCTTTGCAGCACCCGGTCGAGGGGCGAGAGCCTCAAAAGTTGCTCGAATACAAACCGAGTTACCGTTACACAGTGCCGCGCAGGAGGAGGGTGACCGACTTCCTTCGTGCCCTTTCTCCAGGGCTAGATCCAAACCTTCTGCCAATCAAACTAGTTCCCTTAACCATTGAGCAGGAGATAGCCAAGATCCGGGCTATCAAATCAATGATATCTAGCGAGCCGAGCGACCTTCAGCCCGCAGAAACAACTGGGGACAATCTTCCACACCAGTCGCGCAAGACAAAGAGGCAATACTGGCTCTCTATAGAGAGCAAGCTGTCAGTCGGTCTAAGAAGAGGCCGAGAATAAATTAATCTGAGCTACATTTGGTAAATAAGAACTTTGCCGAGCTCCTATCTGCTGACCAGGGGGAGCAGACTAACTAACCAATCACCGAGCGATCCGCCCGCTCTACTGCCCTCTCAGTCTGGTCGCCCGAGATGAAGTATAAAGGCCGAGCAGGAACTACCGCTGACTCAGTCTATGCCGACAAGGATTATTCGCTCGGCTTTAATATGACCAAAGGATTACTTCTCCCAGCGGATATGAAGAAGCATGAAGAATTGTCCGACCTAAAAGTCCTCCGTTCTGCAGCAAAGTTAATTGTGCTGGTAAGTGAACGAGCCCCTTTGTTGTGAACCTGTTGCTCGGTTTTGATGTACTGACACCTATTGGGTTTCCTAGTCACGAACCGAGGTATCGAAGCAGACCCTACACAAATCTGAGCTGTGCAAGAGCTAAAACAGCCTAGCTCAGCTAAGGATGTGCAGCATCTGGCCGGAATGGCCGCCGTGCTTAACCGATTTATAAGCCGATCATCAGATCGCTGCCGCCCTTTTTTTCAAGCCTTGAAATCAAAGTTCTCATGGGAAGAAGAGTGTGACCAGGCTTTGGCCGAGCTCAAGGAATATTTGTCTTCTGCACCGTTGTTGGTCACACTGAAGCCCGGAGAAGAACTTTACCTTTATCTGGCTATATCGCAGCATGCAGTCAGTGCAGTGCTTGTCCGGTCGGAAGAAATCAAACATCTACCCATCTTCTACGTCAGCAAAACCTTGTTACCGGCAGAGTCGAGGTACTTGCCGCTGGAAAAACTTGCGTTAGCGTTGATGGCTTCAAGGAAGTTGGCAACACTATTTCTATGCCCATACCATCATCGTCTTGACCGAGTTCCCTCTCAAAGCTTTGTTCGAACAGGCAGACTTCTCCGGTCGGATTCTTAAGTGAGCGGTCGAATTGGGACAGTTTGATGTAAAGTTCCAGCAGCGCACAGCCATAAAAGCCCAGACTCTGGCCGACTTCGTTGCTGAATTCTCACTTGGAACTCATCCGGTATGCCCGGTCGATATTGCCGTGGCAGATGAAGAGGTGAATGTAAGCTCAACCGAAATACCACAGCTTGGTGGCATTGGCGACACGGAACTTGCGCGCCCCGCCGAAGTCCCTTCAGTTAATACGATACTACAGCCCGGTGATACGATGACGGAGTTGGCTATCACTGACCAACGCGTTTTGTCCGACACCACATCACCGAGGAGGGAAGAAATGGAACCGCTCAGCACAGAGCCTGCGGCCGGCATATTACCGCAACCTAGCAATTCGCCTACGGACTTAGGCATTATGGATCAACTTGTGAAGTCCGGCGCCGAATCACCAAGGGAGGCTGAAGTGGAACTGCTCAGCACGGGACCGGAAGCCGAACAGCCGAGCAACCGTGATCCCATCAACCTTCAAGCTTCTCAAGACCCCTCAGAGTGTTGGAAGCTCTTTGTCGGTGAAATGTGGAAACTTTTTGTTGATGGCGCCTCGAACCGTCACGGTGCCGGGCTGGGTATAGTTCTGATTTCGCCAGAGGGACTAACTATAGAACATTCTATCACTCTTGGCTTCCCAGCATCCAACAATGAGGCCGAGTATGAGGTGCTTTTGGCTGGTCTCAAGAGCGCGCTTCAGATGCAAGCATCCGAACTAATGGTTTGCAGTGATTCCTAGCTTATGATTAACCAAGTTTCTGGGGTTTACGAGGCAAAGGATGACAGAATGATGAAGTACCAAGCTCTGGTCAGAGACCACATCAAGCGATTTCAAGCGATCAGGGTCCAACAGATTGGCCGAGAAGAAAACGGCCGAGCAGGTGAGTTGGCCGGCCTTGCTTCTATAGTCGACAGCACATCTCCCAACCCTCTTTTGATTGAATTCCTTCTGAGGCCCAGCATTGAGGAAACCGGGCAGACAGAAGTACTCTGCGCCGAGCTAGGTCCTTCTTGGATGGACCCCATAATCCTCTTTCTCAGAGAACGGACCCTTCCAGCCGACAAGAAGGAAGGGCATAAAGTGCGGGTGAAGTCCAAGCGGTTTTGGCTCTCTCCATCAGGCGCTTTATACAAGAAGTCTTTCACTGGTCCCTACTTGAAGTGTGTGCACTCGAGCAGCGTGGAAGTCTTCCTTTACGAAATTCACGAAGGCATCTGTGGCAGTCATATAGGGGGCAGGTCCTTGGCCTACCGAGCTATTTCGCAAGGCTATTGGTGGCCGTGCATGTAAGCCGACGCCCAAAAATATGTTCGCAAGTGTGAGAAATACCAGAAGTTTGCCCACCAAATCCACCAGTCGGCCAGGGAACTTCTTCCCCTCACCAGCCCTTGGCCCTTCGCGATGTAGGGGCTAGATATAGTGGGGCCGCTACCAACCGCACCAGGCAACCGGAAGTTCTTCATCGCGGCCACAGACTACTTCACTAAATGGGTTGAAGCGGAGCCTTTGGCAACAATCAAGGAGAAAGACGTGAAGTGGTTTGTCTGGCAGAATGTGGTCACGCGGTTTGGCGTCCCCAAAATTCTGATCTCTGATAACGGCACCCAATTTGACGGACGCCTGTTTAGGGGGTTCTATGAAGATTTGAAGATCGAATTCTACAACTCTACTCCGGCTTACCCGCAGTCCAACGGTCAAGCCGAGGATTCGAACAAGACCATTCTTGATGGACTGAAGAAGAGGCTTGAGAAAGCCAAAGGAAAGTGGGCTGAGGAACTCCTCAGTGTCCTTTGAGCATACCGAACAACCCTGCGGTGATTTACCGGGAAAACTCCTTTTTCTTTGGCATATGGCATGGAGGCGGCCATCCCTTTGGAAGTTGGTATGCCCACCCTCAGAAGTGAAAGTTTTAAGCCCGAGCTGAATGGCGAAGCCATGGCCTTGGAATTGGACCTAGTGGAAGAACGCCGGGAAAAGGCTCTTATCCATGTGGCCGCCTACCAACAAGAGCTTTCAAGAAAATACAACAAATCCGTGCACCCCAGACCGTTCAAAGTGGGTGATTGAGTCTTGCGGAAGGTCATGGGCAATACCCTGGTGCTAGGCGAAGGCAAGCTAGGGGCAAATTGGGAAGGACCCTACAAGATAACCTGTCTGGCGGGCAAGGGGGCATATCACTTGGAAGACTTGGATGGTAGAAGAATACCCTGGCCATGGAATGCAGTCAACCTCAAGTTGTATTATTTCTAGCTTTTGCTCTCTTTTTTTTTGTGCAAAGAAATTTTTTGCCTTGGCATTTTTTGTTGCTTTGAGTTTTGCGTATTCTCAACCGAGATGATTTACTCCGGTTGCAAGAGTTGATGTTTTGTTCAACTTAGGTACTCTCAACCGAGATGTTTACTCCGGTTGAAAGAGTTGATGTTTTGTTCAACTTAGGAACTCTCAACCGAGATGTTTACTCCGGTTGAAAGAGTTGATGTTTTGTTCAACTTAGGAACTCTTAACCGAGATGTTTATTCCAGTTGAAAGAGTTTATGTTTTGTTCAACTTAGGTACTCTCAACCGAGATGTTTACTCCGGTTGAAAGAGTTGATGTTCTGTTCAACTTAGGAACTCTCGACCGAGATATTTATTCTGGTTGAAAGAGCCAATGTTTTGTTCAAACTAGTTCGTCTCAACCGAGATGATTATTCCGGTTGAAAGACTTGATGTGTTGCTCAACTCTGGGTGTACTACCGAGATGATTTGTTCCGGTTATATGAGTTAATTAATGAAATTTGTCTTGCCGAGATATTTTGTCCGGTTGAAGTTACTCAGCTCTAGGACCGTACAAACACTTAAGGAAACTGAGTTTTTCATTGATGTGCAAAATGAGTACAAAAGAGGGGGTAATTAGCCCCGTTACATTTCGAGCAAAATGAAAGAAAACTACACAAAGGGGGAAAGATTAGTGAATTCATCATCAGCTGCCTCCAGGTTGACCGTTGTTTGCTCTTGGACACCGGTCTTAGTTTCTCCGGGCTGCTCTTGGCTGCTTCCTTCCTCGGCATTGGCCTAGGTTTCTTTGGCAAGCTCTTCCTCGGCCTCATCTTGCAACGCACTGAAGACGTCGTTGGTATAGGGCACGAGGTACACCGGCAGGAAAACAGCCGGCGGAGAGGTAAATACGTCGATCTCGGGGCCTTGACCGAGCTGAGCATAGACAGACTTCCAACCAGCTTTAAAGTAGATGTCTTGGGTGGCAAAGACTTGCTTTTTGTAGCTGTCCTCAGCTTCCTTGAAGCTGGCGTTGTTGGCATCTTCGCATTCCTTCTCCCTTGACTTTTTGAGTGCATCCAGCTCGGCCTAGAGCTCATCCCTCTTCTTCTCGGCTTTGTCAAGCTGGCCGAGCAACCTGCTGTTGTCAGCATTGGTGATTTGAAGTGAGGACTTTGCTCGGTCGAGCTCAGTTTGAAGACTCTGGACTTGGCCGGCAGTGTCATTCGCCTTCTGTCGCAGTCAATGGATTCGCTCCATGACCAAGTGTTTCTTCTGGATGGCCTACAAGCAGAAAGTCTGATCAGAGAAGAAACCGTGCAAACACTTCATAAAAATTTCAGTGAAAGATTGAGACTTACCCTGGCCATGGACTTAACAGACGATTTCACCAACCGGGTGTCAGGAACGTGGTCGCTACCGACCACGTCGTTCGGTAGAAGAAGGGCTTTGGAAAGGTCAAAGGCGAGCAGGTGCTCTTTGTCGCCCTTGATGGAAGCGGTAGCCGGTATGTCCTTTCCCTGGTGCTTTAGCTGCGGTCGCCACAGTGGTGTTGGGTCGACAATGACGGTGGGTTGCTCGGTGGTTAGCTTGGTAACCAGCTCGGCGGATGGGTCTACGCGAGGCCTTTTGCCAGCCCGACGAGCTTCTTGTCTGGGTTGCCCAACACCTGGAGATGCCAAGGCGACCACGGGGCCGCTTGATTGTCCGACAACTTGAGAGTGGGTGGTGATGCTCGGTATCTCAGCTGAGGTTGCTGTGAGGAGGTTCTTGATACGGCTTCGTTTTGCCATCTCTTGTTCTTCGGTCAGCCGAATTAGCGGCATGTCCGGTAGAGTTGGATCCGGAGGAGGTGTTGGAGCACAGAGAAAGTCTGTAACTTTGCTCCGGCGTGGAGCTGAGTATCTGTAGGTTGGAGTGTAGCCGAGCAACTCATTACAATCCCAGTGGCTGTAACGGAGCACGGTCCGGATGGCTTCTACGTTGGGATATTGGTAGTTGGATTGCACGGCTTGAATTGCTGCAAAAGAAACAGGAAAAATGGTTAAATACAGAATGTTGAAGGCAGGATATTAACCGAGCAAATTAGCGCAGCTTACATGTGGAACCAAAGTTCTTGCTGATGAACCAGCCTGGTACGTCGGCTATTTCATAATTTCCAGACACCCAGAAAAAGTCGTCATCATGTAAGTCCTTGTCCGGGGTGCCGGTCACTATTTTCTCTTTGCCCGGTCTTATTTTTAAATAATAGGCCAAGACGTCGCCGGTGTGCCCAAGGGTATATTGTCGTAGTATCTTGGCTAAACCTAAGTTTGTTCCCAGCCGGTTGTTTAGCTCGTGCACGCCATTGATTATTCGGTAAGTATGGTCGAAACTTGGGTGGGTGCTAGCCCGGTGCGGCGCAGAAATTCGGTCATCAAAGGGTTGATCGGGAAGCAGAGGCCTCCTTCAATTACTGACAGCACGGTGAAGGGGCATTGGTCAAGCCTGCCCTAAGGGGTTGTTTCCATCTTGACGAGCTCTAAATGGACATCTGTCGGGATACCGTATTCTTCCCTGAAGGCGGCCAAGGCAGCAGGTGTGTCCACAAGGAAGCGGAATTTCCCCATGTGTGACCGACTAATTTAGCTCGGCTGAGGTGGTTTGGCACAGGCTGGGAATTAATGGCTGCTCAGTCCTTGAGAGCCTCAGAATTGGTCTTTGGTCCCCTTGGACTCTGCAGGAAAACGGAGGGTAATTGTAAGTGGGAGTGCGGTCGTGCAAAACGAGCTAGACTTGAGCTCAGTCATGGATTGTGCCAAACCACCTCGGTCGTAAAGGTTAGCCAAGGAGCTCGGTCGCCCAAGTGAACCAGAGATTAGCCCGGTCGAGCGGCCAAGTCCTTTTTGCTACCCTGGTTTCTCCTAAGGTTAGGACAAACTAAAGATTTGCTCGATCTGAGTGATTTTTCGGATCAGATGAAGATCTGGAGCCCGGTCCACCCCAGATCTTCATTGTTCATCAGGAAAATTGAAGAACAGCGAAGAAACTAAGGGGCATTGAAGGTTTTGGGTGGGGGAGGCCCTAAAACCTACGGATTTGGCGCTATAAAGAAAAAAATATGAAATGAAAACAGTAATAACAAGGGTTGGGGGACTTACCAGTGAAAGGCAGAGGCTCCTTCTTCGAACGCGAGTTCAGGGATGGCGAGAGAGAAAGGGCAAGAGCTCAGAGACACTTGAAACGGAGGAATGTCAGTGAGAATGAATCAAAGAGGGAGGGGGTATGTTTATTGAGGAAGAAAAACTGCCCAAATTCGAATTTCAGGAGACGGCTGGGTTGGCTGCTCGAGGACCAATGGGAGATTGACACGTGACCCCATTAATGGCAGTGTCAGAGATGAAGACACAGAAGGTCAGACGAAGCGTTGACCGAGCAAGACAAGGAACCGAGCGCAGAAATTAGCCCGGTTTGCCTCTTGTAAATAATCGACCGAGAAAGAGTTTATCCCGGTCAGAACAGGTAATCCTGGTCACGCTGGCGCAGATAGAATTAAAGGGCAATTGAGAGGGAAAAATATGGTTTGGATTGGGCCATGGTAATACCAAGCAAATTGTGGGCTGAACACATTTGGGCCGTGGTATCCCAAGTCCACCCAGAAGTGATTTTTGCTCGGCAATGGCAAGGGCATGTGGAACCGAGCTACTTCACCTTGTCGGTACGGAGGCCGGTCAAGTGAGGGTTCCACGGTTTATGCGTTGCGCGGTTGGAAAGCATGCATCCATAGCTCGGCGTGAAGGCTCATGCCTAAAGCTCGGCAGGAAGGACTTTGGTTGACCGGTATGACTAATCTCAAGCTTGGAACGTAGTAGAGCATGGCTGGAAAGGAGCTCAATTGTGAGGGCACCTGGACATGAATCGCAGCATGGCCGTTGACAGCTGAGATGTTGAAGCCCGGCTGCCAAGCTCCCAGAAGAGTGGGCTGGCAGTCGGGTTAGGTGATGTTCAGAAAGATTTGTACTGATAGATAGGGTAGCAGAACCACGTGTCGAGAGATCACTGGGAGTAGATTTGGGGCGCAGAAGGTATATAAGCAAGTTTGCGCCCCGCATGCTGGACAGACGAACATTTGGTAAGAGAAATATTTATACTCAACTCTCTCTTCACTCCCTCTATCCTCAGGTGTGTGCTAACTTGATCGTTGGAGGGGTTTTCCGGCCACACACCGCCGGGTAGCTCACTGCTGTTGTGCACGCAAGTGATCGGATAGAAATGGAGCTTGGAAGCAAGGAGTGCGGGCTTGCCTGAATATTTGCTCCCCGCACAATGGGGAAGTACCGGTTTATGGTTAGTTTGCCTGGCGTAATGGCCGTGCTCTGTAGAGAATACAATATTCCAAACGACATCCACTTGGAGCTGGCCAAGAAATGAGACACTTCCTGGGACGAGCTGGACAAATGTCCCTTCACAGTCCTGTCTATTGTGGAAGGCGGCTTATGCTTCCCCGTCCAACCCCTAATCTGTGAATTTTTTAGGCAGACTAGGTTGTGCCCTACCTAAGTCTCCAACAACACATATAAAATAATAAACGGCGTGGCCGCGCTGAATAAGATACTCGATCTGAATCTCGACTTCGCCGAGATATTCCATCAGTATACACTTAGCAAAAATAAAGGAGGATTTTGCTAGTATCTCAAAGTTAGGAAAGATCGAGCAAAACTTATTGAGGGTAACCCAGATAAAGAGACAAATGACAACGATTTCCTATGGGTGTCCGGTAATTACGAGGACACCGAAACGTCTAGACCGGGCTGGTACATAAGAAAATACTTTGGGAGTGCTCGTGAGCACCTCAGCATGTTTTGAATTCTATAACTGTTCTTGTTTTTGCCGATCTAACCCTTGCATTCCTGTTGCAGACTACAGGCTCTTGGAGGACGATTACTCTCATGCCAACGAAGAAGCTGTAAGGGTTACTTTGTAGCACCCGGTTGAGGAGCGAGAGCCTCAAAAGTTGCTCGAATACAAACCAAGTTACCGTTACACGGTGCCGCGCAGGAGCAGGGTGGCCGACTTCCTTCGTGCCCTTTCTCCAGAGCTAGATCCAAACCTTCTGCCAATCAAACTAGTTCCCTTAACCATCGAGCAGGAGATGGCCAAGATCCGGGCTATCAAATCAATGATATCTAGCGAGCCGAGCGACCCTCAGCCCGCAGAAACAGCTGGGGACAATCTTCCACACTAGTCGCACAAGACAAAGAGGCAATGCTGGCTCTCTACATAGAGCAAGCTGTCAGTCGATCTAAGAAGAGGCCGAAAATAAATTAATCTGAGCAACATTTGGTAAATAAGGACTCTGTCGAGCTTCTATCTGCTGACCAGGGGGAGCAGACTAACTAACCAATCACCGAGCGATCCGCCCGCTCTACTGCCCCCTCAATCTGGTCGCCCGACATTAAGTACAAAGGCCGAGCAGGAACTACCGCTGACTCAGTCTATGCCGACAAGGATTATTCGCTCGGCTTTAATATGACCAAAGGATTACTTCTCCCAGTGAATATGAAGAAGCATGAAGAATTGTCCGACCTGAAAGTCCTCCGTTCTGCAGCAAAGTTAATTGTGCTGGTAAGTGAACGAGCCCCTTTGTTGTGAACCTGTTGCTCGGTTTTGATGTACTGACATCTATTGTCTTGCAGACCGCGCAGAAGAACTATCTGGCCCACGAGTGTATGATCATCGTGAGGCAAAGCCTGAGGGAGGCCGTCGCCGATAACAAGGCCAAGACTGCCGAGCTAGAGAAGTTAAAGTTCTCTCAGGAGGCAGTGCTGGCCGAACGGGATCGGTTAGCCGAGTGGTTAGCTTGGGCAGATGAAGATAAAAAGAGCGCCTTGCAAGTGACGAAGGCCAAATATATCGCCGAGCTATGCAAACTCTGTGAAGCCCATAAAGCCGAGCTGGAGAAGCAGGTCGATGATGCTGAAGACCGCAGCTATGTGGAGGGCGAAAAAGTCTATGAGCAGCAGGTGGAAGGGACCAAGGACATCTTTTTCTAGTGCAGCTGGAAAGCTGCTATGGAAAAACTTAGCCTTGGTCAAGACTCTGGCGTGTTCAAAAATCCCCCAGCTGCCTTTATTCCAGTCTATATGCAAACTTACGCAAGCACTTGTGGACTCGCCTTTTTCCGCGCCCCCGTCTTTCGGAAAGGGTTTGAAAAGAAGGTCTCACAGTTCGGACTCCCACAGTTCTAAATCTAGTCTCACAAGTGCAATGTGAAACTGATAATCATCAAAGAGTCTAAATCCGACAAATCGTTTTAAAAATCAATTTTCAATCAAATAATGCCAAAATTGGACTGCTTTGCCAGATCATAGAGTCGCCACCTACATATTTTTTTCTTGGAGAAATTTAGAAAACCCTGACTCGTGCCAAAGGTTATGTGTCCGTCATCACCAAAGTTACCTTGGCTCAGGAACTTAGGTACGAAGGGGGAAGGTTATGAAATAAGCACCCCCGCTCCCCCGATCAAAAGATCAGCCTCTATTAATCATGATATGATCTTTTATAAACATTATGCGTTCTTATTCCAGTTATTAGCTAACTTTACTATGTGAAACGCACAAGCAAGTATAGATTAGGTTGCAAGAATTGGAACATATTCAACTCATGTTTGTTATGAAAATGGTTTGAAGTTGTCACCCTCAAGTGGGCTTAAAAATGTGGATTTGCCACCAAACAAGATGGGCTTAAAACATGATTTTGCCAGTTCGCAAAGTGGGTTTAAAACGCGTATTTGTTGAATCGTTCCAATTCAAACAACAAGCCTTTATCCACAGGCATTCATGCAGTTAAGCATTTAAGCACATAGCCTCATGGCAAGCATGCTAAACATGGCAATATGGCAATCACATTTATGCAAGTATGCTAAAGCGTAAAACTTACCGAGTACTCCAAGCCAAAACAAAAACTAGTTAGAAAAATGCATGATCCTAACTATACAAGATGCCTAATGCAACACATACAATAATGCAACTAAATAAGCTCAACTACTTAATCATGGTATTTTGCAACACTTTGATAGCATGCTTTGAAACACGTATTCAAAGAAATATTAAAATTACGATGCAATTTGAATGATGCGCCGAGCCTCGGTGCATGAAAGACAAATGAATGGATACAAACATGCAAGCATAAGGTATGCTAATCGAAATATGATCCCTAATCTAACCATCAAAAGCAGGTAAATAAAAGGGAGAAAGATGTGGGGTTGGAAGACATACACGCACACACGCACACGTATTACAACATTACGCCCTTGCGAAGGAGGGTCCAAATGAATAAAAGCTAACTAACTATGCTAATTAAGCTAAGCTAAGCTATTACAAACCGAAACTAATTAACTATTCTAGTTAACTAATTATTACAAACCAAAGTTGAATAACTAGCTATGCTAAGCTAATTAAAGTAATTAAACTAATTAACTATCTAAGCTAAGTGAATAATCACAACGCTTGACACTTGTATGAATAAAGCGAATAGATGGCCTCGGGGCGAGAGATGCATGCATGCTTGGATTCTCCTCCCGAAAATGCCACCGCCTTGCCGTTGCAGCCTCTGTTTGCACACTTTTAAACACCAACAGTGCTGCCACCTTCCAGAATGCCTCTGCTCTAACTCAGGAGCACACTTGTGCAAAATTTCATTTATGGCCGGTCGGCTACAAATGGTGGCCGTCGGCTACCATTAGTGGCCGGTTGGCAACTGCTGGTGGCCGGTCAGCCACCCCTTCACTAGACTTTTTCTTTTGCTACAACAGAGAGCAAACAGAGACAAAACAATGTATTCTCAAGAAGTGTGTATACTATTGCTCTCCTTATCATCACACAAGCTCAAAGGAGAGTAACTCTTGGCTCTCAAACCATCAACCAAGCATTTTCAATGCATGATGGCTAGAGAACCAAGCTTGTACAAGCTTAATGACTGCAAAACAAGACTCAACAAAGCCATAACCCTATCATGTATGATCAAGGGTGATGGTGATCGAGAAAAATGGCACGTTTCATCACTATGAGTATGAAACGTCCCATTTTCCTCGTGTTCGAATTAACCTCCGATTTGAACACATGCAATGCAACACAAAAGATATTTTATCTTGCCTCTTTTACTTTGTTCATTTTGTTTACTCATTTTAGATTACTAATCCATTCTTTAATTGATTAGTCCAAAAGGTGAGTGTCCTCTAATTGAAAGTAGTCTTAACCACAAGTGCCTTGAGCATGAAAGAGACCTCATGCCATTAGTAATGAACTCTCGAAAGAATTAAACGATTAAGCACGAGTGTCTTAATT
This sequence comes from Camellia sinensis, assembly GCF_055761805.1. Lineage (NCBI taxonomy): Eukaryota > Viridiplantae > Streptophyta > Magnoliopsida > Ericales > Theaceae > Camellia > Camellia sinensis. Next base: position 238,584,249 of record NC_138961.1, on the reverse strand, counting down.
TTACACTTAAGCCAACAAGGGGTTCAAAGTCACTTTCAAAATAAATGAAAGAGTGAAGAATAGAGGAAGATTGCAAAGATTTCAATGCTGAAATGGAGTGCAAAATGACACTTAAACATGTAAGCAACTCATGCAATTCATGTTTAAAAGCCTAAAGCATTAAGCTAGTGAAGCCTCTTTACACTACAACCACACAATGCAAGCCTCAAAGGACCAAACCAGCTCAAAATAGAGCTGAAATCAGTCAAAACAGTAGCAAAAACATACTGAGATTAAGGTACAAAATGCTAAAAAAACATGCTCACATGTTAAGCTATCTAGGCATGCAAACAAGACACAAGGAGGGGAGGCTATCCCCTCCAATTTTGGACTTCAAAACAAGGTTTTTGTCACTGAAATAACTCTGAATTTTAGTGGTTCAAAGGCCCAAAAAGTTTGATTTGAATAAGCTAAAAGATGGTGCAAAAGTCTACACAATTAAGCAACATGAATGGTGGACTACCCTTTTACACAAAATGGCCTCAAACCATCACGTTAAGCCTCAAAAACTAGAGTTTTTTATAATTGAAAACCAGCTCAAAAACAATACAAAAGGATTGCAAAACAAGTAGTCAAAGTAAGTACACTAAGCAAGTGAACTACCTCTTGAAGCTTAAGCACAAAATAGCCACAATTTCAGGCTCAAACCTCCTTCCAAAGCTCAAACTAGGCTCCAAGGGACCTCAGCTCAAGGGTGAGAGTGTTTGGTTAAGGCTTGATGTGCAAAGGTGTAGAGAAACAAGACTTTAAGGCACAAAACAAGAAAATAGAGAGAGAGAGAGAGAAATTTGATCCAAATTTTCTAACCCCTCCAAATAGGGGAGAGCACCCCCTATATATAGAAAACCAAGGTTGAAGCTTGAAATCATCCTACCACGTGTATGAAGATGCACTTCAGTGAACAACAGTTGGCACAGTTGGCAGACAAATATCTAAAAAATGAGACAAATGGCCATCGGCCATCACAAGTGGCCAACAAGCACAACTAGTGGCCGACATGGCCTAAGACTAACCGACAAGTTCCCCCCCTTCCAGGCAAGAGGCAACAAGGTTTTGGCCCAAAACAAGCACAAAACAAAAAGGTTTAAAAGCTCAAAGACAAGGCATTCCGCCGAGGACTTTGGGCGCTCAAGACGAACAGAAACATGCACAATCATCAAGTACACAAAAGATGACGTCCAAGTCTTAAGGATGGTCAAAAATGAGGTGTCTACAGCACTGTGCAACATAAACTAATAGATGAGGCAAAACTGGCAGCTGCTGCAGATGCTTCCGCCGTGTAACCCACCGATCAAAACCCTCCTTCTGAGGTGTCCGAGGAAAGAGGAACCCAAGAACAAGAAGAGCCCGAACAAGAGGGGGATGCAATGGTCGGCGCTGAAGAAGAAGATGCCGAGATAGGGGCGACCGACTAAGTTAACACCGTGGATTTGGATTGATCTTTCTCCCTTTTCTTTTTTTTTTTTTGGCTTGTAACCGGGCAATGATCCCCTCTTTTGTAATCACACTCGTTCATGAATGAAAAATGATTAACTTTTTGCTCGCTATGTATTAGAATTTTTGTTTGCCTTGTTGCCATTTTCTTCGATTTGGCCGAGATATTTATCGTTTGGTTTCACAGCTTCAGGCTAAACCTACATGAAGCCGAGATAAAATCTTCTCGTTGTATTCTAAGTGTAATGATCTCTGTTAGGCCAAGCTGCTTTCGCTTTAAACCCGCACAACTGCAAAACTCCTTTGTAGCTCGGTTGGAAGTCTAATGAGCAAAAACCAGCTCGAGGGGCGAAAACACTTTAACAAGCGAAATTAGCTCAGTTGGGGCAAAATTGACCCTTGTAGTGGACAAATTGCCGACTTATTCCAAGGCGAGCGAATCATTTTGGGTTAAAGAGCAAACTCAGCTCGATCTAAAAATTTATTATTTTGAAATTTGAATATGACAAACACCAGCTGCTTGATCGGGTAAGCAAGTTCAGCTCAACTACAATACAAGTTGGGCAAAATTGAAACTGTTTGTGCGGGCGAGCAAGAAACAGCTCGATGAGTGAGCAAAATCATCTCTATATTGGTGAACAACAAATAGCTCGGGTAGTCATGAGCAAAATCTGCTCTTCAACGGTGAGCAATAATCAACTCCGTCAGTCATGAGCAAAAATTAACTCGATGTAATGAGCAAAATTAACTTTACAATGGCGAGCAAAAATCAACTTGGATAATTATGAACAAAATTTGCTCGGCTCAAACACAAGTTGGGCAAAACACCAACTATTTGGGTGGGCAAGCAATATCAGCTCGGTTTAACAAGCTAAATTAGCCCATAACTGGACAACCGCTAGTACTGCAAAAGTTAGCCTAGTTTGGAATGTTTGCCCCTAGTGCTCATAGTAACTTAATATCCTTGTAACATTTTTGTGTAGAAACGCATAATATAAGAGAAAGAATGGGCTGTCTTCTATTACACGTTACAGATTACACCCAATGCCAAAAGGCCAAGTTACAAAAAGCAAAGGAGTAGAAAAGATTACATTTCAAAAGTAAAATATCTTGAGGTTGGTCGCATTCCATGGTCTAGGGATAGCTTTGCCATCTAAGTCTTCCAGGTGGTATGCCTTTTTGCCTACAAGGCTAGTTATCTTGTAGGGCCCCTCCCAATTTGCTCCTAACTTGCCCTTCCCAAGAATCACTGTGTTGCCCATTACTTTCCTCAAGACCCAGTCTCCGACCTTGAATAGCCTAGGATGCATGGTCTTGTTGTATTTCTTGGAGAGCTCTTGTTGGTAGGCAGCTATGTGGATTAATGTATGTTCCCTCCTTTTTTCAACTAGGTCAAGCTCTAGGGCTATGTAACAGCGCCCGCGTGGGGCCTCGCGCTACAGTTCGGACTCGATTTGTGTCACGGTTCTTAATCTGAACCAAAGAGTCCAAATCTGGCAAATCGTTTTGAGAAACAGATTTTTGAAAAAGTAGTGCCAAACATGGACTGCTTTGCCAGATACAGAGTCGCCACCTAAATATTTTAAAATGGGGGAATTTAGGAAACCCTGATTCGGTGCCGAAGGCCACATGTCCGTCATCACCGGAGTTGTCTCGGCTCGGGAGCTTGGGTACGATCGGGGAAGGTCAGCTATGAGCACCCCCTTTCGCCCGGTCCGAAGACCGGCCTCTACTAACCATGATATCCGTTTTTGAAAACTTTACGTGTTCTTATTCCATTTATTAGCCTAGAATTACTATGTTATGCGCACAGCAAACAAGTATAGACTAGATTGCCTAATTTGGAAATAAACATTGCATATCCGTTTGGTTTGAAAATGCTTTGGAATTTGCTACTCGCAAGTAGGCTAAAATACGGATTTCAACGAGTTTTTCCAACTCAAACAATCCGGCCTTCACCCACAGGCATTCAAAACAGTTTAACACATAAGCATCTAGCCACATGTTAAGCATGCTGTTATGGCAACATTCACACTCATGCGATATGCTAAAGCGGAAATGCTTACATAGTACTCCGTGCCGAAACAAAGAACTTGTTAGTGATCATGCATGATCCAAGTCCATGTGAAGTGCCTAATGCATCGCATACAAAATGTCGCTAAGATAGGCTCGGCTATCCTAAACATGTCATGTGAAAATGCACAATTATCACGTATTCAGTTTGGGAATTGAAGTATTGATACAGTTAGCGTGATGCACCGAGCCTAGTGCATGCAATACAAATGCGTGGATGCACACATGCATAGCATAAGGTATGCTAAATTAAACGTGACCTAATACTAACCATCAAAGCAGGTAAGTAAAAGGTAAGAAAGACGTGAGGTTGGAAGACATACACACACCCACGCACACTTATTACAGATTTGCCCTCGCTCGGAGGGACCAAATAAATATTACAAATTAACTAACTACGCAAGCTAATTAATATTACAAATTAATTAATTAACAAATTAACTAATTAATTAAAGCAGGAAAGCGTCTCGGGAAACGCGCCACCATGCGCAAGCTGCCTCTGTTTTCCTTCCTTTCCTGCTCTGGAGGTTGTCAAAACCTCAGGACTACATCCTTGGACAGAGGGGATCACCACCGGCTAGATGAAACTTCCACCGGCAGTGTAGTATGGACATCGGCACAAAATAGGGCCTGTCGGCAGAGAAAAATGTGCCGGTCGGCACATTACACTGCCGGTCGGCAGAGTATTTCTACAGAACCTGCAACTCACAGCAACAAAGGGCAAAACAAGGCATGGCAGCATATTTCAAGGCATGTATGCATCAACCATGTCTCTTATCATTGTGATGACTCAAAGGGACATGTGCCTTGGTTCTCGGACCACCAATCACGCATTTCCATGCATGATGGCCCAAAGAACCAAGTATGCAACTTTGGTTTCAAATGTATGCACACCAATCAAACAAAACTCCCAATCCCTATCACACAAGTCAAGGGACAAGGAATGCATGCGAGATGCAATGCAACCTAGGCATACAAGCTAAGGATGCAACATGACATGGCAAAACACTTATGCAAGCATACAAGCATGCATATGGCAATGCTAACCAATGTCAAGATGGACTTATATGTGATTTGGGCAGCTCTAATAAGGCCCAAAACAGTAGCCATAATGACCAAAACAAGAAGCCAAAACACATGCACACATACACATGGTGGAAGGCCTACACTTGGGCACAATTTAAACAACCCTCAAGCACACTTAAAAGGGATAAACGAGAGCAACTAGCATGCAACCTAAGCATTGAAATCATGTCATAAAATGATGCTAAATCATATTAAGCAAGACAAGCAAATGCATGTAAGCATGGTCTAAGCACTTGAAGCAAGTCATGAAGCTTTGAAGCGTGTTTATCACAACAAACATGGCATGCATTGAACAACCTAAAACAGGTTTTTAGCTCATAACATGAGGCCTAAAAGACCACTTAGATGGCGTCTAGATGGCTCAATTTCAAGGCATGCACTATGGTCAAAACATGGAGCATACAACATATGCTTTCAAAGCATTAAAGAGGCATGCAAGACAATCAAACAAGCATGGAAATGGGACTGAAATGACATATAGAATGATCCCAAATCACCAAAACAATGCAAAGATGGCATGCTACACATGCACATACTCAAGGCCAACAAGCCCAAATGCAAAGGAGCTATATAATGCATGCAAAGATCAACCCAAACGACTATGGTCAGAGCTAAAGCATGGCAAAATAAGCACATAAACTTCACAAATGCAAGCCTAAAACATGCTCCAACAAAGGCTAACAACCTAGAACATGTTAAGGCACAAATAAGGCGTTACATGGCAACTATGCTAAACATGCATAAGGTTCCAAAACCAACTTGAAATCATGTTATATCATGGATATATAAGCATGAAAAACAAACCAAACATGCTCAACACACACTCAAGCATAGGCTTCTTTAAGAGGCCAAAATGTGCCCTTTTCAAGGACAACAAGGAGAGGGGGTGGCCCTCTCCTTCTTGGGACTTCAAAGCATCATCTTTACCACTGAAATCCCTCAAGATTTCAGTGGTGAAGAGACCTCAAAACCAAAATCCCGGAGCTAGCACAAAATGGCTCAAAATGAGGCCTTTTGGGGCCTAAGGGTGGTCAACACCCCTCAAACAACAAAACACTCTTAATAAACAATAAAGAGGGCTTAAAAATAGAACTTTTTTATGTTATACAATAATCACAAAAACAGCTCTAAGATAGGTATAAAATTGATGCAAGAATGGGGAATAAAGGTGCAAGTTTCTTACCCTTGTAGTCCTCTTCAACAAGGATGCACCAATGGCCTCCTTTGGCTCCAAATCAGTCAAGAAACTCAAGAACAACCCCTTAGAACTCTAATCTTAAGAGGAAGGTGAAACACTAGGTGTTTGTGTGCAATAGTAAGGCACAAAACACCTAGTGTGCAAAATGGGAGGGAAAGAGAGATAGATTGTGTATGTCTAACCCTAACCCTAGAAAACCAGAGCTCTTCTCTGTCTTTTTTTCTCTCTAAAATGTCTAAGCCTCCCTCTAAGCCTTAGAGAGAGCCCTCTCTATAAGCCTCTTGTAAAGCTTATCAAACAAGCTTTGCAAGAGGGAGATCCCTCCATACACGTGTATGGAGGGGAGCAAAAGTTATACAGCTGTCCTAAAATATCTGCAAAAGCAGATGAACAGCAATCGGCCGGCAAAAAATGCCATCTTGGCCAAACAAAGTGCCGACCGGCACAAAAAAGTGCTGACCGGCAACAAATAGTGCCGACCGGCAAACTATTTTGCCGGTGGCAGCAAAAACCAACCGTTGGCCTCTAGCCACTGCCGGTGATGGGTGGGGATGGTCTACAAGCCCTACCCTGCCCTTCCAAGGCAAAACACAAGTGTTCGGTGCAAAACCGGACACTGAACGGTCAAGTTCGGAGATTCTGAGGTAGGGCGCGAGAGCCAAAACCTCCGGGAACTCCAAACAAACACAAACAAGGATAATCACCGAGTGTTCAAGCGGTGACGTCCGAGTCTTGAGGACGGTCAAAAATGGGGTGTCTACAGTTGCCCCTCTTTGACAGAACTCGAAAGTCATAACAATGACGGGAGTGAATGTCAAAGCCTAGAGACGACCCATTTTTGACAAGGTCGAAGACTTAGACAAACATGCAATACAAATAAGATATGCGCCCGAAGGCAGGGGCAAAATGCACGACAATGCACAGAGCCGAGCATAACTTATGATCATGCAAAGAAAGCTGTAATGAAGCAAACATGCAACAGTTTTAAGCTAGCATACCAAACTACACTACAATGCAGAAAGGATGTAAGAGAATTATGGAATTCTCAATGCGTCTCACTCGGGAGATACAATACCTGTGCGGCTCGTCTGGTTGCACCAGCTTCAAATGAACCGTACATACAATATCGTGCCTGAAAAGAAAACAAACTTAACAGGTACAATATTGTTAGCAACATGCATGACAATGCAAATGTGGATGCAAAACGATATGCGATATATACAAAACAATGTATAAACAATGCAAATAAACATGCAATGTAATTGAAACAATGCAAGCTACATGCAAAGCAATTGAATCGTGATCCAATCACGAGCGGTTCGAAACCACACCTATGTCAAATAGATTGATGGAGATAACAAGTCTGTCTACCATAGAACGGTCGACTGAACTATGAGTATTGTAGACAGACGCAAGAACAAGTATTGGGTGGAATGACATAAGTGGGGAAACAACCCGCTGGAGAAAGGACTACGATCCTAATGCCGGATGCAAAAATTACACTACAATGTAATGGGTGGATATGGCACGCAGGCCAAACCAAATCTTGCCTAGGAAAGGCATGCATACATACAAGCCATGTGTAACACAGAAAAGGTGCCGCAACCCTCAACCAACATATCAACGTGGAATCGGCGCGATACACATACAGAACTGTGTTCTAACATGAAAAGTAAGGGCACATACCAGACCAAGCTCAACCTGGAAAGGCGCAAGCCATTAGGCGGAAGGTGATGCAATGAATGCATGCAATCTACAATGCAATATTTACAAATATGCAATGGAATGGATACAATGGATATGGCATACAAGCCAAACCAAATCTTGCCTAGGAAAGGCATGCACACATACGAGCCATGTGTAACACAGAAAAGGTGCCGCAACCCTCAACCAACATATCAACGTGGAATCGGCGCGATACACAAGAACTGTGTTCTAACATGAAAAGTAAGGACACATACCAGACCAAGCTCAACATGGAAAGGCGCAAGCCATAGGCGGAAGGTGATGCAATGAATGCATGCAATCTACAATGCAAATGCATGACAATGCAAATATGCAATGACTATGATTGCAACTTTCCCTATCTTACCAACAGGGTGATATACTAGGTTGGTTCAGTATCCAGAACTGAGGCGTAGACATGCCGCCTCAACCTATGGGGCTTCCATACAGATTTCAAGCCGAGGGTAAACCTCTGGGTATTTAAACCAGACTTTAGTCTCGGAACTCCCGAACCTTTGCATTCTAGGCATAAGCCGTTCGAACTCTAGTTTCCACCGTCCCCGTTGGTCTTCTAGGAACTCATCGCAAGCACAGACGGATGGCTTTACCAGACCATCGAAAGTCGTTCGGGCACGACAAACACCGAAGGAATTGCACCTTCAGAGGATTTAAGGTCTCCTAGACCGGAATGCAAAATGTATGCATGACAATGCATGTTTTTGTTGTTTTTGTTTTTTTTGAAATGCAAATGATGCAAGTGATGCATGAAATACATGTTGCATGAAATGCGCGACAACACGCGGCTCTCGAAGTGTACGACAATGCGAACACTAAAGGTCTTACACCTTCCAAGGATTTAAGGTCTCCTAGACCGTACGTGTTTAAGGTCTCGCCAGACCATGCGTGTTTAAGGTCTCGCCAGACCGGCGGTATTGCACGACGGTATGATGCGCAAAATAGCGCAATGCGTTAGGCAACGCGAGTGCACAGGACAGTGCGATGGAATGCATGCAAAATGCAATGAGATGCGCAAAACAGCGCGAACAATTTTGAAATGCACAAAACAGTGCGATGCGCAGAACAGCGCGAGGTTTGAAATGCACAAAACAGTGCAATGCGCAGAACAGCGCGAACAATACAATGCACAAAACAGTGCGATGCGCAGAACAGCGCGAGGAAAATACAATGCACTAACAAGTGCAATGCGCAGAACAGCGCGAACAAAATACAATGCACTAACAAGTGCAAGTAAGGTGCGCAAGATAGCGCGAACAAAAAACAATGCACTAACAAGTGCAAGTAAGGTGCGCAAGATAGCGCGAACAAAATACAATGCACTAACAAGTGCAAGTAAGGTGCGCAAGATAGCGCGAACAAAAAACAATGCACTAACAAGTGCAAGTAAGGTGCGCAAGATAGCGCGAACAAAATACAATGCACTAACAAGTGCAAGTAAGGTGCGCAAGATAGCGCGAACAAATGCAATGCACAAAATAGTGCGATGCCAAGTGTGACGTGCATGCCACACAGAGTGTAAATGGGCTTAAATGCGCAACAACGCACGTATTCCGGAATGCATGACAATGCATGGAATGGTAATGCAATGATGCATGAGAGATGTGCACGACAATGCAAAGGGGTGCGTGTTGCAACGCATATAACACGTGCATAACAATGCAAATGTGTGACGCGTGACAGCGCGATGTAATGCACCGAAGTAGTGTGATGAACTTGTGCAACACACATGGGGCAACTTTTGAATTCAAAAGGGATACAAAAAGGATACACCTTGCACGAATTCGAGTGCCACGCACTGAAGACACGGCCCGAAGTCAAAACGGAGGCCGGTTGAACGTCGGAGATGCACTTTCTTGCACTTTCTTGAGCTATGAAGACCCAAAACAATTCAAATGGCCTAAACAAGGCTGTGGGAACCCCACCGGCAGAAAGAGGAGGCCACCGGCTGGCCATCGGCACAAAAATAATTCTATCGGCACAAAAAAGTGCCGGCCGGCACAAAACATTGCCGACCGGCAAACAGTTGCTGAATCGGGGCAGTTCTGTCTTTTCACTTCGGGCATTATAAAATAGGGCTTGAAAACCCTATTCTTCACTTTTCCACCGCCGAAAATTCTTGCCCTCTCTCTCTAGAGTGCTTCTGTCTCATTTTTCGCCCGTTTGTTCGCGTTCTACGCCCGTTTCGTCGTCGGATTCGCGATCCTCTTCGCGTTTCGGACATTTTCCACCGATCACATTCTCGTTTCGGTGCCTCGTTCGGCGTTCTCGCCTTCTCGGGGTTTGTTCCCCTCACTTTCCTCTTCATTTCCGTGTCCTTTTCACATTCCGGCCTTCCCGGCCATTTCCGACCCTCTCGGGAGTTGACTTTTCAGTTGACTCTTCGTATTCCGGCTCGGTTTTCCTTTTCCGGCCATTTTCACACCACTCTCTACATGGCGGACGACATTCCACGTGTCGGGACTCCCCCGGACTACGAGATGGACCCCGGGGTCGAGCTCTTACCACTGAGCGAGCGCCCGTTCGACCCGGCGACCTACCGGCCGGCGATCCACGTTCTGCCCCCTGACGGCCTGCGTCAGTTCCGGAGTTTCGAGAGGTACGCGCCCCCTGAGTTACTGCTACGCGAGCCTACCTCCCACCTTTCATTCGGCACTCCCGAGGTAACTCTTCATCTTCTGCTTTACTTTCTGCAATGTAGGATACAAAACTGCCATAGTTAGCTGTATTCTTTAATTGCTGAAACCTGATATGCCGTAGACCGTAGTTGACTGTAAACATACATGCAACCGATATCTGCTTGAGACTGACACATGCACACACACTGCACTAGCCCTGAATTACTCAAACACACTGTACTTACTGTATTCTACTGCACACACACTGGTACCCAGTATTTGTCTGAATCTGTTCGATTTGCACACATGCCACATCTGTTCTGAAACGCTCAAACACGCTGACACAGCACACGTATTTTCTATAAGCACACCGGCACCCGGTATCTGCCTGAATCTGACAAACTTGCATACATGCCATATCTGTCTTTTCAAAATTGCATTTTGAATGTTGTCCTGCAATTGTTGTTTTCTGTTTACAGGAGGGTTCCCATACCATTCGCGGGTATGGGAATACTGGTGCGCGGGAGTGGTATGACGAGCTCCCTGATGCGGTCCAGCGCATCGTGGACCGAGCGGGCTTCGGCACCTTCTGCCGAGGGCTCTCTAGGCTCTCCACATGCAGACCTCTCCTTGCTGCTTTGGCGAAGAGGTGGTGGGACACCACCGATTCTTTCCACTTTTCTGCCGCAGGGGATATGACGATGACCCCTTATGACTTCTCGATGCTCACAGGCATCGGGGTAGGGGGTGATCCGATCCCCTTCGACATAGCGATGGATGAGTGGACCGCCGCTCAGGTTCATTTACTGGGGGAGGCCCCTCCGCTAGCTCGCCCAGGCTTCGTCCGCTATTCCTGGTTCGAGGCACAGTTCAGGGTCCTGCCCGCATTGGGGGAGGAGGTGCAGATGACTCCGGAGGATGAGGAGAGGTGTGCGCGCGGCTTCCTCATGTTCCTGTTCGGGACTACTATCTTCGCCGACCGGGCGAACACCGTGCCTCTCTGCCTTCTCAGTGCACTGGTGGACGTCCGAGACATCTTGCATTACGACTGGGGCGGCGCTGCTCTGGCCACCCTGTACGGCTATATGAGCTCGGCTTCTCGCGGCAGCGGCCAGCTGCTCGGAGGTTACTGGCGGGCTTGGGAGGTACATTTCTTCTCCACTTTTCCTTTCTGTCTCGTACTTTCCGTAGTCTGTACACTGCACACACCGTAGTCTGCGTTACACTTACCGTATACTGTACACACAGCACGCACATACATTCTGCTTCACACTGACTGTACACTGCTCACACTGTACACAATACACGGCTCAACACACGGCTCTGCCATTTCTGCTTCATTCTGTATATCCTGCTTTATCTGATGGTCATACTGACATCTGTTTTGCAGTTGTGGGTTTATGCCTACTTCCCTAGGCTTGCACCTGTGCCAGTTGCGGAGCCTCCTCCGGCTGTTCCTTTCTCGAGTCGCTTTGACGGGGGATGCACCCGGCGACCTCGGGAGACATTCGGCTTCTTCCGCCGATACTTCGACACCATCACCCCCACAGAGGTATGCTTTACTTTCAGTTCGTTTAGCTTCGCTTTCCCACTGCATGTTTCAATAACAGTAGATAACAAACTGTCTGTTACTTTCAGATCACATGGCGGCCATGGGCTTCCTTGCCGTCGGCGATGCGGGGTCGGTTCCCTGGTGCTGAGGAGACCTCGCGTTTCCGGATTCTGCTAGAGGGCCCGGTCTGTCGGGCTTGGTACCTGGGGGAGCGTTTTCTACGCCAGACCCGCGGGTTACCTGAGCAGATAGTCCCGGCTCACCCTCCTGCAGAGATGAGGGAGACCGAGGGGCTGACCACTGAGCAGTTGGATGATTACTCCATCGGCTGGGAGGAGGCCGGCTTCCGAGGCACCGGCGATTATCAGGAGTACGTGCGGACATACCTGATGCGACCTTTGAGCGGTCGTCGAGCAGAGGGGGCCAGGCCTGTAGCATCGGCGGCTGGGGCCGGAGCAGGAGCAGGGGCTGGATCTTCGAGGAGGGCCCGAGTCCGTGGCAGGGGCGGAGCGCGGGGAGGACGAGGAGCTGGCTGGCCTGCCCTGCCTGCTGTGCTGACTTTCCAGGGGCAGGGTGGGGCGACCTATCAGATCCCCTTCGCCCCTCCACCAGCTGGGCATGAGTTCACTGACATCCCCGACCTTCCGCCGGTATGTATCACTGCACTTCGTACAGTTATCTCACTTCAGTTTACTGATATTCCACAGAATACTAATGCATCTGATACCTTTGCAGGCTTCTTCTGAGTACACCCGTCAGTCGTTGGCGATGAATGCCTCGATGATGGGGATGCTCCAGCGGACATTTGACCTTCTGGCTGTCTACAGCATACCGGTATGTCCTTCTGACACTGGCCTCAAACCATTCATACACTGCTTCGCATAATCTGATTCACGGCACAACACCTGATACACTGATCTCACTGTATCTGAGCACTGCATACACTGCATTCTGCACTAAACTCTGTACTGACAAACTGCTCACGGCATTCATACACTGTATCCATACACTGCATTCTGCACTGATAAACTGTCTACAGTATACTAATGCATTTCACTTTTTGTGTACTTTTTCAGCCTCCCTTCCAGATTCCCATGGCAGGAGGTGCTCCAGCCAGACCTTCTGTCCCTGCCCGGGGGAGAGATGAGGAGGGCAGGATATTTCCCCGCACTAGGGGTGGGCGTACTCACGTCGGGAGCAGCTCGCGGGCTCCAGTCCCGGACGACGACGAGGAGTCAGAGGCGGAGGCAGAGTCATCGGAGGAGGAGACCGGAGACGGTTCTAGCTCAGGCTCTGACGACGACGCTGTTGATGCTCCTGGACCCTCGTCCAGGAAGAGGACCAGGACAGACTGACGGCCCTTCGGAGTGCTTGACACAGATGTAGATTTTTGCTATCTTTTCTTTCTTTCCTTGTACTTTTTTTTTTGGTTGGTAGATAGATTACCTTGTACTGCCGCAGGCAGATTTTTGTTTCCAAAACTTGTACATTTGAAAAGATAGTGAAATGAAACAGACTTTTTATCTGAAAAAGTGTTTACATTCACACATTTCATGCATTGCATCACATCTCATCATGTTACACTTCAATGTAAATGGAATTGATTGGTTGTCTGAAAATTGAACACTTGCACTGTAATAATCAGATAACTTAAACAGCCAACAGCAAAATGATTCAAGTAACCCACTGCCCGATTCTTAGACACACAGCCCTTACTCTGTTGGGGATTGATCTGCATACAGCCCAAAACACAGCATTCGGTTCATTCTGCACACTGCAATTCTCAAACAAAACAGCCCAATCTAACAGGACGGACCTCAAAGATGGAACCGGTTGGAGTCGGAACACGTTCCAATGTAGAGAATGGCACAGCATTCTGAGCATAAGCGATTTTTGAAATCGAATGAGGGTTTTTCAAACCGGGATATCGAGCCTACCACTGAACAGAGCGGAAAGGACTCAAATATAGGTACACGACCTAAACACAACGAGACACGCTCGAGAAAGACTAAAAACAAAAGACGAGACCGTCAAATGAAAGAGACACGACACACAGACGCGTAACCAAAGATGGGGGACCTCGGACCACGAGGAGCCAGTTCAATCTGGGTATTGTTTCCCACCCCTTCTTATTTGTGATTCTCACATCACTCAACTCTCAAGCTCGGATTTTCTCTCGAAACCCTTTTCCTCGCTTTTCTCTCAACTTACACCTCTCTATTCTTCATTCTCTCATTTTTCATCCCTCCCCGGGGTGATTGATGGATAAATGGAAAGGTGCGGGTTTATGCTCAACACCGTTAGCTCACGGCTATTCTTCCGGCAGGCAGAGTGCTCTTCTGGCAAGTACGTCGATGACGGGGGAGAGACAGAACGCCTGGCTCAACTGTGCCCCTAGTTCATCATTTTAACCATTTTTCGTTTTTGCTTTCTACTAAAACGGCTTTGATCAAAACGAGAGTTGGATTAACGTACTTGTTCGATTTTTGATTTGAAAAACACGCAAGTCAAGCTGCAAGCACTGAAAGTTTTCCTTTTTGGATCCAAGACAATGGTCCGATTTTGGAAAATGAAATAGTTTTCGAGAAAGTAATCAACCTCAGTAAAAATTTTCAAAAACTATTTTTCAAAAAGTCAATGCTCAACGAGCATGGAACTTACCCTTCGAGATGCGCAACCTCGGATCGGAGGCAATGGAAAATTAACCCTGGTTTGAAGGGGGTGGGAGGCAACGGAAAGTTGCCCCTAGTCTGAATGGCGTCTTACGACGGCTTGTGGCAACGGAAAGTTGCCCCTTGTTTGGGATGGTGCCGCAGCAATCCACAGACAGTCTTCATTGGCGGTGGTCGAGCTCTTAGACACAGCGATGACGAAGACGGTCACAACACATATATGGACACAGTCACCTTGAAGGGTGTTGGCCACTGGACTTTGGAACGAAATTGAAACCATTGCATGGACTGAGACGCTTATGAAAGCGTTGGGGGCTGGACTTCATGATGAAGTTGCCTACGTATCCCAAACATGGGAATCAAGCCTTACGTAGTTCCGGTTAAGGTCCACTCGGGTATTTTAACCTTCACTTTGTTTGGCTCTCACTTTTGCCAAGGCGCCCAATGCGGGTTTTCGACCTTGCGAGCTTCTTTTCATTTTCTATTTCTTCTTCATTTCTTTTGCATTTTTCTTTTTCTTTTCTTTTTGGTATCTTTTGTCTTTTCTTTTCTTTTCTTCTTTTTTGTATTTTTCTCTTGCTCTAACTTTTGCCTGGGTCGCCCTTCTGGGTTTTCGACCCAGCGAGCCTCTCAAAGGGTAAAAGTGTAGCAAGTCCATGCCAAATGGTTCCTGAACTGGAAGCCTCTCCGTGTCTAAGAGAATGGCTGTTGCACTGATTTGCGGAGAACCCATCAGGGTTACTCTACGAGCTTCTCCCGGCGAGATCTACTCCTTCTGATTCGGCCTTGATGCTTCTTGATCGAAGGCTACCTCAAAACTGGCCACACGGGCCTTTCATGGCGTTTGTCCGTTGAACTTTTTGAACAGTCTGAATGGGTTCAAAGTCGGAACGGGTTGAATCTTGAGGCTGAGAGCGATCCTAAGCTGCGCGGTCTCAAGAACGATTCCACACAGGTCTTCACAAGGCCGCGTAAAATATTTGTTTTTGAAAGTTTTTAAGAAAGCGACGAATCGCTCGTGCCGAAGATAGTGTGGAACCAATCTGGATCAGGCCAGGGTCCTTCTCAGTACTCACGCCGACAAGCATGATTTCATTCATAAAAAGGCTTAGCACGCCTCTCTTTCTCTCAAAATGATCAAAATTTTACAAAACCCAAGGAATTCCTTCCTCTTCGTTTTCATCACCGCAGTGTTCAAAAAGTTTTTTTTTTTGAAAAACTTAGGTTAATGCTATGAGTTTGGCGCGCAGGGGAGCAGGCGAGATGTACTGTCAGCCCAATCAAATTCTCTGGCACTTACGCTGAAAGCAAGCATGAAGGTTGAGATAGCAACAGCTGTTTCAATCGGCTTGGTTGGTGCAACTGGCCCCTTGGTAGAGACAGACTCAAAACAAAAACAGATAATAATTACAAAACAAAACGGTGTTCGAGGCAACAACCCCAGAATCACCTGGTATTATATACAACGGGGACTGACTCGATACAACAAGACAGCCACTTAAGCAGAAAAAGACTGACTCAAGACAGAGAGACAGACTCAAAACAAAAGACTGACTCGACATCCAAGCCAGGATTTACAAAACTCGGTCTCACCGATGCTCAAAAATGCGTGCCAGACGCTTCAAAAACACACCAAATGTTGCCCGCAGGCAGTTCATTTTACATACTCGCAGTATCTGAGCCCTCGAAATCCAACAACTGAGTGGTGACGGGCTTGCCTGGGGTGGGCGGTAGGATAACCTTATTATCAATCAAATCCTGCACTTCATGACGAAGGCGGGAACATCCATCGGTACTGTGACCGGACTGTTGATGGTACGCGCAGTACAAGGTAGCATCATGGGTGGCGGGGAGATTCTTCGGGAGCGGTCGGGGCTCCAAAGGCTTAAGATGCCCATTCTTCGCCAATATCAACAATGCCCTAGACAAAGGCATGTGGAGGTCGTGAAAGACTCTGCGCCCTCGAGGTAGGTACTTTGCAGTTTGAGGATTCTTGCCAGACGCGCTGGCGAAAGGATCAGCTGGCGCTGCCTTGGCTTTTTGAACCTTTCTCGGTGCAGGGTTGGGAACAACAGGAACTGTTTGGGCATGACGGGGCCCATCCCGGTTTTCTGCCTGGCTTGAACTGCCTTTGGTTGGAGCGGGGAAAGCATCATCTATAGCTTTGGTCACTATTGCGGATGTTTGTTGCTTGTTCATCCCTCTGGCCTTCAGAGCCTCGACTGCCCACAGCAGTTGTTCAATAGGGTCGGCATCTACCTTTGCCTTGTCCTTTCCTTTGGCCTCAGCCTGATCGAGGGTCGGGGTTAGTGCTGACATATCGTGGCTATAGCCAGAAGCCACCTCTGGCTGGCTGAGCTCTATCACAATCCGCCCCAGTAGCGGGGGCTCCTGTGGTACAAAATTCCCGGCATACGGTGCCGCTGGTGGTGAAGCCGACATTCCATAGGCGAGGTCTGCCACAGACCTTTGGAGATCGCCTATCATCCCCATCAATTCGAAGGTGGTGGGCTCACGAGCCTGGTATAACTGGGGAGCCCAAACCGGGTGCACAACGGGCGACCTGGGCGGATATGACATACTGATGCTGGCTTCATTCTGCGGAGTGGTTCCCTGCTCCGGTGCGGCTGTCATAACCACAATTTCTTCTGAACTTTGTGCCGCCATAAATCCTGCCTCCGCAAAGGGGGGGACACTGGTTGTTCTATATCAACTCTGCAACTCTCTGAATTGAAAGAAAAACAGACAGCACTTCAGCCCAAACTGATCAAACACGGGTGTAGCCGAACAACTGTTCCCTACTGCTGATCACTGTTCCCAGATTTCTGTTCCCCAAAATACTGAATCTGATACCCGCGGATAACTGATTCTCAAATTCTGATACCAATGCCCTTAGGCCTGATGCCCCAAACTTGCAAACTGGTATGTACATTCCTGTAGAGATACACTCTAAAAGCACATAGCAAGTAAGAGAGAGCCAAAACACCCCTATGTTGGGGTAGGGTTTCCCTGTCCTATTTTGTCAGGAACTAGGGTTTCACTACGCACGCAGCGGTTTCAAACAACCTATAATCGGGTAAGCAACCTGTCCTAGCTTGGAATGGTCACTATGGATTCCGAATATGCACTAGGTCGAATGGTCAAAAAGGGTGCCCCGGTAAACCGGGGTTTGTGTTCCCATGCTGTCAGAGCCCATAGCCGGTCAGCCTTATGGACATGCCTTGACAAGACAAGCCTCCGGCAAACCGTTCAGGAATGGCAGATGGCAAACACTGTGTTCCTAGGCGCACCAATGCACATGCAATGCAAAGAAACACATAAATGAAGTCAAAACAGGATATCACGAGTTTGAGTCAAGCTCTCTAAACATCCCCAGCAGAGTCGCCAGAAACTGTAACAGCGCCCGCGTGGGGCCTCGCGCTACAGTTCGGACTCGATTTGTGTCACGGTTCTTAATCTGAACCAAAGAGTCCAAATCTGGCAAATCGTTTTGAGAAACAGATTTTTGAAAAAGTAGTGCCAAACATGGACTGCTTTGCCAGATACAGAGTCGCCACCTAAATATTTTAAAATGGGAGAATTTAGGAAACCCTGACTCGGTGCCGAAGGCCACATGTCCGTCATCACCGGAGTTGTCTCGGCTCGGGAGCTTGGGTACGATCGGGGAAGGTCAGCTATGAGCACCCCCTTTCGCCCGGTCCGAAGACCGGCCTCTACTAACCATGATATCCGTTTTTGAAAACTTTACGTGTTCTTATTCCATTTATTAGCCTAGAATTACTATGTTATGCGCACAGCAAACAAGTATAGACTAGATTGCCTAATTTGGAAATAAACATTGCATATCCGTTTGGTTTGAAAATGCTTTGGAATTTGCTACTCGCAAGTAGGCTAAAATACGGATTTCAACGAGTTTTTCCAACTCAAACAATCCGGCCTTCACCCACAGGCATTCAAAACAGTTTAACACATAAGCATCTAGCCACATGTTAAGCATGCTGTTATGGCAACATTCACACTCATGCGATATGCTAAAGCGGAAATGCTTACATAGTACTCCGTGCCGAAACAAAGAACTTGTTAGTGATCATGCATGATCCAAGTCCATGTGAAGTGCCTAATGCATCGCATACAAAATGTCGCTAAGATAGGCTCGGCTATCCTAAACATGTCATGTGAAAATGCACAATTATCACGTATTCAGTTTGGGAATTGAAGTATTGATACAGTTAGCGTGATGCACCGAGCCTAGTGCATGCAATACAAATGCGTGGATGCACACATGCATAGCATAAGGTATGCTAAATTAAACGTGACCTAATACTAACCATCAAAGCAGGTAAGTAAAAGGTAAGAAAGACGTGAGGTTGGAAGACATACACACACCCACGCACACTTATTACAGATTTGCCCTCGCTCGGAGGGACCAAATAAATATTACAAATTAACTAACTACGCAAGCTAATTAATATTACAAATTAATTAATTAACAAATTAACTAATTAATTAAAGCAGGAAAGCGTCTCGGGAAACGCGCCACCATGCGCAAGCTGCCTCTGTTTTCCTTCCTTTCCTGCTCTGGAGGTTGTCAAAACCTCAGGACTACATCCTTGGACAGAGGGGATCACCACCGGCTAGATGAAACTTCCACCGGCAGTGTAGTATGGACATCGGCACAAAATAGGGCCTGTCGGCAGAGAAAAATGTGCCGGTCGGCACATTACACTGCCGGTCGGCAGAGTATTTCTGCAGAACCTGCAACTCACAGCAACAAAGGGCAAAACAAGGCATGGCAGCATATTTCAAGGCATGTATGCATCAACCATGTCTCTTATCATTGTGATGACTCAAAGGGACATGTGCCTTGGTTCTCGGACCACCAATCACGCATTTCCATGCATGATGGCCCAAAGAACCAAGTATGCAACTTTGGTTTCAAATGTATGCACACCAATCAAACAAAACTCCCAATCCCTATCACACAAGTCAAGGGACAAGGAATGCATGCGAGATGCAATGCAACCTAGGCATACAAGCTAAGGATGCAACATGACATGGCAAAACACTTATGCAAGCATACAAGCATGCATATGGCAATGCTAACCAATGTCAAGATGGACTTATATGTGATTTGGGCAGCTCTAATAAGGCCCAAAACAGTAGCCATAATGACCAAAACAAGAAGCCAAAACACATGCACACATACACATGGTGGAAGGCCTACACTTGGGCACAATTTAAACAACCCTCAAGCACACTTAAAAGGGATAAACGAGAGCAACTAGCATGCAACCTAAGCATTGAAATCATGTCATAAAATGATGCTAAATCATATTAAGCAAGACAAGCAAATGCATGTAAGCATGGTCTAAGCACTTGAAGCAAGTCATGAAGCTTTGAAGCGTGTTTATCACAACAAACATGGCATGCATTGAACAACCTAAAACAGGTTTTTAGCTCATAACATGAGGCCTAAAAGACCACTTAGATGGCGTCTAGATGGCTCAATTTCAAGGCATGCACTATGGTCAAAACATGGAGCATACAACATATGCTTTCAAAGCATTAAAGAGGCATGCAAGACAATCAAACAAGCATGGAAATGGGACTGAAATGACATATAGAATGATCCCAAATCACCAAAACAATGCAAAGATGGCATGCTACACATGCACATACTCAAGGCCAACAAGCCCAAATGCAAAGGAGCTATATAATGCATGCAAAGATCAACCCAAACGACTATGGTCAGAGCTAAAGAATGGCAAAATAAGCACATAAACTTCACAAATGCAAGCCTAAAACATGCTCCAACAAAGGCTAACAACCTAGAACATGTTAAGGCACAAATAAGGCGTTACATGGCAACTATGCTAAACATGCATAAGGTTCCAAAACCAACTTGAAATCATGTTATATCATGGATATATAAGCATGAAAAACAAACCAAACATGCTCAACACACACTCAAGCATAGGCTTCTTTAAGAGGCCAAAATGTGCCCTTTTCAAGGACAACAAGGAGAGGGGGTGGCCCTCTCCTTCTTGGGACTTCAAAGCATCATCTTTACCACTGAAATCCCTCAAGATTTCAGTGGTGAAGAGACCTCAAAACCAAAATCCCGGAGCTAGCACAAAATGGCTCAAAATGAGGCCTTTTGGGGCCTAAGGGTGGTCAACACCCCTCAAACAACAAAACACTCTTAATAAACAATAAAGAGGGCTTAAAAATAGAACTTTTTTATGTTATACAATAATCACAAAAACAGCTCTAAGATAGGTATAAAATTGATGCAAGAATGGGGAATAAAGGTGCAAGTTTCTTACCCTTGTAGTCCTCTTCAACAAGGATGCACCAATGGCCTCCTTTGGCTCCAAATCAGTCAAGAAACTCAAGAACAACCCCTTAGAACTCTAATCTTAAGAGGAAGGTGAAACACTAGGTGTTTGTGTGCAATAGTAAGGCACAAAACACCTAGTGTGCAAAATGGGAGGGAAAGAGAGATAGATTGTGTATGTCTAACCCTAACCCTAGAAAACCAGAGCTCTTCTCTGTCTTTTTTTCTCTCTAAAATGTCTAAGCCTCCCTCTAAGCCTTAGAGAGAGCCCTCTCTATAAGCCTCTTGTAAAGCTTATCAAACAAGCTTTGCAAGAGGGAGATCCCTCCATACACGTGTATGGAGGGGAGCAAAAGTTATACAGCTGTCCTAAAATATCTGCAAAAGCAGATGAACAGCAATCGGCCGGCAAAAAATGCCATCTTGGCCAAACAAAGTGCCGACCGGCACAAAAAAGTGCTGACCGGCAACAAATAGTGCCGACCGGCAAACTATTTTGCCGGTGGCAGCAAAAACCAGCCGGTGGCCTCTAGCCACTGCCGGTGATGGGTGGGGATGGTCTACAAGCCCTACCCTGCCCTTCCAAGGCAAAACACAAGTGTTCGGTGCAAAACCGGACACTGAACGGTCAAGTTCGGAGATTCTGAGGTAGGGCGCGAGAGCCAAAACCTCCGGGAACTCCAAACAAACACAAACAAGGATAATCACCGAGTGTTCAAGCGGTGACGTCCGAGTCTTGAGGACGGTCAAAAATGGGGTGTCTACAGGCTACAGTTTCATTGTTAAAGTCTGGTTCAAAACTTTAGGATCGGATAGTTGGCATGCCGATTTCCAATTGTATGACTGCCTCCATACCGTAAGTCATGGCAAATAGGGGTGTACACAGTCTAGATTGGTTCGGTTTTGAGAAAATCCAAGAACCGAACCGATCCTAACGATTCTATGATTTTGAGAACCAGACAAAACCATTACACTTGTAAAACCGGACCAGAACTAAACCGAAATAACAGTTCGGTTTCGGTTTGGTTCACGATTCCCAAAATTTCCATTTACAAGAATAAATTGTTAATATTAACAAAATTATTACTCAAACTAATTATATTTAACTCATCATAAAAACTAATAATATTAAGGCATTACTCAACATTACATATCTATATCATCCTAAGATCATTAAAATTACAAAAAACCAATTAATTAAAATAAAACTTGATATTATATATATCTAAATATATCTTTTAAAATTTGGTTCGGTTCGAACCATGGTTTTTTCATAAAATCCATTAACCGAACTGTTTTTACAGTTCTCATATTTCTTAAACTGAAATCGAACCGGTTCTTAATATAACCGAACCAAACCGTATGATTTGGTCTGGTTCGATCCGGATTACCAGTTTGAACGGATTTTTGAACAACCCTAAGGGCGAATGGAGTTTCCCCGGTTGAGCATCTTGGTGTAGTGCGGTATGCCCAAAGCACATTGGGAAGTTCTTCAGTCCACCTCCCTTTGGCCTTCTCCAGTTGCTTTTTCAGCCCGTCCAAGATGGTTTTGTTTGACGATTCGGCTTAACCATTCGACTGGGGGTAGGCCGGTGTAGAGTTGTAAAATTCAATCTTTAACTCCTCATAAAATCCACGAAAGAGTTTCCCGTCGAATTGCGTGTCATTATCCGAAATGAGGGCTTTTGGGATGCCGAAGCGAGTGATAACATTCTGGCAGACAAACTTTTTTACATCCTTTTCCTTGATGGTGGCCAACGGCTCTGCCTCTACCCACTTAGTGAAGTAGTCCGTAATAGCGATGAAAAATTAGCGATTGCCTGGAGCGGTTGGAAGCGGTCTTACAATGTCTAGCCCCCAACGCGCAAATGGCCAAGGACTTGTAAGGGGGAGTAACTCTCTGGCCGATTGGTGGATTTGGTGAGCGAATTTTTGACATTTTTTGCATTTGTGAACATATTTCTGCGCGTTGACCTACATTTACAGCCACCAATAACCCTGAAAAATTGCTCAGTAAGCCAAAGATCTACCCCCAATATGGTTTCCGTAGATGCCTTCACGAATCTCAAAGAAGAAAGCTTCAACTTGCTAGGGTGGACACACTTCAGGTATGGCCCAGTGAAAGATTTCTTGTACACGGTGCCAGACGGAGAGAGCCAAAGCTGCTCTGACTTGGCCTTGATCTTGTTGGCCTCCTTCTTTTCAGTGGATAGAATTCAATCCTTCAAGAAGGTGATGATTGGATCCATCCAAGATGGACCCAAGTCGGCGTAGAGTACTTCAAGCGCCTCCGGTTCCTCAATGCTCGGTCAGGGTAAGATTCTATCATCAAAGGATTGGGAAAAGTTGTTTGCATAGATGCTAGGCCGGCCAATTCATCGGCTGCATTGTTTTCTTCGTGGTTAATTTGTTTCATTCTTATTGCAGCAAACTTTTTTATCTCTGCGCATACCAGCGCTTGATACTTAGCCATTCTTTCATCCCTGGCCTTATATTCCCTGGAGACCTGATTAATCACCAGCTTGGAGTCCTTGAATACCATAAGTTCTAATGCCTTCATTCTCAAAGCACTCTTCAATCCGGTGAGAAGGGCATCATATTCCGCCTCATTGTTGGATGCTGGAAAACCAAGTGTCATAGCATGCTCAATGGTCATCCCATCTAGAGATGTCAACACGACCCGTAGCTCGGCGCCATGTCTATTGCAGGTCCCATCGACGAAGAGCCTCCACATCTCGCCAATGAACAACTTCCAGCAGTCGGAGGGATTTGAGAGTTCCTCAACTCCAAGGGACTGGTCGACTTAGTTTGATTCTTTATTGCACCTCCATCGAGCTCGTATTTCGATAAATTGGCCGGTTCTTCCATTTTTTGCTCGGCTTTATCATGTCGTTCTGCTACTTGTTGTCCACTACTTATTCCTACTATCGGAGCCGTAGGCTGCCCCAAGTTCGCGTTTGCCAAATCGACAAGGCAAACAGGGTGTGTTCAAGAAGCAAATTCCGCTACGAAGTCAGTAAGGGCTTGAGCTTTGATAGCAGTGCACGGTTGGAACTTGATGTCGTATCGTCCCAACTCTACGGCCCACTTCAAAATTCTGCCGGTGAAGTCTACCTTCTCAAAGAGCACCTTTAGCAGAAATTCGGTTAGCGCTATTATTGTGTGGGCATGAAAATAGTGCGCCAACTTTCTAGAGGTCATCACAAGAGCCAAAGCCAATATTTCAAGTGGCAGATATCTCAATTTGGCTAGGTGCAGTGTCTTGCTAACGTAAAAAATAGGGAGGTGCTGGATTCCCTCAGCACGAACATGGACAGTGCTTACCGCGTGCTGAGAAACTGCCAAGTAGAGATACAACTCTTCACCCGGTTGTGTTGTGACCAAGATTGGGGCTGAGGAAAGGTATACTTTCAGATCTGCCAGTGCGTGGTCGCACTCGTCATCCCAAAAGAACTTGGCTTTCAAAGTTTTGAAAAAGGGTCTGCAACGATCTAAAGATCGGCTGATAAATCTATTCAGCGTAGCTGCCATTCCGGCGAGATGTTGGATGTCTTTCGTGGAGTTTGGCTGCTCCAGTTCTTGTATTGTTTTAATCTGGGAAGGGTCGGTTTCGATTCCTCGGTTGGTGACCAAAAAACCTAGAATTTTTTCGATTCCCACTCCGAACGCACACCTGGAGGCATTTAAACGTAGCTTATGATGTTTGAGTATGGAAAACATTTCTGCTAGGTGGGCTAGGTATTGGGACTTGTCTTTGCTCTTGACCACTATGTCGTCAATGTAAGCTTCCATAGTGCGGCCAAGAAGAGAAGCGAACATTTTGGTTACCATCATCTGAAAAGTTGCCCTGGCATTTTTGATACCGAAATGGCATGCCCTTGTAACAGTACAAGCCTCTTTGAGTGGTGAATGAAGTGGTCTCTCAGTCTGGTTTGTACATGGCGATCTGGTGGTAGCTGCGATATCCGTCCAGGAAGCTAAACCTCTGATGGCCAGCAGTTAGATCTACCAGCTGGTCGATTCTTGGGAGAGGGAAGTTGTCCTTTGGGCACGCACGGTTGACTGTCTTATAATTGACGCACACCCGCTATTTACCATTCTTCTTTGGTACTACCACCGTGTTAGAGATCCATCTGGGATATTGCACTTCTTCAATTGCCCCAGTTTCCAGCAAGTTCTTGACCTCCTCTGCCACTACCTCGGCATGGTGCAAGGCCGAGTGCCACGTTCTCTGAATGACCAGTCGTGTATTTGGAAAGACATTCAACTGGTGGTAAATGAAGCTAGGGTCGATGCCAGGCATATCGTAAGGCGTCCACGCAAAGGCCTCAATGTTGGAAACCAAAAAGTTGACATAGTTGAGTCACTTGGCGCTAGACAAAGATGATCCCAAGAGAAAGAACTTATTTGGATCATTCTCATCAACGCGTACTTCCACCAAATCTTCAACCGATTTCTCTTCGGCTTTTCTTCCCACATCTTCTAGGACTTCCTTTCCTTCTGGCCCTTTTATCATTTGGACAAAGCCCTTGGCAGCCTGGCTGCCATTCACTGCGACAAAGTATTGTTTTGCCATTACTTGGTCCCCCCAAACCTCTTCTACTTATCCGGCTAGTGCAGGAAAGCGCAGGACCTGGTGATAAGTCAACGCTATTACTTGCATGGCGTGCAACCAGCCCTTTACTAAGATTAGGTTGTAGGTTGATGGGACCTTAAGCACCCAGAATTCCACTTACTTCGTGACTGACCCAGCTTTGTCTGGCAATATGATTTTTTCGATTGGCCATTCTGGTTGAGAGTTGAAGCCAACCAAAGGAGACGTTGCTAGAGCCAAGCCTTTGTCCACCAACTTCATTTGTTTGAATGCGTCATAGTACATGATCTCGACCGAACACCCCTGGTCAACCAGAATTCTTTTGATGTCGAAGTCTTTGACGCAAAGTGTCACAACTAAGTTGTCATTATGAGGTGTTTGACTTCCTTCCAAGTCCTTGCTTGAAAAAGTTAAGACGTCCTTTATCTCAGTCTTCCCTTTCTTCATGGCGGGCTGAACTGAGAGCACTTCCCTTATGTGTTCAGCCTTCTTGATCATCCCCCTCAGCTCGCAAACCCGCGCCAACTCAATGATGCCACGAATAACATTGATTACTCCTTGGGGCGTCGCATCCAAGGCGGCAAGTCCATTTGGCTTGGCTTATCCTTATGGAAAAACCCTTATTTCCCCGTCAATATACTAATCCAAATGCCCAGCTGCAACCAGCTCCTCCAAGTGTTGCTTGAGCGACACGTAGTCCTCCATTCGGTGTCCCCTTTCTTCATGGAAGATGCAGCGGTACCTCGAGTTAAAGCCTCTCTGTGTGTCTCCTAATTTGGGCGGCCAATGCACGTCTGGCTCACCTCGAATTTCACTGAGAATGCATATAGACACCCCATTTTTGACCGACCTTAAGACTCAGACGTCACCAACTGAGCGCTCGGTGATGTTGCATACTGTGCTCGTTCTGAGGTTGCGGAGTCTCAGCTGCGAGCCTTGCCTCCGAACTTCGAGGCTCTTTTGTGCTTTGCCTCAGTTTGCGAACCAGGTCCTATTTTCTCTTCTCGAAGGGAGAGAGAGGTCTCGTAGACCATCTCTCAGTGGCCGTAGGCTACGTTTCGTGGTTGTAGGCCATTTTTTCCGTTTGGAGACCAGTTTCCGATTTTCGGAGCCGTCGGCCGTGCGCCTTGGTTCGGGACCGCTTGACTACCTCCGTTTGCTCCGGTTTTTGGCACACACCTTGTTTCCTCTCTTTAGAGGGACACTGTGGCCTGGGAGACCACCTTCGTGGTCGTACGCCACCTCTGGTGCTTAACAGCTTGTTTTTGGGGCCCCAGACCGCGCGTTTTGGCCCCCGAACCCTCGTTTTGCATCGGTTAGGGTTCATTTTTGGCAGGGACCCTATTTTCATTGCTAGGGATGTGGTAGTATGGTGGGAGGCCACCTTTTCCCCTTGGAAACCAGTTTTCTCTTTTTCTCTCTCCCAAAGCTGATTTTTCTGACAGAAAGCTGGTTTTTCTCACTTTTGAGCCATAATTTCTGGTTTTTCATACCACCATTGTGTCGTGCTCATCTGGGAGGCCACCAATATGGGTAGGCCAACCAGTATTTCTTCTTGACCCTTTTCAACCTTGCTAAAAAGCTGGTTTTCCTCTCTCCTAGGTCACATTTTCTAGTTTTCCACCATACAGCTGTGTTGCACTCATCTAGGAGGCCACCTTTTTGGTATGGCCGACCAGCATTTCTCAATAACCCTTTTGACCCCTGGTTAGCCGACCAGGGGGAGTGGCCGGCTGACCAGGGCCGGCCACCTTAACTGGTCAGCCTGCTTCTTGCTTTTTGCTCTCTCTGAATGCATCACAGCTGTGCCAGCTGGGGGGCATTTGGACCATCCTCCATACACGTGTATGGAGGATATTTGAAGCTTCCAAGAGAAGCTTTGGCCTCTCTTCTCTATAAGAGAGGCCCTCCTCTTCCATTAGAGGGGTTGAACCATTTTGTTTAAGGCTTATACACCTCTCCCTCCATAGCTCACTATTCCAAGCTCCAAACCCTAATATTCTTGCACCATTTGCACCACACCTCATAGCCTACCACCTCTACCATCCATTCCAGCACTTTGGGACTGATTTTCAGGGGTTGAAGGTTCACCAACTTGGTCCAAAAGTTGCTGCATTGCTGTGCTACAAGGGTAAGTCTCCATTTCCCATTTTCTTGCATTATTTTGCTCCATAGCTTAGCACTATTTGCAAGCATTTATGGGTTTTATTATAAACTATAGAGTGTCTTATTTTGAGCTCCTCTTGAAGTTTGAATAAGGATACTTTTCATTTTGAGGTCTTCTACATCCTTGTATGCTTCATCTCTCTTTTAGGGCTTATTTTGCATGATATCTAAGCCTTACTTGCAAGCATTTTAGAGATTTTCCATGAACTAAAAAAGGTCTTATTTTGAGCCCCTCTTGAAGTTTGATTAAAGTCATTTTTCTGTTTGGGGTCATCTTCCTCTTGGCATGCTTCATTTCCTCATGATTAGGGTTATGCATTAGAGCATTCGCATTGGCCTTGGTTTGGCCTCTTCGCAACTGAAATCCAGTGGATTTTCAATGGCTTAGATGTGTTTTTGAGAGATAAAATCAGAAGGGGGTGACCCCCTCTCTCCTTGTCTTGTTTGTTGGCCCTTTTGGCCTTCCAAAGGGCCCCTTACTTGCATGTTGTGAAGTCACTTTTTAGGCCCAATTTGGTGAGTTTCAAGGTCTGCCTTAGCTCTGTCCGGAGCCTCTTTGACCATATTTTGTGTCCCTCATGCATGTGTGGAACAATCCTCCTCAAGGCCTTTCAAGAGGACCTTTCATTGAATGCTTCCTAGACTAATTTCAGGGCCTTTTTGGTGAGTTTTAGGGCTGTCATAACTTATTTCCAAAGGCGGTTTTGCCCTTTTGTTTGTCTATCATGTATGTGTAGAACAACCCCTCGCATGCCTTTCCAAAGGGGCTCATCATTCTTGCATGTGTTGACTGAGTTTCAGTGGCTATTTGGGCATATTTTGGCATAAAATACTTCTATTTTTAGCTGGTTGGGTGAGCCCTCATATGCTTCATATAGTTGTAGAACAACTCGTGGTTCACTAGCTTTCTTTGCATGCTTTATAGGCCATTGATTCTAGCATATTTTGGCGATGCCTTAAACTGATAATGTACTTATTTTGGACTGCCCTAGCTCTGTTTTTGGGTCTTGTGGTCGAATGATGTTAGTTTTGCATGCCTGTAGTTCAAGGTCCATGCTTAGCTTTGAGTTTTGAGATCCATTCCATGCATATACTGAGGTGTGCTCATGTTTTGAGCCTATTATTCATCACATTTCAGAGCTTGTTTGAATGCCAGGTTGCCATGTTTTCATCTCTTTAAATGTGTTTGAGAGTCGGACTTGTATGCCTTGTTTACCGACCATTGAATGAGCTCCATTTCGCTGCATTCCGAGCCATCATTTTAGGCCATTTCCCCACTGTTTCAGACCTGCCTCGGGTTTGTTTGGGGTTATTTTTGCCTTTGGGGCATTGCTTTGGGTACCTTTAGTGTAACGCACTTCACTAGTTTTGGTACCCGGGCCCCCTAGCTTGCATTGTGTGCCATATTTGCATGTTTCGGGACCATATTTCATGCTTTTTTAGAGCTATAATTTATGTTATTCCATGTCATGTTTTATCCTTGCCATGCTTTGGTAGAGTGGCATTCCATGCCTTAGGTTCGGTCCTTGGTATTCGTGCATGTGTGCACACATTTCGGTTGTCTCATTTTCATCTAATGGCCACTGATATAAGTGTGGCTGAGGTCCACTCATGTTAGTGTAAATCCATCGTGCAATGTGTATGCCATTTTGGTCCATAGCATTGTGTATGCTGAGTTGCGTGTTAGAGCATTGTGTATGCCATGTTACATCGAGCATTGTGTATGCCATCTCATTTGTATTGTGTTTGGGATAAGAGTTAGCCCAAGCACAGAAAATAAGGGATGTTTCGTATTCCGAGTGACAGAAAGTGTCTCAATTCCTGGTCGCCGACACTCCGGATTACCCATGATGGAGTTTAAGTCTTGTTGTGTTTATATGTGCATTCATTTCACATCGAGTCGTGCAATTCGACTCCTCGGCCATCATGCATTGAGATGCGTGATAGGTGACAAGAGGATCGAGGACTACACTCCCTGAAGAGTAGCCATGCATACATATGTAAAAATACTTTGCTGTGCCCCTTTCTTGCTCTCTGTTGCAGCAAATCAGAAATCAGTAGCTTTCTAAAGCCTTGCACAGCATTCCGGCATTAATTGCAAACAGAGGCGAATCAAGGCATCGCAATGGATTTCCGTGCAAGGCAACTCAAGCATGTATCATTCATCATTCGGAACAGAGCTGAGGCGGTCCATGGATTTGCATGCTAATTTACTTGCTTTCCTAGTTAAATTGTTAATTAATTAGGGTTTTTCGGACTATAATTATTATTCGGACTGTATTATTTATTCGGACCCTCCGAGCGAGGGCACAATTGTAATAAGTGTGCGTGCGTGTGATGTATGTCTTCCAACCCTACGTCTTTCTCCCTTTTATTTACCAGCTTATGATGGTTAGATTAGGGCATGTTTCAATTAGCATACTTATGCTTGCATGTTTGCATCATTCATCTGTCTTGCATGCACTAGGGCTCGGCGCATCATACTAACTGCATTTGTATTTCAATTCCAAATTGAATACATGTTAGCTGTAGCATCATCATATGCCATCTTAGAATAACCGAGCCTATTGTAGTTACATTTTTGCATGTGTTACATTAGGCATTTCTGTATAGTTAGGATCATGCATTGATTTCTAACTAGTTTCTGTTTTGGCTTGGAGTACTCGGTAAGTGTTTATGCTTTAGCATCCCTGCATGTGTGTGAGTGACTGCCATGATAGCGTGCTTAACATTAGGCTAATTGCTTATGTGATATACCTGCCTGAATGCTTGTGGGTGAAGGTTGGGTTATTTGGATTGGAACAATTCATCAATTGTGAGTTTTAAGCCCACTTGAGAGTGGCAAATCATCATGTTTTCAAAACCCACCTGAGGGTGGCAAATCCACATTTTAACCTACTTGCGAGTAGCAAACCGTTTTTCAAAACAAACATGAGATGTTTCGTTCCAATTCAGGCGACCCAGTCTATACTTGTATGCTGTGTGCATCACATAGTAAATCTAGGCTAATAACCGGAATAAGAATGCATAATGTTTTCAAAACTTGATATCATGGATAGTAGAGGCCGATCTTTGATTGGGCGAGCGGGGGTGCTCACGAAGTGACCTTCCCCAATCGTACCCAAGTTCCCGAGCCGAGGCAACTTTGGTGATGACGGACACGTGGCCTTGGGCAACGAGTTAGGGTTTCCTAAATTTTCCAAAATAAAATATTTAGGTGGCGACTCTGTATCTGGCAAAGCAGTCCATGTTTGGCACTTCTTTCAAAAAATCTGTTTTCAAAAACGATTTGTCAGATTTGGACTCTTTGATGATTCATCGGTCTTGCATTGCACTCTGCGATATTAGATACAGGACCGTGACTTTGAGTCCTGAACTGTGATGAGCCCAAATGAACAGAACGGGACTCATCCTCCCGTGATGTTCGGGGACGTCTACAGTTTTTAGCGACTCTGTTGGGGACTTAGAGAACTTGACTCGAACTCGTGATATCTGGTTTTGACTACACTTATGTGTTTCTTTGCATTGCATGTGCATTGGTGCGCCTAGGACACCGTGTTTGCTGTATGCTATTCCTGAGAACGGTTTGTCAGCGGCTCGCTTCGAGAAGCGTGCTATAAGGCTGACCAGTTGCGGGCTCTGCCACGACGGGAACATAAACCCCGGTTTTACCGGGGCACTCTTTTTTACCATTCGACCTAGTGCATATTCGGAATCCATAGTGACCATTCCAAAGCTAGGACAGGTTGCTTACCCGATTATAGGTTGTTTGAAACCGCTGTGTGCGTAGTGAAACCCTAGCTCCTGACAAAATAGGAAAGGAAAACCCTACCCTAACATAGGAGTGTTTTGGCTCTCACTTGCTTGCTGTGTGCTTTTAGAGTGCGTCTCTACAAGAATGCATGTATCAGTTCACAAGTTTGGGTATCAGGCCTGCGGGCACCAGCTCGGTATCTTGGGAATCAGTTATCTGCGGGTATCAGATTCAGTTTTTAGGGCAGTAATTTTGGAAAATAGTGATCAGTAGTAGAGTACAGTCATTCAGCTATGCCTGTGTCAGTTCCGATGAAATTGGGCTGAAATGCTACTTGTCTTCTCTTTCAGGGGGGGTTCAGAGACTAAGTTCAGAATAGCCGGTGTTCTTCTTCACCGGACAAGGCAGACGTCTAATCCGTCAGTCACCAGTCACATCACCTCCAATCAGTTCAGCGAACTCATGATGACACTGAATTCAGACGAAATAGTGATTATGGCAGCCGCATTAAACCAGGGAATCACCATGCAGGGTGAGACCGATGTTGACATGCCACACCCGCCCAGGTCACCTGCCGCACATCTGATCTGGGAACCCCAACTATTTCAAGCCCGTGAGCCCACCACTTTCGAGTTGATGGGAATGATTGGCGATCTTCAGAGATCTGTGACTGATCTAGCCTATGGAATGTCGGCTCCGCCACCAACCACATTGTATGCCAAGAACTTTATACCGCAGGAGGCCCCACTACTGGGGCGAATTGTAATTGAGCTTGGCCAACCTGAAGCTGTCTCAAGCTCCGGTAATGACATGTCAACAGTAGCTGGACTTCGCACTAATCAAGCAACCCAAATCTCCCACCAAGCTGCGGCTAGTGAAAAGAACAAGGAGAAGGTGGACACTAATCCCTATGAACAACTCCAGCAAGCTGTTGAGGCTCTGAAAGCTGGGTGTTTGAATAAGCAACAAGTATTTGTAGTTGTGGCTAAGACTGTGGATGACACTTTCCCCACTCAAAGTGAGAGCAGTTCAAGCCAAGGGGAAAACTGGGAGAAGGGCCATCGTACCAGAAACGATCCTTTAAGCTCTAATCCTGCACTCGAAAAAGATCGGCAAACCAAGCCAACACCCGCTGACCCTTTAGCTAGTGCGTCCAGCAAAAGTTAGCAAACCTTGAAGTATCCGCCCCGAGGTCGCAGGGTCTTCCATGCCCTCTACATGCCTTTGTCTAAGGCCCTTCAAATCCTCGTCAAAAAAGGGCATCTCAAACCCCTTGAGCCTCGGCCTCTCCCAAGTCCCCTTCCAGCTAAGCATGATGGTACCCAATACTATGCATACCATCAACAAACCGGTCACAGTACCGACAGTTGCTTTCGTCTGCGCCATGATGTACAAGATCTATTTGACAATGGGGTCATTACAGCACCAGGTCCTGCAAAGTCTATCAGCACTTGATCAGTGAACTTATGGGGGATAATGTGATGTGATCGGGGAATGAACCAGCTGTGGGTGGCGCTCGATTTACTCCAGACGTGGGAATGGCACGCACTGTTTCGAGCACATGCAAATACTAGTTTTTGTACTTTCTGACTTGGGTATTGGGTCAGTTTTGTTGTTTTGTATATAGTCAGTTTTTTTGTACTAAGTCAGTCGAGTCTGTCTTGTTGTATCGAGTCAGTCCTGTTGCGTTGGAATCGGGTGACTTCGAGGGTGTTACCTCGGACATCACTATCTTGTTTTGTGTTTGTCTTTTTGCTTTCTTGTGAGTCTGTTTCTGCCTTGGAGCCAGTTATGCCAACAGATTTGAATGAACAGCAGTGATTTTCACACCCTTGTGTTTGCTTCTGCCTTGCGCCAGTTGTGCCAGAAAGTTTGAATGAAACGGCAGTACTTTTTGCCTACTTTTCTGTGCCTCGAACTCATTGCGTTGACCTAAGTTTTCCAAAACTTTTCAAACACTGTGATGAAAACGAAGAGGGAGGAATTCCTCGGATTTTGCAAAATTTAATCAATTGAGGGAAAGAGAGGCGTGCTAAGCCCTTAATGATTGAGATCATGTTTGTTAGTGTGAGTACTGAGAAGGATCCTGGCTTGATCCAGATTGGTTCTACACTGTCTTCAGCGCGAGTGATTTGTCGCTTTCTTAAAAGATTTCAAAAAATGTTTTGCGCCGTCCTGCGAAGACTTGTGCGAAATCGCTCTTGAGATTGTGCAGCTTGGGATCGCTCTCAGCCTCGAGACTTGACACCTCTTGATTTCAAACCCTGAACCTTAATTCAGAATGTTCAACGGCCAACCGCAATGTAAGGCCTATGTGACCAGATTCGAAGCAGCCTATGCGTTAACGACAATAAAATCTGGTCGAGAAGGCCAGCCATCGTCAAAAGAAGCTTGCAAAGCTAGATCAGAAGCACCCCTGGAACTAGGGACAGAAAAATGTCAGGTGTGCGCGAAGAGCTGAAGATGGATCATTCTACAAATCAATGAAGACTGGCAAGAATGCCAAATCCCAGAAGGGAAGAAAGAAGAAAGTATAGTTGAAGGACAACCGAGTTCCTATCCATAACGCTAGGGGCAAATTCAGCCCCCCACTAGATGGCCTCCTGCATCGTCAGCGAACAGCAGCCATTCTCCTGGATTTAGATGACTTCAGGATCTTAAAACCAATTGACATGGACAAAGGTACACTTTTACCCTTGAGAGGCTCGCTGGGCCGAAAACCCGAAAGGGCGACCCAAGCAAAAGTTAGAACAAGAAAAAAAGAAAAGAAAAAAAAAAGAAAAAAATGCAAAGAATGAAAAAAAAAAAAAAAAAAAAAAGAGATAAAAAAAAGAGAGAGAAAAAGAAAAGAAAAGAAATGAAACGAAAAAGAATCGAAAAGAAAAGAAAATGAAAACATAGCTCGCAAGGTTGAAAACTCGGAAGGGCGGCCTTGGCAAAAGTTAGAGCGTAAAAGGAGAGGTTAATACCCGAGTGTACCTTAACCCCGAACTACGTAAGGCTTGATTCCCATCTTTGGGATACGTAGGCAACTTCATTCCGAAGTCCAGCCATAAAACACTTCAAATTCGACTGTGTCCATGTAGTGGTTTTTATCATCTTTGCCTTCTCTGTATCTGAGAGTTCGGTTGTGATCGTCACTCTGAGGACTGATTACAATGCGTTGTGGCACCATTCAAGCAAGGGGCAACTTTCCGTTGCCATACAATGCGCTGCGGCACCATTCAAACAAGGGGCAACTTTCGTTGCCATACAGTGTGCTGCAGTGCTGTTCAAACAAGGGGCAATTTCCTATTGCCATACGGTGCCGTTCAGGCAAAGGGCAATTTCCTGCGGATCTGAGGTTGTGCATCTCAAGAGTAAGGTTCTATGCTCGTTGAGCGGTGGCCATTTGAAAAAACAGTTTTTGAGAATGTTTACCGAGGTTGACTAATTTTCTCGAAAAGTATTCCATTTTTCAAAACTGGACCATTTCTTGGACCCAAAAAAGGAAAACTTTCAATACTCATAACCTGACTTGCATGATTTCAAATCAGAAAATCGAACAAGCGTGTTAATCTAACTCTTATTTTGGTTAAAATAGTTTTTAGCAAAAGCAAAAAAACAAAAATGGTCAAAATGATGAACTAGGGGCACAGTTGAGTCAGGTTTTCTATCTTTTCCCCTTTATCAATGCATTTGCCAGAAAGGGCACCATACTTGCCAAGAAGGGCACTCTACCTCCAAGAAAAAGGCACAACTGAAGTTAACAGCAAAAGGGTTGAAAGCTCTCTCATCCTCCAAGCAGCGAGATATCAAGCCAAGTGCGAAGCACAAGATTGGAATGGATCAAGATACTCCATTCCCTCATCCGGCGCATCGACAGATGTCACCGGAGGAAATAGCCGCGAGCTGATTATGTTGGGCGTAAGCCCACAACTTCTTGTTCATCCATCAACCACCCAGGGGGGGATAAAAAAATGAGAGATTAAAGAATAGAGAGATGTGCGCTGAGAGAAAAAGTGAGGAAAAGGGCTTTTTTCAGCAAAAGCAGAGCCTGAGGGCCGAGTGATGTGAGAATCACAAATGAGAAAGGGTGGGAAATAATACCCGAAGAAACTGGCTCCTCGCGTACTGAGAGGTCTCTCGTCTTTGTAACACGTATGTGTGTCGTGTCTTTTGTTTTGTTTGTCTCGATTCTAGCCTTGTGTCGTTCCGAGCGTATGTTTGTGTTTAGGTTGTTTACCTTTTGTTTTTCTTTGTTGAGTCGTAGTGCGTTGTGTTCAGTCGTAGGCTCAATACCTGGTTAAGAATTCATTTCTCAATTTCAAAATGAATCATTTTGTGCTCAGGAGTTCCGTGTCGTTCTCCACATTTGTACAAAACAAGATTTTGTTCTTTCAAAAAACTGCAGGGTTTGACCTAGGTCATGTGGTAACAGTAAAACCAAGACCTATCTGAAACTATATAGGGTCCAGACTTCAAAGCAAAAGAAAAAGGGGAAATTTCAGGCATCTGAGTATGTTTTAACTTTTGCAAGTTCCGTCGTCGCATCCTGAACATAAAGTATGAGCTGTGCGTTCAGAATTGAAATGTGTGAACTGCGTGTTCAACATGAGGTATATGAGCTGCGTGTTCAGAATTGAGGTATATGAACTGTGCGTTCAGAATTGAAATGTGTGAGCTACGTGTTCAACATGAGGTATATGAGCTGCGTGTTCAACATAAAGTGTGAGCTTCGTGTTCACAATCAAAATGGGCTGCATGTTCAGAAATTCAAAAGTTTGGGCTGCGTGTTCGACTTTCAACAAGTGTGTGCTGCGTGTTCACATTCAAAATATGAGATGCGTGTTTAGAAATTCAAAAGTTTGGGCTGCGTGTTTAACTTCTTAAAACAAATGTGTGCTGTGTGTTCACAATCAAAATGGGCTGCATGTTCAGAAATTCAAAAGTTTGGGCTGCGTGTTCGACTTTCAACAAGTGTGTGCTGCGTGTTCACAATCAAAATGGGCTGCATGTTCAGAAATTCAAAAGTTTGGGCTGCGTGTTCGACTTTCAACAAGTGTGTGTTGCGTGTTCACATTCAAAATATGAGCTGCGTGCTCAGAAATTCAAAAGTTTGGGCTACGTGTTCAACTTCTTTCAACAAATATGTGCTGCGTGTTCACAATCAAAATGGGCTGCGTGTTCAGAAATTCAAAAGTTTGGGCTACATGTTCGACTTTCAACAAGTGTGTGCTGCATGTTCACAATCAAAATGGGCTGCATGTTCAGAAATTCAAAAGTTTGGGCTGCGTGTTCGACTTTCAACAAGTGTGTGCTGCGTGTTCGACTTTCAACAAGTGTGTGCTGCCTGTTCACATTCAAAATATGAGCTGCGTGTTCAGAAATTCAAAAGTTTGGGTTGCGTGTTCAACTTCTTTCAACAAATGTGTGCTGCGTGTTCACAATCAAAATGGGTTGCGTGTTCAGAAATTCAAAAGTTTGGGCTGCGTGTTCGACTTTCAACAAGTGTGTGCTGCTTGTTCACATTCAAAATATGAGCTGCGTGTTCAGAAATTCAAAAGTTTGGGCTGCGTGTTCAACTTCTTTCAACAAATGCGTGCTGCGTGTTCACAATCAAAATGGGTTGCGTGTTCAGAAATTCAAAAGTTTGGGCTGCGTGTTCGACTTTCAACAAGTGTATGCTCCGTGTTCACATTCAAAATATGGGCTGCGTGTTCAGAGATTCAAAAGTTTGGGTTGCGTGTTCAACTTCTTTCAACAAGTGTGTACTGCGTGTTCAAAATCAAAATGGGCTGCGTGTTCAGAAATTCAAGAGTTTGGGCTGTGTGTTCGACTTTCAGAAACAGTGGGTTGTGTGTTCACCTCAAGAGTTTGGGCTGTGTGTTCAACTTTCAGAAACAGTGGGCTGTGTGTTCACCTCAAGAGTTTGGGCCGTGTGTTCAACTTTCAAAAACTATGGGCTGTGTATTCATCTCAAAAGTTTGGGCTGCGTGTTCAGATTTCAAAAACTGTGGGCTGTGTGTTCACCTCAAAAGTTTGGGCTGTGTGTTCAACTTTCAAAAACTGTGGGTTGTGTGTTCACCTCAAAAGTTTGGGCTGCGTGTTCAGATTTCAAAAACTGTGGCCTGTGTGTTCACCTCAAGAGTTTAGGCTGCGTGTTCAGATTTCAAAAACTGTGAGCTGTGTGTTCAGATTACAAAAAGTTTAGGCTGTGTGTTCAACTTTCAAAACTGTGGGTTGTGTGTTCATTATCAAAAGTTTGGGCTGCGTGTTCAACTTTCAAAAACTGTGGGTTGTGTGTTCACCATCAAAATGTGGGTTGTGTGGTCACAACAAAAGGTTTGAGCTGTGTGTTCAGATTTCAAAAATTCAAGTGCTAGAGCTGTGTGTTCAAAATGCAAACAAAATGTTGTGTTATAGACTGAGTGTTCAGAACAAACTGTGTGCCAACTCAACAGAATTCTGTGTTGCGAGCTGTGTGCCTGAAGAATGAGCTGTGTGCCTAAAGAACGAGTTGTGTGCCCGAAGAATAAGCGATGTGCCCGAAATGAGCCGTGTACCCGAAAAAACGAGTTGTGTGCCCGAAAAATGAGCCGTGTGCCCCCAAACGAGCTGTGTGCCCGAGATCTGCCGTGTGCCCGAAAAATGAGCTGTGTGCCCGAATGAGCTGTGTGCCTGAAAGAGCTGTGTGCCCAGATCAACAGAGTGTTGTGTGTCGAGCTACGTGCCAAATAAACATAATATTGTGTTGTGAGCCGCGTGCCAAACAAACAAAGTGTTGTGTTGTGAGCTGCGCGCCAAATGAATAGAATGTTATGTTGTAAGCTGTGTGCCAAGTCTTACATTATGCATGCATTTTATCACTCGTGCTTTCTTGCGCATTGCACTGTTTTGTGCAGTTTACACTCGCGCTATTTAGTGTATTGCACTATTTTGTGCAATTTACTTTCGCGCTTTCTTGCGCATCGCACTGTTTTGTGCACTCTACTTGCATTGTGCATGCATTTTATCGAGCTATCTTACGTACCTTACCTGCACTTGTTAGTGCATTGCATCATTCGCGCTATTTTGCGCATCGCACTGTCCTGTGCATTACATTCATTCGCGCTATCTTGCGCACCTTATCTGTATCGCACTGTTTTGTGCATCTGTTTAGCACTGTTTTGTACATTCACTCTGCATCGCACTGTCTTGTGCACCCTTTGGACTAGGAGACCTTAAATCCTCTAAAAGTACAATTCCTTTGGTGTTTGTCGTGCCCGAATGACTTCCGGTGGTCTGGTATAGCCACCTGTCTGTGTTTGCAGTGAATTCCTAGAAGACTAACTGAGGCGGTGGAAACTAGAGTTCAAATGGCTCATGCCTAGAACGCAAAGGTTCGAGATTTCCGAGAATAAAGTCTGGTTTAAATACCCAGGGGTCTATCCTCGGCTTGAAATCTGTATAGCAGCCCCATAGATTGAGATAGCATGTGTATGCGTCTCAATTCTGGATACCGAATCAACCTAGTCTGTCACCCTGTTGGAGAATAGGGAAAGCTGCGACCATAGTCAGGGAGAAAAGTAGTACCTGCAGTTCAACTGAGAAGAAGGGGAAGATTCCCACATCAGCATGAGGTAGGACATTGCTGAGGTAGGTCATTGCCAAATGCCCCTGTAAGGTACCTTCGCTTCTTAACTA
The DNA here is from genome assembly GCF_055761805.1 of Camellia sinensis. NCBI lineage: Eukaryota > Viridiplantae > Streptophyta > Magnoliopsida > Ericales > Theaceae > Camellia > Camellia sinensis. The sequence goes on along the minus strand of NC_138961.1, from coordinate 238,545,321 downwards.
CTACATCATCTAGTATGTCCATTACATTGCATATAGAATACATTGCATTATAGTTTGCATGCATTTACTGTATTTTCCATCTATGGCTTGTGCCTTTCCATGTTGAGCTTGGTCTGGTATGTGCCCATACTTTTCACGTCGAAGCATGGTTATGAGATTTTGTGTACGTACCTATCCTACTAATGGGATTGTGGTTTGAGGGTGACGACACCATTTCCGTATTAGATGTGGTTTGTTTGTGTCCATGCCTTTCCTAGGCAAGATATGGTTTGGCCGCGCGCCTTATCCATTGCATTCATTGCATTGTAGTGTAGCGTGTTGCATCCAGTATTTAGGATCATGATCTTTCCTCAGCAGATCATTCCTCACTTATATCATCCACCCAATTACTTGTATCTTGTGTTCCGTCTACACACACATAGTTCTACATGTATACGAGCCTATTCCACTGATGGGATTGTGGTTTAAGGGTGTCGGCACCTTTTTTATGGTAGATGGATTTTGCATCTCCATCATCTTTATGATATTTGTGTGGTTTTATACTGCTTGTGGTTTGATCATCTCAAATGCATTGCATATCATTGGCATTGTTTCATTACATTGCATTGCATAAATTCTGAATTTTCAAACCAGCTTCGCGTAGCGTATAAATCTAATTGTCGAAATCTTCTTGCATATCGTTTTGCACTTTGCCCCCAGCTGCGGGCATGCCTGCGGGCAAATCTTTGTTTATCTTGCCTATTTGTCTAAGTCTTCGACCTTGTCAAAAATGGATTGTCTCTGGGCTTTGACATTCACTCCCGTCAATTATGACTTTCGAGTTCTGTCAAAGAGGGGCAACTGTAGACACCCCATTTTTGACCGACCTTAAGACTCAGACGTCACCAACTGAGCGCTCAGTGATGTTGCATACTGTGCTCGTTCTGAGGTTACGGAGTCTCGGTTGCGAGCCTTGCCTCCGAACTTCAGGGCTCTTTTGTACTTTGTCTCGGTTTGCGAACCAGGTCCCGTTTTCTCTTCGCGAAGGGAGAGAGAGGTCTCGTAGACCATCTCTCAATGGCCGTAGGCTATGTTTCGTGGTCGTAGGCCATTTTTCCCGTTTGGAGACCAGTTTTTAGTTTTCAGAGCCGTCGGCCGTGCGCCTTGATTTGGGACCGCTTGAATACCTCCGTTTGCTTCAGTTTTTGGCACACACCTTGTTTCCTCTCTTTAGAGGGACACTGTGGCCCGGGAGACCACCTTCGTGGTCGTACGCCACCTCCGGTGCTTAACAGCCTATTTTCGGGGCCCCGGACCGCACGTTTTGGCCCCCGAACCCTCGTTTTGCATCGGTTACGGTTCATTTTTGGCAGGGACCCTATTTTCATTGCTAGGGAGGTGGTAGTATGGTGGGAGGCCACCTTTTCCCCTTGGAAACCAGTTTTCTCTTTTTCTCTCTCCTAAAACCGATTTTTCTGACAGAAAGTTGGTTTTTCTCACTTTTAAGCCATAAATTTCTGGTTTTTCATACCACCATTGTGTTGTGCTCATCTGGAAGGCCACCAATATGGGTAGGCCGACCAGTATTTCCTCTTGACCCTTTTAAACCTTGCTAAAAAGCTGGTTTTCCTCTCTCTTAGGTCACATTTTCTGGTTTTCCACCATACAGCTGTGTTGCACTCATCTGGGAGGCCACCTTTCTGGTATGGCCGACCAACATTTCTCATTGACCCTTTTGACCCCTGGTCAGCGGACCAGGGGGAGTGTCCGGCCGACCACCTTAACTGGTCAGCCTGCTTCTTGTTTTTTGCTCTCTCTGAATGCATCACAGCTGTGCCAGCTAGGGGGCATTTGGACCATCCTCCATACACGTGTATGGAGGATATTTGAAGCTTCCAAGAGAAGCGTTGGCCTCTCTTCTCTATAAGAGAGGCCCTCCTCTTCCATTAGAGGGGTTAAACCATTTTGTTTAAGGATTATACACCTCCCTCTCCATAGCTCACTATTCCAAGCTTCAAACCTTAATATTCTTGCACCATTTGCACCACACCTCATAGCCTACCACCTCTACCATCCATTCCAGCACTTTGGGACTGATTTTCAGGGGTTGAAGGTTCACCAACTTGGTCCAGAAGTTGATGCATTGCTATGCTACAAGGGTAAGTCTCCATTTCCCCTTTTCTTGCATTATTTTGCTCCATAGCTTAGCCCTATTTGCAAGCATTTCTGGGTTTTGTTATAAACTGTAGACTGTCTTATTTTGAGCTCCTCTTGAAGTTTGAATAAGGATACTTTTCTGTTTGAGGTCTTCTACATCCTTGTATGCTTCATCTCTCTTTTAGGGCTTATTTTTCATGATATCTAAGCCTTACTTGCAAGCATTTTCGAGATTTTCCATGAACTAAAAAAGGTCTTATCTTGAGCCCCTCTTGAAGTTTGATTAAGGTCATTTTTCTGTTTGGGGTCATCTTCTTCTTGGCATGCTTCATTTCCTCATGATTAGGGCTATGCATTAAAGCATTCACATTGGCCTTGGTTTGGCCTCTTAGCCACTGAATGATGTGTTTTTGAGAGCTAAAATCAGAGGGGGGTGACCCCCTCTCTCCTTGTCTTGTTTGTTGGCCCTTTTGGCCTTCCAAAGGGCCCCTTACTTGCATGTTGTGAAGTCACTTTTTAGGCCCAATTTGGTGAGTTTCAAGGTCTGCCTTAGCCCTGTCCAGAGCCTCTTTGACCATATTTTGTGTCCCTCATGCATGTGTGGAACAATCCTCCTCAAGGCCTTTCAAGAGGACCTTTCATTGAATGCTTCCTAGACTAATTTCAAGGCCTTTTTGGTGAGTTTTAAGGCTGTCATAACTTATTTCCAAAGGTGCTTTTACGCTTTTGTCTGTCTATAATGTATGTGTAGAACAACCCCTCACATGGCTTTCCAAAGGGGCTCATCATTCTTGCATGTGTTGACTGAGTTTCAGTGGTTATTTGGGCATATTTTGGCATGAAATACTTCTGTTTTTAGCTGGTTGGGTGAGCCCTCATATGCTTCATATAGTTGTAGAACAACTCATGGTTCACTAGCTTTCTTTGCATGCTTTATAGGCCATTGATTCTAGCATATTTTGGCTATGCCTTAAACTGATAATGTGCTTATTTTGGACTGCCCTAGCTCTATTTTTGGGTCTTGTGGTCGAATGATGTTAGTTTTGCATGCTTGTTGTTCAAGGTCCATGCTTAGCTTTGAGTTTTGAGATCTATTCCATGCATATACTGAGGTGTGTTCATGTTTTGAGCCTATTATTCATCACATTTCAGAGCTTGTTTGTATGCCAGGTTGCCATGTTTTCATCTCTTTAACTGTGTTTGAGAGTCGGACTTGTATGCCTTGTTTACCGACCATTGAATGAGCTCCATTTCGCGACATTCTGAGCCATCATTTTAGGCCATTTCCCCACTGTTTCAGACCTTCCTAGGGTCTGTTTGGGGTTAGTTTTGCCTTTGGTGCATTACTTTGGGTACCTCTAGTGTAATGCACTTCACTAGTTTCGGTACCCAGGTCCCTTAGCTTGCATTGGGTGCCATATTTCCATGATCTGGGACCATTGCGCATCATATTTCAGTGCTGGAAATTGCATGTTTGTATGCCATCTTTCATCCCTTGTCATGCTTTGGTAGAGTGGCATTTGATGCCTTAGGTTCGGTCCTCGGTATTCGTGCATATGTGCACGCATTTCGGTTGTCTCATTTTCATCTAATGGCCACTGAAGTGAGTGTAGTTGAGGTCCACTCATGTTGGTGTAAGTCCATCGTGCACTGTGTATGCCATTTCGGTCCATAACATTGTGTATGTTGAGTTGCATGTTAGAGCATTGTGTATGCCATGTTACATCGAGCATTGTGTATGCTATTTCATAGTATTGCGTATGGTAGGTTGTATGTTAATCACATTGTGTATGCCGTCTCATTTGCATTGTGTTTGGAATAGGAGTTAGCCCAAGCACGGGAAACGAGGGACGTTTCATACTCCGAGTGACGGAACGTGTCTCAATTCCTGGTCGCCGGCACTCCGGATTACCCATGATGGAGTTTAGGTCTTGTTGTGTTTATATGTGCATTCATTTCACATCGAGTCGTGCAATTCGACTCCTCGGCCATCATGCATCGAGATGCGTGATTGGTGGCACGAGGATTGAGGACTACACTCCCTGAAGAGTAGCCATGCATACATATGTGAAAATACTTTGTTGTGCCCCTTTCTTGCTCTCTGTTGCAGCAAATCAGAAATCAGCAGCTTTCTAAAGCCTTGCACAGCATTCCGGCATTAATTGCAAACAGAGGCGAATCGGGGCATCGCAATGGATTTCCGCGCAAGGCAACTCAAGCATGTATCATTCATCATTCGGAACAGAGCTGGGGCGGTCCATGGATTTGCATGCTAATTTACTTGCTTTCCTAGTTAAATTGTTAATTAATTAGGGTTTTTCGGACTGTAATTATTATTCGGACTGTATTATTTATTCGGACCCTCCGAGCGAGGGCATAATTGTAATAAATGTGCGTGCGTGTGATGTATGTAATCCAACCCAACGTCTTTCTCCCTTTTATTTACCAGCTTATGATGGTTAGATTAGGGCATGTTTCAATTAGCATACTTATGCTTGCATGTTTGCATCATTCATCTATCTTGCATGCACCAGGGCTCGGCGCATCATACTAACTGCATTTGTATTTCAATTCCAAATTGAATACGTGTTAGTTGTAGCATCATCATATGCCATCTTAGAATAGCCGAGTCTATTGTAGCTGTATTTTTGCATGTGTTGCATTAGGCATTTCTGTATAGTTAGGATCATGCATTGATTACTAACTAGTTTCTGTTTTGGCTTGGAGTACTCAGTAAGCGTTTATGCTTTAGCATCCCCGCATGTGTGTGAGTGACTGCCATGATAGCATGCTTACCATGAGGCTAATTGCTTATGTGATATACCTGCCTGAATGCCTGTGGGTGAAGGTTGGGTTATTTGGATTGGAACAATGCATCAATTGTGAGTTTTAAGCCCACTTGAGAGTGGCAAATCATCATGTTTTCTAAGCCCACCTGAGGGTGGCAAATCCACATTTTAGCCTACTTGCGAGTAGCAAACCGTTTTTCAAAACAAACATGAGATGTTTCGTTCCAATTCAGGCGACCCAGTTTATACTTGTATGCTGTGCCCATCACGTAGTAAATCTAGGCTAATAACCGAAATAAGAATGCATAATGTTTTCAAAACTTGATATCATGGATAGTAGAAGTCGATCTTTGATCGGGCGAGCGGGGGTGCTCACGAAGTGACCTTCCCCAATCGTACCCAAGTTCCCGAGCCGAGGCAACTTTGGTGATGACGGACACGTGGCCTTAGACAACGAGTCAGGGTTTTCTAAATTTCCCAAAATAAAATATTTAGATGGCGACTCTGTATCTGGCAAAACAATCCATGTTTGGCACTTCTTTCAAAAAATCTGTTTTCAAAAACGATTTGCCGGATTTAGACTCTTTGATGATTCATCGGTCTTGCATTGCACTCTGCGAGATTAGATACAAGACCATGACTTTGAGTCCTGAACTGTGGAGAGCCTAAATGAACAGAACGGGACTCATCCTCCCGGGATGTTCGGGGACGTCTACAACACCAAAATATCATCTATGAAGATAATCACAAACTTATCTAGATACGGTTGAAAAATCCTGTTCATCAAGTCCATGAAATAGGCAGGAGCATTGGTCAGACCAAAAGGCATTATAAGAAATTCGTACAACCCATATCGGGTCCAAAAAGCAATAAACAGTATTCTTTCCTCTGATACACCCATCTGATGGTAACCTGTTCTGAGATCAAACTGAGAGAACATGGCGGCTCCCTTTAACTGATCAAGCAAGTCATCAATTCTAGGTAGCGGATACTTGTTCTTGATAGTCACCTTGTTTAGCTCTCTGTAATCTATGCACATACGGAGAGTGCCATCTTTCTTGGAGACAAAGATCGCAGGTGCTCCCCACGAGGAGTTACTTGAACGTATGAAGCCTTTCTGAAGCATCTCTTCCAGCTATTTCTTCATCTCCACAAGCTTTTTAGGTGCCATTCTATATGTTGTCTTAGAAATCGGTACAGTTCCCGGCACCAAGTCAATGCGAAATTCTACTACCCGTCGAGGTGGAGGTCCAGGTATCTCCTGAAATACATCCTCAAACTCACGCACCACATCTACCTCACTAATATCCTGCTTAGGGATTTCTATCGAGTACAGAAAACTCGTCATCACCGACTCACTCTTCTCCATCGCTAGAAGTGTGGGTAAGCCGTAGCATACCGGGAATATCTATATTTAAAGTCCTTCCACCACAATCTAGAGTCACAAAGTATTTTCGCAGCCAATCCATACCTAAAATAATTGTAAACCCCTCAAACCCTAACACAATTAGGTCCACATACAAGACTCTACCAGCAAACTCAATCTCAAAATATTTACACATCTCATAAAGAGTAACTGCCCCTTATAGACACCCCATTTTTTACCACCCTGAAGACTTGGGCGCTATTGATGTTTCACTTGGTGATGAAAGTTGTGCAGTGCAAGGGTTCGATTTCTTCGGCAGGAGGAGCTCCAAATCCTAACCTTACACCCCATTTTTGGACTAAAACTATTTTGACCAAAGATTTTAGATCTTAAAACCCTCTCTTTCAAAATATTTTTGAAAAGAAGTTTCTATGATGTTCAAAGGCTCGCATTTTGTTAAATGTTGCGCTTTTCAGTAAACCGAGCAAGGACAAAACGAAAATGAATGACAGAAAGAGATGAAATCTTTGAAAAATATTTCAAAACACCTTGTTTAGGGATTTGGGGTTGAAGAAGACAGGAGAGGAGAGAAGAAAACTAGTTTGGGAGAAGTTCGGCATCAATCTGGGTAGGATCAAAACTGAGTGGCATCACCAAAACAGGCATAACTTTTTGTACAATTGGAATTTTTATGTGATTCTACCATAATTGGAAAACTTACTTTTGGGGCTTCAATTTGGACACAAGAATGACCTGAAAAGGAGTCCAGATGAAGGAGATATGCCCATTTGAAGTTTGACCTGCAGAGCAGATTTTTGCTGTCGGCCAGAAAAGTAGCCGGTCGGCCAGTTGAGGTAGCCGGCCGGCCAGAAAAAGTATCCTATCGGCCACTTTTGTCAAAAACTCATTTTTTTTTGCAAATCTTTCTTCTCCAACTGTTATACACTGCTCCAGATATTTCCAAACTCAGATATTTCGACCAAAGCTCCATTTTTGCTATATATGGAGCCATATCACTGATTTTGGAAAAGGAACAAGTTTGGGAGGTTCTCACACTAAAAGCCTTCTCACTCTACAAATTTTCAGAGCTGAAAATCCTCTCCCTCTCTAGAATTCTCTCTCACTCTCACTATATTGTGCTATATTGTGCTTGAAAGTGGTTTTTCTTCACATATTTGCATACACATCCTTCATCAAAGTTATATATCTTTGGGCTGAGGTACCTTGGAGCCTATTTTGAGCTCCAAAAGCTGGTTTTGGCTCAGATTTTGGCTGGTTTTGCTGCTGTGCTTCAAGGGTAAGCACTTCCCTCTTTCAAGCTTGTTTTTGCACACTTGCTTTAACCCTCTTTTTCCATTGTCTTGGACTATTTTGGGGCTGGTTTTGAACCATAAAAAACTCTGATTTTGAGGTTCTAAAATGGTGGTTTAAGCCTTGTTTGGCTTGGGGGTGTTTCCTCCCTTTTGTTCATTGGCTTATAAAGCCTTTTGAGCTATCTTTCAAGCTTTTGAAACCATCTCTTTTTGGCCCTTTAACCATTGAATTCCAAAGGAATTTTAGTGGTAGAAATGTGGTTTTGAGGTCCCAAATAGGAGGGGGTGGTCCCCCCTCCTCTTGTCTTGTTAGCATGTGTTGTTGGCCTACCAAATGAGCATGTGTTTCTATCCTCTTGAGGCTTAGTTTAAGCATGTTTTTATGACTTTTTGGACCTCCTATAACTCTGTTTTTGGCTGGTTTGGCCACCTCTTGCATGCTTCATACACTTGTAATGTAATCCTACTTGCTAGCCTAACATGCTTCATGTCTTAGCCTATAATTCTAGCATGTATTGGCTTCACTCCAACATGTTTTTGGCCATTATTTAACATGCTCTAACTCTGATTTTGGTTTGTTGGGTCACCTCTTGCTCGGTTTTTGTACTTGTAGTGCAATCTCACTCATTGGCCTTGCATGCTTAATGTTTTGGTTTATCATTCTACCTTATTTTAGCTGCACTCCAACATGTTTTTGGTATTGTTTTGACATGATTTAGGACTTTTTTGAGTGATCTTGGCCTCTTTGGGCTTGCTTTGTATAGCTATGGCATAGTTGGCTTTGCTAGTCTTGTGTTTTGAGACCCCTAGCATGCCTTATTTGTGATGTTTGTGTGATTTGGAATCATTTGGTATGTAATTCTAGAGCTTATATATTTGCCATACTTCCACTTAAATCACTCTTTCAATACTTTTGAGAAGTTGAGCATTATGCCTTGTTTGTGAGCCAATACTTGAGCATATTTTTCTTGCCATCTATGCTACAAGTCCAGCATGTTTTTGCTGCTATTTCGACCTGCCTTAGGTCTATTTTGAATGGTTAAGGTCATTTGAGCATTGCTTAGTATGGTTGTAGTGTAAAGGGCCTTGACTAGCTTTGAGTTTTGGGGCCTTTAACATGTTGTGTATGCGATGTTTGCATGTTTTGGCATCATTTTATACATGATTTCAGAGCATATAGTGTAGTCACACTCTCACATATTCCACTCCTTTATGTCTTTGAGAGTTGTGCCCTAATGCCTTGTTTATGGGCCAATACATGAGTATGTATTTCTTGCTATTTGAGCTTCAATTTCAGCATGTTGTAGCCTCTGATTTAGCATGATTAAGCTCTATCTAGAGCTGGTTTGATTGTTTGTGCTTGATATTGCATGCTTCTAGAGTGATGCTCTTAACTAGTCTTGATGTTTATGGTTTCGAGTATGTCTTGCATGCATCATTTTCATGCTTTAATGTCATTTAGCATCTTATTTCAATACTGGAATATGTGCCATTGCATTCCATCTTTCATTGTTATATCACTTTCGAAAGTGGTCTTAGGCCCTTTGTTGGTTTGAGCACGAAATTAAGGTGTTCATGCTTAATGGTTTTAACCTTCTCTTGAGGGTTTCTACTAACCAACGACATGATGCTTCTTTCATGCTCAAAACTCTTGTGGCTTGGTCCGTCTTTCTAATTAGAGGACTTCTCACTTTTGGACTTAACCGGTTAAAGGACTTATCGGTAATCTAAAACTAGTAAACAAAATGAATCGAAGTAAAACATGCCAAGATAACATGTTTGTGTTGCATTGCATGTGTTTGGATCGGACGTTAATCTAAACACAAGAAACGAGGGGCGTTTCGTACTCAAAATGATGAAACGTGCCTCATTTCTTAGTCACCGACACCCTTGATCGTGCATGACAGGGTGGAGGCTCATCAAGTCTATTTGTGCATTCATTGACTTGTACAAACTTGGCTTCTCAACTATCGTGCATTGTGATGCTCGGTTGGTGGCCCGAGAGTCGACTACCACACTCCTTTGAGCATGAGAAATGATAAGGAGGGTGGTTATACAAACATATCTTGCAAAGACCTTGCTTTGCCTCTGTTGTTCCCTGTTTGCAGCAAAATTGGAGAATGCAGAAGCAAGTGGCCGACAGTTCTTAGGCTCAGAGGTGGTCAGAAGTTGTTCTGGTTCTGGAGCAGAAACAGCCTGGAGATTGGTTCAATGTTCAGGAATCAAGGCAAATGCAAACAGAGGCAACCGGTGGAAAAGTAACAGACTTTCGGGAGGAAGCGGAGCAACCGAGCATGCATGCATATCTCGCTTCCCGAGGTCGTTCATTAAATTGCGTAGTTAATTAGCTAGTTAGCTTAGTCATTTTTGTAATTAATTAGTTAAGTGTTTAATTAATTAATTCGGTTTGTAACTAATTAGTTTAGATTAGCTAGTTATTCAATTGTGTTGTAATTAATTAGCTAGAATAGTTAGTTAATTACTTGGTTTGTAATAGTTAGCTTAATTAGCGTAGCCAGTTAGCTCTCTTTTATTCGGACCCTTCTTCGAGAGGGCGCAATTTTGTAATAAGCGTGCGTGTGTGTATGCATGTCTTCCAACCCCCACAACTTTCTCCCTTTTACTTAACCATTTACGATGGTTAGATTAGGGACATGTCTCAATTAGCATACCTTATGCTTGCATGCGTACATCATTCATTTGTCTTGCATGCACCGGGTTCGGCGCATCATTCAAACTGCATTGTATTTCAATACCTATTTGAATACATGTATCAAATGTCGCATTCATATGTCATGATTAGGTAGTCGAGCCTACTTAGTTGCATTTTGCATGTGTTGCATTAGGCATCTTAACATAGCTAGGATCATGTATTGATTTCTAACTAGTTTTCTATTTTAGCTCGGTGTACACTGTGAGTGTTTACGCTTTAACATACTACATGAGATGTATATGTTGCCATGTTAGCATGCTTGCCATGAGGCTATTTGCTTAACTACTATAACTGCATGAATGCCTATGGATGAAGGCTTCATTGCTTGAATTGGAACAATTCATCGAAATGTGAGTTTTAAGCCCACTTGAAGTGGTAAATCATCATGTGTTTAAGCCCATCTTGTTTGGTGGCAAATCCGCACTTTAGCTTACTTGAGGGTAGCAACTTCAAACCACTTTTCAAAAAACAAACATGAGATGTTTTGTTCCAACTTGAGTAATTGAGTCTATACTTGTATGATGCGCGCATCACATAGTAAGTTAGCCAATAAACCGGAATAAGAATGCATGTGTTTTCAAAAACAAACATATCATGTTAGTAAAGGCCGATCTTTGATCGGGCGAGCGGGGGTGTTCATTTCAGGACCTTCCCCTCTCGTACCCAAGTTCCCAAGCTGAGGCAACTTTGGTGATGACGGACACATGGCCTTTGGCACGAGTCAGGATTTCCTAAATTTCCCAAAAACAAAATATTTAGGTGGCGACTCTGAAATCTGGCAAAACAGTCCATGTTTGGCGCTTTTTGATTCAAAATTGATTTTTCAAAACCAATTGCCGGATTTGGACTCTTTGGTGATTTATCAGTCTTACATTGCACTTTGTGAGATTAGATTCAGAATCGTGACAGGAGTCCGAACTGTAGGACCAATTTGAGCTCTCCGAAAGGGGGCACAGAAAAGTAAAGCTACACCCCTCCTAAAGGGGTTTCAACACGAATAGGTCTAGACAATGAGGTAGTTACAATATGTTCTCTTTCTACAAACTGTCTAGATATAAAAGAATGAAAGGCACTAGTATCAAAAAGTAATGGGTTCTTGAAAAAGATTAAAAGTACCTTGCACTTTGTCAGTTCCTGGCATCACTGCAAACGCCTTGGCTGGAGTTGCCTGACCTTGTTGCGCTTGCTGTCTCTGAGGGCAATCCTTGATTACATGCCCCAACTGTTGACACCCAAAACACTTCCTATTAATCGGTTGAGGTGCCACTGGTCTAATAGGTAGGGGCCCTTCTAACTGAGGTATGAGAGGACGATAACCCAACTGTGGCACTTGATGACGCTGTCCTTGATAACCCTATGGGCGCGGACCATCCTGTCTCTGATAATAGTGCCACTAGGGCTGAAATTGCCCTGAGGTCCGAAATTACCCTGAGGTCTGAAATTTCCCCGACTACCCTGTTGCTGTGGCCTGTGAAACTACTGACCCCTATGCCTTTGATCATAGGGTCGGTATCTGTTCCCATTCCGCTGCTGGAAGTGACTCCCTCTAGAAGTCTCTCCAACCTTGGCTTTCCCTTCTTTAAACTGCTTCTCCTTTTCTTCATACTTCAGTGCCAAGTCAAGAACTCTGTCAAACGGTTCAGCATCAAAGGGAATAAGGGACTTAGATAGGTAATGATTCAGTTTCTTAATAAACTTCTTATTCTTTTTCTCCTGCGCGTCGACCAAGTAAGGGGCATAACGAGACAACTCATTAAACTTGGTGACATACTCGATCACTGTTCTACCCTATTGAGTCAACTTCGAAAATTCATCACTCAGTTGAGATCGAATAGCAGCGGGAACAAACTTTCGGTCAAAACGAGTCTTGAAATCTGCCAAAGTCAAAGTTGTTAAATCTAGACCCTTCTTCCATGAGTTTCACCAAAATAGGGTTGCTTGCTCCCTCAAGCTGATGTGTCGCCAACACCTATTTTTGGACCTCGGTGAACTGCATACGACCAAACACCATCTCACATTTCTGAACCCCAAGCATCAGCTGCACTGGGTCCTTCATCTCCAGAGAATTTCTTACCTCCCAAAGAACCAAAATGTTTGTTTCTCTTCGCAAATGGATCTCCCTGCTAGCCTTGATTATTGTTCTGAACAATCTGAAGTAACTGAGCCATCATCTCCCCCACATTAACCGGCACCATATTGGTTGCCTCGGTAGCAGCTGCCTCCACTGCCATATTAGCAGTTGTTTCTTTCCCTGTGCCATTGGGCTCAACGCTTCTCAAATTATACCTTCCAGCCATCACCTTCAAGTTAAACACACATGAAGAATTCGTTCATGAATATTTAGAATAAATTCAACCACCAACCTAAACCAGCTAACCCATGTTTCCACAATCCGAGGATCACCTAAACTCTCACAGGTCTAGGGTAACCTAAAGCTTTAATACCAAATTGTTACGCCCCAAAATTTGGACAATTAAATATTAAATTAGAACTAAACCCTCATTAATATTCTATCATCCTAATCCTAGGGGTGAAACAAAAAAACTAAACGCCAACCAAACCATCCACCATAATTTCATAACTAACCAATACCGTCAACATTAAAGTAACAATAAATTGTCAAAATAACTTAAATAATGTACGGTTACAAACCATGCCAAATTATTCTAATACTAAAGTCATAAAAAAAAATAAACATAAACTAATATCAAACTTAAGCTCAAGAAAACAAAAGAAGTCCAAACGACAAGTCCAACAATTATAGTAACTCCACGTCACCACCGTAGCCCCAACTAATCCTGCAAAAGAAGCTCAACTGCGCTCAAACAGAACGCACCCAAGTTGCCAAGAGACAAAATGGGTCAGTATACAGGTATACTGGTATGAGTACAAGATTTAACACCTACGTGTCCACCAGACACAAACAAAAATACATTTAATTCTATTTACGGGACAAGACAAGTAGTTCCAACCGCACCGAGACGAATGGGTAGTTTCCCGAGATACGGTGACATTTAGTTTCTTATCCGTACACAACGAAATATAAATTGATTATAAAATAAAAAAAATAGAAATAAAAATATGGTGAGTCAGCCGTACATAAAAAAGTTAGTAAGACCCACCATCCTGCAAAAAAAATAAAGTTAGCATAATTTAATTATAAGTAACTTGCTGAAGAAGTATAAAAATGCACCATTTTATGCTTAAATAATTCGAATTGACCAAAACTCAAAGAACGAAAGTTGTACATAATCAGATTTCTTAAAAGACAACATGAACAAATTTAACAGAAACTGAACAGGTTGAGAGAAAAACTTGATAGAAAAACCTAGACGGAATTCAATCGAAAAATCTGAAGCTGAAAACGAATAAAAACTGCCCTAAGATGATTTTTTTTTCGGAAAAGTTTAAAATACGAAAAGTGTGCAGAATAATGTTTTACTTCACTTTATGAGAAATCAATAAAATTAAGTTCGTTTCGTTGGTTAAAATAGCCTCTAAAATCTACATTGTCAAAATGAATCAAACCTACAATAACAAAAATCATTCGATTATAAGTTCTAAACGATCTTTTTAATAAAAAGTTAAAATACAAAAGTTGTCTAGAATCATGTATACATATCTCTGCTCAAATTTCATAATTTATCAAGGTCGTTTACTATTTTTCAACCTGTACAAATCAATACAATACACACTATAACAATAAACTCATAATTAAATTCTTTGTACCTTAACTGTACCACTTCGCCCCTCCACTTTTGGCCTACACATATATCCCATGTGCCTCCCGTATACCTAACACCGCTCCGAAGCCAAACTTGCACGAAGATATCGTCCCAAGTTTAACCCACACTCTCCGGATGGTTAGCATATACGTACACGCGTAAATCAAAACACTCGTCTACTCATGAGAACGAGGCAACAATATATATACACAACATCTAACTAATGAGAATAAACATAACAATGCCAAGCCTAAGGCATTCAAATAAATCTCATAATTCTCACTTTTTTTTTATACACTCTTTCTCACCAACACTTAAATAAAACAATAATCCATGGAATCATGGTGGAGTGTAAGGAATTTATCTATGAGTGTTTAATTTATTTTAATTTCATATAACCATGAGTGTGATTACAACTGTAAAATAAATCCATATAAAAACTCTAAGCCTTGCATACACAGTTAATCAAAATAATTAAAATCAATCAATCATCTAAAAACCCTAAACCTTCTATACACAACTAATCAAAATAATTAAAATTAATCAATTATCTAAAATCCTAAGCCTTACATACACAACTAATCAAAATAATTAAAATCAATCTATCGTCTTTATGTAAAAACAAAATCAAACTAATATCAAATAAATAAAAATAAATAAATAAATAAGAACAACGAATTAAACATAAATCAAAGGAAATGAATTTTGTACTCACAACATTTTTTGAAGATCAAAAAATCACTTAAGAGAATTAATGGAGCCACCAAAATAAAATTCTAATCTTTTTTTTCTCTGCTCTTCTTTTCGTCGTCAATCTTGATTTCTCAATGTCTCTCTCTCTCTACACTAATTCTCTTTCTCTTAGCTTCCTTGGATGAAACAGATACTTGATTTGATTAATCTATCTATCTCTCTCTCTCTTCCTCACTCACGGCTTGCTCTCTCTCATTTTTTTGTTTTCTTTCTTCTTAACTTGTAACCTAATCTCTATTCTAATCTAATATGGCTATTATGTAATATTATATTATATAATACAACATAATTGCAATATATATAAACATAAATATAAGATTAAGAGTTGGTTTGGCAACCTTTGGAAAAGTTAAAAAGTCAAAAAGTTACTTAAAAAGTTAAAAAGTTATCACTATTCACCAAAAAATATATTAAAAAAACAATATACAAATATTAATACAAATTAAAAAAAGCCCCAAGATTGGTACTGACGTGATGGTGGAGTCAGTGACCAGGGAAACAAAAAAAATTATAGTAAAATATTCACTAAATTAGATGGTAAAGTTGGGCCCGTGGGAGCCCACCATGGGTCATATTTTGATAATCTAAACCGTTCAATATGTAGAATTCATCTAGTACTATATGCTTGTAAAAAATTACGTCAATCGAATATCGCTAGCTACATGATCAAATCAGTTTTGTATAAAAATGGATAGTGTTATAGTTAACAGTTAACAAAAAAACTAACACAATTAGATAGCTATCGATATCCAATCAACATGATTTTTTACAAACATATAGCACTCGATGAGTTCTACACATTGACGGTTCCAATTAGAAAAAACGGGACCCGTGGTGGGGCCCTACAGGCCAAACAACACCATCCAATCAAAGCCCGAGAATGAGACAATATTTTCTCATCTACTCACCCACCAGTCA
The DNA here is from genome assembly GCF_055761805.1 of Camellia sinensis. Lineage (NCBI taxonomy): Eukaryota > Viridiplantae > Streptophyta > Magnoliopsida > Ericales > Theaceae > Camellia > Camellia sinensis. Next base: position 238,529,608 of record NC_138961.1, on the reverse strand, counting down.
CCACTGCCATTCCGTACGGCCTCCTACCCTATCTTCTCCTACACACTTATTTATACAATTTTTTAATGCACATTTTTTTCATAAAAAGTCAAAAAGTTAACTCAAACATCCATATTTTTTTCCTTAACTTTTTAGTCCAAAAAGACAAAAAATACATTTATTTAGGACATCCCAAACAACCCATAACACCTCTCTTCTTTTTTTTTTCTTTTTTTATAACAAATATAAATATTTGGATTGATTATATATAATTAAATAACACATTAAATTCTCATATAACCACGTAATTAATAAAGACAAAAATAAAATAAAGTAATAATACTAAATAATGACTTACGACAAATCAAGATTGCTACATTTAGTGAGAAACCCTATAATCAATACTTTTTTTTTTTTTATTTTCTTAATTTTAAACAATTAAGAAAATCTCCATTGATTAGCTTCCATTTAATTTTTATTGTACAATCCCACGGACTTTTTGATTTTAAAAATAATTTTGTATGAAATTTTAAAACTCTCATAATATTTAATTTTAAAACAATTACAATCCCACATCGAGAAAATGAATAAAAAGTGAGTTGTTTCACTTATATAAAATGAATCTTATACTCTCATTTAATATTATATTATTGTGCATGATTCAGTTCAAGATAGTTTAAATTTTAAAATAAATTTAAAGATTTTAATTAATTAATTTTGTTATAAATTGGTTGGTCTTTTGACTTAGCCGATTAGGCTAAATTGTTTTCGATTTGACTAATTTATTAATTTAACCACGGTTTTAGTTGTTTCATCAAAATATATTGCTTAAATTTGTTAAATTTGAAATAAACTAAGATTAATCTTATTGAAAATTGAACGACTGAGATTGCTTGATTAGAAATAAACTTCCAGTCTAAACAACTGTTAACTTTTCTTTTATAATCCCACATCAGGCAAATGAGGAAAAAAATTAGTTGTTTCATTATATAAATCTTATGCTCCCATTTAATATTGTAGTGTTGTGTATGAGGGTGTTTGTTTAAGTTTTTCTGAGCCAACTTATAGCTTCTGACTTTTGAAAAGTTATTTTGAACTGTTTGGTTAAACTTATTTCAAACAGTTTCTGATTCTAACAACTTATTTTAAGTCAAAAGAGCTGCTTTTGAGAAGCTGCTCACCCCTTACTTCTGATTATCAGATACTGTGGACATGTTAATTTACGGTTATACTCTTAGATTTTTTTATTTTTTATTTTTTTAAAAATAGAAAAAGACCCAAATAGACTATAGAATATTATTATTATTTTTTATGAGAAATGTAGATAAGTAGTGAATAACAAAAAAAATAAAAATTAATTGAAAAAGTTACTTCACAGTTTATTTAACAAACACTACTCAGCAACTTAAATCTATAATTCAATAGCTATACCAAACAGATTAACAACTTCTGCTTGAAGTCATAATCTATAATCTGTTAAGCTATAATCTATAATCTGTTTTAACAGTTACACCAAACGAGGTTCAAGACAATTTAAATTTTAAAATTAAAATAAAATTTAAAAGTTTTAATTAATTAATTTTTGTATAAGTTGGTTGGTCCTTTGACCTAGCCGATAGGGTGAACCATTTTTAGTTTGACTGATTCGCTAGTTTAACTGTGATTTTAGCGATTTTATTAAAATATATTGGTTAAATTTGTTTGATTTGAAATAAATTAAAATTGATCTAATTAAAGATTAAACAGCTAAGATTACTTGATTCGAAATAAACTTTCTGCCCAAACAATTGTTAACTGTTAAACAGTTAAGAAAATCTCCATTAGTTAACTTTCATTTAACTTTTATATTATAATCTCACATCGAGAAAATAAAGAAAAAATGAATTGTTTCACTTATATAAAGTGAATCTCACACTCCCATTTATATATGTAAAGTGAGATTTTTAGTGAGAAGCCTTATGATCAATATCTCATACTAATTTTTTTGATTTTTTTTTAATTTTAAACAATTAAGAAAATCCCGATTGGCTACCTTTCATTTAATTTTTATTTTACATAATATAAAAAAATTAAATAAAATTATCATATTTTTATTAAATAATATATTATTTTATCCCGTACATAGCACGGGTGATATGCTAATAATAATAATACACAAGTCAAAATATCACATCACCATACAGGACCATTATCAGAGCTCTCAAATTAAAACTTCCAAACATTATTCAGTGTGTTTGGTTTGAGTTTTCTGGATTAAGTTTTTTGAAAATTGAGTTTTTTGGTTTTCGTATTTTTTTTTGTTTTTAGTGAATATTTTTAAAATTTTAAACATTTTTTACTTTTTAGATGCACCTTACTTATATATATCTAAAAAGTAAAAAATTTGTGAAAAAATATTTTAAAAAATTAATAAATACATAAAAATATAAAAAAATGTACTGAATTCTTATATTTTTTTTTGTATTTTTGGTATTTAGTGAATTTTTAAAATATATTTTTTACAATTTTTTTTACTTTTTAGTTGTATTTATGTTAGGTGTGTCTAAAAAGTAAAAAAATGCTTAAAATATTTAAAAAAATCAGTAAAAATAAAAAAACAAGAAAAACAAGAAAGTAGAATTTTCTAAAAAATATTTTTGAAAAAATAGAACCATGCAAGTTAATTATTATTCTTTTAATATGATGCGTAAGCGTAACATATTGACCATTAGCCCAGTAACGACAAATTACTCAATAAATGATTCTAACTATTTTGAAAATAATAGGTCAATGATCACATCTACTTGTTATTCCTATTTGTATTTTGAGTTTTTTTTTTTAGCAATATTTCGAATATCAGGTAATTAGAGAGGATAACAATACAACAAATCTCAATAGATATTGTTGATGCGTAAACATATACCAATAATTAATACGAGATCTAAATTACATTATATAATAACATTAATGATGCCAATAATCAGATTGAAATTGAAGTTAGTCCAATTTGTTGTAATCCATTCAGGTAAATGACCTATGTTATAAATGCAAATCATTCATTTGTGAACATAGTTATGTAATTACAATGGGTTATATGCACTTTAAAAAATTTATAATTGATTATTTTAAATAAAAATTATAAGTGCACATATTTCAATCAAAAAATTCAACACAATCTCTCGCATGGGGTAGACTTAACAAAACGGCCTCAAAAAATTATTAAAAAAATAAAAAAGTTAATACTATTCGTAATATTTTAATGGTACAAAACAAAAATAAAAATATTATATCAGAACAGTACACATCAAGGGTCCAAAGCAAAAAAAAAATTAAAAACAATTTTTTATATGATTGATAGAGACATGCATCACCGCCACACACGTCCAACCAAAATAAAAAATAAAAAAAACAAATTTTCAAATATTGTACTAGACCACGGTGGAAAAGAACGGGAAAAAAAGAATTCCAACTTTTTCCTCTATACACAGATCCGTACTGACATACACGCGGATTTATATGGGTAAAATTGTAATTTTGCTAATTTATATAATATTTTAATACATATTTTTTCATAAAAAATCAAAAAATTAATCCAAATAATCGTCTTTTTTTTCTCAATTTTTTAGTCTAAAAAATCAAAAAATACACTTTTTTAGGACATCGCAAACAATCCCTCCGTTCTTGACTTATTTCTTATAGGCCATGTTTGTTTAGGTGGACATGAGTTTGGGATTAGACTAATAGTCTAATAAAATTATTAATCTGATGTTTGGTTAAACAATTGAAGTACAGACTAATTATTTTAAACTTGACTATTAGTGAAGATAGGATACATAATCTAACGGATTCGTAGTCCTAAGACTATTAGTCATGAAAATACTAATTCAGTCCGTTCAAACAAACATGACCATAGTTCTTTAGCTTTGCGCCACTTTAATTAGAATATAATTTTTAAGACATGATACTTTTTGTCTCCACATTTTTTGTTTTCTTTATGTAATATGTCCGTACACCATGAACTTTTTGTACGGAGAGTAGTATACACCATATACTGAGCCATAATTGACCGAAGTAATAGTAATCCGGTTAAAGCCATGGCTTTCACCTACAAGTCATATGCTGAGCTGCCAATTAGAGCACAATCGAGTTGCCAACTCGATTGGAAGGACGTGAGCGCTCTGTCGTCTGCAATTAAGGGCCCAATTTTGCCCGGTCCACCCCAGCCTGGTGGGCTCAATTCAATCCACGAGAACACCCTGGCCGAGATGAGAGAGCTCAGTTAGCAAGCAAATCCGTTAATTGACCCAACTAACCACGAAATAATGGACTTAGGTCGGCCCAATAAACCGCCGGCTCGGTACCAAACTTCCCTCTCACTTTTGATTTGCATAAATAAATCGCTTTTTTGCCGATAAAAATACTAACCAAATGGCATTGATGAATCACATGAATATTAACAAAATTTGTGCATCTAATATCCACTCGATCAGAAAAGGAACAAAAACGAAAGAAGAGGATATGAGTGTAATTTGAGCGTGATAAGGAGGGTAGTTGAGGAATTTCGGTGAGGCAGTGACAGAGGCCTTGAAAAATGGCTGGTAGTGAGAAGGAAGAAACACCAGTATTTGAAATTGTATCTGGAAAAATTTTGCAGACCCCTTTCCCCATACCTTTTGACCTCCTCTCAACATGATTGGCCTTTTTTTTTTTTTTTTCCCTTCTTCTCTAATCACCACCTGTCATATGTGTGTGGAGGTGGTAGGGGTGATGATTGAAGGGGGTCTCTATCAAAGCCCTTGTATCTGGAAGCTGAACACGTGGGAGCCACCTGTTCATCTTCCACACTTGCTATTTGGGGTGTTTTGGGTACCGATGGTGCTACATGTATCAATTAGTGTACACATTAGTGTACTAACTAGGGTTATGACATTATTATTGACCACATTTATTATACAAGTTACAAATACCCAAAACCATACAAATGATGTCACATCATTAGTTAGTATACTAGTGTGTATATTAATTAGGTACATATTTAGCCAAAAAAGTTACAAAAAAGTCACAAAAAAACTAATTTTTTAAGCACAAAAAAGTCAAAAAGCCATAAAAAAAAAACCGAAGGTTGCGTTTGGTAGAGTTTTGTAAATATGATTTGAGAGTATGAGTTGTATTTTGAGTTTGTGAGTTGTAGAATTATGATTTTAGTGTACAAAATTTGTTTGGTTATGATTTTTAAATAGAATGTTGAATTAAATTTTAAATTCTATGTGGAATTGAGTTTTGAAAGTTTGATGTGACATGTGAAATAAGAAAATTTGTTTGGTGATGAATTTTTAAAACTTAATTCAACCTATAATTGCTAATTAAACACACAACTCATAACTCGATATCCGTATTTTTGATTAACAGTCATAACCAAACCATTTTTAAAATACTCAAATAAAAAAATGATTTTTTTTTCAATTAATTGTTTTAAGTAATTTTTTTGAATACTTTTTTTTTCAAATTTTTTTTCAAATAACTTATATGTCAATTAATTTTTCTGTCAATTCATTTTTTAGGCTTGTATAAACATTAAAAATATTTTAAAATTATTTAGAAAATTAAAATATTAAAAAATATTTGGAAAATTAAAATATTAAAAATATTCCGAAAATCAAAATATTAAAAATAATTTTTTTTCAAAACAAATATTCGAAAAATTTAAATCATAAATATTTAAATAATTTAAATAATCTAAAAAATTTAACAAGTAAAAAATTTAAATAAATATTCAAAAAATTTAAATCGTAAAAATTTAAATAATTTAAATATTCAAAAAATTTAAATAATTTAAAATTTTAATATTTTAATATTTTAAATTTAAAAACAACTTTACACTCAAATCATAACCAAACACATAAAACATAACTCAATTAATAAATTATTTTTAAAACTCGTAATCAAATATATAACTCGAAACTCCATACTACTTTCACAACTCTACACTCAAATCGTAACAAAATACATAACAAAAAATTGAAATATTTAAAAATATTTTTATAAAATAGAGTTTAATTTTATTATTATAAAATATTTAAAAATTTAAAATCGTAATATTTAAAAATTAAAATATTTAAAAATATTCAAAAAATTTAAAAATTAAAAAAATCGTAACATATTTAAATATTAAAATATTTAAAATCTTAACAAAATTAAAATATTTCTAAAATATTTAAATATTTTAAAAAATTAAAATATTGATTTGAATTGAATTGAGTTTTGAATTATGTGTTTGATTATAAGCCTTGAAAAGTAATGATTATGTTTTGAATTGAGTTTTGAGAAATGGGGTTAGAATTATAATTTGAAAGCTCAAAACAAATACCGCACTTAAATCAATGGGTGGAACTATAATTTGAGAGGCTTACCATAGCGATTGCAAATATGTTCCGGGGTCTCTTTTTCTAGTTGATTTTTCCTTTTTTGATATGACTTTCAAGTTACAAACTTTGAGGTTGCGTTTGGTAAAGTTTTGTAAATATGATTTGAGAATATGAGTTGTATTTTGAGTTTGTGAGTTGTGAAATTTTGATTTGAGTGTAAAAATTTTGTTTGGTTATGGTTTTTGAATAAAGTGTTGAATTAAGTTTTGAATTGAGTGTGAAATTGAGTTTTGATAGTTTGATTTTACACGTGAAGTAAGAAAATTTGTTTGGTTATGAGTTTTGGAAAGAGTTTTCAAAACTTAATTGAAATTGTTATAACTCATTACAAAACACACCACTTTCATAATATTAAAAATCTGATCAACACTCATAACCAAACTATTTTTAAAATTCAATTAAAAAAATTTATTATTAACAGAAAATAACATTAATCAAATTTTTAATTGAAAATAATACAAAGGAAATAATTTTTTTTCAAAATAAATATTCAAAAAATTTAAATCATAAATATTTAAATAATTTAAATAATCAAAAAAATTTAATAAGTAAAAAAATAAAATAAATATTCAAAAAATTTGATAAGTAAAAATTTAAATAATTTAAATATTCAAAAATTTAAATAATTTAAAATGTTAATATTTTCAATTTAAAAACAACTCTACACTTAAATCGTAACCAAACACATAAAACAAAACTCAATTAAGAAATTATTTTTAAAACTTATATGCAAACACATAACTCGAAACTCTATACTACTTTCACAACTCTGCACTCAAATTGGAACCAAATACATAACAAAAAAAATAAAAATATTTAAAAATATTTTTATAAAATAGAGTTTGAATTTATTTTTATAAAATATTTTAAAATTTTAAAAATTAAAATCGTAATATTTTGAAATTAAAATATTTAAAAATATTGAAAAGATTAAAAAATTAAAAAAATTGTAGCATGTTTAAATATTAAAATATTTAAAATCTTAACAAAATTAAAAAAAATTTACAATATTTAAAATATTAAAAAAATTAAAATATTGATTTGAATTGAGTTTTGAATTATGTGTTTGGTTATGAGTTTTGAAAAGTAATAATTACGTTTTTAATTGAGTTTTGAAAAATGGGTGTGCAATTATGATTTGAAAACTCAAAACAAACAACACACTCAAATCAATGAGTAAAACTATAATTAAGAGACTTATCAAACGGAGCCTAATTTTTTACCAACTTCTCAATACAACACCTTGTTACCCCAAACAGCCCTCCATCTGCTGCAAAAGACGCCCCTCCCTCTCTATCTCTGATCACCTACTGCCACTTTTCTTCCATCTTTATCTCACATACAAACAACTTGCCCTTTCCATCATCTGAATTTTGAAATGAAACTGGACTGAACATTCAATCAATGGGTCCAACTCATTGTAACTCATAATTCCATGGCATCCATGTATTGATGACTAGATATGTATAAATTTATTTGGAGTTATAATACAAAATTTACATTTTTTTTTCTTCTAATAATGCATATATAAATGATATGTATAACTATATCCAATATAACATTTAATATTAATTTATTTGATAAATTAAGTAGATGTACATTAAAATATGCACAAATGTTTAAAAAAGTGTACAATATTTACTAATTTTAACTAAAAAATTGTACAACAAAAATTCATATAAAATCTCAATTTGGTAACATGAGACCTGCAAATCCTACAAAAAATATATAAGATACATGTAAAAATTAGTTTGTTAACAATGTATATTGATTAAATTAAAATTTTACATTCTTATGATGCATACTATTTTAAGTATTAATCTCATTTTGTGAAGAATTACATAAAATTGCAAGTGAAAGAGATTACCTAGTAATGATGAGCCAGAGCGTGTGCCACTTGAGATAAAATTTAAAAACAAACTGAACATAAATTTTTCAAACATTCGATTATATATAAAAAAAATAACTAAAAATACTTACAGTCAAAAGGGAAGCAGAAAATAAGTACTAATAAAACATGACTGTAGAAGTTATTTGTTTTGACCATTACAAACTCATTAAGTAAACATATAAATAAAAAAAAATTACATAGTTGATTTTTTCAAGCATAGAAAAAGAAATTATATATTTGTTTAATCAGCCAAACCAACAATTTTTTCGAAAACATAGATTATAAACACATAAACACAAAAATAAGAACATTGATTTTTTTAAAACACACACAAATTAAGTAAACAAACAAACCAAATTTTAAAAAACTGAATTTATACACACAAAAAAAAAAGCTTAAAAAAGTTAGACAGGGAAAAATTCCAAATTTTTTAAGTCTAAGTCTAAGTCTAAATCTAAAAAATTGCATAATTTTTTGCTTCGCAATTTAAAAAAAAAAGAATATAAAAATATAGAAGCACAAATTTTTTTTAAAAAAAAAAGAAAAATCCAAAATACATAAAACATTGAATTTGAAACACACACACCGAAGTAAACAAATATACCAAAATTTTTTAAAAAACAAACAAAAGCTTAAAAAAGTGAAACCAAAAAATCCCCAATCCATTTAAGTCAAGTCTAAAGTCTAAATAATTGCACACATTTATACTTTGCAATTTTTTTAAAAAATAAGTTGAATATAGAAACACACAAAATAGAAAAGTATAAACCCATGACACTCTGCGCCTTCAAAGTCAAAAAGATTTTATTGAAAACATACAAAAAATAAATAAATAATTAAACACACCCGTACAAAATTAATCAACCAAACAAACCAATTCACTGTTTTTTTTTTTAAAAAAAAAAAAAACATACACACACACACAAAATTAAACAAACAAAAACTAATAAGCCAAACCAACCATTTTTTTGAAAACATAAATTATAAACACACAAAAACAAAAATAAGAACACTGATTTTTCTAAAAAACACACACACACACACACACAAATTAAGTAAACAAACAAACCAAATTTAAAAAATTTGAATTTACACACAAAAAAAAAAAGGTTAAAAAAGTTAAACAGGCAAAAATTTCAAACTTATTAAGTTTAAGTCTTAAGTCTAAAAAATTGCATACATTTTCTGCTTCGCAATTTTTTTAAAAAAATGAATATAAAAATACAGAAGCACACAAATTCTTTTTTAAAAAATACAAATCCAAAACACATAAAACATAAAATTTGAAACACACACACACCGAAGTAAACAAACAAAAGCTTAAAAAAGTGAAACAGAAAAAATCCCAATTTATTTAAGTCAAGTCTAGCCTAAATAATTGCACACATTTTATACTTTGCAATTTTTTTAAAAAAAGAGTTGAATATTTAAAAATATAGAAACACACAAAATAGAAAAGTATAAACCCTAACACTTTGCACCCTCATAGTCAAACAGATTTTATTGAAAACATACAAAAAAAAAAAAAAAAAAAAAAAATTAAAACACCCATACAAAATTAATCAACCAAACAAACCAATTAAGAACACTGATTTTTTTTTTAATAAAAAAAATACACATACAAAATTAAACAAACAAACCAACTTACTTTTAAAAAACTAAATTTATACACAAAAACAAACAAAAGTTTAACAAAGAGAATGAAAATTATAATGAATCGTATAATACAAAACACTTAGAGATAAAGAGATTTGTTATACACTTACAATAATTTTTATTTTTTATTTTTTTATGAACACTAATTATTTTTTATGCTGTGTTTCCCCCCCCCCCTAAAAAGAACCTGAACACTATTAAGGCCTCGTTTGACAAGTGTCCATTTTAGTCAAAAAGTTACTAAAAAAATCAAAAAACCAATAACCCATATCAAAAAGTAAAAGATTATTTTTTCTCTTTATTTTTTGCACATTTTTTTGTAAAAAGCTAAAAAGTCATCCCAAACATACTAATTTTTTTTACATCACATTTTAGTCAAAAAATTAAAAAGTTACTAAAAAAACATGTTCTCAAACGAGGACTAAGAGAACAAATATATAAATCAAATCAAATTTTACGAATACTAATTATTTTTTATAGTGTGTTTTTTTCTCAAAAAAAATTGATTTTAATTGAACTTTTTAATGAGTAAAATAAAAATTATAAGTAACAATATTATACTTGCATTTTAAGATGAGTAGTGCATATATGCTTTGGACAATCACTCTACCAACTTGTAATAGGCCCCTCTGATTGCAATGTACTTGATTAGTGTTTCTCCTCCTAATACAAAAAGAAAAAATGTTCTTTCAATTAGGTCAAGTTTGGGAAGACTAAAAAAGTGTACTTTTTGTCTTTTTGGACTAAAAAATTGAGGTTGAAAATATGGATGTTTGGGTTAACTTTTTGACTTTTTATTGAAAAATATGTAATAAAAAATTGTAAAAATTGATTTGTAGGGAAAAATTTGAATTGGGAGTTGTGCAGCCGTAATTGTTGACTTTTGGTGAATAGTGTTAACTTTTTAACTTTTTGAGTAACTTTTTGACTTTTTAACTTTTTTGGAAGTACCGACCTAAATCCCAAATGAAAACGAAAAAGTTTGAAAGAGAAAGAAAAAGTTTTTAGCAAACATAAAAATTGAATTGTAGAAAGAAGTCCACGATGGTGAAACCTTTGTGAAAAGTGGGAAGTTAGTCAATGTGGAAAGTTATGGACAGTTATGCTGTTGTTATATTTTGTGAGTTTGTAATTTATGATTTTATTCTTAATTATAAATTGATATAATTTTAAAAATAGTATAATTATTGAAGAAGTTAAGATTATTTTAAAAAAATTAATAAAAAAATTATGAGAGTATGGCCTCAGCACTCCATGCTGTTGGTTTTTAATAATAATATAGATGATCATCTGCCGATTGGCTTCTTGTGTTTTGAAACAAATGATTTCATAACTGGTCTCTTTTGGGGTTTGTCTTTTTGTAATGTTTTGTTGTTTTCTATTTTTAATTTTCTTGCAAGGTAAAAAAAATTATGGGCAAATAACAATTCAGTGTAAAAATAAATTAGCATTAGAGGTAAATTTTATAAATATTATTAATTTAAATTATAAATTTTTTCATATATTTGTAAATATTTTAACAAAAACCACTGAGTTGTAATTTTCTCAAAAATTAATAATAAAAAGGTAAAATTTTCTCAGAAGCCCTAACTTTTGTTTCAAAATCTAAGCCATTTTATTTTCCCGCCCTTTGTATCTCTCCTTCCATGTATAATTTCTAATTTATTGCTTGGGATGCGTCCTTCACAAGCTTAACAAAACACCAGACCAGACCGTCCGATCTTTCGGTGCGAGAGACCAAAGATTGGCAATCCGTGTTTTGAAAAGACGATCCTAACAAATTCGAGTCTCTGATTTCGTCAGTGAAAGTCCAATTTTTAGGTTAAACCAGGGGAAAAAAAAATGGGAGTCTCGATGGAAACGACGACCGATGATGAGTTCATGAACACCGATTCGGAGCCAAGATCCAGAACAACTCCGCGGCTATTCATCAGAGAAATGGTGCTCAGGAACTTCAAGTCTTACGCCGGTGAGCAACGCGTTGGCCCCTTTCACAAGGTTAGGGTTTCTCTCTCTCTCCCTCTCTCTCTCTCTCTCTCTCTCTCGGTTAGGGTTTCAATGGAATTTGATGTTTTGTATTGGGGATTGGCAGAGTTTTTCGGCAGTGGTTGGTCCAAATGGTAGCGGGAAGAGCAACGTGATTGATGCTATGTTATTCGTATTTGGAAAGCGAGCTAAGCAGGTAATTACTTTACATCACTTATTCCATTTCTTTGTGCAAATTATGGTTCTGTTTGGGTTCTGAGAAAAGGTGTTGGAAAAGGAAGGAAATCAAAAACGTCTTGAACCTGAGTTTGAAGAAAAAGGATAAAATAAAGAAATTGCAGAAACCATAAAAGCATTTGTTTAAGTATAAAGACTCGAAATCGTATTACTGAATGTTATGCAAAGATGTACACTAGATGCAACAATTTGTGCCATCATATAATTCCACCTGAAAAATATTTTAAAAATTGTGCAGATGCGCCTTAACAAAGTGTCGGAGCTTATCCACAATTCAACTAATCACCAGAATCTAGACAGTGCTGGTGTATCAGTTCACTTTCAGGAGATTATTGATTTGGTAACTAAATTTCCCCTTATTTAAGTCTACTATAATATGGTTTCTTGTGAATTCGTAATTTTGTGGTTCTTTAGAGCTAAATTCTTTCATGGGTTATAGGTTGATGGGACATATGAAGCTGTTGAAGGAAGTGACTTCACAATAACACGCGTTGCGTTTCGAGATAACTCTTCCAAGTACTACATTAATGACCGTTTGAGTAACTTTACGGAGGTTACCAAGAAGCTGAAAGGGAAGGGAGTGGACTTGGACAATAATCGTTTTTTGATACTTCAGGTTCAGAATCTGTTAGAAAGTGGTTATAGTTCAATCAACAAGTCTGTTGCTAATGTTTTCTAAATGCATTTGTTGGATGTTTTCAGGGTGAAGTTGAACAGATATCACTGATGAAGCCAAAGGCTCAAGGACCACACGATGAAGGTTTTCTTGAATATCTCGAGGACATAATTGGAACAAACAAATATGTTGAAAAAATTAATGAGTCAAGTAACGAGTGAGTTCTATGCCTCATTTTCAAAGAAAAGTTTTTGCTTTTACATCCATTTTATTCTCTGTCATGCGTCATGTATGTCCTTTTAGTCAGTACATACACAGTTCTTGTAGTCAAGTGTAATAAACTTTAAATTTGAAGTGAGCATGTAAATGGGTAGTTTACAAGGGAATTTTGGGTGCAGTGTCTTTAATTATTTAGTTTAAGTGGACAAGTTAAAAGTACACATAATTTTTTCTTCAACAATGAGACATTGTGTGGTACAAAATTGAGCTACCGGGATCTACCATGTTCATGTGATTACTTACGCAATTATACCTCTAAATGAATATCCCTTATTAGTTCTTACACATAATTTAGTTTCTGAATATGAGACCTCATCTAGACCCTCTAACCGCAAACGGATGCATGCTTTGTCTCTAACACTTGTGTATGTTCTTATGTTTTGTTTTTGTTCATAGGCTAGAAGCCCTTAATGAGAGAAGGTCTGGGGTGGTGCAAATGGTTAAATTAGCAGAGAAAGAAAGAGATGGCCTGGAGGTACTTTAGACTTACTGTACGGTTGTACATTTTCTTTATTTTACTTTAATCTATTTGTCATTTTATCTCATTTTGTCAGGATGTGAAAAATGAAGCAGAAGCCTTCATGTTGAAGGAGTTGTCTCTGTTGAAATGGCAAGAAAAAGCCGCAAAACTGGCATCTGAAAATACTAGTGCTCAAATGGTGGGAATGCAAGCAAATGTGTCCACCTTGGAAGAAAATCTAAAAATTGAAAGGTAGTTTTGGTCACAACATATATTGTATAGACATGATGACTTCAGATGCATAGTCTATATTGTTGTGAAATTTTTGGCATCTGGTTTCAGGGAGAAGATTAGAGAAAATAATAAGACATTGAAGGAGCTTGAGGCTTTGCACATGAAGTATATGAAAAAACAAGAGGTCTGCAATACATCTATCTACTGCTTTTATGTGAAAATTCTCATAAGGTTATCATTTACACGTACTATACAATTGCACTAACTTCTAAGAGGAAAATTTATTTAACTAATCTTTCTAGTATGACTCAAAATGTCCATATCACATGGAGTGGTGATTTTATTGCCTTATTATTTGTCAAAGTTGGAACAACTTACATGAATTTTGTTTGCAAAACCTAGGAACTTGATAGTGGACTCAGACATTGTAAGGAGGAGTTCAAAGAGTTTGAAAGGCAGGATGTGAAATACAGAGAAGATCTAAAGCATATGAAACAAAGGATTAAGAAACTTGACGATAAAATTGGGAAGGTATGGGTACAAATTAGTGTGTATAGTTTCAGTTTTTTGAATTCATTTTTTTGAAAATTGAGTTTTTTTGTTTTTCGTTTTTTTTGTTTTTAGTAAATATTTTTAAAATTTTAAGTATTTTTTAAAACTTTTTTAGATGTACCTTACTTAGATGTATCTAAAAAGTAAAATATTTGTGAAAAAATATTTCAAAAATTAATAAATACACAAAAATATAAAAAACATACTAAATTTTCATTTTTTTTTGTATTTTTGTATTTTTGGTATTTTGTATTTTTTTAAAGATTTTTTTTCATAAAAATTATACTTTTTAAGTGTATTTATGTTAGGTGTGTCTAAAAATTAAAAAAATTGCTTAAAATATAAAAAAAATTCAGTGAAAATAGAGAAATACAGAAAATAAGAAAGTAAAATTTTTTGAAAAGTGTTTTTAAAAAACCCAAACCAAGCAGAGTGAATGCTTTTTACTCGAATTGAACAAATGCTAATGCATGCATTCCCCTTTTTTGGATTTTACTGTAGGATTCATCAAAGATTGATGAAATCACAAAGGACTCTGCAGATTCAACAAATCTGATTCCACAACTGGAGGAAGATATTCCTAAACTGCAAAAACTTTTGTTGGAAGAGGAGAAAGTCTTGGAGGAAATTAAAGAGAACTCTAAAGGTGCTGTCCTGTTTTACAAATATTATGCAAACAAGTTTTGTGTTTACCTTCCCGGCATTACTTAGGAAATCATATATTCAGATTGCTTACATGTGATTTACTCTCAAATTTTTACACCATGTTTTCTCATAATTTCTTTTGGGGGATTCCGAATTATTTTAATGTCATTCCTTGAATATAAGGTTGGACTTTTAATGCCTAGCACGATGGGATTGGGGTTTTCATTACATTGTTTTTTTGTAATTAAGTGTGGTAAAAGCTTGAGTTGCCAAGCATGGGAAAGTGGATTTGAGTTTGAGAATAATCACGTCATATCCTCCTTGAATCTGTTTTCTTGAGCTTGGTTGTGGTTGTGTGCAAATAATTATTTATTGTTACTCACTTTCCAATTGGTTGACAAACAGTTGAAACTGAGATGTTCCGTGGAGAGCTTGCAAAGGTTCGTGCAGAACTAGAACCTTGGGATAAACAATTAATTGAGCACAAGGGAAAACTTGAAGTTGCATGTACTGAAAGCAAACTTTTGAATGACAAGGTGAGGTTAGAAATCTAAATGGAATTTTTCACTTTAGAAGGTTCAGTTCAGAACTACAAGCACTGTTGTTAGTTTTTCCTCCTTTATTACAAAGGTTCCATGTCTTTTGCTTACTTTGGAATGAAAGTTATTTCGTCAAGGCTCTTCCTCTTGCTCTGCAAATCTAAATGGAGTTGTTCATTCTAATATTTGCGTTTACTGTTTTCAACTTAGTGGTAACTGGTTTTTTTATTTCAAAATGAGATGACAATACAATACTTGTCTGAATGAGATTGTTGACTGTTTCAGCATGAAGGTGGTCGTGCTGCTTATGAGGATGCTCAAAAGCAGATGCATGACATACAGAGGAAAATTGAAACAAAGACTTCAAGCATCAGAAACATTCAGAGTGAACTAGAGAAAAAAAAGCTTGAGGCATTGGAAGCTCGTAAAGTGGAACAGGTGTGTCTTTTGATATTAAATTTTGAATTTTCATATAGAACGAACAATTGAATTTTCTTTTTATTGGAATGATGAGAACAATCGAGTCCGTTGCAGGATTGTCTCAGAGAACAAGAAGCATTAATTCCTCTTGAACAAACTGCGAGGCAAAAGGTCTCAGAGCTTTTGTCTCTCATGGAATCTGAAAGGAGTCAGGGATCTGTATTGAAAGCAATATTGCAAGCCAAAGATACAAATGAGATACGGGGTATTTATGGTCGAATGGGTGACCTAGGTGCCATTGATGGTGAGAGTTCCCTGTAATGGGGCTATTAATTCATATTTGATTGTCTTTCCATGTGATACTAAGGCCTCGTTTGGGAACTCTCCATTTTAACCAAAAACTCAAAAAGTTACTAAATTAGGCAAAAAGCCAACAACTCATACCAAAAAGTCAAAGATTCTTTTTTCTCTCTACTTTTTGCACATCTTTTCATAAAAAGCTAAAAAGTCATCCCAAACATACTAGTTTTTTTTAGCTCATATTTTAGCCAAATTGCCAAAAAGTTACTAAATTAGTCTGTTTCCAAACGAGGCCTAAATATATAACGTCATGGCTCTCTCAAATGCATGTCAAACGTAACTCAATATGTCGATCTTAGAATCTTTGCACTTTTGTTTAAAATTATCATTTTTTGTTTTGCTTAAAATAAAACTTTTGAAAAAAAGAGATGATATCCACTGGATTTTTTTCATATTATAAAAAAAAGGTATAAATAAAGTGGGCAGAGACAGACAATCAATTGCTGAACCAAAATGAGTCCTAGCATCTCTTGTATCTTGGGTTCCCTTAATAGTTGCTGATATTTTTTTGAGGGAATGAGTCTGATTATGAAGTCAGTCTTCATTCTTATGTCATCACGTGGTCCTCAAAAGGCCTTAATATATAAAAACAAACCATTGCAATTCTTGTTTCTTTTTTCGATGTTGTGTGTTTGTCATGTTAATGAAATGAGGCAGTTATCTTATCTTTGCTTATAAATCTATCTTTGCTTATAAATCTATTTATTTCCTAGAAGGTATATTGATTTTTTAACCAGTATATCTTTTGATGACTATTTTCCCATAACAATCCTCTTCACCATGACTCGTTTTAGTCACTTTTTTGTTTGACTGGGTTCTTGTTGCAGCAAAATATGATGTGGCCATATCAACAGCATGTCCTGGACTTGATTATATTGTTGTGGAAACAACTAGTGCAGCTCAAGCATGTGTGGAGTTACTCCGTAGGAAAAACCTTGGTGTTGCTACTTTCATGATTTTGGTATATACCTCATATTGAACTGTGATTCTCAGACCCTGCTCTATATTCTGTGTTAATATCATTTTTGACCAGTTAAATCAATGCTTCAAAACCTCACTGAATTGGTTAAATTGTGATTTGGATGATGCATCAGTTAAGTGGATCTTGGTAAAATCAACTTAAGCTAGTTGGCGTTTGCAAATAGAGCTGTCAAACAGTAATACCTCTTCTTTTTGCCGACTCTGTTGTTAGAGTATATTGTCTCCTTTTGTTTTGTTACTTATTTTTAAGTGGAACTTTGAGCTATTACCTTTTATTATTCCAATACTGCCTTGAAGAAACTTTAAGGTTTCAAACGAAAGGATTTATTTGGATTGAGACACTTTGATTGTTGAAGATAAGATTATATTGTTAAAGGTATTAGAATGAATATATGGGGACACTTTTCTTTCGTGCTACAAGCATGTAACTATTTTTTATTGTTTTTGTTCTTTTCTATTTATTTACTCTCCCAGACATTGCTATAAGGGGGAGCCCTGTGCACTTGGTATGACATTTAAAAAAATTTGCAACTAAAGCCTCACAGCTATCATATTTATTTAAAATAGTCTCCAAAGCAATCATACGCGGTTTAGAAAGTTGAAAAGCTAAACATTATTAACATTTTGTTGGGTATTCAGAATTAGAAATTGTTTGTACAGAGGCTGTTTCTGCATTCCCCAATATTAACTGAACTTTTGTTAATTTCTCTTGCAGGAGAAACAAGTTGATCATTTGCCTAGAATGAAGGAGAAAGTAAGCACCCCAGAGGGAGTTCCTCGGCTTTTTGATTTGATTAAAGTTCAAGATGAGAGAATGAAACTTGCTTTCTTTGCAGCAGTGGGGAACACTGTCGTAGCTGAAAATATTGATCAGGTAGATTTGGCGTACACACATTTTACTTTGTTTGTTCTTTCATGAAGCAGAATGCACAGTGAGAAAACTGCAATGTCATGTCATAAGCTTGTAGTTCATTTCTTGAAGAACACATTTCCTATAAATGGTTGAATACGTGGTTTTGTCAAGGAGGATCTCAATTGATTGTCTTAATTTTAATAATTGAAAGACACTGAGCAGTAAAAGTAATCACCCTGTGAAACCAAAATCTCTGTATTCTTAAGATCTCTAGTTTGCAGTACATACTTCATCAAAGTTATAACTTAGCAAAAGTAAAAAGCTAAATTGACACCACACACCCCAAAAAAAAAAAAAAACAATAGAAGAGAAGAAAAACGAAAATCACTTTCTTTACTGCAAAATTTTGAGTAAATCATGTCATTATATGGGAAGTTTTGCAACAATTTCTTGTGCCATGAGATTGCATAGGTTTGCTTTATTTATTTTGTCTAGGATCAATCTTTTTTAGCAATGGGAAGCACTGTGATTGCTTAACGTCAACTCAGTTATGACACTAGATTTTATGGGATTGAAAGTAACCACTAACTTCAAGCACAAGTTAAAATCTGGAGTTTATTTGGTTTATTATGCAATTTCAAATGAAATCATATTTAGATATACCTGTCTGGTGTAACTTCTTGTAAGCTGAAAATTAAAAATCCGAAAGAAGAAACTAAAATCACCCCCTCCATCAGCTTCCAGTTGTTCTTTCTGCTTATATAAGTTATTTTTACCTTATAAGTTGTAAGTAGATGTTGCATCAAATACTTTGGCATAGACTCTCAACATAAAAATTTATAAGTAGCTCTCTATCAGCTGTACCAAACAGTGAAGTTAAATTAATTTATTTCTGAATTTGTAGGCAACACGTATTGCATATGGTGGAAACAAAGAGTTTCGGCGTGTAGTAACACTTGATGGTGCTTTATTTGAAAAATCTGGAACTATGAGTGGTGGGGGAAGTAAGCCACGTGGTGGTAAAATGGGTACAGCTATCCGAGCCACCAGTGTTTCTGCAGAAGCTGTTGCAAATGCTGAGAATGAGCTTTCTGCAATGGTTGGAAAACTGAGCAACATACGTCAAAAAATAGCTGATGCAGTGAGGCAGTACCAGGCCTTGGAAAAGACCATTTCACATTTGGAGATGGAATTAGCCAAAAGCCAGAAAGAGGTAACAACTCAAATATGCAATTTCTCCTTTCCCTTTTGATTTACACGTCTTGAGTTTTTATTTACTTATATTTTTACTATGAAACAGATTGACAGTTTGAATACGCAACATGTTTATCTTGAAAAACAACTGGATTCTCTGAAGGCCGCATCAGAGCCAAGGAAAGATGAGCTTGATAGGCTAGAGGAACTCAGGAAAATTATATCTGCAGAAGAGAAGGAGATTGACAGGCTTACACAGGGTTCAAAACAGCTGAAGGAGAAGGTGGGCAAGGGTATTATTTTCCATTGTTGGAACCTGGTCATTTTGGTTCAGCACAGTAAATGCTTATTTGCCTCCATTCTTATTGCTTCTCTCTCTCTCTCTCTCTCTATATATATATATATATTAAATGAAAGGCTTTGGAGCTTCAGAGTAGAATAGAGAATGCAGGTGGTGAAAGATTGAAAACCCAGAAGTTGAAGGTCAGCAAGATCCAGACTGTAAGTGTATGCATGACTTTAAGATATGCCGTATCCAATAAATATATACTTGAATAAATTCATGTCCCTTGCTTGACAGGATATTGACAAGAGCAGCACAGGTATCAATCGCCACAAAGTTCAGATAGAAACAGGTCAAAAGATGTTAAAGAAATTAACGAAGGGAATTCAGGAATCAAAGAAGGAGAAAGAACAACTTATCGCAGAGAAAGAGAAGTTGCTTGCCACTTTCAAAGAAATAGAACAGAAGGCGTTTACTGTTCAAGAGAATTATAAGAAAACCCAGGAGGTTATTTATTTACTCATTTAACTTTTTGCATCTGTTAATGTAGATTAACAGTTGCTGTTGTAACTGGTGCATGCTTTTTGCTTTTTCTTTTTCCTTTGTCTAGCTTATTGATCAACATAAAGATGTGCTGGATAAAGCAAAATCTGACTACGAAGAACTGAAAAAAGCTGTGGACGAATTGCGGGCATCTGAGGTTTCTGCCAATAAATACACCCTCTTTTTGTGGCTTCTTTCTGGTACATCTATGTTGTGAGAGGTGTGATTAATTTATTAGGGATAACACAGGTTGATGCTGACTACAAGTTACAAGATATGAAGAAGGCCTATAAAGAGTTGGACATGAAAGGGAAAGGATACAAGAAAAGGCTCGATGATTTGCATATGGCTTCCTTGAAGCATATGGAACAGTATGCCTCAATCTGTAGGCTGTATTCTACAATTAGCAGGCATTGTGATTTTCAAGCATGCTTAACCCCACTTTATCTTTATTTTTGTCGAATGCAGAATTCAGAAAGATTTAGTGGACCAAGAAAAGCTTCAAGCAACACTGACAGATGAAGCTCTTTCTGGGGCTTGTGACTTAAAGAGGGCCCTTGAAATGGTGGCACTGCTTGAAGCACAACTGAAAGAGATGAACCCAAATCTCGATTCAATCTCAGAGTATGCATTTTTCTCTGTTGATTTATATAATATTCAACTGAAATTATAATTTTATTTTTGCAATTTTCTGTGCTCTGTACTTATGACTACTAGATACCGAAGAAAAGTTTCCTTGTACAATGAACGTGTAGAGGATCTCAACTTGATAACCCAACAGCGCGATGATATAAAGAAACAATATGATGACTGGAGAAAGAAAAGGCAAGTTTATCATGTATTTTTGCCAGTAATTTTCATACAGTTACTCTTCCAATATTTGTTACCTAGTTGGTTATTGTTTTCAGGTTGGATGAGTTCATGGCAGGATTTAACACAATCTCTCTAAAGCTGAAGGAAATGTATCAGGTTCTCTCTCTCTCTCTCTCTCTCTCTAAACTGCTGGTTTCATTTGGTTTTGAATTCCTCCCTTCGTGCTTGTCCTCTGGGGTTTTGTTGGATGCCTTATTTGAATGTGTATCTGGATTTTTGGCATTGTTGAAAACTTAGGCTGGTGGTATTGACTATGTTATTTGTAGTTGGTGCTATTGTCATTTATACGAATCTTTAACTTTGCTCTTCCCTTGATGGTGTTCTTCTGGTTCTTTTGAAAATCTTCACATTACTTTGTCCAAATGCAACAGGATGCTGATTTAAATTTTTTTTTGGGTGGATGTTGGGCTAAGAGTTTTCGTGTATATATTCCACAGAAATGCTACTTCTCTTGATCTTGTATACATTCATTTGGAATATGGTTATAGCCATTTATGTTCTTGCTACAGATGATTACTCTTGGAGGTGATGCAGAACTTGAGTTAGTGGACTCATTGGATCCTTTCTCTGAAGGTGTTGTTTTCAGTGTTAGGCCACCTAAAAAGAGCTGGAAGAATATTTCAAACTTATCGGGTGGTGAAAAGGTATTCTCTGAAAAGCATCAATGGCTCCAAATTAGTTAATTTTTTTAAATGAACGTTGTTAGTTATGTTGCCCATCTGTCAAATTCCATGAAATTTATTACGTGTTGGCTTTTTCTTTCAGACACTCAGCTCATTAGCTCTTGTTTTTGCTCTCCACCACTACAAACCTACCCCACTTTATGTTATGGATGAGATTGATGCTGCTCTGGGTATGTTCATCTATTGTAGATTCTTCTGGATTGCTTTTGCTTTGATTCCTTCTGACTCTATTTTCCTCCGTCTTGTATTGGGTTCACACACGTGGCAGATTTTAAGAATGTTTCTATTGTGGGACATTATGTGAAAGATCGTACAAAGGATGCACAATTTATAATCATCAGGTGCATTGGATGAAATCTTGGTTTATTATTAAATTTCTCTTGTTAGTGTTCTCATGCTGTGTTTTAATTTATGTTACTGCAGCCTTAGGAACAACATGTTTGAGTTGGCAGATCGACTTGTTGGAATCTACAAAACTGATAACTGCACTAAGAGCATTACCATTAACCCAGGCAGTTTTGTGGTTTGTGGAAAAGCTGCGTAAGGAGGGGCATTCACAAACTATTCTGATTTGCATGAAACTTCAGTGCCATGCTATGGTTCTGTTTTCTCTAGGCATTAAAGTCTCATCAATGCCTGGAGCTTGTGAATAAGAATTGCCTATATATTGACCAACATTGTGATATGTATTCCATGTTGTATTTGAATCCTTTTTGGCTAATTATTCTCTGTAAGGATATGATGAATATAATTAACAAAAAATTTAATGCTTGCAAATGTATTAATCTCATTGTTCAACGAGATTAATTTGTTGCATCTGTCTTTTCTTTACTGAGCAGTTATACAGCCAGTCTTTTCTTCACTGAGCAGTTACAGTGATGTTGATTCATTGTGCTTGAGAGCAAATTGGCTGCATACATTGTGTTTCACAATTTATGAATGAACAAGCAATTTATATTGGTTCAAAATTGTCATTATTCATTTTAAGCAAGATTATTACAGAATGGTTTGCAGTTGATTGTAGGGCCTTTTGAACTGCTGTTTTCTTTGTTGGTTCTAATATTATGCCAATTCTGTAAATACTATAACAAGAACTTGTCCTGTTTTTGGTTTTAGTTGTTACTGAAGTTGAATATATAATTGTCCCATCCATTCTCATGTTTTTAATTTTCAAATATTCACAGGTTTTGCTCTTTCTATTTTGAATGTTGGAAAGTAATCAGGCACAACTGTTTTCATCAGCAATTCTGAGACTCTGATTCATCACATCTAAAGTTTTACCAGAATGCTGCTTTACTGCACGTCAATTTACAAAACATAATCTCAAAGTGGAGGGCCTTCACACTCTGCTCTGAGAAATTCACCTAGATTTGTTATACCCATTTCTACAGAACGTTGAGAGGATCATTGGCTGTAACCTGCTCATTATCGCTCCTCATTCGGCGAAGTTTAAACGAAAATGAAGCTGGTAAAATTGCGTGAACTGGTTTGTTTGTCACTCGGATCAGATTGTATGACCATGCCCCCAGCATTGTTCCACAAACCGGCCCAAGCACATACACCCAAACCCCTTTGTAATAGCCGCTAGCTATTGCAGGACCTATGGTCCTTGCCAGATTCATTGACCCACCTGATACCGGTCTGAAAATGTCACCAAGCAACTAGTAAGTTTCACATAGGTTCTTATATATATAAAATATGTGTGTGTATTCCAAGTTCCTGGGCACTAGTAAATGGTTGTGCATATCTTGCTAATTGGCTTCGATCATTTGAGTGTAGTGTGTTTTGTGAGAGAACATTTTGTGTGTGCACGCGCTCGTGTAGTTTAGCTTTCTACTTACCCAGCCAAGATGGAAGTTATGCATACTGCAGAACCAACTGCTATACCTGCTAGCTCTCCTATCCACATGAAAGAGTAAAGTAAAAAGAATATTATAAATGAGAAAATTGTGTTCAACAAATAATCAATATGTTGTTGACTTTCCCAAACAAAATGCAGTGTTGGCAACACCACATTCATCCTGTATGGAGCCCATACTCTACTAGGAAGAACGCAGTGCTGGTAGTAGTGCATTCTGTGTACTTTTTTATGTTTTGTGTGCGTTTTTTATTCTTTTTGTGTTTGAATGATTACTGTAGGTTATAATGATTCTTACTGCTTTGGTATCTGTTGTGACAACTGAAGCGATGAACATCATAGAAAAAGTTACTACCAACTCCATGATCAGAGCCTGAATATGTGTTCCAGAAGGCGATGTTGTGCCTAGATGTTTGATTGGGTGCAACAGTACACGCAGTGTAAATGCAGCTGAAATGGCTCCTGTTAGTTGAGCTGCAGCATAAAATGGAACCTGCAATAAAGCATTCAGGTAAGCTTTTAATTTACTGAAATGAACTCTTGGTGAATTAATTCTGGTAAGCATTTAAGTTTTCGATGAATTAATTTCTTCACAATTGGGATCCAGAGTCAAAACTTTAGCACCGTAACTGTTTCGTCTAAGTTTTTATTATGTAGGAGAAAGAACTTTAATTTAATAACTAGACAATGCATGCAAGCAATTTTAATTTAATAGCCATCTTTGTAATTTCTTTATTTTAATGTGAAATCATTTAGTTATGTATGAGATTTTTATTTGTATTGTATCACTCTTGCTATTAATGTAGGATAACATGATGCTGTGCATGAGTTAAATGTTGTGTTTTGTTTTTGTTTATTTATTTATTTATTTTTGTTTATGTGGTCTTGCCATAGCACTTTATTAAGTGTTTCTGTTAAAATTGATGTATAAAGAGAAATAGAGAATTGTATTATTGATTGATGTATATTGATATTACAAATGGTGAGTAGCTCATTATATAGGAGAGGGTGAGTGTAGTAGGTGAGGAGTAGGTGAGGAGTAGGTGGTGGTAGGTGATAGTAAATTGGTGGTAGGTGATGGTAAATTGGTAGGTGATGGTAAATTGGTAGGTGTAGTAGGTGAGGAGTAGGTGAGGAGTAGGTGGTGGTAGGTGATGATAAATTTTAACAGCCCCCCGCAAACTCAAGGAGGATAGAAAGTAACCAACTTGAGTTTGGAGAGAGTAACAAAACAAGAAAATACATAAAAATAAAAGAGGATAGGAGACACTGTATGGTCGTGTCAGACCGTTGGTGAAGACACTGGATGGTGGTGTCATAACGTTGTAGAGGACACTGGATGGTTGTGTCAGACCGATGTAGAAGACAGTTTATGGGGTCATGTCGGACCGTTGTAGCAGACAATGTTGTGATAGTTGTTGTGACAGTTTACGGAGTCTTGCTGGACCCTTGTAGAAACTAACCGAAATCAATGTCGGGACAGTTTACAGAGTCTTGTCGGACCCATGAAGGAGCTAACCAGAATCAATGTCGGGACAGTTTACAGAGTCTTGTCGGACCCTTGAAGGACCTAACCGGAATCAATGTCGGGACAGTTTACAGAGTCTTGTCGGACCCGTGAAGGAGCTAACCGGAATCGATGTCGGGATAGTTTACAGAGTCTTGTCGGACCCTTGAAGGAGCTAACCGGAATCAATGTCGGGACAGTTTACAGAGTCTTGTCGGACCCTTAAAAAATACACTGTATGATGGTGTATATAGGCTGCCCAAATATATATATATATGGATATATATAGTGAGCCCTCAAAAGTCGCGCCCTCAAAAGGCGCGCCCACTTCATCAAAAGGCGTGCCTGACAGAAAGCGTTGAGCCATCAAAAGGTGAGCCGGAGACGCGGCAAGGCACGTGAGCGACAGAGTGGCGTGTCGGCCTCGGCTATTTAACCAAGGTTGAGGCGGAGGCTGTGCAAACCAGTCTGAAACCGCCGAAAAATCCTTTGAAAAAAAAACTCTTCCGTTTCTGAGAAAGAGATTCCGGAACACTCTGTTGCCATTCTGTAACCAACCTTTCTCTGAAACACTCAGCAACATGGCCTCTTCTTCCCGTCCAGCTACCCAGAACATGACCTCCTCGTCCCGTGGTCTGCTCACGCTCTTTCCAGAACTGAACGAGTCGACAAGAGAAATAACTGGTGCGGTGGCCAGTGAACCTCAACCAAACACCTCTGGTTTTGCTCCGTTGAACTTTCCGATGCGGTCGGGGGAGCAAAAAATGGCGGTGCAAACTGATATTGAGGCCAATCAGTATACTCTGAAGTCGTGTGTGGAAACCATGACTGCGGTCACAAACTTGTCGCACCGGCTGCAGAGCAGGACAAATGAGGTGCAACAGTTAAACTCCCAGCTGGCTCTGCTCCAACGCATGTATAAGGATGCGCGAGCAGAGATAAGTGTGCTAAAGACATAAAACAAGGAGCTGAAGCGGAAGGCCACCGTGATGTTCCGATTTGGAGGGACACCATATGCTGCAGTGGAGGAGTATGGGGGAGTGAACATGCTCGGTGGACAAGGAAACACGGAGGCTGCACCGTCAAGGACTGCCCAGGATGGAGGCAAAAAGAAGAGACCGGCGGCAGAGTAGTGGAAGTGAGGTCGGTGGGTGGCCGTCGGCAGAAAAGAAACAAATCTGTTGTTGTTGTGATGGTGATCTTGTGTGGTTTTTTTTTTTTTTTTTTTTTTTGGGTGTGGTGTAAAATGTGGATCGGGGTGAACCCCTGAGATGAATAAAATATGGGTTGTTGTGCAAAGTGGTAAATGGTTTTGGGTGTTTTTTTTTTTTTTGTGTGGAATATAAAAAATAATAATAAGAAAATGGAAAAAAGGGTGATGCTCACTAACGAGTGGTATAATAATGAAATATTGATGGAAAAAGAAAGATAGAAAAAACAAAAAATAAAATAAAATAAAATAAAAATAAAAGTAGGGATAGAAAAATATATTATAATAAAAAATATATATATATATATCTTTAAAATAAAAGAAAAGTGTGAAATAAAAAGAAAGAGTGGTGTTTGGTCAGACATGGGGTGATCAAAGAGAATAAAAAAGAGAGGGTTTGAAAGTGGAAAATAAAGAAAAGAAAGAAAAGGGGATCATGTGGGTTGATTTTGCTAGCATGTTGTAATATTATAATGGCCATACATGTGCTGCAAGTGGTTTGGTGATAAGTAGTCTGTCTGGCTTGTTTGGTGGAGAGTGGTTTAAAAAAAAAAAAAAAAAGTATGGGTATGTGCAAAAGGTGGTGGATAAGGGGTTGGAAAGTGGTCACCCTGGTGGATGTCCTTGAGTAGAGAGAGAGTAGAAAGAAGAACACATCTTTGGTGTGGGTCAGATCATTGAACTGAACAGAAGCCTCAATCCCTCTGTTAATACCACTCATCAGGCCTTTATCCGGATCACAAATGAACAAGCAGGAAGGTTCGATATATCTGCAGAAACCGCACAAGGAATTCCCAAGTTCGATAGCGCTTCCCGTATAAGCCCACATGGGAAGTAAAGATACATGCCTGTTGCTTGTGCTGCCTTACTTTCAGCCATAGTAGATGGATCTTGAACTGAACCAGAGTTTTGAGAGGACGGTTCAATTGACATGTGTGAAAGCCAGTTGAATTGATTGTCTTGTAGCACAAAGGTACCTCTATGATTGGTCTTTAAATTGTCTATCTGCTTCTTGAAGAGCTCAGTCCAGAAATCCTTGCAGATGAACTTGATTGCCTCTAGATGATCACTGAACCGTGGCCGGTCCATCGTATACCTTTCAGAGAGCTGGTGGCCGACGTGATAGCCAATAGCTTCGATCCTTCGAGCAGCGAGCTCTGGCTTGTTGGCGTACAAGTGATTGCAGTAAGAAGAGACTATCTCTGTCATCAGACTCTCTACACAGCTCACTGAAGCAGAGCTTGTAGCACATGAAGCTTGTGTGTTGGCAGTGGTTGACTCATGGTGACCCATGGTGACTTGTCAAGATTGATTGCGGTTGGAGATGATGGACCAGAAGGTAATGGAGTTGATGGAGGTTTCAATAAGCATGGTTGGGGTCCGGCGGGCGGTGAAGGCAAGGTTGCCGCCCGCCGGAAGGTGAAGATCACCAAGAGCTAACCTCGCTCTGATACCATGTTAAAATTGATGTATAAAGAGAAATAGAGAATTGTATTATTGATTGATGTATATTGATATTACAAATGGTGAGTAGCTCATTATATAGGAGAGGGTGAGTGTAGTAGGTGAGGAGTAGGTGAGGAGTAGGTGGTGGTAGGTGATGATAAATTTTAACAGTTTCATGCAATTATTGTGGTTGGTTCAATTTTGTGGACTGAGTAAGTATGATCCAAAAGTGTCCGATCTTCTTTTAGGGGTGGGCTCCATTTGAACCAAATGCATGGTATGTCATGTGTGGATGTTTCTATCACCAGGTGTGCATGCATTGTCCTAAGTGATATATAAAACGCAAAACAATAATGCTACAGCCAGCTATCGTTTTTTTCTATGTATCATTCTTATCTATTGGCTACATGTTTGAAGTGAATAAGAAACATAATAAAAAAATGCAGTGACTATAGTATTACACTAATAAAATTTTTGACACCACTCTCTACATTTCCTTTTATCTGCAGGAGAGTAATATCTCTAACGAACCTGTTATTGGAGTGGTCATTGTTATAATATAGCAACTTACCCAAAAAGAGTGCTCTAATGGTGCTCACAAATGGCATTTATATTTGATTTTTTGTGAAGAAAATAGAAGAAATAACTAATGCAATTGGAACAATACCAACCAACCAAACTAAATCAAGTTTGAAGTCCCATCCAATGGGTCGGTCACATAAATCTTTTTTCTTCACATAACTCTATCAAAGGTCATTTGGTTAGTCACATTAAGGAGATTGATATTTCTATTTACTACAGTAGATCACGTTAATCTAGGTCTGCTCTTTTTCCAAACATTTTTCTCTACCGTCATTGTATCATATTTCTTTACTACTATTTCTGTTGGTTTTCGTTATATATGACCAAACCATCTCAATCTATTCTCTTTCAACTTGTTTTCTATCGGTGCTACTCTTATCCATTCACGAATATACTCATTACTAACTTTGTCTTTTCTAGTCTTGCCACACATTCACCTTAACATTCTCATCTCAGCAACACTCATCTTATCTACACATTGTTTCTTAGTTGTCTAACATTTCGTTTTATATAACATTGCTGGTCTAATAGCCGTTCTGTAGAACTTTCTTTTTAATATAGTGGCTACTCGTTTATTGCATAGTATCCGAGACGCACAAATGTTCACTCTTAGATAGTTCTTGGTTCTCAATCTTCACTTCTCTTTTGTTTCCATTGTTATTATTTCTAAAGTTACACTCTATGTACTCTATCTTAGTTTTACTTATATTAAATCTTTTAGATTCAAGTGCTTCTCTCAAACTCTTTAACTTAGTGTTAATTCCTGTTCTGGTCTCATCCACTAATACGATATCATCTGCAAAAAAGATACACTATGGCATATTATCTTGAATATTTCTTGTCAACTTATCCATAACTAAAGCAAAAGATAAAGACTTAAGGTTGATCTTTGGTGTAACTCTACAGTAATTGAAAATTTATTTGTCTCTGTAACCGGCGATCAAATAGTGGTCATTGTACCTTCATACATGTCCTTAATCACATCAATGTAGTTTTTTGTCACTACTTTCTTTTCTAACACTCACCAGATTATATTCCGAGACATATTCTATAATATGTTTTCTTAAGATTGATAAAATCTATATGAATGTCACTTTTCTTCTCTGTATACTTTTCTATTACTCTCTTCAAAAGATAGATCGCTTTCATTGTTGATTTATCGGGTTTGAATCCAAATTGATTTTTTGACACCTCTGTTATATCTCACAATTGTCGTTCCATCACTTTCTCTTACACATTCATTATATAACACACTAACTTGATTTCTCTATAACTGTTGCAATTCTAGACAGTTCTTTTATTCTTATAGATTGACATTAAAATACTCTTCCTCCACTCTGACATTTTCTTAGTCAACAAAATCTTACTAAGTAACCTGGTTAACCAAGTAACCCCTTTCTTACACAAACATTTCCATACTTCAATAGGGATATCATCGGGTCTTAAAAGTCTTATTTAATTTGATCTTCTTAAGTGCCATCTTCACTTCAAAGTTTCTAATCTTTAGGTTTGGCTAATCATTTTGGCAACTCACCATTGGACTTTTGACACATTCATCCTTAACGTGGTATGAGCCACTTCCATGATGAATATGGTGCTTCAACTGGCAGTGCACAAGGCATGGGATTCTTTATTCTTTAATCTTTGTTTCCATGTTTTAATATATATTAATCATTAAATTATGTCTTGGGATTTTCACATAAATAAATAATTGGGAATAAATTTACAGAAGATACTGCACAAGGTATTAAGAACTGTGTGTACCTGTTTCCAGGGGAAGCGTCTGACAGCGGCGAAAGCTAGAGTGACGACAGGGTTCATGTGTGCGCCAGAGATGTGGCCAACTGCATATATCATAACAGTCACTATGAGACCACCTGCAATAGATGCTCCAAGTTTTGAGACTCTGTGTTCATCACTTGCACTTAGTGCAGCAGACCCACAAGTTACAGACACTAACAGGTAAGTTGCTATTATCTCTGCAACCAGCTGCCAATTGTTGCCCAAGAAAAAAAAAAAAAAGAAGGTTATTTATATTCGTATGCGATGCATTTTATATCACTGTATTACACTCCAAATTCTTATTTCTAGTGAAAGAGACATTGGGCACATGCATGTGTGTTTTTTTTATGAGACTGCCACAAATTTTACAGAAAAGTAAAAGCAACTTTTGAGGATTTTCTCGGGAAAAAATGTTCACACAAATTTCAGAAGTACACAACATTTTTTGCAGGAAAAAAATAAAAACCGTTCCATGCTATGTAGAAGATGCTGCTGCCTTTATTATGGTTTGTCTGTGCAAACATAAGCTAAAGCAAAAGAAATTAACGAAGAATATTATGTTAATTAATTGTTAATATACATACATATACACGTTTTAGGCTGCATGCAATTGTGGAACGATGTTAATGTATATGCATGATATGTAGGGTATTGTCACTTGACAATCATCGTAGAAACTACTATACGAGCCCCTGCCTATTGGGTAGCTAGAGATGAGGAGCCTAGATAGGCAAAGTGGTGCTTGAATCATAGTCGTAATCAAGCTCTTGAGATTAATAATGGTAGTGTGGTGTGTCAAGTGTGAAGGATAAATGGATGGGATGTAGTGTACCTTTCTGAGAAACCCTGGTGGATAATGTTCTCCAAATAGTCTCCATACATGACATAGGTCTGTCTTTGAGGATTTTGGGTTTTCCACATGGATTGACTCATTTGTTGTTAAAATTGATGTATTATTGATTGATATATTAATTGATATATATTACAAATGGTAAGTGGCTCATTATATAGGAGAGGGTGAGTGTAGTAGGTGAGGAGTAGGTGGTGGTAGGTGATGGTAAATTGGTGGTAGGTGATGGTGGTAGTGGATGGTAGTGGAGGTGGTGGGTGGTAGTGGAGATGGTAGGTGGAGTTGGTGGTGGGGTAATTTACACAATTTACAATTTACATTAACAACCCCCCTCAAACTCAAGGAGGATAGGTACTAGCCAACTTGAGTTTGGAGAGAGTAACAAAACAGAAAAATAAGCTGACAAATAAAATAAATGGGATAGGAGACACTGTATGGTCGTGTCGGACCGTTGTAGCAGACAGTTTACGGGGTCATGTCGGACTGTTATAGCAGACACTGTGTGGTCGTGTCAGACCGATGTAGAAGACAGTTTATGGGGTCATGTCGGACCGGTGTAGCAGACAGTTTACGGGGTCATGTCGGACCGTTGTAGAAGGACAGTTTACGGGGTCATGTCGGACAGATGTAGCAGCTGACCGGAATCAATGTCAGGACAGTTTATGGGGTCATGTCGGACCGATGTAGAAACTGACCGGAATCAATGTCGGGACAGTTTATGGGGTCATGTCGGACCGATGTAGAAGCTGACCGAAATCAATGTCGGGACAGTTTACGGGGTCATGTCGGACCGATGTAGAAGGACAGTTTACGAGGTCATGTCGGACCGATGTAGAAGACAGTTTATGGGGTCATGTCGGACCGATGTAGAAGACAGTTTATGGGGTCATGTCGGACCGTTGTAGCAGACACTGTGTGGTCGTGTCAGACCGATGTAGAAGACAGTTTATGGGGTCATGTCGGACCGATGTAGAAGACAGTTTATGGGGTCATGTCGGACCGTTGTAGCAAAGGTTGTGGTGGTGCACCAAGGGGGCGACTTAGGGAGTGCGCCATGAGCGACTTATACATGATACTGTGTATAACCCCCCCTCAAACTCAAATAGGTGTGAAGATAGAAACCTATTTGAGGTTGAAACAAAAGGAGTGATAAAGCTGACTGGTGTAGAAGACACTGTATGAGTGTGTATATAGGCTGCCCAAAAAAAAATATACATGGATGTAGATATCGAGCCCTCAAAAGTCGTGCCCTCAAAAGGTGTGCCCAATCTGTCAAAAGGCGTGCTATCAAAAGGCGTGCCCGATGCATCAAAAGGCGTGCCAGATATGATGGCGAGGCACGTGAGTGCTTTGGCTGGCGTGCCCGTTTGTCTGGCGTCAAGAGGCGCGCGATGCGCGTGGCTGCCTCGGCTATTTAACCAAGACAGAGCCTGAGGCCGAGGCAGAAGCAAGAAACCTGCGAAATCCTCTGTAAAACTCTTCGTTGTGCTGAGAGAGAGAGGCTGTAACACTGTTGTGCTGAGAGAGAGAGTCTGTAACACTCTGTTGCGAGAGAAAATGGCTTCGTCGTCCCGTGGTCTGCTGACTCTCTTTCCCGACCTTAACGAGTCAACAAGAGAGATAACGGGTGCGGTGTCCCGTGAACCTCAACCAAACACCACTGGGTTTGCTCCGTTGAACTTTCCGATACAGTCGGTGGAGCAAAAAATGGCAGTGCAAACGGATGTGGAGGCTAATTAGTATACTTTGAAGGCATGTGTGGAGTCCATGACGGCGGTCACAAACTTGTCGCACCGGCTGCAGAGTAGGACAAATGAGGTGCAGCAATTAAACGCCCAACTGGCTCTGCTCCAACGCATGTATAAGGATGCGCGAGCAGAGATAAGCGTGCTAAGGGCAGAAAACAAGGAGCTGAAGCGGAAGGCCACCGTGATGTTCCGATTTGGAGGTCCGCCATATGCTGCAGTGGAGGAGCATGGAGTACTGCGCCACCGGCGACTGCGGCGGCCCTCTTCTGCAGCTGCAGCTCGGCTGGGTGCATTTTTTTCCCCTCCAATGTTATTGGTTGTTGTTAATACTTGTTGTGGTGCTGATGATTCTGAATCTGCTGCCTCCACTGTGATGATACCTGAAGAAGAAACTGATGACTCTGCCTCTCCCAAGAGGCTATCCTATTCAATCCTCCTCATTCCATCCCCACTGTTTTCCCCTCCAATGGCGGACTCTGCACTTCACCCAAAGACTCCACCCACCAAACCCAGACCCTCAAAAGGAATCATGATGTTCTTATCTCCTTTCCCTTTATTTATTTATTTATTTTTTTTTAAAGCACCTTTTGCACACACCATATTCATTATAATATGTTTTGATCTAGTTACAATGCGCCTTATTATTATTATTATTATTATTATTATTATTATTATTATTATTTAGGCCCACCTTCAGAACCCATGATCAACACCATATGCTTTTTTTTTTTTGTTTTCTTTTTCTTTTAATCCTTCTTTTGACCCATTCTTTTATTTTCAACCCACAGCTCCTAGCACCAGCAGTCTGATCCCACTTTCCCCACTTTTATTTCTTTTATTTTATCTTCCTTTTTCCTTTTCCTTAAAAAAAAAAAAAAAAACAAAAAAAAACACAAAAAAAAAAAAAAAAAAAAAAAAACAAAACCGCAAGTTTTAACCAAACCGTGGGCCAAGAAACCCACGTGGGCTTGTCCCCTCTCTCTCTTCCATTTGATTTTAAAATCCATTATTTTTATTTCTTTTTCTCCAAACCGCTTTTAATCACTTTCCTTATTTCCCCCATTTTTCATTTTTGATTTCAAATATATTTTTATTATTTCTTTTCTTTATTTTTCTTTCCCATTATTTTTAATCTCTTTCCAATTCCATTCATCCCATATAGCTTTGCACACCAACCATATTTTATTCATCTCCGGGATCAACCCCGATCACAATTTTACACCAAAAAAAAAAAAAAAAAAAACGACCACACAAAACGAAACAAACCAAACAACCACATCCACAGGCGGGATTTTTCTCTATTCTGCCGCCGGTCTTTTCTTCTTGCCTCCGTCCTGGGCGGTCCTTGCCGGTGTTGCCTCCGTGTTTCCCACTCCACTGGGCACGATCACTACTCCCTGCTCCTCCACTGCAGCATATGGCGGAACTGGTTCCATGGAGGAGAGAGGAGAGGCCACCATCCATGTAGAAGGTCTCGTGGTCGAATCCTTGGAAGATTTTGCGGTTGACGTAGGACTCCAGTGCGTACCTGGCGTGGTGGAATTGGGATTGGTTTTGGAGGTGAATCTAAAACACAGCTTTCGAAGCAAACACACAACAAGAGTGAAGGTATGTGTACCCAATCTCCAGCGGGCAGTGAAGGCAAGGTTGCCGACCGACTGCCCGCCGGTGAGAAAGAAATATAGGTCTAAATCTTATGGCTCTGATACCATGTAAATATTGATGTATTATTAATTGATGTATGTTATATTACAAGATTGTTGTAGTGGAGGCAAGAAGAAAAGACCGGCGGCAGAGTAGAGAAGGGATGTCGGTGTGTGGTCGTCTGCAGAAAAGAAAACAAAGCCGTTGTTGTGTTTTTTTTTTTTTTTTTTTTTTGTGGTGTAAAATGGTGATCGGGGTGAGCCCCGTCATGAATAAAATGAGTTTGTGGAATGATGAATGTTTTTTTTTTTTTTTTTGGGTGTAAAAAGGAAGGGAATCGAATAATAAAAAAATATGTTTTTTTTTTTGTTTTTTTTTAAATAATAATAATAATAATAATAATAATAATAATAATAATAATAATAAAAAAGAAAAAAAGGAGGAAAAATAAAGTGAAAGAAAAATAAAAAAAAAGAAGAAACATGCTGTGTAAAAAAAAAATAATAAAACCATGCTGTGTGTCCCCTCCGAGAGAGAGAAGAGGAGGATGGTCAAGAGATTAAAATAAACATAGAGATATATTAAAATAAGAGAAAGTGGAGTGGGGAGGTGCTGAGTATGATGGCTGTGCAAAAGAGTAAAATAAACATAGATATATATATATAGATATATATATTAAAATAAGAGAAAGTGGAGTGGGGAGGTGCTGAGTATATTAAAATAAGAGAAAGTGGAGTGGGGAGGTGCTGAGTATGATGGCTGTGCAAAAGAGTAAAATAAACATAGAGATATATATAGAAGATGGGTGTCTTGAAAAGAAGAAAAGTAACTAGAGAGAGAGAGATATGTCTCTGTGTATTCGGGTCAATTGTCTCGTGGACCACCTGAGCAAGTTCGAGCATGGGAAATTCACCAGGGTTTCCAAGATTGAAAGGTCCTACATGTTCTCCTTCCATTAGACGCATCAGACCTTCCACCAAAGCAGAAACATATTGGAAACTCCTCGTCTGCTTCCCATCACCATACACCGTCAACGACTCCTTCCTTAGGGCCTGAGCAACAAAGTTACTAACAACACGACCGTCATCAATGCACATCCTTGGCCCAGATGTGTTGAATATCCTTGCAATCCTCACCTCAACACCAGCACCTCGGTGGTAGTCCATAGTCAGAGTTTCGCCAGTTTGCATTTTGCGATCCTTGTTAACTGCAATAGCATTCGAGGCCGGTGATCCGAGACCGCCGAATGGAGAGTTCATAAACTGAGAAGATTTTCTCGCGACATCCTTGGGGTCGATTGCGATGGCTTTGTCGGCTTCGTCGGCGGCGGACTTGGTGAGGGAAGCCGCGGCGGAGTTGTCGATGGCGGATCGGGATTTGGCTTTGTCGAAAAACGGAGCTCCTTTGACGAAGTGGCGCTTGGCTTCGTTGGCGGAGTGATTGCGGTGAGCGAGAAGCTTGGAGAAAGCTTGTTGGGGGAGATTGTGCATCCAGAGGTACATGAAGACAGTGATGAGACCTAGGCCTACCATGTTAAAATTGATGATTGGATCGGAATGAAAGATCAGACTTCAGGACAGAGAAGAGCGAAGGTATGTGTAGAAAATTTTAGCAGACTAGGTTGAGGTCCGGCGGGCAGCTAAGGTGAGGTTACCGCCCGCCGGGGAAGCGAAAATATTAGGTTCTAAACCTGCTCTGATACCATGTTAAAATTGATGTATTATTGATTGATATATTAATTGATATATATTACAAATGGCGAGTGGCTCATTATATAGGAGAGGGTGAGTGTAGTAGGTGAGGAGTAGGTGAGGAGTAGGTGGTGGTAGGTGATGGTAAATTGGTGGTAGGTGATGGTAAATTCTAACATTTGTGTTGGTTGAGTTGTTGAGATTTTGGTGTGTATTCTCCATTTCTTGTATGTAGGGAAAGCCTGCAAATTCTTGAAAGATGGAGAGGGAATAAAACTACAGTAATGGACAAATGCCCAAGTTGTTGGAGCACTTCTGCCTTTTATAACCTCTCTCTCTCTCTCTCTCTCTCTCTCTCTCTCTCGAAACAACTCTGCTATTTGCACAGAAATAACAAGTGCTGCTGAAGAAAATATATGCAATACTCCAATTTGATAATTTTTGGTCTCGACAGTTGGATCTGTGAAGTGAAGTCCCACATCGCCTGAATATTAAAGTAGAATTAAGCATATAAGCGTGAGAGTACCCTCACCTTAGGAGCTAGCTTTTGGGGTGAGTTTTACTCAAAATCGTGTAATATGGTATCAGAGTCGGAGTACTCAGGGATGTGTAGGGTGCGTGTCCCTGGCCTGCACACCGCAGGTGCTACCGAGTGAGCACGCTAAGCATGAGGGAGGGTGTGAAACAAAGTCTTAAGTAATATTAAGCATATAAGTGTGAGGGTATTCTCACCTTAAAAGTTAGCTTTTGGGGTAAGTTCTATCTAAGACCGTGTAACAGGATCATCATTTTTGTTGCTTGATATTCTAGAAGATAATATGAAATGTGTCAATTAATAAATAGTGTGAAACTTTAGTTCATGATTACCTAAAGCTACGTATAGGAATTTTTAAGGAGAATTAGTAATAAAATTTTTGTCATGTTAATGTATATATGGTATATATTTCTAAATATATTATGTATTGATTTCCTAGATATATTTGGGAATAGGCATAGTTTGGTTTCTTGTAGGATATTCTTTCTCAGTTTATATATACAGGCCTTCTATTGTATATGATTAATTCATTGAATACAAAAATAAAAGGAGGCGGCTTAGGAACTGCAGAATAGTAGAGAGAGAAGAAATAATATGTACTCCCTCCGTCCCAAAATAATGGTTCCTTTTGGGGAATCCAACTTTTTTTGATAGTACAATTATTGCATTTAAAAAAAAATTGATTTTCCAAAATTACCCTTTGATAGTACATTTTTTGAGTAATATCAATGTCATAATTGTACTTTTTATGTTGTTAATGAATTTAAAAGAAGGGCAAAATAGGAAATTTATATTATTTTTATACTTGATTTTTGAAAAGGTACTAATATTTTGAGACAATAAAAAATGGAATAAGGGACTAATATTTTGGGATCGAGGGAGTATTGTATTCAATGTATTTTAATCCTATACAATAGAAGGCCTGTATATATAGACTGAGAAAAAGTATCCTACTAGAAACCTAATTATGAGAAAGAGTATCTTACTAGAAACCTAATTATGTCTATTCCCAAATATATCTAGCAAATCAATACCTAATAGATTTAGTAATATATACCATACATACATTAACATCCTCTTTCAAAGTCAAGGAGTATAAACACCTTTATTGAGTTTGGAGAGAGAAATTAAAATATGAAATAAAACTAAATAAAATAAAAAGCAAATAGATTGTAAAGTTTGAACGGGAGCGCAAGGGCACTTGTGATATATCAGAGGCCAGAGTTAATGTCGGGAGACAGTTTATGGTCGTGTCGGACTGTTGTAGGAACTGGCCAAAACTAATGTCTGGACAGTTTTGTAGAAATTTAATGTATAAAGAGAAATAGAGAATTGTATTATTGATTGATTTATATTGATATCTATTACAATGATTCATGATTCCTATATATAGAAGAGGGTGAGTGTGTAGTAGGTAAGGAGTAGGTGAAGTGGAGGTGGTAGTGGTGTAGTGGGTTAGGTTTAGTGGAGTAGGTGAGGTGGTAGTGGTGTAGTGGGTTAGGTTTAGTGGAGTAGGTTTAAGTGGGTGAAGTAGGTGGAGAGTAGGTGGATTTTAACAGCCCCCCGCAAACTCAAGGGGGATAGGAACTAACCAACTTGAGTTTGGAGAGAGTAACAAAACAAGAAAATACATAAAAATAAAAGATGATAAGAGACACTGTATGGTCGTATCAGACCATTGGTGAAGACACTGGATGGTGGTGTCATAACGTTGTAGAGGACACTGTATGGGGGTGTCATAACCATGTAGAGGACACTGTATGGTGGTGTCATAACGGTGTAGAGGACACTGGATGGCGGTGTCAGACCGATGTAGAAGACAGTTTATGGGGTCATGTCGGACCATTGTACTAGACAATGTTGTGACAGTTGTGGTGATAGTTTACGGAGTCTTGCTGGACCCTTGTAGAAACTAACCGGAATCAATGTCGGGACAGTTTACAGAGTCTTGTCGGACCCATGAAGGAGCTAACCGGAATCAATGTCGGGACAGTTTACAGAGTCTTGTCGGACCCATGAAGGAGCTAACCGGAATCAATGTCGGGACAGTTTACAGAGTCTTGTCGGACCCTTAAAAAGTCGCACCCTCAAAAGGTGTGCCCAATCTTTCAAAAGGCGTGCCATCAAAAGGCGTGCCTAATCCATCAAAAGGCGTGCCATCAAAAGGCGCGCCCACTTCATCAAAAGACGTGCCCGACAGAAAGCGTCGAGCCATCAAAAGGGGCGCCTGACACGCGGCGATGCACGTGATTGACAGAGCGCGTGTCAGCCTCGTCGTCTCTGTCTTTATAAACCAAAGCGAAGTCTGAGGCTTGGAAGCATAACAAACCAGTTGAAACCTCTTCGTTCTCTGTAACATTCTGTAACCAACCCTTCTCTGAAACACTCAGCAACCCAAAAACATGGCTTCTTCTTCCCGTTCAGCTACCCAGAACATAGCCTCTTCTTCCCGTGGTCTGCTCACTCTCTTTCCCGACCTCAACGAGTCAACAAGAGAGATAACTGGTGCGGTGGCCTGTGAACCTCAACCAAACACCTCTGGTTTTGCTCCGTTGAACTTTCCGATGCGGTCGGTGGAGCAAAAAATGGCAGTACAAACGGATATTGAAGCTAATCAGTATACATTGAAGTCCTGTGTTGAAACTATGACTGCGGTCACAAATTTGTCGCACCGGCTGCAGAGTAGGACAAATGAGGTGCAGCAGTTAAACGCCCAACTGGTTCTGCTCCAACGCATGTATAAGGATGCGCGAGCAGAGATAAGTGTGCTAAAGGCGGAAAATAAGGAGCTGAAGCGGAAGGCCACCGTTATGTTCCGATTTGGAGGTCCGCCATATGCTGTAGTGGAGGAGCAGGGTGGAGTGATCGTGCCCAGTGGAGTGGGAAACACGGAGGCAACACCGTCAAGGGCCGCTCAGGACGGAGGCAAGAAGAAAAGACCGGCGGAATAGGCGAAAAAGTGAGGTCGGTGGGTGGCCGTCTGCAGAAAAGAAAACAAATCTTGTGGTGTTGTGGTTTGTGTTGTTGTGGTTGTTTTTTTTTTTTTGTTAAAATTGTGATCGGGGTTAATCCCTGAGATGAATAAAAGATGGTTTGGTGTGCAAAGCTATATGGTATGAATGGAATTTGAAAAAGATTAAAAAATAATGTGAAAGAAAAATAAAGAAAGAAATAATAAAAATATATTTGAAATCAAAATGAAAGATGGGGGAAATAAGGAAAGTGGTTTGGAGAAAATAAATAAAAATAATGGATTTTGAAATCAAACGGAGGAGAGAGAGGGGACAAGCCCATGTGAGAGAAAGAGGGGAAAAATGATAGCCGATGCACCCAAAAATAATCTAGCTGCTATCCACAGGCGCTTAGGGGAAGGAGATGGTAGCAAGAGACGGCCAACCCCATATATGGCTATAGCAAAGAAATGGAGTATCAAGCTCAATGGGCTAGGATTTA
This sequence comes from Camellia sinensis, assembly GCF_055761805.1. Lineage (NCBI taxonomy): Eukaryota > Viridiplantae > Streptophyta > Magnoliopsida > Ericales > Theaceae > Camellia > Camellia sinensis. The sequence continues at coordinate 238,489,634 of NC_138961.1, read as the reverse complement.
GACCAGAGAGTAAAGCCACTGGTCCTGTTGAACACACACCTCCAAGGCTCAAATAATCAAAACATGCTTCACGCATTTCCTTCCTTGCTTGATCAGGAGATGCACAAAACACCTTATACAGGGCTCCAGTCATTCCTCCACCAGTTAAAGGATGATGCATGTTGAAAGCATCACCTATTAATAGTGCTCCAGGAGTAGGGTAAGGAGCAGCTGGCATACTTCTATTGGGCATTATTCTAATACTTCCCTTATCAATTGCAGCTATAAATGAATCATGCAGCTCAGGTGGAACCTGGGGAGCCACCAGAGGGAAGCAAAGCCGAAGGCTGCTGCAAAGCCGAAGGCTGTAAAAGCGAAAAAGGAAAAGAAGGCTCCGGCTAAGACAAAAGCTGCTGCGCCAAAAGCTAAAGCCGCTGTGAAGCCCAAGCCAGCTGCGAAGCCAAAAGCTGCTGTGAAACCAAAGGCTGCTGTGAAGCTGAAAGCTGCAGTGAAGCTCAAGGCTGTGGCGAAGCCCAAACCAAAGCCGAAGGCGAAGGATCCTAACAAGAGGCAAATGAGCATGGAGGAGAAGCATAGATTGAGTGTTGGGTTGCAGAGTTTGCCCCAGGAAAAGATGCCACAGTTAGTGCAGATTATGAAGAAGAGGAATTCACATTGGCCTCAAGAGAGAGGATTTAGGCAGTGATGGGAAGGTATGTGTAGAAAATAAGCGGAATAGGTTGAGGTCCGGCGGGCGGCCAAGGCGAGGTTGCCGCCCGCCGGTGAAACGAAAAATACTAAGTGCTTAACCTTGCTCTGATACCATGTAGAAATTTAATGTATAAAGAGAAATAGAGAATTGTATTATTGATTGATTTATATTGATATCTATTACAATGATTCATGATTCCTATATATAGAAGAGGGTGAGTGTGTAGTAGGTAAGGAGTAGGTGAAGTGAAGGTGGTAGTGGTGTAGTGGGTTAGGTTTAGTGGAGTAGGTGAGGTGGTAGTGGTGTAGTGGGTTAGGTTTAGTGGAGTAGGTTTAAGTGGGTGAAGTAGGTGGAGAGTAGGTGGATTTTAACAAGTTTAAAGTCATGCAAGACCGCTGTAGGAGCTAACCAGAATCAATGTCGGGACAGTTTAAAGGGGTCATGCCAGACTGATGTAGAGATTGGATGTTGAACTAGCAAGCGTGACACACACATAACTTATGACGTGGTGCTGAACGATGATGATAACAGATGACTGAGTGTGTCAGGGGGCGATTTGGATGGTGCGTTAGGGGGCGACTTTTGGTGGTGCGCCAATGCGACGGCTTAGAGGGTGCGCCAAAAGGAGGCGACTTAGAAAGTGCGCCAAAAGGAGGCAGCTTAGGAAGTGCGCCAAGGAGACGGCTTAGGTAATGCGCCAATGGGACGGCTTAGAGAATGCGCCAAATGAGGTGGCTTAGGTGGTGCGCCACAGGGGGCGGCTTGAGTTGTGCCATAGGGGACGGCTTAGGTGGTTTGCATAGTGTATAACCATGTTCACCATGACATAGGTATAATACTCTCCCTAAACTCAAATAGATTTGAAGATAAAAACTTATTTGAGGTTGAAGCAAAGGGAAAGACTGAGTGGAACAGAAGTACAAAAAAAAATATGATACAGATATTTGGCGTAGGAATAAATTGGTGGACGAAGGAGGAGATCACCACGAAACGATACTGGTAGGAAAATATCACAACAGAATATGTTGATATATTTTGGAATATATATCATATATATATTAACATGTCTGATATTCAAGCTTCTAGTTTCATAAGGAATCTTATGAAAAATGATAAAATTTTAATTATTTTAATTATTATTATCATTATTTATTCTTAAATGATTAATATTTGTTGTGAGATCTCTATAGGGTTTGAGAAATTAAATTTCTAATTAGTTTGACAATGTTGATTCTTGATAAAATAGATATTCAGGAATTATCTTCTTATTTCAATCCCTTTCAAATGATAGAGATCCAGAATCATATTTTCCTTCCCTTCAAAATTTTTGCCATCCAAACCTGTTGCCTAATATTTTTTTTTTCAGAAATCACTCCCTCTCTATTGTGCACTTTTGTCTGTGGGAATTAGATTTTTATCAGGCAGAAAGCGTCATATCCTAGAGACGTCAAGCATTGTGGTCCACAGAGTATTAAATTCAAAATAGGTCTTCACTCAGTTCAGACTTCGGGAGTAAAAAGCTGCCAAAACTGCCAAACTAGAAGAAACTATAGGATAAAAACAAATATATGAAAGGGAAAGAAAAACAAGGAAAAAAGCTTATATTTCATTTATGTTATTTTTTTGGTTAAAATTTTGTATGAAGCTTTAATCGTGAGAATATTATGGAAATAATCCTCAGGGTATGGATCCCTTGATCGTAGTTATTCTGCCAATTTGGTAACTAACCTTCAGCAGGGATAGACACAATTTTATGGGTTCACACTTTTAAAGTGTGAACAAAATGCAATTTTTAATTGGATTGTGTGCCATTTTCAATGATCAACTTTGGTGTTCAGGTTAGTCTGGTAAGAGTTTAATTTTTAGTCATATGACAAGTTTTGTGAACACAACATAACTTGTGATTTATTCAAAGCAATGAATGTCCATAATTTTGGGTGAGACCAATACATTTTTTGAATGGAGTGTCTCACTCTTCTGGACCAATGACTTGTCAGTGTGGGCTTTGTTCTGTTTTTGCGAAGTGGGTTTTTTTTTTTTTGACTGATCTGAACTTTGTTCTCTTGGGCTCAGTTGTTACCATGCTCATCAGATTCAATTTACTTTTTGATAAACTCCAGTGTTGAATACGCAATTCTATTCTTGTGATTGCTTTAAAAGCAAACATGAAGGCTCGAAAATGAAACATTTTCTAACACATTAATTTTAGGAGAGATAAAAGAACTAGGCTATAAAAAAAAAATATATAGATCAACTTGCATGGAGTAATAGTATTAATAAGAGGAGATGAAGGACCTTGATTGGTATTCGGGTGTTGGCATGATCATTGTCGCAAACAAGTTGGCTTGCAGCCCATGGATTTCTCACGGTATGTGACGACAATAAATATATTTATTTGTCTCACTTATTCTTTAAAGATGGCTAGATGTTACAGCTGACGAATAAGCATTTTGATTAAGACCATCAAATTATACTTGGACGATAATCTTATTTGTTCATATTTTAATCTTAATTAATCAGGTCATTGTTTTATTCTTTAATCTCTTGGCTGGATTATTTTGGCTTTTTTTGGTGAACAACAATTTGAATGTTTGTATATGCATATCTGAGAGGGAAAGAGTGATAGAGATTTGAAGTGTTTCAAATTTTTTAATAAGCAGGCTCTTTTTGTCTTCCAAGAAAAGTATATCACTTAAAAAGCAGAGTTTAGAATTTTTCTTTCTTTCTCTTCCATTGTTTATTTGGGTTTGTGAATAATGGAAGTGACGGGTGTAGGATATGTTTTGCTGAGCTCGTGGGTCAGGCAGTGTGTGGGTAGACAGACAGGTCACCTCTTGTGGGCCAACTGTTCAAATTGTGCTTCCAGCTAGGCCCAAGCCCAACCCACGTCTCATTCGGATTGTCCCGCCCCATCCTATCCCGCTTGGGATACAGACACAGGCCCGGTAACTCATCAAGCCATGTAATGATGCTTATTCCATAACGTGCTTGGTATTTATTATTTTTTCACATTTGAAGTTTTTAAAGTAGCCTAAAGGTAGCAAAAGAGGATACAAAATTGTTCGATATCTCAAATGAATTACTAAACATTTTATACAATATTCATATCGGTATGTGTCTCATGTTCTGTTCCCTAGATCCCATATGTAGAATATTTGATAATTTTTTAAAAATTCCTAACATTGCTGAAGAGGATATTGAGCAAAAATTATTCGGTAAATAGTATTACAAATTAGAGGAATTGCTGAGATCATACATAGTAGCATGTGCACGAACAGGTAAGTTCCAACGTAACTTGAATTAACTCTTTAGAAAGGGATGTCCTTTTCTTGGACACAACACAATAGTAGTTGCCAAATTGAATTGATGATCCAATTTCGGAATGCTATTTATTTCGTGATTATCAGAACCCTGTTGTCACCTTTGGGTTGTTCTGGATACATTTTCTCTTTGAACATATCATCTATACTGTTATATTAAGTGAAGATTAAATTTAATGTCCAAACCTTTTCTTTATGCCACTTGTTTTTTATTTTAAAAAAATAAATTATATAGATAGGAGTGAGACTTAAATCTTAGATTTCAAAAAAAAAACAAAAAAAAATACTATTATAACTTGAGTGACAATATATAAAAAGTATTTTATTTTATTTGAATTGCATACTCATCGTGTGTGTCAATTGGTAATTTATATAAAAAAAATTAATTTCAAAAGGCATAGATAGTGATATAATTGAACACATTTGTATTAAAAATAATAAATAATTTAATTTTAAAATCATATAACACCACATTTATAAATGATTCAAATCAAGAAAATCATAACAACCGTGAGCTGTGAGCCACTCATAGCAGGGACCGGTTCCGTGATCATCTCGGTTCTGTGCCCAGTGTCTGTTGAAAACTATTTCTCAGGAGGCTGGCTATGGCGCCTTTTTTTTTTTTTTTTTTTGTTCTATTTAAAAAAAAAAAATTTGATTGAAAATGTGTCAGAAGAAGGAAGGATCAGATTGATGGAAAATAAAACGGGTTTGTCTCGTCCTCTGTCAATCACGTGTATGTCTACTACTGCATTTTGTATGATGCAAATGGCGAGTTTCAGCCATGCAAAGGTATCCTAACTAAAAGACAATATAAAATATACATAAGCGCTTGTAATAATTTGTAGGGTAAATTACATTGACACCTGCTGAAGTTTATATTTATTACAGTTTCTTTTTTTACTTTTTAGAAATTACATCCCCTCTCTGAGATTTAAAGTTTCATTACAATTGTCTCCTGAAGTTTAAAGTTTTATAACAGTTCCATCTCTTACCATAATGATCATCATACATAAAATTAAATTAATAGGAGAGTCAGTGTAATTTTCCAAACATGAGGGGGTGAACTGTAATAAACATAAACTTCATGAGGTGTCAGTGTAATTTATCCTAATTTGTAAAATTGGGACACACGTGTCTGTGTTTGTGTCGGTGTCTCCCAACAATGGAGGGTGCACCAGAAGATGGGTACTCCATTAACGTACCATTGTTGGTTGACAACAATGATGAGAATGAGGACAAGCTTCGTGAGAATGAAGCTGAGGGGAACACCTCCTTTTTCAAGACCTGTTTCAATGGCCTCAATGCTTTGTCAGGTTAATTTTTTGTTTTTGGGGTCAATTCGATTACTTTATTTTATGGTTAGGGTCCAGCACTTGATTCGTGTTTTTGTATGTATGTATATAAATTGATCTAGTGTTTTAAGGTGTGTTCTTTAAATATTGTTTTGGAAATGTATAGTAAATTGGGGGATGACTTGAAAACCAAGTACTCTATTTGGTTGCTCAGTGACTAATTAGACTGCAATTTGACTACTAAAAAAAATTTAGTTGTCAAAAGTTATGGAATTGACGACCAACATTTATATTAGTTAGTAAAAGCAGAAGATTTAGCTACTAATTTTTTTAGTCTGGGTATATTAATTATTGGCGACTAAAAAAATTTTTGGTCGCTAAAAATGTCACAATTGGCGACAATTTTTTTTTGGTCACTGTAGAGTTAGTTTTGACTACTAAAATTATTTAGTTGTCGAATGATAAAAAAAATTACTTTTTATCTGTGGCGATCAAAAGTTTAGTCGCCAAAAATTCATTTTCAGTGATCATACTAAAAAAATTTAGTAAGGAAAAATTATTTTTTATCTTTGGCGACTAAAAATTTAGTCGCCAAAAAATTATTTTCAGCAACCAAAACATATTTTAGTTGCCAAAGATGATATTTAATGACCTGGGTATGTATGTAATTCAAATATTTGTCCATAGTATACTTTTGCCGACTAAAAGAAATTTTGTCGCCAAATATGTAGTATAATTTTATTTTTAATCTTTGGTGACAAAAAAAAATTTAGTTGCCTTTAGCTGACTTTTACGGACTAAAGTTTTTTATCGGCAATTGTAATTAAAATTTTGAAAGAAGGTTTTTGAATTTTTGGAGGGTTTCATACTTAGGAGTTGTTTAGGATGATCTAAATAAATGTATTTTTTGACTTTTTATGAAATATAGATTGGGTTTGAAGTGATGTGGTAGAGAGGTGATGTGACTTAAATAAAATGATTTTACTTAAATAAGATAGTGACTTTTTGACTTTTTAACTTTTTGAATTTTTTAATTTATGCCAAACAAGGCCTTAATTAACGACGAAGCTATGTTTTAGTCCGAAAAATAAGATAACAAAGATGTAAAACGGATGGCTAAGATCACTTGAAGAACCAACGGATGAGATCAATACCTCACCAATAAATTATTAGGGTTATCTTTTCGTTTCGAGTACTGCTAGAGACCCCAAATATTCTACCAAAAATTTTACTAAATGTCTCACATGGGTGTGGGACCCACACAATGTGGGTCCCATGTGGGTCCCACTCATGTGAGACATTTAGTAAAATTTTTGGTAGAATATTTGGAGTCTCTAGCATTTTTGTTTCGTTTCAGATGTGAGGAAGAGCGAGTGAGAAGAGAAGATGAAGGGTTAAGGAGTCCCGCTTCGTCGCTGTCCCGCCGCAGCTCCTCCTCGCATTCGCCGGCAACTGGAGCACCTCCTCCGCCATCGCCATCGTGACTGCTGCGACCACCACTGCTGCCGCTACCACCTCCGTTGCTGCCCTTTTTTCATGCCGCCACCTCCTCCGCCGATCTTCACAGATCCACTGCCACTGCGGCGAGGTCCAGAGGCATATGCATGTGTGTTTTTTTTGAGAGACTGCCACAAATTTTACAGAAAAGTAAAAGCAACTTTCGAGAATTTTCTCAGAAAAAAATGTTCTCCACACAAACTTCAGAAGTACACAACATTTTCTGCAGGAAAAAAATCAAAACCGTTCCATGCTATGTAGAAGATGCTGCTGCCTTTATTATGGTTTGTCTGTGCCAACATAAGGTAAAACAAAAGCTATCAACAAAGAATATTATGTTAATTAATTTTTAATATACATACATATACACGTATTAGGCTGCATGCAACTGCGGAAAGATGTTTATGTATATACATGATATGTAGGGTATTTTCACTTGATGATCATCGTAGAAACTACTATACGAGCCCCTGCCTATTGGGTAGCTAGAGATGAGGAGTCTAGATTGGCAAAGTGGTGCTTGAATCGTAGTCTTAGGGCTAGTTTGGCATGTATTAAATAAGCCAAAAAGTCAAAAAGTCACTATCTTATTTAAGTCACATCATCTTATTTAAATCACATCACCTCTCTAACACATCACATCAAACCCAACCCAAATCCAACCCAAACCCACCATTAAGTCAAAAAGTGCACTTTTTTAGGACATTCCAAACCAACCTTTAATCAAGCTCTTGAGATTAATAATGTTGGAGATTTCTTAAAAGTTTTAAAACTTTAATTATTTATTATTATATTTTATTATTTATTTATTTATTTATTTTAATTGTTTTATTTATTTGAATTTTAAATATATTTTTGGTTTCAAAAGTAATAGGTGTGTCTGTTCCTAAATAGACATCATAGAGCCTTTTTATACAGCATTTTAACATTAAGATAACGTTCTCTGTTCTCTCTCCTCTTTATTGTATTTTTGCATTCCATATTTCTAGGCAATCGATACATTCTTGGCACATTCTTCTAGTGCAACTGTGCATTGTATCAGATCTTATAAAGTTTTGGCTTGTATCTTGGAGTCGTTTGTGATCGTTAAAACCTGCATGAAGGGAACGCATAACGACTTTAGGACATTATCTTTGACGTGCCTCTCACAATTATCCATGCTATTTTTTGAAGCCTTTTTTTCATCTTTTTCTTATTATGTTATATATATGTGTGTGTGCATATATAATTTTATTGAATTGTAAAAACCTATTTTTTTTAGAATCTATTTTGCTTTCAATTTTATTCTATAAAATTGATTTAAAATAATTATTGTTCAATTCTCCTAACAATCTAAAATCGTTATAAGTTTTTTTTATTTTATTTATTAAAGTAGTAATCAAATACCGTCCCGTTGTTTCCTTGTTTGGTTTAATTTCTTAGAAACTGCGTTCAGCAAAAAAGAACTATTTTCCACTCTTTCACTCAATTTTAATTTTGTTTTTCATAATTGAAAGCCACTCTTGTTTACATCAATCTCCATAGAAAGGTTACATAATCCAATTGGCAGTAGTAAAATAGCCAACAGAAAAATTGCGTATTTGACTTGGATTTTTTCTAGAAAAGCGAATAGTTGACTGACTTCTTGATATTTTTGTTTTGGGCGGTATTTTATTATTGTTATTATTCTATTAGTTTATTCGGGGTTACAGAACTTATTTGACTTGGGTGTTTATTATTATTATTTTTATTATTTATTTATTTATTATTTATTTTTTGTGATTTTGTGAAAATGAGAAAAGTTGTAATGTAAGTTTTTTACTATTTAAAACTGTGTAGTTTTTCTGAGTTATAGAGCATTTCATACCATTCATGATATTTGATTAGTATTATTTTATTTAAATTTGATCGGTATCAAAACCTGTCACTTTTATCTATCCTTAAATAGTTTGTAATTAAATTTACACTTTCAATAACATTAGCATTTGTTTTATTGTTATTACAGATTAAGATACTTTTTTGCTCGCTTGTCCTTTGATTATTTAAAATGACTAATTTAGAAGAAACTGTTAGTGTAAAACTTGAAAAATTTAATGAACAAAATTTTGAAAGGTGGCAAAAACAAACAAAATATTGGTTGACCGTGTTGGGTTTTATGTCTGCCATAGAAGATCAGGATTTTGTTGGATCTTAGTTGTCACCCGAACAAATCGAATTTCATTGCTATAACAGAATCCTTAGTGTGTTGTCTAACCATTTATATGATGTGTATTAGTCAACCACCTTGATTGCAAAAGAACTATGGAAAACCTTAAAGGTCGAATATGGAACTGTAGATGCTGATATTGATAGGTTCATTGTCTCTAATTTTAATGGGTATAAAATGAAAGATGACATACTTGTAGGAGACCAAATTCATGAGTTTCAAGAACTACTTAGAAAAGTAGAAAAGAAAGGGACAACTTTTAGTGAGGAGTTTAAAGTGTCCTGCCTTATCGATAAATTACCTTAATCTTGGAATGACTTTGCTAAGCGTCTTAGGTACAAACAAGGAGATCTGTCATTACCTCAACTAATCAATACACTTAGGGTGGAAGAGAAGCATAGATCAAATCTAGAAATTGGAAAAGAGAAAACTCCTAAGGTAAATTTGGTGAAGAATGTGAATAAGAATAGTTCCAACAATAAGGTAAAATTTTCAAGAACAACCTTAAGTTTAAGTCTAAAGGTCAAAATGGCAAACACCATAATAACAACTACCGAGCCAATGCTAATAATTTTAAAGGACAAGGGAGTGGCAAAAGGTTGTGCTATGTATGTGGAAGAACCAATCATTATGCTAAGGATTATTTTTTTAAGAGGACTGATGAGTATAAACCAATGTTCAACAATAAGCAAAGAAATCAAGGTCATAATGCTCAAGTGAATATGATTTTGGAGAAAGAAGAAATTGCCGGACCATCTTTTAGGTATAATCCTGAAATTAATTCTACTTTTGAATATCAAGATTGGTGGTTAGATTCTGGAGCTAATATACACGTCTGTTTCGATTGTGGTTATTTTAAAACTTTCCAAAAATCAAGTGAAGGAAGTGTAACTTTGGGGAATGGATCAATTGCATCGATACTTGGCATTGGAGATATAGATTTAAAGATGACTTTGGAAAAAAATCTTAACTTTAAGAGATGTGCGATATATTCCTGAAGTTACAAGAAATTTTATTAGATGATCGTGTTTAGTATAGTTAGTTTACAGAATTGTAATGGAATCGAACAAAATTATAATAAGTAAAAATGATATCTTTGTTGGTAAAGGTTTTGTATGTGATGGTTTATATAAATTGAATGTATCTTTTGAAGTTAATTATATCTCTCATAATATTTTGAATATTGAAGTTTGTGATTTATGGCATGGAAGACTTGGACATGTGAATTTAAGGAAAATTAGGAAAATGATGGTTTTAGAATTAGTACCTAAATCACCTATTGATGTTAAACGTAAATGTGAAATTTGTGTGCAAGCAAAACAACCTAAGAAACCTTATAAATATGTAGAAAGAAATTCACAACTCTTAGACCTTATACATAGTAATGTTTGTGATTCTAATAGACCACCAACTAGAGCAGGAAATAAATATTTTGTAACCTTTGTAGATGATTGTTCTAAGTTTTGTTACTTATATTTAATTAAAACCAAAGATGAAATTTTTAGTAAATTTAAAATTTATAAAGCTGAAGTAGAAAATCAATTAGAAAGAAAGATTAAGAAACTTAGATCTGATAGAGGAGGCAAATATAATGTAGGTGCCCTTAGTACTTTTTGTGAAGAACATGAAATTATTCATGAAGTAACCCCACTTTATTCTCCACAATCTAATGGGATAGCTGAAAGGCAAAATAGAATTCTAATGGATATGATAAATGCAATGCTTATTATTTCTGGTTTACCGGAGAGTTTGTGGGGGGAAGCGATACTCACTACTTGTGTTATATTAAATAGAGTAATTGTGAATAATAATAATAAAACACCTTATGAAATCTGGAAAAAACGAGTACCTAATATTAAAATGTTGAAAGTGTGGGGGTGTTTAGCAAAAATAGCAATTCCAGAACCTAAACGTAAGAAAATAGGACGTAAAACTGTTGATACCATTTTCTTAGGATATGCTCAAAATAGTAGTGCTAATCGATTACTAGTAATAAATTCTGAAATTAGTGAAATTACTAATAATATGATAATTGAATCTCGTGAAGTTACATTTTTTGAAAATATTTTTCCATATAAAATTAGGATCTTAAATTAGGTTGTAAATAGAACTTCTACCACTAGTGTTAGTGTTATTCCTTTAAGAGATGATTATGAACATCTAAATATAGAACCTAGGAGTAAGAGAACTAGAATAGAGAAAACCTTTGGAGATGGTTTTTATACTTTTTTAACTGAAGGAGAACCAAATACTTTTATAGAAGTTATGTTGTCTTTAGATGCACCATTTTGGAAGGAAGCCATTAATAGTGAGTTTGAATCTATACTTCAAAATAATACTTGGGAGTTGACTAATCTACCTCATGGGAGCAAAGCTATCGGTTGCAAATGGGTATTTAGAAAGAAATTAAAACCTGATGAAAGTATAGATAAATATAAGGCAAGATTAGTAACCAAGGGATTTACACAAAAGAAAGGAATAGATTATTTCGATACCTATTCACTTGTTTCTAGGATTACAACCATTAGAGTCTTAATTACTCTAGCATCTATTTATAATTTAGAAATTCATCAAATGGACGTTAAAACTGCTTTTTTGAATAGAGATTTAGATGAAGAAATTTATATGGAGCAATCTGAAGGTTTTGTGGTTAAAGGACAAGAACATAAAGTTTGCAAATTGGTTAAATCTTTGTATGGACTTAAGCAAGTTCCTAAATAGTGGCATGAAAAGTTTGATAAGATAATTCTAGAATTTGATTTTAAGATCAATGAACATGATAGATGTGTATACTATAAAGAAGATAATGGAGAATGTATTATTTTGAGTTTATATGTTGATGATATCTTATTATTTGGAACAAATTTAGAGATAATTAAAAATGTGAAATTTTATTTATCTTCAAAATTTGATATGAAAGATTTAGTAGAAGCTTATATAATTTTGGGTATGAAATTAGAGAAAACAGCCAAAGGTATTACATTAAATCAATCTAGAATCTTAGAGAGAATGTTAAAAAAGTTTGATTATTATAATCTCAAACCTGTTTCAACTCTTTTTTATTCTAGCATGAATTTGAAGAAAAATAATGGTGAACCTGTATCTCAACTTAGATATTCTCAAGTTATTGGATCACTTCTCTATATTGCTAATAAGACTAGACCTGATATTGCCTATGCTGTTGGGAGATTAAGTAGACATACTCATAATCCTAGTAAAGATCATTCGATTGCTGTGGAAAGAGTTTTTAAACATCTAAGAGAAACTCTAGATTATTCACTTTGCTTTAGTGGTTTTCCTAATGTGGTAGAAGGTTATAGTGATGCTAATTGGATAACAGATAACTTAGATGTTAAGTCTACTACTGGGTATATATTTATGTTAGGTAGAGCAGCAATATCTTAGGGTTCTAAAAAATAAACTGTTATCTCTAGAAGTATAACAGAATTAGAACTTATAGCCTTAGATACTATGTGTACTGAAGCTGAGTGGGTTAAAAATTTACTCTTTGATGTTTCATTTATGAAAAATCTTATACCTACTATTTCTATACATTGTGACAATAGAGCTGTAATAGAATTTGTGAGACAAGCACATACTAATAAAAAGATGAATAGGCATATGCAAGTGAGGTATAAATCTATAAAAAGTTTGGTGAATAAAAATGTTGTATATTTGAATTTTGTAAAATTTGAAAAGAATATTGCTGATTAATTAACAAAAGGTTTATCTAAGAGTGCAGTCTTAGATTTATCGAGGGGGATGGGTCTAAGCCCATAGGGAGGTCTAAGCCCATAGGGAGTCAACTAAGGAAGTAACCCGACTTCTGTGATTGGAGATCCCATGAAGGAAGTTTAACGAGTACGAACAATTCTTATAGTGTGACTCGTATTCCAGCACTTTAAAGAATGAGACTTTATTAAATTTATTATTTATATTCTCTTGCTCATCCCTAAGATATCAGTGTTCATGTAAATGTGATGGTTAAGGAAGAGTATTTACTCTAAATGAATCCGAGGTGGGCATACTTTCGCAAGATAGACATCCGTCACTTCTATCTTTGGAGGATTCACCTAAGTAAGAGCGTCGTGAAGCTGCGACCTAGGAAATAAGGTTATTTCCTAAAACTCTCATGAGAATCAAGATTGAGCACATGGTTGCTAATAGTGCTAACCCATGACACAGTTATGTATCTTACCATATGTGTGACATGTTGAATTTTGGTAAAAGGGATTTAGTTCAAGACCTGGTTCACTAAGATTCTCTCAGAATGAAAATGTTAACACTAAGTGAGGTTCAAGTTCGAAAAACACCTACACCCATTGTATGGTTTTAAAGCTGCCCATATTTTTATTTTTATTATTTTTATGTTTGTATTTATTTGATGGTTTTACAAAGTTTTGAATCTTGTGGTTGATTGTTAGAGATTTCCTAAAAGCTTCAAAACTTTAATTATTTATTATTATTATTATTATTATTTATTTATTTCTTTCTTTTAATAGTCTTATTTATTTGAATTTTAAATACGTGTTTGGTTTCAAAAGCAATAAGTGTGTCTGTTCCTAACAGACACCATAGAGCCTTTTTATACAGGACTCTAACATTGGGAAAAATACACAACGTTCTCTGTTATCTCTCTCTCTCTCTCTTTCTCTCTCTCTCCCTCTTTACTGTATTTTTATATTCCATATTTCTGGGCAATTGATACATTCTTGGCAAATTCTTCTGGTGCAACTGTACCTTGTATCAAATCTTGTAAAGTTTTGGGTTGTATTTTGGAGTCGTTTGTGATCGTTAAAATCTGTACGGAGGGAGCGCATAATGACTTTAGTACAGTGTCTTTGATGTGCTTCTCACAATCACACAGGCCATATTCTGAACCATTTTCATCTTTTTCTTATTCTGTTATATATATATATATATAATTTTATTGAATTGTAAAAACCTATTTTTTTTAGAATCTGTTTTGCTTTCAATTTTATTCTATAAAATTGATTTAAAATAATTATTGTTCAATTCTCCTAACAAATAATGGTAGTGTGGTGTGTCAAGTGTGAAGGATAAATGGATGGGATGTAGTGTACCTTTCTGAGAAACCCTGGTGGATAATGTTCTCCAAATAGTCTCCAAACATGACATAGGTCTGCCTTTGAGGATTTTGGGTTTTCCACATGGATCGACTCATTTGTGTTGTTTGAGTTGAGATTTTGGTGTGTATTCTCCATTTCCTGTATGTAGGGAAAGCCTGCAAATTCTTGAAAGATGGAGAGGGAATAAAACTACAGTAATGGACAAATGCCCAAGTTGTGGGAGCACTTTTGCCTTTTATAACCTCTCTCTCTCTCTCTCTCTTTAGGGAAACAACTCTGCTATTTGCACAGAAATAACAAGTGCTGCTGAAGAAAATATATGCAGTACTCCAATTTGATAATTTTTGGTCTCGACAGTTGGATCTGTGAAGTGAAGTCCCACATCTGAATATTAAAGTAGTATTAAGCATATAAGCTTGAGGGACCTTAAGAGCTAGTTTTTGGGGTGAGTTCTACTAAAAATCGTGTAATATAATATCAGAGCTGGAGCACTCAGGGATGGATAGGGTGCGTGTCTCTGGCCTGCACGCCGCAGGTGTTGCCGAGTGAGCACGCTGGGCATAAGGAAGAGTGTGAAGCAAAGTTTCACATCGCCTGAGTACTAAAGGGAGAGTGTGAGGGCACTCTCACCTTAAGAGCTAGCTTTTGGGGTGAGTTCTACGCCAGATCGCGTAACAGGATCATCACTTTTGTGTTTGATATTCTAGAAGATAATATAAATGTGTCAATGAATAAAGAGTGAAAGTTTAGTTCATGATTACCCAAAGCTACGTATTGGAATTTTTAAGGAGAATTACTAGTAATAAAATTCTTGTGTCTGATATTCAAGCTTCTAGTTTCATAAGGAATCATATGAAAAATGATAAACTTTTAATTATTTTAATTATTATTATTTATTCTTAAATGATTAATATTTGTTGTGAGATTTCTATAGGGTTTGAGAAATTAAATTTCTAATTAGTTTGACAATGTTGATTCTTGATAAATAGATGTTCTGGAATTATTTTCTTATTTCAATCCCTTTCAAATGATAGAGATCCAGAATCATATTCTCCTTCCCTTCAAAATTTTTGCCATCCAAACCTGTTGCCTAATATTTTTTCAGAAATCACCCCCTCTCTATTGTGTACGTTTCTCTGTGGGAATTAGATTTTTCCTAGGCAGAAAGCGTCATATCCTAGACATCAAGCATTGTGGTCCACGGAGTATTAAATTCAAAATAGGTCTTCACTCGGTTCATAGCCGTCGGGAATAAAAAGCTGCCAAAACTGCCAAACTAGACGAAACTATAGGATAAAAACAAATCTATGCAAGGGAAAGAAAAACAAGGAAAAAAGCTTATATTTCATTTATGTTATTTTTTTGGTTAAAATTTTGTATGAAGCTTTAATCGTGAGAATATTATGGAAATAATCCTCAGGGTATGGATCCCTTGATCGTAGTTATTCTGCCAATTTGGTAACTAACCTTCAGCAGGGATAGACACAATTTTATGGGTTCACACTTTTAAAGTGTGAACAAAATGCAATTTTTAATTGGATTGTGTGCCATTTTCAATGATCAACTTTGGTGTTCAGGTTAGTCTGGTAAGAGTTTAATTTTTAGTCATATGACAAGTTTTGTGAACACAACATAACTTGTGATTTATTCAAAGCAATGAATGTCCATAATTTTGGGTGAGACCAATACATTTTTTGAATGGAGTGTCTCACTCTTCTGGACCAATGACTTGTCAGTGTCGGCTTTGTTCTGTTTTTGCGAAGTGGGTTTTTTTTTTTTTGACTGATCTGAACTTTGTTCTCTTGGGCTCAGTTGTTACCATGCTCATCAGATTCAATTTACTTTTTGATAAACTCCAGTGTTGAATACGCAATGCGATTCTTGAGATTGCTTTAAAAGCAAACATGAGGGCTCGAAAATGAAACATTTTCCAACAGATTAATTTAGGATAAACGAACTAGGCTATAAAAAAAATTGGTATTGGGGGGTTTGGCATGATCATTTTTGCAAACAAGTTGGCTTGCAGCCCATGGATTTCTCACAGTATGTGACAACAATAAATATATTTATTGGTCTCACTTATTCTTTAAACATGGACGACTAGATGTTACAGCTGACGAAAGAGCATTTTGATTAAGACCATCAAATCATACTTAGACAATATTTGGTCATATTTTAATCATAATTAATCAGGTCATTGTTTTATTGTTTAATCTCTTGTCTGGATTATTTTGGCTTTTTTTGGTGAACAACAATTTGAATGTTTGTATATGCATAAATGTGAGAGGGAAAGAGTGATAGAGATTTGAAGTGTTTCAAAATTTTTAGTAAGGCTTTTTTTTTTTTTTCTCTTCCAAGAAAAGTATATATCATTTAAAACGCAGAGTTCAGAATTTTTCTCTCTTACATTGTTTGTTTAGGTTTGTGAATAATGGAAGTGACCGGTGTAGTATATGTTTTGCTGAGCTCGTGGGTCAGGCAGAGAGTGGGTAGACAGGTCGCCTCTTGTGGGCCA
This sequence comes from Camellia sinensis, assembly GCF_055761805.1. Taxonomy (NCBI): domain Eukaryota; kingdom Viridiplantae; phylum Streptophyta; class Magnoliopsida; order Ericales; family Theaceae; genus Camellia; species Camellia sinensis. The sequence goes on along the minus strand of NC_138961.1, from coordinate 238,473,041 downwards.
ACTGATCAACTTGTGCTTCAAGCTAGGCCCAAGCCCAACCCATATCTCATTCGGATTGTCCCGCCCCATCCTATCCCGCTTGGGATACAGACATAGGCCGGGTAACCCATCAAGCCATGTAATGATGCTTATTCCATAACGTGCTTGGTATTTATTATTAGTATTATTATTATTTTCTTCACATTTTAATTTTTTAAATTAGTCTAAAGGTCGCAAAAGAGGATACAAAATTGTTCAAGATCTCAAATGAATTACCAAACATTTTATACAATATTTATATCAGTATGTGTCTCATGTTTTGTGGATCCGATATGTAGAATATTTGATAATTTTTTTGAAATTTCTAACATGGCTGAAGAGGATATTGAGCAAAAATTATTTGGTAAATAGTTTTACAAATTAGAGGAATTGCTGAGATCATACATAGCAGCATTCCAACGTAACCTGAATTAACTCTGGGATGTCCCTTTCTTGGACACAACACAATCATAGTTGCCAAATTGAATTGATGATCCAATTTCGCAATCTTTTTTATTTCGTGATTATCAGAACCCCGTTGTCACCTTTGGGTTTGTTCTGATACATTTTCTTTTCGAACATATCATTTATACTATTATATTTACGCATACTATTATATTAAGTAAAGGTTGAATTTAATAGCCTAACTTTTTCTGTCACTTGTTTTTTATTTAAAAAAAATTATATAGATAGAAAGAGTGAGACTTAAATCTTAAATTTAAAGAGTACTATTATCACTTGAGTGACACAATATATAATAATTATTTTATTTTATTTTTATTTATTTAAATTATATACTCGTCATGTGTGTCAATGGTTAATTTATATAAATAAATACATTTTTTTTAAAAGGCATAGATAGTGCATAATTGAAACACATTTGTATTAAAAATAATGAATAATTTAATTTTAAAATCATATAATGCTCCACGTTTATAACAACGGTGTGCTGTGAGCCACTCATAGCAGGGACAGGTTCCGTGATCATCTTGGTTCTGTGCTGTTGAAAACGATTTCTCTGGAGGCTGGGTATGGCGCGTTTTTTTGTTCTATTTAAAAAAAAAAAAAAAATGATTGAAAATGTGTCAGAAGAAGGAAGGATCAGATTGATGGAAAATAAAATGGGTTTGTCTCGTCCTCTGTCAATCACGTGTATGTCTACGATTGCATTTTGTTTGATGCAAATGGAGAGTTTCAGCCATGCAAAGATAGAACCCAAAACCAATCCTAACTAAAAAACAATATAAATATACATAAGCGCTTGTAATAATTTGTAATATTGGGACACACTCGTGTCTGTGTCTGTGTTGGTGTCTCTCAACAATGGAGGGTGTACCAGAAGATGGGTACACCATTAACGTACCATTGTTGGTTGACAACAATGATGAGAATGAGGACAAGCTTTATGAGAATGAAGCTGAGGGGAACACCTCCTTTTTCAAGACCTGTTTCAATGGGTTCAATGCTTTGTCAGGTTATTTTTTTATTTTTTGTCAATTCGATTACTTTATGGTTTAGGTCCAGCACTTGATTCTTGTTTTTGTATGTAAGTATATAAATTGATCTAGTGTTTTACTGTTTGGTTGCTGAGTGACAAATTAGACTGAAATTGCAGCACCATGCCCAATACAAATAATTGTGTTGGTTTCTGAACTTTTGGCAATTTGAGTACCCAAACAATCATATTTTTTTGACTCTTTTTTCATCAGTTACCTCGGATGAATAATCCTTCAGACCCCCACCACCCTCACTGTTTTTTGATTGGTGCAGATTTTTTTTTTTTTTTTTTTTTTTTTTGAAGGCTTGCACTTACAGCCCCCCACGTGGAGGTGGGGGTGCTGGGGTCACCCCCACTGGGGGTCCCCGGCAGTGCTGTTCCTCGGATTGAAGCGGAGGGTGGATTAGAAGTCATGTGGGAAGTAGTTGAAAAGAGTAGTAATAAACTCATTTTGGGTGTTGATTTTTGACCACATAATCAAGCAAAAAAACTCAGTAGGAGAGCACCGGCAGAATAGATTAAGCCCGAACAACCTGTCACAGGAAGATAAGAATCCGGCGGTGGTTCGTTCACCCGGGGACACTCCGACGATCAAGTCAGTAATTATCTTTCAAAGATAGCAAACAATGCTTAACTCACAATAAAGAACTTACTGTTTACAATATATCACACATACCTCAGACCCACGGGGGTGCCCTACTTTTATAGCCAGCGCTTGACCTGATCCTTGTAGAGGTCTAACCTCAATGGACTCAGGTTCAATGTTCATCTTGGACTCCCAATTAGATAGGGATAAACTCCCTAAGAGGTTTATTTTTATCCAGACTGAGATCCTCCCCTATTCTAGGACTCTTGTCTCTTATCCATTCATCCCGAATTCCGATATCTCCGTAGATAACCTTGGCCTAGTCGAGATAACCTCGGTATCATGACCAGGCCACGTGGCACCTCGGCTGATACCTTGGCATTACCTTAGCCACGTGCTGTCACTCTCAAAATATATCCCCACAACTACCTTCTAGGTTTTATTACTTCGGCATTCTGAGGTGATGGAACCTACGTCGCTTGTTCAAATACTATGTCGGCTAAAAATTCATTCTTTCCCATCGATTGAGATCATTACTCGTCGGCTTCAAGTACCCAGCATTTAATTGTATATTTTTATCAAGGGTCAAGAACCAAGAATCTAGTTCTTTACATATCCCAGCCGAGGTCGTTCCTCTAGCCGAGATTGTTGTCTTATTAAATCAAGAACTCCAAGAGTTTTATCTGCGCATGAGCTGTTATGCACGGTTTTCTCAATCGTTTCTGCCACGCATCTTTCTCTCATTAGTTCATACCTGACACGCGCCATCAGGTCGCGTCGTTTTTGCGCACGCCGCCTGACAGACACGTCGTCCAAGACGTATTCATTTCTTTTTGCCGCCTTTTCAAGTTTCAGCAAACTCTCTCTCTCTCTCTCTCTCTCTCTTTCTTCGTCTTCTCACTTCGTATTTTCGCATTCTCTCTGTGCTCAAGATTTTCTCTTTTTAACAATTCCTCAACCTCCATTGCTATTTCTTCGAGCTCTCTGCAACTGTGTTCCGTTCACCTCCTCCGGCGAAGCATTTACTGCTCTGCTCCACTTGTTGTCACCGTCTGACTTTGGCGAACCTCAAACTAGTGTCCTCGACCTCGGACCCAATTGGTGAGTTCTTAGTTTCTTTCAATTTTCAGTTTCAGCCCTCCATGATTTTGAATATGTTCCTTCTTTACCATTTGTCTATTCTGTTGCTATTGAATCTGTTTTCATGGTTGCACTCTGTTTTTTTCTTTGATTACGAATCAATTTCTTGTTCTTGAATCTTAAATCTGTGTAGTCTTTTGAAAATGCCAATCATGTTTTCTTGTTGTGACTTTTGCACACTGTCTCTCGCACACTCACTTAGTATTCATGAATCTGTACTCTTCATGTTTCATGGATGTTGCTTTCTTGATTCTGATTTGCGCTCCTTTTTGCTTTGTCTTGCTTTGTCTTCAGATTCTTGCCTTTGATTCCTAATTCAGTATAGATTTAAGTTTTGGGATTTGATAGAAATCACAATCTCTAGGAAAATTGAAACAAATTCCCCCTAGATCTTGAAAAACCCTCGCCCCAGTGCCAGTTTAGGGTTTATTCGAGGTTTCCAAACCCATACCAAATATTCTTTTCTGAAATTTTGCACCAATCCACCCTAAGCTGACATCATGGGAATGTTTAGGTGGAAAGTTGACACCCCGGCCAAGCTGGAGTATTTTAGGCAAAATTTTTCCATTTTAGCTGACGTTCAGATCAGGTTGGCTGGAGAGGAAGACTTTATCATGCCAGTTGGGGACTCCATGCCCTTTCCTGTGGTAGCATTTATCGAGTGTGGACTTCGACTTCCTTTAGACATCTTGTTTAGGGAAATCCTCCACTACTACAAACTTAACCCTATGCAGCTGGCCATTAACTCCTATAGGGTCATTAATGGTATAATTGCCCTAGCTCGCCTAGAAAACGCTAGGATAACACTAGCCGACATCCAATTTTGTTATACCATGTATGGCTTAAAGTCTGAAAAATGCTACATTTACTACCTTAAATCGAGATCCACAGTCTACAAAATCATAGCCGATCTCCCAGACTCCAACAAGGGTGTTAGAGATGATTACCTGATTGTCCCGGGTAATTGGGAATTTGCTCTAGATGATGATCTTCGTCTCTTCCCTCTACGCCGATCGGTGTTTAAAGAGGATGAGGGTAAGAACTAAGTATCAACTTCTTTGTTTAAGACTTTATCACTTTATTCTCTTTATTTGTTCTAATGTTTGTTTTCTACCTTTTACAGCTCTTCCTTAACCATCGAAAGACTTCCGCTAATTCTTCTTTCCCAGCAAAGACTTGAAGAGGCTGCTGGGCCTACCCATTGACCTCTGTAAAGCGCCCTTGCTACTCAACTACATCCCTATATACAAGTCAGCTCTGCCCGACGTTTCTAGGCGCAAGAAGACTTATCCATCTACTTCAACTCCTCTAATAACTTTATCTCCAAGGCCAGACCAGGCCTCCACCTCTGACCCAGTTGATCAGCCAACCATTTTTGCCCTTCAACTTATTCCTCCATCCCAATTTTCGCTCTTGTCGGTAGAACTCGTAGCTGAAAATGCCAAAACTCTGTGGCGTCGGCTTACGATCCAACAAACCCACCTACTGCACTTTCAGCAATCTGCTTCGGTACCAAAGTTACTATTGCCACTACCACCGCAGAAATGGGTAGTGCAAAAATCATCCCGAACGACCTTCTTGCCGACATCCCAGGTGTGGCGTTAGTGCACTCTTCTAGTCCTTTCCAATCTCAGCAAAAACCCGAGGCAAAAAGGGTTAAAAGGGCTAAGGCCAAACCCAGCGCCACTGAGGTGGAGTCAGAAGACACGGTGTCAATTTCAAAATTGGCTGAAGTAGAGAAGTCTGCCGAGAAGAGGCCTACACAGGCCGAGGCATCTGATCAACCGCAGTCAAAAAAGCCGAGGTCCGGCGGGTCTTCTGAGCCATCTAGATTTCGGGCCGACGCTTCCTAGACTCCATCTGTCACGGTTGGAGACCGACCTCTTCTAACCGGGGACAGCGTGCTCAACAGTCTGCAAGTTGATGCTGCCATTTCCACTGCTGTTCTACACCCAGTCGACATCAATCGGATCAATCGGATGGCTGAGCTTTCGGAGTATGAAAATTACGCGATGATGGTGCAGCATTGTGTTTTGGTAAGTCTCAACACTTGTAATTTTTGATCTAATTTTAACTCTGGTTTTCATACTTAATGAATGAATTTTCTTTGCACTTTTGCAGGCTATCCAGTAGGGTCATTCCCATGCATTCAAGACCGATGAGTTCAAGAAAGAACTAACCCAAAAAAGTAAAGGAGGCAGCCAAACTCCTTTCCTCACTAAACAAAGCCGAGGCCCGTATCCGAGGTCTTCTAGATCAGGCCAAGTGAAGAACGCCGAGGACCGCGTCAAGGCTGTAGAAAACATTGCCAAGGTTGCTCAAGCCAAGGCAAAAGAGGCCAATGATAAAGAATCTCAATCCCAGATCGAGCTGCAAGTGGCCCTTGCTATGAAGGCGGCCGAGGTAAAAAAGGCGGACGAGAAGGCCTATGCCGAGGGAGTAGCCGGCGTTCATGACGAATACAAAAAGCAAGTCAAACAGGCATGTAATAGGGGTTACTCCCTTGGTTGGATGTTTGCTTTGAAGGAGTTGGCTGTCCTCGACGACTTGTCCCTCTGGGACGAGAGCTAACTTGTCATGCATTTTTCTTCCCGCTCCAAGCCCATCTGAGGATGAGGCTGAGGATGAGGATGATGAAGAAGTTGAGGCCGATAAGGCTGGAAAAACTGAAGTTGCTGGGGCCAAGTCCCCAACTCTGAATAAGCAAGCCATGGACTTGTCTCAGGACGACGAGGACGAGGTCCCTAAGAACACACCTGAAGCCGAGGTTGAAAGTGCCAAGAAAAGCCTTGACAAGACTCTTCTAGAGATCGAGGTCGAGAAGGTTGCCGAGAAGCTCTCCCAGCTGTCTACTGAGGCCGAAACATAGCCAACCGCCGATGCAGAACAGTCTATTTAGAATCTTTTCTTTGTTTGTACTTTTTCCTTTGTTTTGAATAGTGTTTGTTTTGTCGGGCCGATGTGCCAGCTTATGTACTTGAACAAGTTGTCTTTTTTTAATGCAAGTCTTATATTTTCTTCCAAGTGTTGAATGTATGCCTTCCTTTCTCCTATGTATGTTTACTGCTTTCCTTCATGTCTTTCATGCTTCCATACTTAGAATTTTTTTGTATTTCTTCAAAGTATACCTTAACTGTATAATAACTCTGGGATATAATACTTCGAATATAAACCTTGAATGTTTTCCTTGGCCAACCATTGGCATACCTTGGCTAACCCCAACTTGTAAATTTCTCTGAAAATTTCAGCAAGTCTCAAGCTCTTAAGTTTATTTATTATTCCTAGCTCCTTGCCCCCTAATGTGAATCTAAGTTCCACTTAAGTTCATATTAAGCATGTGTCTATGGTCTTTCACCGAACTCAGATTCAAACAAAGACTTCCTGAGGTGTTTCAACCTTGGTTTCTCTGTTAATGAACTTAGTTCCATTCTGAGTTTTGACTCTGCCGATATGGCAAGTCCAGATTAATTTCAACTTAGTCCAACTCTATTATGTGCAAGTATAATTCAACTCTGCTATATAATGAGTCTAATTCGTCATGTTTCATTGAGAAATATCGCCAACTTAGTTCAACTCTATTATATGCAAGTATAATTCATCTTTTCCATATAATAGGTCTAAGTTATTCGTCATGTTTCATTCAGAAATATCGCCAACTTAGTTCAACTCTATTATATGCAAGTATAATTCAACTCTGCCATATAATAAGTTTAAGTTATTCGTCATATTTCATTCAGAAACATCGCCATGGGACTGGCCAGTGCTATCTCACAAATTTCAAATTCATCAAACCAAAATTTTATTATTACTTCGGCTAATAAAATTATGACATAAACTTAAAAAAAAAACAAAAATCTAATGATAGAAAAATTTCAAGTTGCAAGTGTTCCAAGGTCTTGGCAACTTTGCCATCACTATCCTCAAGCCAATATGCCCTATTGCCGGCGACCGAGATGATTCTATAAGGCCCCTCCCAATTTGGGCCTAGCTTGCCCTTCCTAGGATCCTTCTTGTTGCTGACCACTTTCCTCAGTACAAGGTTTTCCACTTTGAACTCTCTTGGTTGACCTTCTTGTTGTAAGTCCTAGCAAGTTGTTGCTGGTATACCCCCAGCCGAATTGCTACTCTCTCTCTTTTCTCCTCCAGTAAGTCTAGATCTCGGGTTAGAAATGCCTAATTATTACCATTTTCCACTCCCTAGGTTCTGATCCATGGAATGCCAACTTCTAGTGGGATAACTGCTTCAGCGCCATAAGCCATGGCAAATGAAGACTTCCCAGTTGATCTTCTCGGCATAGTCTGATATGCCCAAAGTACATTGAGCAACTCCTCCACCCATTTTCCCTTTGCTGCTTCCAGCCTCTTTGTAATCCCATCTAAGATAGTCTTATTGGATACTTCTGCCTGACCATTACTCTAAGAGAAACTTGGAGTAGAGTAGTAGTTCTTGATTTTGTATTTTACGCAGAAGCTTTTGATTAGCTTACTATCAAACTGTGTACTATTGTCTACTATTATTTCCCTTGGGATCCCAAACCTGGTGATGATGTTCTTCCATATGAAGTTCTTCATATCAATATCTCGAATCTTCGCAAGGGGTTCAGCTTCTACCCACTTTGTGAAATAAGCAGTTACTACCAGCAGAAACTTCCTTGGCTCAGTTGCTTAGGGCAGTTGTTCAACAAGATCTATGCCCCACTGGGCAAATGGTTAAGGGCTGGACACTGGGTTCAAATCTGCTGTTGGTTGATATATCAAAGGTGCGAACCTTTGACACTTTTTGCACTTTATGACGTAGGCTTCAACATCCTTCTGCATATAGGGCCACCAGTACCCCTAAGTAATGGCCTTATGAGCAAGTGATCTGCCCCTAGCATGGCTTCCACATACCCGTTCATGTATTTCATACAAGAAGTTTTCAACCTGGGAGGGATGCAAACACATCAAAAGGGGGCCAGTAAAAGACCTTCTGTGGAGATGTCTTTCTACTGTTAGGCTAAACCTTGCCGACTTAGTCTGGTCTTATGCGTCTTTTTGCGATCATCTAGTAGCTTGCTGTCCCTAAGAAACATCACTATTGCATCCATCCAATTTGGACCCATTTCTACACATATTGCTTCATACTCTGTGATTAGCGGTTCCACACTTGGACCTGACAAATAATCAACCATTATTGTCCTTGCCTCTCCTGACTTCATTGTACTAGCCAGATTAGCCAAGGGATCGACGTGACTGTTATCATCTCAGCTAACCTGCTGTAGTCATCAATCCTGAAACAAGGCTAGCAGTCTAATAACTTCTTTGACATAGGCTATCATTCTTTCATCTCGGGCTGCATACTCGTTTATTGCCTGGTTTACAATAAGTTGGGAGTCACAAAAGACTGCCACCTCGTCAGCTTCCATTGTTGCTGCTAACTTCAACCCTGCGATTAGTGCCTCATATTCTGCTTCATTATTTGAGGCTTTGAACCCCAAACGGATAGACTGTTCCAGCATTCGCCCATCTGGTGACAACAATACTACTCCTGCCCTCGCTCCTTGATGGTTTGAACTCCCATCAACAAACAGGCAGAAGGAGTCGTCAATGTAGATATCGCAAGGCTTGGGTTTTTCTTCTTTCTTCTGCCCTGCTGTGGGGTTTTTCATTCCTAGCTTCGTCTCCTCTTGTTCCCCTGAATACACTAAGCCGCGGCTCACTGGAGCCCGATATGGGATGGCACCAGGTGTGAACTTGGCCACAAAGTCGGCCAGAACCTGGCCTTTGATTGCCGTTCCAGGCCTAAACTCTAAGTCATATTGGCCCAATATAACTGCCCACTTGGTTACCCTACTTGTCAGATCTCCTTGCTGTAACAGGGACTTCAAGGGATGCTCAGTCAACACCATAATCTTGTGGGCTTAGAATTAATGATTCAACTTTTTGGAAGCCATCAATAAGGCTAGCGCCAATTTCTCCAGGGGCAAGTACCTGGTCTCTGCGTTTGCTAGGGTTTTACTCACATAGTATACTATCCTTTGTTCTCCATTCTCTTATCTGATTATCACTGCACTCGCTGCATGCTTTGAAACGGCCAAGTATAAAAATAATTCTTTTCCAAGTATTGGATTTGACAGAACTAGAGTTGTTGTCAGGTACTTTGTCATGTCGGCCAAGGCGACTTTGCATTCCTCTGTCCACAAGAAATCTGTGGCCTTTTTCAACAAACTGAAAAATGGTTTACACTTATTTGAACTTCTGCTTATAAATCTGTTCAGGGTTGCGGCCCTTTCAGTTAACATCTGTACTTGTTTTGCCGATGTCGGGCTTTTAAAGAATAGTCTTGATTTGATTTGGGCTTGCCTCAATGCCCCTTTTGGTAACCAAGTATCCTAGGAACTTACCAGACCCAATTCCAAATGTGCATTTTGAAGCATTGAGTCAGAGCCAATATGTTTTAAGGATATCAAAAAATGCCTTCAAGTCGACCAGGTGATTCTCAAGTTTTTTGGTCTTCACAACTATGTCATCAATGTATACTTCCACTATTTTACCAATAAGATATCTAAACATCTTGGTCACCAACCTCTAGTAGGTTGTTCCTGCATTTTTCAACCCGAAAGGCATCACTCTGTAGTAATGCAGCCCTTTTGGGGTGATAAATGCAGTATTCTCCTCATCAGGGGGTACTTTGCTATCTAGTGGTATATTCTATAAGCATCCAGGAAGCTCATCCTTCCATACCCTGAAGTGACATCTACTAATTAATCAATCTTGGGTAGTGGAAAACTGTCTTTGGGACAAGCTTTATTCAGGCTAGTGAAGTCCACACAGACCGTTCACTTCCCATTCTTCTTTTTCACAACAACTGTGTTTGACAACCAAGTTGGGTAGTTTACCTCTCGAATGGCTCTGGCCTCCAACAATTTGTCCACTTCTTCTTCTACTGCCTCCACATGAACCAACGTTGGCCTCCTTACTCGTTGAATGATAGGTTTAGCTGACCTGTCTACATTTAGTCTATGGCAAGTGATCTTGGGATCAATGCCAGGCATCTCGTATGGCGTCCAGGAAAATACCTCTATGTTTTCTCATAAGAATGACTTTAACTCCCTTTCCTCCTCCTTGGCCAGTCCTGAGCTGAGAAGGAAGAAGTGCTCTTCATCACCTTATTGGACCAGAATTTTCTTTAAAGCTTCCTCGCTTTTGTCGGCTGGCTCTTTGCCGACATCATCTAGGACCTACATGTCTTCATCCTCAATTTCTACTATTTCTGCCTCTCGCACATTGCAGGTGGATTTTATTGCTGCCATGGAGCAATTTTTTTCCTGCGCTTGATCCCTTGTGACCTCCTCAATTCCATGCTCTGTTGGAAACAACAATAGCTGGTGCAGTGTTGAGGGAACATCCCTCATTGCGTGCAACCATGGCCTTCCCAAGATAACATTATAAGGGGAGGGGGTGTCAATTATTGTGAACTCTGTGTTTACCTTCTTAGTGCCTGCTTGTACCTCTAAATTTATTGCTCTCAGGGGCCATGCCGGCGTTCCATTGAACTAGATCATTAGGCTGTTGGACTGCTCCAAATCATCTCGGTGAAGGCTGAGCTCATTGTAACATCTGACATACATGACGTCACAAGAGCTGCCTTGGTCAATCAGAATGCGCCTTACCTGGCATTCTCTAATCTTGAGGGATACTACCAGAGCATTGTTGTGTGGATGCTACACCATGTCTAGGTTGGCTTCAGTAAAGGACACCATTGGTCCCTGGTACTCGTCTGTCCTAGGTCTCTTTTGCTGGACCTGATACACATGCTGTAAGTGCTTTACCCTCTGAGTCTCCTCACGTATCTCATTTTCATTAACCCTTAAGTGAATCACATTGATCACTCGAGGTCCGTCTGCTTGCGGTTGTGGTGTTGTCAGTGGCTGGGGCAGCCTTGCCTGCTCTTCCCTCATTGGGGCCTCATTTACTAGGTCCCTTAAGTGACCTTGTCTGACCAGATCTTCTAAATGCGTCTTTAGGGCTCTATAACCCTGTGTCAAGTGTCCATCTTCGTTGTGGTAGGCACAGTGCTTCCCCAGACTTCTCCCCATAAATTTGCCAGGGATCCTCTCCAACGCTCTGTAATACGGCTGGTTCCTGATCCTTTCTAGAACTTTATAAACTGGGATCCGGAACACAGTGGTGATTGTCTGTGCAGCCCTTAGTCTTATTTCTTGCCTGCTATATCCAATATTACCTCAGCCTCGCTTCGACGAGTCGTTTCTCTTCTCCTACTTCGGCGCCTTTATTCCCGGTGTATCCTTTTATACTCTGGCATATTTCTCGATTCTTCCCATGAGCTCCTCCATGCTTTTTGGCAGAGTCTTTGCTAGCGACTTTCGAAGTATGCGGTCATCCTCTAGGCCGTTCTTAAAAGATATGATCGCCAACTCCTGGTTGTATCTTGGTATTCGGTTGAACACCTCATAATACCTTTTGGCATTAGCCCTGAGGCTTTCACCCTCACCAATTTTTAGAGCCATCAGGGAGTCTACCCTCAATGGGTGCAATTTGTTTGTAACAAACCTGGTCACAAACATTTTGGTTAGGCCTTCCCAACTTTTCACAGTTTCTTTCGGCAACTTGTGAAACCAATCCGATGTAATTTTCCCAAAAGATGAGGGGAACACCTTGCACAGCAACGGTTTGTTCCCAGTGTATAAGGCCATTGAATTCAGGTATAAGCCGACGTGAATGTTCGGGTCTGACTTATCGTTATATATTTGGAACCTCGGCATATGGAACCTTTTTGGGGCCTCAAACCTGTCCAACTCTATTGAGAACGGTGTTCTCGGCTTGACGGGTGATGTGACCTCGGCATTCTGTCGCTTCCTCTAGAGGTAGTCCCTCAAATCCTCCTTAGTCCGACTAGGAGCTCAGCTGTCAACGGACTTTAGTCTCTTTGGTACGCTGTTCCCGGTGTCGTTATGAGTTCTCTTGGACTTCTCTTCATTCATTATGTCAAAACAAAGTTCCTTCCCTTGAACGTGCCAATGTTCCCTGACATACGTTCCTTTGGTACAAGTCGTCCTCTGAGACTCTCCTTTCATTGATTCTGCTTGCCCGGCTTCCTTTGAAGGCTGGTGTGAGCGCTCCTTCACCTTGTCATGCTGAGGGACTGCCAGGACTGCTTTTTGCTCCCTTTTCTGGGCATCGTTCTTGGCCACTAGAATCGGCGTGTCCTTCAATGGAAACGGTGGTTGTATAACATTGTTCTGCATCATGAAGTTGACAACCTATTGTAGGTCTGCCAACTTGTTTGCCATTCCCTTCATTTCGTCGTCCGTTCTCAGGCATTTATCTTTCCATACCTGGAGGTCGTTTTCATTATAGTACTCATCTCGGCCTGCTTTCTTCGGTGGGTCTCTCTCTTGGACGACGTCCTTCTCCCCGGAATTCTGATCTCGTGGTCCTTCATTAGGGTTCTTCTCCTCTATGTTAGGATCGACATGTTTACCACTCCTACTAGCGGTGTCATCCCCAATCTTCTGTTTTTGTCTGTCGTTAGCCATCTGTTCTTCTTACGTTTCCACAGACGGCGTCAAATTGTGGGTGTTGATTTTTGACCACACAAACAAATAGGAAAACTCAACAGAAGAGCACTGGCAGAATAAATTAAGCCCGAACAACCTGTCACAGAAATATAAGAATCTAGCGGTAGTTCGTCCACCCGAGGGCACTTCGACGATCAAGTCAGTATTTGCTATCTTTGAGAGATAATTACTGACTTGATCATCGGAGTGCCCCCGGGTGGCCGAACTGGATTCTTATCTTTCTATGACAGGTTGTTCGGGTGTAATTTATTCTGCCGGTGCTTTCCTGCTGAGTTTTCCTGTTTGGTTGTGTGGTTAAAAATCAACACTCACACTTATAATTTTAAATTCACTAGTGTGGAATTAATGAATTTTAAAATCATGAAATTTGAGTTTTTGGCAATGTCTGGGTTAGAACCTACTGTGCATTCTAAAATTTGCATTTTCGTTATCAGAAGTAAAGTAATTGCAATTGAATCCTATATGTTATTCATCTCAGGTGTTGGGATACTTTCAGTTCCCTATGCACTAGCATCATGAGGGTGGTTGAGCATAATACACTTCTTTATCATCGCCAGTTCTACCTTGTACATAGGCTTGCTAATTAAACGATGAATGGATGTGGATCCAAATATCAGAAGTTATACTGACATTGGCGAGTTGGCATTTGGGAGCAAGGGAAGAATGGTGGTATCAATTTTCATGAATATGGAGCTTTACTTAGTTGTTATAGGTTTCTTGATCGTAGAAGGCGATAATTTCCAAAATTTATTACCAAACATGGGATTTGAGATTGTTGGGTTAAGAATTGGGGGAAAACATATGTTTGTTATAATTGTTGCTCTCATTATATTGCCTAAAATGTGGTTAAACGACATGAGTATCCGTTCTTACATCTCTACAAGTGGAGTTTTAACATCTATTATCATCCTAGGCTTGATTTCTTGGGTTGCCACGTCTGATGGCATTGGATTTCATGAGAATGGAACTCTTCACAATTGGAATGGAATCGCTACCACCATGAGCTTATTTGCCTTTTGTTATTGTGCCTATCCAGTTTTCCCCACTCTGTATACTTCTATAAAAAACAAAAACCAACTCACTAAGGTAAAGCAAAAATGATTAAATCAAAAAAATTGCTTTAGCTGTTTAAATTACTAAATTTCACTTTTTCATGCTCTTATTGCAGGTTTTGTTCCTATGCTTTCTCTTATGTACAATTACGTATGCATCAATGGCGCTTATTGGATATTTGATGTTTGGTTCAAAGGTACAGTCTGAAATAACCTTAAGCCTTCCAACCAAAAAAATTAGCTTAAAAGTGGTAATATACACTACCCTAGTCAATCCTATAGCGAAATATGCATTGATGATTATTGGAAGAATATTCTGTGTACAATAAATAAATTGAAACTAAATCAAACAAATAAAATAAATAATGTACCAAATTTATTTTACCGAACCGAATAATTAATGAAAAGATAAAGTCGAGTTTGTGATACTCTGTTCTTAAGACAGATTCTCCCCTTTACGGTGCTTACGATTGAGTGGCGTCTATCTCCCAAGATACAATGATCTTCACAAATTGTAGTAGCACTCCAAATAATTTGTACAACAAATCAAAACCTTATGTTTTATACTCTCTTTATTTTTTTCCTAAAATAATATGATGAATATATTATGTAAGAGAGCAAAAGTAGAAGGAAAGTAAATTTTTAGATATCAAAGACCGCCGGAAATGGCCTCTATTTATAGGCAAACAACCAGTCCCGAACAGGTATGAAAAACAAACTGCACAGGTGGTTTTTTGAATGAACAGGTGTTGTTCCAATTTAGAACAGATAACTGAATCTGTCCAGAAACTGCTAAAACTGTCTGGACAGTTTTGAAACAGATAATTGCTAAACATATCTATTGGTAACTGCTGGATAGATTTGAATCTATTTGGCAGTTTTAAATTTGTTCGGGTTCCAGCAATTTTGAAAATTGTTTGGACTGTTTAATCTGTTTGGAATAATTGGAATAAAAGAGGAAATATTGGACAGAAAAATTAAATTCAAATTAAACACAAAATTTAAATTAATTTCATTAAGAATTTCTGGAAAAAATTCAAAATAAATTTTGTCCAAAAAATTAATATAAGTACCGACCCGACCCGACCCACACCCGCACCTAGTATGGCTTGGCTTAGCTCGGCTCGGGCGCACGTATGGTGGTTTGGACTAAGGTTTCATTTGTCCATAACTTCTCATTTCTACAAACTTGGGGTGCCCCTTGGGGCCCAACTCAAGTGTTGCCATCTAGAACTTATACACACAGATAAGTTCTCTTAAGTTTTCAATGTGGAATAATCATTTCAAGGAAACCCATATTTTACTTCTTTAAATGTCCATTCCACGAACCCAAAAACGATGTCAAGTTCCAATTCACTCATAAA
This sequence comes from Camellia sinensis, assembly GCF_055761805.1. Classification (NCBI taxonomy): domain Eukaryota; kingdom Viridiplantae; phylum Streptophyta; class Magnoliopsida; order Ericales; family Theaceae; genus Camellia; species Camellia sinensis. Next base: position 238,457,802 of record NC_138961.1, on the reverse strand, counting down.
TGGTTTTGTCAAATTGTCTTCACCGTGTGACTTGCCATGAGATAAAGAACACGTCACCTCTTTGGACCCACCTCAAAAGAAGTGTGGACCCCACTCAATTTTGGGCTCATAGTTGGCCCAAAATAAGCCTATAAAAATCAAAATTTCCAACAATCCCCCACATGAATGAAATTTGACGGAGAGAAAATGTAACAACATGATCTAATTACAAAGAGTACAAAAATTAAAAATATTCTGCAAAGGATAGGTAGCTTTTGGCTTTGAGCCTTCCCTTGTAAGACATTATCGGATTTACTAGTTAACTGTTAACATGATGTCTTGAATTGTTCAGCCTTTGCGTAAACCAAGACAATAGAATTCACACTGTATATCACCAGACACAGTTTAGTTCTCATTATTGTGTTCATTTTGGCCCTGAACACCTGGTCTTTCATGAGTGCTCTAGAGAATTGTAGCCCTTCACAAATCTCATAGAACCGGCCCAGTTCAAACTCACATAGGTGATTCTTATGAAGAGTATCCTATCATACTCAATTAGGTTTACCTAGATATAAGAATCGTTAAAATTTTACTTAACCTAAAACGCTATAGATATCACTATTTCATCATAGAAATGGGTAGGAGTTTGACTCCCCAGTGATCATTCTGAGTCATACACAACTCGGTTGTCCCTTTGAACCTAGATCTTGCAATCTCCAGTTAACTAGGTTGGGTTGCCATTGTGGTAACTCTTATTTAATAGGCTTAAGTCTCATTCTCCTCGATGAATTCTCAACTAGCTCTATTCCTAACCCTTTGGTTAGTGGATCCGCTATGTTGTCTTTAGACTTTACATATTCAATGGAAATAATTTCATTAGAGAGTGGTTGTTTTACGGTATTATGCCGACGATAAATGTGTCGTGACTTACCGTTATACATATGACTCTATGCTATTGCTGATTGACTATCACAATGTATGCATATAGCAGGCACTGGTTTTGGCCACATTGGAATATCTTCAAAGAAGTGGCGAAACCATTATGCTTCTTTTTTAGCTTTATCTAAAGCTATGAATTCTGATTCCATAGTAGACCTAGCTATGCAAGTCTGTTTGGAAGATTTCCAAGATACAGCCACACCACCAAGAGTAAAGACATACCCACTGGTGGATTTTGAGTCTCTAGTATCCGATATCTAATTTGCATCACAGTATCCTTTAAGTACTACTGGATATTTAGTATAATTCAGCCCAATGTTACGAGTAAATCGGAGATATCTTAGAACCCTTATAATTGCTTTCCAATGTTCTACTCCTAGATTACTCGTATATCTACTTAATTTACTTACTGCATAAGCTATATCTGGGCGTGTGTAGTTCATCAAGTACATTAAGCTTCCAATAATTTGAATATACTCTAATTGAGAAATACTTTCCTGTACATTCTTAGAAAGAAACAAATTAACATCCACAGGTGTTTTAGCAAGATGATCATCATCTTTGCTAAATTTGTCAAGTATTTTCTCAATGTAATGAGATTGTGACAAAGCATAACCTTCTGATGTTTTGATAATTTTCATACCAAGAATTACATCAGCAAACCCCATGTCCTTCATGTCAAAATGTTTATTCAACATTTTCTTGGTAGTTTTAATCATGTTATTATTACTGCCTATGATGAGCATATCATCCACATAAAGACACGCAATGACATAACCTTTGTCTGTGTTTTTAATATAAACACATTTGTCACACTCATTAATTTTAAATCCATTTGACATCAGTGCCTTGTCAAATTTCTCATGCCATTGCTTTGGCGCTTATTTTAAACCATATAATGATTTAACCAATTTACACACTTTCTTTTTCTGGAACAGAAAACCCTTCAGGTTTTCCATGTAAATTTCTTCATCTAACTCACCATTTAAGAAAGCGGTTTTCACATCCATTTGATGAATTTCTAGATTGGACAAAGATGCAATAGCAATTAGCATTCTAATGGATGTTATTCTAGTAACCGGTGAGTATCTGTCAAAGTAATCAAGACCTTCTTTTTGTCTATACCCTTTGACCACAAGTCTTGCCTTGTATTTGTCAATTGATCCATCCGCTTTCATTTTTCTTTTAAAAATCCACTTGTACCCAAGAGGTTTATAACCTGGTAGTAAGTCCACTAATTCCCAAGTGTAATTTTGCAAGATGGATTCAACTTCACTACTGACAACTTCTTTCCAAAAAGGAGCCTCAAGACTGGACATAGCTTCTTTGAAAGTTAAAGGCTCATTTTTTAACAAAAAAGTTAGAAAATCTGGACCAAAAGATTTTGAGGTTCTAGCACATTTACTACGCCTAGGTTCTTCGTTGTCATCTTGATCTATCTCTTGCTCTTGATCTTGTTCTTGATCATTACTAGTAATAGCATCAAAAGATCTTTTCTTATTACTAGTCTCTTGTCCAATCTTATTCGGAAACACATGTTCAAAGAAAGATGCATTTTGAGATTCAATAATAGTATTTATATGCATTTCGGAATGTTCTGATTTATGAATCAAAAACCGATATGCACTACTATTCTTAGCATAACCAATGAAATGCATATCAACAGTTTTAGGACCTATCTTAGTTTTTTTAGGACTAGGAATAGCCATTTTAGCTAAACACCCTCACACTTTTAAGTATTTGTAGGATGGTTCTCTCCCATGCCACATTTTATAAAGTATTTGATTCACTTTCTTTCGGGATACTTTATTAAGAATATAATTAGCAGAAAGTATTGCTTCCCCCCCACAAGTTTTGAGGTAATTCAGAACTTATTAACATGATATTCATCATTTCTTTTAAAGTCTTATTTTTCCTTTTAGTAATTCCATTTTGCTGATGTGAGTAAGGAGCGGTGGTTTGATGAATTATACCATGTTCTTTACAAAATTCACCAAAAGGTGATTCATATTCACCACCTCTATCACTTCTAAGTTTCTTAATTTTCTTACCAAGTTGATTTTCAACTTCATTCTTATATTGAATGAAAGTTTCCAAAGTTTCTTCCTTAGTTCGAATTAAATAAACATAATTATATCTAGTATAGTCATCTATAAAAGTGATAAAATATTTTTTCCCATCTCTAGTTTGAATTGATTTAAAATCACAAATGTCACTATGAATTAATTTAAGTGGTTCCGTACTTTTTTCAATTGAATAGAAATGAGTTTTAGATAATTTTGCCTCAATGCAAATTTCACATTTATGATTTGAATCAATGTCAAATTTAGGTAAACATTCCATATTAATTAATCTATGCAAAGATCCATAATTAATATGTCCAAGTCTACCACGCCATAAATTTGAAGGCTCAAGCAAGTAAAAAAAAATGTGTATTTTTATTAATAACAGAGGGTACAATAGTCATTACATTCATTTTGAAAAGGCCATCAGATATGTAACCTTTTCCTACATACATCCTATTTTTGGTAAGTACAAACTTGTCACTTTCAAAAACTAGCCTAAACCTATTTTTACTCAACAAAGATCCGGAAACAAGGTTCTTGCGAATGTCCGGTATATGCAGTATATTGTTGAGAGTGAGTTCCTTTCCAAATGTCATCTTTAGAACAATCTTTCCTTGTCCTTCAACTTTGGAAGTTGAAGAGTTACCCATAAAAAGTTGTTCACCGTTATCCCTTATAGAATAAGATGTGAACATCTTTTTGTCGGCACAGATGTGGCGAGTAGCACCAGTGTCCACCCACCATTCTTTAGGATTTCCGACAAGGTTTGCCTCGGAAATAACTATAGAAAGATTTATGTCATCTACACCATTGAAAATATTGTCCACTTCGGTCATATGGGCTTGAGCAGGCTTCTTGCTTGTTCTTCCTTTGCCTTGGTGCTTGCTACGACAATCTTTGGTCTGATATCCCTCTTTGTCACAGATGTAACACTTGCCATTAAACTTGTACTTCTTATTTCCCCCCTCTAGAGCATTGTGCAAAACTTTCTCCATAAAACTTTCGTTTCTTTGCTTTTGAAACATGTTCCACCACATTTGCCTTTGACTCCATTGGATGCTTACCAGCTCGCTTCTCTGAATTGCGGTTGTTCTCCTCAATCCTCAAATGCACAATCAATTCTCCTAAAGACATTTCTTTGCGCTTGTGTTTGAGATAGTTCTTGAATTTCTTCCAGCCTTGTGGTAATTTTTCAATTAAGACTGCAACTTGGAAGGATTCACTAAGAGACATACCTTCTACGTGAATGTCATGCAGAATGAGTTGGAGATTTTGAACTTGGCTGATCACAGTCTTAGAATCAGCCATCACAAAATCCAGGAATTTGCCAATCACAAATTTCTTTGAGTCGGCATCTTCTGTTTTGTACTTTTTCTCCAAAGACTTCCAAAGTTCCTTTGCTATTTTGAGAGGACTGTAGACGTTGTATAATGTGTTGTCATGTCTGTTCAAAATGTAGTTCCGATAAAGGAAATCAACATGTTTCCAGCATCGACCGCAGCAACCACTTGCCAGTCAGTTTCATCATCTTTCAAAATAGGAGCATCCTCACGGAGAAAACGAGCCAGGTTGAGAGTAGTAAAATAGAACAGCATTTTCTGCTGCCATCTTTTAAAATCAATTCCTGAGAATTTCTCTGGCTTTTCACCATGATTGACTGGCATAGTCATAACAGGAGGAGGGGTTGGCGAAATTGCAGTCACCATATTCGTACTTGTTTGAGCATTAGTTTGACTAGTTTCAGCAGCCATGAATTCTAAATTATAAAACAAAATTATAATTATAATTTTATACTACACAAAAAATTTAAACCAAAACCACAGAATTTTAAATTCTGTGAAATAAAAGAAACAAGAATTGTAACTTTTATTTTCAATTAATTTGAAAATAAAACAAAATTTTATTTAATCAAATTAATTCCACACAGAAAATTAAATTTCTATAACACTTCAATAATTAAAATACTTAAACAAAACTTTAATTAACAAATACTCAGAAATAATTTCTGAAAACCAAAATTAATTTCTGACAAAATTTTACAAATAAATATTCTGAATTGTTAATGACACCAGTATATTACTACTAGTTGTCAAAGAAAAAAGACAGTATATTACTACTATCTGTCAAACAGTATATTACTACTATTTGTTTTCTAACCAGAATATTATTTTGTAAAATCACAGAAAATAATTTCTGTAAAAAGAAGAAAGAGAAAAGGAAAAAAATGAAAAATATGTAAACAGAAAAATTCAAATCTGTCTTAAGATTGTTAGAACAATCTTCTGTGTACAATAAATAAATTGAAACTAAATCAAACAGATAAAATAAATAACGTACCGAATTTATTTTACCGAACCGAATGAATAATAAAAAGATCAAGTCGAGTGTGTGACACTTTGTCCTTAAGACAGATTCGCCCCGCTATGGTGCTTACTGTTAAGTGGTGTCTATCTCTCAAGATACAATGATTTTCACAAATTGCAGTAGCACTCTAAACAATTTGTACGGCGAACAAAAACCTTATGTTCTATACTCTCTTTATTTTTTTCCTAAAATAATATGATGAATATATTATGCAAGGGAGCAAAAGTAGAAGGAAAGAAAATTTTCAGATTTGAAAGACTGCTGGAAATGGCCTCTATTTATAGGCAAACAACCAGTCCCGAACAGGTATGAAAAACAAACTGAACATGTGGCTTTTTGAATGAACAGGTGTTGCTTCAATTCAGAACAGATAATTGAATCTGTCTAGAAACTGCTGAAACTGTCTGGACAGTTTTGAAAGAGATAACTACTGAACATATTTGTTGGTAACTGCTGGACAGATTTGAATCTGCCTGGATGTTTTAAATCTGTTCGAGTTCCAATAGTTCTGAAAATTGTTTGGACTGTTTAACTTGTTTGGAATAATTGGACTAGAAGAGGTAATATTGGACAGAAAAATTAAATTCAAATTCGGCACAAAATTTGAATTAAGTTCATTAAGAATTTATGGAAAAAATTCAAAATAAATTTTGTCCAAAAAATTAATAGTAGAAAAGACTCGACCCACACCCACACCCGGCACAGCTCGAGTGCGCTTGCGGTGGTTTGGGCTAAGGTTCCATTTGTCCATAACTCCTCCATTTTACAAACTTGGGATGCCCTTGGAGCCCAACCCAAGTGTTGCTACCTAGAACTTATATACAAACACAAGTTCTCTTAAGTTTCCAATGTGGGATAACTATTTCAAGGAAACCCACATTTTGCTTTTTTAAATGTCCATTCCATGAACCCGAAAACGACGTCAAGTTCCTATTCACTCATAAATGGTTTTGACGAACTGTCTTCACCGTGTGACTTGCCATGCGGCAAGGAACATGCCACTTCTTTGGATCCACATCAAAAGACGTGTGGACCCCACTCAATTTTGGACTTATAGTTGGCTCAAAATAGGCCTATAAAAATCAAATTTTCCAACAATGATAACACCAGTAGTGAATGCTATCAAAAATAGGTTGCGATCATACTACAGTAAAAAACCGACTAGCTTGTTGATCAGAACCATCTTAGTGATCAGCACAGTCATCGTAGCCATAGCCGTCCCATTTTTTGGTTACCTAATGTCACTTGTTGGAGCATTTCTTAGCATCACAACTTCGATTTTAATTCCCTGCTTGTGTTACTTGAAGATCTCAGGCACTTATCGGTCTTGGATTTGAAGTGATGATTACAGGGCTAATTGTGTTTATTTGGCAGTGTGATTGCAATTATTGGTACTTACACATCGCTTGTAAAAATAATAGGGAATTTTTAAGCATTAATTAGTCTCTTATATGAGTAATAAAAGTTTCTGTTGTGTAATCCACTAGATTAATGTTAATAGAGTGGGCACCTTTATTTTTTGATTTTTAGTTTTTATTTTGGTTATGCAATGTGTATATAAAACCAATGAGGCCTAAGAAGGTTTGGTACTGGAATTTTAACTAAAGTCTGCTTGCTTCTGGGTCCATGTTTACAATCTGCCTTTTTGTTTTCTTGATGGATGTGTTTCTCTCCATTGGCAACACTTAAAAAAGTAAGTTTTTTTTTCTTTATTGATTTAAAATATATATATATATATATATAATTGTATCAAGTTTTTAAATTTATTTTTCAGTCCATCTAGTTCACAAGAATGTAAAAAAATAAATAAAATTTCACTAGAAATAAATAAATAAGTTGATTTTTTTTGGGGAAAATTATCCAAAAATCCCATATCAGCATCAGCAACCCCATTTAGGCCTACCGATTTACACATATATTGGTAGATCCCATAGGTGATAACATTATCACTATTAGGTCCTGTTTTGATTTATATTTTGATGTTATGGTCATTTGTACACTTTCCTTTACTGGGTCAAACAAAATTAGGGACCACGTCCATATCCTCATATCCATCAACTGTGGTATGTGATTGTGTGTGAGGGGGGAGAATATTGTGTAAGATTTGGTCACCATATTCATATCCATCAGCTGTACCACTTCCCACAAAGAAACCCCACCAATTGACCCCCATCAATGGACACATACTGACACACACAAACATCCACACACCCATCGCGACAACATACAAAACCAAAAACACAATCCATTAATAGTGAACTATAAATATTAGACATTTACACAGTACAAGCACACACACAAATGGCACACACCACATCTGCAATCAAACCCCCTATCGAATTACTTGCGAAACAAAATAACATAACGTTTGTGAGCCATTGCCACTGTTACAGTTCGTCCGCATGTCGACTTCCCCACCAACACAGCGTAAACACACCAACCACAAAATCACAAACCCTACACAGTGACACCAACACACAACATAAAAATGACGACTAACTCACACCACACCACACCACACGAAACCCTACTGTATTTTCTGGAACCCTAATCAATATTTACCACAAACACCCAATTGCAGTGACATGAAAACGGCAACACCAAAAATCTAGGGATTAAGCAACACTGTTACTTGATTTGGGGATTTCTATATCATAACACGCGGGCCAACTCAGTCGGGTTGGGTTACAATCGGTGTGACGTCACACCGTCTCACAATTACAACACACCAAAAACTACTATAGAGCATTTTTCCAATGTGACACCCAAACACCCGCCACTCTCAAAGTCAATCCAATCGTCCTCACACCCACTATGAAAAGCAAGGGCATTTTCGATACAACTCAGCCAACAAGACCAAACGGAGTACCAAATATATTTAAGGATTGATTGAACCACTTTTTCACATTTTAGGATTTATCTGTAACTTGTCTTTTTTTTTTATTTATAAAAAAGTGAACTTTTTTCAAATTTATTTATTTATGTTACTTTTCAGGTCGGTCTATTGTAGAAAAAATTGAAATTAATTTTTTTTTAAATTATAAAAAATAGTTGTCAAAACCAACAACTCTCCACTATTGTTATTAATTGATTTATGGAAAATGTTTGGGACCCCATAACGGAAGATCCTCATGACTCTCATAGATTTATTGACCATTGATGTGTTTGAATTTTTTTTAAGAGTTGTGTCTGATAGTGACATAAATAGTTAAGATCATTTTAGAGATTGTGGGGTCTCTATAATTACTGATTGATTTATTTTACTTTTTATGATATGTCATCATCTTGCGTTAAAAGAGAAGTAACAAAACCGGGTTGGCTTGGTGGTACTAGGTCGGGGGATGTGCTCTTTTTGGAGTTTTTGGTTTGAAATTTCTAAAGTATAAATCAACTTGTTTGATTCTTATATTTATGATTTATTTTTTAAAAAAATTGAAATTTTTTATTTTTTGTATTTTTTGTATTTTCACTGATTTTTAAAAATATTTTAAGTATATATTTTTTTAACTTTTAGATACACTTAATATAAATACATTCAAAAAGTATAATATTTGTGAAATTTTTTTTAAAAAAAATTCATTAAATACTAAAAATACAAAAAATACAAGAATTTAGTTTCGTATTCTTGCGTATTTATTAATTTTTAATTTTTTTTATAAATATTTTATTTTTTAGATATATCTAAGTAAGGTGCATTTAAAAAGTAAAAAAATTGTTTAAAATTTTAAAAATATTCACTAAAACAAAAAAAAAAACACAAGAAATAAAAAACTTAATTTTAAAAAAAATTAAATTTAAAAAATTGAAATCTACACTGAATCCTTTTTTGGAGCTAATCTATACAAAATTTTATCTCAATTTTGTTTGGTTAATCATTCTATTAGGTCCAGATATCGAGTTATTTAAAAAAAAAAGAAGTAACAAATTTAAAAGTGGGAATATGATGTACCAGATGGGACCGACAGCTAAACATGACATGGGTTATCGGATGTCCCAAAGGACTTGGGCCATGTTTGTTTGACTTTTTTAAGAAGTGGGATTAGATTAATAAATTGTTTAATTAGGGACATGAGTGAAGAAATTAACTATTTTTTTAGACTAGTAATTCCCTCAATTGGTAGAATTACCAATCCCATGAAGGGTTGAGATAAGAAATTGAGTGAAGATTGAATTTTTAAATGATTTTTAAGTAAAATTTATATTTTTTAGAACAAAAAAAAAAATTATAATATTTAAAAAATAAAAAATATTAATTTATATATTAATATTATCTATAGTATTGCTAATCCAATGGTATACAAACAAATACTCTTTATCTTACACCTCCAATTTAATACTATCACACTAATAATCTCATCACTCAATCTCATAGTACTCTTAATTCCCTCCATCCTATGCGGCTAAACAAACGTGAACTTAATGTTGATGATTAGTGTGTGAGTGAATTTTCGTCCACACTGCCAACTTAGTATTCAGTTGGAAAGTACTAGCAGAATAGATGATACCTGGCTGACGTGCAATAGAAAGAGAAGATTCCGGCGGTGGCTCGTCCACCTGGAGGTACTCCGACGGTCAAGTCAGTACATCTCTTAATGATAATCAATAGTGTTAATCTCACTGTTTAGAATGTAAACTGCGTACGTTAGACCCATCGGGGGTGCCTTTTTTTTATAGTTAACTCAATCCTAGTCCCCATAGAAGCCTAGTTTTAATGGACTTCTGCTTAGTGCTTATCCTGGACTCTCCAAGAGATAAAGATAAACTCCCTAAGAGTATTATCCTTATCCATGCTGAAGTCTTTCCTCATTTTAGGACTCTTTGTGCCTTATCCGCTTATCTCGGATTCCGATATCTTCGGAGATAACCTCGGCCTATAGGAGATCACCTCGGTGTCATGATCTGGACACGTGGCACCTCGGCTGACACGTCTGCATCACCTTGGCCACTTGCTGGTACTCTGAAAATGTATCCCCACAACTGCCCCTTAGGTTCTATTACCTTGGTATTCTGAGGTGATGGAACCTATATTGGTACTTCCTACCAGTACGTCGGCTTAAAGTATCTTAGCCGAGATCATCGCCAAGGCCGACATTTCTCTTTAAAGAACAAGGACTCTAAGAGCTCTTTTTCGCGTATGAGCTGTCATACACAATAACTCAATCGTTTTAGCCACATACCTTCCCCTTATTGGATCGTGCTTGTGACGCGCCTGTAAGCTGTCTCGCGCCTGCGTGTGCCGTCTGACGAATCCGTTGTTCTAGGCTCATTAATTTTGTTTTGCCGCCGTTTCAAGTTTTAACAAAACTTTTTTCCCCCTCTTCCATCTTTTCACTTTTATCCATCGTTTCTAAGGCTTTCTCTCTCTCTAGCTTTTTCTTCCAAATCCTCCATTGTTCAAGCTTCCAAAGTTCTGCAACTTGCTCTGTCCACCTCCTCCGGCGAGGTTCTTGCTAGTCTTTTCCGCAGTTGCAGTTCGTCTGACTTCGGCAAACTCAACATCGGCTTCTTTTCTTTGGTGAGTTTACTGTTTCTCCTAATTTCAGTTTTTGATGCTCTCCATTACTCGTTGCCATTACTGCTTTGTTCAAACATTCGATTTGCGAATCATATATCTGAACGTGTTTATTTCACGACTTTGCTCTTGCCCATGTCTTGAATATATGTACTGTTCACAATTTTTCTGCACTTTTGCCACTGTTCTTGGCTTCGTGCCCCTGTGCATACTCTGTCACAATGTTCTTGATAGTTTCATTACTGTTCTTGATTCTGAAATACGTTCCTGTTTTCTGTTTGTCGTGTTTTTGCCAAATTCTTGTCTCTAATCTTTGTTTCCATAGATCTAGATTTGGGATTTGTTTGTAGAACCCACAAATTTTTAGGAAAAACTGAAACGTATTCAGTCGTCAATTTTAGTCGAGGTCATTCAAAATCATCACAAAACATTCCTGTGACACCCCAAATCTACACTATTGGTTGCAGTCAAGGGAGAGTCACTAATGAGTCCTATGGTCAATAACCAAGTAAGAACCTAGATCGCCGGAGAAGTCAAATTAGCCTCCCTTCTAAGTCCAGCTTTCTTAGGCAGCGCACTACCCTTTTGACAGATCTTAAAAGGTATTGACACAAGGTCTCATAAGCATCGATAAGGTTCAAACACATAAATGTTAGAATATAAGTACATAACAACCACGAATATTCTTAATTTCAAAAGCTTGTTCTATTACATTACATCCCAAAAAGAAAATTTAAATCTTCATATGAGCCTTACAAAATGTCAAAAGAAATTTATAACTTTCCTAAGGTAGCCAAAAGTCTTCGAAGGTTTCAGGCTCGTCGTCTCCAGCTATAAGCTCCTCTTTGGCACCTACCATGATACGCCGTGAGCTTTGAATGCCTAGTAAACACACACACACCCCGTTCCTTTTTCCCAGCCCAATACACAATCACAAATATAACCTCAAGTAATAAAGCATGATATTAAACTAAATAGATAAAGGGTTACAAGCTAGATGTTAGTAAACTAGAAATCCCCCAAAGAGATTTCGTCCTCCCAACCACAAGAATCGGACGCGGATTATTCGGTATGCCCCCTCTTTTGCTGCTTTGTTGCAGAACTAACCTCGGATGCCTACCAACGGTTATATACCGCGTAGCGCCAACCGCAGGGCCTCAAAAGAGACGGTAAAATAGGGCCTTGCCCAAATCCCTCCTCACACTAAACCACCTAGGGTCCAAATACAACCGCTCCGTTCAAGGGTTTTCAAAACCACTTGCGCAAGACTTTAACTTTCAAATAGGGAACGTATCCCAACAATCCAAATATCACATATTCTCTTCCTTTCATTACTTCGAAAACCCAATACCCTCCCTATTAGGTTTCCCGTTGAATTAAATGTTTTAAAACAAGGTTAGTTCAACTTATAAGACAATAATATCCATATAAGCATGCATTCTTAAGATGAGAAAGGTAAATAACATAATCACAATACATATAACATGATGCCAAGATATGATCATAAGCTAATAAGCAATCTCATGAACTCAAGAGTATAAAACATCCATACATAACAAAATTTCCAGATTTAGTATCGCATAAAGATTAAAATGAAAGGCCTATTTTAGATCCTTCACCGGACTTGGTCTTCCTATGGTTCGTAGGGAATTTGATCTAGTTCCTAGAACATTTTTCAGAAACGGGATTGCTTTTCCAGATTCTAAGTTATTCAGAAAATATTTTAGCGCTATCCAGATTCCGTCCAGATCCGCTGACCGTTACGAAAATTTGATTTTCTTGCAAACCGCTTAATGTTTTTTGATGAAACCAATTTTCGTTGAAATCTAACACCTTAATGAAGGTTTTGACATAAAATAGAGGTCCAGAATAATTTTATACATTTTTCTAGAATTTCTGGAAGTGGACTGCAAAAACAGATTCCAATGTACTATGCCCAAAACAATAAGTTTTATGAGGAAAGGGTTCCACCAAGGGAAAATTTTCATTTCTTTTGTGAATAAAACATGCTAACCAACATATATTTAACTCAGAAAATTTGCTTGAAAGAGTGCCCTTGGAAAGTTGAGAGATTGGTATAGAAAAAGATGGTTTTGTGCCAAAATGGAGAAAATACAAGATAGATGGAATCAATACTCAACCCTTAGCATCTTTAACATAAGAACTCATTAATAACAGATCTGAAAACATTGTTTAGAACCCTTAGAAACATGTATTGAAAAAAGGAAAATGAACGAGAAGGTTGTGTTGTGGCTTACCTACTAAGCTTTGCACAAGAAAGCTCTTTTCTTTCTTCCTCTTCTTCTTCTAGACTTCTCTCTCTTGCTCTCCTCCCTCTCTCTAGCCGAATGTGTGTGTGTGGGTGTGGTGTTTGTGCTTTGCCAAGCTAGGGGAGGTTGGTATATATAGGAAAATTTTGATGTAAAATGTCCTAAAAACCCATTAGTTGGAAATAGATGGAAATGTTAGGATTTTGCTTGGAGTCTAATGGGATAGGAGTAACTAAGGTGCTAAATCATAGGATTAGGCACTATTTAGTTGATCTTTAGTTGAAATGTAACTAGTATAGGGAACATTATCCTAGGCCTAGGGTACTAAGTTTTGGTTTTCCTAGAATATCATGATAAAAAATCTTGAAATTTGGCTCCTCTCTTCTTCCTAGGGTGGCTAGCCTTGGGGAGTGTGATGGAGTTATTATTTTATTAGTTTTGGTCCTAGGGCACACTCTTCAAGGTGTATATACATATCTTACAAGATTGATGGTACTTCAAGGTACAAGGTACAAGTACTAGTTTTGGGTAAGTTTTGAATTTTAAAGAAAAGTGAGGGCTTGGAGTTAAATACATGTAACTTAGGTAGAATTAAATTAGGTTAGGGAACCTAATCCGGCTAGGGTAATTCCTGGTTCGATAAAAATAAAATAGTAGTGCTAACCGACAAGATTCGAATTAATTCAAGTAACCGAGGGGCTTTAAGAAAATAATTCAACATTAGGGTTTTTAAAGAGAATACATTTTTCAAGGGCCTCACAATTCCCTTCCGAAGTTTCACACCTTTCACTTAAGCCGATATTATCGGTATGTGGAGGCATAGGGTAGACACCCCGACCAAGGTAGAATACTTTAGGCGAGAGTTTTTTATCTCTGCCGACGTAAATCTAAGGTTGGCTGGGGAGGATGACTCTGTTATGCCCACAGCTGATTCTATGCCCCTTCCAGTTGTAGTTTTCATCGAGTGCGGACTTCGACTCCCACTCGATATCTTTTTTTGTGAGATAATCTATTATTATAAGTTGAATCCAATGCAGCTTGCCATCAATTTCTACCGAGTCATAAATGGTATAATTGCCTTAGCCAAACAAGAAAATGTTAGGGTTACCTTAGCCGACATCCAATATTGCTATACCATGTGTGGCCTCAAAAAGATACAGGCTATGTTTACTACCTCAAACTGAGGTCCACAGAGTACAAAATTATTGCCGACCTCCCAAACTCCAACAAGGGAGCTGGGGATGATTACTTTATCACCTTGGGAAACTGGGAGTTCGCTCCAGACGAGGACCTCCACCTCTACCCTCTTCATCGAATAGTTTTTGTAGAGGGTAATGGTAAGAGCCCTGTGCTCATACTTACTTGTTTTTAAAGTCTTCAATACTTTGTTTATTCTAATGTCTGTTTTTTCTTGCAGCTCTTCCAAAACCAAAAAAAGGCTTTCAAAAGTCTTTTTTCCCCAGCAAAGGTTTGAAGAAGTTACTGGACCTTCCAGTCCACAAGCGCAAAGCTCCCCTGCTACTCAACTTTATCCCGACCTATAAGTCGGTTCTTCCCGACGTTCCAAAGAAGAAGAAGAAGAGTCTGTCTCCTCCTTTCGCCACAACTCCTCAAGCTGCCTCCTCATCTCGGCCAGATCAAGGATCGACCTCTGATCCAACTGAGCAGCCATCTACCTCGGCTCCAAATCTGATCCCGATATCCCAATGCCGTCGACAATGCTGAACAGTTTTTACTGCTGAAATGGGCCGCCAAAAAGCAGTCACTAAGGATCTTTGGCCAATATTCCTGATTCAGTTGATGCCCAATCAGCACTAACCCAGCCAAAGCCGAAGACAAAAAGGATTAAGAAGGCTCAGCCAAAGGCAACGGTGACTCAGATTGATACTGAGGACACCTTGCCAATCTCCAAATTGGCTGAGAGGGATAAGTCCCATTCTGCCGTTGAGAAGAGGCTTGTCGAGGCCCAACCATCTGAGTCTACCCGATCAAAGAGGCTGAGGTCATCCACTACAACTACCTCGGGGTCTCAAAAGCACGATTCCCCCTGGGCCCCCCAAATCACACTGGAGAATCAGCCAGTTAGAGCCAGCGATAGCGCTGATGACATTAATGTCAGCGTTGCCCTTAGTACCGCTCTTCTTCTTCCCGGCGATCTCGACCGAAACGCTGAGTTGAGTGAATATGAAAACTATGCTCTGATGCTCTAGCGCTCTGTTCAAGTAAGTGTCTTTATTTGGCAATTTTTCTTTCTTTCTCTCTTTTATACTTTAGAAAATTTTGTAATAACTTCTGCTCTGTTTTATTCGTTCTTAGGCAATCTAGCATGCCTATTCCTTCTCAGTACAATCTTTTGAGAACCGGAAGGAGCTGGCCGACAAGAAGAGGGAGGTCTCCAGTCTACAAAAGACTAATAAAAACTTGCAATCAAAGATGAAGACCTTGGAGGATCAAGCCGAGGCTGCTATCAAAGCTCAAAATGACGCCGAAGAAAAGGCGGAATCCGCCGAGGCCATCAGGAAGGTTCTTGAGGCCCAGAAAAGAGAGGCCGAGGAAAAAATGTCCCAGGCCCAGAAAGAACTTCAGGACGCCCTGGCCACAAAAGACACCGAAGTCAAGGCCGCCGACGAGAAGGGATATAATGAGGGGGTGGCCGATGTCACGGCAGACTATGAAAAGCAAGTGAAGCATGCATGCAACAAGGGTTTCACCCTTGGTTGGATATCTCTTCTAAAAAAGCTTGAAGTCCCCGAGGACTCGCCCCTTAGGAACACTGACGTTATTCCTCTTCCATTCCCTCTAACTCCAAGTCAATCCGACGACGAATCTGAGTATGAGGAGGAGACCTTGGTGAGGAAATCAAAGGAGGCTGCTGGGACCAAGTCCTCTTCTCTGAATGAGCAAGTCCTGGACTTGACTCAAGATGAGGAGGGTGAGGAAGTCCCCAAGGATGCCACTCCTGAGAAGGTGTCATCGGACGTGCCTCTTGCTGACAAGAGCCTCAATCTAACCCTTCAAGAAATTGACGCCGAGCTTGCGGCTGAGAAGGCTGCCGAGATGTCTTCTTAGCAGTCCTCCAAAATCCAAACCCAATCATCTGCTGTTGCTGAGGAGTCTTAATTTTGATGTCTTTTTTCTTCGTTTTGTGCTTTGCACTTTGTTTTTTCTTCTTTTTTGAAACAATGTAAGCTCTTCATGTGGCCGATGTGCCTCCTTTTGTTTGTTAATACAACTTTTTTTCCTGCATGCTTGTATTCTTCTCTTTACTGTTCTTTGTATGATTCCATACTTAGAATATTTTGAATTTCTTCAATATGTACTTTAGTCTTGTGCCACCTTCTCGGGGTGACATACCTCGGTTATACAAGCCAATGGTGTACCTCGGTAAGTACATAAGTACCTTTCTTGGTACAATCTTGTAAACTTTTCTCAAGTTTCAACAAGTGTTACACATAACCGTAATTTAATTTCAACTTATAAATTTTTTACAAATTTCAACAAGTGTTAAACATAATTTCGGCTAACTTCAACTTGTAATTTTTTCACAAATTTCAACAAGTGTTAAATATTATCTCGGCTAACTTCAACTTGTAAATTTTTCACAAATTTCAACAAGTGTTAGACATATCCATAGTTTAACTTCAACTTGTAAATTTTTCACAAATTTTAACAAGCGTTAAACATTATCTCGGCTAACTTCAACTTGTAAATTTTTCACAAATTTCAACAAGTGTTAAACATTATTTCGGCTAACTTCAACTTGTAAATTTTTCACAAATTTCAACAGGTGTTAGACGTATCCATAGTTTAACTTCAACTTGTAAATTTTTCACAAATTTCAACAAGTGTTAAACATTATCTCGGCTAACTTCAACTTGTAAATTTTTCAAAAATTTCAACAAGTGTTAGACGTATCCATAGTTTAACTTCAACTTGTAAATTTTTCACAAATTTCAACAAGCGTTAAACATTATCTCGGCTAACTTCAACTTGTAAATTTTTCACAAAATTTCAACAAGTGTTAGAATCATTTTCCAACTCTCTGCCCCCTAATGTGAACTTAGGTTCCACTTGGATTCTCATTACGCATGTATTCTAGAAACATCGGCAAGTATCTTATCAGTCATAAATGTAGAAGAATTCTGCTAAAATTTTATTCATTACTTCGGCAAAAAACAAGGAAAGTCTAATGATAGAAAAATTTCAGATTACAAGTGTTCCAGGGTCTTGGCAACTCTTTGCCCTCATTATCTTCAAGCCGATATGCCCTATTTCCCAATACCGAAGTGATTCTGTAGGGTTCCTTCCAATTTGGGCCAAGCTTACCCTCTCTGGGATCCTTTTTGTTGCCGACGAATTTTCTTAAGACCAGGTCGCCGACTTGAAATTCCCTTGGGTTGACCTTCTTATTATAAGCCCTGGCAAGCTGCTGCTGGTATGCTGCGAGCTGAACTGTAGCTTTCTCCCTTCTTTCTTTTAGCAGATCCAGATATCGAGCTAAAAGTACATTGTTAGTTCTGTTTTATACTCCCTAGGTTCTGATCCCTGGGATGCCGACCTCCAGCGGAATGACAGGTTCTGTGCCATAAGCCATGGCAAATGGGGATTCCCCAGTTGATCTTCTCGGCGTAGTCCGATATACCCAAAGTACACTTGGCAGTTCATCCACCTACTTTCCTTTCGCTACTTGCAGCTTCTTTTTTATCCCATCCTGGATAACTTTGTTGGATGCTTCTGCTTGTCCATTGCTTTGAGGAAAGCTTGGGGTTGAAAAATAATTTTTGATCTTGAATTTTGCACAGAAACTCTTGATTAGCTTACTGTCAAATTGTGTTTCATTGTCGGCAACTATTGCTCTTGGAATCCCAAATCTAGTGATGATGTTCCTCCATATGAAGTTCTTCACGTCCACATCTCGGATCTTGGCTAGGGGCTCAGTTTCTATCCACTTGGTGAAGTAATCTGTTGCTACCAGCATGTACTTCCTTTGTCCAGTTGCTTGGGGCAGTTGCCCAATGAGATCCATGCCCCATTGGGCAAACGGCCAAGGACTAGATACTGGGTTCAGGTCTGCTGCTGGTTGGTGTATCAGTCGCGCAAACCTTTGGTACTTTTTACACTTCTTGACATAGGCCTCTGCATCCTTCTGCATGTAGGACCACCAATATCCCTGGGTGATGGCCCTATGAGCTAGTGATCTGCCCCCAGCGTGGCTTCTACAAATTCCTTCATGTATTTCATATAAAAAATCTTCAACTTGTGAAGGATGTACACACCTCAAAAGGGGTCCAGTGAAGGATCTTCTGTAGAGATGTCCTTCCCCTATCAGACTGAATCTTGTCGACATAATCTGATCTTGTGTGCCTCTTTGTGGTCATCTGGTAGCTTCCCTTCCTTTAAGAATGCTACAATTGTATCCATCCAGCTTGGTCCCATGTCCACACACATTGCTTTACGCTCTGTGGTTAGTGGTTCGATGCTTGGGCTCGACAAGTAGTCGACCATTACCATCCTTGCTTTTCCAGGTTGTATTGCACTAGCCAGGTTGGCTAGTGCATTAGCGTGAATGTTATAATCTCGGCTAACCTGATGTAGTCGGCAATTCTGAAATAAGGCCACCAACCTGTTGACCTCTTTTGCATCCTTTCATCACGGGCTGCAAACTCGCTTCAGCTGTTACTGCCAACTTCAGTCCTGCAATCAATGCTTCATATCTGCTTCATTGTTTGAGGCCTTGAACCCCAAACGAATGGACTGTTCCACTATCTGTCTATCTGGAGATACCAGTACTACTCCTGCCCCCGCTCTTTATCGGTTTGAGCTCCTATCAACAAACAGTCGAAAGGAGTCGCCGATGTAAATGCTGCAGGGTCTGAGTTTTTCCTTTTTCCTTTGTTCTGTTGCATTCGGCTGGGCTTCTCCTTGCTTGCTTGGACATCGTTCACCTTGGCTCAACGGAGCCTGATGTACGATCGATTCTGGTGTGAACTCGCCCACGAAGTCGGCCAAAACTTGGCCTTTGATTGTTCTGGGTCTGTATTCCAAGTCATACTATCTCAAGGCCACTGCCCATCTGGCTATTCTTCATGTTAGGTCTCCCTGCTGCAATAGGGACTTCAATGAATGTTCAGTTAATACCACAATCTTGTGGGCTTGAAAGTAATGGTTCAGTTTCTTTGAAGCCATTACTAGTGCCAGTGCCAACTTCTCTAGGGGTAAATACCTGATTTCTACATCAGCCAGGGTTTTGCTTACATAGTAAACAACCCTTTGTTCCCCTTTTTCTGCTCGGATTATCACTGCAGTTACCGCATGTTCTGAAACTGCCAAGTACAGGAATAGCTCCTCCCGAGGTTCTGGATTTGAAAGATTTGGAGCTGTGGTCAAATACTTCTTCAAGTCGGCCAGGGCGACTTCGCATTCTTCGGTCCACAAAAAATCTGTGGCTTTCTTTACTAAATTGAAGAAAGGTTTGCACTTGTCTAAGCTTCTGCTTATGAATCTATTCAGGGCTGCGACCCTTCCAATCAGTATTTGTACCTGTTTTGCTGATGTTGGGCTCTTCAACTCTAGGATGGCCTTGATCTGATCTGGGTTGGCTTCAATGTCCCTTCTGGTCACCAGGTATCCCAAGAATTTACCAGATCCAACTCCAAATGCACACTTCGATGCATTGAGTCGGAGCCGATATGTTTTAAGGATTTCAAATACTGCTTTTAGGTCGGCCAGATGACCTTCAGGTTCCTTGGTCTTCACGACTATATCGTCAATGTAAACTTCCAGCGTTCGGCCGATCAGATGTCTGAACATCTTGGTTACCAATCTTTGGTAAGTTGCTCCTGTGTTTTTCAATCCAAAAGGCATCATTTTGTAGCAATACAGCCCTTTTGGGGTGATAAACGCAGTCTTCTCTTCATCTGGGGGGTACATGGCTATCTGGTGGTACCCCCTGTAGGCATCCAGGAAGCTCATTCTTCCATGCCCTGAAGTGGCATCCACCAGCTGGTTAATCTTGGGTAGAGGAAAATTGTCTTTAGGACAGGCCTTGTTTAGGCTGGTAAAGTCCATGCAGACCCTCCATTTACCATTCTTTTTCTTCACCGCCACTGTGTTTAACAGCCATGTCGGGTAGTTTACCTCTCGAATGGCCCTGGCCTCCAGAAATCTGTCTACTTCCTCCTCCACTGCCTCGATGTGCATCAACGTCGGTTTTCTTGCTCGTTGGATTACAGGTTTGGCCGACCTGTCAACGTTCAGTCTATGACAAGTGACCTCGGGATCAATGCCAGACATCTCGTAAGGCATCCAAGAAAACACCTCAATATTTGCTCTCAAGAAAGCTTCCAACTCTTTTTCTTCTTCTTTGGCTAAGCCCGAGCCGAGAAGAAAGAAGCGTTCTTCATCCCCCTCTTGGACGAGGATTTTCTTCAGTGCTTCTTCACTCTTCTCGGCTGGCTCCTTGCCGACATCCTCTAAGACCTCCACGTCTTCTTCTTTGATCTCTGCCTTCTCTGGTTCTCATATACTGCAGGTGGATTTCATTGCTGCCATAGAGCAATTCTTTGCCTGCAGCTAATCTCCTCTGACCTCCTCAATCTCATGTTTTGTTGGGAACTGCAGCAGTTGATGTAATGTTAAGGGAGCAACCCTCATGGCGTGCAACCATGGTCTTCCCAAGATTGCATTATATGGGGAGGGTGTGTCGATTACGGTGAATTCTGTCATTACCTTCCTGGTGCCTGCTTGCACTTCCAAGCTCGTTGTTCCCAGTGATAATGTCAGCGTTCCATTGATCCCGACTATTGGGCCATTGGATTGCTCCATATCATTTGGATGAAAGCCAAGCTCCTTGTAACACCTAACATACATGATGTCACAAAAGCTGCCTTGGTCAATTAAGATGTGCTTCACTTGGCATTTCCCAACCTGGAGGGATACTACCAAGGCATCGTTATGTGAATGCTGTACCATCTCAAGGTCGGCTTCTGTAAAGGACACTACTGGTCCCTGGTACTCCTCTGCCCGATGTTTTTTCTCCCCGACTTGGTAGACATGCTGCAAGTGCTTTACCTTCTGAGTCTCCCCCATAATTTCGTTCTTGTTGACCTTTAAGTGAATTACATTAATTACCCGAGGTCCTCCTATCTGAGGTTGTTGTGCTGGGGGAGGCGGAGCTGCTGGTGCCTGAGGCAGTCTTGCCTGTTCTTCCCTTGTTCTAGCCTTATCGACAAGGTCTCGCAGATGGCCTTGCCTCACCAGGTCTTCCAAGTGTGTTTTCAGGGCTCTGCAACCCTGAGTCATATGCCCATCTTCATTGTGGTAAGCACAATGCTTGCCAAGGTTTCTTCCCATAAATTCTCCTGGTGCCCCCGCTAGCGCTCTGAAATAAGGTTGGTTTTGAATTTTATCCAGGACTTTGTGAATTGGGATTCGGAACACAGTCGTAACTGCCTGTGTAGCCCTTAGTCCTATCTCTTGCTTGCTGGATCCATTGTTACCTCGGCCTTGCTTCGGCGAGCCGTTTCCTTTTTCTTGTTTTGTCTTCTTAGTCACCGATTTATCTTCCTCAGCTCTGGCATACTTCTCGATTCTAGCCATGAGCTCTTCCATACTTTTTGGTAATGTCTTTGCCAAAGATTTTCGTAGTGGACAGTCGTCTTTTAAGCCGTTCTTGAAAGATACGACTGCCACCTCTTGATTGCATTCGGGTATTCGGTTGAACACCTCGTAGTACCTTTTTGCATAGGTCCTAAGGCCTTCATCCTTAATAATTCTCAGAGCCATCAATGCATCCACCCTTAATGGCTGTAGCTTGTTTGTTATGAATCTGGCCACAAATATCTCGGCCAGGCCTTCCCAGGTCTTCACGCTTCCCTTTGGCAGTTTGTGAAACCAATCCGATGCAATCTCCCCAAAGGATGAGGGGAACACTTTGCATAGCAATGGCTCGTTCCCACTGTATAGTGCCATTGAGTTCAGGTATAATCCAACGTGGAAGTTGGGGTCCGACTTACCATCGCATATTTGGAACCTCGGCATACTGAATCTTTTTAGAGCCTCAAATTTGTCTAATTCTACCGAGAATGGTGTTCTCGGCTTAACAGGTGAAGTTACCTCGACATCGGGATTATGTTGTTTCCTCTTGAGGTAATCTCTCAAGTCTTCCTTGCTCCGCCCAGGAGCTCGGCTATCTCCCGACTTCAGTCTTTTTGGCATACTACTCTCAGCTTCGTTGTGGGCCCTTTTCGACCTTTCTCCATGAGTTGTGTCGAAGCACGGCTCCTGCCTTTGAACATGCCGATGTTCTCTAGGGTCTGCTTCTTTGGTGCGATGTGTCCTTCGTGACTCTTCTCTCCTTGATTCTCCTCGCCTAACCTCCCTGGAAGGCCGGTGAGAGTGTTTTTCGCTTCTAGTGTACTGAGGGGCTATTAGGATTGGTTTCTGCCCTCCCTTCTGGGCATTGGTCGCTGGAATCGGCGTGTCCTGCAACGGGAATGGTGGCTGCATGACGTTATTTTGCATCATAAAATTGACGACCGATTGTAGGTCTGCCAACTTGTTTGTCATCTCTTTCACCTCTTCGTTCCTTCGCAAGCATCTATCCTTCCATGCCTGGAGGTAATCCTCATTGTAGTACCTGCTCCGATATGGTTCCCTTGGCACGTTGCCACCCTGGCCGACGTCTTTCCTGCCGTGATTCTGGTTCTAAGTCTCTTCGTTGTGACCATCTCCCTCCATATTAGGATCAGTGTGCTTACCGTTCCCAGCAGGGGTTTCGTTCCCAACCTTATCCTTCTGTCCGTCGCTGGCCATCTATTCTCCTTTCTTTTCCACAGACGGCACCAAATTGTGTGAGTGAATTTTTGTTCACACTGCCAACTTAGTATTCAGCTGGAGAGTACTGGCAGAATAGATGACACCTGGCTGACCTGCAACAGAAAGAGAAGATTCCGGCGGTGGTTTGTTCACCCGGGGGCACTCCGACGATCAAGTCAGTATATCTCTTAAAGACAATCAATAGTGCTAATCTCACTGTTCATAATGTAAATTGCGTACGTTAGATCCATCGGGGGTGCCTTTCTTTTATAGTTAACTCAATCCTAGTCCCCATAGAAGCCTAGTTTTAATGGACTTCTGCTCAGTGCTTATCCTGGACTCTGCAAGAGATAAAGATAAACTCCATAAGAGTATTATCCTTATCTATGCTGAAGTCCTTCCTCATTCTAGGACTCTTTGTGCCTTATCCACTTATCTCGGATTTCGATATCTTCGGAGATAACCTCGGCCTATACGAGATCACCTCGTTGTCATGATCTGGACACGTGGCACCTCGGCTGACATGCCAACATCACCTTGGCCACGTGTTGGTACTCTGAAAATGTATCCCCAGGATTAGTATAATGTCAGACATATCCATTGAATTCATTATTTAATGGTGAGTGAAATGATCAGTTTTAATTTAAATTAATTATAAATTTATATTTCTAATTCATAGTTATTAAATATGTAATGAAATGTTTTTATTACTTATATAGAATGACGATGATCAAAATCTGTATTTTTTTATAATTTGGCGGATTCATTTTAAGTCACTTCACTAATCTAAATTATTTAATTTATAAGATTAAATTTATAAAAAAATTATAATTTTTTATTCTAAAAAATTGATTATAGAATTAAGCACAACTTTTTTTTTTTCATATGAGATAAGTTTATGAGTTGATAGAAAATCGATACTCCCATATTGAATCACATGTATCATAAAAATATAATCAATTTGTTTAATTATTGATGTTTAACTGATTTAATTTTTTATATAAATATTTTGCTCATTTAGAAAGTAAATAAGAAAAATGTCCTTATTACCAACTAAGAATCCAAAGAAAGAGAAAAAAAGTTCCAAAAAATTAAAGTGGTAGAGAGACATTGAAAGATGTTTTTGGCCACCTAGCCGGATACCAATTTAATTTTTTTTTTACGAAAGATGTGTCCATAACAAAACAATTTGGGCCTCTGAATATATATATTTTTTAACCATTTTAATACGTGTATTATATCGTATAAAATGAAAACCTTGAAATTGGAGTGTTAGACTACATTTTGTAGCTGAACATTTTAACTAAAAATTAAAAAAGAAAAAAGAGAGAGGAAAGAACGATTGCTCGCGAGACCGAGCTGACATTTTTATCTTGGTTAACTTGAACAATGATAGTTCGGCTGAAAGACAATAATCCCAATCATGCTATGCAGATAGAATTACGAAGCAATTGAGAGGGTAATTATGTATACAAATTGGGTCAATCTAAGAAGCATTGTTCCTGAATATCGGCCACGTTTGTGGGCCAAGTGACGAGTCCAGATAACTCAGTTTAAGGAACATTGGTTAAGAGGCCGGTCAACGGGCTCAAACCTAGCTGTGTGCGATCAATAAACAAACCGAAGTGACAAGTCGATTGCGTGAAGAAAGCCGAGCTAGGAGTAGCTTGGCGAGATAACTCAAGGTGGTCAGGGATTGCGCAGTTTGGTTAGAGGAATAGCTACACAAGGTAGGTCGATTAGGCACAGTTAGCCGAGCGGGGTGTTTGGCCATCTCACTTGGTTTGATAAGCATTATCCTTAAGTATGAGAATCCTAGTAGGACTTTGCTAAGGAGAGTTAGAGTCCTATTAGGATTGTGCCACGTAGAATCTATAAAAGCTCATTACAGAATCTATGCACAGGTACTGTAATTCTTACTTACAAACATACATAGCTTATTATCTGTTATTTGCTTGCTGACTTAGGCATTAAAGGGGTTTTCTGGCACACACCCGTCGGCTAGCTCATGTGTGTTTTTAGGTAGCGAAGCGACGACATTGGGAGGAGTGCAAGCTTGGTAAACAGGATTATACGAGAAGATTGTTTTGTGCTCGTACAAATCACATGTGTCATAAAAATACAATCAATCTATTTAATTATTAATGCCTAACTAATTTAATTTTTTATATAAATATTTTGCTCATTTTGAAAGTAAATAAGAAAAATGTCATTATTACCAACTAAGAATCCAAAGAAAGAGAAAAAGAGTTCCAAAAAATTAAAGTGTGTTGTTGGCCACCTAGGAAGCTACTAATTTAATATTTCTAAGAAAGATGTGTCCCATAACAAAACAATTTGTTTCTTTGAATATATTTTTTTTGTGTATTTTTTTTATCATTTTAATTCGTGTATTATATATATAAAATGAAAACTTTGAAAGTGGAGTGTTCGACTATATTTTGTAGCTGAATGTAGGGACATAATTTTTGAATGACAACACGTGGCCAAGGTGGCACCGAAGTGCCAGTCGAGGTGCCACGTGTCCTGTTCATGACACTGAGATAATCTTGGCTAGGCCGAGGTTATCTACGAAGATACCGGAATCTGGGATAAGCGGATAAGGGACAAGAGTTTAAGAATGAGAGAGAACATCAGTTTGGATAAAGATAAGACTCTTAGAGAGTTTATCCCAATCTAACTAGGAGTCTAGGATTAGCATTGAACTAGAGTCCATTAAAGCTAGGCTTCTATTGGGATTAGGTTACTGTTGGCTATAAAAGAGAGGCACCCTCATGGGTCTAAGTTACGCTTTTTGTATTCTGAATAGTGATTTAAGCACTTTTGCTATCTTTGAGAGATAACTGATTTGATCATCGGAGTGCCCTTGGTTGGATGAACCACCGTCGGAATCTTATATTTTTGTGACAGGTCGTTCGGGCTTAATCTATTATGTCGGTGTTCTATAGCTGAGTACCTGTTTGGCAGTGTGGTCAGAAATTGACACACAATTTGGCGCCGTCTGTGGGAAAGAAAGGAGAATAGATGGCCAACGACGAACAGAAAGAGAAGATCGGGGATGACATTCCTATTGGGAGTGGTAAGAACATTGACCCTAACGTATAGGAGGATAATTGCAACGAAGAAACTCGGGATTAGAATCCTGAAGAGAAAGACGTCGGCCAGGAGGACGACGTTCCAAAGAAGTTAGACCGAGGCGGGTATTATAACGAGGACGACCTACATGTATGGAAATATAGATTCCTACGGAGGGACGGCGAGATGAAGGGAATGACGAACAAATTGGCAGACCTTCAATCGGTCGTCAATTTCATGATGCAGAACAACGTCATACAGCCACCGTTTCCGTTACAAGACACGCCGAGTCCAGCGGCCAAGAACAATGGCCAGAAAGGAGGACAGAAAATAGTCCCTATAGCCCCCTAGCACACCAGGACCAAGGAACACTCTCGCTGGCCTTCAAGAGAGGTCGGACGAGGAGATACTATGAAGGGAGATTCTCGGAGGACGCATCGTATCAAAGAAGCTGACCACAAAGAACATCAGCAAGATCAAGGGAAGGAACTTTGTTTTGACGCAACGAACGAAGAGAGGTCCAAGAGGACTCATAATGACACCGAAAGTAGCGCACCAAAAAGGCTGAAATCCGTTAATAGCCAAGCTCCTAGATGGACCAAGGAGGATCTAAAGGATTACCTCCAGAGGAAGTGACAGGATGCCGAGGTAACGTCTCCGGTCAAGTTGAGAACACCGTTTTCGGTAGAACTGGACAAATTTGAGGCCCTGAAAAGGTTTCACATGCCGAGGTTCCAGATATACGACGGTAAGTCTGACCTTAACTTTCACGTCGGCTTGTACCTGAACTCAATGGCACTATACACTGGGAACGAATCGTTACTTTGCAAGGTGTTTCCCTCGTCCTTCGGGGAAATTGCATCGGACTGGTTTCACAAGTTGCCGAAAGGAACTGTGAAAAGCTGGGAAGGCCTGGTCGAAATATTCGTGGCCAGGTTTGTGACAAACAAACTACAACCATTAAGGATGGACTCCCTGATGGCTCTGAGAATCAGGATGAAAGCCTTAGGGCTTATGCCAAGAGGTACTATGAGGTGTTCAACCAAATACTAGGGTGCAACCAAGAGGTGGCGGTCGTGTCTTTTAAGAACGACCTGAACGATGATTGTCTACTTCGAAAATCATTGGCAAAGACACTGCCAAAAAGTATGGAGGAACTCATGGCCAGAATTGAGAAGTGTGCGAGGGCCGAGGAAGAAACGCCGGGGTCAAAGACGTTAAAACAAGAGAAGAGAAATGGCTCACCGAAGCGAGGCCGAGGTAACACTGGGTACAACAAGCAAGAGACACGATTAAGGGTTGCATAGGCAAACGTATTCCGAATCCTGATTTACAAAGTCTAGGAGAAAGTCCGAAATTAGCCCTATTATAGAGCACCAGTAACGGTTCCGACCGAATTTATGGGAAGAAGTCTTGGCAAGCACTGTGCTTACCATAATGAAGATGGGCATCTGACTCAGGGGTGCAGAGCCTTGAAGGCACATCTGGAAGACTTGGTAAGATAAGGTCATTCAAAGGACCTTGTAGACGAGGCCAGGACAAGGGAAGAGCAAACAAGACTGCCTCAGGCACCGGCAGCACCACCTCTTCCAGCATCACAACCGCAGGCAGGTGGACCTCGAGTGATCAATGTGATTCACTCGAAGGTCAATGAGAACGAAATACGTGGGGAGACTCAGAAGGTAAAACACTTGCAGCATGTGTACCAGGTTTGGAAGAAAAGACCTAGGACAGACGAGTGCCAAGGACTAGTGGTGTCCTTTACTGAAGACGACCTAGAGATGGTGCAACATCCACACAACGATGCCTTGGTAATATCCCTCCAGATTGAAGAATGCCAAGTGAAGCGTATCTTAATTGACCAGGGTATCTTATAAAAATGTAGGAATAACTTACCAGAGACTGGTGACCAAGATGTTCAGACATCTAATAGGTAGAACAGTGGAGGTATACATAGATGACATGGTCGTGAAGACCAAGGAACCTGAGGATCATCTAGAAGACTTAAAGGCAGTTTTTGATATCCTTAGAACATATCGGCTCCGACTCAATGCATCGAAGTGCGCATTTGGAGTTGGGTCTAGTAAGTTCTTAGGATGCTTGGTTACAAGAAGGGGCATTGAGGTTAGCCCAGATCAGATCAAGGCCATCTTAGAATTAAAGAGCCCAACATCGGCAAAACAAGTGCAGATGTTGATTGGAAGGGCTGTAGCCCTGAATAGATTCATAAGCAGAAGCTCTGACAAATGTAAACCTTTTTTCAGCTTAGTGAAGAAAGCCATAGACTTCTTATAGACAGAAGAGTGTGAAGTCGCCTTGGCTGACTTGAAGAAGTATTTGACCACAGCTCCAGTTCTCTCAAATCCAGTACCTGGAGAGGAGCTGTTCTTATACTTGGCAGTTTCAGAGCATGCAGTGAGTGCAGTTGTAATCAGAGAAGAAAAGAGAGAGCAAAAGACAATTTATTACGTAAGTAAAATCCTAGTTGATGCAGAGACTAGATACCTACCCTTGGAGAAGCTAACACTGGCTTTAGTAATGGCTTCCAAGAAGCTGAATCATTACTTTCAAGCCCATAAAATTGTGGTGTTAACTGAGCATCCCTTGAAGTCCCTGTTGCAACAGGGAGATTTGACAGGCAGAATAGCTAGATGGGCAGTGGTGTTGGGCCAATATGATCTGGAATTTAGACCCAGAATAGCAATCAAAGGCCAAGTTTTGGTCGACTTTGTGGCCAAGTTCACACCAGGCGCCATCATACATCGGGCTCCGTTGAGCTGAGGTATACGATGTCTAAGTGAAGAAGGAGAAACCCAATTGGAGATAGCAGAACAAAGGAATGAAGAGAAACTCAGGCCAGGTAGTATTTACATCGGCGACTCCTTCCGACTGTTTGTTTATGGGAGTTCAAACCGACAAGGAGCGGGGGCAGGAATAGTGCTAGCATCACCAGATAGACAGATATTGGAACAATCCATTCGTTTGGGGTTTAAAGCCTCAAACAATGAAGCATAGTATGAAGTACTGATCGTAGGATTAAAACTGGCAGTAGCAATGGAAGCTGACGAGGTAATAGTTATCTATGATTCCCAACTTATCGTCAACCAGGAAACAGGCGAATACGCAGCCTGAGATGAAAGGATATCGACTTATGTAAAGGAGGTGGGCAGACTAGTAGCCTTATTCCAGAATTGACGACTACAACAGGTTAGCCGAGATGACAACAGCCATGCTGATGCTCTGGCCAACCTGGCTACTGTAATGAAACCTGGAGATGCAAGGGCGATAATGGTTGATTACTTGACAGGTCCAAGCATATAACCACTGAACACAGAGCATGAAACAATGTGTGTAGAGATGGAACCAAGTTGGATGTATGTGATAATAGTATTCCTTAGAAATGGGAAACTGACAAATGATCACAAAGAGGCACACAAGATCAAGCTGAAGTCAGTAAGGTTTAGTTTAACAGCAGAGGGACACCTTTACAGAAGATCTTTTACTGGACCCCTTTTAAGGTGTGTGCATCCTTCATAAGTTGAAGACTTTCTGTATGAAATACACGAAGGAGTATGTTGAAGCCACGCTGGGGGCAGGTCATTTGCTCATAGGGCCATTACTCAAGGGTACTGGTGGCCCTACATGCAGAAAGATGCTGAAGCTTATGTCAAGAAGTGTGAGAAGTGCTAGAGGTTTGCATATTTGATACATCAACCAGCAGCGGACTTGAACGTAGTGTCCAGCCCATGGCCATTTGCCCAATGGGGCATGGTTCTTGTTGGACAACTGCCTCAAGTAACTGGACAAAGGAAGTTCCTGCTAGTGGCAACAGATTACTTCACCAAGTGGGTAGAAGCTGAACCCCTTGCAAAAATTTGGGACATTGATGTGAAGAACTTCATATGGAAGAACATCATCACCAGGTTTGGGAACCCAAGGGCAATAATAGCAGACAATGGTACACAGTTTGACAGTAAGCTAATCAAGAGCTTCTGTGCAAAGTACAAAATTAAGAATTATTACTCTACTCCAAGCTTTCCTCAGAGTAATAGTCAAGCAGAAGCCTCTAATAAGGTTATCTTGGATGGAATCAAGAAGAGGCTAGAAGCGGTAAAGAGAAAGTGGGTGGAAGAGTTGCCTAATGTACTCTGGGCATATCGGATTACGCCGAGAAGATCAACTGGGGAATCCTCATTTGCCATGGCTTATGGAACAGAAGCAGTTATTCCGCTGGAGGTCGGCATCCCAGAGATCAGAACCCAGGCAGTAGAAATGGGGCCAATGAGGCATTCTTGGCCCGAGATCTGGATCTGCTAGAAGAAAGAAAGAAGAAAGCAGCAATTCAATTGGGGACATACCAGCAGCAGCTTGCCAGGGCTTATAATAAGAAGGTTAACCCACAAGAGTTCCAAGTTGGGGACCTCGTCCTAAGAAAGGTCGTCGGCAACAAGAAGGATCCCACAGAGGGCAAGCTTGGCCCAAATTGGGAGGGACCTTATAGAAGCATTTCAATCCTAGGCAATGGTGCATATCGGCTTAAAGACAGTAAAGGCAAAGAGTTACCAAGACCTTGAAATACTTGCAACTTGAAGTTTTTCTATCATTAGATTTTTTGTTTTTTAAAGCTTTCTGTTGTTAGCCGAAGTAATAATAAAATTTTAGCTCAATTTTTGATTTCAAACTTGTGTAACACGCTTGAACAGTCCCTTGGTGATGTTTTTGATTAAAACATGACGAATAACTTAGACTTATTATATGGTAGAGTTGAATTATACTTGCATATAATAGAGTTGAACTAAGTTGGTGATGTTTCTGATTGAAACATGATGAATAACTTAGACTTATTATATGACAGAGTTGAATTATACTTGCATATAATAGAGTTGAACTAAGTTGGCGATATTTCTGATTGACACATGACGAATAACTTAGACTTATTATATGGCAGAGTTGAATTATAGTCGCATATAATATAGTTGAACTAAGTTGAATTAACCTAGACTTGCCATATCGGCAGAGTCAGACACAGATTGAAACTAAGTACATGTTAGTTAGATTAACAAAGAGACCAAGGTTGGTTACCTCAGCCAGTCTTTGTTTGAATCTAACCTCAGCAACGAGGTCAAAGCCACATGTTTAATGAGAACCCAAGTGGAACTTAAGTT
Organism: Camellia sinensis; assembly: GCF_055761805.1. Lineage (NCBI taxonomy): Eukaryota > Viridiplantae > Streptophyta > Magnoliopsida > Ericales > Theaceae > Camellia > Camellia sinensis. The sequence continues at coordinate 238,426,616 of NC_138961.1, read as the reverse complement.
CATATTATGGGGCAGAGAGTTGGAGAATGATGCTTGGGAGTTGGAATCTACATGCTAAAGTTGGTTTGACACTTGTTGAAATTTTAAGAAAAATTTACAAGTTGAAGTTAAGCCGAGGTGATGTTGAAAGAAAATTGGTTTAACATTTGTTGAAATTTTAAGAAAAATTTACAAGTTGAAGTTAAGCCGAGGTTATGTTAAAGGAAGGATGGTTTAACATTTGTTGAAATTTTAAGAAAATTTACAAGTTGAAGTTAAGCCATGATTATGTTGAAAAAAGTATCTACGTACTTGCCGAGATTACCATGTTGCCTAGACTTGGAAGATATTTGAAGATAGAAGTCTTGCTAAGTAAAAGTAAGTGGTAGGTTTTATATAGCATTTATGAAAATATTTTTTACAATGTTTTCAAGTGATTAAGCCAAGGCCGAGATAAGCAAGATTGGAAGTTTTGTCCGAGGTATGTTAATCCGAGGAGACTATACAAGAAAGGCATAAACTGAAGACATGCAAAATATTCTAAGTATGGAAGCAGTAAAGCATACAAACATACAATCACATTGAAAGAAGAAATTAGAGAATGTATTCAGATAAGGAAAGAAGGCACTTCAGCCTGACATTGAAGAATAATTGTTCAGATTACTAAAAGGCACATCGGCCAAATAAAGAGCTAAACATTGTTCAAAAAGAAAAAAGTACTAAGTACAGAGGAAAAGCTTCAAGATTAGACTATTCGACATCATCAGCTGGATCGGTTTGGGGCTCAGAAGACATCTAAGAACTCTTCTCGGCAGCCTTCTCAGCCGCGAGCTCGACATTGATCTCTTGGAGAGTCTGGTTGATGCTCTTCTCGGCGATAGGTGCATCAGATGTTGTCTTCTTAGGGATGGCATCTTTTGAGACCTTGTCCGCCTCATCCTAAGTCAAGTTCAAGACTAGGTCATTCAGAGTTGGGGACTTGGCCCCAGCATTCACAGCCTTCTCGGAGTTTTCGGCCTCAGCTTCCTCCTCGGACTCAGCCTCGTCCTCGAACTGGCTTGGAGAGGGAGGAAATGTTAGGACGAGGTTGCTAGCATTCTTAAGAGGAGAGTCCTCGGGGAAAGCCAACTCCTTCAGAGCAGCCATTGCTGAAACCCTTGTTGCATGCCTGCTTCACTTGTTTCTTATAGTCTTCTTTGACGTCAGCTGCTCCCTCGGCATACGCCTTCTTGTCCGCCTCTTTGATCTCGGCATCCTTTGTGGCCAAGACAGCAATGGGCTCGGCCTGGGCTTCGGCGGTCTTTGCTTCAGCCTCTTTCTTCTCGGCTTCAAGGACCTTGGCAATGAATGGCCTCAACAACTCCTGCCCTCTCCTCAGCCTCATCTTGAGCCTGTTTGGCCGCCTTAGCTTGATCCATCAATGTCTTGATCTTGGCCTCAACTTTATTGATGGTCTTGAGCAAACCAGCAGCCTCTTTTATCTTGCAGACCAACTCTTTCTTAACGTCGAAGGCCTGCATCGCGAAGGAGTGGGCGTGCTAGATCGCCTAGAAGAAATGGAAAAAACAAAGGTTAGTAAAACTTTTTAAGTATGGAAAAATAGAGAATGACAAGTACCAAGTGTTAAGGGATTACTTGTACGGAGTGCTGCAACATCAGAGCAAAGTTTTCATATTCGCTGACCTCGGCGTTGCATTCAAGGTTTTTTGGAAGGAGCAAGGCAGTAGAGAGGGCAACGCCAACTTTAAGGTCAGTCGCGCTGTTGTCGACTCTGACTGGCTTGTCTTCAATAGTGATTGGAGGGGCCCAGGGGGTATCTGATTTGAACGACCCAGAGGTTATGGCAGACTCTGACCTCGGCTTCTTTGACCAGGTGGATTTAAAAGGACCAGCCTCTGCAGGCCTCTTTTCGGCGGCGGATGCACTTTTTTCCGCCTTGGCCATCTTTGAGATTAGTAAGGTATACTCAGAATCGATCTGAGTTACCGTTGCCTTTGCTTGTGCTTTCTTCAGCCTTTTTGGCTTTGGCTTTGGTTGAGATTGCGATGGTGAAGATTGAACTGTGGTGACATTGGGGATGTCAGCAAGAAGGTATTCGGCAATGGCCTTTTTTTGCCCCATTTTGTCGGAGGAGGTGGCAACAGTAACTCTAGTGTCAAGGCGGATTGCTGGTAGAGCTGTTGGTGGGTTGGTTGGATCGTATGAGGACGCCTTGGCACTTCAGCATCTTCGGCTTTGAGTCCTGCCTGCCGGTGCGAACAATGGAGCTCGATGTCGGCGTTGGCGTTGAGAAGGTGGGATCAGTTGTGGAGCAGAGGTTAACAGTTGCTCCACAAGACCAAATGTTCATTCTTGGTCAGGCCTTGATGATTCAGCTTGAGGAGTTGTTGCTGAAGGAGGAGACTTGCTTTTTCTTGGGACGTCGGGAAGTACAGATTTGTAAGTTGGGATGTAGTTGAGCAGCAAAGGTGCTTTTCGCTAGTCAACTAGCAGACCCAATAGCTTTTTTAAATCCTTGCTGGGATAGAAGTTTTTGCGGAAGTCCTTTGGAGGTTGAGGAAGAGCTGCAAAATAAAACAGACAAACATTAGAATATTTAGAAGGAACAAAGTATTAAAGACTTGAGAAGCAAGTAAAAGTAACACTTGGCTCTTACCGTCTCCCTCTCTGAACAATGTACGGCTTAAAGGGTAGAGGTGAAGGTCGTCATTTGGAAGGAACTCCCAGTTGCCCGAGACGATGAAATAATCGTCCCCGACGCCCTTGTTGGAATTAGGGAGGTCGGCGATAAGTTTTTATTCCGTCGACCTCGGCTTAAGGTAGTAAATGTAGCCTTTTTGTGACTTAAGGCCACACATGGTGTAATAGTACTGGATGTCGGCTAGAGTTACCCTAGCATTTTCTTGGCTAGCTAAGGCAATGATACCATTGATGACTCTGTAAGAGTTAATGGCTAATTGCATTGGGTTGAGTTTATAATAGTGAAGGACTTCTCGGAAAAAGGATGTCAAGAGAAAGCCTAAGTCCATACTCTATGAAGGCTACGACTAGAAAGGGCATGGAGTCGTCTTTGGGCATAATAGAGTCCTCCTCTCCAGCCAGCCTAAGGTGAACGTCGGTAGGGATGGCAAACTCCTACCTAAAGTATGCTAACTTAGTTGGGGTGTCTACCATCCACCTGAGCATACCCATGACGTCGGCTAAAGTGGGGGAGGTGTTGGATTTCAGAAGGAAGTGGTTTGTTAAGGTTTAAAGGACCTCGGCAAAACCTAAACATATGCTGGGGTAAGAGTTTTTTGAGGATCTAAGGGGAATTTGTTTCAATTGTTCCTAAAGTGTGTAAGTTTTAGAACAAGTCCCAAACCTAAAACTATGGGAACAAGAATTGAGGGCAAGAATCTGGAAAAGACAACAAGAAAATAGGGAAAAAAAACATGATTAAGAAGCCAGAAGAAATTCAAGAACATTAGAAGTACAGATATACGAAGCCAATTCAGTGGCAGAGCAACGAGTATGTGTTTGGTTCAGAACCCAGAAAGTAAAACCAAGAACAGTGACAAGCTATCAAGAACATCAAGTATGTGTGTGCGTGTGTATACCCAGAAACAGATGAAACATAACATGTTTAAGCATACGAAGGGTGAAATTTGAAACACAGATAGAAACAGGAGCATATGAATGCATTTATCATGACAAATAAACAGAGGCAACAGAGTATGAAACTAAAGAGGGGGAAAATAGTAACTCACCGAAGAAAATGAAGCCGGTGTAAAGTTCGCCAGGGTCAGACAATGGCAACAATCAGAGAAGAGCAGCAAAAGCTTCGCCGGAGGAGGTGAACGGAGTGGCTGCAGAGCTTGAGAGCTTGAAACAATGGAGGATTTGGGAGTAGAGAGAGAGAACTTGCACGAAAATGGTGGTGAAAAAGTGTAAAGACGGAGAGAGAGGGATGATTTTGATCAAACATGCAGAATGGCGGCAAAATGGCAATAAGTGTGCCTAGGACGACGTGCTTGTCAGACGGCGCATGCAAATGCGATGCAAATTAATGGCGCGTGTCAGGTAAGGCTTAGAAGGGGAAAGATGCGTGGCAAAAACGGTTAAAATACTATGCGTGACAGCTCATATGCATGATGAAACTCTTAGAGTTCTTGATTTAATGGAGCAAGACCTCGGCTGTAGGGACGATCTCGGCTGAGAAACTTGAACAAACTTGGTTATTGGTTCTGAAGCATTGATGAAAATAGACTAAGTCTTGGTCGTATTAAGCCGACGAATGATGACCTCAATAATGAAGGACAAAGTGAGCTTAGCCGATGTGCTAAATGAAAGAAACGATATAGGTTCCATCACCTCAGGATGCCAAGGTAATAGAACCTAGGGGCAGTTGTGGGGACATAATTTTTGAATGACAACACGTGGCCGAGGTGGCACCGAAGTGCCAGCCGAGGTGCCATGTGTCCTGTTCATGACACCGAGATAATCTCAGCTAGGCCGAGGTTATCTGTGAAGATACCGGAATCCGGGATAAGCGGATAAGGAACAAGAGTCCTAGAATGAGAGAGAACTTCAGTTTGGATAAAGATAAGACTCTTAAAGAGTTTATCCCAATCTAACTGGGAGTCCAGGATTAGCATTAAACCAGAGTCCATTAAAACTAGGTTTCTATTGGGATTAGGTTAGTGTTGGCCATAAAAGAGAGACACCCTCATGGGTCTAAGGTACACTTTTTGTATTCTGAATAGTGATTTAAGCACTTTTGCTATCTTTGAGAGATAACTAACTTGATTGTCAGAGTGCCCCCGGGTAGACGAACCACCGTCGGAATCTTATATTTCTGTGATAGGTCGTTCATGCTTAATCTATTCTATCGGTGTTCTCCAGCTGAGTACCTGTTTGGTAGTGTGATCGAAAATTGACACACACACTGAACATTTTAACTAAAAATTAAAAAAGAAAAGAGAGAGAGAGAGAGAGAGAGAGAGAGAGAGAGAGAGAGAGGGGAAAGAATCTAGGGCTACATGATAAAAAATGTGATATTTTCTAGATTAATTTAGCTCATTATATTAGAAAAATGATAATAAACAAATAATTGGAAAAATAAGACTATAAGACTTTCATTTAATATATATATATATATATTAGCGTAATACCTCGTCAGTGACGGAGCCATAAAATTAAATTAGAGGGGGCACTTATTAATTACTGAAAGAGAATAAAAATAACTACAGGAATTATGTGGGTCCCGACACTACCACGTGGTGTAATTGTAAATTATCATGTGTATGATAGTTATCAAATTCTTATCAAACACTGCATTAATGTTTTATGTGATGCAAAACTCATCAGGATATGAAATCTTATCGATATAGAAGTCCTTCACAACTGAAGATTATTTGGGATACGACTTCTGAAACATTAAAACTACTTGCTAAGTAAGTCACAGGATATTATAAATATGTTTGACCCTCATGGATTGAGGTACGCAATTTTTCTCTATGAATTAGTTCATTAAATATTTTGATAATATTGGAGGACTGATTTGGGCATCGGAGGGCCCCCGGCTACGGCTGAGGGTGTTTTGTCTTGCAGATAGCGATTGTGTGATGGTGCTGATCATTTTCTTCGTTGGATTTCTTTATTATCAAATACAATATTTTTATGTCCATACAATTGGCGCCGTCTATGGGAATCGACTAAATCTAGCAAAGAAGATGAATTCACAATTATCAACACGAAGATACATCAACATTAATTTTAAATTGCAGCCAGAGATACATTAGAACAAGTTATGGAAGAAACCTTTTTAAATTCAAGTTGAAAGAGATTTGTTCATATGGTATTATTTGTTTGGATGTATCTAGTGTCAACCATCAAACGAATCAGGAAAGAGTATTAAATTGGCTAAGGGACATATTCCCAAGCCATGTAAAGCAATATGTCCATAATGATGCTGTAGCAGCTTTGCCAGTGGGACAATGCGTAAGCTTCGTGGTTGCTATTTGATTGCCCCTGAATTTAATTTGGGTCACATCGAGCATGACTATAGTCTAACATCACTAATTTTATTTGAGGTATTTGGATGGCTTGGAATTTATGAAATAAAGACTCTTATGAAGTAATATTATGGCACGCTATACTTTGTGGACATGAATCAATTTGTGTTGTTTATTGCCAAACCTGATTCAATGAGAGAATAGAGCAGCTCTGTGGAGTAAGATTTTTTTTGTATTATTATTTTGGATGTGGAGATATTTTTATCAGTTAGTATGTTAGATTTTCATTATTTGCGGAGCATGAAATTTGTGCACTATTATTCTGATCACGGAGAAGATCAATTATATTGGATTTTTATTATCTACGGCATATGGATTTTATGCATTATCATTTTGGATATGGAGGCATTATTGTCAATTATTATGCTACGGAGCATAGATTTTATACATTATGTCAGATTTTTGTTATAAGTGGAGCATCAACTTTATGCATTATTATTCCAACCACAAATACATGGAAGATTAAATTATTATATCAGATTTTTATTATCTGAAAAATATGAGTTTTTATACCAAACGTGGATGAAGACCATTATTTGGGTCAAATATGCTGAGATGAAGTTCGCGCTTATAGATCATGGGGGCAATATGAATTACGATATTCTTTGGTTACAAATTTTATCTCTTTGCCAAGTTGGTTTGGGCAAGAGATAAGTTGGCAGGTTTGACCAACATAAAAAATCTTTATCGAGCAGGGTTTTGCTTGGTGAAATAGGTTGGTAGGTTTGACCAATTTTGAAAATCTTTGTCGAGCAATGTAGGTTGATAGGTTTGATCAACTTGAAAAATCTTTATTGAGCGGGCTTTACTTGGTGAAGTAGATTGGCAGGTTTGACCAATTTTGAAAATCTTTGTCGAACAAAGTAGGTTGGCAAGTTTGACCAACTTGAAAAATCTTTGTCGAGCGGGTTTTGCTTGGTAAAGTAGATTGGTAGGTTTGACTAATTTTAAAAATCTTTGTCGAGCAAAGTAGGTTGGTAGGTTTGACCAACTTGAAAAATCTTTACCGAGCGGGTTTTGCTTGGTGAAGTAGAGTGGCAGGTTTGACCAATTTTGAAAATCTTTGTCGAGTAAAGTAGGTTGGTAGGTTTGACCAACTTGAAAAATCTTTGTTGAGCGGGTTTTGCTTGGCAAAGTAGGTTGGCAGGTTTGACAACTTTGAAAATCTTTGTTGAGTAGGTTTTGCTTAGCAAAGTAGGTTGGCAGATTTGGCCAATTTGGAAAATATTTGTCGAGTGGGTTTTGCTTGGCAAAGTGGGTTGGTAAGTTTGATCAATTTTGAACTTTTTTACAAAGTAGGTTGGTGGTTTGTCCAACAATGAGATCCCTTGCTGAGCAGGTTTTGCTTGCCAATAAGCAAGTTGGTGTTTTGGTAGTTCCTAACAAGATTAGGCATTCTTAGAATAAGTCCTAACAAGGTTATGCATTTTCAGAATAAGTCCTAACTTGGTTAGGTATTCTTGGAATAAGTCCTAACAAGGCATTTTTTGAATAAGTCCTAACGAGGTTAGGCATTTTCGGAATAAGTCCTAACAAGGTTAGGCATTCTTGGAATAAGTTTCAGCAAGGCTAGGCATTTTCGAAATAAGTTCTAATAAAGTTATGCATTTTGGAATAAGCCCTAGCACCTATGTATGGTTTTTAGCTAGGCATTATTACACGGCTATTTTTATTAGAATAATAGAAAGCTTCCACTTTTTCACTGGGTTCAAAGAGAATGAAAGCTTGGGGGCAATCGAGAGGGAATAAAAATAACTACAGGAATTATGTGGGTCCCGACACTGCTACGTGGCGTAATTGTAAATTATCACGTGTATGACAGTTATCAAATTCTTATCAAATACTGCATTAATGTTTTATGTTATGCAAGACTCATCAAGATATGAAATCTTATCGGTATAGAAGTCCTTCCCAACCTGAGATTGTTTGGGATATGACTTCTGAAACATTCAAACTACTTGCTGAGTAAGTCACTGGATATTATAAATAGGCAACACCCTCATGGGTTGAGGCATGCAATTTCTCTCTATGAATTAGTTCATTAAATATTTTGATAATATTAGAGGACTGACTTGGGTGTCGGAGGGCCCTCGGCTACAGCTGGGATTGTTTTGTCTTGCAGATAACAATCGCGTGGTGGTGCTGATCATCTTTTTCGTTGGATTTCTTTATCATCAAATACGGTATTTTTTATGTCCGTACAATTACAATATCAATATTTTTTATAAAAATATTTTACGCAAGTTTTTACGATTGATTTCGAGAAATATCAAAAAAATAATGTAATTTGTAACTAGTATATCATGGACAATACAAAAAAAAAAATATAGTAATAAGTCTTAAAATAAATTATATAATGATAATTTTTTTTTTATATACAAAATTTGATTAAAAATTCAATATAATGGTAATACCACGTCATTATTGATATGTGATATCACCAACTAATAGTACATAAATACATAGAGAGTGAATCTCACCTGTCAAATGTAACTAATAATCCAATAAATTTCATATCTTTATACTGAGATTACTTATACTTGCATCTCAATAATAATGACATTGCCGTTTCATTCAAAAATTTTCATAGATAATATGGTTTATAGTAGTCTTTCCATTTTCAATTAAAACAACCATTATTGTTTTCATAATTTTTAAAATGTCATTGACATTTCACTATAATAATATTTTTGAAATTTTTTTATTTAAAATATTTTCTTTATATTTGCAAATTTTTTTATAAAAAAAATCTCAAAATCTAGGGGGCACGTGTTCACTCCCTCCGCTACTGACGGAGATTACTTATATTTGTATGTCAATAATAATGACATCACCGTTATATTAAATTTTTTTTATAAATAATATGATTTATAGTAGTGTCTTTATTTTCAATTAAAACAACCATTATTATTCTCATAATTTTTAAAATGTCATTGACATTTCACTTTAAGAATATTTTTGTAATTTTTTATTTAAAATATTTTATTTATGTTTACAAAATTAAAAAAAAAAAACTCAAAATCCAAGGGAAACACGTAACCCTATGGGTCTTCACTCCTTCCGCCACTGATACCCGTGCTATGCACAGTTTTAAATAAATAACTTTAAAATTATTAATGAGCTTATTTGCCTTATGTTATTGTGCCCATCCGGTTTTCCTCACTCTGTACACTTCTACGAAAAACAAAAACCAATTCACTAAGGTAAAGCAAAAATGATTAAATCAAAAAAATTGCTTTAGCTGTTTAAATTACTGAATTTCACTTTTTCGTGCTCTTATTGCAGGTTTTGTTCCTGTGCTTTCTCTTATGTATGGTTACGTATGCATCAATGACGATTATTAGATATTTGATGTTTGGTTTGAAGGTACTGTCTCAAATAACCTTAAACTTTCCAACTAAAAAAATTAGCTCAAAAGTGGCAATATACACTACCCTAGTCAATCCTATAGTAAAATATGCATTGATGATAACACCAGTAGTGAATGCTATAGAAAATAGGTTTCGATCATAGTACAGTGAAAAATTGACTAGCCTCTTGATCAGAACCACGTTGGTGAACAACACTGTCATCGTAGCCATAGCCGTCCCATTTTTTGGTTACCTAATGTCACTTGTTGGAGCATTTCTTAGCGTCACAGCTGCGATTTTAACTCCTTGCTTATGTTACTTAAAGATCTCAAGCACTTATCGAAGTCTTGGATTTGAAGTGATGATTATAGGGTTAATTGTGTTATTTGGCAGTGTGATTGCAATTGTTGATACTTACGCATCGCTTGTAAAAATAATAGGGAATTTTTAAGCATTAATTAGTCTCTTTGATGAGTAATAAAGGTTTCTATTGTGTAATCCACTAGATTAATGTTAATAGATTGGGCACCTTTATTTTTTTTTTTAGTTTTTATTTTGCTTATGCAATGTGTATATAAAACCAATGAGGCCTAAGAACGTTTGGTACTGAAATTTTAACTACTGCCTACTTGCTTCTAGGTCCATGTTTACAATCTGCCTTTTTGTTTTCTTGATGGATGAGTTTCTCTCCATTGGCAACACTTAAAAAAGTAAGTTTTTTTCTTTATTGATTTAATATATATATATATATATATATATAGATATTGTGGGGACAGATTTTTTGAATGATAACACGGGGCCAAGGTGGCACCGAAGTGCCAGCCGAGGTGCCACATGTCCTGGTCATGACGCCGAGGTGATCTCGGCTAGGCCGAGGTTACCTACGGAGATATTGGAATCCGAGATGAATGGATAAGGGTCAAGAGTTCTAGAATGAGGGAGGACCTCAGTCTGGATAAGGATAAAACTTTTAGGGAGTTTATCTTTATCTGTTGAAGAGTCCGGGATAAGCATTGAGCCAGAGATCATTGAAGCTAGGCTTCTATAGGGATCAGGTCAATGCTGGCTATAAAAGTAAGGCACCCTCGTGGGTCTGAGGTACGCTTTTTATATTCTGGCTAGTGAGTTATGCACTAATTATTATCTTTGAGAGATAAATTGAGTATTGACTTGATCGTTGGAGTACCCCCAGGTGGAAGAATCACCGCCAGAGTCTTTTCTTTCTGTGACAGGTCGTTTGGGCACAATCTATTCTACCATTGTTCTCCAGCTGAGTACCTGTTTGGCAGTGTGGTCAGAAAACAATACACACAATTTGGCGCCGTCTGTGGGAACAAAAGAAGAATAAATGGCTAACTACGGACAGAAAGAAAAGGTTGGGGACGACATCCCTACTGGGAATGGTAAGCACATTGACCCTAACGTAGAGGAGGATAATTGCAATGAAGAAACTTAAGATCAGAATCCCGGAGGGAAAGACATCGGCCAGGAGGGCGACGTACCAAAGAAGTCAGACTGAGGCGGGTATTATAACGAGGATGACCTACAGGTACGGAAAGATAGATGCCTACGGAGAGACGGCGAGATGAAGGGAGTGGCGAACAAATTGGCAGACCTACAATCGGTCGTCAATTTCATAATGCAGAACAACGTCATGCAACCATCATTTCCGTTACAAGACACGCGCGATTCCAGCGGCCAAGAACAATGCCCAAAAGGGAGGGCAGAAAACAGTCCCTGTAGCTTCCTAGCACACTAGGACCAAGGAACACTCTCACTGGCCTTCAAGGGAGGTCGGGCGAGGAGAGTCAGTGAAGGGAGATTCTCGGAGGATGCATCGTACCAAAGAAGCTGACCCCAAAGAGCATCGGCATGTTCAAGGGAAGGAACTTTGCTTCGACGCAACTAATGGAGAGAGATCCAAGAGGACTCATAATGACACCAGGAGTAATAAAAGTTTCTGCTATGTAATCCATTGGATTAATGTTAATAGAGTGGGCACGTTTATTTTTTGATTTGTAGTTTTTATTTTGGTTATGCAATGTATATATAAAACCAATGAGGCCTAAGAAGGTTTGGTACTGGAATTTTAACTACAACTGCTTGCTTCTGGGTCCATGTTTACAATCTACCTTTTTGTTTTCTTGATGGATGAGTTTCTCTCCATTGGCAATACTAAAAAAAAGTAAGGTAGCGTTTGGTAGAGTTTTTAAATATGATTTGAGAATAGAAGTTGTATTTTGAGTTTGTGAGTTTTAGAATTGTGATTTGACTGTGAAAAATTTGTTTGGTGAATGTGTTTTGAATAGAATTTTGGATTGAGTGGGAAATTTTTGATGTGACATATGATATTTGATACAAAAACTTACAATTCATAATCAAACACACAACTCAAAATTCTATTCAAAACTCATAAAAAAATTTAAAAAATTCTGAAATTTTTTTTATTTAAAATATAAAAAATAACAGGTGCCAATTGTTTTAAAAAAAATTTGCACTGTACTGACCGGCCGGATATCCGGGAGGACGACTGGTCGGACGTCCAGGGGGACGACCGGTTAGTCCAAATTTTCTCTTCTTCGACAGAGTTTACAGAAGTGGATGTGGAATTAATTTTGGAAAACGGTAACCAAACATCACGCACAAATTAAGAGGTAGAAATGCATTTTCAAAACTCTTCCAAACAGAGCTTAAGGCCTCATTTGGCAAGTGCCCGTTTTAGCCAAAAAGTTACTAAAAAAACAAAAAAGCCAACAATCCATGCTAAAAAGTCAAATATTCCATTTTCTCTTTACTTTTTGCACATCTTTTCGTAAAAAGCTAAAAAGTCATCCCAAACATACTAATTTTTTTTACATTACATTTTAGCCAAAAAATCAAAAAGTTACTAAAAAAGCTTATTCCCAAACGAGGCCTAAGTTTTTTTCTTTATTGATTTTAAAATATATATATATATATATATAATTGTATCAAGTTTTTAAATTTATTTTTCAGTCCATCTAGTTCCCAAGAATGTAAAAAAATAAATAAAATTTCACCAAAAATAAATAAATAAGTTGATTTTTTTTATTTATAAAAAAGTGAACTTTTTTCAAATTTATTTATTTATGTTACATTTCATGGCGGTCTATTGTAGAAAAAATTAAAAATAATTTTTTTTAAATTATAAAAAATAGTTGTCAAAACCAGCAAACCCTCCACTATTGTTATTAATTGATTTATTTTACTTTTTATGATATGTCATCATCTTGCGTTAAAAGAGAAGTAACAAAACCGGGTTGGCTTGGTGGTACTAGGTCGGGGGATGTGCTCTTTTTTGGAGTTTTTGGTTTGAAATTTCTAAAGTATAAATCAACTTGATTGATTCTTATTTTTATGATTTATTTTTTTAAAAAATTAATTTTTTTATTTTTTTATTTTCACTGAATTTTTAAAATATTTAAAATATATTTTTTAATTTTTAGATACACCTAATATAAATATATTCAAAAAGTATAATATTTGTGAAAAACTTTTTGAAAAAAATTCATTAAATATTAAAAATACAAAAAATACAAGAATTTAGTTTCGTATTCTTGTGTATTTATTAATTTTTAAATTTTTTTATAAATATTTTACTTTTTAGATACATCTAAATAAGGTACATTTAAAAAATAAAAAAAAATCGCTTAAAATTTTTAAAATATTTATTAAAACAAAAAAATAAAAAAAATAAAAAGCTTAATTTTTAAAAAATTAAATTTAAAAAATTGAAATCTACACTGAATACTTTTTTGGAGCTAATATATTCAAAATTTTATCTCAATTTTGTTAGGTTAATCATTCTATTAGATCCAGATATCGAGTTATTTAAAAAAAAAGAAAAACGAGTAACAAATTTAAAAGTGGGGATATGATGTGCCAGATGGGACCGACAGCTAAACATGATACGGGACCAAGCTGATGATTGTTTAGGGTGCCTTAAATAAGTGTATTTTTTGTCTTTTTAGATTAAAAAATTGAGAAAAAAAATATAAATATTTGGGTTAACTTTTTAACTTTTTATGAAAAAATGTATAATAAAAAATTGTAAAAATTGATTTGTAGGAAAAAATTAAGATTGAGAGTTGTGCAGCCGTAATTGTTGACTTTTGGTGAATAGTGCTAATTTTTTAACTTTTTGAGTAACTTTTTGACTTTTTGACTTTTTGCAATATGCCAAACTTGGCCTTTATTAGATGTCCCCAAACGACTTAGGCCATGTTTGTTTGACTTTTTTAAGAAGTGGAATTAGATTAATAAATTGTTTAATTAGGGACGTGAGTGAGAAAATTAACTATTCTCTTAGACTAGTAATTCCCTCAATTGATAGAACTACCAATCCCATGGAGGGTTGAGATAAGAAATAAAGTGGAGGAATTAGTGAATTTTTAAATGATTTTTAAGTAAAATTTATATTTTTTAGAACCAAAAAAAAAATATAATATTTAAAAAATACTAAAAATTAAAACAAATTAATTTTATATATTAATATTTTCTATAGTATTGCTAATCCAGTGGTATATAAACAAATACTTTTTATCCTACATCTCTAATTTAATACTACCACACTAGTAATCTCATCACTCAATCTCACCGTACTCTTAATTCCTTCCATCCTATGCGGCCAAAGGTGAACTTAATGTTGATGATTAGTATAATGTCAAACATATCAATTGAGTTAAGGGTTGAGCTTATTGGTGATTGAATCCCTGCATTACATTATTTAATGGTGAGTGAAATGATCAGTTTTAATTTAAATTAATTATAAATTTATATTTCTAATTCATAGTTATTAAATATGTAATGAAATGTTTTTATTACTTATATTGGTAGTGTTACATGCATCAATTAGAGTACTAACACTAGTTATGACATTATTATTGACCCCACTCATTAATTACATTACAAATATTCAAAACCTCTTAAATTATGTCACATCATCAATTGGTATACTAATTAGTATATAAATTGGTGCATATAGCATTATTCATTTTCAGATTGATTTGGTGGATTCATTTTAAAACATAGTTTGGGAAGTTGGTTTTGGTGGGTTAGGGGTTAAAATAGTCACAAAAAACAAAATAGATTATTTTAGCCACAAAAAACAAAACATCAAATCCAACCCATAATCATTACACTCCTCTCTAAAAAAAAAAGTAAAAAAAGCCAAAAAGTCAAAAAGTTCTTCCTAAACCAAGCTTTTTAGCCCCAAGCTAAAATAGCCAAAAAGTCAACCCACTTCCCAAACGAAGGCTAAGACACTTCATTGATCTAAATTATTTAATTTATAAGATTAATTTTATAAAAAAATTATAATTTTTGATTCTCAAAAATTGATTATAGAATTAAAAACAACTTTTTATGAGTTGATAGAAAATCGATACTCCCATATTGAATCACATGTATCATAAAAATATAATCAATTTGTTTAATTATTGATTTTAACTGATTTAATTTTTTATATAAATATTTTGTTCATTTTGAAAGTAAATAAGAAAAATGTCGTTATTAAGAATCCAAAGAAAGAGAAAAAGAGTCTGAAAAAATTAAAGTGGTAGAGAGACAATGAAAGATGTTTTTGGCCACCTAGCAAGATACCAATTTAATTTTTTTACGAAAGATGTGTCCTATAACAAAACAATTTGGGCCTCTGAATCTATATTTTTTAATCGTTTTAATTCATGTATTTTTTTCTTATCATTTTAATTCGTGTATTATATCGTATAAAATGAAAACCTTGAAATTGGAGTGCTCGACTATGTTTTGTAGCTGAACATTTTAACTAAAAATTAAAAAAGAAAAAAAGAGAGAGGAAAGAACGATTGCTCGCGAGACCGAGCAGGCATTTTTATCTTAGTTAACTTGAACAATGATAGTTCGGCTGAAAGACAATAATCCCAATCATATTATGCAGATAGAATTATGAAGCAATTGAGAGGGTAATTTATGTATACGAATTGGGCCAAACTAGGAAGCATTGTTCCTGAATATCGGCCACATTTGTGGGCCAAGTGACGAGTCCAGATAACTCGGTTTGAGGAACAATGGTTGAAAGGCCGGTCAACAGGCTCGAACCTAGCTGTGTGCGATCAATAAACAAACCGAAGTGACACGTCGATTGCATGAAGAAAGCCAAGCTAGGAGTAGCTTGGCGAGATAACTCAAGGCGGTTAGGGATTGCGTAGCTCGGTCAAAGGAATAGCTACACAAGGTAGCTTGGTTAGGCACAGTTAGCTAAGCGGGGTGTTTGGCCATCTCACTTGGTTTGATAAGCATTATCCTTAAGTATGAGAATCCTAGTAGGACTTTGCTAAAGAGAGTTCAAGTCCTATTAGGATTGTACCACATGGAATCTATAAAATCTCATTACAGAATCTATGAACAAGTATTGTAATTCTTACTTACGAACACACATAGCTTATTATCTATTGCCTACTTGCTGACTTCGGCATTGGAAGGGTTTTCTGGCACATACCCGCCGGCTAGCTCACGTGTGTTTTTAGGTAGCGAAGCGGCGACGTTTGGAGGAGTGCAAGCTTGGTAAATAGGATTATACGAGAAGATTATTTTGTGCTCATACAAATCACATGTATCATAAAAATATAATCAATTTGTTTAATTATTAACGTCTAACTAATTTAATTTTTTATATAAATATTTTGCTCATTTTGAAAGTAAATAAGAAAAATGTCATTATTACAACCTAAGAATCCAAAGAAAGAGAAAAAGAGTTCAAAAAAATTAAAGTGGTAGAGAGACATTGAAAGATGTTGTTGGCCACCTAGCAAGCTACCAATTTAATTTTTTACGAAAGATGTGTCCCATAACAAAACAATTTGTTTCTCTAAATATATTTTTTTTCGTGTATTTTTTATTTTTATTTTTATCGTTTTAATTTGTGTATTATATGTATAAAATGAAAACCTTGAAATTGGAGTGTTCGACTATATTTTGTAGCTGAACATTTTAACTAAAAATTTAAAAAGAAAAAAAAGAGAGAGGAAAAAATATAGGGCTACATGATAAAAAATGTGATATTTTCTCGATTAATTTAGCTCATTATATTAGAAAAATGATAATAAACAAATAATTGGAAAAATAGGACTATAAGACTTTCATTTAATCAATTGATGGCCATCATACAATAACAAAGTTCCAAGATTTGGAACTGACAGAGATTTATGTAACAATAACAATATCAATAATAATGGCAATAACAATACGCTATCGATGTCGCGAATACAATTCAAAAGAGAATCATCATTCAATCGATAAAAAGTAACTGCAATGACCCTTACCATTGCTTACCGATAAATATTGATTACCGTCAAACTGAACTGATTACGACTGATAATTGAACTGATTAAAATACTGAACTGACTGACTGAAATCTAGAACTGAATTGACTGAGTGTATCTGTTTAAATGCATAATCTATCTGTTTGACTGTTTGACTATCTGTTCATGTTTTAGTGTTTAAACTGCTAATTGAAGGCCTTATCGGCGGCCGAATCCGAAATTGATTCGTGTGTCTTGATCATTGTAATTTATGTGATTTTATGGTGTATTTACCTGAAATTTGATTTGGTATGATTAAATTAGATTAAATAGTGCTAAATTACAAGAGTTGCATTATTTACCAAACTAACCCCTAGTGGACCACTACACCAAACTTTGTTTAAGCCTTAGCCTTGCATTACAAAACATTTCCTCAACTTCTTTTGAGCACACCACCGAACTAGAGAGAGAGGAAGTGAGAGAGTTGAATTGTTCTAGAGAATTGGCTTGGAAGACTTGAAGGGATCATAGGAGAATTGCCTAATTGGACTTCTATACTTGTAATTGAAGCTCTAGGTGAGGAATTCAACCTCTCATTGTTGTGTTTAAGTGGATTCTTGCATTGTTCATGTCTAAATTGATGAATTGGGTCATGTTCTAGTCCTAGCATGTCAAATTGAAGCTCATTCCATGCATGCATGTTTGAATTGTTGAGTTGTGAGTTGATTTCATGGTAAAATGTTACATGCATGTTCATATTGTGTTTAAGTCCATGATTTCATCTTGTCCTTGGAAGAATTGGCTCATTAGAGCATGTTTTGAAGCTTGAAAGTTATTTGAAGATCATGCATGTCATGTTTAAGGATTGTTCTTGAAAAATGGTTTGAAATTGGGTTTGAATTAAACACCCTTGGGCTTTGATTTCTCAAATTGAGTTTTGAATCATGTTTAACTATGAGTTTGTAAGAGTTTTCCAGAAAATGGGCCCAAGAGGATCAGTTTTGATGCATTTGAGCTTGAGTTTGAGCTTGGAGGTGCAATCTGGAATTTCCAGATTTTGCACTCCTGCTCGAGCAGGGGAAGGTGACGCTCGAGCGTGGAACCCGAGCATCCAGTATCTTTGCACTGTTTTACAATCTGCTCGAGCGGAGGATTGGGCGCTCGAGCGGAGTCTTGTGTCTCAAGCTCGAGCGGGCGTCGAGCGTCCGTCGAGCGGAGATTTCACCCATCCAGTACTTTTGCAGTACGCTCGAGCGGGTACTTTTGTCTGCATGTTCGCTCGAGCGGAGTGACCTACGCTCGAGCGTGACCTCTGTTTTCTGAAAAATCTGAAAATTCTTTTAAAGTGTATCTTTGCGTCCTCATCTCATCTTAAGCATTATTAGACCTAGTTTAAGACATCTTTTTGAGGATGTAGATGCAGAACACACCAAGGCAAATTAGGAATTAAGTTATTATCTTTCCCAACTGTGTAGCTTAGTGTGTTCAATCTGTTAACTGTGTAGGGTTGGCGACTGGGGAGGCACGCTCTAGCATACTGTAGCCCAAACTCTGTGAGTAACAACTGTGTAAAGATATGTTCGAAATGATTATCTTCTGAACAACTGAACTGTACTGCTTTCTGAACTGATACTGTTAATTGAATGAATGTATGTCCTATGTTCTGAACTGTATTGTGGCATCCTTAGCACCTACTGTTACTGTTACTGTTGCAGAGATCTCTGTCGGTTCCCTTGTTGGAACCACTACTGTTTACTGACTGATGGCCATCATTTACTGCTCGGTCTTTTAAGACCTACTGTTTACTGCACTGTTATGCTAATGGATGTACCACATATGACTGTACTGACTGAACGACTGAAATACTGATTTAATGAACTGTTTTCATACTGTAAGGACATTCATTCTTAACCTCTTTATGCATTATGTTATTCACTGGGCTTTAGCTCACTGCTCATATATATATGTAGGTGTACAGGCACCAAACCGCGGCTAGGAGCGTCAGGGTTACTCCAGTTTTGTCAAGCCAACTATCGTGCCTCACTGCGAGGTTCCAAGCCTATCATGTTAAGGCTTAGGGGTGTTTTAGGACTCCCCCTTCTGTACTGTTTTGCTGTTTTGCAATAACCAATGGATTGTATAGACTGAATGTTTACTGTACCGTTACATAGGGATTGGGTCCCTATTCTGAATGATTGTATATATTGTGTATACCTTTCCACTGAATGTAAATATGTTTGGAAAGTCCTTTTGCATACAGACTGTCACAGCTCATTGGGCATTGTTTAATTACTGTATTGGCTTCCGCCAGGCCCTGTACTCTGTTTTACTGTACTACTGTTAAGCAGGCCTTCGGTAATCTCGGATTACTGGCCGGTTACGGTGCTAAACCCATAGGGCCGGGTTTGGGTCGTGACAGTAACCGTTCAAAAATAATATAATTTATCATTCAAAAAATAAATACAATATGAACATATCTTTACAACATTGTTACTCACAGTGGGCTCCTCGATACACGGACGATAAGGCACTACAGGTGTGGCGTCCGACCGAAACAAAAAAATTCAAGCACAACAATTCAATGACATTCATATTGCTAGTCAATTCTACTTGACTCGGTTGTTACTTTTTAATAACTACTTGTCTTTACTAATTCGATTCTAATTTTTCATTTATGCACTCTAATGCACTCATGAGATATAAATGATCATGAAAACATTTTAAAACCATGCAAACAGAGGCTCGAAAGGGGGAAAAGTGAAGCGAAAAACAAAATCAGGATTGCCCTGTTGGCCGCATGTGCGATGGCCTTGGCCGCACGAGCGGTGGTCCAGCAGAATGCTCCCCTAAGCTCATGAAGGTTGGCAGCTCAAGCGGGGGCCCAGGCCGCTCAAACGGTCTGGGTTGAAATGTTGGTCAAAAATTTCTTTACTGGGGAAGTGCATTTCCTTACAAATTCAAGCTTATCTTCATGATATTTGCTCTTGAAAACTTAACTTAACACTTAAAATGAAACATATTTGGTTTGGAATACAATTAATGATTTCAATTCACAACTCAAATCCATGTAAAGATTCAATTTCTTAACCTTTAATCCAAAGTTATTTACAATACAAATTGAGCTCTAAATTGTGAATGCATGAAGCTTCTTTCTTAGTTTTCAGGACTTATGCAAGAAACCAAATGAAACAAGAAGGTTATTATAGAATTATGCCATGCATGGTGATATTAAGGGTGAATTCCTTCTTTTCTTCTATATACCTGCTTTCATGTCTGAATTCTTAATAAGATGAGTAAAACTATAGTTTGATCATCAATTCTCATAATTCAACCTTGAATCTTAAATGATGATGCATATGCAAGTCTCTATATCATGAAAGTAGAAGGAAAAGCTTACCTCGCTTTGATATTTAGAGGGAATTCAAGACAAGTCTCTATCTTAGTCCTAAGTTCTTCACCTTTCCTATCTTTCTTCTCTTTTTACACTATGTTGAATTCTCAAAACTCTCTCTCTCTCTCTCTCTCTCTCTCTCTCTCTCTCTCTCTCTCTACGTGTAATAGAAGAAGGCTCATTACATAATCACCTAGTTGGTAAATAGGACACATGTACACGTTATTGTATTCAATTTTTTTTTTACATTACTATTAATATTTTAATTAACTTACCAAAACTAATAAATCATTTCTAATTAAATTAATTTAATCCATATCACAATATAACCTCAATTACACTAAATTAATTTATACTAATATAGATTAGGCTCTAATTCCTTTCCAATTTTTTTAATTCTAATTTGTTAAAACTAGCGAATCAGACAGGTTTAACTCATTTCTTTACGTATCTGTTCACAATAACACTACAATATCAATCAATGCAAGTATATATGCCATATGGCACATAATTCACATAACACATAATTACATAATCAACAATAAGCATATAATTAATTTAATTAATTTGCTTAATTAAGGAGGTGGTTGTCACATGATGCCATTTGGGTAGTAGTTGACCGGTTAACTAAGTCTACGCATTTTATACCTATGCGTGTGAGTGATTTGGTAGATCATCTTGCCGACCTGTACATCAGGGACATAGTGAGGTTGCAGGAGTCCCTGTGACGATTGTTTCGGATAGGGATCCGCGTTTCACAGCTCGATTGTAGCAGAGCTTGCAGAGTGCCTTGGGTATTAGATTAACCTCTAGTACTACGTATCATCCTCAAACTGACGGGCAGTCCGAGTGTACCATTCTGATCCTTCAGGATATGCTCCGTGGGTGTTTTCTTGACTTCAAGGGTTCGTGGGAGAGGCATCTGTCCTTAGTGGAGTTTGCCTATAACAATAGCTTCCAATCGAGTATTGGTATGGCACCATTTGAGGCCTTGTATGGCCGACCGTGTAGGTCTCCGGTATGTTGGACTAAGGTGGGTGATGCACCTTTGTTGGGCCTAGAGTTGGTTCGGGAAACGACGAAAAAGGTGGCACTTATTCGAAAGAGGTTAGTTACGGCTTAGAGTCGTTAGAAAAGTTATGCCGACCGTAGGAGAAGACCCTTGTCTTTTGAGGTGGGAGATCATATCTTTTTGAAAATATCACCTAGACGAGGTTTGATAAGGTTTGGGAAGAGTGAGAAGTTATCCCCTCGGTTTATTGGCCCTTTTGAGGCCCTTGAACGGATTGGAGAGGTTGCTCATCGTTTGGCATTGCCGCCCCAACTTTCTAGAGTGCATGACATGTTTCACATTAGTATGCTTCGGAAGTATGAGCCGGATCCATCCCATGTGTTGGATTGGACCGACTTGGAGATAGATGAGGATGCCTCATATGAGGAAATACCGGTAAAAGTCTTGGATAGACGGAACCAAGCCTTAATTCCTTTAGTAAAGGTATTGTGAAAACATCACGGGGTTGAGGAAGCAACTTGGAAACGTGAATTGGAAGTACGAGAGAAGTATCCGGACTTATTTGTTGATGTTTAAACATGTATTGTATTGCGATTATGATTAGTAGAATGTGAGAACATTGTATATGTTGTTTATATTTTGGAAACATGAGTTTATTATAAACATTGTATATGTTTGAGAATGTGGAATATCATATGTATTATATCACTTTTGGAAGCATTGTATATGCTATGTAGAGTTTTGAAAACTTGGACTTTGATTTGAACATTACACATGTTTGGGAAATTATAAAATGTACTTTCGATGCGAGACTTGTGTATCAAGTCAATGAGAATGGATGACCGGAGAAAGGGGTCATGGTGTTGAATTTGTAAGAATAGCATTATTATGAATGGTTAAATCTTAATTTCGAACTTGATTTGTAATTTCGGGGACGAAATTCCTTAAGAGGGGAGGTTATAGCGATTTCGGTTTTGACTTGTTACGCATTGCATTCTGGACTCGGGTATGTATGGTTTAGAACGATTAGTCATGTCTTGTTTCCTCCGTCTCTCCTTATCTTGGTTATCGAGTTATAGTTGTGTGTTTGGAATAGGTTGGTTGCTTGTTTTTCCAAACCTGTGATGTCCAGATTTTGGCTCTTCTGCTTGAGTGGGCTTCACAAATTTTGCTCATCCGCTCGAGTGGCTATTCTTGCGCTCGAATGGGATTTGTCAACTCATAGTATTTTTGCAGATCTGTAAATACTGGAAGAGTGCATTGGACGCTCGAGTGTCCAGTCTGACGCTCGAGCAGGGTCTTTCGTCTGCAAAACTTCTGAAAGTGCGTATCCTACGCTCGAGCGCCACTTTTAACGATCAAGCGAAACTTTGTGTCTGACACTCGAGCGTCACTTTCCACGCTCGAGCGGACTGCGTGTATAACAGTCCGTGAATGTGACATTTTAAACCATTTTTTCATTCCTCTCTCTCTCTAAAACTTTTCAAAAACCTTAATCTTGAGTTTCTTTTTCTAAAACTCGCATTCCCTCTTCGATTTCATCTAGATCTGTTGATCTGTTCACCCTATTGCCTTTGAGAAAAAGGTAGAGTGCTTCAAGATCTTCATTTTGATCCGAACAAACTTGGATTTCGGTGTCTGTGGAGTTTCAACCTTGCTTTGCTCGTCTTCTCTTCTTGAGATATGGATTTTCTATACTTTAATATGATTTTTAACTTAGTTATTTGTCAGTTGTGTAACAATGGTGGGACTTGGGAATAGTTTGAAAAAACCTAGGGTTTGAGAGAAATGAAAAGAGGGGTTTTTGGGTAAAAGTGAAATAAGTGAATATGGAGTTTGAGAATGAATTCATGAGGTGTCAAAATGGTTGATTTTGGTACTTGGATTGATATTTTGAAAAGGGAGATTTTACCCTAAAATGATTATCATAATTATTTTGTACAAATAATTGAAATTGGTATTGTAAACATGAAATTGAGTGAGTATTGGAATAGATGGTGGAATCAAGTATGTAATACTTCACATCTTTGGAAATTTTGGATAATTTATTTGTTTTGAGATTGTATATCTGTTTAGAAATATCTGAATTGGGCTATCGGTGAATGATAACTTTGATTGTTGTAGAAATTGCATGTGAATTAGGTGAATTGAAACTAATCTTTTGTTGGTTGTCATTGAATATGACTGTGATTATATACATTGTATATGTATGATTGCTTGGGAGAAGAAAGTAGATGTACTCCATGTGTGATTATGTGTTTATATACATTGCATATGTATGAATAATTGTTTGGGAGGAGAAAGGGGATGAACTCCATTATAATTAAGTTGGCCGGAGTGTCCTAGGTGAAAGTCTCGAAATTATACATGGGTGCCAATTCCGCGGACCAAACATCCCTAAAATAGCATATTGAAATTATACATGGGTGCCGATCCCGCAGACGAAATATCCACAAAATGGCAAGATCAAAGTGTTTGTGTGATGTGATTGTAGAACCATTGAGTTGTAGTCTCATTTGGGTTATTGAAAATAATGGAATTGGCTCATGTATTGAAATGAATTGAAGGAAAATGAAATGGAATGTGAACTTGATATTTTGATGATTATATAAAATGTGAACGTTTCATCCCTGACATTGTATATGCACATTGCACACATACCTTTGTTAAACTTCATATACTGTGTTTGATTATTCATGTTGGGCTGTAGCTCAGCTTATTGGGGAAAAACATTTTCAGGTGTCTATGAAATGCCCCCTCCAAGGCAATAGCATCGGTGGGACTTTTGGAAAGCGAGAGCTTCTGTGCTTTGTTTCATTACTTGTATAGCCTAGGGTTTTAACTGTAAGAGCTAGTCTCACTTTTGTGTAACCAAGTCACGGCTTGGAAATGTGTAAGCCTAAAGGGCATTTATTTATGTTAAACTCTTTGTATTCATTAACTTTATTTAATGAAAGGACTACTTACTCTGATTCGTGCAATTAATAACATATGTTTGGGTTGCGTTTATTTTATTATTTGGGGGCATTACAATAAAATAGTAATAATAATAATATTTTTTTGTGAAACTCAATCTAGCAAAATTTGTTTAAATCAAAAAATTGAATAACAAAATGAAAATGACAAACAATGAACTACCAGTGACTCTTATCCTTTTATCTTTCATGAAATCAAAATTTACCTACGAAGTATAACTTTTAGATTTTTTTACAATCGCTAGTTTTGGCATCTTACATTGAGCCATTTTTTTATTCTTCTATCTCACTCACCTTTGCTTAACAGATTTTTATAGCACGGGTGTAATTTTTTAAAATTATTTTATAAACCATAATGCTCGTGTTATGCACGAGTTTAAATAAATAGTTAAAAATTAATTTTAAAATTAAATAATAACATAAAAATTTATTTGTAAGAAATAAATAAACTATGATAGAATGTATTTTTAAAAAGTGCAATAAAATTACAAAAAAAAATTTTACAATGAAATATAAATGCATTTTGTCTTATAAGATTTCAATTTAGTTTATTTTATGTCAGAGATAGCCAAATCATATAATAAATTATATTTGCCAATTTATTAACTACCCATTGTCTATTTTGTAAAAGTTTAAAAATACGTTTACTTAGGCATAAAATTATAGTTTCTCCTATGTCATAATTCACGAATATAAAAGAAAAAGAGTTGGCTTAGGCATTTATAGTTAAGCTAGACACTAAAAGTAACATAATCTAATTGACTCAACATTTATCTCAATTTGGCCATGACCCAATCATTAAAGAATTGTCTTAATCTGTCTTATAAGCATGATACACTCAACTCATTTATTTATTAAATTGATGAATAAATATATGTTAATATTTTTTATAATAAAATAATAAATAGGTACATGTGTATACATAATTATTTAAAAAAAATTAAAACTTTGATAAAATTTTAAATTTATGTTTAAAATTATTGAGGATTTATAATTGTGTTAGATACTAAAAGTGACATAATTTAATTAACTCAACATTTATTTTAACTTGGCCATGACCTAATTATTAAAAAATTGTCTTAGTTTATGTTTAAGCATGAACTACTTAACTTATTTATTTATTAAATTTGTGAATAAGTATATATTAGTATTTTTTTTATAATAAAATATATAAGAGATGGCTTGATAATTTATAATTGTGTGCTAGACACTAAAAGTGACATAATCTAATTGACTTAACATTTATCTCAACTTAGCTATGACCTAATTATTAGAGAATTGTCTTAACTTATGCATAAACATGAACCATTTAACTTATTTATTTATTAAATTGATGAATAAATATATATGTTAGTATTTTTTTATAATAAAATAATAAATATGTACATGTTGATGTATAGCTATTAAAAAAATTAAAACTTTGATAAAATTTTAAATTTATATTTAAAATTATTGAGGATTTATAGTTGTGTTAGACATTAAAAGTGACATAATCTAATTGACTCAACATTTATCTCAACTTGGCCATGATCTAATTATTAGAAAATTATCTTAGTCTATGCCTAAGTATGAACCACTTAACTCATTAATTTATTAAATTGGTGAATAAATATATGTTAGTATTTTTTTATAATAAAATATATAAGAATTGGCTTGAGAATTTATAATTGTGCTAGACACTAAAAGTGACATAATCTAATTGATTCAACATTTATCTCAACTTGGCCATGAACTAATCATTAGATAATTGTCTTAATTTATACCTAAGCATGAATCACTTAACTTATTTATTTATTAAATTAGTGAATAAATATATGTTAGTATTTTTTATAATAAAATAATAAATACGTACATGTTTATGCATAGTTATTAAAAAAATTAAACTTTGATAAAATTTTATATTCATATTCAAAAATTATTAGATGAATAGTTAAGTGCATTTATGTGTGAAAAAACCATTCAAGGTTAACCTAAAATATGGGTATTGTTCTAACCATACTTTGGAACTAATTTAAAATTTTTATCAATCAATTACTAGAAATAACTGGTAATAATCAATTTAAATTTTATGTTTAATTTATATTATAATTTCTCAAGTTTTGAATATTATGAACTAATTTGAAGGATAATATTGACATTAAACATTAAAAGTAGTTTAGAAGTTACATTAAGATCAATTTTTATGCCAACAATTAAATTTTTGGAGAATTATCTTGATTCATACCTAATACATGATCACTTAACCCATTTTTTTTTTTTTAAGTTTTTAAAATCAGTAAATATATTATGATTATTTTTTATAACAAAAATAAGAAAATGTATGTATATTTTTGGCATATTTATTTATTTATTGAAAAAGATTTATATATTTATATTAAAAATTCGTACACAAATAATTAAGTATATTTATGTATAAAAAAATTATATAATACTGGGTCGACCTAAAATATAGAGCTTGTTCTAGTTTTACCTTGGGCTCGATTTAAAAATTCATCAGTTAATTAGTAAAAACAGTTAATAATAATCAATTTAAGTTTATGTTTAATAATTTGTTAAGTTATGATGCATAAGAGCTAATACTGGATCAAATATTAAAAGTAGTGTAGAAACTGAATTTGGTTGATTTTTATGCTATGCATCTATCCAATTTTTAGATAATCGTTTTGGTTCATGACCAATCATCACATTATCCACTTATTTATTTTTTAAAATGGTAAAAATCTTGTAAAATTTTTTATAACCAAAATAAAAAAAAATATGAATATATATTTGGTGAGAGGGTAATTTTTGGGAAAAATTGGGCCGAGCCGCGAGTTGGGCATTGAGGCCCAAAACGCGAAGGACTAAGTAAGAATGCCGCAATAGATACTCTGGCCCAGAAGGGCAAAGTTACTCCGGCCTTGGGAAGACAAAGTTACTTCGGCCCAAGGAGGTGAAATTACTCCGGCTCAAGAAGAGATATTTACTTCGGCCCAAGGAAGAGTAAAACTACTCCGGTCTTTAGGCACCTCACGGTTAGGCCGGTCTCAGAGTTAGTCCGGTCACAGTATGTTCTAAGAAGGCCGGTTTCGGAGTTAGTCCGGTCGTGACTTACAATGGTTAGGTCGGTCAGAACTTGTTACTTGGAAGTTTGATCTAAGTACGTCAAGGGTGAACAGAACAGCCGAAGTAAGGAGTTAGAGGAGCAGACCGAGCTAAGGATAGTTCGGCCCTCTGTGGCTCGGTATAGCCAATTTTACTTCGGTCAAATGGAAGTTCGGCCATAAAGAAAACCATCCCACTTGGTTTAAGCAGTGGGGGAGGGTGTAAAAGGATAAGCATTATCCTTAGGAGAATGAATCCTAGGAGGACTCTGCATGGAGAAATACAAGTCCTACTAGGATTGTGCCATATGAAACTTATAAAAGCTCACAAGCATCACCTTGGAGGAGGTAATTGAACACAATACTTTTGGAGAGCATAAAACTTTGTCTATTTGTCAAGCTTACTGACTTAGGCATCGGAGAGGTTTCCGGCACACACCCGCCGGCTAGCTCACGTTTGTGTTTTCAGGTGACAAAGCGACGTCGTACGGAGGAGCGTGGACTTGGTCAACAGGATTATACGAGGAGAATTATTTCATCCCCGTACAATTGGCGCCGTCTGTGGGAAGAACAGACAAGAACAAAAACCTCTTGACTAAGCTTCTCCTTTTCTCATTCAATGGCACACATTGAAGACTTGCCGCAGTCCGCCGTCGACGGACTAACTCCAGAAGGGGGCGCAAGGCGTGAAGGATTACCTGCTGTCCCTCCCATGGCGGACTTGGAGCCCCAACAACATAATTCCAGGAGGAGTGGCAGGGGAAGGCGGAATGGCAGCCCTCGTCACTCTCAAAGTCCCGACAGGCAAAGGAGGAGGATTGATCCTCAAGCCCTGGAAGATCGCGTAAAGGAACAGGATGAACTAATTCGAAGGATGGCGGCGGACATGGAGGCTTTAAAACGCCAGATGAAGACTAAAGATGTGGCGACAGGAGAGGGGCGCAAGCATAAGACGCCCCCTCGCCACTCAGAGAATCGTAGTAGGAATACTACGCCCTCCCAAGGAGAGAGCAGAAGCCTCAGGACAGGCGACACTCACTCCTTGTCTTCAAGAACTCGTCACTCCAGGTCTGAGAGGACGAGATCCGAAAGATCATACACTGAAGGAAGCACGTATTGGCCTTCACATTCACACCAAACCAGATCTAGACAAACAGAGCTGCCCAGGTCATCCGACTTACGAACCGTGCTAGAAGAGAAATCACGATGCAAGGAGGATGCCAGGGCAAGAGATCCACACCGAGTTTCGGCCTTACAACGGTTGGCTCCTCGGACGCATGGAAGCGTCGAGGTTGGAATGCCAATACTGCGACCGGCCTACGAACCAACGGACAAGGCGTTGGCAAGACTACAGACTTCGCCGTTTGTCCCAGCAATCGAAAACGCGCCCCTACCATTAGGCTTCCTTCAGCCGAAATTCAATACATATGAAGGGAAGACGGACCCGTATTCACACTTGAGCCACTTTCGCCAAGTCATGGCTGTGTACAGGCGAAACGAGGCCTTAATGTGCATACTCTTCCCGTCAAGTCTTGGCGACCTAGGCTTGACCTGGTTCGAGAAGCTCCCAGAAGGCAGCATAGCCTCCTGGGCTCAACTAGCGGAAGCGTTCGTAACGAGGTTTCGGACAAATACTAAAACACCGGTGGAGATAGACCAGTTACTCTCCATCGACATGGGTGAAAAAGAGACCCTCAGATCTTACAACAGTCGCTACTGGGAGACATTCAACCAGATTGGAGACTGCCCCACCAATCTGGCCATTGCGCAATATAAAAGAGGCCTACCAGTAGGGAACCGACTACGGGATTCAATTACCATGACGCCACCCCTCACCATGGAGGCCCTGATGGAGAGAGTGCATCAGCACATCAGGGTAGAAGAGGATGGCGCACGTGCAAAAGCAAAATCTAGCACGACCGTAGTACCAGATAAGAAGACCTCAGCAAAGGTCAATACAGTAGATCGGCAGAATAAAAACGGGCGTGGCAGACGAGATAACGGAGAAGACCCAGACAAAAGATGGTTGAGAATCCGCACTGCCATAACAACGGTATTCAAAAAACCAATATATCGGATTCTGAGCGAAATAAAAGACGAGCCATTTGTCAAGTGGCCAGCCAAGCTAGGGGAAGCTCAGAAGAATTACGACGACAGGTCACGGTGCACCTTCCACAAAGAAAAGGGGCACCGAACTGAGAATTGCACGCCACTGAGACAGCACTTGGAAGAATTAGTGGCAGCAGGCCACTTGGACAAATACATTGAAGGAGGAGCGCAACCGGCCCCCCAAGATCATAATGACCATCCCAATAGAATGCCAATCGATGCACCCCCTCAAGGCATTATCAATGTAATTCATGGAGTTTTTGAACCCGAGCGCGTATGTGAGCTCAGAGGTGCAATCAAGAAGGCTGAGCACTTTAGGGAAGTATTAAGTGCCCAACCTGCCATCAAGAAGGGGAGGACAGAGGCAACAAACGTCATGACCTTTTCAGATAAGGACTTAGAACGAATTTACTGCCCCCATAATGATGCCCTGGTCGTCACTCTCCGAGTCAAGGATTTTGACGTCAAGCGGATTCTGATTGACCAGGGTAGTTCATGTGAGATCATGTATTACGACACATTCAAACAACTAAAGCTGCAAGACAAAGACTTGGCACCTGCAGTTTCTCCCCTGATTGGATTCAACTCCATGCCTGAGTGGCCTGTCGGCAAAATAATCCTTCCAGTCAGAGCAGGAAGTGTAACAAAACAAGTGGAGTTCTGGGTATTGAAGGTCCCCTCCACCTACAACATCATCCTGGGCAGAACATGGCTGCATGCCATGCGTTCGGTAGCGTCATCATACCATCAGGTAATGCGATTCCCCAATGACGCCGGTATCATTGAAGAAGTCTATGGCGATCAGATCATGTCAAAACAGTGCTTCGCCACAGCGAATGGAAGCCGAGCTGCCAAAGGATACGTTCATTCGGTGGAAGAGCCAGAAAGTAATGAACTATTCGCGGACGTCGGCAAAGAGGCTGATCAGAAAGCGGTGGAGGACTTGGTAGAGGTAAAAATAGATGAGAAGAACCCGGATAAGTTCTTCTTGCTTGGCTCATCGTTGTCCAGCACTGAGAGATCAGAGGTCTTGGAATTCTTGACCTCTAATATCGAAGTGTTTGCCTGGACGCCCTACGACATGCCAGGTATTGACCCAAACTTCATCAGTCACCAACTCAACGTCCACCCATCCGCCAGACCAGTCATTCAACGCACGCGCAGATCGGCACTCCACCACGCCGAAATAGTGGCAGAAGAGGTAGGCAACCTGTTGGAGGCAGGAGCAATAAGGGAAGTGCACTACCCAAGGTGGATCTCCAACACAGTCGTAGTGCCAAAAAAGAATGGTAAATGGCGTGTCTGCGTCGACTACAAAACAGTCAACAAGGCGTGCCCAAAAGATAGCTTCCCTCTACCAAGGATAGATCAACTGGTGGACTTAACGGCAGGGCATAACCGACTTAGCTTTCTGGATGCATACAGAGGCTACCACCAGATCGCCATGCATGAACCAGACCAGGAGGTCACATCCTTCACAACACCAAGGGGGTTATATTGCTACAAGGTCATGCCCTTTGGCCTAAAGAACGCAGGGGCGACATTCCAAAGGATGGTCACCAAGATGTTTGAACCATTGTTAGGCAGAACAATGGAGGCTTACATCGATGACATGGTGGTCAAAAGCAAGGATGAGAATGACCATCTGAAAGATTTGGGCGAGATGTTCCAGATCCTGAAGAAACACAAGTTACGCCTCAACGCGTCCAAATGCGCATTTGGAGTTGGATCTGGCAAATTCTTGGGCTTCCTGGTGACCAACCGAGGTATAGAAGCAGACCCCTCTCAGATCAAAGCAATCCAGGAGTTGGAGAGACCAAACTCAGTCAAAGAAGTACAGCATCTCACTGGTATGGCGGCTGCACTCAACCGGTTCATAAGCAGATCATCGGACAGACTACGACCGTTCTTCCAAGCTTTAAAAACCAAGTTTGAGTGGGATGAAGAATGCGACCGAGCTCTGGAAAGCTTGAAGGAGTACATGTCTTCCCCACCACTACTTGTTACTCCAGTACCTGGTGAAGAACTCTTTTTGTACCTGGCAGTTTCTCAGCACGCAGTTAGCGTAGTGTTGGTTCGTGCAGAAGGAATACAACACTTGCCCATCTTTTATGTAAGCAAGACATTGTTGGGAGCCGAAACAAGGTACTTGCCCTTAGAGAAACTAGCATTAGCGTTAATGATGGCATCCAGAAAGTTGGCGTATTACTTTCACGCCCACACCATAGTCGTCCTCACAGCCTTTCCATTAAAAGCTCTATTTGAAAGGGCGAACTTCAGTGGGCGAATTTTGAAATGGGCAGTAGAGTTGGGACAATTCGACATCAAGTTCCAACCCAAGACCGCAATAAAAGCTCAATCTTTGGCAGACTTCGTCGCAGAATTTACTCCTGGAAGTCATCATATCTGCCCAGTCGACCTAACTAACACAACCGAACTAGGGACGGAAGTTGACGCCGGAATAGCGCAACCCCTAGAAGTAGGTAGTCAATCAAGCACCAAGGCAGACCACACTAAGGACAACAAGGAAGAGACAAACAACGGCTCACCAACAGTTCAAACAGAGGACGAAGAACAGACAGCCAACATGGACCTCGAAGAAAACACTATTCTTGACCTCACGACATCGTCTGATCCTTCCACTTGCTGGAAACTATTCGTTGGAGAGATGTGGAAGCTCTTTGTGGATGGAGCATCCAACCGACATGGTGCAGGGCTTGGCATAGTCCTCATCTCTCCAGACGGCCTGGTTATAGAGCAAGCAATCAACCTTGGCTTCCCAGCATCCAACAATGAAGCGGAGTATGAGGCGCTTCTCGCAGGACTCAAGTCGGCACACTTCATGAAAGCAACCGAACTAATGGTGTACAGTGACTCTCTGCTGGTGGTAAACCAAATTTCTGGCGAATACGAAGCAAAGGATGACAGAATGGCCAAATACCAAGAGTTAGTCAGAACGGAGATCAAGAAGTTTGATGTGGTAAGGATAGAACAAGTTGGCAGGGAGGAAAACAGCCGAGCGGACGAGCTAGCAAGCCTTGCCTCAATGGCAGATACATCAATCCCTCATCCATTACTCGTCGACTTCTTACCAAAACCAAGCATCGAAGACCCCGAAGCAGAAGAAGTGTGTTGCGCAGAATTAGGCCCTTCTTGGATGGATCCCATCATCCTGTTCCTAAAAGACGGCATCCTACCAGAAGAGAAAAAAGAAGCCAACAGAATAAGGGCAAAGTCGCAGCGATTTTGGCTATCTCCATCTTTGGCATTATACAAGAAGTCGTTCTCTGGGCCTTACCTCAAGTGCGTTCATCCCAACAAAGTAGAAGCATTCCTGTTTGAAATACACGAAGGGGTATGTGGAAGTCATCAAGGGGGAAGGTCGCTCGCTTACAGGGCTATTTCGCAAGGATATTGGTGGCCATATATGCAAGCAGACTCAGAAAAATATGTGAAGAAGTGTGAAAAATGCCAGAAATTCGCACACCAAATACATTAACCAGCAAGAGAACTCCTATCCTTAACTAGCCCATGGCCTTTCGCAATGTGGGGCTTGGACATAGTAGGACCTCTTCCAACAGCACCCGGCGGCAGAAAATTCTTTCTCGCAGCAACAGACTACTTCACAAAGTGGGTGGAAGCAAAAGCATTGGCGTCAATCAAAGAAAAAGATGTGAAAAAGTTTGTTTGGCAGAATATCATCACTCGGTTTGGCATACCAAAAGCACTCATCTCAGACAATGGTACTCAGTTCGACGGCAGAATCTTCAGAAGCTTTTGTGAAGAGTACAAGATAGAGTTCTACAATTCCACGCCGGCATATCCTCAAGCGAATGGACAAGCTGAAGCATCAAATAAAGTCGTCTTGGATGGACTAAAGAAAAGGCTAGAGAAAGCAAAAGGCAAGTGGGCGGATGAACTTCCTCACGTCTTATGGGCTTACCGCACCACTCCTCGGCGATCGACTGGAGAAACACCTTTCTCCTTAGCCTATGGAATGGAGGCAGTGATCCCACTAGAAGTTGGCCTCCCCACAATACGAAGCGAAAATTTTGATCCAGACTTAAATGGAGAAGCCATAGCCCTAGAACTCAACCTTGCAGAAGAAAGAAGAGAAAGAGCGTTGGTCCACATCGCCTCATACCAACGAGAGTTAATCAGAAAATACAGCAAAAAGGTGCATCCAAGACAATTCAAGATTGGGGATTGGGTACTACGCAAAGTGATGGGAAACACCCTGATCCCAGGAGACGGCAAGTTAGGCCCAAATTGGGAAGGTCCTTATAAGGTGGTTGGGTTAGCAGGCAAAGGGGCATACCACCTAGAAGACAAGGATGGCAAGGCAATCCCTAGGCCATGGAATACGGCCAATCTCAAGTTATTTTACTTTTAGCTTTTTCTTTTCAAACATATGTAATTTTCTCTTCCTTCAATAAAATGAGAAATTCTTTTTAGCACAAATTACTCTTTGTAAAAGTTAGCTTTCAAAACTTAAGTATATTGCAAACATTCTATTCTAAGTTAGCTGGAAAAACTAACTTAGAGGTTGGCTGGATTAAACCAACACCCTTCCTAAGCCCAGGATAAAGATCCAGGCTGCAGGACATTTGGTCGGAATAACCAAATACTATAAGTTAGCTGGAAAAACTAACTTCAATGGTTGGCTGGAATAAACCAACACTTTGTACTCCTTAGCCGAAGTAAGTGCATGACTAAGGAGTGGTTGGCTGGAATAAACCAACTCTTGTTACTCATCAGCCGAAGTAAGTGTATGGCTGAAGAGTGGTTGGCTGGAATAAACCAACTCTTGTTACTCTTCAGCCGAAGTAAGGGTATGGCTGAGGAGTGGTTGGCTGGAATAAACCAACTCTTGTTACTCTTCAGCCGAAGTAAGTGTATGGCTGAAGAGTGGTTGGCTGGAATAAACCAACTCTTGTTACTCTTCAGCCGAAGTAAGGGTATGGCTGAAGAGTGGTTGGCTGGAATAAACCAACTCTTGTTACTCTTCAGCCGAAGTAAGTGTATGGCTGAAGAGTGGTTGGCTGGAATAAACCAACTCTTGTTACTCTTCAGCCGAAGTAAGGGTATGGCTGAAGAATGGTTGGCTGGAATAAACCAACTCTTGTTACTCTTCAACCGAAGTAAGTGTAAGGCTGAAGAGTGGTTGGCTGGATTAAACCAACACTTAGTACTCCTCAGCCGAAGTAGTTATGTCGGCTAAGGAGTGGTTGGCTGGTAAGTATAGTTTAACCAACCAAAACCGAAATAACAGTTGGAGTAATAGAAGACATTACAAAATACAGGCATACACATCAAAACCGGAATAAGAGTTGCGTAAAATTTTCATTCAACAAGAAGTCATTACATGGGCATACTTCGGTTACAAAGAAAAAAAAGAAAAAAAAGAAAAAAAATTATTAAGAGAAAAGTTCATCAATTTCAGCATCGAAAGCTACATCATCACCAACTCGAAGACCGGTCTCAAGATGAAGCTCATTCTCGGCTGCCATGATTCCTTCGGTTGGAACCACATCTTCATTCGGCTGCTCGTTAGGAAGGTCCTCTACCATGGGTTCCAACCGAAGTGATGGGTCGGCACCAACAACCGGAATGTCTTCAGGAGCAGAGGAGTCTTCAGTGTCAGAGTCCTCCAAAAACTCTTATTGCAGAGCGTCTGCATACGCCGCAAGGGACTTCGGTATGAAGTATTCTGGAGGGTTGTAGACCTCGGCTTGTTGGTCATGACCGAGCTGCTCAACAGCCGCCCTCCAGCCACATTTGAAGAACAACTCCTTGGCAGCATCACATTGTTTCACATAGGCTTCCTCCACCTCTTTGTAACCCCGCTTGTGCCCCTCCTTTTCGGCCGCCTCCATGTTCTTTTTTAGTTCGCTTATTTCGGCGTCCTTTCTCTTCTCAAGCTTCAACAACTCCCGCAGATACTTGTCCTTCATAACGATGGCTGCTTTCTGCTTCTCCGCTTCCGCCGAACTAACTAGATCGGCAAGACGACCGTTCTCCGCTTCTAGCTCGGCCATTCTCTTTTCGGCTTCTAGTAGTTCGGCCGCCTTTGCTTCGGCTTCCGCCATCGCTTGCCTTGTGGTCTTGCGGAGTTCTTGGACCTTCCTATAAGTGATATTGTTCTTTTGCAAGGCCTGGCAAAACAAAGATTTCTTCTCAGCCGAAGTAAAAGTTGGAAAAATTTAGACAGAAAAAACAGACAGAGCTGCTTACCAAGATCATGGACTTGGAAGCAGACCGAATTGATTTCATTTCGGTGTTCAGCTGCTTCAAGTGGTGCTCCATGTCCTTGGGGAGGCACACACTTTTGGCCAGGTTAAAGGCCAGTTGGTGGTCTTTTTCGGCTACGACCGAGTCAGTGGCTTTGATGTTTCGGTCGTTGAAGATCAGCGGCGGAGCCCACTTCGGAGATTCAGTTCGGTCAGTTTTCTCCGGTTGAGGGGAAGGTTGAGGGCTCTGGGGGATGGATTCAACCTCATCGACAAGTTGCTGTTCGGTCGATGTAGGTCGGGCGCGTTTGGAAGGGTGAGAAGAAGAGGGCTGCTGAGAAGGGAGGGCCACAACGGCAGGCTGCGCCTCGACGGTTGGCTGTACTTCGGCTCTAGTTGTTGAAGTTAGAAGGGCCCTAACTCTGCTCTTCTTTGCCATTTCTTCCTCAGCAGTTAATGGAACAAGTCTTATCTCGGGCAAGGTTGGGTCCGGTTCCGGTGCTTCCTCAAGAAGAAAATCGGTTACCTTGGCTTTTCGGCGACCGCTATACCGGTAGGTCGGCTCGAAATTCAGAAGCTTAGCCCAACTCCTCTCTTGGCACCGTAGTGCGGCTCGCAAAATTGCAAGGTTGGGATAACTATATAGAGAACGGAGGTGGGCAAAATCTGCAAAAAAGAGAAGTGTTAGTTCGGTCAATGGACTGAAGAACCGAAATAAAATGCAAGGAAGAAGACCGAAGTTAAATTACCAGGCTCTCCCATTTTCCAATTTATAGGTCGGCCAGGAATTTGAGCTTGAAAATCCTCAAAGTTCCCAGAGACCCAAAAGAAATCATCATCATTAAGATCTTTATCCGGAGTGTGTTTAATTATCTTCTCTCGGCGGTGGCGAATTCTAAGGTAATAGACCCACCCAGCATTCTTTGAGCCAATAGAGTATTGATGAAAGATCTCGGCCAGACCAAGATTTAGTCCGGTTTGATGGTTTAATGCGGCTATTCCCATTATAATACGATATGTATTGGTGGACAGTTGGGTGGGGCACAACCTAGTCTGTCTAAGAAATTCGCAGATTAGCGGTTGGACAGGAAACCGTAGTCCGGTTTCTATTATGGATTGAAGGGTAAAAGGGACGAAGCCTTCATTGTCCCAGGGAGTAGCATCTTTCTTGGCCAACACCAGTTGGACATCATCAGGAATCTGGTAATCTTGCCTAAATTCGGCCATGCCACCAGGGGTTTCGACTAAATATCTATACTTACCCATTTGTTGTATAATTTATGAATAAATTATTTCGGTACAAAAACTAGGCTCAGTAGCTCGGTTGAGCACACGCAGGAATGCCTGGGCAACCTAAGTCTGCAAGGTAGAAAACAAAGGGGTTAAGCACAGATCGTTGGACCGCGCTACAAATTATAAGCAAGATATGCAAATCCTACTTCGGCTTAGTGGGCTGGTTCTACCTCGGCTTATCAAAAGGTTTGTTAGTTCGGTCTTGAGCAGATTAGACCGGTTTATCGTCTAGGGGCAGCTTTCTGAGTTCGGTTTAAAAAACTAAGAAAGCTGGTCTAGCCCCAAGGCCTAAATCAGTTGTGGAATGAATAAAGTTACTTCGGTTAAGCTTCTAGGGGCGGCTTTCTGAGTTCGGTTTAGGAACCAAGAAGACCGGCTTGGCCCCGAAAGCTTAGTTCGGTTGACAACCGAAGTTCCTAGTTTTCTATATTCAAAATGTGGTGATCTTATTTCGGCTAAAGTAAATCAGGCTCTGGTAACCCATTGAAGCTTTTAAGTTCTAGTGCGGTTCTTGACTACAGAGATCTACCTGTGGGGGCAAACAGGATCCTAGTTCGGTTACTATGTGATTTTGGATCTAGGGCTGGTTTTCTACATAATAGTTCATACATACATGGAGTTCTTCTGGTTTCTTCATAAAAATCCAGAAGCAAAGCGGCAAATGAAAGAAAATGTTTGCAAAAAACATACAAAACAAAGCTATGCAGATACGAAAGCAAAACAGAACAAGAAGGAAAGAGAATTTGCTTACCAGGTTAAAGAAGAAGGGACCAAAGTTGAAAATCTGTTGCAGTAGAAAGAAGAACTCGAGCAGCAAGAAAGCAGAGAGAGAGGATGAAGGAATAGTAAAAGTGAAGATACCCTAGCCTCAGGGATTACTTTTGTTAGAGAGCCCAAAATTTGGGCGGGAACTGTTTCAAGATCACAAAGCACGAAGACGGCGTGACAGCCGTCCTTAACCAACCAAAACATGCCACGTGTCATAAGAATGGGAAGCGTTACAGACACTATGATTGAAGAGACGTTTTTGACCGGACAAAACAGGGCCCGGAGTAAAATTAGCTCGGCTGAAAAATTCGAGGGTTTTTAGCTCGGCTGGAATAGCTTAAAACGACGGCAGCTCGGCTGATGAACTGGTAATCCCAATCATGCTAAGCAGATGGAATTAAGGGGCAATTGAGAGGGTAATTTTTGGGAAAAATTGGGCCGAGCCGCGAGTTGGGCATTGAGGCCCAAAACGCGAAGGACTAAGTAAGAAGGCCGCAATAGATACTCCGGCCCAGAAGGGCAAAGTTACTCCGGCCTTGGGAAGACAAAGTTACTTCGGCCCAAGGAGGTGAAATTACTCCGGCTCAAGAAGAGATATTTACTTCGGCCCAAGGAAGAGTAAAACTACTCCGGTCTTTAGGTAACTCACGGTTAGGCCGGTCTCAGAGTTAGTCCGGTCACAGTATGTTCTGAGAAGGCCGGTTTTGGAGTTAGTCCGGTCGTGACTTACAATGGTTAGGTCGGTCAGAACTTGTTACTTGGAAGTTTGATCTAAGTACGTCAAGGGTGAACAGAACAGCCGAAGTAAGGAGTTAGAGGAGAAGACCGAGCTAAGGATAGTTCGGCCCTCTGTGGCTCGGTATAGCCAATTTTACTTCGGTCAAATGGAAGTTCGGCCATAAAGAAAACCATCCCACTTGGTTTAAGCAGTGGGGGAGGGTGTAAAAGGATAAGCATTATCCTTAGGAGAATGAATCCTAGGAGGACTCTGCATGGAGAAATACAAGTCCTACTAGGATTGTGCCATATGAAACTTATAAAAGCTCACAAGCATCACCTTGGAGGAGGTAATTGAACACAATACTTTTGGAGAGCATAAAACTTTGTCTATTTGTCAAGCTTACTGACTTAGGCATCAGAGAGGTTTCCGGCACACACCCGCCGGCTAGCTCACGTTTGTGTTTTCAGGTGACAAAGCGACGTCGTACGGAGGAGCGTGGACTTGGTCAACAGGATTATACGAGGAGAATTATTTCCTCCCCGTACATTTGGCATATTTATTAATATTCTAAACTTCAATTAAATTTTTTTATATTTATTCTTAAAATATGTCTAATATTAAATTATATTTACATTTGAAAAAATTATTTAAGATCAGATTAAACTAGTGCATAGATTTTATTTTTAGTATAGAACATGATCAAACAAGTAAAGTGTCAAAAACAAATCATAATTTTCAATTTAAATTTTATTAAATTTTTATTTAATACAAATTTTTGCGTAAAATGTTTTAATATTTTAAAAATAATTAATTTTTTGTGAAATGAAGTTACTGATATAAAAAACACTAAAAAAATTATATAGATTTTTTTTTTTTTTTTTTTTTTTTTGAAAACAAAATCAATGAATGTGGCTAATAGGAAAGATGTTTAATGATACACAAATTTCTTTTCACACCCATCACATGTATTAAAAATTTTATAATTTAGGCATAAATATTAGTACATATGAGTGTACAAAACAAATCAAAAAAAGAGGAAAAAAAATTACAAAAGAAATTAAATGTGTGTAATTAAATCAAAATAATTTGAAGGCTCTTAATTTTTATCATGTATTTTAAAGATTTGAGAGTAGTTTATATATGGTATGAATAATATAGTAATATAGTAAGAAACAAGTTTTAATTTTTTTTAAAGGAAATAAAACTCAGTAGGAGAGGATTAGGTTGGAAAGATATGAAATATTTTTTTTTATCTTTCCTTTTGAAAACTATAAATTATGAAATTATTAATATTTTGAAAACTATTACATTAATGGATTAGTCAATACTACTTTTTAAATTTATTTTTTAATTCAATAAGTTCACAAATTTATTATGAGGTTTTGGAGCTCTCACAATGTTACGAAAGCTCATTTTGCTTGTATAATATATAGATTTTGGTTGAAGTTGTATCTATCTAAATAATTGCTACATATTAATCTAC
The DNA here is from genome assembly GCF_055761805.1 of Camellia sinensis. Taxonomy (NCBI): domain Eukaryota; kingdom Viridiplantae; phylum Streptophyta; class Magnoliopsida; order Ericales; family Theaceae; genus Camellia; species Camellia sinensis. The sequence goes on along the minus strand of NC_138961.1, from coordinate 238,386,868 downwards.
AGAAATCTTTGCATACGTGAACTTTAATTTGATTGTTGTCGTTTTTAACTGAATAAAACTTTTTTTTTAATAGTCAAGTGATTGGAAAATATTTAAAAATACGAATAAAATTATATTAAAATAATCATAATCTAACATTTATAGGGGTCCAATAGCCAAATTCACAAAGCCGCTAGAAATAGACAACATAGGAAGTGTAACACTCATTAACTTGGTGGGGGCGTTGAGGTGAAATTGTTTAGGTAAGCAAAGGCACTAAATTAACAACATTAGATTAATTTCCAAATTAATTTGTTAAATTAAAGGTTTAAGCTCTAGAGATGTGAATGTTCTTCAAGCATATTCTAAGAATATCTTATCTCATCCATTGTTAAATATTGACATATATCTAATAATGTAAGGTCAAAATCAATCATTATTTAGCTTAGGACCAATTGTGTGAAACCCATCCTTTGGCAAACACGTTCACCTAGCCCTTACACTAACACTTACGACACTGTCAACGTCAGTGACGGAATCAGAAAAATAACGTAGAAGAGGTATTTATTAATTAAAATTTTAAATTTTTTTTCTCATAATCAATAACAATAGATAATTTAAATTATTATTACGTGCAAAATCTTAAATATTCAATATAAAATTTTTGTTTTTACAAATGACCTTGTGAAAAATCAAAATTAAAAATATATGGTGTTACTTGTAACTAGTATATTATAGGCAATGCAAAAGAGTCTTGTATGTCTTATAATAAATTATATAATAATATATAAATAATTGTGATACCATATTATCATCGATATATGATATCACTAATCAATAGTAAAATAGCGCATGGAAAGTTAATCATATTTGTTAAATATAATTAACAATTCAATAATTTCTCATTTTCGTAGTGGGGTTAACTATATTTATATATAAGTGATGATTTGATATCACTGTTGCATTAAATTTTTTTTAATAATATGATTTGTTATAATTTTTTTATTTTTAATCAAAACAACCATAATTATTTTTGTAATTTGAAAAATGTCATTAAGAAATTATTCTAAATATTATTTTTATATAATTTTTTATTAATTAATTATTCTCCTTATATATATATATATATATATATATAAAAAAGTTACGAGAGAACACGTGCCCTCCTAGTCCCTTCATAGTTCCGCCACTTGTCAACACTATCATTTGAACCCAATTGCTAAACACGTTTCACCTATTGATATTGATCGTTCCTCATTTTTGACTTTTCTTAATAAATCCCACTGGACAGGTTCTCTTCGAAATTTGCTTATCATCTCATCATTATTGTTGAAGAACATCACTTTTGCTGGAATTGGCTTTGGAAATTAACAATTTCTCAAAAACTCAAAGGTTTCTTGTGGCTTGTTATGCATCGTAGACTCCTTATAAACGAATTTAGAGTCGGTAGAGATTTTGACAGTAATGACCTTTTGTCTTAGATACCATTCTAATGGGAAAAGTATGAGCCAGTTCCATAGAAATTGCTGCTACTCGTGGGAGTTGTAGAAAAATTTTAAAAATGATTAGTGGATTAAGGATGGCATTGAAAAGTCTTTGGACGTTTGTATTTCTTTTAATCTTCGTGATAAAACTAAACGTGCAAGTATCAACTGGAATAGATGGTTCACTGTCACCCTTTAGTTCATTTGAAAAGGTATGAATAAGATTATTTTTGATAATTGTGATATTAACATTTGTGACAGCTTGTGCCCAGTGTTCCCAATATACTCAAGAGATCCATGAGGCCTTCCAATTCCCCCTAAGCTCTGATCAGCAAAGAATTAAACTAATCAATTGGTTGCCTCCTCCTACAAGTAATATCAAGCTAAATGCTGACGGATGCGCTAAAGAAAGTTGGGGAAAAGTTAATTTTGGAGGACTCTTTAAAGATGCAAAAAGTGTTAGATAATGTCTCAATGGGACCACATAATTAAATGTGGTGTTATCATTTATAAGAAGCCTATAATTTAAGTGATTCAATTTAGTTAATATGCTTAAGGGTATATGTGTTATGGACCTAATGTGTAGATACTAGTTGTATAATTTCTATTTATATGAGGGGCAGAAATAGAAATTAAAACATATTGGTTAAAGTTGGTTTTCATTCCTTTTGAACTTTCACAACCTTTCAATTTTGAAAACCAATAAATAGAAATTAAAACCAATAATGGTTAAAGTTGGTTTTCATTCCTTTTGAACTTCCACAACCTTTCAGTTTTGAAAACCAATTACAACCTTTAAAAGGTTATGGTCCCTATTCCTTCCTAAGTGGAATAAGAACACTGCCATTTTCTTTAAATTTAATGTAATTTCATACAACGTCTACAGAAATTTAATTTTCTAACATTCTCAATATAAGTCAATTCAAACAAGATGTCACAAAAGTGATCTCTCTTGTCTAGATTGTTTTATATGGAATGTTTTGAAGTTCATGTCTGTGTATCTCATGCGGGTATTTATCGGTCCAAAGACATGATTAAGACTTGGCAGAATTACACACACATTTTGTGGTGATAAACATGTGCCAATTGTCAAGAAAACCCAATGTGAATAATAAATCCATCAAAAGATAGATTTGTTATTTGACATAACTTATTGTCAATGTTTGATCATTACAACAAGAATACCACTTACAGTTAATATCACTACCCAAAGGCTTGGTATTAATGTTGTGCTAGGTAGCTTGAGATGTTGTCATTAAATTAATTTATTTAGAGATTATCTGTTTGGTAACTCATTCAAGATGAGGTAATTGTTCCTGAGGAACAAACTCTACAACCTCAACCTCAAGAATCTGTGCCATTAAGGCGATCCACCAGAGAAAGGAGATTTGCATTTTCAGATAATTATATTGTATATCTCCAGGAACATGAGGTAGAAAATGGAATGTCGAAAGATGATCCAATCAACTTTCGTCAAGCCATGGAAAGTTCCAACTCTCATAAGTGGATAGAAGCTATGAATGAAGAATATAAGTCTATGCAAGACAATAAAGTTTGGGAACTTGTCTCATTACCAGTTGGTGCGAAGCCCGTAGGTTGTAATGGATATTTAAAACCAAAAGGGATTCAAATGGTAATGTGGAGAGGTATAAGGCACGTCTTGTAGCCAAAGAATTTGTAGCATGTTATGAGGCATCAAACCAAGGGATATGGCTGCGGAATTTTGTCACTGGGTTGCGTATTTTGGAAGGCACTGCAAGACCACTTAAGTTATATTGTGACAATAAGTCTGCAGTTTTATATTCCAATAACAACAGGAGCTCGACAAAATCAAAGCATATTGATATCAAGTTCCTAGTTGTAAAAGAAAGAGTGCAAAGTGGACAGATTTCCATAGAGCACATTGGGACAAACTCCATGATAGCGGATCCACTTACAAAGGGACTACCACCCAAGGTCTTTCATGAGCACACTGCTCAGATGGGTGTTGTTCTATTTGAGAACATTCTGGTTTAGTGGGAGTTTGTATTTATATTACTGCTTTATGTCAGCCTTGAGTTTTATCTATGTAATTAGATTAATTTCTGCAGAAATGAAATATTCAGTTTATTACGCTCTATTACGTATTGTGAAGTATTGATCTCAATAAAGTTAAGTAGGACCAGTTGGAAATAGGCATGTATGGATCACATCACATGTAATTTCCATGCTACGCATCCATGATTGATCTATGTCATTTAGCTGTATTAGTATACGTGACCAATGGTGGGTCGAGTTACGATTGATGTAACGAAGACCGCTTTGATCCTATATTAATATAGTTAATGGACAAGATTGTTTGGATACCCTCAAGTTATGATAACAAATTTCTGAGCTCACTAAAGTTAAGCACATTTTTCAGGATACATATGTGGTCCAGTGGGAGATTGTTAGATAATGTCTCAATGGGACCACATAATTAAATGTGGTGTTATTATTTATAAGAAGCCTACAATTTAAGTGATTCAATTTAGTTAATAGGCTTAAGGGTATATGTGTTATGGACCTAATGTGTAGATACTAGTTGTATAATTTCTATTTCTATGAGGGGCAGAAATAGAAATTAAAACATATTGGTTAAAGTTGGTTTTCATTCCTTTTGAACTTCCACAACCTTTCAGTTTTGAAAACCAATAAATAGAAATTAAAACCAATAATGGTTAAAGTTGGTTTTCATTCCTTTTGAACTTCCACAACCTTTCAGTTTTGAAAACCAATTACAACCTTTAAAAGGTTATGGTCCCTATTCCTTCCCAAGTGGAATAAGAACACTGCCATTTTTTTTTTTCTAAATCCTCTCAAGGAGAAACATAAGGCACCAAAGGGGAAAGGATTAGAAGGCAATAACATAATCAATAACAAAGAGTTCATTGATAATCACGCTTCCGTTTAACCGTTCATTAATGGATTCAGGTATGTCATTTTGTCTTGATTTCTTGATAATACACATGGTAAATGATCCAAAGTGTAAGGTTTATGTTCTGAAATTTATGTTTACAAAAAGTTCTTAGATTGTTGGATATTCTAGAAAGTTAAATGTAGCAAAAAGTCTTGAAGTAAAAATATAGGCTATTTACCGCGGAACAACTATCATTCATGAAAAAGGTTGGAGAAATGTGATAATTGAAACAAACTGTCAAGATGCTGTCAAACTTATCAATAAAGGAGCTCACCCAAACTGCCCTTACCATGCTCTTGTGAATGACATCAAATTCCTTACCTCCTGAATGGACTGCACTATCAAGCATATTTTTCAAAAAGTCAATTAGTGTGCACATGTCCTTGCTCATATGAGAGAAAATCAGATAGAAGACTTGAAGATCTATGAAGACCCCGTATTTTGCTAAGGCCCATTCTAATGACTGACATGGTTGGAATTGTGAATGAGAGGGATTAACTCCCTCTCATTTCCTAATTGGAGCTGTTGTTTAACTTTCCTTACTACCTTAAAAAAAATGTGAGTTGGCAAGAGTTAAAGTTCCATTAATGTATGAACTTGACATTAATTATTCAACAAGAACGTAAAAAAAAAAAAATAGTTCAAATTAAATACGAACAGTGTTGGAAATGGTTATAAAATTCTTGGTAAAACCAGAATTTTTTCCTAAGTTTGATCTATTTTTTAGGTGGGCTCCGTGCGTCGATTTTCGCAGGTCAAAGTGGTAACGCGTTCTAAGCCGCGTTGTGATTCACGTGGTATATTTGGTTGCTCAAAACCATTAGCGAGTGAATAGGAAATTGAAGCCAAAGTATGCTCTATGGAAATGGAGTTTTGGTGGAAAATTCTTAAAGGTTTGAATAAGGCTTGTCCCATATTGATATGGTGGGAAGTTTTGAATGGGTTTATAAGGCATGAGTTTGGTACTTAGGGTGTGCCCCAAGGGGTACCCAAGTGTTTTAGAGAGGGAGGTTATAGGCAAAATGGGTTAAACCCATTGAACCCAAAAATCACCACACACGCGCGCGCCACCACCGTCTGGGTAGGCTGCGCCTGGGCTTGTGTGAGGTTGGGTTGGGCTTATTCGGCCCAATACTAATCTTTTTGGGCAAAAAATATTTGAATTAAAATTTATTTTTTTTAAATAAAATCCAGAATTTGGGCAAAAAATATTTGAATTAAAATTTATTTTTTTTAAAAATAAAATCTAGAATTCAAATTAAATCGGAAATAAACTGGTCCAGTTTTTCTGTACACCCAAACAAGGCCCTTCCTATTTTTATCTGTTTGAATTTTGAACCAACAGATTTAAATCTGTTTAATTCAAAACCAAACAGGTTTCATACCTGTTCAAACAGGTTTACACTTATTCAATTCAAAACCTGCAGCCACCATTACATCTATAAATAGACTAGCCCCTCATTTGGATTTCTACTTGAATTTTCGTACTCCATCTTCTGCTATAAATCTTTGCATTTTGCTGCATTTAATTTTTGAAAGAAAGAGTGTAAACACTTAGTGTGTTCGTTAGGCAAACAATTTGTAGTGCTGCTATTGTTTGTAGTTGATCATTTCATCCTGGGAGATAGACGTCCACATTTTGAAAGCACCGTAGAGAGGACAAATCTATCTTAAGGACACAGTGTCAAACACTGGACTTGATCAGATATTTATTAGAAGAAATTAATCAAGTAAATTGTTTAATTTATTATTCTGTTTTATTTGTTTTAAATTAGATTTTAATTTTGTTTTTGTAACAAAATAAAATCTATTTTTATTTGTTTATTTCTAGTTTGATTTTTGTAATCAAATAAATTTTCTCATTTCCTTTATTTCTTTATATTCTTGTTGTTGTTTAGTACACAACAGAATATTATTTATTTAAATACAGTGAAGATTGTCCAACAATCTTAAGACATAACTATTTTGGTATCTTCATTGTATTTAATTTTCTGTGATTTCAAAAAGACATATTCTGGTTGGAAAAACAAATAGTGATTTATGCTATATGACAGATAGTAGTAATATACTGTTTCTTTTCTTTGACAACTAGTATTAATATATTGGTGTCATTAACAACTGCAGAATATTAATTTGTGTTACAGAAAATTATTGTGGTATTTTATTTTTCTAGTTTTAGTAACAAGGAAAATAAAATTATTTTGTGTTATCATTTATTTTCTGGTTTTAGTAACTAGAAAATTAATTTGCGTCTTAAATTTTTATGATTTTTTGTAATCAGAGATTATGGCTACTGCAACTGGTAGTGGTACTCCGATTCTTACACCAACACCGGTCCCTATCCAGAACCATGTTCATGTACCAATAAATCATGGAGAAAAATCAAAAAAATTTAACGGTACTGAGTTTAAGAGATGGCAGCAGAAGATGCTGTTCTATCTTACAACTCTAAATTTGGCCCGATTTCTTCATGAAGAGGCTCTAGCACTTAAAGATGGTGAAAGTGATCGGCAAGTTATTGCCGCTGTAGATGCTTGGAAACATTCAGATTTCCTGTGCAGAAACTACATTCTCAATGGCCTTGATAATATGTTGTATAATGTATACAGTCCTCTGAAAATAGCAAAAGAATTGTGGGATTCTTTGGAGAAAAAATACAAGACAAAGGATGCCGGCACGAAGAAATTTGTTGTCGGTAAATTTCTGGACTTCGTTATGGTAGACTCCCAAACGGTAATTTCTCAAGTTCAAAGTTTTCAAATAATTTTGCATGGCATTCATTCTGAGGGTATGTCTCTAAGCGAGTCTTTCCAAGTCGCTGCTTTAGTGGAAAAGTTACCAACGGCTTGGAAAGATTTCAAAAATTATTTAAAACATAAACGCAAAGCGATTACCATGGATGAATTGATTGTAAGATTAAGAATTAAGGAAGATAACCGAAAGGCTGAAAAGAGGAATGGAAAAAATCCTATTGAGTCCAAGGCTAATGTGGTTGAACAAGTTCATAAACCACATAACAAAAAGATGAAGTTTACCGGAGATGGTCCTAAACAAGGCGATAGCAGCAAGAAATTCAAAGGAAAATGCTATAGCTGTGGCAAGACTGGACATCGAGCTTCTGACTGCCGCCGCCCTAAGAAGGATCATGGAAGTACAAGCAAGAAGACTAGCAATCAGGCCAATGTAACTGAACTAGATTACATCTCTGACAGAGTGAATGACATCAACCTCTCTGTTGTAGTGTTTGAGGCTAACTTGATTGGAAATCCCAAAGAGTGGTGGGTTGACATAGGAGCAACTCGTCACATATGTGCGGACAAGAAGATGTTCACAACCTACAATGAGGCTGCAAATGGTGAACAACTTTTCATGAAAAATTCTTCTACTTCTATTGTGGCCGGATAAGGAAAAATGATCTTGAAGATGACATCAAGGAAAGAACTGACCCTCAACAACGTACTGCATGTACCTGACATTCAGAAGAATTTAATTTCTGGTTCTTTGTTAAGTAAAAATGGTGTTAGGCTTGTCTTTGAGTCTGATAAATTTGTATTAACAAAGAGTGGCATGTATGTTGGTAAGGGATACATGAGTGATGGTCTCTTCAAACTAAATGTAATGACAGTTATACCAAAAGTTGCTATAAATGAGAATAACACATCTTTTGCTTATATTCTTAAGTCGAATTTATGACATGGTAGATTAGGACATGTAAATTATGATGCTTTACGTAGATTAATTGGTTTGGATTATATACCAAAGTTTGAAATTAATCCTAATCATATATGTGAAGTTTGTGTAGAAGCGAAACTAACTAAGGCTCCATTTAAATCAGTTGAAAGGAAAACCGAACCTCTAGAATTAATTCATACTGATGTATGTGATCTAAAATTTATTCAAACTAGAGGGGCAAAAAGTATTTTATAACATTTATCGATGATTGCACAATATATTGTTATGTTTATTTACTTAGAAGTAAAGATGAAGCCTTAGAAATGTTTAAACTCTACAAAACAGAAGTTGAAAATCAACTTGGTAAAACCATTAAATGGTTAGAAATGATAAGGGTGGTGAATATGATGCACCATTAAATGAATTTTGTGCACAACATGGCATTATTCACCAAATTACAGCACCTTATTCTCCACAGCAAAATGGAATTGCTGAAAGGAAGAATAGAATCCTAAAAGAAATGATGAATGCCATGTTACTAAGTTCAGGCTTACCACAAAACTTGTGGGGGGAAGCAATATTGTCTGCTAATTATGTTTTTAACAGAATACCCCACAAGAAAACCAACAACACTCCGTATGAATTGTGGAAAAGTCGACCGCCTTCCTACAAATACTTAAAAGTATGGAGGTGTTTGGCAAAAGTTGAAGTTCCTGTTCCTAAAAAGACTAAGATTGGACAAAAAATAGTAGATTGTGTATTTATTGGTTATACTCAGAATAGTAGTGCATATCGGTTTCTGACTTATAAATCAAAAATACCTAATATAAATGTGAACACTATTATAGAGTCAAGGAATGCTGTGTTTTTTGAACATGTCTTTCTTTATAAGAAAGGACAGGAATTAAGTTCACAGAAAAGAACTTATGATAGTACACAAAGTCAAGAGATTAATGACAATCAAACACAAGAGACTAGTAATGGTCTCGACCAACAGGATTTAATTAATGATGAATCAAGACGAAGTAAGAGAGCGAGAACATCAAAATCTTTTGGTCTAGATTTTCTAACATACATGTTAGAAAATGAACCTCAAAGCTTTAAGGCAGCAATGACAGGTCCTGAAACACCTTTGTGGAAAGAGGCTGTTAATAATGAAATTGAATCCATTATGCAAAATCATACTTGGAAATTGGTGGATCTTCCACCAGGTTATAAACCTCTTGGATATAAATGGATATTCAAGAGAAAAATGAAAGCAGATGGTTCAATTGACAAGTATAAAGCAAGACTTGTAGTAAAAGGTTACAGACAAAAAGAAGATCTAGACTATTTTGACACATATTCCCCTGTAACAAGAATAACATCCATTCGCATGCTTATTTCTATAGCAGCGTTGTTTAATTTAGAAATACATCAAATGGATGTTAAGATAACTTTCTTAAAAGGTGATCTAAATGAAGAGATCTATATGGAGCAACCTGAAGGGTTTGTAGTGTCGCGGTAAGAAAAGAAAGTTTATCGGCTTGTAAAGTCTCTTTATGGATTAAAACAGGCACCTAAGCAATGGCATGAAAAATTTGATCATGCAATGCTTACTAATGGATTTAAGATAAATGAATATGACAAATGCGTCTATGTTAAAAACACTGACCAAGGATATGTCATAGTTTGTCTTTATGTGGATGACATACTTATCATTGGAAGCAGTCAAAACATGATCAAATTAACTAAGCAAATGCTTAACAAAAGATTTGATATGAAAGATATGGGAGTCGCAGATGTTATATTAGGAATGAAAATTACTAAAACATCTGACGGATATGCATTATCTCAATCACATTATATTGAGAAAATTCTTGATAAATTTATCAATGATGATATGAATTTAGCTAGAACACCTGTAGACGTCAATCTTTATTTATCAAAAAATAAAGGTGATGTGGTGTCTCAGTTAAAATACTCCTAAATTATTGGAAGTCTAATGTACCTAATGAATTGTACTCGTCCTGATATAGCTTATGCTATCAGTAAATTGAGTAGGTACACTAGCAATCCCGGAGAATACCATTGGAAAGCGATCATTCGGGTTCTTAGATATCTAAGATTCACCCGTGATCATGGTTTGAACTTTACTCGATATCCAGTAGTACTCGAAGGTTATTGTGATGCCAATTGGATATTGGATACTGAAGATTCAAAATCCATAAGTGGATATGTCTTTACTCTGGGATGCGCTATTGTTTCTTGGAAATCCACGAAACAAACATGCATCGCACGATCCACAATGGAATTCGAGTTTATTGCTTTAGACAAAGCAGGAGAAGAAGCAGAATGGCTTCGTCACTTCTTAAAAGACATTCCAATGTGGCCAAAACCTGTGCCAGCTATTTGCATTCATTGTGATAGTCAATCTGCAATAGGCAGGGCACAGAATCACATGTACAACTGTAAGTCACGACATATTCGTCGTTGACATAATACCGTAAGGCAATTGTTGTCAAATGGAATAATCTCAATAGATTATATAAAATCTAAAGAGAATATTGCGGATCCGTTAACAAAATGTTTGACAAAAGAGCTAGTGTATAGTTCATCGAAGGGGATGGGATTAAAGCCTATTACATAAGAGTCGTCATAATGGTAACCCTACTTATATGACTGGAGATCCCAAGAACTAAGTTCAAAGGGACAACTAAGTTATGTGTGGCTCGCCAGAAATCACCAAGGGATTAAAATTCCCTACCAATTCCTATGGTGAGAGTGATATCTGCAACATATGTTGTCTGTAGGGGCATAAGGATAAGTTTTGCTTTTAATGATTAATTATATCTTGATTAAGGCATAAAATCAAGACGAGTATAAGAAGATACTCACAATAAGAATCACCTATATGAGTGTTGAATTGTGGCAGATTCTATGAGAATGAAGAGGCTAAATTCTCTAGAAACAATCATGAAAATCAGGAGCGTTCAAGGCCAAAATGAACACAACAGTGAGAACCACGATGTGTTAGAAGATATTTTGTGTGAAATCTATTGTCTTGGCTTACACAAATGGCTGAACAATTCAAGGCATCGCGTTCATTGGTTAGCTAGTAAGTCTGATAGGTTATCACTAGGGAAGGTTCAAGGCCGAAAACTACCTATCCTGATGCAAGATATTTTCGACTTATACTCTTTTGATAAAGTTTGCATATTGTTGCATTTCCGTTGTCATCAAATTCCATTCATGTGGGGAATTGTTGGAAATGGTTATAAAATTCTGGATAAAATCAAAATTTTTCCCTAAGTTTGGTCTATTTTTTAGGTGGGCCTCGTGCGTCGATTTTCACGGGTCAAAGTGGTAACGCGTTCTATGCCGCGTTGTGATTTACGTGGTATATTTGGTTGCTCAAAACCATTACCGAGTGAATGGGAAATTGAAGTCAAAGTATGCTCCATGGAAATGAAGTTTTAGTGGAAAATCCTTAAAGGTTTGAATAAGGCTTGTCCCACATTGATTTGGTGGGAAGTTTTGAATGGGTTTAGAAGGCATGGGTTTGGTACTTGGGGTGTGCCCCAAGAGGTACCAAGTGTTTTAGAGAGGGAGGTTATGGGCAAAACGGGCTAGACCCATTGGACCCAAAAATCACCACACGCGCACACGCACCACTGCCCGTCCGGTCGGTCGGGTGGGCTGGGCCTGGGCGTGGGTGCGTGGTGTGAGGTTGGGTTGGGCTTAAATTTTATTTTTTGTAAAATAAAATCCAGAATTCAAATTAAACTGGAAATAAACTGGTCCGGTTTTTCTGTATACCCAAACAAGGCCCTTCTCGTTTTTATCTATTTGAATTTTGAACCAACAGATTTAAATCTGTTTAATTCAAAACCAAACAGGTTTTATACCTATTCAAACAGGTTTGCACCTAGTCAATTCAAAACCTGTAGCCACCATTACATCTATAAATAGACTAGCCCCCCATTTGGATTTCTACTCGAATTTTCGTACTCCATCTTCTACTATAAATCTTTGCGTTTTGCTACATTTAATTTCTGAAAGAAAGAGTGTAAACACTTAGTGTGCTCGTTAGGCAAACAATTTGTAGTGCTGCTATTGTTTGTAGTTGATCATTTCATCCTGGGAGATAGACGTCCACATTCTGAAAGCACCGTGGAGATGACGAATCTGTCTTAAGAACACAATGTCAAACACTGGACTTGGTCAGATATTTATTAGAAGAAATTAATCAAGTAAGTTGTTTAATTTATTATTCTGTTTTATTTGTTTTAAATCAGATTTTAATTTTATTTTTGTAACAAAATAAAATATGTTTTTATTTATTTATTTCTAGTTTGATTTTTGTAATCAAACAAATTCTCTCATTTCCTTTATTTTTTTATATTTTTATTGTTATTTAGTACACAACAGAATATTATTCATTTAAATACAGTAAAAAATATCCAACACACTTACCTATGTATTTCAAAATTATATGAAACAGTTTTACTATGATGAATTTGAAATACCTCTACAAAAGTAGTTATTAGATGCTACTGCTTCCAGAGAAGACTTCTATAGAGAACCCGAACGCCTACTAAAATACACAATTTCTAATTTTTCTGTCAACTTACAAGGTATAATAGTTAACTCTTCAATTTTTTTTATTATAATATATTATAAAAGTAAGGGTCATTCAAGGAACTACAAAAATAAAAATAATAATAATAATAATAAACAATACTAACAGAGGAAAGTTAATCATCTGATTTTGTACTAAAACAAAAACAAAAAAATATATAATGGCTGAAGTAATGTTAAAACAATGTTAAAACCAGACAAAAACTTGTTCCCAAATGGCTGATGCAAGGAGGTCTCCCAACCCCACATTCTTATTTTGAAATGTTGGTTAAAAGTTAATTTTTTTGACTTCTAAGTTTTTTTTAGGCTACATCAACTCTCTATTTTTTTATTTATTTTTACCCATTTCCTAAAAAAAAAGTCAAAAAAATTAGTTTTTAACCTACTCAAAATAGGTTTGGTCCGGCACCAAACATTGTATTCTTCTATTTTAGTGTTTAATCTTATTATATTTAAAAAATTAAATTATATATATTACAAGTATAAATATATCTAATAAATATAATTGAGACATGGGTAGGGAAGAACGAGGTAAGTGGAAACTGTCATCGCTAGGTGCAATTAATGTTTAGAATTGCTTATATATATACACATACTAATAGGTGGCACACGCGATATGTGTGTAATTTAAATAATTAAATATAAAAATAATAATAAAGAAATTAATATTGTAATATGTAAATTACTTAAATGGTAATTTTTTTTTAATTAAACTCAATATCTTTGGTTCAAACCTTACTTGTGTTGTAGTATAATAATTTTTTATTTTTGCATATAAAAATCTGACACGTGACATGAGGAGTGTAGTATATAATATTTTATTTAACATATAAAAATTTGTCACATGGAATGAGAAGTGTAGTATAATAATATTTTATTTTAGTATATAAAAATCTATCATGTGACATGAGGAGAAGATTTAAAGATATGGACACTAAGTTCAGTGTTCACATATGATAGTGTATATATATATATATATATATATTTAAAGATAGAGTGTTTAGTATAAATTTTAGTTACAGTTTATTAGGCAAATATAATTTAAATGAAATTCAAAAAAATTGGGAGAGATATTTATCAAAAAAAACAAATAAATTGGGAGAGACGTTTTAAATTCTATTATCTAATTATTAACTTTTAATGATTGTACCAAAGAAACCCCGTGCTAAAGAAGAATCAAAGTCTTGAAATTTGCAGCCACGTGAAGGTCACGAAGTATAACATAACATACTAAAAACGACAATGTTAGGTTGACAATATACATCATCAACCTCTACTACACTTGACCATGGGTATATATGAGTTAAAAATTTCCTCTTCCACACCTTTCTGCTTTCTTGGCTATTTTTAATTTGTACACTTGAAAGGCTAGCTCAGCAATGGAGACCAAACCAGGGGATGGGTACGGTCTCACCATACCGCTGGTGCTTGACACTATTAAGGATGAGAAGGAAGCAGAGGCCGCTGAGGGAGTACTGGTGGTGCAGTCAATTGGCCAGCACAACTACACCACCACTAGTACTACTACTACAGCCACCATCGCCACCTCCTTTTTCAAGACATGTTTCAATGGTCTCAACGCTTTGTCAGGTTCTCTTCTAATTCCTTTGTTATCTCCTTCCCTTCCCTTTCTTTTCTTTTCTTTTCTTTTAAACATGGTTATCAGAATCCCGATTCGGATCTTACGATCCTACGATCTTACGATCCATTTGAGTACAATCGATCCGGATCGTGTAAAAAATTTCTTATAGGTAGGATCTTTCGATCCTGGTAATGGGATCTTATAGGATCGTGGAATCCCGATCTGAATCCGATCCTATCCGATCTAATTTACAAGCCTTGTTTTGTATTGTATGACATATTTTATTGTAAATTTTATGTTTGTTGTCTAATACTAATTTATGTGATCAAAATAAATAATAAAAAATAAGTAGTATTGAATCAAATAGACTAAAAAAAACGAACTAGGAAACAAACATTCAAATATTGCAGTAATTTAAGAAAATTAACTAGGCGGAAAAACAAACTTAGTTTTAGTAGAGTCTAAAGGGGGTAAGATGATTGCAACTTTATCCCAATTTTTAAAGAGATTATTTTTGTAACTCGAATCCGCTCCACCAGTGATGCTAACGACAAATCTTATCATTCGGTTAAGCTACTCTTTTGAGTTCTTAATCTATTTTCATATCCAACTTTTTAAAATATTTTTTCTTCACTTTTTATGCATTAATGCAGATTGTAAAGTATTTTGTTATAGAATTCTTTTTCATCACCTTCTTTTTTGATGAAATACAAAACTTTTACTATCGAGTTTTCTATTTTATAATATTATATGTACATTTTACATGGAATATTATACTTTTCACAATATTTTCACTTCTTTTTAATAACATATAGGCTCATTTTGCATATACTTTATTTAAATTAAATTATTATGTAATTTATTTTTTTTCGGTAGGATTTTACGATCCTCGATCCGATTCTACGATCCGATCCTTAAAACACCTCCAACGATCCAACGTAGGATCCTGATTTTAACAACCTTGCTTTTAAAGCAATGTTCAAGCAGTGGGAAAAACCGCCTATTTGCTTAAATTTACTGTGCATTCTCAAGCAAAACCACCATCTCTCCTTTCCATTTTCTTCAGAACTCAGTCAAGCTAGTTGCGTGTTTAAACTAAAACGTTTACCCAAAAGAAAATGTTTTCACTCTTTGTTCTTTTCTCAGGTGTTGGGATATTGTCAATTCCCTATGCACTATCGTCAGGAGGGTGGTTGAGCTTGATACTGCTTTTTGGCACTGCCATTGCAACCTTCTATACAAGCTTGCTTCTTAAAAGATGTATGGATGTTGATCCAAATATCAAAAGTTATCCTGATATTGGCGAGCTGGCATTTGGGAAGACGGGGAGATTAGTGGTATCTATTTTTATAAACTTAGAACTGTACATGGTGGCGACAAGTTTCCTGATTCTAGAAGGAGATAATTTATATAATTTATTCCCGGTCAAAGGATTTGAAATTCTTGGGTCCAAAATTGATGGGAAACAAATGTTTGTTATTATTGTTGGCCTTATTATACTGCCTACAGTTTTGTTAAATGACATGCGTATTCTTTCTTATATCTCTGCCAGTGGAGTTTTAGCTTCTGTAATCATCCTTGGCTCGATTTTGTGGGCTGGTGCATATGATGGCATTGGATTTCACGAGACAGGAACGCTTCTAGATTGGAATGGACTTCCTACTGCTATGAGTTTATATGCATTCTGTTATTGTGCCCATCCAGTTTTCCCCAGCCTGTACACTTCTATGAGCAACAAAAACGAATTCTCTAAGGTAAAACACAGTTTTTCGAATAGCCCAAAGTTGTTTTAGCTATTCAAAGTTCTAAATTTCACTGGGTTGGCCATTGCAGGTGCTGCTCCTATGCTTTATTTTCAGTACTGTCATTTATGCATCAATGGCCATTTTTGGGTACCTAATGTTTGGTTCAAAGGTAGAAGCACAGATAACCTTAAACCTTCCAACTGAAAAAATTAGCTCGAAAGTGGCAATTTACACTACCCTAGTCAATCCCATAGCTAAATATGCATTAATGGTAACACCAATTGTGAATGTCATCGAGAATTTGTTTCCATACTACAACAGAAGACCAACAAGCCTCTTGATCAGAATCATCTTGGTGATCAGCACTGTCATTGTAGCACTGGCCATCCCCTTTTTTGGGTATCTTATGTCACTTGTCGGAGCGTTTCTAAGCATAACTGCTTCCATTTTACTTCCATGCATGTGTTACTTGAAGGTTTCGGGCACTTACCAGAGATTTGGATTGGAAATGGCGATCATAGGGGGTATACTGTTAGTAGGTATCTTGATTATGATCATTGGTACTTACACATCACTTACAGAAATAATTGGGCATTTGTAAGACAAATAATTGGGCATTTGTAAGCATTTCATGTCTCACTATTTGGATTGGAAATGGTGATCATAGGGGGTATATTGTTAGTGGATATCTTGATTATGATCATTGGTACTTACACATCACTTACAGAAATAATTGGGCATTTGTAAACGTTTCATGTCTCGCTCTTGACCACAGAATTGCAGTTGTGTAATCCATTTGAATGTTAGTACACAAGGGGTGCTTAGTGTATTCCATGACAATAGCGTTTTTGTGACAATCTACTAATGTTTAAAGGATGAGATTTTGGAGAGCTCATTGTCCAAATCACTTAAATTTTAGGAACATGTTCCTCTATGAGTTGTTTGTTTGTAAGGAGAGTCTAGTCTCAGCCAAATAAAATCAACTTCAAGGACTTGATAATTCTTCTGATACAATTTCCAAACCATTTCTTCATTCTGTAACGTTGTGTTTGATTGGGGGATTTAAAAAGGAAAAGGAAAAAGGTATGTGAAACTAGGTGAAATATAAGTATATTTTATTCACATTTCACCTAACTCTTCCTTTTCTCTTTCCAAATCCTTTTCTGAATCCCCCAACCATACACAGCGTAAAAGGGCTTCCAAGGTTTATGAAACAGATTCCAACAACAAAACAAATCATATTTTTTGCTCCAAAGAGCCACTTAATTAGGCCAAGCAACAGTTTTGGACCTAACCTATCGCTAATCTTTCTCAAATCTATTCAGCAGAGTTGGCATAAGATTGACGGCCAAAGCTATACTTTGCAATAGCTAATTTTGAAACTTCTCAAACATTGCACAACAATATTGGTGAGCCTATTTCTTTCAACATAAACTTATAGTAACTCTTGCTACTAAGAAAGAAAGCAGTATGACCCCAAAGAAAGGGGGGAAAAAAAAAAAAAAAACAGACAGCTAGATTGAATACTCACGGTTAACCATCTTCATGTGAAAATTCAATCGTTCTAGTAAGAGGTAGATGCCCTCGTAAGAAACTTGAGAGTCATCCCCTGAAAAAAATCTATGCATAGAACCACCTACCTGAACACAGCTCACCCCAGCAATGTTTTTCAACCCTCTGTCTCTCATACTGCTTCTTACACGTTCCACTTTCTCCCACATTCCAACTTCAGCATACTTGTTTGCAACCATCACAAAGTTCCCGCTCCTTCTTGGCTCCAATTTAAGTAACCTCTTTCTAGCCTTCTCACCCACCCCATTGTAGTCATTAATATCATGAATGTTGCATGCACTAAGCAAGGTCCTCCATACAACTGCGTCTGGCTTAACAGGCATGTTCATAACAAAGGTATATGCTTCTCTAAGACGACCAGCTCGACCGAGGCAATCCACCATAGCACCGTAATGTGCCATTGTGGGTTTGATTCCATGCACATGTTGCATGTTGTGAAAGAATCGATGCCCCTCGTTCACAAGTCGAGCATGACTACAAGCACAGAGGACCCCTAGAAAGGTTACATAATTGGGCTGTATTCCATTGCTCTTCATTTTCTTGAAAAGTTCAAGGGCTTCCTTGGCACATCCATGTTGTGCTAACCCCAAAATCATTGCACTCCATGTCCATACATTTCGTAAGGTCATCCTGTCAAACACTTGGCTAGCACAACATAGGTCACCACACTTTACATACATATTAACCAGGGAAGTACCTAATTCACAATTAACAATCAGCCCCTTTTCTATCACTTGAGAATGAACCCATTTCCCTAAGCCCAAGTTCCCAACCTCTGCACAAGCCGAAAGTAAAATCACCATTGTGGTTTCATCTGGTTCAAACCCATAATCTCTCATCTTGACAAAAAGCTCTATTGAATCGTAAAACTGTAAGCCCTCAACATAAGCAGAGATAATGGAATTCCAAGAAACGACAGTTCTGTCCGTCATTTCATCGAACACCCGGCATGCATCACCAATCTTCTCGCAAGACCCGTAAAAGTGAATCAAAGTGTTCTGAACATAACCATCCGAATCCACACCATGCTTCATAACATCGACATGAATCTGTCGCCCTTCTTCGAGGGTCAAACGAGTGGCACACGCCTTGAAGAGGAATGGGTAGGTGAGCTTATTGGGTCTAATGCCTCGGCCTCGCATTGCAAGGAAAACCAACATGGATTCTGTTGGGGAATTTCTGGTAGCATGACCTCTGATGAGATGGTTCCACGAAGAGACTAGCGAGTTATCGGTGTGTTTGATGACGAGTCGCGCATGAGTCAAGCTTCCAAAGCTATGTAAAGCACAAAATTGGACGATTTCGTCTACAATATCACAGTCATTGTGGAGTCCAAAGATTTGGATCTGGGTATGAATTTGATAGAGCTGTTTCATGGAAGAGCAATCCCTCAGCAAAGTAAGGCATTGTAGCTTTCTAAAGACCAAATTCAAATTACCGTTATAGGTTTTTGGCGGGGATATCAGAGTGGCAGTTGATATGGGAAGTCGAACCATGCCATGGACTTTAGGAGCATATTATCTGACCAACGGTGTATTTGATTTGGTAATGCAATGATATACAAGAACAAAAAAAATTACTTAAAAAATTTATACAAAATGCTGTGGGAGATTTTTTATCTATTTATTTGGAGTCAGATGACTATTAAAATGGTATATCATTTCAGAGGATATATGTTCCTTTTAGTCTTTTAATTAGATTAAGGATTCAATTTAAGGTAATGTAGGCTCATGAATTTGTCTCAGTGATTTTAAATTGATCAATGAAATTTGAATGGTCCAATTAATGTGCGTTATTGTTCTTTTTTTTTTCAAGATTATTTTTTTGGAAATAAAATTTTAATTAGCAAATAATTTCTCATAGAGATTTGGCCAAAAATACTCAACATAAGTCTCTAATGGAAAAAGGATAGTTTAACAATTTTTATAAAGGGTGAATTATATTAATAGTCCCTGTAGTTTGAGACTCGTGTCACTTTGATTTTTGACTTTTCAATTATGACACATTTAACATTGCATTTTGAATCTTGTTTCAAATAAGGACAATTGAATATACTATTGCTCAATTTTAAAGGCAAAATCGTCAATTTGATAAAATATAAATTAATTTGACAAAAATAAATGTCAAAAAATATTTTTAAAATTTTAAAAATTATTTCTACCTACCAAAAGATAAAATTATGTAAAATTGATAAATCTTTTACACATTTATTTATTTATTGACCAAATTAATTTTTATTTTGTGTTTGGATGATGATCATATAATGAGTGGTTGTTAGGCGTTATATATGTAATCGATATATTTAATATATGAAATGTTTTTAGTTTTAGATTTTTTGATTTAATGGATTGGTTTAATAATGATATCAAAATTGTTACCACTTTTGAAAAAACAAAAACTAAATCAATAAAAATAAAAACAACCACTCATTACACAATCATCATCCAAATACATAATAAAAATTAATTTGGTAGAATGAATAAATAAATAAATGTGTAAAAGATTTATTAATTTTACATAATTTTATCTTTGGTGGGAAATAATTTTTAAAAATTTAAAAATATTTTTTTGACATTTATTTTTGTCAAATGTTTATATTTTATCAAATTGACAACTTTATCCTTAAAATTGAGTAATGGTGATATTCACTTGTCTTTATTTAGAACAAGATTCAAAATTTAAGATTAAATATATCACAATCAAAAAAATTAAAGACTGAAATAATACAAATATCAAATTATAAGGACTTTTAGTATAATCCACCTTTTTATAAAAAAAAAAATTGGCTTAGAAGTCACTCAACACAAATTTGTAAAAGAAAATGGACGAAAGGAATTTAAAATAAAAAATGAAAAAGTGTTGTGATCATTGAGGTGGTTAGTGATGGTCTTGGTGGTGGTGGAATTTCGTTGTTAGTTAATGTCAACAAAGTGAAATTTACTATTTTCAGTATATTTGAACCATGAAATTTCACTAAATTTTATTTAAAAAATTTCATTGTTATTAAATTTTGTTTGATCGATATTGATGAAATATTTTAAAAATGTTAATTTTATGAAAACTAACTATTTACATAAAAAATTATAAGGTGTTAAATTATTTTATTTTAGATTTTAAATTTGATTTAAAGGTCTTATAGTCACATCTTAAGATATAATAAAAAAAAAGATTAGAGTTCGAATTGAATTGATGGAGCAGCATATACCATTGATTATAGTCAAATTTTACTAACAAATAACAACCAAAAATCTTCATAACATATTTGTTAAATGAGTTTTACATTGTGCGGGCCTTGCACTCACTTTGTCTTTTAGTGCAACAAAGGGTTGGGCCTATATCTGTTGTATTGTCCTTCAGTATATTGGACCTATATTTTTGTATTGTCTTTTGGCCAAACGTTTTATGTCTTTCTTGTAAGAGAATCTTATTTTGAAGGGTTTATGAACAAAATTCATATGACCTTCCAAAAAATTAACATCCGGACTTTTAGAGACATAAAGTTCTGGAATGTTTTAGAGGGTTCGGAAGATTTTAAAACATTCTAGAAGAATTTGGAACATTGGATAAGTTTGAAAGATCAAGACAAATCTAAAAGATTTCAAAAAGGTTCTAGGATATTTTTGAAAAATGTAAAAAATTTCACTAGAGAATTCTAAAATATAGTAAAAGGTAAAAAGATCTTAAAATATTCTAGAAAGTTAATGATGATCCTTAAATCAAGTTGATCTTAGCTATCCATTAAGAAAGTGGAATCTATATCTATATCTATATCTATATCTATACTATATATTAAGTAAAAGAGGGTTTTTAACCCCAAGCCTTGTGGGAGTTCTAATCTCTCAATCTAAATTTTCTGATTTTTTGATTTAAAAAAAAAACCTTAGCATTTATTAATTTCTCCAAAATCCCAAGTCTTATTCTCATAATAACACTTTAATGCATTAAGAACAAGCATAAAAAAAAAGGGTCCAGCTTGTTTCAAATTGAGATCAAGACTGGACCCGTCCAGTTCGGCTCATGAGGCCCATTTTTTGGGTCCGTTTTGATAATCCAAACCGTTTAATGTGTAGAACTCGTCGAGTACTATATGTTTGTAAAAAATCACGTTGATTGAATATCAATAGCTATGTGATCAAATCAGTTTTGTATAAAAAAAATGGACGATGAAAAAATTAACGGTTGATAAAAAAACTATTTTGTTCATATAGCTATCGATATCCGATCAACGTGATTTTTTACAGGCATATAGTACTCGATGAGTTCTACACATTGAACGGTTTGGATTATCAAAACGGGACCCGTGGTGGGCCCCTATGGGCCCAACAGCTCGGTCCAGTCTGATCTTGGACTGAACCAAAGCCACTGCTAAAAAAAAATTCTTTGAAATCCAACACATGAATTCCTTGAAAAGTCCCAACACATATGATTATTGTCCCTCATAATAACACTTTAATGCATAAGAACAAGTATAAAAAAAATTTCTTGAAAAGTTCAACACATATGATTATTATCAAAATATTAAACTTAAATATAATATAAAAAAGGAAAAAAATAAGACATTAAAAAATCGCAATTCACATATATAAATAATTGTAAACACAATCCGTGCATAGCATGGGTGATATGCTAGTCTATACTATATATTAAGTAAAAGAGAGTTTTTAACCCCTAAAGCTTGTGGGAGCTCCAATATGCCAATCCTAATTTTCTAATTTTTTGTTTTTTTTTAAAAAAATAACCTCAGCATTTATTAATTTCTCTCAATCCACAAGATTTTTTGATTTCTCTCATAATTATTGTAGTACCTTTTCCAAAACAAATAATTTGTATATTAAAAAAAATTTAAAACAAATATAAATATCTCTATCTATATCTATCTCTAACCCACAAGTTTTGTGGGAGTTTCAATATCTAAACCTTAATTTCTTAATTTTTTTGATTTTTTTTGAAAAAAAAAAAGTTAGCATTTATTAAATTCTTCCAAGTCTTTTTAATTTTTCCAATACACACACTGTTTTTAACTTTTCACATACCTATTGCAAATAGTGAGTCTCCTTTTTGTTTTCTCCTTCTTGACTTCTCACTTCTACACTTTCAACTTCAGTAACCACGTATGCAAACAGTAAGTCTTCTTTTGTTTTTTCTTTCTTGACTTTTCCTTTTGTTTACTGTTTTAATATTGTAGTTAGATAGCGCATAAAAATATTTGTGATTTGTCTAGGGAATAAAAAATTATAATTTGATTTTTTAATATGATTGAAGTTAGATAAATATAAATCTTCACAAAGAGAAAAATGTGATTATAATTAGTTGAATGATTCTTTTTTTTTTTTAATGTGATTGTAGTTAGTTTAATAGTTCTTTTTTTTTCATTTATTTATTTTATTATGGGAAAAATGTGATGTGATTGTAGTTTGTTCAATGGCTCTTTTTTTAAATATGGTTGTTGTAGTTAGTTCAATAATTTTTTTTAATATTATTTAATCTTTTTATTTACTATTTTAATTTTATTTTTAATATAATTGAAGTTAAATAAACATAAACACTCACAAAAAAAAAATGTGATTGTAATGTGATGTGATTGTAGTTTGTTTCAATGGCTCTTTTTTTTAATATGATTGTTGTAGTTAGTTCAATGGGGTTTTTTTTTTAATGTTATTTAATCTTTTTATTTACTATTTTAATTTTATTTTTAATATGATTGAAGTTAGATAAACATAAACACCCACAAAGAAAAAAAATGTGATTGTAGTTAATTCAATAGTTTTTTTTTTAATCTGATTGCAGTTAGTCAATGGTTCTTTTATTTATTTATTTTATTATGAGAAAAATGTGATACGATTGTAGTTTGTTCAATGGTTCTTTTTTTTTAATGTGATTTAATCTTTTATTTACTGTTTTAATTGGTTTTCTTTATAATTATTTATGAAAAAAATTATGATTGTAGTTAGATAGCATAAAAATATTTGTGATTTGATTTGATTTGATTTTTTTTGGTTTTTAAAGTACCAATTATTGATAATGATTAGATTGTATTTTGAAAAAAAAAAATTGTAATTGATTTTTTTAACTCACTGTGTTTTTTGAAAAAAAATTGTAAGTGATTGTAGTTTGTTCAATGGCTCTAAATAATCTCAATTTGAATTTCTAAATTTTTTATTAAAAAAAAAACTCAGCATTTATTGATTTGGTCAAAATCCCCTGAACAACATTTATTAACTTTTTTCAATCCACATGTCTTTCCACATGCCTGCATTTATTGATTTGGCCAAAATCCCTTGATCAGCATTTAAAATCCTCTCATACAAATAATTATAGATACAATCTGTGTATAGTTACTACAGCACCCTTTTCAACTTCTCTCATACACTATGATTAGTGATAAAATTATTAAATTATTTTTATAAAAAATCTTAAAAAAAAATAATTTATATATTAAAAAAAATGTAAAACAAATATAAATATTTATAATTATCCTGTACATAGCACGGGTGATAGGCTAGTTATATATTAAGTAAAAGGGAGTTTTTAATCCCCAAGGCCTGTGGGAGATTCAATATGTCAATAATAATTTTCTAATTTTTTGTTTTTTTTAAAAAAAAAAATTAACCTTAGCATTTATTAACTTCTCTCAACCCACAATACTTTTTGACTTCTCTCAAGTACCTTTTCCAAAACAAATAATTTGTATATTAAAAAAAAATTTAAAACAAATATAAATATCTATATCTATATCTATATCTATCTATCTATACTATATATTAAGCAAAATAGGGTTTTTAATCCGCAAGGTCTGTGGGAGCTTCAATATCTCAATCTAAATTTTCTAAATTTTTTATTTTTTATTTTAAAAAAAAAACTTAAGATTTATTGATTTGGTCAAAATTTCATCATCAGCATTTATTAACTTTTTTCAATTCACATGTTTTTCCACATGCCTGCATTTATTGATTTGGTCAAAATCCCCTGATCAACATTTAAAATCTCCTCATACAAATAATTATAGATATAATCCATGTATAGTTACTGCAGTACCATTATCAATTTCTCCCATATACTATGGTTAGTGAAGAGATTGTTAAATTATTTTTATAAAAAAATTTTAAAAATATAATTTATATATTAAAAAAATCTAAAACAAAAATAAATATTTATAATTATTCCGTACAAAGCAAGGGTGATAGGCTAGTACTATAGAAAGGAAAGACCCCTCATTAACGAAATATACTATATAAAGGAAAGACGCATCATTATAAATAATGAATTAGCAAGAGTGTTTGTAGAAAGTAGGGTGGTATAGTAAGAAACCTAACTACCCAAGTAATGTCGGTAACGAGAGCAAGTATAAATAACGGACAGCAAGAGTGTTTGTAGAAAGTAGGGTGATATATCCCAGTAATGTTGGTAATGAACAAGTGGTGTTAGTGTTTTATATTTATGTATGTTTGTTGTGTGGTTATTATCTATATTTATTTAAGTATGAGTTTATTTGTAAATATGTGATTAGGTTACAAAACATATGAAAAAAAAGACATAGAAAGAAAAGAAAATATAATCAAATCATCCAAAATATTTATACCTTTACGAACATCAACGAAAGGCCCTATTTCTTCCACTAGACACCAAATGCCCTATTTCTTCCATTAGACTGGTTGACGGATCAAAATATTTCTCAATGGTCATCCCGATCATGCAAATATCGTGTTTGTTCCACTCTTGAGTCCAAAATTTCGAGTTATCCCCATAAAGATTGGGCCACAAAATCTTAAATTTTGTCTCACGATCATTCACTTGTGTATGAAGAGAAAGCAAAAAATTGAAGCAAAGTAAAACCTTAAGGGAAAAAAAGAAAAAGAAAAAAAAGAGAGAGTTAAAACAGAGAGGGTTACAAAAGAAAAAGAGTTTGTTAATGAGTTGCTTCGGGATAGCGAAGTGGTTTGTTGGAGCTATCAACCCATGAATGGTCAAATGTTATGAAATTGATGCTATACATGAAGGCCTTCGGAGCATTACAACAAGTTGTGTCTTGAATGACGAATTTTTTTTGTCTTCAAACAGCTAATTTCGTCACTATAGATATTTATGAGGAAATATTTTCTTCACCGGTTTCGTCAATGAATGTTTGTCACTAAAAATCACTGTGACGAAAAACAATTTCGTCACTAATGAAATTACTTCAGTGACGAAATTTTTTGTCACGAAAAATCCTCATTTTCATTACCGAATAGTTATTCAGTACCATATTTATAACTTTCGTTGATGAATAAATTTGTCACACATGTTAATCATTGATGAGGAAATAATTGCTTCACAGTAAGGTGTAAAATTGATGAAATTTTTCGTCTCCAAAAGTCATACATGGGTGATGAAATTTTGTCACAAATATATATATATACGTGACGAAATTTTTAGTCAGCAAACAACAAAATCAATAAAAACTTTCATATATAAGCTGTAATAAATTTTGTCACAAAAATATTTATTAGCGACAAATAATCACTTTGTCATAATAACAAATACAAATGACGAAACAAATTCGTCACTGTAAACACCCAATTTTTGACTACTCTTAAGACTTGAGCACCTCAAGTTGATTACTCGATGATGAAAGTTAGGCTGTATAAACGTTCGATTTCTTCAGCAAGAAGAGTTTCTAAATCCCAACCTTACACCCCATTTTGGACCAAAACTATTTTAGACCTTAAAATCCTCTTTTTCAAAATATTTTTTTTGGATGTTTCTACGATGTCCCGAGGCTCGCATTTCGTTTAAAATAATACACTTTTCGGTTAACCGAGTAAGGACAAAGAGGACATAAGTGGAAGAGAGGTGAACTCTTTGAAAAATCTTTAAAAACTTCTTATTTATAGGTTTGGAGTTGAAGAAAATATGAGGGGATGAAAGAAAATTAGTTGGGAAAATAGTTGAGCATGAAACCGTTAAGAGAGAACTGAGCAGCTTTCACTAAAATAGGCATATCTTTTTTTACACTTAGACTTTAGATGTGAGGCCACCACCATTGAAAATTAAACTTTCGGGGCTTCAATTTAGACTCAAGAATGACTTAAAACCGAGTTCAGATAAAGGAGATATGCCCGTTTGAAATCGGGCCTAGAAGTAGATTTTTGTGGTCGGTCACCCACTAATAGTGGCCTGCCGGCCACTTGTGTAAAACGCAGATATTTGTTGTCAGCTGTCCTCCAAAAGCTCTAGCTGTTCCTATATAAATATTTTCGACCTGAGAGGCTATTTTTCTATAAATACAAGGCCTTCCCTCATGTTTTTAGGTTACAAAAAATTCCAAAAGCCCCAAAACTTGAAATTCTCTCTCTATCTCTATCTTGCAAAACACACACCCTACCCAAACACTTCCTAAACCAATATTGAAGCTCTCCTTGCTAAGATTATTGCGTCCAAATTTAAACCCTTGAGAGTGAGAACTTGTGGGTTTGTTAACAAAAGAGTTGCCTTGCTTCAAGATGTATAATTTTAAGCATCTTTGCATTACTTCTCTCCTATCTTTTCTTGTTGTTTTTGAACTAATTTTACACTATTTTTATGGGCTGAGGCTTGTGGTTTAAGGCTATTAAAGGTAGAGTGGTTAATCACCCTTCTTCGAACCTTGTCTCCTAAGCCTTTACACTTGTGCTTCCCATTTCTTCCTCAACTTTTTTTTGAGCTTTTTACCACTGATTTTCAAAGGTTTTCAAAGGCTAAAAATTTGGTTTTGAAGTCCCAAAAATGGAGGGGTTAGTCACCCATCTTTTAGCTTGTTTACTAGCTTAAATTTCTCATTATTTTAATTTACTCTTTTAGTTGACTTTACTTCAATTCTAGCACTGTTTAGGCTATTTTAGAACTGTTTTTATGAGTTAGTTTCATTTATACTTTGTATAGTATACTTGTAGTGTAATGATTCTCATAGGCTTGGTGGTTTAGGCCTTAGCCACTAACCTATTTGAGTTGAAAGCATTTATTTATTGCTTTCCATACTTGTGTTCACCTCTAAGAATCTCTGCAACCTCCCTCATTTCTTGACTTTTACTCTTTGTTTTGAGAGTCGCTTCAAAAGGAGTGTTGTTTAAGCCTGAAGGGGTGACATTGTGCTTAATGGTTTAATCCCTCTAGAGGTTCATTACCAACGGCATGATCTCCCTCTCATGCCTAAAACAACATTTAGTTTGGTACTTCTCTCCATTAGTGGACTTAAAGCTCATTATTAGACTCAATTGACTAATTAATAGAAGGTAACTATAATGGAGTAATAAATTGGGGTTAAAATGAAACAAGATAATAAAATGATTTGGTGTTCAATCGGACATTAATTGAACACATGAAGGCTTGGGTCATTTCATACTTGTTAGTGATGGAATGGTTCAAGTTTCTAAGGTCAACCACTTCCCTTGATTAATCCATGATAGGGAGGAGGTTTTGAGAATCTTTTATTGTGCATTTATTGAAATTGTACCCCTTGGTTCATAAGTCATCACGCAATGAAACTGCGCCGATTGATGGCTTGCGAATTGAGCCTATCTCTCCTTTAAGTTGTTTGATGATAAAGATAGGTAAGGTGGACAAACATCCCTCGAGAATGCTCTGTTTGTGCTTTGTTTGTTCTCTGTTACTGCAGAAAAGAACCAACATTAGTGGCCGGTAGACCACATTTACCGGACGGCAACCCACTATTAGTGGTCGGCCGACCACTACTTCTGGGTTGCCGGTCACTTTTTCCAAGTAGGCAGTGCCCTTTTTCCAGCAAAGCAGAGTAGAGGCTGAGGTGGAAAAATAGTGCAATTTTCTAGCTATGCAACAAAGGCATTTCGGTAGCAAAACGAGGGAATTTTTATGGTGAAAATCCTCATCCATGCATGAACCATCCCTCGATTCTCGAGATTTGTGAAATGATGTTATAATCTTAATATGTTATGCTTGGAGTAGCAGACTTGTAACTAATTAGTTAGAATAGCTAGTTAGTTTTGGTGTTGTACTTATTTAATTAGCGAGAATAGTTAGTTAAATTTGTTGTTGTAATAATTAGTTAATTAGCTAGTGTAGTTAATTTATTTTATTTGGTTTGTAATAGTTAGTTAATTTGTAGTAATTAGCTAGGCTATTCATTCGGACCCTCCTGCGCGAGGGCAAACATGTAATAATGTGTATGTCTTCCAACCACAGATCTTTCTCCTTTTTATTTACTTGCTTATAATGGGTAGTTTAGAACATCATGTTTCATTTAGCATTTCTCATGTTTGCATCCACTTGTCTTGCATGCATCGAGACTCGGTTCATCATTCTAACAAGCATTGTCGTTTATTGCTTCGGTAAATACGTGTTGCTATCAAGTTGATTCACATGTCATAATTAGTAGCCGAGCCTATTAGTTGCATTATCGCATGTATTGCATTAGTCATGTTGCATTAGTTAGGGGCATGCATGTTTTCTAACTCTTTTTGTTTCTTTCGACTTGCCTTGGAGTACGAGGTGAGCGTTTTTCTGCTTTAGCATATCGTATGAGTGTGATTGTTGTCATATCAAGTATGATTACCATGAAACTAAGTGCTTAATTGATATATCTACTTGAATGTCAGTGGATGAAGGCTAATTGCTGGAATTGGAATAATTTGAATAAATGTGCATATGCGATCACTTTTTCAAATGGTACATATTCGAAACAATTTTCAAAACAAACATGAATCAAAGTATTTTAATTTTTGCAAATCAGTCTATACTTGTGTATAACATATAATAATGTTAGCCTAATAACCGGAACAAGAGCATATAAAGTAAATAAGAATCACATCATGATTAGTAAAGGCCGATCTGTAATCGAGCGAGTGGGGTGCTCAATTCATGACCTTCCCCTCTCGTACCTAAGTTCCCGAACCGAGATAATCTTGGTGATGATGGATACGTGGCCTTCAGCACAAGTCATGGGTTTCCTAAATTTCTTAAAAATATTTAAGTGGCGACTCTGTATCTAGCAAAACAGTCTATTTTTGGCATTTTTATTCAAAATTGATTTTCTAAAAGATTTGCCGGATTTGGACTCTTTTGTGTTTTTCTATTTCACATTGTACTTGTGAGATCAGATTCGGAACCACGAGAGTCCGAGCTATAGGGCTAGTCATATCCGAAAGGAGCACGAAAAGTCAAGCTACAGTCACTAAACTTGTTCTATATTTTATATTTCAATTTAAATTATTATTTTACAAATATCCGTGTTCATATCCCAATAACCTTTTAATTGTACTAAGAAATCCACTAGTTATTATACACTACTCCAAAAAAAAATTCACTAAACAATTTATATTATAAATCAAAATATATCCACCAAACAACTTTAATAATAATCCATTAAGTACAACAAAAAAACCATCAATGCAAATCCCAAAATGAACTAATGTGGAGTCTACAAAAAAAAATCAACACTCGATCTTGATTTGCAACTAAAACTAAGTATCAGTTTAGGAAAAAAAAAATTCAACACTTGATCTTGATTTGCAACTATGCTTTCAAACATCATCAAAGTGCAAAGAAAATAAATAAGAAAAACATTAACATATTATCAATTACATTGTATAGATAACTATCATTGCAAAACAAAGAAATGATATTGCCCTATCATAATATGCCCGACTTATCCTTCTATCAACTGTGCTACCTAGTGCAATTAAACTCTTGTCCATGTCTGACTATACCGAGTTAATTAAAGTTAGGTGAATAAGACAAATTTTATGTATAAAAAAATAAAAAATAAAAATTTTAATTAAAAAGAGTGAATGAATCCATCCAGATGAAATCAATATTTGATTTTCTCATAAGGTGAAATAGCGTGAATGAATGGCATGATGTGAATCTATGAATCCATCTAGATGAAAATCAACTTTTATGCCACCGCATATAAGGACTAATTAAAGAACGCTCATCAAAGTTAATACAAAACTGTGGTAGTAGTAGGTACTCGCTCATCTACATTGGAAAGTGGACAACAACAAACAAAGATTTAACATAATGCAAATTCGACAAAAATATCCATTGGAAGATTAGAAGAATAACATAGCTAAGCTAAACAACACAAGTCACAATGCCGCGTACAAAATTCAGATGAAGTTATTACGTAGCATGTTGCGTAGCATTCACTAAAATGAGTTTAGTACACCATTAAGTAGCCATCCAATTAAAAATAATATATACATCAACTTCCAACTATTGGGCCCACAAAGAGAGCTCAACTGTATTCAAGGTATGATCAGCATGATTAGTTAAGGGGATCCCCCTGCATAAGGCAAACCAAACCCAAAAAAAAAAAAAAAAAAAAAAAACACCGATGACTGGTGACAATTTCAATTGGTATGCTATGCAAATAGTTTGGAGCACATATCATCTAAATTAATCAGGAACTCTATCTGTCGTCCTATTGTTAAGTGAGGAAAAGTAGAGAACAAAAAAGCACATATAATCTAAGTCATGTTGTTTTCCTTCGTCAGTCAAACAAGTCTGAGGTTTAAAATTATGCCCATGAAAGGAAAAACAGAGGATTATACTTCATAAATTTCCTTACTTTTCCCCTCAAAAGCTTCCTTTTGGAACATTTTTCTCCCCTACCAAACATAGCATCAAGCTTTCACAAATTTTTGTTGCACCAGTTTGCATAGAGCCAAAGAATTACAGTAATTTACAGGAGCAATAGAACCAATACTTTTTAATACTAGATATATAAACACTTCTAGACTACTAGTTTTAGTCTGAAATACCTACATAAATTGAAATCATGAAGTTCATTAAATTTTTACTAATTCGGGCTTATTCTATCAAACATGATTATTATAAAATTAGACATACCAAACCAAACCAAACCAAACCAAACCCTTGCGTCCCAATCAATTGGGGGTAAATGCTATATACTTAATTAGTAAATATTTTAATATATATATCCCACTGCGAAAAAATGTGTTTCCTCTCTTATCAAATGTAGTGATAATTATAATGTATAATTCTCTATTATAAGCAGTAAATGGGCAGATATAGGGTCCTGATCACCAATTCACCATAAACTCATTTCCAGGCACTAACTTTAAGTTTAGAATCAATTTTCCTATTACCTGTACAAATGAAGTCTTAAGTGCCAAAATCTGGCTCTTGATAAAATACTTAAATCTGAAGTTTGCAAGAATACGCAGGTTCATAAAGTGTATGTATATATATAATTGTAAGGTTAATTCAAGTTTTTTTTTTTTTTTTTTTTTTTCATATTGAATTTAAATGGTGCTCTTATTAGATTTTTAGAAGTGGGCATGTTAGTTTATTATTTTCATTTGCTTATTTATTCTCCATCTGTACCATAGTCATGTTCACTCAATATGAAGAGTTTTGGAAATGAGTATGCAAAATGTCTTAGCTTTTGGAGTTGGAAACTTTTATGTTTCTTTAGATGGGTAGATACTTTGGAGACTGCTCACTAGCCTCAAAACACTTAAAAAAAAACCTAGAAATAATTTGCAGTAAAATGTTCATGTAGTCTAATGATTCCTTAAAAGATATCAGTGATGATGAGCATTTGTCAACCATTTATAGGATCACAAAAAACATTCAAAATTAGTGCAAGAAACTTATATATTGGACGTCATTCCCTTGAACTTGTAGTTGTTGATCCAATTTGAAGCAAGAAACTTGTGTACTTGACCTCATTCCCTTAAACTAGTAGTTTCAGATCCATTTTGAAGCTAGAAACTTGTGTACTTGACCTCATTCCTTTGAACTTCTAGTTGTAGATCTGAGCTCTATAACTTATGGAGCCTGATTCCACAATTGAGTGTGGATTTGACAAATTGGACTTCGTAAATTTTTTATTAATAGTAATTCTCTTAGCATTAATGTTGGCTGGAGTTGCCTAAGACATATTTTTTTTTTAGTTTAATCTTTCTTTCTGTTAGTTAATTGTTCAAGTTGCTAAGATTGCTTTGCCTTAGGTTGTCTAGACTTGGCAATTGTCTACCATTTGATGTGCTTATGCTACCTTTTCGACACAAAGTGGTTAATCTTAGATTCTAATTTGTTCTTGCTGCCTAGATTAATGTGATAAGACTCTTCAATTTTCCGTGTGTGTTCTCATGGCACTATATGGGACCACATAATAACAGTAGATAAAAATGCTATTCCTAAATACTTGGTACAGAGATAGCTGTTGGCATTCTCTGTACAAACCTAGCTCTCCTGTTGAGGTGATTCAGAAAAGAATTGTCAATCCTGTAAGGTTTAGAATTCTTTTTGTGAAGAACTTTAATAAGAATGCCACTAGTGATTGGTTTTTGGACAGATGGAGGCTCCCTTCTTCTGTACTGAAACTGGGGTGATTTCTTATGGCTATGGCACTAACGCTCTGAATCTTGTATGCTTGGACTTACTACTCTTGCAAGTCTCCTTAGGCTGTGGGTGTTTGTTGGCTGGAGCTGCTCCTTATTTCCTCTAATGAGCTTCTTTACAGGTCCTGTTGGTTCCTCTTTAGGGATGCTGAGGGTTGAGTAATGTGATATTTAGGATGAGCTTCTTTGCATTGTTCCCATATGTTTATCTAATTGTTTTCTCTGCAGTGTCTACCTAGTACTGCTTGTAGGGAGAATGATGGTTGAGATTGATGAGGCCAGATATGTTAGGTTATTGTATTTCTTGGATATTTGAGTGATGTGAGTTCCTATATGTGGGTTCAGTGAAAGTGAGCACATATGCTTTTACCAGCCAAAAACAATAACTAAGCAACCTACCCAAGGCAAACAACAAACAAAACAAAGCCTAACAAAAGGATGCAGAACTCAATGCCCCATAAAGAAGCACCAGCAAAGCATTACTAAACTAAAATAAATAAACCTAACAGAAAAAATAAAACCACAAAAATGAGAAGCCAACCAAGGGAGCAAGCCTTCTTAGCAGGCCAAAGTAGTAGCCAAAAGCAACACCACAATAGCCAAATAGTAGGCCAAACCAACCATAGCAACAGCCAAGCAAACCCACCAAAGACAAGACATCCAAAAATAAGTAGAAGGACCAACTAAAAACCCATTTTCCTACATCCAGTAGCTAGTACATCCAAGAAATCAAGGCAAATGGGCAGAATCAAACAAGCAACTTGAACTAGCAATGCCATGGACATGGATTACCTAATGGAAGATGGGCTATGAACATGGCTAAGAGAAGCAGAGATTAACAAACTAAATCCATGTATAGCCCACATGGTAAGGCTAAATGAAAAGAAAATAAATAAATAAAAAAACTCCACATAATTTCAGAAACCACATAAACAAAGAGAAATAGGGTCTGTGAACTTGCTAACAGAAGGAGAGCTCAAAACAAGGAGGAACTACTCAAAGAGAAGATGACCACAGCCAACTAAAACAAAGGCAAGAAATAATGGCAGTAGCAGAGCATCATGCATCTACAAGAATCCTCAATTAGCCAGGTATGGTATCCAAAAAGAATTAGGAGGCTAGTCCAGCTAGCAAGGATGATCACAGAAGCAAATGAATCAATCCAAATCATAACCTTATTAGTCGATTTTATTTTTTTTTATGAATAACCTAAGTAGAATCTTGACCTTTTCACTCTCGTAACCTAAGTAGAATCTTGAATAACCTAGCTAGTCATTCTTTAATTATTAAAATAAAAATTCATTATAGATCTTGACCTTTTCACTCCCCCAACCTTTTTAAACAAGAATTGCAATTAGCACAAATAAATACTACCAAACAATGTCAAAGATTCATCAAAGAAGCAAATTAGACATTAGTATTATTTAACCTCCAATAAGAAAGCATTATTTTAAGACTCATGAAAAGTGTTTAATCTGAAGTTAAGATGTTAAATCTTATTATTTTGGTGATAGAAAGTGTAAATTTAGCTAAAAATAGCAACTTAACTCTAGAACATGATAGAAGGGGAAAATTTGAGAAAAAAAGAGGCTAGTACCAATGCACGAGACTCTATTGTTGAGGGGTCTAAAGAGGGTCAAATGCACGCAGTGTTATCTCTACATGTGAAGAGATTGTTTCCGTGGTTTGAATCAGTGATGCCCAAATTGCCATGGAGCAACTTTACCATTACACCCAGGCCTACCCTCTCAAAATTTAGGGTTAAAAAAAAGGTTTCAGAATGCTTTTACAAAACCTATCAAATTCAGACACTATAACATATTGTAATGGCCGTAAGTACTGGTGTGAAAGTGCCATGGTCGACAATGCAAGCAATTTTTCATCACACTAATATATCAACCTACTATAGATACTATTTCAACGATAGCATTACATAACAATATTAGTGATTTTCTAAAACCAGCCAAAACTTTCCAGCATAACAAGGAAATTTCTCAAGATGGGAAAAATAAGGAAACAAAATAGTTTGGACAATTACTTGATGTTAATAAGCATAATTAAATAGATAACAAATTTATAGAGTTGGAGTAGCATAATCAAGCTGCTTCAGCTAATAAACCTTTGCTAGAAATCTATTGACAATCCTTTTTTCTTTTTTTTCCCCCCCTTTCTATCTATAACAGATAATTAGCTAACTTCCTTGAGGGTTAACCCTCCTCCCTCCCCGAGTCATTATTTCATCAATATGTTACTTAGAAACCTGTTCAATAGGGGAAAACTGTGAAGGCAGCGGAACTCAATCAATGTTGTGAAAACAACCAAGCAAATAAGTAATTGTCTACCTGTCTACCAGGGATAAACATTAACAATCAAATGAGCAAAGCATTAATAGCTAACAATTAACTACCAAAAACCCAAAAAATACATATAAACTTGAAAACCCAAATGATAAATCAAAGTTTTTAAATCGCTCAATAAAGAAAACAATTTCAAATTTATTTACCAAATCAACAATAAAGCCAGATTATAAGTCAGAAAAAATGTGAAGATTGAAAACCCATAAAATTTTTGAAACAACTCAATTAAATCGATAGAATACAAGAAAAAAATAGAGAAAAATGAACCTGGGGTTTGATGTAGAGAGTGGAGCCCTGTTTATACAAGAAGGGTCAACTGTAGTGTAGGCATTGAAGGTGGGGTAGCGAGGGCAAAGAGTGATGGCGGAGAGGTATTATGTGCGTCTGTTTTGATAGAGAGAGAGAGAGAGAGAGAGAGAGAGAGAGAGAGAGAGAGATGATAAACAGAAAAGGGGTAAAAAAAAAATTAATACCCTATTTTTTTTTTTTCATGCTGCTCAATACATCAAAATTTTCCTACAAAAATTGGTGATAATATTATTTCCTCACCAAAAGATCTCAAAAATATTAAAAATGATTGGTGACAAAAATATATTCCTCACAAATAATTTTGTAATTAGGGACAAATTTTTTTGTCACCAAAAGTCCTAAAATTTTGGCGCCACAAAAACAAATTAGCGGGAAAATTTTTGGTGATGAAATTTAATTTTTTCTCACCTAAAAGGAACGATTTATTGACGAAAATAAATTTCGTCACCTATTATTTTTTTTTTTTTAATATATGTGACAAAATTTATAAATTCCTCACAAGTCATTCTTATTTAGTGACGAAATTTATTTTCTTCATTAATTTTCGTCACCATAAATTATTTTTGTTGTAGTGGTGGTTGCAAACGAAAACAGACCATTGGAGTGCAAGCTTGTAGAAGGATGGAATATGTACTGTTGGTTGAGCGAGTGGTGGTTGCTGTGCCCTTGAGGCTTGTCCTACGGAGGTGTTAAGTACAGAGAACAAGAAGACTAATGAAAACCTTCATCATTTGGAACCCAAACTCTCTTCCGCCTTTCTTGCGAAAATAAAATAAAGTGCAGGGTAAGCTTATGTTACACTACAAGAATTTACACATTTTGCGACCACTTTTGCCGACCAAAAAAATTTTTGTCGCAAAAAAATGACATTTGGCGACCAAATTTTAATTAGTCGCAAATGATCATTATTTTTGGCGACCAAATATTTTTGGTCGCAGAAGGTTATATTTTGGCGACCAAAAAATATGTTGGTTGCAAAAAGTGGTATACTTTTGCCGACCAACTACAAATTTGGTCGCGAAAGGTCACATATTTCTTGGCGACCAAAAATTTGGTCGCGAAAACCTTATTTTCAGCAACCAAAAAAAATTAGTCGCCAAATTAGTACTTTTAGCGACTAATATTTTAGTCGCCGTTGATTAAGATTTGGCAACTAAAAAAATTTGTCGGCGAAAGAACCTGTTTTTGCGACTAATTTGACGTTTGGTCGCCAAAAGTTTGGGGGGAAATTTGATTTTCAGTGGGGGCGGGATTTGAATTTTCTTTCTCTCCTTCGGTGCCCACTCTCTCTACCAAGCCTCACTGCCAAGTCTCAGCCTTTCTTTCTCTCTTTCTCTCTACCTAAGAATCCTCCTCCACATCTTCTCTTTCTCTCTCTAAAAAAACCCCCATATTCAGTTTTGTATGGCAGTTCGCTTGCTAGCATACGAGGTAGCTGACCTCATGGTCGATGTCATTTGCTACCTCTGCAAAGACGAAAACCTCTCTTCTCCTTCCTCTGCTCTCAAATCCCCTGTTTCTGTCTTGCTCCCCAAACTTCCTGGTCTTGTCAGGCACGTCGAACCCTCTTGCAGGTATGGCTCTCTTTCTCTTTCTCTTTCTCTTTCTCTTTCTCCACTTCCCTGTTCTTCCCCATCATCTATCTACAAAGGAATACATGATTTAGGGCAATCCATTTGCAAAAAATGGGTTTGTGTACTGAAATTGTTCATTGGGAAATTGATGATAGGCACTGGGTATAAACCGTTGATGATTTATTTGAAGCTATCAGATCTGAGGGCGCATCATTGTTTCATATTATTTTTTTTTGTTGGTCTGTATTTTCATGCTATTTGTGTATATTTAAAGCTGCATTCGATACTTTTTTTGGGATAAAAAATTGGGTTTTGGGTTTTATATTCAGTATTTATGCAATAAAAAATTGGGTTTTGGGTTTTATATTCAGTATTTATGCAATGTGCCTGGTAGATTGAGTGATTCACTTTTATATTTTGTTGTATTTGCTTTTATAGATTGCTTGATGATAGGTTTTTCAATGTGTAGAGGGGTTTCTCCAATGTCCTCTACATGTTCGATAAATTGCCTCAAAGAATTGACCCCACAACTCCAGCCAAGAATCTATGCATGTTTTATATTATGTGTTATTGATTGTGTGTGCAGCTTTTGTATTTGTTTTTGCCATTAAAGTGGTGACATGGGAAATGCCTTTTTAATGATAAGAAAAATTGCTTAGGTAAATGTCACTGTATTATAAAAGCAATTTGAGGTCTCTACTTTATTAAATGTCTTGATTGAAGGATTTTTATTTTATTTTTTGGCCAGATTGTTTGATGGACATTGTGTCTATTTCTATATCATCTTTTAGTTTGTTTTAACTTGTCTGTGGAAGGTTTCACTTGGTCCACCATTATTTACTTGGCTTTGTTGTGAGTCTTGGTGGCTCTGTCCAAAGATCTTTTAGTAAATTTTCTTAGATATGATAACAAATCAATGGATGAGAATGTAAATATATAATAATTACATCTAACAAGCATTGCACGAGTTGTTGACAATGTCATTTAGTATTCTCCTGTCCATATTTTAATTCAATTTATAGGTGACAAAATTCTACCTTTTGCAGTCAAGTGGCCGATATAAATATAAATGAAAAAGGAAGATGAAACTAAGAAAATGAAGATTTTCTGGTCACCTTCCGTGCGAAAAGAATGTAAAGCAATGCCCTCTTTCTTTCTTCTTTCTTGGTTCTTTTGCAGGTTTCTAAACCTTTAAGCTTGCAATGATGCAGGCTTGATATTCACCTTGCAGCTTGTATCCAAACCTATGATTTTTTCGGTTTTGTGTTAGGCCTAACAGTCTTTGGCTGTGACTTGGGGCCTCTTATTTTTGATTAATTATACTCTAGATGAAAGTTAATGAGATCTTTTTTGGTAAGTGATTTAATGAGATTTATTGCCCTAGAAATCAACATAGGAGTTTTAAGGGAAATGTAGAATATATTTTGTTTTTGGATCAGTGTTCCTAATGGTTCATGGAGATAGTAGTAGACTCGTGAAATATCTATTAAGTGGCTACCTGTTTTAGAAATTTTCCTTGATCTTCATCTGCATAGTAAAATCAATTTTAGTGAATCTAATGGTCTGTTTGTTGGAAAATTCAGTCAGAAGTGAATTTTCTGGGAAGGCTTTCTCATCCGAACTTAGTGAAGCTGTTTGGGTACTGTTGGGAGGATCAAGAGCTGTTACTTGTATACGAGTTTATGCAGAAGGGAAGCTTGGAAAACCATCTTTTCAGACGTAAGAACGTTAGCAAAGAACAAAAGAAAAGAAAAGAAAAGAAAAGAAAAACTAGCTGTCCATGGTTATATTGCATTGAATTGATTGCTGGATTTTGAACGGTTGTGCAGGGAGTTCTGCTGTTGAGCCACTTTCTTAGGACATACGGCTCAAAATAGCCATTGGTGCAGCACGGGGCCTTGTTTGCTTGCACACATCAGACAAGAAAGTCATTTACAGGGACTTCAAAGCATCTAATATACTGCTTGATGGGGTGAGAATTTATATGATCGTGCCTCGTAAGTTAATGAGTTGGATTTTATACTTGTGTTCTGAAAAGGCACTGACAATAAGAATAAGTAGGAAAAGGAACTTTGAATATGGTGACTATCTTGGAATGGAATGTGTGTCCTCTGTTTGAGTGACAAGGGAATGTAAGAAAAGAGTTGAGTACATTTTTTTTTGGGGCGGGGGAAGGGGAGGGGAAGTTGATCCCGGGGCTCAAACCTGGGTTTTAAGCTTGGCTTACCCCTAGGTATCCATATTTTTTTTTTTTTGCAAAAATCTGTATCAATTAGAGGGGGAGGGAACGTCAAAATTGTGACCTCCTCCTAGTGAGGAACGAATCATGAATTCTGGCCAGTACTTGTTATCTGTGTTTTCTTAATGACAAGGTCTATAATAAGGTCTCAAGACTTGGGAGAGTGACTTGAGCACTTATCTAGAATACAGGGACTGCCATTTCATCTTTTTAAATCATTCAACAAAACAAGTGGTGTATCAACATCACAATCATGTAGATAGATATTTCCTCTAACGGCATTCATGTAATGAGATTCATCCTGTGCATTTTCCATTGAAACAAACATGACCTACGATAAAATGGGGCAAACATGGAAAACAATTATTCTGAAAGCTTTTGTGTGTTTTGTTTTCTTTTTACAGAACTACAATGCAAAAATCTCAGATTTTGGCTTGGCAAAATTGGGGCCCTCAGGTGGAGAATCGCATGTGACAACACGAGTTATGGGCACATATGGTTATGCTGCTCCAGAATATGTTGCAACAGGTAAATATGAATCCTTTTTTGTTAAAATGTTTAGAGAATTGAACCATACAAATTATTCCTAAAAGACATCTTCTATGAACAAGCACATGAGAGGCAAAGGTTCCTGCTTATATGTTTTATTTGGTCGATAGTTCATATGATCTAGGTCGAAAAATAAAAAATAAAAAAACCCGTCCCTTGTGGTAAAATGAATTAGTTCAAATTTTCAACAGGTCATTTATATGTGAAGAGCGACGTGTACGGTTTCAGTGTTGTGCTGCTGGAAATGCTGACAGGTTTGCGGGCACTTGATTCCAAACGCCCCAGTGGGCAGCATAATCTGATTGATTGGACAAAGCCCTTTCTCTCCAACAAAAGGAAGCTGAAATCAATTATGGATGTGCGGATGGAAGGGCAATATTCTTCAAAGGCAACGTTGATTGCTGCTCAACTCACTATACAGTGCCTGGAATCAGAACCTAGAAAATGCCCCCCCATGAAAGAAGTTGTAGATATCTTAGAACAGATTGAAGCCATGAAGCAAAAACCAAATGATCACATAAATTAGCTAATTAAGCTGCAAAAAACATGATATATATATGGTTCCGTAACTATGATCTGATCTCATAGAGCCTTTTATGCTAAACTCTACTTCACAAGATCTAGATGTACTTAGCTAATTCCAACTGATTAAGACAATCAACCTGATGTGGTTATGAGGTCATTGTTTCATAAAATAGAACTTAACAATCATATGATCACATAAATTAAAATGGATGTTTGTATTTAACATACTCCAAGGAAAGAACAGAGCACCACTGAGAATAAAGTGAATGCCCTCAGGTTCAAACCCCCAACCTCAAGATGATAAGCTGTGTTTTCAACAATTGAACCTG
Source organism: Camellia sinensis (assembly GCF_055761805.1). Taxonomy (NCBI): domain Eukaryota; kingdom Viridiplantae; phylum Streptophyta; class Magnoliopsida; order Ericales; family Theaceae; genus Camellia; species Camellia sinensis. Next base: position 238,346,032 of record NC_138961.1, on the reverse strand, counting down.
TACCCCGCCTTATTCTTAACTAGAAATCAGCATACAAAAAATAGTGTGGCATATTTAGAACTTGCACTTTTTTTCTAACCGATCCAATGCATGAGACAAGTAGACCGTTGAGCCTTAGAGATACACTTTTACTTAGTTTATCACAATATGATTTTTTTAATTAGCATCCTACACTGGTACTCCATCCAAGCACCTAGAAAAAAAATTTGACTTGGAATAATCACACTGATTGGTGTGTAAATTTTTTAATGAATTATGCAACTATAGTTATGTATTCACTTCTATGAGGAAAAAAATAACAATAATTTACTTTACTTTCTTGCTCAGCAAATATCATTAGGAAATAGAAAGGTAAAGGAGCATATAAACAATGTCCAGTGATTCTTCCTAGTGTGGAATGAGTAAAGAATCAAGCTATACTTGTTGCACTCATCTCTTTTCCTTTCTTGATGTAATGAGTTCTTTGTTCATCAATAAAAGTTTTATTTTGCCAATCTAAAAAAAAAAAAAAGGACCTAAAACAGTTAAATATTGTTTTAGTTTGTGAGAAATTGATTTTAGGTTTTTGTACTTATAATTGGTCTGTTATAATTTGTAGAATCTATAATAATTTATATTTTAATTTAAACAGTGGCTAATTACAATTTGGTTGGGTGTAAATGTCTAGCATTGGTCTATACTGTTTGGGTGCTTAACTGGCACTTATTGAAACACTTTGTATTACATATATTTTGTAAGTTAACATGATTGAATAGAACATATGATAGCATGGGTGTAAATGTCTAGCATTGGTCTATACTGCTTGTATTACAGTTACTTTTGATCGTCAATTTGAGAGTGTTGTGCTTATTTTGTGTTACTGCGATGTTCAGCTATATGCTGCTTGTACTGAGCTGTTCTGCTGGTATGGCTGCTAGGCTATTTGTTGAGCAGCTTTGCTACTGTACTGCTCTGTCACCAAGTGTTCCTGCTGCAGCTTTCTGTGCTGCTGAAATACGTGATTTTGGATGCTACAGTTGGCTGCTACAACTTCTGCTACAGCCCATATGGATGCCTCTATTTGGATTGTTGCAGAATTTGGGTAAGACAAACTGCTGTTTTGGGGTGTGGTCCTTATTTTATTTTAATTTTCTTTGTTTTTCTGTTTGTGTGGTCTTCTCCTGTACAGGGTCCCTTTTACCATATAAGTGTATTCTACACCACTATGCATCTGTGCCAATTAGTGGAATGAGTTGGATGGCATGGTTACATTTAGATAGTAGGGTTCACGTTCTTATGTGGTGTTTTATGATTGGATAGCAGGACCACATATGAACGATGACGTGATATCATTGTTGCATTGAAGTTTTACTCAGTAGCCACGTCATTCTTTATATGGACAAAAAAGCTACAGAGCCATAATAAGTAGTCCGAAAAATGGCTAGTGTGTGGATCAGCTTCACTTTAGATGTGACTCACATCACGTTAAATTTGAATCTTCAATACTCACTTCTATTTTTGTGAATTCTGTATGGCATCGCATTGCATTGCATATTGGAACTTAGTGAAAGATGCTAATATCCTCTTTATTACTGGTTGCAGGCATGGGGTTTGGACTGAGATTTGGAACATAAAGATGAGTATTATCTATTGTTTTACTGTACAATAAACATTGTGTATTGTTATTATTATTATTATTATTATTATTATTGGGGTTGACGTCGCGCTAGTCGGAAAATTTGTTGATGCAGAGGAAGATGACAGTGAGTGATACCTCAGGGTTACTAATCTCTTTACTGTCATTGGGAATTTAATTGTCTGCAACTTCTGCTGAAAGCAGAGGCTGTGGATATTTCTTCAATAATTAGAGAGAAGTCGCAAGAAAATAAACTGGTTTGATATGGATTTCATTTTCTTTTCTGTTCTCAGATTTTTTATTTATTTTATTTAATTTTTTTGGTTGAGAAAACTCAATTTTTAGAGAAACACTTCTAGGCTGTTTTTAGGGTAAATTACACTTTGCACCAAATCTCATTTTGGTTCCTACATACGAAATCATGATAATCAACCTCCTGCACTTCTAGTCAAATCCCATTTTGATCCTTACACATAAAATCGTGACAATAACTGGACCATGATTTTTTGTTCACCGGCTGCCCAACTACATAATGATAGCAACTTGTATTCAGTCAGAATTAGAGAGTAGTATAGTATAGTGTAACCTGTATTCAGTCAGTATTAGATTGAGGAGAGACAATGCCTAAGAAGGTATGGTTTTGTAGTTAATAAAATGGAGAAAGATTCAAAAGAATGTTGGATTCAAATCTAACTCCATTCACAAAGACATTAATTGTTATTTTACCTGTACTCGATCTGATCATTATATGTTATTTTACTTGCTGCAATTTGGACACCATTAATTTATGCATTTGTAATTTTAGGCACAAAGTGATAAGAACAAAGCAAGTCGTGCAGAGCGAAAGTATAATCATACAACTGGAACAAAAAGTTTTCCACGTGTTCAAAAGGAGCAGGTTAATTCATCTTTTCATGTTGTATATTTAATATGATAAGGTATACATAATGTGACAGAATGATATAATTTATATTTTGGAATATATTATTTTGTAGAAAAATAAGTTGGGACACTCTCCAACTTGTGCTCACATGTTTAAAGTATGTTATACAAAGGAGACTGGAACCCCTGAGGCAACGAAAGCAATGATAGTATGTACCAAATAATTATATGTCCATTTGAACTTGTAGATTAGTTAAAATTTCCACATTATAATGTTGAGTTATTGAAATGTATATATTAAGTTATGTTTTTTGCAACCTTATAGGATGAAATGAATGAGAGGACAACCTTAAATGCAAATTTATCGAATAAGGGCCCAAATGATCATCATGGATTGTATAGAAATTGAGAAACTTCTTGATTTTTAAATATTGTGAAATTTCTAAATTTCAAATGCTACACATTAGAAACTCACCCAGGAAAAAGTGCACAAATCATCATCATGGATTGTGGGCCTTATTCAAGATAATATAGTACTGAGAACACCATACATTTTGTTGTATGAAAATGTTAGTGTTTGTATTTATTTTGATGGAATATGATCTTCAGGTGGTGATGTCAAATGACATCGTTACAGAAGAAAGAATACAAATTAATAGTCAACTATATATGGTGGTGACTATCAACACCAATTCATAGTTTGTATTTATAGGTGACAGTCAACTATCAATACAAAGAATTAATGATCGATGTATCAAATTTATTAGAGAGCTGTTATATATTATTTGCTTGTTTTAAACATTTTTTTTTATATCACTGATCAATACATGCATGATAAATATAAAGTAATATATTAGTATTTGCTTTTTCTAATACTTATCTCTAAATAAAAACGATTAGAAATAAAACTACCCAATAGTCACAAACTTAACTTTTTTGCAGGTATAAAAAGTTCCGTTTTACAAGTAGATTGCCTACCTCCCCTTTGAGGAGTGAATTGGTTTGGTTAATCAATCGAACAGCCTTTGGGTAGTCAAGTGCCACACCCATTATCCGATCTTTCGGCATTGGCATCTCCCTTTGCATCAGTTCCGATATTGCCATGTAATGAAACATGTTCATCATCCATTCATTCATTATTTATCAATCTAGATATATAGGTTGCCAAAATAGGAGTTTAATTTAATTCACATGAAAAGTTCATTGAGGAAGATAGGAGTTATTGACAATATGGATCAATTTTAGTTGCCGTGTTTGGTTTCTGCTGTGTGGCACTATATTGGATCTGGAATGGTGGCTGATCCAATTTATTCTATAGACATAAGAATGCTATTGTTTTATTTACAATTTGATAATGGTAGTCATTTAATTTGCTAATGTGACCTTTGCTTTTCATGGACATTTTTCATTATTTGTCCAATTTTAAATGACATTATTTATCTTTTTCTTTGGTACAGATGGATGAACTCGTGCACAAAGCTAAATTGTACAGGACAAATTGGCACTTTTTGCATTTTTGGAAGGATTATATATTTTTGTATAGATGTATATGGAAAATATTAGGGTAGAATAGTAGTTATATTTTTGGATACACTACTAGTTATATTTTTTGATGGGTGTGTATAGAAAATATTTGGTAGACTAGTAGTTATTTTTTTGGGTTGATGTACATGGATAAAAATTTCAAACATAATAACAAGTACTTGTTATGTTTTAAATTTTATGCTAGATGAAATATGTAGTTTCGAATTATTTGTGGATGTAAACTTATAATAGTTGCTGACTTTAATTAAACAGGTTCAGAAATGGTTGATATATGTATTTTGTTGAATGTTGATGATTCAACTTATTTGTTGGTTTGAATGATTTCTTCTTTTTACAGATTATATTGAATAAATTGGATGAATTATTATAAATTACAGGTTTATTTTGTTGGATGTTGGCGACCAAAATTTGGTTTTGTTTTTATAGTTTTGGCGACCAATTGATTAGTCGCGAAATGTCACAATTGGCGACCAAAAAAATTTTGGTCGCAGAATGTCACAATTGGCGACCAAGTGATTAGTCACGAAATGTGACAATTGGCGACTAAACAAATTTTGGTCGCAGAATGTCACAATTGGTGACAAAGTTTTTTGGTCGCAAAATGTCACAATTGGCGACCAAACAAATTTTGGTCGCAGAATGAGACTATTGGCGACCAAAATTATTGGTCGCGAAATGTCACAATTGGCGACCAATATTTTTTGTCGTCAATTGTCACAATTGGCGACAAAAAAATTTGGTCGTTGAATGTGCTAATTGGCGACCAAAATTATTGGTCGTGGAATGTGACAATTGGCGACTAAGATATTTGGTTGGCAAAAGGCGACTTTTCGCGACCAAAATGTTTTTGCGACAAAATAGATTAGTTGCAGTAATGATATATTTAGCGACCAAAAATTTAGTCGGCAAATCCAACTTTTCCCGACCAACGAAAATTTTGGTCGCGAATTACTTTTGCCGACCCTCAATTGGCGACCAAACTAGCGACAAAAAAAATTGGTCGCGGATAACTTTTGCCGACCAAAAATCGACTTTTAGCGACCAATTTTTTTGTTGCCAAAAGTGTTAATTCTTGTAGTGTTATGATACACATCTCCTTTAAAGTGTGTATCATATATACCATTTTTTCTTTTTTAGATAGCATAAGTATCATATGCACCATTTGCTATGATTTTTATGTGTTTGGTTATGACCTAGCGATGTTATGAGATATTGCAAGGTTAGTAATGACCTAGTGATGTTTGGTTATAATTTAATATTTTTTAGTTACGTCCCTCGTAATATTAAGTTATGTCATTTATGATAATCAAATACATAAATAACATAACTTTGCATGTGATACATGTCCTTACCAAAGAATTCGCCATATTTATAAGGCAAACTGTTGTGGGTAGTTTTCAAGTCATAAAAAAAATTTATACCCTCCAATGTGATTAAACTTAGGCCTCGTTTGATAACATCACTTTTTAGTTTAAAAGTTAAAAAGTCACTAAAAAAATTAAAAAACCAACAACCTATACAAAAAAATAAAAGATTTTTTTTTTAACTTTTTGCACATCTTTTTATAAAAAATTAAAAAGTCATCTTACTAGTATTTTTTACTTCATATTTTAATTAAAAAGTCAAGAAGTTATTAAAAAAACATATTTCCAAACAAGGACTAATACAAATTTAATCATACTTACCACTAGAGTTGATCAAATAATGGAATTTATCTACTAATCTAACTACTAAAGTTTAAATAAATCTCGTATCATTGAACCCTGTGCCTAGACAAGTGAATTATCTACTGATACGACTATTTTTAACTTATCCAAGCCATTTCTATTCCAGCCTTACGGATTACATAGCATTTGGTTTTGATCCCAAAATCAACAACTACAAGGTGGTGCAAATTGTTGGTGTATATGATTACTATCGCCACCGTGGCTTCCTAGCGTGGTTCAAATATACATGCTAACTAGTGAGTCATGGAGAGAAACTGAAGTGGTTCTACACAGTGTATATAATTGTAAAAATTGTAGCACATTGTAAATAATTGTAGTTTTTTCTTGAATCATTTTTGTCTTTTTGTATTTATTTTTATGAAGACCTTTTATACAACTTATGACTAGGCTTGACTAGGATGTTAGAAATTTTTGTAACTCTTGGCCGTAAAGTCTTACCAAGTTAGGTATGCATTAAGTTTGGTTTTATTTGTATTCACCATCTTGTATTCTATATTTTGGCTTTTACGCTAACATAATGGACAAGGTAAATTCTCTCCATCTTTGTGCTTCCAACTTTGTTGCTAACTTCTCCATCATAATTCCATACTCCATAACTCCACAATAAAAACAATAAAAAGCTCCTTTCATAGAGTGGAAATAGGATCTACATATATAAATGGAGCATTTTACTGCCTTGCCTTGGACATCAAAGGCCAAGGCAAAGGGTGGATGAAACTAGGTGAAACTATGACCCTGAGCCAATTGGTGTACCACTCAAGAACTTTGAAATGTGGGTGATAACGACTAAGGGTAAGTCTAGCGGCGTTGTTGGAGAAGAAGAGAGTTGGGTTAAACAATTCACGGTTGAGCCTCTTTCAGGAATTGACAAGCCTTTGGCCATTTTGGAAGATGACAAGTTATTTGTTCAAAGCTCCAAGGAGAATTGATCTTATGTGACCTTAGGACACATGAAACTAAAATCTTCAACTTCATGGAACAGTTAATAAATCGTATGTTGCATTTTACCAGGAAAGCTTAGTTTCAATTCAACAACCGAATAGATCCAACTAATGTTGTATTTGGTTGTCGGATATGAGAAAGGATTTGGAAAAAAAAAAGAAAAGGGTGGATGAAACTAGGTGAAATGTAGATATATTTTATTTACATTTCACCTTCCTTTTCTATTTTCCTTTCCAAATGCTTACTCAAATTCCCCAACCAAACACTGCGTAAATGGAATGGTTAAAATAAAGAAATGTCTTCTCTCCAATTCAGTCATTCGATTGGAAAATGCTATTTGGTTTTGTGGTGTTTATTACGGATTGGGGGTGCATGTTGTGCCCCCAGCACAACAGGCACTGCTGTGCAGCCCTATGAGCTTATTTTGGGTCCGTTTTGATAATTCGAACCGTTCATATTTTAGAGTATATCGAGTAGAATATACATATAAAACTTAAGTTAATCGGATATATAGTTAACTTTTTCATCCATTCACATTTATATTCATTTTAATTCTTTAAATCACAATATTATTTATTTTTGAAGATACAAATGTGAGTAGATAAAAAGGTTAACGATATCTAATTAACTTAATTTTTGACAGTTATATTTTATTTGATGTACTCTAAAATGTGAACGGTTCAGATTATCACAACAGACTCCAAAATAAGCCCATAGGACTGCACAACAGTGCCTCCAAATCCGTTTATTACATGTCCTAATTTGATCATTTGCGCTGTTACACTTTATGTAGACTACTCACAAAAATAAATAAATAAATAAATAAAATGATCGATCACAAGATACGTAGATACATAATTTTATTATATTTGTCTTGAAAATACATACACATTATTTTCAAAATCATACTTGTTTATTTTTGTAATAACAAATATGCTAAAATTATATAATTATAGATATCATATCAATTTAATTTTTTTGTGTTAATAATCTAATAAATTGGCCAGAAAATTGAACAACTCAAATATTTTAAACAGGCCAATGTGGAGCCTATGGGTCTAAATAACAATCCGGCCTAGTTACTGGACAGAAAGGATGGACAGAAAGGATGTGTTTGATTGGAGGGATTAGGGATGAATTATTCACCGTTTGAATTGTTTATTCAAAGGAGTGAGTAGTCCATCGTTTGTTTTTTTTTTTTAGTCCGCTGGATATGGAGTCTGGCCGGACTCCTTATTCCCCATATGGGGGATTATATTATCCGAGGGAGGGGGGTGTGAGACAATTTTGGAGGGACTATTTATTATTGGGATTAAGTAGTAAAATGACCATTTTGATCATCTACTATTTAATTATGTATTATATTTAGAAAAATTCAATAAAATTTAAATGTCTCAATTTAAAAATAAGATAATTTTATTTAACTTTTTATTGATGTTTTTTTTTAAATAATTTTTTATAGATATTTTATTGATGTTTTATTTTAAAATTTTGTTTATATTTTATTTAATTTCATATTTAAATGTTAATAGATGTTTTATTTAATTTCATTGTTTAATTATTATTATTTTTAAAAACAAATTTATTTAAAATTTTAATTAAAAAAATAACATATATTTTTATTGATATTTAATTTATTTAATTAAAAAATAAATTTATTTAATTGTGTAAAAAATAAAATAAAATAAATTTTTATTTAATCTAGCTAAAAATAATTAAAATATTAAAGATATGTTTAATATTGCTATTACTTAGTAAACAATTGAAAAAGAGTAAAATAGTCTTTTGTTTATTTATCTTATCCAATCCGTCCAACTAAATATTGAATTCACTAAAAATAGTCCTTTTTAGATATCTAATCTCATGAAAAAACAAACATATAATACATATCCAATCCAATGAAATAGTCCAGGGGATTCACAGTCTTAAGATTTAAGTCCGATGGATTCTAATCCTCCTTATCCAGTCCGTCCAATCAAACACACCCAAACAGCCTATTGCCATAAAATAATGTATCAAAACAAATTTTGATTTGCTTGACATGGAACCAAAAATAAATTTCTGAATGAAACATAAATACTTATATATGAATCCCATTTGAATTTTTCAAGCATTGGAGTGTCCATGTCTTATTGTGAGATTTATTTTTGTATTAATAGAGTGTTTTTTTTTTTTTTTTCTGAAGTAATGTCATAGCTATCAAATTTTTCTCTCTCATTTTGGAGAGAGATTTTAAATTTTTGTTGATCTCCAAAGTCAAAATCAAAATCAAATTTTAAAATTCAATTCATTATTAGATTAAATTTGGTTAGAGGTACAAGTGAAAACTTGATTTCCGTCTAAAATCAATATATTAGTGTCTATTTTATCAATTATTATTAATAAATAATATTAGAAAAAAATATATAACAATTTATGTTAACATAGAAAATTTATTACATCAAATTGTCATTTATTATGATCCTCAATCTGATCCGGTACACGTCACGTCTTATTTTCAAACATCAAAATATTAAAAAAATAATTCTTAGTAGTGTATATCAAATGAATAACATAGGCTTCGTTTGGGAAGTTACTATTTTAGTAGGCTATTTTAGTTTTTGGTTATTTTAGTAGGCTAAAATTTTTGTGTTTAGGAAGATGATTGGATTTTTTTGTGGTTAGATGTGATGTTTGTGAGAGAAAAAGTGAAATGATTATGGATTTGATGTGATATTTTGTCTTATTAGCTATTTTAGCCTATTTTATCTTTTTGTGAATTTTAGCCTAAACTAAGCTATTTTTTTTCTTGCCAAACACCCCCGTAATAAAACACAAACCATCGTATGACTGCGGGCCTCACCTATCTCGTTGTTTCATTATCCTTTCTCCAAGTCTCGCCTCACCTGTCTCATTCTTACATTCAATTTTGTGTTTTGTAGTGTAAGTCCTAAAATAAATGGCGTGCAAATAAAAAAAAAAAAAAAAAATCTCTTGATTATGAAAGGGTTAGTGCGATTTCACAATTTTTTCAACACCATGCTACAAAGTGCAATGATGTGTTATGTTTTGGACATTTTTTTTTTGCAACACCATCCTACTTTTTTTTTTCTTCTATTGCACCTATTGGGAAGTGGCATTTTAATTTTTATACTAGTATTATTGCCATTTAATAACCACAAAACACAAAATAAACCTCTGGGGTGGACAGCCAATGGGTCTCCATTTTATTATGTTCTTATTATACATTTTTGTATATCCAACATTTTAGTTATTTTAAAACTTATTACATAATGGTGGCATAAAGTGGTATTTGTTATATTTCTATTCATTTTTCTTTTCATAGAGAGTAAGGCAGGCATAAGATGGCTTGATCTGAGAAGTATTATTACTATTTTTTGATCATTGGCTTGTTTTAATTTTTAATATTTGAAATAAAATTCAAGTTTCAAGCCAACTACCTGTTTCTGTTAACATAAACTTGAAAGGGATTGTCATAGACACTGAGAAAATTTATTTTAATTGAAGTGACAAAGAAATAGTTTTAAGATCATAAAAGCAACTAGATGATTATCTATGAACAAGTTTTAACATTCGTTTTTTAGTTCAAGAAATTCCTAAAACAGATAGGATAGGTATGGCTTCGTTCCAGAGCAATGTTGGTTGGACCCATAGATTTCATCACCGAGGTGTTTGTTTAATAAAAGCAGATTGCAATATAATGGATGGTTAGTCTTAAATAATAGTCCCTTAATTATTTGGCTAAAAAAAAAAAAATCTATATCTATATCCCTATGTACAAACCCAGATCAATTGTAATAAATATAAAAAAGGATAAATTATGTAAATAGTCCCTGTAGTTTACACAATGTGTCAATTTGGCCCATGTAATTTCAATTTACTTGATTTTGCCCCTTAATTTAACGGATTATGTCATTTTTGTTCAATAAATAACGGTTGTTAAGTTAATCCAACGGAAGGTTAAACAATGTGTCAATTTAGTCCCCATACTTTACATAATGTGTCAATTTAGTCCCTGTAGTTTCAATTTTCTCGATTTTGACAGGGACTAAATTGATACATTGTGAAAAATACAGAGACTAAATTGACACATTTTTTGACTTTCTGTTAAATTAACTTAACAACCGTTATTTATTAGACTAAAATGACACAATCCGTTAAATTATAGGACAAAATCAAACAAATTAAAACTATAAGGACCAAATTGATACATCGTGTAAACTACAGAGACTATTTGCATAATTTTTCCAAAAAAAAATTGAGCACATCAACCCCACCACCACTTGAGCAGACTATAGTCTCCAAGACAAAGCACAGTGCAATAGAAGATGGTCAATAACATATATCAAGTTAGACACGAATTCGTCGCCGCCCTCTCCAGTTCCGAGCCCGGTTCCTTCTTCCCCATGTCAAATTCAAAGAAAGTATGGGTGGCCCTACTACAATGTGGAGGACGACCCAGTTGCCTCGCTCATTTGGCCAACGAAGGTTGCAAGTAAAGTGAATTTTCATCATTTCTAGACAAATAGTTGTGATTCGGTTGAAATTTCTCAAGGAGATGACGATTATGACAGCGGAGAAAGAAAAGAACGAGACGGAGTTGAAAGAATTCGCTCCCAAGTCAAGAAATGAGAATAAACAAGTTAAATTGCTCATGTGGAGATAGAGAGAAGTTGCAACCTTTGTTGTGGTGTGAGTCACTGGTCCATTTGCGGAAGAGTCTGGGTTAAAGGAGTTGGGGTGTTTTTAGAAAAATGGTAGAAACCCATCTTAATGAATCTAATGTGTAGCAAAAGAGTTTGGGTTAGGGACTTTGAATTTATATGTGTGTGGGGGTAGAAATTGAATTGATTAAGTGTGGGTTCATATATAAAATGAATCTAATTTTTTTTTTTTTTGAGTAAATTTTAGATTGATAAAGATAGATTTGTAGTATTGTTGGTATTTTTATGGATACATTTTTGATGTAACGCCATGGGTAGTCACATTCAAAAAATGACCATAATAATAATTAATTAATGATGTTCAAATAAAATTTTGAGAAAATTTTAGATTAGTAAAAAAATGATTATAATTAAGTGGTAAATTTTATAAATATTAATAATTAAAATCATAATTTTTTCATAAATATGTTAATTTTCTCAAATTACTTTTGATTGATAATTATTTTTTTAAAATTTTTATACAAAATAATGCGGCTTTTTATGACCTATTTATTTTTAATCAAAACATTCACTATTATTATAATCTCAATATGTAATTAATACATCATTCTACAAGCATTTTTTATATAAAATTCTTATTTAGAAATTATTTTTCTTATTCAAATATAGTGGGTCATACATACGTATGACTTTTATTCCATAAATAAGAAGTGAAATAAAAAGATGAAAAAAAAAATATTGACAAATAACCCCCTTTTTTTTTTTTTTTTTCTTCTATATGTCTATGTTTGGGGTCTAAAAACGAGATCATCGTGTAAATAACTCTTTGTTTTATTCATTGGATTGAGCTTTCTTCCGGTCTATAATCTGAATTGGAGGATATTGTCCGGACCTATGGAGCTTACCATATGTTCGAATCGTTCATTTTGTAAGATCCTTTGTATACGTTAATTAGAAGAAAAAAAAATTAGATCAATCCAATAATTGTAAAATATTCAATTTATGGTGTTTGTCACCAAAAGATGGATAATTTATTTTTAAAAACATATTTGTTGTTTATTTATTTTCGATACAAATACAATAAAATGAATAAACTACGATTATTAAATCAAGCTATTTTTTTTGAAGATAATATATTCGAAAGATCTTACAGAATAAACCATTTCGATCATTAAAATGAAAACCGTGATAAACCCATGAATTTGAACAATACCCTTCAATTTAAATTATGAACCATTGGAAATTAATTCCTTATTCATTACTGTTGGCTGTATGATTTATAAAAGCCAATCACAATTCAACACGTGGCATGAAGAGGGCAATTTAGGGAGTTAATATAAGTCACCAACCAAAGTCAGACACGTGTCAGCCCGTATTGATAATAATGGATCTACGTAGCACTGAAACAATTGAGAGATATAAGGTGATGTCGTCTAACAGTTACTCACAAAGTTCAAATTCAAAATCAGGAGGGAAGCCTAACTACAAAGGTGGCGTAGTGGGACTGACTATGAAAGAGCATGTTTAGCAATCATGGGAGGACATTTCGACGGTTAGAAGCCTACTTCGACGGTTATCATTGAGAAGTATAAATAGCAGAGAAGGCCCCAGAATGAAGGACCCAAACTCAGATCAAAAAATCAGTTTATTTACTTCGTATTTTTTTTTCCAGTTTTTTACAATTCTTTACATTTCTGCACTTCAATTTTTGTACTGCACTTCATTCCTAGGAGTAGTTTCAAATAGCTTGTTGTTGTAAACCTCTACGAGGCTGGGTTAGATCATTGTAAGTTTTTCATTTTTACTTAATGAAATTCAAATTCTGGAATTATTCATTTGTTGTTATTTACTAAATTCTCCTAAAACAAGTTACCAGTAAAAGTCATCTTCATTGAGGCTGAGAGAACTAAAACACAATCATCTGATAATTGGTTGGCAAGTAAATATTTTGTAAGGACTGATTGATTCTTGCTGGCACGCTTGAAATTACATTATTAACCTTCGAATCCAAAAAAGCCAACATATATTTTTGGCATGCCTGGTGGGACTAATTGAAATGGCTAGACGTAGGAGATAAGGAGAAAATGAATGCTTAGAAGAAGGTGTGGAAGGAGAGGTAAAAGTACCTGATCCAGAGGATAATGTGATAAGACATCCTATGGAAGCACCTATCTCATCAGAATCTATGGTCGAACTGACCAACAATTCAGAGCATCCACCACATGTTCAAAATATTGGACGAGGCCATGAAATTGGGCCATCCACTGTTCCATCCACCTAGCCAATGAATCTATGGGGAGGCTTGGTAGATGCCATGAGACAGCAGTTAATGTACACAATAGAAAGATGGGCAACATCCTTTATGGATCGAATGAATTCCCATTAACCAACGAGCACAAGGCATATGGAGGAAAATTCAAATGTTCCTCAGTAAAAATTGGCTAAAGATAAACAACATTTTCAAAGTAATGGACATACTAATGGTTAGACTAATAATCAAAATTATGAAAGACCATCACCTATACCTTAGTCATGGTATGAGCCTCTTTCGAGGCTTGTGGTAAATCCAAATGACTCATTACCTAACAGAGAAGCCATACAAATTGGTGGATTTGGGCCAACACAAGAAATTGGCATGAGAATGTTTTCACATTCCATGTTCGAAGCCATACCTGGCACAATGGGGTTTCCCAATATTTGTTCGAATTCACACTCGGGGGGTTGGAAGGGTTTCCTGCGACTGGGAGAGAAATAACACATGTTCCTATTATTGTAGCACCTTTTGCAGGTCCTTTCGTAGAACAGGCTCAGAGAGGTCAACCATATCCTCAACAACAACCAGTACCATAGGGATAGCCAGTCCCGAATATACCTCCCTATGAACCAAGAGGACCTCAGGCATAAGGGTTTCCACCAAATCCTGTGTTTGTTCCTTCAGTGGTAGTCCAACAAGTACAAAATATGGTTCATAGGGACCAAATTGCTGATATTGTCAGAGAAATGTGTGGACCTATGGCTCGGAGGGCTCAAACTCCTGTGTATAGGAAGCCATACCTAGAATGGGTGGATAGGGTGCATGAATACCCAAGGGGGTTTAGAATACCATACTTTGCTCTCTTTTATGAGAATGGAAACCAGTCAACAATAGAACACATTGCTAAGTTCGCAGCCCAATGTGGTGAATTTACCAATAATGATTATATGAAATTAAGACTTTTTCCAAATTTTCTAACTGGGGGCATTTTTGTATGGTATATTAACCTTATACCTGGCTCTATCCAAACTTGACAGCAAATGGAGAAGGCATTTCATGCCCAATTCTTCCAAACAGAACCAAAAGCTTCTATGGCAGACTTGGCAAGGTTGAGTCAAAGGCCTGATGAGAAGACTGTTCAATTTATTGTCACATTCAAAAGAGCACGAAATAAGTGTAGGGTCATTCTACCAGAGCTTGAATTTGTGAGATTGACTCAAAATGGTTTAGAGTTTAGGTTTCGAAAGAAGTTCGACTAAACTGAGTTTCGAGACTTAGTTGAATTAACCTATAAGGTGTCTAGATATGAATCATTACTTGAGAAAGAACAAGATCGAAGTAATGCATCATGTAAGACTTATTATAGAAATCCTAATTACGAAATTGATGCAACAGAGATCGTAGAAAAAGAGCCTATGACCTGTGAGGCATTAATTCCTAAGGATACTACAATAGACCAGTAGTTTAAAAAGAAAGACCTTCATAGGAAATACTCTTTCGATTTAACAAAGGCACATGACATTTTTGATCATTTGCTTGCAGCAAATTTCCTAAAGTTACCAAAAATTCCTTCTCCAGAAGAACTCAAAGGGAAAATGTATTGTAAATAGCACAATTCTTAGTCTCACTCAACTAAAAACTGTATTATTTTTCTGGACATGATCCAAGAACAGATTCAAAAGGAGAGTTTAAAGTTCCTAGCCAAAGCAGAGAAAGCTATGGGGATTGGCACTAACCCATTCCTAGAGATTGGGGAAGTTACAGCCAATGTTGGTGTGCTTGACTTCCAAAACCTATCCTTGAAGGAATTAGAGGAGGTTAATGTACAGATGCATGTTGCCAGCCAGACTACTTCCAAGAAAGATATCAGAATTTCACCGGCAGATGGACAGAGCTTTACGGACCAAAAGGAGGACTCTAGTGAGGATGCACTGGATAATGACTCTCTAGAGGCAGCTGTCATGTAAAGGATGTGTCCCAGATGTAGGTTAAGTTACAAATGGTTGAAAGGTTTCCTAATTGATGGAAAAGAGTATTACAAGGATGTGTAGAGACATCCTAAACCAACCAGTACTTACAACAAGAGGCCATACCCAACTGGTCCCAGACAGTAGCCATTCTTGGTTGGACCACTAGCCGCTAGAGTGCACCCCAACGGTAAGAGACCTTTGCATGACTTTAGACCACCTAACTACTATGGGATTGAGGGTAATTATCCTAAGAGGAGGCCTGAAGTGGGCTAAAGTTATGGTATCAGAGCCAAAGATTGGCCTCTAGGATCAGCCTCAAACAAGATACAAGGCAATCACCCTGACAAAAGGCCTGATTTAGGCTCAAAACAAGAGATTAGGGCCAAGTAGTGACCTCCACAGATAGCTTCGAAGATGGCTTCAAAGGTAGAGAGAGCTAGTTCAGCAACTGAACTAGTAAGTTCATGGGTACTTGGGGTCCAGATTGGTTTGTTATGCAGAATAAGCCTAAGGACATACCTGTCCAGAGAAGTATTTTGGAGACTCGGGTAGAATGGTTAAACCTCCCTTGGTGGCTCCAAATAATTGGGTATTACTAAAGCACCTAAAAACAAAGGAACCAAATATGGTTCCAGTAATTTCTAGGTCTCAAAGGAGGAAGATCCAACGAAGGTACACTCAGTACCAAAAGGATCTGAAGGAAAGTGGAGAGAGTTCTTCATTGGCCCAACCAAAAGGCAAGACAGAGGAAAGAGAAAGTCCAAAATTGGATCATACTCCAAAATTGGCTCCTTAGAACAAAAGAAGTTTCAGTAAAGAGTAGTTGGCTAAAGTTTACACTGAACTGAAAGCCAAGAAAAGATCCAGCTTAGCAAGTCTTGAAAAGGCCTTAATAGAAAGCGACAGTGAGATAGAAGGGGAAGTGGAAATAGGCCAAAGGAAAGAAATGGTTGAGGATGAGATGTTTGAAACCTTCATGGCTGAGCAGACATTTTTGGTCGAAAAACTAGCGGGAGTAGACCATTCAAAGGAAGTCATCAGTACTGAAGTACCAGAGTGCAGCATGAAAGATGCTTATGAAATAACTGAACAAGTTAGCCTGGAAAAAAACAAGTGCAGCTAGTAGTTCAGTTTGGCTCATTTCCTCCAGTGTCAGTAAATGTGGTGCATATACTGCCACAGGGGTTCCAGGCTGAAGATGGAAACTAAGAAAGCTAGGAGATTGACCCTATTTCAGTTTCTAGTGAAGATTCTCAAGTTAGCATGGTTTAAGATGAGTCTGAAGTGGCTACACCAATGGAAATTGAAGATGAGAGTGAGGAAATGAGTATTAATCTCTCATATCCTTTTGAGCATCCTATAACGTCCATGACACAGCATGTCAAGCCCTTGTATATTATGGCCTTTTTCGATGGGATACAAATGAACAAGGTATTGGTAGATAATGAGGCAGCAGTGAACTTGCTTCTGAAATTCCCTTTGAAGAAATTGGGAAAAAGGAACCCCAGACTAATCCCAACCAGCATAACCATTGCTTGTTTCGCTGGGGACAAGCAAATGGCTCAGGGTATTTTGCCCATAAACCTGAGTATGGGAACCAAAGATTACATGACGGCATTCTTTGTTATTAATAATAATGCTAAGTATAATGCTTTACTTGGTAGAGATTGGATTCACACCAACAAATGTGTGCCTTCCTCTCTACATCAGAAGATAATGATGGCCTTATGCAATGGAGAGACAGAGGAGATCAATATAGACCCCCAACCCTTTATTACTTGTGCTGACTTTGCAGAGGCCAAGTTGTATACTGAGGGAGGGACACCACTTAGTATATTGAGAAAACCTGATGGTTTAGCGGAAGTGACGGTTGATAAGGAAGTAGCACACCTGAAACACTTGGTACAGAAGAGTACTGATGAAGAATTTGTCATTAAGGATGATAATGATGCCTGGTTGTAGGCAAGAAGATGAAATGCAAGAAGCCAGAGCCTTGGCTTTAGTTAAGTTCTCAATATTGGATATAAAATCGATAGTCCAGAAGGTTCAAGAACAAAAGAAATAAGCCATGGTAGTTGGCTGTAAGCAGGGGCAACAATAGGTCAGGTCTTTGACTTTTGATAAATACTGTGCATTGGACATCGAAACATAGGTCTAGGAAATACAGGAGGAAGAAGTCCTATGGACATACTTTGTCTATGAGGAAGAAGGCAAATATGTTGAACCAGAGAAAGTAGGAGCAGAATAAAGCAAAGAAATTGCTTTGAAGGTAGAAGAAATTAAAAGAGAAGCATTAGTAAGTGCTCAAGTACAAGACCCCTTGGAAGAAGTCAATTTAAGGGAAGGTTCTGCACAGTAACCTATTTATATTAGTGCTTGGTTAAGTCCTTATGATAGAAGCCAGTTATTGGTTATCTTAAAACAATATAAGGATTGCTTCGGTTGGTCTTATAATGAGCTGCCTGGATTGGACAGATCATTTGTAGAACATAAGCTCTCTATGAAACCTAATTTCAAGCTATACAAGCAAAAATCAAGAAGGATGAGTCCTGAGGTGGTTCAAAAGGTCAATGAGGAAATTCTTAGGCTCTTTAAGGCAGGCTTTATTAGAACAACCAGATATGTTGAATGGTTGTCCAATATTGTGCCTGTAGTTAAGAACAATAGTAAAATGATGGCATGCATCAATTTTAGAAACCTGAATTTAGCAACTCTAAAAGATGAGTAACCCATGCCCATAGTAGACTTATTGGTGGACAGTTCAGCAGGACATAAGATTTTGTCTATGATGGATGGGCATTCTGGTTACAACCAAATTTGCATTACAGAGGAGGATATCCATAAAATAGCATTCAGATGTCCAGTGAACATTGGCACCTTCGAATGGGTCAAGATGCGATTTGATTTGAAGAATGTTGGGGCTACATATCAAAGAGCAATGAATAATATCTTTCATGATCTCATTGGAGAATATTTAGAGTGTTACATTGATGACATTGTAGTAAAATCCTAATCTATGGAAGAACACTTGGTTCACTTGGAAGTAGCTTTCGAAAAAACGAGAAAGTTCAGGTTGAAGCTTAATCCTCTCAAATGTGCGTTTGGTGAATCAACTGGAAACTTCTTGGGCCATGTAGTACACAAGAAGGGGATATAGATTGATCAGAATAAAGCCAAAGCCATCATTGATGCCAAGCCTCCATCAAGTAAGAAAGAAGTACAAAAGTTCCTTAGTTAGGTTAATTTTCTTCGAAGATTTATTTCTAACACTGTAGGGAAAACTAAAGTATTTTCTTCTTTATTAAAGCTGAAAGATGAAGAGGAGTTTGTGTGGACATCAGAGCATCAAACTACTTTCGAAGAAATTAAAGCTTACTTGGCCAACCTCCAGTACTAATGCCACCAAAGAGCGACAAGCCTTTGAAGTTATACATTGCTGCAGCAGAGGATTCTTTGGGAGTTTTCCTAGCTCAGGATAATGAAGAAGGCAATGAGCAAGCAGTTTATTATCTTAGTAGGTTTTTAAATTCTTGTGAATGTAAATATTCAATTGTAGAAAAGTTGTGTCTTGCATTATACTTTGCAGTAATGAAATTAAGATATTATCTTTTGCCTAATGTTGTCTCGGTAATTGCAACCACAGACTTGGCTAAGTATATGTTATCTCGACCAATGTTGAGAGAAAGAATTGGCAAATGGATATTAGCCTTGTCAGAGTTTCATCTAGAATATGTCCCCCAAAAGGCAGTAAAAGGACAAGTTTTGGCTAACTTTTTGGCAAATCATCCATGTCAAACGGAAAGCCAGGAGATAATGGATCTTGATATGATCAATGTTAAGCCATGGTAACTGTGGTTTAACGGGTCAAAGGCCAATGGTCTAATTGGGATTGGTGTTGTAATTAAGTCACCACAGGGGGTAAAAGCCACACACGGTTTCAGAGTTGATGAAACTACTTGTTCCAATAATCAAGCTAAATAAGAAGCTTTAGTAATGGGACTGGAAATGCTTATCGGATTATAAGCTCATGTAATTGATATATTTGGAGATTCTCAATTGGTGGTTAACCAAGTGAAAGGAATTTTCAAATGTCAAAGTGCAAGCATGTTGTCATACTATGTTGTTGCATTACATTTGCTTTTTCAGTTTCAGATAGCAAATGTGACTTATATCCCAAGGTTCATGAATAACAAAGCTAATAATATAACTCAGAAAGTTTCGAATTTCAGAAGAAGGGATGACACTCAAATGAACATAAGTCAAGCAGCATATCAAAAATTCATACCACCTTTAGGTAAAAGGAATATGGTGTTAGAAGTCAATCATAATGACTTACAAGATCAAGATTGGAGGCGTCTAATAATGCAGTACCTAACTGGCCCATCTTCTAAGGCCAATAAAATGATCAAATTACAATCTATGCAATACATAGTGTATGATGATGCTCTTTACAAAATGAGAGCAAATGGATTGTTATTGGAATGTCTGGGGCCAAAGGAGGTGTTGACAGCCATGGCTGAAGTTCATGAAGGCATCTGTGGTTCTCATCAGCCTGGTGTGAAGATAAGATGGCTGCTTCGAAAGATTCCTACTATTGGCCTACCATCCTTAAAGATTGTATAGAATATACTAGAAGTTACCAGGCAAGCCAAAAGTATGGCATGATAAGACATGTGCCAATAACTAATTTGCATGCAGTTGTGAAACCTTGGCCATTTAGAGGTTGGACTATAGATATGATAGGGAAAATACATTCATCCTCTTCAAAACACCATTGTTTCATTTTAGTGGCCATAGATTACTTCACTAAGTGGGTCGAAACTAAACCATATAAGGTTGTAGACCAAACTAAAGTTATTGGATTTATTAAAGATCTGATTCACAGGTTTGGCATCCCACAGACCATAACTATGGATAATGGGTCTGTATTTGATAGAAAGATGATAAGGTCTTTCGCGGCAAAGTTTGGAATTAGCCTTGTTAATTCTACTCCTTTTTATGCACAAACAAATGGTCAAGCAGAATCATCTAATAAGTCTTTGAAAAAAGGAATACAGAGTGTTGTGGAAGACAATCCTAGGGATTGGCATAACTTATTGTTGGATGTATTGTGGGCTTATAGGACTTCTCCAAGGTCAAGTACATGAGTTACTCCTTATGCCTTAGTATATGGACATGATGCAGTGTTACCTATAGAGATTAACATTAAGTCCTTGAGGGTAAGAGGCCAGGACTAGTTAGCTCCTGAGCAGTACCATCAGAGCATGTTCTTGGAATTAGAAAATGTGAATGAAGTTAGAATTTTGGCATTAAATAGCATTCTCTTTCAAAAAAAGAAAGCAGCCAAAAATTATAATAAGAAAGTCAAGCACATTAGCTTTGATGAAGGTGATTTGGTATGGAAAACAATACTCCCAATAGGAATTAAAAGCCATAAGTTTGGCAAATGGTCACCTAATTGGGAAGGACCATATCAAGTTCATAGAGTCTTGCCTGGGGGAGCATACCATTTGAGAAACACAGGAAGTGTAGAAAATGTTAAAACGGAGAAGTATGAAAACACTCAAATAGTAAATAAAGATTTCATTTCATAAGGAGTTAAGTACATGTAGCCATAAATTGGCCCAAAAATCAGTACAATGTTTCAATTGTTCCCTTACAATTGATTCTCTACTCCTAAGGGATGAGAACAACTGAATGGCTGTAACCATGTCCTGTCTTTGATTAGCCAGCCCTTGATTGGTGATTTGTAGCTTTGTAGCAGTTCGGTCCAAAGCCAGATTAACTGTTGATAACTCTTCCTCTAATTGAGCCTTTTTTTATCCAAAAGCTGGGTTCGAAGTTGAGAAACAGAAGAATGTTTTCCTTTCAATTCAGACACCTCAGCATGTATAGGAGAAATAAATTCCTTGTTTTTTGATAGCTTCTCTTCTGCAGCTTTGGCAATATGGAAAATGTTGACATAAAAATCTATGGTAGTTGCTGCTTAGGACAAGTGACTTGAAATAACCATGTTAGATTGCTCAAGGGTCTTGTGGCACTGGAGGACACCATTCTTGATAATAGGTCTTTGCAAGGCTTCGAATGGAATCCTTGAGAATAATGTTAGCAATTCTAAACAGGTGTCCAAGTCCAGTGAAGGTAAAAAAGCCCTACTGGTAGTGGAAGAGCTCTCAAAAATTTCCAAGAAAGAGTCAGCCAGAACTAATGGCTCATCTTCATTACTGGCTAATGGAATGGTGGAAGGTATGTCAAAATGGCTAGCCAACCTAGCTTCAAAAATGTCCATCTCTTCCATTGATATTGGTGGCGCGGAAAGGGCTCTAGTGGAATGAAGAGATGGCTACATAGGGATAGGAGAGAAGGATGAAGTGTCCTTAGCAATTTCCATAGTCCTGGCCACCAGTAAGTCAAGAAAAGAAGGATTGAAGCTAGATAGTGATGGTGGACAAAGAATTGGTGAGCTACCAGTATCTTCTCTGGAGTATCAGCTATCACTAAAGATGAAGTGATAACTGGGATCTCTTCAGGTGGGGAAGCAGCAGCCAGGATTGTAGGAAGAGTAAATTAGGTTGAGGTAAATGTTAGATGAGGAAGATATGGAGTTAAGCTAAGTGATAAGGATATAGGAATACCCTGCCTCAAAAAAGGTATGGAGAATGTAAAGCTAGATAGTGGAAATATTGTTTGGATAGGCTCTACATTTAAGGGCATATTAGTGTCGACCTTCTTCCTCCTTTTCGAGGCTACCTCTAATGGTTTTTTAACTACAGATAAGACTGAGAAAACCTTTGTCGAAGGAGAAGGTGGAATAACTATTGTTGCAAATCAGAAAGTAAGAAGCAATGGTAAGTTTTATTGCTAAACTTTGGGAAAGGGAATTATCAAAACAAAAACAAAAACTGAAGAAAATTACCATCCTCGAAAGTAGTAGTGATAATGGTTGGAGAACTGCAAAGAGCATAATGTTAAGCAGTTTGTTGCCTCCTTGTAGTTTCTCTTTGAAGTGCATCCGCAGCAGTTGTCTCATTCATTATTATCTGCTACTGTCTCATTTTCTCGGACCTTTGAAAAACCACCAATTCTTTAGATTGCTCTTTCTTGACTGCCTTGGCAGCCGCTTGATGAGCAGGGTCATCATTGAAATTCGATGGGGAGATTGTTATTTTCTTCTTCCTCTTAAGTGGTGGTTCTTTAGATATTTTCTCCTCTTCAGGTACTTCCTTCTCTTCAGGACTAAGCACAAGTTTTCTCTTCCTTTGTTGTTATTACTTTTCTTTAAGAATGTTTAGGGCTTTAGCCCTTTGAAGAGAATTTACTTGTGAAGCTCTTGCATGAAAAAGAAAGCCATAAATAAAAGAGTTAAGCATTATAAAGAGAAGAGAAAAAAAAGATAAGGAATACATGCCTTTCTTCGAAGCAGCCTTAGTAACTTTAGGAGAAGGAGGAGAGGCAGAATAAGCTCTCTTTGTGTCAGCAGGAGCAGAAACTGGGATGGCAAGAGTTGTAGAAAGAGTAATGAATCCAGTCCCCTTAGGTTGGGTCTGAGAAGACCAGTCTAGTCCCACTAGTAGGTCTTTGGGAGGTATTGCTAGGAGCACCTCCATATTTGCTGACCACCAGTTCTGATACCTCTTCAGTACAGTGCCTTGTGGGATGAAGGGAATGAACTGAAATTCGATTAAATCCTGAATGAGTTTGGAGGCTGCCTTCTCTAGCCTGGATCTTTGTACCTTCAGCTCTCTGGTGGTAAGATTGGGGTTGGTTTGACTGTAGAGAGGAATAGGGATCCCTTGGGTAAGCCCAAATTTCCTGGCAAATTGAGCAGGGCAGTAGGCTTCTGCTATGCACTTGTAAGCTCTAGGGTTTAAAATGCCAATAAAAAGCTCTCTGGAGTCAAAATAGAATACCACATATCCTTGTGCTGAGACTGGGAACAATTTCTATCAGCCAAGAAAGTCCTCAACCAGGCTAGGCCAATATTGGCTTCGAAGGGACAGAAAAAGGTGTGAGAAGAAGGGAAGCTGGGAGTTTATGAAAAAAAGTAAAATAGAAGGCAAAAATGGAAGGATAAAGTGAAACTCTGGCATATTTTATTCCATAAGAGGTAGGGTTTGATAGTAGAAATCTCAAACACCTAGAATGCAAAACAGTAAAATAAGCAAAAAGCCAGAGCTGTATATACATGGCTCATAACATATGGAGCTAAGGCTATTTTCTTCCCCAAAGCCAGAGCCTTAGTAAGGGGAGCAAACTCAAGCATAATCCTTTGAGAAGAGGTACAAAATAAGAATTTACAAAGCCAATATAAAAGAAAGGAGAAGAACTCTCTGTCTGTCACAAGGCCTTCCTTTGGATTTTCATAGTGTGCAAAATCACTGAAAGAGGAGTTCAAATGAGGGATGGAAAATGACACGTTAAGATCGGGATAGTCATGACCAAAAAGAGTGCCAATGGGGGATAAACCTAGAAGATGGCATATATCCAGAATGGTAGGGGCCATCATATCGCATCGAAATTGGAAAAAATTAAAAGAAGAATTCCAAAAACATAATGCAGCAGGTATAAGTAAAGGGTCGTTAGGAATAGAAAACCTGGCTAGTCGAAGGGCATCAAGGAGGTAGAGTTCCTGAAGGTCAAGTGTCCTAGCAGGGACAACTCGATCATACCATTCTTCCCATTCAGGTCTCATTGTAGGCCAGTAGTGGTGAGGTCGGTTCAAACTCTAGCTTCCTAGTCAAGTGCCCCTTCATAGAGTAAGCAATGATCCTCCAGACGAGGATATAAGGTAGGGAGCTGAGCGGGGGCCTCCCTGAAAATGGGTCCAAGTACATACTCTCCTTGAGCATAATGGCGAGGAATAAGAATGCGTCCATCAATAGCACACCGTTCACTAGCTTTGTATTTTTCACATTCTTTATTGATGAGTCTCCTTAAAGCTAACGGTTTGCACTTTCAGAGAAGTCATTATTGAAGGGGTGGAGAAGGAAGGTAAATAAGAAGCGAAAGTTGCAGACAAGTTCGAAAAGGAGAGAAAGGAAATTTTGGGCAAGTATAGGTAAAATATGAAGGAAAAAGGTTTTCGAACCTTTTGATCCAAAAGTTATCTGAACAAGTTGAGTGGGTCAGGTGGATCCAAAATGATTATTTTATGATTTGGGTCCATGTGAAATTAAAACCCTCATTTTAAAATATGGAGGGTCCCAAATTTAAAGTAAAGAAAAATTTATGGAGGGAAACGTATGTTGAATATCCAGATTGGCTTCGAAAAGCAAGTATTTGGCTTCGAAATTAAGATTTGGCCTTAAAGCCAGACGTCCAACATCCTACAAGGGCTTCGAATGCAGGTAGTTGATTTCGAAACACATTTCATACCTAAGAGTACAAGAATGCTCAAGTTTTTGTTTGCTTCAAGGAGATTAAATACATGCTTTTAGGTTTCTTGTTGAAAATAAAATCCTTCGAAGTAGACTATGAAAAACTCTGCAGCTAGAATTTGTTTGTTTTAGACCTCGAAGTTGCAAAAAACCAATATTTGGTCAAGCAGTGAAAGAACCCAAAAGGACTCACTCTTTAAGAATAAAGCAATGTAATCCCTAAGGGAAGTTTTCATACTTCCAAACACGTAGATTGTTTTTTTTTTTCGAAGCAAAGATAGTCAATTCGAAGCTGTTGATTGTGTTAACCATATGATTGGAATTAGAAGACCTAAGGCAAAAATTGTCAATTATACTCCATATGTTGGAGATATTCAAATCAAGTTTCAAGTATTCCATTGGAAATGCTCAAATTAGGTTTCGAAGGACAAAATTGGTAAATTTGAAACTTTGATTTTGTTTGATTGAGGCGAATAGAATGGTCACAAGTATGCAATTGGAATATAAAACCAGACCATGTCGAATAAAGAAAGAAAAACCTAGCTTTATTGATAAGAAAATAATTACATTAGAAAGCTTTCTTGGCTACAAATTCAATTTCATAAAAATAAGGAATATAGAGAATAATAAGGTCATAAAATTTTCCCCAGTAGTGGTCGATGAATTTATGTTCTTTCTTCATTCTATCCTCTGCCCTATCTAAGCTGGTTTGTTGTAGCTGATATGTTCTTATTTGATGGAAAAGTTGTTCAACTTTCATTTCGAACTCCATTTCCTTCAATCCTTGTTCTATCTCATCCATATCTAGATTATCCCAGCATGCAGAATCCTTATTCTTGAATTCATTATATTCGTCAATGAGATTCTCTGCTTTGTATTGGGTTTGAATTCGATGGGCCGAGATTCTATCCAAAGAATTAGTGGTAGCCAAAGAAATTTGGTACCAATGGAGAAAAAGCGAAAGTTGATCCAAAAACATTTGAAGTTCTGCTTGAGCAACGGGGTTGAGGACATGACCCCGAGTCATAATGTCACAGGCCCATCGAAAGTTCTTAAGAGGAATATCATCTCCAAGAACATTGAAGGGCAAGTGAGAAAAGGCTGCAAGCAAAAGTTGAGCTTGGTATCGCTCAAATGTAGTGGGAAGATCTGGAGGGTGGTAGGAAGGAAGAAACTAATTCTCAAAGAGAGTAAGCTTCAGTTCCTCCATCCAGTGAGGATTCTGAGGAAGAGGAGGCGCAGGAGGGTCCATTCCAAGGGAAGAAGGGAACTGGGGGTTATTTACACATTCAAGCCAGTCAGAAGAGTAAAATTTTTCCTTCTTGGCTAAGAATAACGGATTGTATCCTTGTGCTTCCTCTGGACGAGGAGTTGCTCACACTATCTTCGTAGGCATGGAAGATGTGTACCATGCTACAAGTAAGTTGTCCTCCAGACTACGTCAGCGATTGATGGATGCATAAGGGTAAACCACCGAGCTCCGAGCAAAAAAAGGAATTGACAGAGGATCAGGGAATTCGACAAATCGATAGTGAATTCGCTCTCTTAGTTTGGATTCATTAGATTCTGGCCAACTTCCCCAGCCAATAGACCTGGAGGAAGAAGGAGCAGATGTGTCCCGTGTAGAGGTTGGTGGGGTAGAGGAAGAAGCAGTTGTGTCCCATGCAAAATATGGTGAGCCAGAAGAAGAGTTTCCAAGATCCATTTTTGCAAATGCTTGATCCAAGGGTTCTTAATTGGCAAACTTTGGGTCTAAAGGTTGGTACGTTGCAAAAGCTTCCATAACTTGCATAAATGGAGGCGGATAGGTGTGATCAATAAATGCTTTGAGATTCTTTCGAGGCTATAATCATCTTCTATAGACTCCTCGTATGCTCGATCAATGTAAGAAAAGGTTTGCTTGGCCATAAGGACTGTATTAGCCTTTTCGAATGCTCAAATAGTGGGAAATGTTCAAGGTGTAGAAGAGAATTTAATGCAATACAAACATTGCAATGATGGACGTTGTAGACACCCCATTTTTGACCGACCTTAAGACTCAGACGTCACCGATTGAGCGCTTGGTGATATTGCATAATGTGCTCGTTCAGAAGTCTCAGAGTCGCGACCGTGAGCCCTGCCTCCGGACTTCCGAACCCTTTTCTATGCCTTGTCTCGGTTTGCGAACCAGACTCGATTTTCTCTGTTTCTTTTTCCGAGGGAAGGGAGAGGTCCCGTAGACCATCTCTCAATGTCCATAGGCTACATTTGGTGGCCGTAGGCCGTTTTGCCCATTTCGGAGTCCGGTTCCCGGTTTTCGGAGCCGTCAGGCCGTGTGTCTCGGTTCGGGACCGCTTAACCATCTCCTATTGCTCTGATTTTTGGCATACATCTTATTTCATCCCTTTTGAGGGACACTGGGGGCTAAGAAACCCACTTCGAGGTCGAATACCATTTTCGGTGCTTAACAGCCCATTTTCGGGACCCCGAACTGCGTGTTTTGGCCCCGGAACTTTCGTTTTGCAACAGTTTTCGTTCATTTTTGGCAGGTACCTCTGTTTTATCACAAGGAAGGTCACTGAAGGGTGGGAGGCCAGCAATTGTTGCAACAACCAGTTATCTCTCTTCCGGAGCCTCCCGGCGCCCGTTTTTCGCACTTCCGGGCTAATGTTGAATACCTTGGAGCTAATGTTGTCAACTTTCAACCACATATCTGTGATGTACACACCTGAGAGGCCCCTAAAAGTTGGTGGCCGGCCATTAAGGTCACCTGACCCTTTTGACCCCTTTCTTCCGGGCTAATGTTGAACCCCTTGGACCTTTTTTCTTGAACTTTCAACCACATATCTGTGATGTACACATCTGGGAGGCCCCTAAAAGTTCATGGCCGACCAGTAATTCAACTTGACCCTTTTGAACCCCTCTTTCCGAGCCAATGTTGAACCCCTTGGACCCACTTTCTTGGAATTTTAACCACATGGTTGTGTTGTACACATATAGGGGTACCTCTCCAATAGCTGGCCGGCCAGAAAATCACCTTGACCTTTTTGACCCCTAGCCGGCCGGCTAGGGGGTGTGGCCGGCCGGCCACCTCCAGCAAAAGTAATGGGCCGGCCGTGTTCTTTGCACTGTGCACTTTACAGCTGTGGGGCAATGTCCCCTAGATATTTTCTGTATCCGGGGGATATTTTGTGGGGGAGTTTTGCCCTCCTTCTCCCCCACCTTTACACCCCATTTTGAACCCTTATAACCAGCTGGTGGCCTTCTTTGTAAGGGTTAGAAAATTTACTCTTCAAAGCTCCATAGCCAACTCCATCTTCTTCCTTCTCAATTCTTCAAAAAACCCTAAGTCCCTAACCATCATTCCTTCTACACCAGCAAGCTCTACCACCACCATCTCATTTCCAGCAACAAGGAAGGATTCTTGAAGGCTAAAGAATCTGCAAATCCATCCAAGAAGCAACAAAATTTTGAATCTTCAAGGGTAAGTAACACTTTTACCCTTTTGAACCTTTTTCTTGATCTATTTCTAAGCCCCACTTTTTTTTTGGTTTCAAGCTCTGGCCCTAACTGAAAAGGGCCATATTTTGAGCTCATCTTCACTTCTCATTAAGGGCTCAACCTTGTTTGAGCCCTCCATAATATACTTGCTTCATTGATCATCTTGTATGTCATAGTTTTGCATGCTATTTTTGACCCATGAGAAATTTATTTTCGAGCATGTTGTAAACTGATATTAGGCTTATTTTGAGCCCCTCTTCAACATTGAGGAAGGGCTCAACCTTGTTTGGTGTCTCCATGTGTCACTTGTAGCTCAATCCCTTATTTGGCCCCATTTTTGCATAAATTGGTAGCCCTCTTTGCTTCTGTTTTTGGACCTTGGTCCGAACTGAAAGTGGTCTTATTTTGACCTATACTTCATGTTTCATTCACACTTTTTTTCTATTTGGTGATTATTTTATATACTTCATGTTATAGCACCTTTTGAGCCTTGTTTTGCATCACATTGTTAGCATGTTTGTATACTGATTTTGAGGCTTCCATATACTGTAAATGTTCATATTTTTGGTCCATCTTCAGTGTTGTAGAAGGAAATTTTTCAGTTTGAGTTTTTCTTATACCACTTGCTTCATTACCCCTCTTTTGGCCCCATTCTTGCATGCTATTTTTCCCTTACTTATACTTGCTGTTTGGCCATGTTTATAACTGTGAAAATGCATCTTTTGGGACTGTCTAGCTTCTGTCTTTGCATTGCATGTCCATATTGTGCATGTTTGGCATGGCTATAGGCCATTTCGGATGCCTAATGTTGCATTTCGGGACGTTTCCTTGCATTTCATGTCATTTCGTTTCATTTCGGGACTGTTTTCCCCCATATTTTAGTGCTGAAATTCCATTAGTATGCTTGCATATCATTTCTGCCACATTTCATCACATTTTAGCATCGCCTCGGTTTGCGTGCCCGTGTGCACGCATTTCGAGGCACTTCATTTTCTGCCATCGGCATCTTATGTGAGTGTGGCTGAGGCCCTCTCATGTTAGTATAAGTCCATGTTGCATTTTCCATGTCCTTCGCATCGCTTTTGCGTCGCCTCGGTTTGCGTGCCCGTGTGCACGCATTTCGAGGCACTTCATTTTCTGCCATCGGCATCTTATGTGGGTATGGCTGAGGCTCTCTCATGTTAGTATAAGTCCATGTTGCATTTTCTATGTCATTCGCATCGCTTTTGCATCGCCTCGGTTTGCGTGCCCGTGTGCACGCATTTCAAGGCACTCCTTTTTTTACCCCCAGGCATCCGATGTGAGTGTGGCTGAGGCTCACTCATGTTGGTATAAGCCCACTTGTCATTTCCATGTCATTTCACAGCATTCCATCATTGCCTCGGTTTGCGTGCCCGTGTGCACGCATTTCGAGGCACCCTGTTTTTATCCACCGGCATCCTATGTGAGTGTGGCTGAGGCTCACTCATGTTGGTATAAGCCCATATCATGTTTTCATGTCATTACATTGCATTCCGCCATCGCCTCGGTTTGCGTGCCCGTGTGCACGTACTTCAAGGCATCTCATTGTCATTCGCATTGTTTCATATCATCGCCTCGGTTTGCGTGCCCGCATGCACGCATTTCGAGACACATATTATCGCCTCAGTTTGCGTGCCTGCATGCACGTATTTCGAGACACATATCATCGCCTCGGTTTGTGTGCCCGCGTGCACGCATTTTGAGACACATATCATCGCCTCAGTTTGCGTGCCCGCGTGCACGTATTTCGAGACACATATCATCGCCTCAGTTTGCGTGCCCGCGTACACGTATTTCGAGACTCATATCATCGCCTCGGTTTGCGTGTCCGCGTGCACGTATTTCGAGACTCATATCATCGCCTCGATTTGCGTGCCCGCGTGCACGTATTTCGAGACACATATCATTGCCTCGGTTTGCATGCCTGCGTGTACGCATTTCGAGGCATCTCATTTTCATAGCATTGTGTATGTTAGGATTGCATCTTAGTTGCATTTCATGCATATCATGCATATTGCATCGTGTCCGGAATAGGAGTTAGCCCGGGCGCGGGAAACGAGGTACATTTCGTACTCCGAGTGACGGAATGTGTCTCAATTCCCCAGTCACCGACACTCCGAATTATCCATGATGGAGTTAGGTTTTAGCTGTAGTTTCATGTGCATTCATCCTATATTGAGTTGTGCATTTCGACTCCTCGGCCATCATGCCTCGGTATGCGTGATTGGTGACACGAGGATCGAGACATGCATATATCTGTGTAAATACATTGCTATGCCCCTTTCTTGCTCTCTGTTACGCAGAATCAGCAACTTTTTCGAGGCTTGGCACGCATTTCAAGAAACAGGTGTAAACAGAGGCTAATTGGGGCATTCCGGTGGATTTCCGTACAAAACAATCCGGACATGCATCATCCATCAGAAGCAAGGCAGTCCCTGGCTTGCATGCCAGTTTTACTTGTTTTCTTAGTTAATTCTTTAATTAATTAGAACTTTGTAATATTTCGGACTGTAATATTCTTTTATTCGGGACTGTAATATTTGGACTGTATTTATTCGGACCCTCCGAGTGAGGGCACAACTGTAATAAGTGTGGGTGAGTGTGATGTATGTCTTCCAATCCCACGTCTTTCTCCCTTTTATTTATCCGCTTTTGATGGTTAGATTAGGGCATTTTTAAATTAGCATACAGTATGACAGCATGTTTTGCATTCATTCATCTGTATTGCATGCACCGGGCTCGGCGCACCATACTAACTGCATCGTACTTTCAACTCCAAATTGAATATATGGTAGTTGTAACATTTCATATACCATCTTAGAATAGTCGAGCCTGTTATAGTTGCATTTTGCATGTGTTGCATTAGGCATTTCTGTATACTTAGGATCATGCATGATTTCTAATACAGTTTTTGTTTTGGCTTGGAGTACTCGGTGAGTTTTATGCTTTAGCATCCTTGCATGCGTGTGAGTGTTGCCATGAATAGCATGCTTACCATGAGGCTAATTGCTTATATGACATAACTGCCTGAATGCCTGTGGGTGAAGGTTGGGTTATCTGAATTGGAATGAATCTGAATTGGAATGAATCATCAATTGTTTCAAGCCTACCTGCGGGTAGCAAACCATTTTCAAAAAACAAACATGAAATATTTTGTTCCAATTTGGGCGACCCGGTCTATATTTGTATGCTGTGCATCACATAGTAACCTAGGCTAATAACCGGAATAAGAACTCGCAATGTTTTCAAAAATCGATATCATGGTTAGTAGAGGCCGGTCTATGACCGGGCGAGCGGGGGTGCTCACGAAGTGACCTTCCCCAACCGTACCCAAGTTCCCGAGCCGAGGCAACTTTGGTGATGACGGACACGTGGCCTTTTGGCACCGAGTCAGGGTTTCCTAAATTTCCCAAAATAAAATATTTAGGTGGCGACTCTGTATCTGGCAAAGCAGTCCATGTTTGGCGCTTCTTTCAAAAAATCAGTTTTCTAAAAATGATTTGCCGGATTTGGACTCTTTGGTTCAGATTAGGAACCGTGACTACAAAAGTCGAGTCCGAGCTGTAGCGAGGTCCCCCGCGGGCTTGTTACAGTTTCTGGCGACTCTGCTGGGGATTTAGAGAACTTGACTCGAACTCATGATATCTGTTTTTGACTACACTTGTGTGCTTCTTTGCATTGCATTTGCATTGGTGCGCCTAGGACACCGTGTTTGCCATCTGCTATTCCTGAACGGTTTGCCGGAGGCTTGTCTTGTCAAGGCATGACCATAAGGCTGACCGGTTGTGGGATCTGCTAGTATGGGAACACAAACCCCGGTTTTTACCGGGGCACCCTCTTTGACCATTCGACCTAGTGCATATTCGGATCCATAGTGACCATTCCAAATTAGGACAGGTTGCTTACCCGATGCTAAGTTGTTTGAAACCGCTGTGTGCATAGTGAAACCCTAGCTCCTGACACAATAGGACAGGGAAACCTTACCCCAACATAGGGGTGTTTTGGCTCTCACTTATCTGTTATGTGCTTTAGAGTGCGTCTCTACAGGAATGCATGTATCAGTATATGAGTTTGGGCATCAAGCCTGCGGGCTTCAGTTCAGAATTGTCAGTATCAGGCCTGCGGGCATCAGATCAGTATATGAGTTTGAGTATCAAGCCTGCGGGCTACGGTTCATGTATTGACAGTATCAGGCCTGCGGGCATCAGTTCAGTATTGTCGACATCAGGCCTGCGGGCATCAGTTTTGCATTACGGGTATCAAGCCTGTGGGCATCAGCCAGTATTTGAGGATTAATTATCTGCGGATATCAGATTCTGTTTCAGGGAACAATGATACAGGGATAATAATCAGTGTTCGAGGCCAGTGTGTATTTCAGCTTATTGACTATGTGTTGATTACGCCCGACTGTGTGTCTTGCATTTTATTTTAAGCTGTTATGCTGTCCGTTTATCTGTTTATTTATTTCCTTTTCGCTTTATTTATCTTTTGCTAGGTCAGTTTTAGCACGATTGCTTCCAACCCAACAGGCATTCCCCAAGCACCTTGGACACGAGGTCGTCGACTCCACCGATCTGAGGATCTAATCGACGGACAGCCAGTGTTCCGTTCTCTACCCCCTGTTACCAGAAGGAAGCCGAAAAGGCGCAGTACGTCAGAACAGAGATTGTCAGAACAGTGGGCTACTTTATCAGAGGACTACAGGACTGAGGTCTCAATTACTGCTGTAGAAATAGACATACCGGTTAGACAGATGGATCAACCGAATACATCAGGGATGGAGGCTTTGATGCGCCAGATGCAGGAGAGTATGAAGCAAATGCACGATGATGCCGCCCGTCAAGCGGAATTCTCCAAACAGCAGGCCACAGTCATGGCCCAGCAGGCTGAGTTGATTGCCAGACTGCAACAACAGAATACAGCGTCTCCTTCACAACCAATCCCTCCTCCGGCAGGAGCCCCAATACCTGAGCAGGCACCTGTTGTTCAGAATATTCCTCCGAATGCCCAGAATACTGTACCAACTGTCCAAATTTTACAAGAGGACACGAGTCTTCCAACGGGGCCGGCTCCGCCCCCGCTTCCACCACAACTGTCCAAGGTCCATACATCCAATCACCCGGACTCTCCATCCGAGGTCGAGGTTGATCATACGGCTCTGAAATTGAGCAAACTGGAGAAGCTCTTCAAAAAATCCCAAGGAGCCAAGGCTATGCCGGATATCGGAGATGGGTATATCGAGGAGGCCGTGACACTCCCCGATAGGTTCAAAATGCCACAAATAGATCGTTTTGACGGGACCGGCGACCCCATGGTCCATATCCGACTGTTCGCGGACGTCTTGCGGCCAATGGGCCTAACACGACCACAGAAACTCTCACTATTCGGCCGAACCCTGTCAAGTGTGGCCTCCCATTGGTACGCAAGATTACCAGATGAAGTGAAGAAGAATTGGGATGAGATGGCTGAGGCCTTTGTCACACAATATTCATATAACACTCAGATCGAGATCACAACCCGTGATCTTGAGACGACGAGACAAGAGCCCAAGGAATTTTTCTCGGACTTTGTGATCCGATGGAGGGCAAAGGCGTCAACGATGACTTTAAGGCCTACTGACAAAGATCAAATTCGGATGATTGTGCGCAATCTCCACCCGAAATTAATGCAGAGAATGATTGTAGTCCCCTTTCCTACTTTCGCAGATTTACATGATATGGGGGTGCAAATAGAAGATGCTATGAGGCAAGGTCTGTTTGACCAGGACAGAGAACAACCGAGGAGGACCTTCAATCGCAATAACAATGCAGGCCCGAGCGGCGCTGCAAATACGAGAGCCTCGGAAGTTGGTATGGTCACCACCACTCCTCCTCCCCCTCCAAGACCTATGACTGCCACACCTTTCTCCGGCGCGTCCGGAAGCAACACACAAGCCAACAACCGATTCCAACCACGAGGCCAAAGAACCTTTACCCCACTATATATGCCTCTGACCAAAGTTCTAGGAATACTGATCAGAAAGAATCATTTAAAACCCCTAGAACCAAAGCCATTACCGAATCCACTCCCCCCCTCTTACGACCCATCAAAATACTGTGCATACCACCAACAACACGGTCATGACACCGACCGCTGTTACAGATTGCGTCATGAGATCCAAGATCTTATTGACAAACAAGTGATCGCGCCTCCTGATCAACCCAATGTCACAACCAACCCTCTCCCATCACATAACCAAGCTCCTCCTCCCAAAAAAATCAACTTTATCCAGACTGGGGTCGCATCTTACGATCCTAGCATCTTTATTACGCCCACCCACCTACCCAAGCCGGAGGTGCTCCTCCCCGATTGCACTGATTTCTTGTGCATGGTGGACATCTCCAAAACCCAACCAGAACCGATGGTGGTGACCGGCGAAGACGGGGCAGGGCAGATTTTGGGAGGAAATGAGATTGTTGAATCTGAAACTGGACAGAATTTTGTCGGGGGAGCCTATGATCCAAGCAAGCACATCCTATCGACGAGCCGAATTGGGCTAAGTGTAGAATTGCCAGAGACAGGAGAGCTATGCATGATCCGGGGGGATAGATCTGGGCTATGGGCAGATGAGCTGACAGCTGCAGGGGAGGACTTTGCCAACCTGCAACTTCTTGATGACCAGGAACTGGGGGAGGCGTCAATTAATTGGTATGATTATGAGGAATCAGAGGAGGCCACGGGATGGCTCGAAGATCAACCGGATGTAGTGGGGGAAGCCCAATCAGAACAGAGCCCGGCAGGGGCAGAAATATCAGTTGTGGCCGGAACGGCCGAAAATCAAGTTGTATCGCCGGAGAGCGCCGGTGTAGAGAATTCCGCTCAGGACATGGGCATTACGGATGTAGGAACTGTTGAGCAAACGACTGTACTGACGCAGTTGGAACAAGGAAAATTTGAGGAGGCTGAGAGAATTAGAAAAGCAAAAGGCCCTGAGGGGACTGAAAGTGCCGCGTGCACGAAAACAGACAACGCTGCGAGCATATGGACAGAGAGCGCTGAGAGTGCGAGTGGACCGGAGCCAGACAGGTGTCTGTTGGCTGCCGGTGGAATGTGGTGGGAAGATGACGACTTGTGTCTTGCCCACACGGATGAAGACTGGGGGAATAACCAGCCGGATGATACTTGGTACCTCGATGAGGTTGACCATATGACAAGAAGTGGGCGGTACTTCAAGCCCCCACACCTAGATCAACCCGAGGCATCCGGGAAAGATAGAGAAGCGGAGAGACAGAAGGAGAAGCAGATTGAGGATGAAGCTGTGCTGAAACAATTAAAGAAGATACAAGCAGACATCTCCATCTGGGGACTGCTAATGGCATCACGAGTACACAGAGAAGCTGTCCTATCTGCCATGGACAAGTCCAAACTCTCCATAGACACCACGCCTGAACAGCTGGTTGGGCTGGTTTTTCCGGGAGGAGGTTCCCCGGCATTAACCTTTTCTGACAAGGAGCTACCGCCTGAGGGCACAAACCATAACAAACCTCTCTATATCTCTGTGGAATGTAGAGATAAGTGGATACCGGTGGTACTTGTTGATACCGGGTCTGCGATTAATGTCTGCCCGACCAGAACGGCATATGCAATCGGGTTGAAGCCCGTAGATTTCGTCCCAACCACCCAAGTGATCAGAGCATACGACAACACCAGCAGAGAAGTGATGGGGACTGTTAAAATTCAAACCAAGGTTGGTCCAGGACAGCACAGCATTGAATTTCATATCTTGGACGTTCCCGCAACCTTTAACTTACTTTTGGGGCGACCGTGGTTGCACCAGGTCAAAGCAGTCTCTTCCACTCTAAATCAAATGCTAAAGTACCCTCACGGGAAAGGGGTAGCGATCGTTTTTGGGAATTCATCAATCCATCCGCCGCCAGAGGTGTCTACACCTGTCTTGGAGATTGAGCACGGCACGGAGGATGTATTTTTATCGGGGTTCACTTTGGCCGAGGCTCAAGTGGTGCAGAATGTCATGGCTGCGAATGAGGGCATGTATGTTAGTGCACAATCCATATACCTCATGAACAAGCTAAAGCATACCCCTGGGATGGGATTAGGGAGAAGTGGCCGGAAAGGCGTCTCAGTGTTGGCCGAAGTGCCACACAACCCTCACGCCTTTGGACTGGGTTATCTACCCACTAAAGAAGACTGGGTGAGGAAAGGAAAAGAAATGGCCGGAAGGGCCAGGGCAAAGAAGGCCGGGAAGCCATTTGATTTAATGCATAGGCCCATCTGGGGTACCCTAAACGGACGTTTCGTCCGGGAGGGGGAAGATTTTCCATTCTGCGGCTTCCCAGAGCCATGGCTAAACGCGGAGGGGACGCGCGTGCCTGGTTTTGAAATATTCTTCGACATACAATTATCTGGGGATGACGTTGCCGAAGCGCAGACAGACCCACCAACTGAGGTTGAGCAATGTGAAGCAGTGGATCCTGAGAGCACAGAGCTTGAAATGGGGGTAGCACTGGCGAGTCTACTATCAGATCCTCCGATCGGCCAAGAGTGCTTGGGGGATAACTCTTCGGTTTCTGTGATTGGAGATGAAATAGCTGCAGGCTTTCCAGCGCCAATCTTGGATGCATCTATCGCACCTTCTCTCATCTGGCAATATGAAGAAGGCTTTTTATCTAGCAGTTCCGGGTCAGGTAGTGAGCCGGAATCTGATTCTACCGAATCTTCTGCGTCGGAATCAGATTCCAGCTCGACTGAGTCTGAGTCCGGTATTCCTGGGGGTGATAACCCGGATACCACAGTCCTGTCTAGGTCGTCTTTTTCATTTTCTTTTGAGTCTGTTGTAACAGAGGAATCTGACGGCTTGGAAGTATTTAATGAGAATGATGTGGATGTGGTTTCCGAGTATTTTTCTGTGCCTTTGGTTTATTGCTTAAATCAGGATTTTCAAAATTTTGATGAAAACAGCGAGGAAGAAATTCCCCCAGTTTTGCAACGATTAATCGATCAAGAGCAGGAAAGATTTGTTAAACCTTTAATGGATGAAATCACTACTGTGAATGTTGGTACTGAGAAGGACCCGCGGCTGGTCCAGATCGGGTCCACGTTGTCTTCAGAGGAGCGCGAGCGCTTAGTCGCTTTATTAAAAGATTTCAAAGATGTTTTCGCGTGGTCCTATGAAGACATGCCTGGAATCGATCCTGAGATTGTACAGCACCGGATCCCTCTTGATCCAGAGGCCCGCCCTGTCAAACAGAAACTCAGAAGGATTCGCCCGGACTGGGCCCTCAAAATTAAGGAAGAGGTCACCAAGCAAATTGACGCAGGGTTCCTGCTGGTATCTAAATATCCAACTTGGTTGGCCAACATAGTTCCAGTGCCGAAGAAGGACGGCAGAATTCGGGTCTGTGTAGACTTCAGAGATTTGAACAGGGCCAGTCCGAAAGACGACTTCCCTTTGCCGCACATTGATGAATTGGTGGATTTCACGGCAGGACACGCCTTACTTTCGTTTATGGATGGTTTCTCAGGCTATAACCAGATAGTGATGGCACCCGAAGACCGGGAGAAGACTGCGTTCACTACCCCGTGGGGGACATATTGTTATAGAGTGATGCCATTTGGGTTGAAAAATGCTGGAGCTACGTATCAACGGGCAGCGACTACAATATTGCATGATATGATCCATAAAGAGGTCGAGGTGTATGTGGACGACATGATTGTCAAGTCCAAAGATAGAGAAGGCCACTACACCACCTTACAAAAATTCTTTCAAAGGATCAAGGAGTTTCGGCTGCGACTGAATCCCCAGAAATGCACGTTTGGTGTTACAGCAGGGAAGATGTTAGGGTTTCTGATCACACAAAGGGGCATCGAGGTCGACCCTTCCAAAATCAAGGCCATCTTAGAAATGCCACCACCAAGGACTGAAAAGGAGGTGCGAGGCTTTCTGGGTAAAGTGCAATTCATAAGATGGTTTATTTCTAAATTAACCTTGACTTGTGAACCACTTTTTGGTCTCTTGAAGAAAGGAAAGAAATTCCAATGGGATGGCCGATGTCAAGCAGCTTTTGAGCAGATCAAAGAATATCTACAGAACCCACCCGTGTTGTCACCGCCAGAGCCGGGGAGACCGTTGATACTGTACCTTTCGGTAACTGAGACCACCATGGGCTGCATGCTCGCGCAGGAGTCAGAAGACAAAGCGGAAAGGGCCATATACTATCTGAGCAAAAAGATGCTGGATTACGAAACCCGCTATACACCGCTGGAGAAGGCTTGTTTGGCCTTGGTATGGGCAACCAGGAAGCTGCGGCACTACCTGTTAGCCCACTCTGTAATGTTGGTTTCGCGTTTGGATCCCATCAAATATCTTTTCGAGAAACCAGCACTTACGGGTAGGCTAGCTTGTTGGCTGCTGTTGCTCTCCGAATTTGATTTGAAGTATGTAACGCGCAAGTCAGTAAAAGGCAGAGCGGTAGCGGAGTTCCTTGCCGACCACCCGGTTGAGGGGGATGAAGCGATTGAGTATCTATTCCCAGATGAAGCCATTCTGCACGTAGAAGATGAAACTTGGACAATGTACTTTGACGGAGCGTCAAACCAGTATGGGTATGGGATAGGGGTGTTGCTGATAGCGCCTGATGATTCCCGTATCCCTTTAGCATTCAAGCTCCGGTTCAAAGTTTCCAACAATGAAGCAGAGTATGAGGCATGTATCGCTGGCCTGGAAGCAGCCCTGGAACTGGGGGCAAGACGAGTGGACGTCATTGGGGACTCGAACCTTGTTGTGTCTCAAGCAAAAGGAGATTGGAAAGTCAAGGAGGAAAGGATGATAATCTACCACCAAACCTTGGATTTGTTAATTCCTCGGTTTGAGAAGCTAAATTTCACCCACCTCGTAAGAGAGAACAACAGGTTTGCAGATTCATTAGCAACTCTATCTTCTATGATAGACATCCCGTCCGGAGTCCGGATGCGTCCAGTCATTATTGATCAGAAGTTCGTGCCGGCATACGAGTCGATTTCCGCCATAGATGAGGTTCAAGACGGCAACCCCTGGTACTACGACATCTGGAACTTCTTGGAAAAGGAGACATATCCACTAGGGGCAAATGCCAAAGATAAGAGGGCTGTCAGAAGAATGGCTGCTCAGTTCGTTATCTGCGGGGGAAATTTGTACAAAAGGGGTCATCTGGGAATGCATAAGCTCTGTGTAGAAGCTGAAGAGTCAAAACGCCTGATGGAAGCCATCCATGGGGGGGAGTGCGGTGCACACATGAATGGAGTAATGCTGGCCAGAAAGATCCTCAGACAGGGCTACTACTGGTCAACCATGGAGGAGGATTGTATTAGTTTTGTTCGGCGATGCCACAAGTGTCAAATCCATGCAAACCGCATGAATATCCCACCGTCAAAACTGTAAAACATGACTTCTCCGTGGCCTTTTTCAGTGTGGGGAATTGATGTGATCGGAGCTGTTACCCCGAAGGGGTCCAATGGGCATGAGTTTATCCTAGTAGCGATAGATTATTTTACAAAGTGGGTCGAGGCCCAATCATACGCGGTGTTGAAGGCGTCGCACGTCGCAAAGTTCATCAGGAACAATATCATCTGTCGCTACGGAGTGCCAAACGAGATAATTTCAGATAATGGTTCCCACTTCAAGAAAGAAGTGATAGACTTGTTAGAGAAATACAATGTGGCTTTCCATAAGTCATCTACATATCGGCCGCAGACCAATGGAGCAGTTGAGGCCGCCAACAAGAATGTCAAGCATATACTGCAGAAGATGGTGGAAACCTATCGGGATTGGCCAGACAAGCTGCCATTTGCTCTGTGGGGCTACAGGACGTCAATCAGAACTTCTACTGGAGCAACTCCATATTCATTGGTCTATGGAATGGAGGCTGTTCTACCCATTGAGATTGAGGTTCCGTCGTTACGAGTATTGGCTGAATGCCAGATAGCCGAAGCAGATTGGCAGCAAAGCAGATTCGAAGAACTCATGCTCTTTGATGAAAGAAGACTGAAAGCACTGTACCACATCCAAGGCTATCAACACAGAATTGCCCGGGCTTTCAACAAGAAAGTTAAGTCCAGGAATCTGAAAGAGGGAGATTTGGTGCTCAAAGACAACCGAGCTCCCATCCACGACCCAAGGGGCAAGTTCAAACCCAATTGGACTAGTCCTTACATCATCAAAGCTATCTGGTCAGGTGGGGCTGTGGTTCTGATGGATCTAGATGGCTTGGAGTTCTCACAACCGATCAATATGGACAAGTTGAAGAAATACTATCCTTGAGAGGCTCGCTAGGCCGAAAACCCGAAAGGGCGACCTAGGCAAAATTCAGGGCACAAAAAAATAGAAAATATAAAAACTGAGCTCGCAAGGTTGAAAACCCGCAAAGGGCGGCCTTGGCAAAAGTTAGAGCGCAAAAGGAGAGTGAAAATACTCGAGTGAACCTCAGCCTGAACTACGTAAGGCTTGATTCCCATCCTTGGGATACGTAGGCAGCTTCACCTTGAAGTTCAGTCATAAACTTTTTCCCGATCAACTCTGTTCATCTTGATCATCTCAGTCATCTCTATCCATCAGCATTTATCGCGATCTCCGGTACAGCGCTGTTCAGACTAGGGGCAACTTTCCGTTGCCGCGACGATGCAAAGTTACTCAGACAAGGGGCAACTTTCCGTTGCTATGAAGCGCCGCATTGTTCTTCAGACTAGGGGCAACTTTCCAGTTGCAGGGATCTGGGGTTGTGCATTTCAGTGACAGATTTTCGGCGTGTCCAGTTCCGATCCACATCGAAAATAGTTTTGAAAAAGTTTTAATAAAAGTTGACTTTGTTCAAATCAATCTTTTTACAACTAAGACCATTTTTGGACCAAAAGTGGAAAATTTTCAGTACCATAACTTTCAATTTCATTGATTTCAAAATAGAGTTCTCCTGCTCTTGCATTACAATCGAGGTTGCTTATTTTAGTACATTCATAAAGAAAACTTGAAAATGCTAAATAGGCAATAAATTCGAGGCATAGTTGAATCAAGTATCTCTATGTCCCCTCCCGGAGCTGGACGGAGCATCTGATGCCAAGCTGGGCCCAACCTGTGCCTCCTCATTGAGCCAATCCACGCACTCATAGGATAAAGTGCAACTGAAAGTTGGGGCAGGGGCCAGGAGCTCTCTAGTCCTCCATGTCGTGGCATATCGGGCAAGCTGCGCACCCCGAACCGGGAAAGCGGCTGGATACTCAATCCCCTCCGGTGGACAGGTCTGATCATGGCCAAACTGACGTAGGAACCGGAACGGAAAATAAAATACACAATGGGTTAGACCAATCAGTTGGATCCCGATCAGCCGAGACATACTGTAGCTCATTGCCGGGAGGTTGAGCCAAGGACAACGCCAAGCAATGCCGTCTGCAGACAAATTGCACATCCAATCGAACCACCACCTTTCGTCAAGAGCATTGACTAGGCGCTGTCGAAAGAAGTAACCTCGAGCTGAATAGGCCGGGCAAGAGTCCACAACCTGCAACTTATCCATTAACCATACCTAGGGGAGGGATGGAAAATGAGAGAATAAAGAATAGAGAGATGTACGATGAGAGAAAAGTAAGACAAGGGTTTTGTGAGAAAAACCGAGCCTGAGGGCCGAGTGATGTGAGCAAATATATATATGTGAGGTCGGGTGGGAAACATTACCTGCAGCAGCAGTGGACTCCCGGCGAACCTAGTCGCCTCCCGGCGATAGACAGAATCTAAACCCATCAATGTCTCGGCCAAGGTCATGGCAATACAACTCTTCCCTTCTCTCAAACCTTGGGCGACTTCAATCAGGCGAATGCTAGCCCCGCCAAAGCCCGAGGAAAGCAGAAAGTGAGACAACAAACATAAGCAGAGGGCGTGTTGCCGGAAACCCTGCCAATAATGGTTGCTGCGGTCACCAACGTCGGAAAAACGATGGATCAAGCCGAGGATGTCCAGCTCTCCACTGCAGATCAGAGATCGAGCGTCATGCGCTGTGAGCCCACACATCCGCCCTAAAGCCTGAGCATGGCCAAAACGGAGCAGAGGCAAGATCACTTCAGAGCACTCAGACTCCATCAAAACTTGAAAATCTTCGAAAGTGGGGCACATCTCTTGACTACCAAAGCTAAAAACATGCGTCACTGGATT
Organism: Camellia sinensis; assembly: GCF_055761805.1. Lineage (NCBI taxonomy): Eukaryota > Viridiplantae > Streptophyta > Magnoliopsida > Ericales > Theaceae > Camellia > Camellia sinensis. The sequence goes on along the minus strand of NC_138961.1, from coordinate 238,303,382 downwards.
TCAGAAACTTGCCGCGGCATGTAGAAAAGGGAGATGTAACGGAGTACGGCTCAGCGTGAATAGTGCATTCAAGCCGAAACCCCGGAAATTCAGCTTTTCCGAGCCATCTAGAGAAGAGATCCAAGATATGATATTTTCCGCGAGAAACGCCTCCATCTTTGCCTAAAACTAAGATGAAATGAATGTTCCCGAAGTTGAGGCTTTTATAGAAGGAAAAACACTATTCACGGGGACACGTGTCAAAAATCTGGTGGCTGCAGGACTGAATGGCCGGCCAGCTACTTTTTCTGGCTGGCCAGCCATTTACTTTTTCAGAAATGGCCGGCCAGCTGTCTCTCTCCACCAAAAATGGCCGGCCAGCTCCCAAGGATGGCTGGCAAAGCTGCAGTGTATCTCCTTGACCCTGTTTTACCCTTCGAGGGAGAGTTCCAAGCATTTCCAGGCAACGGGAGAATCAAAGGCCTTCATCTCCCTCCGTTTCGGATGCGTTCCAGGGCCCAAATCGTCAGAAGTACACATTTGTTGTTGTTAAGTTTTGTTTATCGAGTTGTTGTTTTGCTTATCGAGTTGTTTGTCGAGCGGACGTGTTTTGTGTTTTTGAGTCATTGCTCTCTGTTTAAGCAATTTTTGTTAAAGTCTGGTTTATTTGTGTTGTTGCATTTTGCTTATCGAGTTGTAAACTTTCTAAGGTCCTGTTATATCTTAGTAAGTTGAGTTGTTTAGTTTGTTGTGTCGGTTCACTACCTGACTTGGTGATTACACAATGCGCATTTCCATTCAATTTTATTTTTGTGCAAAATAAATTGATGCGATACGATGCTAAAAATACAAACACCTTTTCAAAAGCTATTTCATTTCATCATGCTTTACAACATACAAAGGTACAAGTTTTACAAAAAATAAAACTGCCTAACAATGTGCAAAGTGCTACAAACTACTAGCAAAAAGAAAAATAAAGCAGGAAATAACAACATCAAAGTCCTCGGGAGCGGGAACGAGAAGCACGCCTCGTCCTCTTTTGCGGGACGACCTCCACACCATCATCTGAGTCGGAGCCGTCATCCTCAGGATCCTCCTCAGCCTCGCCTCTGTTCCCCCAGCCAAAATCGGAGCCTCCCTCCTCAACAGATGTCTCGAACTGACGGTCGGCAGCATCCTCCTCCTCCTCATCAGGCTCCACCTCCACAATGTGAGCCCTACATCTGCGGACGGGCCCTCCTCGAGCTCCTCGGAAAGGCCTAGATGGCCCGGATCCTCTGGAAGGCCGAGATGGCCCTGCCCCCTGAAAAGGCCCAGATGGCCCAGCTCCCTAATGAGGCCCGGGTGGCCTGGTCTGCGGCTGACCGGACCATGAAGGCATCTGAAAACAAAGAGTTCAATTCAAATGCATCAGTCCAAATATATACATCAGATGCAGATACAAGCAAAGGCTACATGAAGTGAGTGCATGTAAGTACAGTGTATAAGTGGGGTGTGTGTCAGATGTGCTCTACACAAAAGGTCTATCGATGCAGTAGAAATCAGCATGTCATCAGAAGTATGATAAATGCCAGAAAACTGAAGGTACCTGGATGCCCGCGACAGACAACTGTGCCTCCCTACGCAGGACCATGCCTTCGAGTGTGGCCACCAGCCCAACCACCTCCTCCATGTATCCTCGCGATGGCTGCAAAAACGAGTTCATAATCATCAGTGAACAGAAGAGTGTCTAAAACATCTGAATGATGAATGAAAAGAAGTGGAGCATACCGGCGGTGAGTCCGGATCAATGGCGTATCGATCACTAGGCATCGGAGGCTCTAGTGGAATCAGAGTCGGAGAGCTAGCCCCGTACTGCCACGCCATCAACTCAGTAGGCATATCTGGCCATCCGACATGAGAATGAATCGACGGAGTCGGAGGAACCGGTCTGCTCCCGCCTCTAGATGTGCCAGCCCTGCTAGAAAAAGGGACGTCTGTAGCTCGAGCCCGAGCCTGACCCGAGGATGACATACCGGCAGGCCTCATCATCGGGATACGAGCTTCCGTCAATGGGGGCATCAAATATATGTGACGGTAGGTGGCGTAGTCCCCCTCCTCAGTATATAGTAAGGCTTCAGTACCCAGCATGGCGCCGACTACCTCTGAGTAAGAGAGCCTGTCAGCGGTCCGCATACTAGCTGGGGGTGCTGCGGGAATATCCTGAGAAAGATACCCCCATACCTGGCGCAGAAAGCGCTCCCCCAGGAACCATGCCCTGCCAACCGGCCCTTCAAGCAGGACCCTATACTGGGAGATGCCTGATGCTTCGGTATACTGAAGTCGGAGATCATCACCCAGGGGTGCCCAAGGCTGCCATGTAATCTGCGGATGACAAATGCATAAACCGATCAAAAATCAAGAATATACGGTGCAAATCAAAGATGAAAATGAAAAGAACTGAAAGTTCTGAGGTACCTCTGAATGTTGCACCGTGTCGAAATACTGTCGCAGGCGAAGGAGGGTCTCTCGAGGCCTCGGCCGGTGCGGGCCCTCGAATATCAATGAATATGGAGTCACGGGAATCCCTACCACCTCCAGCTCTGGGGCTAATGATGGGAAGCATACATAAACCCATAGCTGAGAAAAGCAGTGCAGAATGTAAGTACGAAATGCTGAGAGCAAAATACAGACTGTAAAAGTGCGCTGTGGGTGCAATGTACAAGTAATGAGAAGCAGAAATGTAAATCAGGGGGACAGAAAAGTACCTCCCAGGCTCTCCAGTAGCCGCCAAGTAAGTCGCCCCGCCCGCGGGAGGTCGCGCTCATATAAAAGTAGAGGGTAGCCAGGCCGGCACCACCCCAATCATATCTACTGACCTGTGATAGGTCAACTAGAGCGCTCAGCAGGTATAGCCCAATGGTGTTCCCTCTGTCGGCGAACAGGGTAGTCCCGAAGAGGAACATCAAGAAGCCACGAGCATACTGCTCTGTCTCCTCGGGAGTCTCGGGCACCATCTCCGCCCGCCGAAAATGGGAAGAGAACCAAGTGTATCGGACTCTCCCAGAGACCCTGTCAACAGGTGGGTGAGCCCCCAATAAATACATCCAGGCGGCCTCCCACTCGCCCATGTCCTCGTCATAGGGAATGGACCAACCTCCGACGTCAAGGCCGGTCAATACAGCAAAGTCAAAAGGGGTCATGGTCATGTCCCCGGTAGCAGAGAAATGAAAGGAATTGGTGGTGTCCCACCATCTCTCTACCAAGGCTGCCATCAGCGTCCTCCTGGAAGGACAACGTGACAACCCGACGCAGAAGGGGCCGAATCCCGCTAAATCTACCAAGTCTCTGACGCCCTCCGGGAGCTCAGCATACCAATCCCTCGCGGCAGTGGAACCATACCCCCGCACACTGCGGGAACTACCCTGCATTCAGAATGAATACATGTGTCAATAATGAAATGAAATGGGCTGTGTGCCAATGAAATGAAAAAGGGCTGTGTGCCAATGAAATGAAATGGGCTGTGTGCCGATGAAGTGAAATAAGCTACTTTCAAAATCTACCTGGGCTGCGTGTTCAGAAAATTTGAGATTTGGGCTGCGTGTTCAACTTTCAGTTAATTGTGGGCTGCGTGTTCACTATCTACCTGGGTTGCGTGTTCAGAAAATTTGAGATTTGGGCTGCGTGTTCAACTTTCAGTTAATTGTGGGCTGCGTGTTCACTATCTACCTGGGCTGCGTGTTCAGAAAATTTGAGATTTGGGCTGCGTGTTCAACTTTCAGTTAATTGTGGGCTGCGTGTTCACTATCTACCTGGGCTGCGTGTTCAGAAAATTTGAGATTTGGGCTGCGTGTTCAACTTTCAGTTAATTTGTGGGCTGCGTGTTCACTATCTACCTGGGCTGCGTGTTCAGAAAATTTGAGATTTGGGCTGCGTGTTCAACTTTCAGTTAATTTGTGGGCTGCGTGTTCACTATCTACCTGGGCTGCGTGTTCAGAAAATTTGAGATTTGGGCTGCGTGTTCAACTTTCAGTTAATTTGTGGGCCGCGTGTTCACTATCTACCTGGGCTGCGTGTTCAGAAAATTTGAGATTTGGGCTGCGTGTTCAACTTTCAGTTAATTTGTGGGCTGCGTGTTCACTATCTACCTGGGCTGCGTGTTCAGAAAATTTGAGATTTGAGCTGCGTGTTCAACTTTCAGTTAATTGTGGGCTGCGTGTTCACTATCTACCTGGGCTGCGTGTTCAGAAAATTTGAGATTTGGGCTGCGTGTTCAACTTTCAGTTAATTGTGGGCTGCGTGTTCACTATCTACCTGGGCTGCGTGTTCAGAAAATTTAAATTTTGGGCTGCGTGTTCAACTTTCAGTTAATTTGTGGGCTGCGTGTTCACTATCTACCTGGGCTGCGTGTTCAGAAAATTCGAGATTTGGGCTGCGTGTTCAACTTTCAGTTAATTTGTGGGCTGCGTGTTCACTATCTACCTGGGCTGCGTGTTCAGAGAATTTGAAATTTGAGCTGCGTGTTCAACTTTCAGTTAATTTGTGGGCTGCGTGTTCACTATCTATCTGGGCTGCGTGTTCAGAGAATTTGAGATTTGGGCTGCGTGTTCAACTTTCAGTTAACTTGTGGGCTGCGTGTTCACTATCTACCTGGGCTGCGTGTTCAGAAAATTTGAAATTTGAGCCGTGTGTTCTAATGTGGGCTGTGTGTTCGCAATTAATTAATGAGCCGAGTGTTCAGAAATTCAAGTGTTGAAACTACATGTTCAAGCATGGCAAAGGTGCGAAATGTAAAATACAGAAGATAAGGTAAATACCTCTCGGGCCTCGTGAGAGAGATGCTGCTCCGGCTCTCTGAGAAGCAGATCCATGGGTGCTCGCTCGTCAAAGCTGGTAAAATGACGGAAGACGGCACGCGGGAGGACGTGAGCTGGCGGACGGTACCTCCCGGGAATGAAAGGTCGGGTCCTCGGAGGTAGAGTCATGGGATCGAAATCATCTCCGGCACCTGGAAAACCTCCGCCATGGGAAGAAGTACCCGCCATTTTCAAGAATCTGCAAAAGGGGAGCACAAATGAGCAAAATGGGCCAAAATCGAAAAAAGTCAACAAAAAGTCAACTCTCGGGAAATAAAAAGTCAACAAAAGTCAACTCCCGGGAAAATATTCCAAATACTGAGACAAATTTACCTCAAGTGGTGAAAATGCAAAAAGAAGCTCCGAAGTCGGAATTTAATCGCTCCAAAGTGCTTAAAACCGAGTGTTTTTACGGAAACAATTTGCGCGGGGCGTTGGAAAATGCGCGTGAAACTCAGATCTAGAGAGAAAAGTGTTGAAAGAGGCAAGAAATGAAGTGAGGCTCGGCTGCCTTTTATAAGCCTCAAGCCTTGGTTGAAAAGGCATGCAAAAAGGAGAGGAAAAGACCAAAATGCCCCCGGGAAAAGGGCATGGCCGGCCGGCCTCTTTTTCTAGCTGGCCAACCATCTGCTTTTTGCAGAAATGGCCGGCCAGCCATTAGCTTTTGTGGAAACCGGTTGGCCACCTCCCCTTGGGAAGATAAACGGCCGGCCATCACCCTCACATGCTCACCTAGCTCTCTGCAAATTTTGAGGAAGATCGGAGTTCCCGGGACCTGAAAAAGTTCAAGAAAAGTACACTTCCGGCCGCGAAATTGCTCCGTCGGGATTTCGGTTTCAAGTTCTGACATGTGTCACATCATCATCCATCGAAATCAAAGTGTATCCCTTTTGAATGAGTTGTAACCTTTCAAAGAAGCAGATCGGAGGCCGCGATTGAGTTACCTTCGCCGAAACACGCTTTTCTGTACTCGTTGTTTCATGACAAACGGGCGCCCTGATTTTTGCTCATGTTACATTATCTTGCATTTTCATGAACATACCTGCATTAACATGCGCGTTTCTTGATGTTAATCATACCTCCGTGTTTGAGCATGCGTTGTCACGCATGTTCCATTCTTGCATTGCGATGCATTCACTCACCGGCACTGCGTGTGTCGAACTTTCGGAATCACATTAAATACATGTTGTTAGCATGTTGTGTTTGTTGCAATTTCTCTCTTTTGCAGGCACGATATTGTATGTACGGTTCGATTGAGGCTGGTGCGACCAGACGAATCGCGCAGGTATCGTATCTTCTCCGTGTGAGACGTGGCGGGGATTGAATAATCCTCCGCATTCTTAACTGCATAAAATGTAGTTGTTGCTTTGCATTCTTGCTAAAAACTGTTGCATCTATTTGCGAATATTTGCTTCATTACAGCATGCTGCATCTGCACGATCATTAGGTTACCTTCGGCTTCTTGCATATCATTTGCATTTCGCCCCCTACCTGCGGGCACATCTCTGTCTATTCCGTATGTTTGTCTAAGTCTTTGGCCTTGTCAAAAATGGGTCGTCTCTGGACTTTGACATTCACTCCCGTCACTTGTGACTTCCGAGTTCTGTCAAAGAGGGGCAACTGTAGACACCCCATTTTTTACCGACCTTAAGACTCAGACGTCACCGATTGAGCGCTTGGTGATATTGCATAATGTGCTCGTTCAGAAGTCTCAGAGTCGCGGCCGTGAGCCCTGCCTCCGGACTTCCGAACCCTTTTCTGTGCCTTGTCTCGGTTTGCGAACCAGACTCGATTTTCTCTGTTTCTTTTTCTGAGGGAAGGGAGAGGTCCCGTAGACCATCTCTCAATGTCCATAGGCTACATTTGGTGGCCGTAGGCCATTTTGCCCATTTCGGAGTCCGGTTCCCGGTTTTCGGAGCCGTCAGGCCGTGTGCCTCGGTTCGGGACCGCTTAACCATCTCCTATTGCTCTGATTTTTGGCATACATCTTATTTCATCCCTTTTGAGGGACACTGGGGGCTAAGAAACCCACTTCGAGGTCGAATACCATTTTCGGTGCTTAACAGCCCATTTTCGGGACCCCGAACTGCGTGTTTTGGCCCCGGAACTTTCGTTTTGCAACAGTTTTCGTTCATTTTTGGCAGGTACCTCTGTTTTATCACAAGGAAGGTCACTGAAGGGTGGGAGGCCAGCAATTGTTGCAACAACCAGTTATCTCTCTTCCGGAGCCTCCCGGCGCCCGTTTTTCGCACTTCCGGGCTAATGTTGAATACCTTGGAGCTAATGTTGTCAACTTTCAACCACATATCTGTGATGTACACACCTGAGAGGCCCCTAAAAGTTGGTGGCCGGCCATTAAGGTCACCTGACCCTTTTGACCCCTTTCTTCCGGGCTAATGTTGAACCCCTTGGACCTTTTTTCTTGAACTTTCAATCACATATCTGTGATGTACACATCTGGGAGGCCCCTAAAAGTTCATGGCCGGCCAGTAATTCAACTTGACCCTTTTGAACCCCTCTTTCCGAGCCAATGTTGAACCCCTTGGACCCACTTTCTTGGAATTTTAACCACATGGTTGTGTTGTACACACATAGGGGTACCTCTCCAATAGCTGGCCGGCCAGAAAATCACCTTGACCTTTTTGACCCCTAGCCGGCCGGCTAGGGGGTGTGGCCGGCCGGCCACCTCCAGCAAAAGTAATGGGCCGGCCGTGTTCTTTGCACTGTGCACTTTACAGCTGTGGGGCAATGTCCCCCAGATATTTTCTGTATCCGGGGGATATTTTGTGGGGGAGTTTTGCCCTCCTTCTCCCCCACCTTTACACCCCATTTTGAACCCTTATAACCAGCTGGTGGCCTTCTTTGTAAGGGTTAGAAAATTTACTCTTCAAAGCTCCATAGCCAACTCCATCTTCTTCCTTCTCAATTCTTCAAAAAACCCTAAGTCCCTAACCATCATTCCTTCTACACCACCAAGCTCTACCACCACCATCTCATTTCCAGCAACAAGGAAGGATTCTTGAAGGCTAAAGAAGCTGCAAATTCATCCAAGAAGCAACAAAATTTTGAATCTTCAAGGGTAAGTAACACTTTTACCCTTTTGAACCTTTTTCTTGATCTATTTCTAAGCCCCACTTTTTTTTGGTTTCAAGCTCTGGCCCTAACTGAAAAGGGCCATATTTTGAGCTCATATTCACTTCTCATTAAGGGCTCAACCTTGTTTGAGCCCTCCATAATATACTTGCTTCATTGATCATCTTGTATGTCATAGTTTTGCATGCTATTTTTGACCCATGAGCAATTTATTTTCGAGCATGTTGTAAACTGATATTAGGCTTATTTTGAGCCCCTCTTCAACATTGAGGAAGGGCTCAACCTTGTTTGGTGTCTCCATGTGTCACTTGTAGCTCAATCCCTTATTTGGCTCCATTTTTGCATAAATTGGTAGCCCTCTTTGCTTCTGTTTTTGGACCTTGGTCCGAACTTAAAGTGGTCTTATTTTGACCTATACTTCATGTTTCATTCACACTTTTTTTCTATTTGGTGATTATTTTATATACTTCATGTTATAGCACCTTTTGAGCCTTGTTTTGCATCACATTGTTAGCATGTTTGTATACTGATTTTGAGGCTTCCATATACTGTAAATGTTCATATTTTTGGTCCATCTTCAGTGTTGTAGAAGGAAATTTTTCAGTTTGAGTTTTGCTTATACCACTTGCTTCATTACCCTTCTTTTGGCCCCTATTCTTGCATGCTATTTTTCCCTTATTTATACTTGCTGTTTGGCCATGTTTATAACTGAGAAAATGCATCTTTTGGGACTGTCTAGCTTCTGTATTTGCATTGCATGTCCATATTGTGCATGTTTGGCATGGCTATAGGCCATTTCGGATGCCTAATGTTGCATTTCGGGACGTTTCCTTGCATTTCATGTCATTTCGTTTCATTTCGGGACTGTTTTCCCCCATATTTTAGTGCTGAAATTCCATTAGTATGCTTGCATATCATTTCTGCCACATTTCATCACATTTTAGCATCGCCTCGGTTTGCGTGCCCGTGTGCACGCATTTCGAGGCACTTCATTTTCTGCCATCGGCATCTTATGTGAGTGTGGCTGAGGCCCTCTCATGTTAGTATAAGTCCATGTTGCATTTTCCATGTCCTTCGCATCGCTTTTGCGTCGCCTCAGTTTGCGTGTCCGTGTGCACGCATTTCGAGGCACTTCATTTTCTGCCATCGGCATCTTATGTGGGTATGGCTGAGGCTCTCTCATGTTAGTATAAGTCCATGTTGCATTTTCCATGTCATTCGCATCGCTTTTGCATCGCCTCGGTTTGCGTGCCCGTGTGCACGCATTTCAAGGCACTCCTTTTTTTACCCCCAGGCATCCGATGTGAGT